>NC_060877.1:10061069-11409759 GCF_021901495.1 Neodiprion virginianus | reverse complement strand
GTCCTTTTTTTCAAGTTATTCAAATATTGCTACAACAGAATAGTTTTCTTCGAGTTCAAATAAAACATAAAAATTATATATTTGACAATCCCGTCCTTCTATCTTATCAAGCATATTCCTATTCGCTTGGCTAAGAGCTTTGGTTCAAAAGATTTCATCTATAATTCTCTTATAGCTTCAAAACAGGTGCAGAAAATATGCGAGCTTCAAAGCTAACGTACTTTCTACGTATTAGTTACCAGGTAATAACAAAAGCTTCCTCATGGAAAATGAATTAGACAAAACTCGAAAGGGTTCGAAAGTTTCTCCATAGGTTGGGCTTCAGTTTTTGAACGGCAGGAAGCGGACAATCCTGCAGACAAAAGTCGCGAATAATTGTAACCTGAAACATTTAGAAATCAAGTGAAAAAATACAACTCACTGTCGATATGAAGCTATACTAGCTATTGTGTATTTGAGATACATTCAAGAACCAAAATAATTTTGCAACGGATGTGTTGAATGGAAGCCAAGATTGGAACTTCGTTCCATGGACCGTCTAAAGAATCATTTCGTTGAATATTGACATGGGTTTGCTATCGCTTCGGTGAGGTAGTTGGGACGGGCCAGATTAGTACTAAATATAGGTTTATCTCGATCCAATTATTCAGACAACAATAGATCAGCAGTGCTGTACGTAGAGTCCCGGAGCTTCAGGTTCAATTTAATCCTATGGAATTGAATTCTGGCCAGAGACAGTTGAAAACGTTAATTCAATAACCGCTGAATCGGAGCCAATGGAGAATCGATACACGGTCAATGGAGCATTGAATGCATATAAAACGTTTGCACTTTTGATGAAATATGCTGTATGGATTTCTAGAAGTATAACGAAAAAAACGACACTTGCCGGCAGATAGGCAACGGAAGTTACATCTGGGATATTTACTTGGTGTAGATGTTAGTTGGGTTATCTTTCTGCCGGCGAAGCCTTCGTTCGTATCGTTAAAACCCATTGCAAAACATTATTACCTGAATCGAGCTGGGTGATGAAGTAACCAAAGAGTGGTAGAACTTTGGAGATTTCCTCCACGTTTGTTGGTAACACAATTTTTTCGCAGTGCTCTATCGAGATAGAAAAGCAAACATATTTCCATTGTTTCATATTATTATAATCAATGCTACCACTCTTGCTAGTCAGCTTCCTTTTCAACATTTGTTTTTGTTGCTGCGGTAATAGAAAGGCGTGTAAGTTCTCGGATAAGAAAGACGAAGGGAAAACTTCTAACTAGGAATAGGTACTCTCTCCTCAAACCAGTGCAATTCTTAATTCCCAGAACGTTTTAGACTTTCCAGAAAAACGTGTTACCTTTCGAAAAAAATTATTGCAAAATTAAATGGGAAAAACTACGAAAGAGAGTTGTTTTGGAACTAGAATCAGTTAGACAACGAGAAGTGTAACAGTTGCGAATAACTGTTTTTCAATACTACTATTATTACGTCAACTTTACGAACTGCAGACTTGTCGTAAGACTTTCGTCTTTGAATTTTATCGGTGTTGTCATTCCTCTATCCAGTGTGTAATTTTTACAAAATTAATTCTTCACGTCCTATTTCATTTAATTGGCAAGCATATGTTGGGAATTCGTTTCGCTTTGTAATAAACGAATTTTTTATATTCATGAGAGTGCTTAGAAGAATTAAGGTCAAGTCTGTAGCTAGAATAACGAAAAATTGACAAACATCTGGGAAAACTTAAATTTAAACACGTACAGAATATATTACGAGATCAAATTGTGTCCCTATATTATGGAAATAAAAATTTATCGTGCACTCTTAAGAGGATTTCGAACCTGCGTTGAATACGGTAAATCATACTTTACAATTCCTTTGTTTTTTAACTAGCAAAATCTCATTAAGCTTTGGAAAATGATAGGGCTTCCCTCGTGGGGGAAAAAAAAACCCAAATGGACTGCTGAATTCACGGCGAAATTAACCCCCAACTTTGAGGGATATATTAGTACTTTTTAATTGATAGTTTACCCTAAATTTCCGGATCAATCTTCAAATTCAGGGTTGATCCTTACGGAAAAGCCCCCAAATTAACCCCTGAATTTACACTAAATTTAAAGCGGTACATTTGTATTCCCGAACGGACGGTTTGCCTCAAAATTCAGGGCCAACCCCCAAGTAGAAGTTTACCTGCAAATTGAGGATTTATTCTTCGAGTTTTCTGCTTCCTGTATGATTCGAGTGCAGACAATACACACGTGATTTTTAGTCATTGAGAATATATACTTTGCCATACCTTACCATTTTTGTGTACGCGAATGTATATTTATACACCGTAGATTGTCAATAATGAATTAAGGCGAATAACTGTTATTTGTTTGTTTATTAGAGGATGTAAAGGTAAAGTAAATTTTAAAGTAAAATAATGACACACAGTAAAGATCGTCGCATCTATTGTCTGCTTCTTTCCTAACCATTACGCCGGGTAAATTAGTTGAAGAAGATATACAACGAGAGATAAAATATAAGATTGACATATCTTCTGAAACAAAATAAATTTCGGGGTAGGTATCACCTTAAACCATTGACGTTTGACCCACGATGTTTTAAGCTCAAACGTAATTTACCATTTCAATTTAAGGGTTTACCCTAAACGAGAGTCAGGCATGATCCTCAGAGTCGAGAATAACCGGCAATTTCGATGGTACACCCTCTAATTTCGTATAGCATACGTTACAAAGAAAATTCGGTGAAAAACCAGAATACAATTTTTTTCGCAACGCGATACATCGCGAAAAATCCATGATATGAGAGTAGTCAAGTCCTCTGTTTTCGTATTGAGATACAAGAGTTTCCCAGACTCGAACAAAATTTTCGGAGGTCACTGTGATGTTTTTTATGCGTGATTCCCCGAGAAAGTGGGCAATTTGATACACAGTAGTCGTATCGATGCTCCTCCAGGCTTTAGTGATCAAGTGCAGGCTTTAGTGATCAAGTAGATCGAACATCGCTCCTTCCAACATCTCATCGAGTCGAGTTGATCGTGATTTTAAGAGAAATTAGAAACATAGTTTTAATAGAAACAATGTGTCTGCAACGTCAGCCGATCATTTTCCGGCCACTGTTAACACAGAAAACAAAAAAATGTTTTGCAGGACATTTCATTTTCTCATTGCGCTGTTTTATAGTTAATTTCCTTTAATTTCATTCCTTTATAATAATATAGTACACCCAGCGAACAGGTTAATGTTGCTATTCCCAGAAGATTTAGTATTGTTAGTTGACTATACTTTTACCACATTTTCTTGTAATTAGAACTATATTTCAACATTACTGTGACGATACTTGTTGTACAATAAATTCCTAGTAACTATAACAAAATGAGATTTCTCTCAGTGCGTGTTAATTACAAAAAGACTTTTGCAAATCCAACGCTATGATTTATAATGTATTAGTCGAGAATTTGTGTGAAGTTTACTATAAAATCTGTTGAGGAATGAATAATTTTATAACCACATAAGATTCCAACTGTTTGTCAATAAGTATCTCTCCTTGTACTGTTTCCCGAAAATGGATATGCTATAGATATTCACCGACGTATAACTCGATGAGTGTCAGATCTTGAGACGAGATCCTCATAAACCCACAGAATTCCTCGGAGATTAGAGCGCTGCAGCGCTGCCGGGGACGAGACGTCTTGCGATTATCGCCAAGCGACGTTCCCGCCAGAGAAGTGTAAATATCATGATTTCTCAAGGGTGGTCCTTCGACTTTTGGCTTCCAATTACCCAAGGAAATAGGAAGGGCTAAGTTTCTACTCTAGATGTTTATTAGATAACAGTCTAGTGCACCAGTGCCCAAGGGTTTCGTTCACGATCAGCTTGTCGAGTAACCCGAACATTGCCCGTTGGGCTGGGCCGAGCTCGAAAATAAGCTCCTTCCAAAATCGATCAGACCTGTTCTCGAACCCGAGTATATGGCTAACTGGCGCGAAGGGCGGTCCAGGGGATCGGAACGGGCAACGCGGAGGGTTCATTGAAGATCCCCGCTGCCCTCGCTTTTCTATTTTACACGTACGTAATGCGTATACTTTTTGCTTTTATCCTCGATAATAACACGGCCTCATGAAAAAAAGTATCTTGTCCAGCGGACTAGACCACCATACCAATATGTGTTGGACATGCTGAATCCGAATCCAGTGTCGGAATTGCTCCAGCACTATCAGAACAAGACACTTTGTGTGGCTGTGTAATGCATGTACCTACTTATGTACATATACGTGATACATCTATACTTTGAGTATCCGACCGACGATTTGTGAATTATTTCCATTTGCGAATTTTTTGTTTAAACCTTTTCAGGCAATTGAAAATATACGGAAATTGAAGCAGACTACTAGAAACTCATCATGCGAGCACATTTCACTAGAAAATTAACCAAATTGCCTCAGTAACGCATTTCACAGTAAAATCGTTTAAATTCTGTTAGTAACGTTGTTGAATGTAAACAGCATCTGGAAACGGTGAATGCCAGTAGGCAAGATATTCTAAACTCAGATTCATATTAATTATAGGTCAAGAATCCTTAAACGATATTTTCGTTACCTAATATTTTAGAAAATATATATATACGAAACATATTATTTCCCATGTCTACAATATATACATATATACGATAAAACAATATTAACTGTCTAACGAATCTTAATATTCCGTCTATACATACCGGTTTTTCCGTATTGCGAGATTTAGCGAACCTTCGATATTTCCATATTAATTAACCAGTATTACGATATTATGGTATATACCGGAATCTCGATATTTCAGTATCGCTATTGACAAATGATTCCCACATCGATACGTTTCTAGGACGAAGATACCGAAATAAATTTGGTATATCAACAGGCGCACACCCCTACTTATTACCCTCATGTTTCAATCGCTTGTCCATATAGTTTTGTGTAATAAAATAAATAAGTTGACGGCGACGATCATACGTTTTCTATAACACGAACTCAATAAATCAGCTAAAAATTTTCGCAACACATAATCTTCTTCTACAGTGAAAAGCACGATTTTCCACTATTCATTACTCTAAATAACCTTACACATTTGAATACATCGCAAACTGCTGTTGTAATAGTACTACGCATGCGTCACTAGAGAGAGAAGGAAGATCGGTTGTTACGAGCGCCCAATTTTCTTCATTCTGTCCTTATACCTGTATGGGAAGTATCCCTTTTACTTCCTGGCATGCATTAAACCGACCCTCAATCGGCCCGAGAAAGAGAAGTCTGGTGCGGGCAGGTTGTTAGTTGTGTTATTCTGACTTGACTGTTTCATAGCATCATTCATAGCCTCCAGAACGTAAGTTGAATATACTGTAGGTACATAACGTGCAGACATAGACACTGAACAGCTATTTTGTCCCTAGTCGATTTCGGGTGCGTTCCGAAATGAACTTCCAGTGTTGTCAACTATCTTTTATCTCTTTTGCGCTGCCGAGTTCGTGAGTAGCTCGTGAGCCGACTACCTCTGCCTTTGTCCTAGGGAGTTTTTAACGCTATCAGCTAGTTTCGGAACGCACCCTTCGTTGACAATGGAGTCAGCCCGTAGCGCCACCGCCGGCTGGCCGCAACCCATTTGAAATTTGTATTGTTGAATTCTGTTATTCTTACGAAGATTGAGCCTGTTTTACGGCCGGCTGTCGGTGATACGTGGACTGATCCCATTGCCAACGTAATCGAATAGGTAGAAAATTAGATGTTTCAAAATTCGTGTTCACATGTAAACAGCAAAATACATAAGGTTTCCTCAAGGGAGCTCGAGACCTACCTTGAAAGAAGGAGGCCAATTACACCCGTATTCATAGTCCTTCCTTGAGGAACAAGGATTCCTTGTTCCTCATTTCACGTTTCATAGACCTTCCTCGACAGAACAAGGAACCATATTGGCCTCCTTCTTTCAAGGTAAGTCTCGAGCTTCCTTGAGGAAACCTTCGGCACTGCGATTGGCTGGTTCGTTTCATGTAGCCAACGCTTACGCTTGCGCTTGGCGTCTATGCACTTATGACCCGTATGGCGCGGATCACAACCAGTTTACAGGTTAACTTCTTTGAGGTTATACGCTCTCATCAACCGACGCAACTTGACAATGAGAGCTAAGCAGTTCGAGTTAGATTTAAATATAGCCGAGTGGCGCTTCGATCAGCAGTTTTACCACCATAAGCAATCATATATCCCTAAATATGTCTTCCTTCTGGAAGGAATAGCCAAGTTGTGACCATGAAACGAGGACGCCTCTGAAATTCAAGGAAGCCTTCATCAAGGAGTCCTTTATCCTTGAAATAAGGAGGGACTATGAATACGGGTGTAACTGTACTTTGGGACAAGTCGAGGTGTGATACAAATATATAAACTTATTTTGTCGTACATCGACGCGCGTTGTCATTTTCTTGGGTTTCGTATTCACGAGCGTTCTCATCGGACATATACCCGTTTTTGTTTGATTTTACTTGCCTAGAGTTAAATATACACATGCCTTAGTTCTAATTTGTGGATCTAATCGAGACCGACTTAAATTTCCATTTGATATACTATTAAAGCTGTTGCGTATACTTTTAAATCTATTCCCACGATATTTGTCAAAATTCGTAAATCCGTAAATTAACCATTTAAAATGCCATTTCGACCGGTAGTGACGTAATTCAATCGCCAGGTCTAGATTTCCCACAGTCCAATTGTAATTGTAGTCGGTGAATCTAGAATATTTTTAGTGAGAAACGAACTCAATCTAGTGGAGCATCTGGCAATACTGCGTCAACGGCACATGCCATTTGTCGCAACCATGTCGACTCTCTGATCACACATATTACTCGAGTGTTGAAAGTTATTATGCAAGATAGTCGCTATGTATAAGACAAATGCGTTAGGACCACTGATACATAGGTGTACTAACCAAACTACACTATTTTTTTCTCACCGCCTAGTACAGAGTACTGTACGAAACATAGATCAGCGAGCATTTCAGTATATTCAGCTCAATGGTTCAATTTCCAGGTAATATAGTTTAATGTATACGCTGCACAGCAGTTTGTGATCCTTATTATAATCTCCCTGGTTTCAACTGTCACCGATTGCCCAAACGGAATTGATAGACCGTATACCCTTGCTGTATACGCATGAGGCAAGTTGAATCTGGCCGCACGAGGATGCATATAATATGTGGACGGTAATACGAGGCTCGGCAAACTGCCTCGGGTTGTGCACCGAAACTGCCTCGGGAGTAGGCGGCGTGAATATGATTCAGCGCGAATTTTAGAACCCCAGCCACACACATTGAATATCAGTGAGCAAAATTTCAGAACAATAAAGTTAATTTACTAGTCTAAAGATGAGGAAGAGTAGTTGTGATATTGACACAAGCAATTAAGTACGTATGTCATTAGCTGAACTATGTTGCAGATATGAATTGGACCCAGGAAGAGTGTTTACAAGTAATAAACGAGTATCGTAAAAGAAAAGTTCTTTGGAACCCGCGCGATCCGCTTTATTATAACAAAATAACAAAGGAAGATGCTTGGACAGAAATTGCTGTAAAATGTTGCAGGAGTACTGAAGAATTGAAAAAAAAAATAGAGAGTCTCAAAAGCACATACAGGCGTGAAAAGACGCGAGCAAGAAAACGCTATAAAACAGGAAAAGGTAACGAGACGTTTCTCGAAGTTACATTTGCTTCAAAGTATTCCATTTTACAGGGCGAAGTGAGATTCATCAACCGCAATGGTTTGCTTACACCAGTCTACAATTTCTGGACAATAAAAATATACCCTACAAGACTCTGAATGTAAGTGTTTCTATTGAAAAAGATCCTGATTTAATTTCAAATATTGTTAGGCTAAAGATGTATAGAATGAATGTTTGTCCAAGCATATTCGTTTCGCCACAATACCATACCAGCTTTACAAAAGAATCTTATCAATTCATCTCTTATTTCTCGAGTACTATGTTTTCTTCTGAAAGGTACATTTCCCAAAGGTATAATAAATTTCAAGGCCTCCTGGCTGTTTCACCATGTCCTAAATATTATTATATGTTCATATGTATGTGTGTTCATATGTCTATATGTTCATTGAGCTCGCTATCGCAAGTGCAAAGAATTATTACTTTCCAATTTTCCAATCTGTCTACAACTTCTGAGTAAACCTTTATCGCAAACATGTCCTTGGCAGCTGATATCGGCGAACATGAAATTGTAATCAGCATCCACTGCAGTCATTAAGACAGTACTGAACTGGGATTTTCAATTGAGAAAATAGTTTCCACTGAGTATTGTTGTTCATCGATAGTTTGAGAAATTTTTAGTATTATCAAAAGTGGCAAGAATTTGCATTCCAGCTTCTGGATTGGACGACATCTGAAAATGTTGATAAATGAAAACTAAGTGCTTGTGTGAGAATAAATATTCAAGGAGGTGACAATTTTGAGAAACTATGAACAAAGTTTGGGAAATTATATAAAGCAACTCCGACAGAATGCACAAATAATAGGTGTACAATTAGTTATTTGTTTTTTTCTTGATGTGGTTTCTAGAATGTGCAAAACATGTCTGATGAAATACCAACAGAGCATTTTAACAGCGAAAGTCTTGATGACAGTAACAACATAGGAAACCAGTTCAAAAACGAACAGATCGAATTAGAAAATTTGCAGGCATCGGATGCCGAAGAAGCATTAAACACTGAGAAAACAGAGTTCAGTACTCTGAGAACCCGAGTACTGAAAAGAAATAACATTGATCAAGACCAAAGAAATGCAGAGGCGTTTGATTACATACGACAAGTACCTGCAAGATCTGACCAGTTGAAAGATGAATGTAGTCTCTTTGGTGATTATATTGCGGCAAAACTACGCAAATTCGATGATCGATCACGTGCTATTGCAGAACACAGAATTAGTAACACCTTATTCGAATTGGAGATGAATGTAAGTTAGCATATTGAAACTTGAATAAATTATTCTTATATATTTTTATAACTTACACTTATTCATGTAAACCGTACAATCCAACCTCTTAATAAGAACGCCAAAGCCCCTGAGGTGTAGAGTTTTTCACGAATTCCAATACCTCCACCATACGTGTGCTCCTGACTCACAGGCTCTCACAGGCTGAGCGCATTTATTGAGAGGTTCGCATGCTAGTAATTTGGGCTTTGACGTTGAGTCAGTGCGGGAGATGTGCGCGAGCAAGAAACTGGGGAAGCGTTCGTAATGCGGGTGATCTTATCGAGATGTCGGACTGTGACTATGCTCCTGTCATTCACAGCAATTTTCCCCGATATACAGTTGAAATGCAGCAGTAAGCAGAAAAAATCAACGCAATGACTATGAAATACAATATTAATATTCTTAGTTCTGACATTCATCGTTCTGCATCATCCAGTCTGGTAATTTAAGATAGCAGCTCAGCTTTGTTCAATCATTAAGACTACATCCCTTCTGCTTCTACCACTAAATCTCACTATCAATTAGAACAGTCAATGTTTTTTTAGAGCTATCTATACGTAAAACGATTCTACATAACCAGTATTTGTTGTATATTTTTTTAACCTTGGTGTAATCTTGAAACTGTTTCAAGTACAAGTTATTTCAATACTTTAAAAAGATATTGTCAAGTAAAGGAATTGTTAGTTCCAAAAAAACGTAAAGTTATTGCCAATCGTTCATCAGTCGGGACTATTTGTCAAATGATATTTTATATGATACTAAAATCTTGTGCCAACGTCCTTAGTGAAGTTTGTAAATCCAACTGCATCTTCTGATTGTGGCAAGTAATTTAGCAACACGGTGTCAGTTGCATTTTTTTTTTGCCGATTTCTTTTTAATATATAACTACGTTGTCCACCAGCACCGTCGACTTTTCTTTTTTCCTCCGTTTGTAATTAACTTGCACAAACTACGCTAACAATAAGGTTGTCATATGACATTTCCGTTCTGCTCATTCCGCATAACTAGGAACTTATGGATGGACGGAGCAGTGTTGGCAACCCTGAAAATGGTGCCTATCATACGAGGGACGTAATTTCATCGTATTTCAGCAAAGATTATCGTATTCTGGTTTATATTAAAATATTATATTGACGATGCATAGCATATTTCAATTTTTATTATCATGACCGTATATTGCACCGATTATGCGATGTATTTTTCATTTTACGATCTTTTCTCGCGTCAATCACCCGCATGGCGCCAAAATTAGCATATTCCAACATCTTTTTAAAATCAAAGTAGATCCAGTTTCAATAAATCAGTTGTTTATTACCCTGAATATTAAAATAAATAAATATATGAGAAATTCTATGTCAAGTCGACCAATGATTTTCCCTTATCATTTTCGATTCGCTTCACGATTTTTCAGACGATTCTACAGTCGCAAAAAAGCACTCCAGAATTATTTATCGATTTTTCCCTCCATCCGTTAATTTTCTATGATTATTCAAACCCATCTCAAAATTGGCATTTTTTAAAAATATCAAAAAATTCTGAAAAATCTTATTTTTCGATCCGATCATTCTGATACCCGTTCCACGACGGAACGATTTTTTTCTTATATTTTGTTGAGCACTTTAAACATTTTGAACAATCGAAACACCATATTCTAATATTTCGAAAATTGTCGAAAGATCATTAAAACTTCTGTTTTCAATTCTGAATTTTTTAACGCAAGGCCGCAGTTTTAAGTAAATTTTGCTCTTTTATTCTCTTCGTGTATCTAAGAATTATTTCAAATGCTATAGGATGATTGAGAGATGGCCAAAGTTTCAAAATCATTTTTTTTTTTCAACTCTGCTTCCTCGACCAACTCTACCGTAAAATCAAACATAGTGTATTACTCCGAATAAA
Organism: Neodiprion virginianus; assembly: GCF_021901495.1. Taxonomy (NCBI): domain Eukaryota; kingdom Metazoa; phylum Arthropoda; class Insecta; order Hymenoptera; family Diprionidae; genus Neodiprion; species Neodiprion virginianus. The sequence goes on along the minus strand of NC_060877.1, from coordinate 11,398,868 downwards.
TTGGTCACAATGTGTTATTGATGAGCTATGAACTTACACATTAAACATTCAACGGGGTATACTTTCGAAAACGAAAACGAATATCAAAATATGCAATTTTGCTTCTTCACTGGAGAAAATGTTGTCACAAACTTACGTAAAAATCTATGAGATTGTACGTACCCTAAATTTGCTCCGATGAAATCGAATGACAATTTTACCGCTCTTTTAAAACAATTTTCCCGGGTCACGCGATTGTTACGTAATGCAACTGTAATGTAACGTTAATCGTTTACTTTTGCCCCGCCCCCCTCCGCCAATTCGCGTTACGTAATTCGTTTACAAACCTCTACAAATGACAAAAAGACGACTTTGTAAAGACATCTAAAAGTTGACTCACGACATGTGTTACCGGGGATGTTTTAAGATGAAATTTTTTGCAATAATAAACCTACGTTCATCAGACTTCCAGCTTATAAACCATACGAATGCTTCACAATTTTTGTAGTAAGAGATGGTAATTTTCTTTGATTATTGTGAACAGAAAAAGTTTCCGGATGAAAGGCAGTGAAGCGGTGTCCATGGTGTACACACCTATGAGTGATTTACACCCCTAAATTTGCATAATTTAGAATCTTGGGTCAAATAATGTTTAGTGTCTCTCACGTGCATAAAATCATTGTATAATCCTTAAAATGTGATTCCACTTGACTCCGGCGGCACCATGTCAATGTGGTGCAACCATGTGTCAGCTATTCAGACTACTTTATTAACATTTTATTGTAACTTCAGTTACAACAGTAGCTCATCACAACTATTTCGTCCACAATAATCATCCAACGTACAATTTCCACCCAATAAATGCTTAAAATGTTTCTTAAATATCTAGAATTTAAGGCGCGAAAATCACTCGTACGTGCGTAAATATTTACCCTTTAATAGTCTTAATGGGATTTACGGGAATTGTTAGTGGAAAATTAAGAAATGAAATAGATACAGTGTTCATTCATTTCCAGGTGCACTTAAGTCAGCACGGAGAACTTATCATACATACATACATACATATCAGATACAAGTGATTGCAATAAATAAGGAGACGGTAGGGGTAAAAAAATTATCTAATGTGTATATATTATTGGAATATGGACGAACAACGATCTTCTCTATGCTTTCAATTATGCGTCAGAATACAATTGAGTACACAAAGTGAATTTTGATTGACGAAATCGGAACCGGAAAACTTGAAAAACCCCCAGTTTCCTAACTTGATATATTAGGATTACTCAAATCGATTTATTCACTCAAATTCTTATGAACATGTTGATTTTACGCTTGCATTTATGGTACATTCCTGAATTACGCTTAAATTCAGGGTAAAATGATAAAGATATAGTCCGAGATGCATGACTATGTCTGTTAGCAAGGCACATTCTACTGAGCATCGACCTGCATCGTAAAAGTTAAGCTTGAAATTCCATCAATATTTGTAGATACCTATATCGATTGCTCACGAGAGATGTGGCGCGTGATAATCGGCATCAAAGGATTTCACCCTTCCAATCCAATACCCTAACGGACCTGTAGGCGAAGAAAATGGTGGAGGTAGATAAAATTGTCGTTTGTTCTGCTTTGTAGTTTACGATGCGAACTACACATGCGCAATGACACACTTTACGTATATATCGGTACACGTATGTACAGTAAAATGCAACAATGCCTTTATCTTCCGACCAACTTGCCTTCGGTCCGAAACACAATGCGAGTTCAATTCCATAGAAATTATGTGAGTATGACTGACGATGCAGCTGACGTGAAAAAATGGACCGCATTGTCACATAATTCGCATAGAATCGAAGTCGCATTTTGTTTCGGACTGAAAACAGGTTAGCCGGAAAGTTGAGGCATTAATGCATTTTACTATAATGTTCGTTAATATCTGTCCTTTCCGGTTATCTTGTTTTTGGTCCGAAACAAAATGCGAGTTCGATTTTGTACGAATTATGTGACCATGACTAATGATGCAGTCGACGTGAGAGATTCGGAATCATTGTCACATAATTCGTATAAAATTGACCTCTCATTTCGTTTTGAGGCCTTCTGTATAACCCTTTTCAGATTATTAGGACTCCCAGGAACACAGAACACACGAAAGAAAGCGTGGGACCATCAGCAGAGAAATGACCAAGAAAATCTGTCGTTTCGCTGTAACTTTTGATCCGTTGCTCGCAGCGTATTGGGACTGCGTCCAATAGATTTCGTTCGCAAAATTAAGTCGGACTGGTCCATTAAATAATTGATTTCAGCACTCTTCAGAATGGCAATAATATTCACCGAAAATTCAAAGGGATTAGCCTTACTTTTTTGGGTAAAAAATCTGTTTTTGTGGAATCTAATTGTATGATCCTATACAGACTAATCGGAGGCTTGGGATTGCAGAGATGACATTAGAATGATCTTAGGACCAACAGCAGAGAATTTACGATGATAATCTTCTGTTTTTTAGCTGCAACTCTCGATCCATCGCTCGCAGCGTATTAGGACTGTGCCTAATCGATTTACACCAATCAATTTATTGTATCATTCTGGAAATCATCTCAAAGTATCCTAAAAATATTCATAGAGATCAGCTTCACTTTCTTTTACAATTTTCGAAGCTAAAGTTACCATATCAGAATCGATTTGTCCGCGTCTTTTCAGACTAAATGGACCCTGCGGAATGTAAAATAGACATCCAGATCAACGATCAGCCGTGTCGGTAAAGCAACTCAAAATTAAATCATTACCGACACAAATAGGCATTTCCGGGAATAATTAGACCTTAGTAGAACCGCAGAATAAGTTGAAATTGTAGTGCTTTCAAAATGTTTCCCAGATTAAATGATCTGCCCACATGCTCGAGAAGTGGAAAAAACTTAGATGCGAAACGAACTAAATATCGCGTGTCAATCCTATCTACAGCCAGTAGTTCTTATTTACCGAGGGAACTTATCATTGGTATGAACCCAGACGTGTTATTCACTTTTATTCACGACCAGCCAACGCGCAACGGTTAGTTTGCACGTCGCCTTACCGACGTCTGATTTCCGTGCAAGGCTCCTACTTTATCTACCGATGGTTAAGCGATACAATACTTCATAACCGATAGTCGGTAACTCCAGTTGTAGGAATCAGTTGTCAACAGCCGTAGCTACACCGCATCATCCCGTTTGAATCGTGCCTTTAATCGAGCCATGAAAAAAAGTTTTAAGTTCAAAGTTATTGTGTTAAAAATATCGAATGATATAATTTGAATGTGAATAAACTTCACTTTTAATGTTTTCTGCAAATATTTTACTCTCACTGATTACACAACCCGGAAAAAACGTTCTAGATCTTTTGGATCAGGGAATTGGAAAAGAAATTTAACATATAATCGACAAGTCATTACTTCCCAGAAATAGGAACGTGAAGTTTAAGCCTGTGACCTGGCAGCTTCGTTTGAAAAGGAACCACCCACCTAGGTTTACACCATGACAAAAAGCGGTATTTCATTGAATCCCGAAATCACATCATCATGCCCAGCCGAGCAGGTTGCACGAGAATGACAGAAGCAAGCCCTACAGCCATTGGCGAGAAGAACGGTGTCGTAAAATCTAAATAAAACCGGTACATAGGTGCCTGTTTAGATAAACTGCCTGTTCTGCCCTTGAAAATTTAACCTCACAACTATGCACATAGCGTAATTGGAGTGTGAGAAGGTCTTTAAAATAAACAGTGAACCGTTTTGTATGACAATATGACCACGAGACCTGCTCGAATCTCTACAATGGTATCCAGTTACACATGTAATTGTATATACACCTATATATAGAATCCATATACACTCGCTGATTAGATGGTGATAAACGCGGTTGGTGACGGCATGCTGATAACGTTGTAAATATTAAATAACGTATTTGCCGACCGTATTAAGGAAGTTCAAAATAAACAGTCAACGGTGTCTCGACTTTAAGGTGCTACTGTGCAAGATCTGAAGTACCACTGATAACTTTTTTAAACGCGCAAAGTTTAAGCTCCAGGAAACAAATCACATATTCATCATAACTGATTATTTTTCTCCTGTACCTGATTTTCATCAATTGGATACGAAAGAATTCACATCGAAGCAGGACAGAACGTTTGCAAGAATTTGTCGATAAATTTACGATAAAAATTCAATTCGCAATTAGCTTGCGGACTTCTGTTCCGTCGGTAAGTAAGGTAGGAAACCGGCGGGAAAATTTGAAACAAAAAACAGGCGGAAAAATTCAAAACACAATTGATAGTGCGGCGGGTTTGAATCGACAAACTGCAAACAAGCCGATAATTAAAAAAAGAATTTCAATTCCCTCGTGGGATACTCTCTCGTAGAAGAAGGGGTATCGGGGAAGATCCTCGCTGCGGCTGTTCGGCTATTACCTGCAGGCAGGCGGGTCTCAGGTCGGGTATCTTCCCGAAGTCGAGGTTCTCGACGGCGCGTTAGGAAGCGCGTGTGCGTGAGGCGACTCAGCTGTTGATTTATCGGTGTATTGTGCGAAGGTGAACACACAGCGTGGCTCCGCCAAACGAGAGTTGGAGGAAGGTGACGTTCAGTTTCGTTCCGGGGGGCGCAGAGTCCATCCGAGATCCAGAACCGCGCTGAACTGGTTCGAGTAGCGAGGTGTGAGGCAGGAGACGTGCGCAGTCGCGTGCCAAAAGAGATCAGTGGGAGGGAAGCGATCTTTGCGATCAGCTGGAGCACCTCGCAAAAATGTTCTTTCTGCAACGTTCTGTTTTGTGAGTATAACATTATTCGATATTAACAAAATTCAAAAATTTTATTCAAATTGCGAAATCCGCCGGTCTCTCATCCTCCGTTTTATAGTCGTTCTATAACTCGCCGCGCATCGTTGCGCTTCTTTCAACTCTCCGTCACACGTTGTATTCGCGTTTACGCGAAAAACGCTGCATCGAACATACCGAAAATACCTTCCCGGCGAGTCCCTCTTCCCGATCGATACGAGGCAGCCCCCCGGTTCGCTCTCGGCTCGTTCATCCGTTCGCTTCTTCGCAGGTGTTTTTAGAGCCGGACCCGAGTTATTTGCGGTCTAGATTTGTTTCTCGTACGTAATGAAAAAACCAACGCGATTTTCTCAGCCTGACGGAAAATTTCTGACCCACTGTCACTTCTCCTGTCAAATTGTAACTTCTCTCTTTTTCGCGTTTGACGTTCACCCTTTTTCAACGGTCCTCCTCCGCCTGAACTGTGAACGTTGCTCGATTCTTCGACGTGGATCGATTCATCGTTTTCTTAGTATTCATGTATGTACTCTGTATAGTCAACGAACGGGTTGAAAGGAATTCGTTTTACCGACTGATTTCATCGATCTTTCATACACTAACGCGAAGTGGTTTGCACCTCACATTTTTCAAGACATCCGATACGTTGATCGACCGAAAAAATCGATCGTTTGGCATATATTTTCAGGTCGACATTCCGTCGGTTTTAATCTCGAAATGCCAATTCTACAAATAGCCACGAATCCAGGGTCGAAAAACGTACGAGGATAACTTTGTTCGCTATTCATTTCAATGCAGTTGAGGTATTTGCCGATTTCGAGTGTAGCGAAATGTCATCCGATGCTTTCGACGAGAATAGCTCGACTCGTTTACAATTGGAATAATTTATCGCCGTCAACGAATTACTCGTTTTAAACATCCGAAGAGGAACAACTTTTCGACAGATCTTTATACCTTGAGTTGAATAACACTCGCGTATTTGCGAATCGCGTTTGGTACTAAAGCGAAATTAACAATCACTGTTATATGTGCGATATATTTCTACCTCTGTATTACTGACGATTGAGAAATCGATTAATCCGTCAAGCGTTTCCTCTGAAACTGTAATTGGTGAACGAATACCGATCGGCAAATGAACAAACGTATCAATCCGCATATTTCACCGTTCGTCTACAAAAAGAGATATAATTACCAAGGTTGAAAAACAGCAGGTACCTACACCGGTGTATAATTATCATCGTCGTTATTGTCACACTTCTGAATTCTCCAAGTTCCGCGATGCAATTGGAGCAGTTGGCACAGACGGCGGCCAACTGCAGGTTTCGGATTGTGAAATACCGAGGCATCGCGAATAGTTTAATGAGATAAAACCTTTTCAAACTTGTGAACGTCCTATGGGTCGTCACAGCGATCGCAGGGATTATGATATATGTGTTCAAAAGGGACTAAGTACGTCGAAGGTCTAATAAACAGAACGAGTTGAAAATTAGCGACATTTTAAAAAGCGTGTATGACGAATTTGTTAAATTAATCAACGTACATGGACACTCACCGAAGAAGCAACAGACCGCTGTATGATTTCCATTACGTCACTGTTTACCTCAGTTTTTCAGTTTTTATTATATTCAAGCATTGAACACTGCTTGAAGATGAATGGGACCCATAGTTTAACAGGGAAAGAGAAAAGACCGTTCGAAACATCTCCAGCGACATGAATGGTGACAATCAGTGAAACAACAGCTCAACATTTTTACGGAAATTAATACAAGCAAATTCGAATAACACAAGCTTAGATATCAACGATTTCAGAAAAAGTATTGTAATTAGATTGTAAAAAATGAACGGACTCTGATGTTTCTTATCCAATTCTAATGTTTTTGGGCTTATTTCTGTCATTGATCAGGTCCCCATAAATTGTTTCAACTGTCTTTGTATCACACTTACACAAATCTATTTGCATCCACTATGGAGGTAACTATTCATAGTGAAAATTTCAAGCAAACTCTGCAGATATCTGTAGTGAACAAAATTAGTCTAAAAAACAAGTATTTTACAATTCGAATTCAGTACTTCGGGTGTTCTTCTGTTTAAGTAATGTTAATCGGAAAATGGGTAGCTACATTTCAGAATAACTCAAGTAGAAAACCCAAGATCAACCTGTTATTATAATAATCGTTTATTTCCTGGATTCTGTTCCCTAAATTTTCTTTGGGGCAGAAAATTCACCGTCAATTCTACCGTATATATTTCGCGGACGGAAATATTCAGCTCTGTCCTCCTGGTGAAGTATTCATGTCAGTAAATTCGGACCCATAACTTACCTACTTTTCTCCCAGCCTCCTCATCAAATAGAAAATACTTCCACGAACAGTTTTTGTACTATACGACCCTGCCCACAGACTATGTGGGTTACAGTTACGAATTAGCCGCTGGAAATCGATAAAACATGACCCAGTGGTCTGGTAATACCACTTTAAGAGCCCTCGGTCCGTGATTGTCCAGCAAAAAGGATAGCAAAATAAACTGAAAAATCGTTGTTGAATTATAGTCCTAGTTGTAAAAACAAGACAAGAAAAAAAAAAAGAAGAAAAACATCACTATAAATTCGAAAACCCCGTCATTGTAATGCATTAAAGAAAGTGATCCTTGAATGGTTTTGTAAAAATCAATGTTTTCCTTCCAAACCTTCTAGTCAATCTGCAAATGAAATTCGCCCTGGATTTTTAAAATAAATCTGTGAATCCTTTTGTTCTTTTTATCATGATGTAGATTGAAATTTTGTTTTAAATTCACACCGAATTATAGAAACCATGATAAATTGCACGGGGTGGGATGCTAAACATCTTCAAATTAGTTTATACCGCAGTTGTTCAAAGCCAACAAAAAACTATAAACTCACGATTGTCCGTTATATTTACAATCGACTAAAATCTGTCTGTCTTTTATCCGATAAACGCGTCGCCTAAATACATAAAAACTGTTTTTTTATTGTGCTATTAAATTTCCTCAAAATATCTCATGATATGTTTAGACTCGTGCGAACTTTCCGAAACTCTATTATCGTTGTTTTCTTCCTGTCAATTAGTCTCCATTGTCTAGAAGCGAGCAGTAAAAATGCAATCAATACTCAATTCGTAATTTATTATAATCTGATTGCAGATATAATGTGCCGATTCTTTTTATTAATCGCTCCTCGCGTTTTGCAAATATTTTGTCGGCTTATCAAACAGAGATAATACTTGTTCGTTTAATACGTGTGTGATGCATCGTGATAATGTACAACAAATTTTTGTACATAAGGCGAAAACTGATGATATGTCCGCTGGCATTGATCCGCGAGTATGGTGCGAATTAACGATACTCTTGTATTCACTCGTACTACACACGTGTAGCACACCTATTACGTCAGATACGTTCGTGCTGAATGAGGAAATTGTTCTATACTCAAGGACAAAGCTCGATAATCGCAAGGGATCCGCGCATGGATAGAATATACGATCGTTCCACGCAATATAAACTCTGATACCTGTCCAATTGAACCTGTGCGACCAATTTGAAAGGTTACACACTGAGAGAAATTTTTAGTTCCGGTTACCGCTCAGTCCTTAACTATTTTCATTTTTTACCACAATCGAAAAATATAGTTCTAGGTACTAAATGAAAATTAGTTTTCTAGCTGTTAACGGAAAGTCTAGTATCCGTTACTATTCTTTCACATTACGATCAGTGTTGCTATATTTTCTTGTAACTGTTGCGAAAATCTAACGCTCGTGCAACAATAAATTGACGTTAAAGCCTTGTTTAACTAAAAAAGTAGAGTAAACCGAAGAAACTGATTTTAAAAGGATCAGCAATAGCGCAAAATAGTTACGCGTACCTCGTTTTTCGTAATCCCAACAATATTCAAACAGTTTTTTTAACGATACCTGTGTTACTGAATTTTTCTAGTTACTGTAAGAAATGAAATTTTTGTCAGTGCAAGTTAATAATTTATTGTCAGAACAATTTTATCGAGAAACCGAATAGAACCGAAGTCCAATAACTTTGACCGAAGCTGCTCAAATTAAATGTTATAAAACCCAACCTTTCCAATATTGAAAAAGACAATTGAACCTTGGGAATTTTGACTAACACAAAATCAATTAAAAAATCAAAATCACTGTGGAATGATTGCATTATCGTACAAGTCAACTATGGTGAAGTCTTTGTTCCAGTTCCGGAATTTGGAAAAAAAATTACGCAGACTAACACAACTTAATCAGGTTGTATTTTATTTCTTTTTTTTTACGGATTTTGCTCGCAATCGAATTTTTGCACATTTTTACATGAGAAAATTAGCGCGGATGACGTCATATTCAGGTAGTTTTCATTTTTCTGCAGTTGATTGAATTTTTGTTACTTGATAGAACAAAGCAGAAACGTGACCTGTTTATTTTTTGTTTCTATGGTTAATTGTACACATATAAAATTTGTTCGTGCGAAAACGCGATCGGGTGAACACGCGCATTCAGGCAAGACTCAAAAATCTAGCGGCAGCTGACAAAGGTCAGAAAAAAATCCACGCTATTCACCCAAAACCGGTTAATTGAGTTTCATGTCCTTGTAGGCGTTGGTCCGTGCGAAACGCGTCGCTAATAGACGCCAAATTGTAGACGCCGACAATTTAGCGAGTCACTCGAATCCAGAGCTGGAGGAAAGAAACATTTTTCAAAGAGAAACCTAACAGCAGTAATGCTGATGATTGAAATCCTTGAAACAGATTTTTCTCGATTTCCGAAAATCTTTCAGATATTTCCCTATTCTGTTATTTGTTTTAACGCACTTTGTCAAGCGATTTTTAAAGAAGAACGAAAAACACTTATCGCGATTAGATCAGTTCCGCTAGCTGACGTGGAGTATACAACATTTTTGAGATATCAAATTATTCGCGCTGACGGGTAAAGTGATCCTTCAACTTTCTTCACTTGTGACATATAACAGGCATGCTACTATGCGATAATTCTGTTTTGACTGTACCGTCTCAAATCTCGTCTGACATGCCGGCTAGACAAGCTGAGTACCTAAATATACCCAGCAAAATGCTAGCACAGTTGCTTTTGCCTTATCGGAAATAATGAACATGCGATACCGCATCGCTGTAATTGTTTACCGAACAGTAATCGAGACTTTTCTGTATAGCGAGGTGAAAACACACGTTCAAGGTTAATCGGTTGGATCTGAGATAAATGATCAGGCTACGAAACTCACGGGATAGGGTGATAATTCAAAGTGAAAACAGCTGACGACGATTCAACGTCTTCGTAGTTTTTTTCATTCATCTTTTACAGCTTGCATCATTTATTATTAAAAATGGACGGAGGAAGTTCTCAGAGTACAGAGTGAATTTCGAAATTGACAACTAGATATCTGTAGACCTCGTCGTTGTCCGTTGATTCGACCAATGGTCGGTCTTATTTTCAAAAAGTAAATCACGAAACGACCGTGATGATGAAAATTGTATGAATGTACAACGTCAAGAATTTGGTACTGGACCTTTAACGATTTTGGCAGCGTTATTATTTAGGTTCTCTTTGAAGAAATAAAACACCAGAACGGTATAATGTATTCCGTCAGAATATGACAGGTGTAAATAATCTTAAAGTGATCGTTGCTTGTTTAAAAACAAAATAAAATCAAAGTTTTATGGATGCTAGAACGGATTGGAAATCGTTAATAAAGTCGCACGGATCTGCGAATCTTGCGGTAAACCGGAATGCCATTGGAAACAGAAATTTGCCATGAAAATTAAGTGAAATCAATTACGATGTACTGGAATCTCTTGAGCTTTTCAAATCACCGAACAATCTCACAGCGAGAAGAATGCTTACAATTTATGTAGTTTCATGACTGTCACTTCGTAGTCAACAAATTCCGATCTAGTTTTTCCCTCAAGGTAAATAGGAGAGGAGAAATTCATCGGATTAAAACGAGAAAGAAACTTTTACTCTCCTTCGACTTCTGTCATCGTCGCCAGAAAAGTTCGAAAAAAATGTGTATCCTTGAAACAACGGTTTAAATATTGTTGTAATTCGAAAAAAATATAGCGTAAATAATTACATGTAAATCGTAACTATTTAACTTGATTATACAGTCGTTGATGCTAAATTTTTTCATCATTGCAAGGTAGCATTTGTAAAATAAAAAAAATTCAAATCGTCAAAAAGCTTTTGCAGCTGAGCTTTAGCTCGGTCAGCTTGGCTGGGAGCCATGCAGAAACAATAATAGTTTCTCTCTTACCCTCGAGCCCTGCATTGGCGAAGCTCAAAACTCTGTTGCACAAATTTTATCGCGACTATAAACCAGAAAATTGCGTCAACGTTGTAACGACCCAAGTCGGTGTTACACCTGATGGATATGCTTAGCCGTGAATCACGGGAGAAATCTCTGTCCCCTGTTAGGTGTCAAGGTTTTAACGGCAATCTGTCGATGATCTTCGTTGCGACGATCAATGATCGATACGATCGTCAGCCTCGCCTCCGTTTTATCAGCGTTAACGAAGCTACTTCAAATTGAACTGCGAACAAATCTATTCGAAATTTTTAATAATTTTGTACAAAATTCAGACCAAAGTTTTTGTAAATTTGTAACTACAGGCAGATTCGTTTTTACATTCGCTTATTTCTTATTCTTTATTTCATGTTTTACATTTGCGGTATAATGACGGTAATGCGTAACCAGCATGATAAGTCAACAATGACTGACAAAAGAAAAAAATTCGTTATATTTATATACAAAATTATTACGTAATAACTGTCCTGGGACATTATCTTTATTATTTTTCTTTGTTTTATGCAATGTCTGCGTAATTTTGTGGTTCTTTATACTTGTTTCAAGTTTACCAGCGGCAAATATCACCGAATACTAACCGTTATTATCGATGGTAGGGTTTTTGTTAACTCTGACAATATTATGCTATAACAATAACACGCAGTAGCAAAAATGGGTCAATAAACGAAACGACCGAGAATTATAAATACGTACACCTATAACTGCACGTTAGGATAAAGATGGCAAAATTCCAACAAGGCCGCTAACTTCGCGCGAGTTAAATATCTCACTCATATTATATTGTTTAATTACCAACACTGTGCGTACAATGTGATACACATATATACATATAATATATTTTTATCTAACGTACCATCGTCGTGGCGAGTAGGTTAGATTACGTCCTCGTTTCTGATTATCCATTGGACGTTGATACGTCGTGCACTACATATGTGATAACCACAGTCCTTAGAAGAAGGAAAAAACGAGAGATACGAATCGACGGAAAAAGCACTCACTTTCGTTTTCCAGGCTCGCGATTATCGGCGTGTATTTTTATTTTTATTATAATAGATATTAATCATACGTCCATTTAATTACTGATTCCATTGAAAATTGATAGCTTATCACAAATCTTTCACCTTCCATCGGCAAAGTATGAGAAATTTGTCAAGACAACGAATGAAACTAGGCATTAATTGAAAAAAATACTTTTTCACCCGTTTGAATGATGGAAGTAAATTTTATTTTTCCAACCGGATGGTCGGTCGACGGGAGTGTAGGTCGTTTGTATCTACTCGCCGACCTTATACCTCTTCGCCCGAGCATTTATAAATAGAATATTTCGACCACTGATCGTGATCTTGCATTTTGTTCCAGATTTTTTTATTTCGCGCTTTACGAAGTTATCTTGTGTATTCGATTTTGCTACCTACCAGGTTTTGAATTTTAGAATAGAATTCCAAGGAGCGTAGATGGATTTGATGCAATCGTATTGGAATAGAAGAAAAATAAAGTATAGAGTAAAGAAAGTGAAAAATATACAATTTTTTCAACAATTAGATATTACAATCAAGTATATTTTTTCGCCACTTCCTTGTAGTAGGCAATGAAAAACAAATCAATGCTTCTTCGATCTTCAACTTGATATCGATCACGTATTTTGACAACAGAATTTAATACGGAATTGAGATAAGATGAATTTGCTTTTCAATAAACTGAAATGCAATTTCATACGGGATAATCCGTTGCAACAAGCCAATCACCTGTCTAAATATATTCACACTGAGAGAAATTTCATTTCTTACAGTAACTAGAAAAATTGAGTAAAATAGATATCGTTAAAAAAACTATTTGAATATTGTTAGAATTACGAAAAACGAGGTACGCGTAACCATTTTGCGCTATTGCCGATCCTTTTTTGGTAATTGCAACGCAAAATTAGTTTGTTCGGTTTACTCTACTTTTTTTAGTTAAACAAGGCTTTAACGTCAATTTATTGTTGCACAAGCATTAAATTTTCGCAACAGTTACAAGAAAATATAGTAACAGTGATCGTAGTGAGAAAGAATAGTAACGGATACTAGACTTTCCGGTAACAGCTGAAAAACTAATTTTCATTTTCTACCTAGAACTATATTTTTCGATTGTCGTAAAAAATGAAAATAGTCAAGGACTGAGCGATAACCGGAACTAAAAAATTTCTCTCAGTGCACGGTTAAAATTAGATAGTCGTAAAGATATATATTCCTTTACTAAAGAAATCGCAAAAAATGGGATATGATCTCTAAAGATTGTTAACCAAACATTTTCATACGTGAATCATTATTTTATTCTTCCTCTTTTTACACGTGTGAATTTACTTGAAAACCATTTATACGTTAAATATAACTTGAAAAGCGTTTTTTTTTTTTTTTAAACCTCAAGGCATAGTAACATGTTGTTCAAACGTACCTCACTGACACCTGTTACATTTGTTGAAGCTTCTCATTCAGAGTACCGCGTAATTTTTCGTTGCTCAATTCGAGTAAGATAAGCAGCGGATTTTTTCTGTTGTGAAAAAATTCGAATGTCGACTAGCTAAGTCAAACTTCCATCATCACCGTTGACACATGCTTGATAGCGAGCCAAGAGTTGAGTCACGTGTTAGTTTCCTTGTATACGTACATTTTGCAGAAATACGTAGATATGGCAAAAAAAAAAATTTTCTCTTCTACCCGCTAAAACTTGATCGCGATGCAGTAAAATTTTTTTTAAAGATTTTCGTTAAAATATTTCCACCGTTTATCCTGGAATTAACTGCAATAACTTCACTCTCGTTTATAATAGCAATTCGTTTAATTGCCGGAAGCTATTCGTTTGTTATTCATTATGTTTTGTCATCATTACGCTACGCGTATCACGTGATGCGTGTATGATATATGACGATGTTTGAGAGTTTCGCGTTAAATTGTATACGTAACCAAATATTAAACACAAATTGCTGTTTTGTCGTGTTAACTTGATGTTCTTGTCGCACGTTTTAATTCGATCACCACACGTCGATGATTCGGGATTTTGATAGTTTGGCTTGGTGACAAAATTTTTCTTTAAATATAATTCAACGTGCATCAAACAATTTTTTATCGTTTGTTACGTGTATTGTAGGTAAATGCTTGAGCGAACTCTTAGATTTGTGACTTGAATTTTATCCCCAAGTACAAAAAAACAAGAAAGAACGATCACACGACGTTGTTAAACAATTAATACATCAATCTTCCTGTCATTCGGACAATCGTCGTTCAAAGCGATATTTAAAAAGTGAGGTATTTATTTTGTATTAGCTATTCTCCATTCGTTTCTTCTCGTCGATTTTTCAACGAATCTACCGAGTTCAGTGAACTCGTACCAGGTTTTGATTCACATCTGAAACGCTCGCCAAAAAACGCTCCACGTGACATCAAAGGCGTCGAAAAAATGTTTTCAAATCACTTCGTTTCATATTTGTCTTCTAAACTTTTTCACTGTTGCAGGTACTGGAAAATACCCTAAAGAATTAACGAATGAGCTTTCATATTGCGTCAATATTATTAACGGAATATTGCGATCCCCCGGATATACTCAGGTCTGCAATTTGATAATCGACATTTTTTATTTAGTACCAGGCTCGTGGCAGAGACTGTTTTTATTGTCTTAATTAATTAGTCGAGGTGAAATAACCTTTCGATTTTTTCCACGTTAGCCAGTTCAAATCAAACGATCAATATTTTACTTATACTTACTACCTCAAGCGTCTGTATATTGTTCTAAGTATATACACGAAGCAACATGTATTTACATACGTACTTAACGCACTTGTCAGATATCCGTAACAATGATTTGAAGAGGTTTAAAAAAATCAATACAACATGTCCTCAACTAGGAATACCGATTAATCTATGAATACTGTATCAACTTCAAAGAATTTTATTTTCTTTCAACGGCAAATTGCGGTATAATAATAAGTAGACTAGCAGCACCTAACGAACGCTGCATGATTGCCAGTCCGCAGTCTGTAATCTATAGAGTACCACGAGGATTGAAAGAATTTCCTACACACGCAAGAAAAATTAGCGTGAAATTGGCAATTTGCGTCGGCAGGAAGAAAAAATTCTGCATGCATATTTGCAGTGTGTACAACGTAAGCAATACGGCTAAGAATATAACGATAAAAAATAAAAAAAAAGTACGATCCCGGCACGTGGATTCTCGATTAATAAATTTATAATCTTAGCTGTTATTTTTTATGTGCACAATTTTTTTCTACAAAGTTTTTGATCACACTTATTAACGACAAGACTTGACGTCAAATTTTATTTTTTCTTTTCTTCCCATCATTAGCAGCAGGCGATTTTTAACGAACGATTTTTTATTACCCCGCAGCATTTCTCGGTGTAAACATAGAAAACACATTTCATCCGACAAATTCGGAGGAGAAAAAACGTTGAAAGGTTAACCCTTAACAGTCATCGGGGGTTGAATCAACCCCAGCCGGTTTTTGGACCTGCTATACCTTCCAGAATTTTTTTTTTTTTTTTTCTTTAATATTCAAATTTTCGCATGACTTTTTGTAAAAAAAAGTCATCTTTTCGAATTTTTTTTACGACATTTGTTTTTATACTAAAAATGACACGACTTGAGAATAATCGGCATGGCCTCACACACAAGGGTTGAAAATGCATTGCAGTATATTTTTTTTAGTTTTTTTTCTTTCAATTTTTCAAGTATTTATCACTTCAAAGTGAGCGGGGTTGATTTCACCCCCAATGACTATTACGTCACGATCTGGAGGTGTGACTGACGGGGGATAAATTTAGTAAGGGATGACGCGACGTAGATGCAAATTGTGAAATTTCATCGAACATGACGTAAATTTGATCGCAATTATCCTCCCCCTGTGAAAAATTGCCACGCACTTGTTTACGGCGACGAGTTGATTATAGAGGATAATTTTCGTTATTCATTCTTTCAGACCCTCCTATGGCAGGGGTGGAATGGGCGCTTGGGCGCGCGCACTTCCACCTTCGCACCCTGCCGTCAAGGACATTCAGCACAGAGAGATTCACGAGGTCTCGGGAGACGTAGTACCAATCAACATGGTGAAGGGTATAGGTCATCTCCGAGATCCCAGATTGAACAAGGTACACACATTGAGGTTTCGCCCTCAAGGTTCGAGTCTAAAAGGCAACGCCGATCGTTCGAAAAGACTTTGAAAACTTTTTTTTTCTCGAATTTCATTTTCCGGAAACACAAGGTTCCTTTGAAATTCTTTGCGATTCAATGAAATCCCACGAGTCGAACGCGATTCGTCAAACTTGTGCAATTCGTTTTCGAAAAAGGAACTTCCATCTTTCCTCGGTTTATTTTCCGAACCGTTAATCAACAACTCGTTTACAAGTGCTTGCACGGTGTGACTTAATCGTTTCTGCGAACGCTATTTCAGGGGTTGGCCTTCACGTTGAAGGAAAGAATCGCCCTTGGTATCCACGGTCTCCAGCCTCCAAGATTCAAAACTCAAGAAGAACAGCTTGCCCTGTGTAAGGCGTCGGTGATGAAGTACACCGAGGATTTGAACCGGTATCTTTACTTGGTCGAGCTCCAGGTAATTCAAAGTTTCGGTTCACGGTGTACGTATATGTATATCGATCATTCGTCAGATTAATTTTGCGAAATTCACCGTCGTCAAAACCAGGAGAGAAACGAAAGGCTCTTCTTTCGTCTTCTCAGCGAAAACATCGAGCAGATGATGCCCATAGTCTACACACCAACCGTGGGACTTGCCTGTCAGAAATTCGGTGTAATTTACCGAAGACCCCGAGGTCTCTTCATCACTTGCCACGACAAGGGTCACATATACGAGATTCTCAACAACTGGTTAGTAACGCACTTTTATTCGTCCACGACGTTGCTTTTTCACCCCTTTCGTCAAACGTTCAAGCACCGGATTCAAGAATCTGATCGATTATTCGGAGAGAAGTTGAGGAGGATTATGTAAGAAGAGAGATTGTCCCCAGCCAATAGTTGTCAATTCTTTTACCTTGTTTCGTGAATAATTTTTATCACTAACGCGCATGAAAAGTGGGACTTTGCGTAGCAGTTTAGCGGGAGGAAAATGATCAATTTCATCTCAGTGTTGTAAAGATAGGTTCGCTCGTGCGAACTCTACGATTTATTTACTTTCAGCCCATGGGAGTTCGTTTTCGTCCCTAGGGAGAAAAAATTGCCCAGTCGCGTCCCACAAAACTGCCACGCAAACCACTCGACCACTTTTCATTCACCGAGAGAAATTTTTATTTCCGGTTACCGCTCAGTCCTTAATTATTTTCATTTTTTACCACAATCGAAAAATATAGTTTTAGGTACAAAATGTGACTGTTACCAGAAAGTCTAGTACTGTTACTATATTTTCTTGCAGCTTGCGAAAATTAAATGCTTGTGCAACAATAAATTGACGTTAAAGCCTTACTTAACTAAAAAAGTAGAGTAAACCTCACAAACTGATTTTGCGTTGCAATTACCAAAAAATGATCGACAATAGCGCAAAATGACTACGCGTACCTCGTTTTTCGTAATTCCAACAATATTCAAAGAGTTTTTTTAACGATACCTGTTTTACTCAATTTTTCTAGTTACTGTAACAAATGAAATTTTTCTCAGTGTCCGTTTGTTATAAAAACTGTCGTGGGTGACTTGTGCGAAAAGTTGCGATACACTTTTTCATTCCACCTTTTCCTTCAGGCCGGAGCAAGCCGTTCGGGCGATATGCGTGACTGACGGTGAGCGGATTCTGGGATTGGGTGATTTGGGTGCTTGCGGGATGGGAATTCCCGTAGGAAAATTGGCTCTGTACACGGCGTTGGCCGGCATAAAGCCACACCAATGCTTACCGATCACAATCGACGTCGGGACAAACAACGAACAGCTTAGAAATGATCCGCACTATATCGGTCTCAACAAGCCCAGATCACAAGGCGCCGAGTACGACGAACTGATCGATGAATTCATGGCTGCATGTGTCAAGAAATACGGACAAAATGTCCTCATCCAGGTCAGTAATAACTGTCACGGCTAAGGTATAGTTTGGCATAAAATTTTTATCAACTTCCAAGGCACGGGTGGAATTCGATCGTTCGAACACTGAACAGAAACCGAATCAACTCGTTTTACGACCTAGATACGGTATTGTTCCGTGATTTTAATGACACATTGGCGGGACTGTCTGAACAACAAAAAAAAGTTGGGAAAATAGAAATAATCGTGTCGAAAATCTCCATATATTTTATCAAACAACATCGCTACTGTGTAACGGAAATGAATCTGAACGAATTATAATAACACCATTTTAAGTTATCAACAATTTGAGAGGAGGTTTTATTCGGAACGTTCGAAATGATTGAACTCTGGTGTTTTTATTTCATTCTAATGACGATGGAAATGTTGTTTCATTCGTTTTCACGATCATTGGCATAAATGACATTGCTGGAGATCTTTACAATTTTCTTTTTTTTTTCAACTTTTTATTCAGACAGCCCAGACGATTTATTCTGAAATAAACATTGAGAATTCTAAATCCTCGCAAATTGGTTCGTTAACTTGCATTTCTGGACATCAAAATAGAATTGAACGGTCAAATAGTGCGAAATTAGGTAGTCCTATAGTAAGAGAATATTTCAAACTTCGTCTCCTAGTAATTTAATTCGCCTTGCGCGAGCTTTGAATTCGAAAACGAATTAGTATCTGTATCGTCGACAATCAGGTTTTGACCAAAAATGCTGCAAAATTATCGACCCTATAGGTAATTTAGTAGCAATCATGTGTATTATTATTTCTCAATGAATATCTCCGACGTTTGACAATGCTGTTTAATTTCAGTTTGAAGATTTTGGAAACCACAATGCCTTCCGTTTTCTGGACAAGTACAGGGATAAGTACTGTACATTCAACGATGACATTCAGGGAACCGCCGCAGTCGCGGTTGCTGGTATTCTCGCATCGAAAAGAATCACCAAACGGAAAATTCGTGATAATAAATTCGTTTTCTTGGGTGCTGGCGAGGTGGGTTTCCGGGTTAATTTTTCCTCCTTATAAACCGTCGTCTTCGTACAACGCGTTTGCGAACAATAAATACCGAAACCATATGGAATATATTAGACCAATGAACGTGTTTCTTTTAAAAATTCTAGACAAATTATTTTCAACCAAACCGATTGTTCCTCGGTAGAGACTATATTACGTTTTGTGCAAGCTTCTGTCTTTTTAAAGATCTTCACAATTTTTTAGTGACTTGGTTTTAAAATTTTCACATTTACTTCAAAGAATTAGTTTCGAGATGTTCTTGATTCTGTTCAAAATTTTTACCACTTGTATTATACACCAAAGCTGTGAATCGTTCTGAAAGAACAATCTCTGATTCGTGATTTGTGATGAATTACACCAGGCAGCCATCGGAATCGCAGATCTCTGCGTTAAGGCGATGGAAGCTGACGGATGTACCCAAGAAGAAGCGAGAGCCAACATCTGGATGATGGATATCGACGGTCTCCTGGTGAAGAATCGGCCCGTGGGAAACCTGGACGGTCACAAAGCCTGGTACGCTAAGGATCACGCGGTCATGAAGTCCTTGCTGGAGGTTGTCAAGGAGATCAAACCGACGGTGCTTATCGGTAAGGATTTTCGGGCCCTTTGACAGACAGGAAAACCTCTTTAAAGTCAAAATCGTTTCGCTCTCTTCACAGGCGCGTCGGCAGCTGCCGGAGCTTTTACGCCGGAAGTGCTTCAAGAAATGGCCAAGAACAACGAAAGACCCCTCATATTTGCGCTGAGCAATCCGACGAGCAAAGCCGAGTGCACCGCTCAACAAGCTTACGAAAACACGGAGGTGGGTTGTATTCCGATGCGGGAAAAAGTCTCTGTATAAAAGTCCATTGCAGAATTCTCGAATCAAGTATCTTCAACAAAGTTCTGAGAAATCCGTTATTCAACTCGAATCGACGAAACTTGGCGATTATTTGTAGTTTTTGAATTGAAGAATGCTACAAACTTGCACGACTTTCACTACAAATGTGTAATTTTCTGTAATCAACTTGATCCGTTTATCCAACAATTTCCGAGTTTACTGGGACGAAAAATTATAAACTCTTGTGATAAAGTAACTCGGGTGGAGCTTGGAAGTTAAAATGGCCAAACATCGAATTCTCGAAGAGTCACGGTATCGAATTTTTAATGTGTCCAAAGTTGAAAAAAGAATCGTAATGTAGAAGGGTGACAAAGTAGAAATTCAAAATATGCAATTGTTATTTTCTGTAGTTTTTCTTGTTTCTTCATTTATTCCGAAGACTTTATAATTTGGCCAAAATATTATAGAACAAAAAAATAGGACACAGTTGTAACCCTTCTATTGTATGAGCATTCTACTTTTTCATCGATATCGAAAAACTTGGGTACTGATTCTGCAGAATTAAGTGATTCTCGGATTGCATTGCGATTGATTTCGAAAGGATCCTGATTCACGCAACTCTCCAAACTTGTTGACGTTAGAAAAGAATTTCAAAATTTCACGTCAAGTTTTAAGGAAAAATAAGATCTCCTGATCTCCTACTAAAATAGTCCATGAATCGTTAGCTTGTGATAAGCGTTTGTCGAACGTGCAAATTCGTTGCTGGGGAGTGAAAATGTATGTGAATTAAATCGTATCACGGCACATGCTATTTTCGTACCGCATACGAACGAGGTGATAATTTCTCGTTTTGCACCTTTCGACACAGTCGAACCTTCGCAATTGTAATACACTATTAGGATAGTTTGATTTGTTCGGGGAACAGAATTTTCATAAGCTGACTGACTGATGGTACGATTAATGAAAAGTGTCTATTTGTAGTTACTACATAGTCATAAATATAAAATTCTCCGTATAACGTGAAAACGAGTACAGTAAATATTATCAAAAATCGTGACTGTTGCAGTGATTCGGTAATGGTACGACAGAAATTAAAGAATATAAAGGTCTGATTTGACTAAAAAAAAAAAAAAACAAACAGACCATCGATGACTGCAATTACACTAACCGGTTATTTATGTCACATTTTTTAATAGTTTTAACTCTACTTGTTAGATTATAAGCTTCAAGTACTCTATGATGCTGTTCGCATTCGAAGAAGAGCAGTGAAATTGTTCAACTACCTCTTTTTCAGGGTCGTTGTGTATTCTCGTCAGGATCGCCGTTCGGGGAAGTGAACTACAACGGAAAAATCTACAAGCCGGGACAAGGGAACAACGCTTATATATTCCCAGGTGTAGCTTTGGGCGTGATAGCTACGGGTTGTCACCACATAACCGAGGAGCTGTTCCTCATTTCCGCCCAGGTGGTAGCAGACCACGTTAAAGACGAGGATTTGGAACTGGGAAGTCTGTATCCGCCGTTGAGCTGCATCAAGGAGTGTTCGATCATAATTGCGATAAAGATTGCCGAATACGCTTACAAAAAGGGTCAGTAATCGGTTGATCGACGATTCGTCGTTTTTAAGGAGATTTATTGGTCAGAAATTGACACTTTTTGTTAATCTGAATACGAGGCGGTCGTAATTATCACATCCGTAAGGTACTAACAATAAGACATCTCTTTTAAAATCTCCAAAAATAGGAACTACTAGAGTTGTAAACAAAAGTTCAGTTATCGATGCTTCGTTTCAAATTGCTTCACAATTGTCGAAATTCCAGTAGATTCGTTCTATAATTCTATTTCACACCCCGATGGCTCGTTTCATTCGTAAGATTACTTTTCCACAAAGTCATTGAAACAGATTTTCTTTTCACTCATCACTTCTTCGTTCAATATTGCCATTTGCTGATCAGCGATCACGATCAATATCGGTGCAATATTGTAAAATTGAATATTTAACGATGATAGAGCAAAGTGTTTCAGTGAATTTAAAGAAAAATATTCTTCCGACATAAAACAATTCATCGTATCGTGAAACCGAACGAATCTAGCAGGTTTTTTTTATAACCATTTTAAAGCGATTGAAATAAAGCATCGATATCTAAGCTACTTTTATAATTCCAGTATTGCCAATTTTTGTATTTTCAAACAGATCTTCGTAGCTTACGAATAAAAAAGTTTGATAAATACACAACGCACGACTATCTCGCAATGAAATGGATAAAATTTATCTATTTCCGACCAACCAACCTACTTGATTATCAGTGAGAAGCGTGAGCTTCGTTACCATTTGAGATTCATTATTCATTACAGGTGGCCTAGCCAGCGAATATCCGGAGCCGAAAGACATGCGAAATTTTATCGTTAGCAAAATGTACGATGCCTCATACGACAGTCCTCTAGCAAATATGTACGACTGGCCCGGTGATTCGGCCAAACCTCGAGTACTTCCGGAACAGTAAGTTTTTCATCCAATTTTTTCATAGACACAAATCTTTTTTTTTCTTTTTATCGTTACGGCGTACGTTGCACGTTTACAGTTCAACAACACATAGAACATTGCGTATCGTAGATTTTACCTATATTTTTTACAGCGTAGTCTAAGAAGTATGA
Organism: Neodiprion virginianus; assembly: GCF_021901495.1. NCBI lineage: Eukaryota > Metazoa > Arthropoda > Insecta > Hymenoptera > Diprionidae > Neodiprion > Neodiprion virginianus. The sequence continues at coordinate 11,376,217 of NC_060877.1, read as the reverse complement.
TTCAAATTTGATGCTTTAGAATCTATTATCCAAAAATACTCCTCACTTTCATTACCAGATCTTGATCACATTCTTTATCTTTTCTGCCCGTATTTTCAATTTTCGTCATTGTTTCACAAGCTCTGATACATATCGCTGCTAAAAAAATGCTTGTCAGTTGTCATTTTAATTTTACGTGTAAAACTGCACGATTAATGGTTCCTCGAAAAGTCCTATAGTGAAGAATTTTTCAGCAGTTTGCGTAATATTTTTAAATTCTAATTTTTGTTTCTTTTTTTCTCTATCCGCACTTTCTCTCTTTCCAATACCTTGTTCGATGGACCATGAAAAAAAGGAATTCGGCACAAGATAACAGCGCTATCTCTGCTTTCTGTTTACAAATACTTTGAGTCTCCTTTACTTCTTCTTGTACTCTTTTAAATTTGCCACTATTCTCATTATGCTTCTGTTTCACAGACAGTACAGTAACACACTAAAGATGCTTAAAGAATACTACGATCTATAGTAACGATAAATCCGCCAGAAAAACCAAAAGAAAACTTGCCCAAACAAAAAAAAAAAAAAAAAAAAAATGCAATTGAGAAAAAAACATTTAAAAATAAATAAAGTTAAAAAAAAAGAAAAAAAACTCTGCTATAGCCTGACTAATCTTTTTTCAGAAAAAATACAAAAATCCATCATGATTTGAAACATCTGTAACAAAATCCGTCTGCTGGACTATAGTTTAAATGACGATTATCAATATTAGCCGATTATTCGTTATACAAAGGTTGGGTTCTCATCGTATTCGATTACCCGATTATTGGCGTGCGAATAAGCGTTCCTGCATGAATCATGAATGAGATTCTATACAAACGGACCACATCCGAATGAACCGTCTACCTGCACGTTCAAAGCAAGTTTACCTCGAGGAAATTTTACCACAATTAGTCCTAGTCATAATTTTGACAAAACTAGAATTGATGAAAAGATGATAAATGGATTTTTCGTGCTAACTTGGAACGTGATGCAATAACTAGCAACAAAAAAAGAAAAAAAAAAAAAGAAAAATTCCATCAAATAACGCCAAATTCATGTGATCTTCACTTATTAATTCTAATTCACATATATTTTCATCAATCGCATCATAATTTTACGAGTATTAACGTCCATCAATAACGACTGAAGATTTTATTTTATTTCTACGTATCTTCTTTTCTTACCCACTTTGACACTCGAAATCGATGACCAATCTCAAATCCTTTTCTCGCCCCCTTAATTTTCTCCCAACTTCATCCCAGCTCTAATCTTAATACATAACTTTTTTCATCCCATCCATGTATTGCTGAAAAAAGAATTAACAGTATACTAAAAAACCTCCTCGAGAGGTCGCAAAACTTTTTTATCATTTGATTAATATAGACAGAGAAGCGATCGATGCATGCTCCGCTTAATTAGCCTGGCTATCATCTATAGGTTGCAAAAATTTTCTTTTGTAAGTATTATTACAACGTCCTTTAGTTCAAATTTTCAAAATGTATAGATATGTTTATGTATTGTATATCTGTGTATGCATAATTAATAATTGACAACTTAACGGACGTGTACGTATTATTTCATATACCTAGAGGTATGTACGCGACAGCATTATTTATAGAACATTTTAGTCAGCTTCAAACGAATTACCTATAATCCTTAACCCTGTGGCATTGCACGGAGAAGAAGGATAGACAAATAAGTTATATAATTATTTATTTATTTATCGCGTGACCATTTTTTTCTTGCATATGGTATAATACAATATTTTCAACGAACAAAATTACACCTCAACAAACATTCGTACATCTTATCGTCGTTTTTCTATGAAAATACTGCCACACTTCGTAGTCAAGCAATTTAAACGACGTCATGAGTATAAACTTGTAGAATGATTCGCTGCAATTTTATCTGCACACGAGTATTCACTTCTTCTAAATTCAAAATTTCCTTCCTTCCTGACAGCCAGTTGATTATATCAAGTAATATCTGATTAGCCATTTGAAAGAAAACTTAAAATTTTTGCAACGCAAAAGAATCAGTCAAACTGTGACACAGTTCTCAATAACAAAATATAGTAAACGCTGTAAGCATTTTATAAGTAATCAAGGCTGTATACATACACAATACTGTTGTGTTCAATATTCGACAGATGTTAATAATTAAAAAAAATACTTTTGCATCGTTTCTGATAGCGATAAACAAACCTTCGTCACGTTTTACTTTCGTTGCGAATCACTTGGCCTATGTATCGAGTTAGAGAAATCATCGCAGTGTCTATTTTTCATAGTCATAATGCAAATTAAAGTTTTTTCGTAGTTTAGACCAACCCCGTAATAACTAACACCATGCTGTGTTCTTGTTTTTTCCCTCAACAGATTGTAAGGTGTTGGCGATTCCAAAGACCGGATGTCGTCACGTATAAACTGTGTGACTAATTTAATAAACTAAAGAGCGAAATTAATATTTTCGAAAAAAATAACTATACCCATATAGATTGTTGGTACAACGGTAGATACAATAACAATAGCTAACGAATACATAGATTATACGTACTCAAAAACACACACATATGCATATATATATATATATATATATACATATATGTATATATCAATATGTATGTATATATTCTTGTCAAGTGTCGGGTTCGTATGAATGATCGACACGTCGATATAAGCTATCATTATTTATTGTTGATTTAGAAAAAGAAGTAACCCTTCCGCTGGTTACAATATTACTTAAAAATGCATTGCGAAAATAATTATGAAACAAAGAATTAGAAAGAAAAAAAAACAACCACGAGCCTGGAGCCCAGTTGTATTAAAGTTGCAATCTTCGATATTTTCATGCCTCGTTGATTTCGATGCCACGTGTTAAAATATTGAGTAATATAAATTTTGTTAAGTAAATAATTTAATAAATAAATGAGGAAGGAAAAAATATCTTCGTCAACGAAAGTATAATTTTTGCATAAGGATCTGAACCGACAATTTCAAAATACCTTTATATAATATTTGTATATATATTATATATATACATATATGTATATATAATATGTACAGTTGCTCTGGAGCAACTATACAGGCAGATGTGATAACATTTGTAACAGGAAAGCAAGAACGTAAACAAAATAAAGAAAGGATTGATTTTTTTTTTTTTTTGTTTCAAATCGAAAAAAGTAAAAACAAACGTAAACCCCAGTATTATGTTGATTGGATGAGGAATAATTAGTTTAATTATCTTTAGTTGTTTTGTTTTTTTTTTTTTTTTTTTTTTTTCCAACGTGTAAAACAACAGTATTCATATACGCTATAATAATTGTAACATTATTATACGAATGACTTGTGTAAGTTAAAGTAATGCAGATATATTTTTGTCTAAAATTGTTGGTTGGAAATTTATTGAAAAGCAATTTTATTGTGCTTCATTGTATATCATTGTGCGATATAAATCGCGATTGAAATAACAGTATTTTCTCTAAAACATACGTATATTGTAACAACGCAATATCGTGTTACAGTACTGTATTACATTGTAAGTATGTAACAACAACGCATGGCGAATCGTTGAATATTAATTTTAATTGTCGGCCGTATACTTGAAAAGCGAAGAAAAAGAAAACACCAATAATTGTGAAATAAAATGCACAGAGGTTCCTCATGTCGTCTTATTACAAAAGAAAAATAAATCAATTGAAATTGAAGTTATTTTACGAAAGTTGATAATAGTAATAATAATAATAATAATAATAATAATAATATACCTTAAAGATACTGCCGTAAACGTATTATATTTATACACAAATTTAATCGACACATTCATGTAATAAATATAATACATGTAATAATGTGTGTATCGTCGTAAAAAAAAAAAAAAAAAAACAAAAACAAAAAACCACTGCTATCTATCGAATCATCCGCAAGCGAGTAAACGTATATACTCAACATATATGCGTATACTGCGTTACTATCCTTATTTTTATTGAAAAAAATAAGTTATAAATTATTTAATTCCGTTTGTATATTATACACGAACATCTTATGTGATGTGATGGTGAGATAAAGAGAAAGAGAGATAAAAAGAGGGAATGGATCGTAAATTATTTTGAACGGCACCCGTAGGGTTTATGTATGTGTATTAAAAACATACGTATAATAAATTTAAGCATAACGGTGCAAATGCCAGCCAAAGACCGTATACCAAAACTATTTGCGAATAACACAAGTGCACGTGAAAAGATGAATTCAATGTCTAGAAAAATTATTACTCAATGATCATTCTCACTGGTAATATGTTCCGGTTGAAAATTTTTATTTGAATTGTCAAATGTTCAATTGATGTGTTTTCAAAATTCGTGCGAAGAGTAATAACCGAAAGTAACGTTACGTCGTTTGGAATAAAAAAATAAAAAGAAAACAAATCCCAACTTTTATCCCAGAGTTTCATTTGGTCCGCATCGACGTAAGTATACATATAAAATATTTATAGATTTATAATATTTATTGTTAATCTGTAATTGTAAAATCTAATCAGTACGAAACATGACTTTTAATATTATACCGCATAGATATTTTCCTTTCAAGCAATATTTATGCACTGGCATTATATATGGGGCATTACACGCCAATTCGACCTGGGTTTAACCTTTGACCTCTTAGATTTGGCGCGCGATTTTTTCTATGATTGTTCTCACTTTGAAAGGTACTCGGTTTTTTTTTCGACTCAACGTGAATTTTCTACAATTTTTAGAAACGATTTTATCGACCAAACAGAAGTAAAATTTTGAAAAAATTCTGAGAAATCCTGTGTCAGATATCAAAATTTTCCTTCTTACTATTTTCAAGCTTTTTCCGAAAACAAAAAAACGTTACAAAAATTAGAAGCGGAAATCATTTTACTATGGATGGTAATTGAAAGATTTTTGTATGTCACATTGGATATTTGAAAATTTGTTCAGATTTTTCGCAAGATTTTTTTCTTTATTTCGCCAATAAAAAAAATTTCAAATGGTAAAAAGGTTCCGAAAAATCTGACAAAAATTTCAAAAATCCCATGTGACATACATATAAAAATGTTTCGGCAGACATCCATAGTAAAATGACTTTCGTTTCTAATTTGTTCTACGTCTTTTTTCGGAAAAAGCTTGAAAACAGTAAGAAGGGAAAATCGGCCCATTCCGGGTCCAAGCTTGAAAATTTTTATATTTGACGCAAGATTTTTCCAAATTTTTTCAAATTTTTTCAAATTTTTAATTCTGGTCGTTCGAGGAGAACATTTCTAAAAATTGTAGTACCTTTCAAAGTGAGAACAACAATAGAAAAAATCGCGCGCCAAATCTGAGAGGTCAAGGGTAAAACCCAGGTCGAATTGGCATGGAATGTCCCATATGTATTTAAACTAATTATATTTAAAAATTATCGTACATTTTCTTTTTTTCATTGTTTTTTTCTACTCGTCGATCGAGTATTTTCTCCATATCAACATTCGCTCTACCCCCTCAGGTTTATGGCGCGTTTTCTTAGCCCCTGGCCTTTTTTTTATCAACGCATTAATAAGCTCTCGTTTAAGATAAGTCTTGTTTAAAAATCCTTCAATTTATTTCCTGTCATTATTTTCCAATCCACTCGTACACTCGATGTATCTCGAGCTCCTCATTAACGTTATCATCAATTTATAATGTCAATTATCATCCGAATGCTTGGAAAAAAATTTTCTGTCATCTTTACTCATGCTTTTTATCAGCGAAAATGTATCTTGTGATTTGAGCGTTCGCGAATAGAATGCAACGCTTCAAAGACTTGTAAATAAATATCTAACGATGATAATCGCGGTTTCGACAAGGTGTCAGGCTAATTGCGAAGGAGAAAGGCGATCTCGTTCTAATGTAGAGGCTATTGTAAGGCTTGGCTTGTTAAAGCTTGAACGGCAATGCAGGCCGAGGCCGTATTTTCGTTATACGTAAGTAACGTGCAATAACGATTCTAGATCTCCTCCACTTCCTACGAACTCCCCGCTGGATCCAGAATCGTACCGATTCCATCCATTCGCGTCTCTATTAAACGATCAGCCAACAAACGAAAGCCAACGGCGATACAAACAATCTCCCAGTCCATGTTCGCAATTCGGTGAAGCTTGTCGCGTACTGCCGCAAATTCCTAAATTCATCCTCGGAGCAAGATCGAGTTATTCGATCAACCTGCGAAAAGTGGAAATCGTACATCAGCGGTCGATGCGCGAATCAAAAGTCTGCGGTAATTGGTACAATTGTAATTGTAAGAATTGCGATAAATTTTCCGAGTATAATATCCGATTGACTATCGAAAGTTGTTAAACTAATTACTACACGCGTGCTAAGATCGAAAGCGAAACGAATGGATAAGCTGAAATATATTCTCGAATAATTAGCAATTGCGACAAGAGTAGCACTCGCTTGACGGTTATTGTTACAAGAGATTGTTGGAAAAATATCTTCTTCCCATTTCTCGTGACATCGTTCAACGTGATGGGCGGTATCCACTCAAAGGACTCAAAGGACTCCAAGAATCTCTACAATAATTGTGGAACTTGTCGGCATTCGGAGATAACCACGTGAGTAAAAGTTGTGTAGTAAAACAATAATTATCACTGGCTATGACGGACGTTCAATTTGTTATAAGGTGCCCGAAATTTCCAATTATCAGCCTCTATACTCTACATATTTGCGATTAGTAAGATCAACGATAAAACTTTGTACTCTTAGTTTCTCGATTACCGAGACTGTAAATTTAAAAAAGAAAAATGATAAAAACTAATGACTTGTACAATTTCGGATACCAGATAATACCTTGAATATTTCTAACGTAACGAGTCCGTTTTTTTCCGCGAGGTAAATTATTTTACCGGAGTTAATAAAGATGGTCTAGCATTCTTTTTTTTTTTCTTATTTTTTCTAACAACTTCGGGTCCACCTACGAAGACTAATAAAATTAAGACAGATTTTAACATGAACTATTAGCTAACAATTGCAAAGAAATTCGCAGGGGGAATGAAATATCGCGTATATAATAATAAATGTTTACACATGACGCGTCGCGTATCAACATTTTTATTTATTTTTTTCCCCTTTCGACACATTCGGGTCAGCGCTCACTGATTTCCTGTACGCGATACTCGGGAGAAAGCGATGTACGTAATTATAGATCCACGAATTATAGATCCGCATCAGGAGGGAGTGATTTTCAAGTTCATAATTGACTTTAATTAATTACTTTGCATACCAAATACTAGATAATTAAATAACAAGCTGACATGCGATGTAATCGTCGAACGTTTCAATCCACGACGATACTTTCAGATAATTTAGAATCTCATGCATTGTCGTGGTCGAGTGGTTGCGATGTGAAAAAAAAAAAAAAAAAAAAAAAACCAACAGAGGATTGTTTTCGCTCGTTGTGAAATAACGTTCAATTTACAGTCTGTATATTTACATTCAGTTTTCTTTGGCCTTCGTATAGAATAATAACGTGCGATAAGCTGAGGTCATGACAAATAATATTATTTTCTCTATGTTTATAACTGAGATTTCTTATACTTTCTTTCAAACATCTATGTAACGCGCATATTTTATATTTGAATTATGTACAAAGAAATAACCGCAAGACATTGTTTTTCACAGCTCAAGATTATGGTAATCTTCCTGTCTCGCTAATGAACTAATTCATTTCTTCATAGAGATAATTTTTATGCGGCAATAATTACATTCAACGGTTACAATTGGTTATATTTTTACTCACTGTTATTGCCGATCCTTCGATGATTGTACGATCGATACATTGATATTATTGTGTAAATTATATCTTTTCAGATTAGTCCCATTACGCTGTTAAGTAACAGGAGTACACAGATGATAATTCATCATCTCTCCGATCATTCATTTTCGGGTGTAATTGACAAGTCAATGATTCCATATAAAAAAAAAAAAAAAAAAAAAAAAAAAAGAAACTTGCCGTATTTTTGTAAAAATTTTGAAATTATAATATACATACTATACAAACGATATCTCTGAAAATTCGAAAAATCGTTTTCCTACATTCTGTCAACAGAACAATGTATTACGTATTATTTCCCAAGGCAAATATCTGTCTTCCAAGTGTATTCTGCATACTTAACGGATATTTCTAAATCGGCTTTGTATGAAAACTTGAAAGGTGAAAAAAAAAAAATATCCAGCATAGTTCTTACGTTATCCATACATTGATATATGCCATCTGTAAATCGGTTATACCCTTGAAATAATCAGTTTTTATTATTGTTGATGTAATACACGTTACTATAACATATATATATATATATATAGGATATTACATTCGTCGATAATATACCGCAAGTGACGGAACAAGAACGATCGTTGATTTCCCCAAAGTCGGAATTTACCTATTATCAAATAATGCAAATTAACGAAAATTCACACCTGCAGAATCTCGCGCTCCACGGGAATTATCACCGCGTAAAAACAATTAACTCGCATGGCTGTTGTACGGGAAAAAAATTAAAGGCGTAGATTTTATGCGAGAAATTTGAGGAAATGTGGTGTAAATTTGCGTGTGAAAATTTAGAAGCGATTTTCGACCAATCGAAGCCGTTAGCTGCACCATTTCCTTCCGTCGTCGTTTCGTTACACATTCGGTGGAAATCATTAGTCAGCATTTTTTCAACAAGTTACGAAATCTCACGGCTCTTTACATCCATTCGCGTGAACACGAACCCGTCTCCCGTTTTTCAACCGGTATTTTTTGCACGCGCAATTTCCTGTCCTAATTCTGTATACGTACAACGCAACGAGTAAAAATATACTTTCCGTTCAGCCGACCTCGTTTTAGAGTGAAACCGTACCATACTTCAAATTAAGAAAGAATTTGGTTGTACTTGTCAAATATTCCCTGTGCTATAATCTGTTACTCGTACTTCGCACAGTGAAACCATTCATTGTTTCACTTAACAACAATCGACAAACTAACAACGTATACTTTTCTTCCATCGTTGATTTTTTTATTCTGTGAATTTTTTTTTTTTTTTGTGTCTCCGTATCGCAAAAATAATCCCATAATTGAACTGCTGGTAAAAAAATGTCGGCTGTTTCGACGAATCTCTTTTTCTAAAAAATCCTAACGACAGCTTTTACTTTCTTTCAGGCCCATTTACAGCAAGAAGCTATTAATGCTTATAGTATCAATACGCGGTATTGCAAATCACACGCGTAACATGTGAGATCGGTTCGCGTTCTCCTGTTGCCCGATTACGATTGGTTTGACAATCGTGCGATTTTTCAGCCACGTGAAAGTGGCATCGATGAAACGCGTGATTTTGATTTAAAGCGATTCGTCGCCGCGGAGATTTGCGATTAATTAAAATTAGTCTTATAGTTTTACGCTATAAAACTTTTCGCTATCAACCAAGAAGATTTTGTGACACGTGGCTGATTTTGTGTTAAATTTCTCCTCGCAGTATCTCAAATTATAAAATAAATTTATGCTTGAATACACCGAAATCTTGCAATTAGCATAGTAAAACATTTAGCATTACGTTGCCACTAAATTGGTTGTTGGAGAAAATAAAAAAAAAAAAAAAAAAAATTAATAAAAATGAGGCATATATAAAGCAGCACTATAAAATGAAAATCGTAATAATGCATAGATGAGACTTTGTAATAGGAAAAAGAAGCTTGAACTTTGATATCTGTAAGACCGAAAAACGAGTGCAAAAACTTCTATGATGCAATAATTTGGCTAAGATTCGCTTGGCGTATGCGTGTGGTGTCGTAACCTGCGGAGATTAGAAATGATTGCTCAAAAAATATTACATACGTCTCTATAATATAATATACATATAACTTACGATATAAATATCACTCGTTCGTATACTTTAATACCATGTGCGTATCGAAAAATCGGGTCGTCCTAGCTTTGGTTGTTTCGAATTTATCAACTACAAATTAAACACGTGTCTAAATTGATAGGAATGATACCTGGCTAATCGAGTTCATTGAAAACGAAAAGAAATCCAGTCAAACCAACATCCAACATCCAACATCCTCCTTTGCATATCGTAGCTTAATTATACAACCTAATCGTAAGTCATTTCCAAAATACTGATTAATGAGTGTAAAAATTAATGAATAACAGACCACGCTGAAGGAATTTTTCTAAAATTCAAGCAACCGCTACAGGAGGATCGATAGCTCGAATCTAAAACACCGATTAGCCTTGGTTTTTCGCAATGTTTGGAATGAAAATTCTCTTCTCATAAAGTAGATTTGTTCGACCCTTTTCTCCAGGATTACACAAAACGATAACTAGATCTTCGAATGACCACCAACCACAAAAATACGTAAGAATTTTATCGTTACTCGGTTTTAACTTTTGTATTCCTTGTTCTTTTCTTCTCGCAAAGTTACGTCGAAATAGCAGCTCAACGAAGCTATTGTAGGATTTTTTTGATATTAGCCAAAACTTTTCGAAACAAAATTCAAACGGGTTGGACATAGTTTTTTTTTTTTGTTTTTATTTGTGTAAAAACTGTGTCTTTTCAGAATCTAATTTAGGGCCCTTTTTCCACTAATCGGAGCCGCAGAAATTCGAAAAAAAAAAAAATTAACATTTCTTCGGATCATTTTATTTCGCATAATTAATTATATCAGTTTAGTTTACGAGACAATTGATTTTAGCTTCTTTAGAAAATCAAAAATTCTTTCACAACAAAGTGCATCATCCCCGCAGTGTTTTCTTTCGTGCGAAAAGCTCTTACAATTAGCTTCAGAATCCTTAATTTAGAGTTTAGTCCGACCGATTGGGTTCCGGGGAGATCAAATATCAGTAGTAAAATGATAGAGAATCAAAGGTTCGAGTGAAAAATATTTGTCTCAACGTCTATCTTCGATTCATCGACTATTCGTGGACTATCACAGTGACAGATATGAAGAACTTTCACTTATTGTTAAACCATCGTCGCTAATTTCGGTTGTTTATAAATTATACTTACGCTGAAATCAATATAATAACTTGACTGTACCAAGCGATCGTTGCGATTGTTTATCAACTTCGGAATCACGCTCTAGCATTAATGTTTATGCCCATTGAATAAAAAATAATGCATCAATTTGAAATTCGACTACATAGATCGTTAAAATGATTTTCGTCTTGCGGTAAAAAGTGTCCACTCATCAAACCGATTAAATCAGACGTGTAAAGGTATTCAGCCGGGGCTTTACCTTCGTTAAAACATTATTTATAGTACAAGAAAAAAAAATAAATAAAAAAAAAAGAGAGAGAGAGAGAGAGAGAAACTTTAAAACTGAAAGTCATCAGTTCTTGCTGACCCGATAACGAAACCATATCAGGAATCATAACGCAAATGCAAATCGTAGTCCAAGCGAGTCTTTTCGAGTCGTGATCAGCTGTGAGCCGAGCAATGACGCAATCAACTACGAACACAACTGCAGAAAGTGATGGTATACATGATATATACATGTGTGTAATGTACTATGAGTCCATACGTAAGAGTATTTTAAGTAGACATGCGCATAACACGGGAAATCTCAGTCGCGGTAGAAATATCAGCTGCAGGGTCAAGAAGCTTGCGGTTGCCGAATAAAGTGGATCTGTTAATTAATCACTGTAAATCCGAAGGGGACGCGATCGTTGGATTTAGGGAAGACATACATGCATAGACAGGCGGTGAATAAGACAGGCGTAACAGCTGATTGGGACAATTGAATCAACTGCTTCGTACGCGTAATATGTCAAGAAAAGTTTTGTCGCGGATAAATAATTCGTGTAAAATATTCTCGCGTCGTTTAAACTATAATATATGCGAGTCTAAGGTAATGGAAGAATCGACTTGCGATAGAAGTGAACGCGGACAAGATGGGTGAGGCAATTTTTACAATTACTTACGTCCGGCTCTAATGATTGACCAAAATATTAGATGTTCTCGCGGCGTCATCCGGACAACCTTATAACTCGATGATAAGAATTTACAATACTGTGATAATTGATTTCATCCACTCACATCGTATCCCTGCAGCCGAGAAAATTTAAATTATTTGCGAGTCTTGGAGGGTTTTCATATTCAATTAGTTTTACGACAAATTAAACGGCAAAAACGTTCGTCGGATTTTCGTTCGCTCGTAAAATACGTAAAAATAAACACTCCTGTGCTTAATCCTTAACTAATTTACTTTCTTCTGGGCTAGAGGATTTTTAGAAACGTGTAATATCTGTTGTGTTTATGTATACGTATGTATTGCCAATAGGCAGTTTCGCGCGTCACGTTTTTGCAAAGATAAGATATTGTGCAGGCATGAAGTTAAAAAATTGATTCCCGATCAACAAGTCTAATAAATAATTGAAATTGTTCGAATCATTCTTCAGCGTACAATTTCTTGATTATAATTTTATATCTCGGTAACAATATATTCTCTAAAAGGAAAAGAAAATAAATTCAGGGTCAATGTACAAAAGTAGCAACAGAATTCAAATACGAATCTAATCGCCACGGATCTTTGAGAACATTTTTTCGAATTACTTTTTTCTCTAATCAGCTGTTTACACGAGTCTCGCATTTTCTCGCTCAACAGATTGATGATAGAATGTATTCAAAAAAAAAGACAGTACAAATACTCAAAAGTTTAAACGAACGTACGTCGAAAAAGAAACCTCACGAATTTTTTCAAACATTAAATTTCACCCTCCGACTTATACGTCGGTATAAAAATTCTACGCCGAACGATAAATTCGTCATGAAATCGTAGTTCGACCATTGCAAGTAACAAACCTATTTTACCGCGGTGGAAAAATACGGTTCGGTCTGAAGTTTGTCGGGTTCATTACAGTCACCAGTGACTAACAGCTGATCAACACCAAGTGCTCTGCGCGTTGATAAAGTATCAAAGTGGGGGGGAGGAGGAGTACATTCGATAGCAACGATATATTGTTTTGCCGGATGTTGGCGCTATATTTAAAAATCTCGTCGGCGAGCCAAATGGTAGACAGCTTCCCCTGTTGACAATGTAACTGATAAGAAAATAAGAAAAAAATAAGAAAACGGAAATAAATCAAGAAATCGCGGTGAAAAACATATTTTTACAACCAACAACGTAGGGAGGGATACGATATAGTTGTCGGCTCGGCGCCGACGCCGCGACGCCGAGGAAAAGCTCCGGACGGTTTGCGCCTGCGCCTTGGAGGGGCGATCAGGGTGACGTGATATGCCTACGTCTTCTACAAAGCCCGTCCGTCAGTTGCAGGTTTCGAGCCAACAGCGTAGCTGACAGTTCCTGTCGAGCAACCAGATTCCACGATTCTACGATGTCGAATCTTGAACGTGATCAACTTGGGCAACGGGGCCCAGGAGACGACGTCTGCGCCGGGTTGACCCGCGGCCTGGACCACGTTAAGAACCCCCAGCTGAACAAGGTTTGGACTAATTTCACCCTAATTTGCTCCTCGATCGAACAACGCCTTGACACTTCGCAGCGACGAAGAACCGTCGTCTATATTTACACATGATCGCGGATACGTTTTGTTGCACCTATGCATGCCTGTGTATAATGCACCCGCGCTTAGGGGCCGACACTTCGCATGATCTATGGTAAAATAGTTGGCAATTTATAGCTTCCTAGATTCAGAGGTCGGAAGAAAATGATTTACGATTTTCCACCATGGCATACCCTGAAAATTTTTCTTAGGACGAAAGAAAGGTTCTGGCAAAAGACTGGCGTTCTACGTTATGCGCGAGATCGCGATCGGTTGATATTTCACTTTTATACATTTTTTTTTAGAATTTATAAAGTAATCGTGAATGATAATTTTCCTCCTTGCTTTTGTCAATCATAATATCAATTTACTTCACGAAGAAGACTCAAGCTTGTATAATATCAAGTCTCCAGTTGACGTTCGATAAAGTGGTCTGACGGCTTTTTCATTACTAATTCAATCTCATAAAATAGTCATAATTTATTATAAACTTTTAATTTCGGACAATAAGATTCTCGGTTTGTATATCCTTGTTTTATAGATCGAGATCTTTGGATTGAATGTAAATGTCAGGAAAGAAATAATAACTGAAGTGCTATAACGCGTTTCGTTACAAATTCAAAATAGCGTTTAAAAAAAGTGAAAAATCAAACGAGCGCGATCTTTCACGTAACGTAGAACTTTTTAGAGTGTGTCACGATGTATAATGGCAAATTATTTTTTACGGAAACACCCTGACACATACTATAGTCAAATATTGTGACGTGTAGCGTCACGTATACAGTACGAGGGGTTTTACCTGATCTGACAATTAATGGTATTTTCCACGCGTCTTGTGACCAGTTTCATGCCAAACCACAAAAAAGCGACGCTGACCAGTTTGCTCGAAGACAGTGTGTGTCATCGGCCTATTGATTTCCCCGACACTTTTAATTCTTATGCAATGAAAAGTGGCATGATTAAAGTATGTCTGATTAAAGCTCGAATGAGTAGAAAAAATACGTTACTTGAAGCGGCTGCAGTAGGTATAATGAACAAAAATGACTTGAGAAAATGTGCCACGCGTTTTTCCTGACGTTTTCTTCACGTGTTCCCGCTTACCAATCCCATAACACTTTTCATCGTCGGCTGTTTCCCAGATTTCCCCGGAATTTCAACATTTTTCATAAATCATAGCTGTCGGTGATTAGAGAATTGGAAAATTCATTTGGAAAAATGGAGATGCAAACAGCGAGAGAGAGAAATGGTAGAAGAGAAAACGAGAAAATAAAAGGGAACATCGGACAGGCTCATGCTGTACACTTCCTACACGAACATTCAGAATCGCAAAGCCGAATTCGCTATATAAAATTTCACCAAGTCTCGAAAGTGTTTCGAAATGAAGTCATCAAATTTCTATGTCCATGCTGGTATAAGATGCAAGAGGTAACAGCTGACCGCATGGATAGAACGTGTGTGGATATATTCAAACGTACGTGTACGACGCGTAATGGTAAAAGTGGCTAATAACCGGTGTCATTATTTAACTTCAAGGAACTCGGGTGTAAAAGAAATGTCAAACGACACTCGCGTGTATTCTTGTGCACGTAGGTATCTTACGTTGGTATATGTATACATAGCTACGTAATTATGCAATGTTATTCTCTATACGCTGACTGAGCAGAAAATTTGTGATGTAGCAGAAAATCCGCATGTCGTACGTACTTCAGTGCGGATAAATTTATTACTACGTTAGCAATAATAATCGTTACCAATTTATGGGACATATTTATGAAATAGTAAGATAAATGAATTGCCGACCAAGCTTATTACAGAACTCTCTGTATTGCACTTAAAATTCTTATTATTCTTCAACGTTGACGCATTATATTTCGGATTCGTTAGAAATTTGAAATAAATATTAATATTTCGTACGAAAACTTCGTCTGCATTATTGTTATGTAATTGTAAAGTGTTCTTTGTTTTAAAAACTCGTGTAAATTAGGTAACTTTTCCCTGGCTCATTTTTCAATCTTCTTGAATGCGCCGCAAGAAATATACGTTTTTTTTTTTTTTTAATTGGAAAAACATAATTCGAGGTTGTATAGCATTGAAATATTGTCCTGATTTCTCGTAGAAAACCCGAACGATTAAACCTAAAGGAAAAAAAAACAGAATCTCAAGGAATATCACTTGTGCCAATAATATTAATCACGAAACAACATCCCTACTATTTATCAAAAAATGAATCTAAGGAAATTCGAATAACCCAAGCTAAGATATAAGTAATTTGAAAAAAAGGTTTTTCAAATACAACGTACAAAATGACAAAAACTCGGTCATTCTTTGATGAAAATCTGTCGTACCCAACATACACAAATATATTTTTATCTACTGCGTAGATAACTTGTTTTTGTCAAACTATGTCTGTAGATCTCTATATTGAAAAAAATCAGCCCAAAAACTTTAATATAATTGAATAAAAATATCATAGTTTATTCTGGATCTTCCCATGGATAAAACCTTTTCTCAAATACATAGTTTATAACTTACCGTCAATTTGTGCCATTCGAATTTGCTCAAATTCATTTTTATACGCAATCAATCATGCTGTTTCATTCGCCTTTTCCGTCATTGGCAGCAAATAAAATAACCGAAGATTTTTTAAACAGTGAAAGTTAAATTTTCTACCGAGCCTTTCACAGTAGCCGTGAAAAATCGTGCAAATTGTTCAATTCTTAAGACTCCGTCTACGCACAATTAATCCGTTCACTTTCAAATGAAAAGATTGACTCAAAACGCCTTTATTTGAGTAAAGAAACATTTATTGGACGATTTTGAGATGTTTCGGACATGTTTCAGAAATTGAGTTTTTTTTTTTTTTTTTTCTCCATAATTTGCGTTTTCCTCGCAACGCGAGAACAATTCTACAAAATAAATAGCGACAGTCGATTTGTCAGAAAATTGTACCACCGCTTCGTATACTCGACAATTATTTAACATGCAGTATATCTATGGATAATCGTAAAAAATGAAAATCAAGATCGTACGCTATACGGTGTATAGAAAAAAAAAAAAAAAAAAAACCAATAACGCTGCACGCGCTCTGCGAATGGTTGACAAAAAGGTAAGGCATCGGGTCGTGTAAGGGTGGCCGTTGGCCTTACGCAACGAAGATGTGCAGGAAAAGGGGTTATTATCGATCGAACATGCGGGCCTCGGTTTATAATCAGAAGCGAAAACTCACCCCGGCAACGGTCTCCAGGGCTGCAGGTTGTTAGTATGACAAGTTTGACGAGCCCTCTGCACCCTGGCCGAGCGACCTCCTCGTCGTCAGATATCATGGCCGACGTGACGGAAAGAACCTGGTGGACGCTGGTACCTCGGCAAGAGGAGCACGTCCCGCGAATCCCGGAAACCCTCCTGGCCATCGACGGAAGGGTATCCTAGTCGTAGATCCCGTTGTCCTTGCTAGCACCGCTAGATTCCGTCTCACCGAAATCGAACCGAAGTTACTTACACTTGGATTTCACGTTGTAGTTGAGAATTTTTTACACTGTATTTTCACTGTAATTGTATTAACAGCGTACCAAAGTACCATCGAAAAATCACTGAAATAAAAACTTTCTACTCCACGACTGGAATATCATTGAAATCGAAAGATTTCTCACTCCACTGATATTACACTGAATTCTAAATTCACGCTTGTAACTGAAATCACACTTGAAATCTACTAAAATTAATTAGTGCGGGAATATTATAGGTATTGCAAATAAAAAAAAAAGAAAAAAAAAAAAAAAAACTTTCGAGTCTAGTTTCGGTAAAACTGCATTGAAAAAATTTCACAACCACACCGAAGAATTAAGTGGACTTTTAGTCATTACCCGGAATATTAATCTAATATCACTGATTTTAGTAAAAAGTAGTAGAAACTTGTAGAATGCTTAACTAGTTTCACTTTCACCCTATCCGGGAAACATAGATCTGGGTAATGGCACGTATTGAAAATGGGTTTTGTAACTGAATTGTTTAATAACTGTACAATTTAAATTCCGCTCTTGTTAGTGTAGGCGTAGCTAATTTTTGTTGCATCTTCTCCAGCCACCTTTAATTCACGTAACTGATTATTGTACGTTATAGGGTAATCTCAATCACGGGAATCTCTCATTCACTTTCGAATTGAATAGATACACGAATGGAAAGCATTATTCGACGCAAGTGATATGAAAACAAACGGTTAGACTCCGTACAGTTATCGTTGTACACGTAGAAGCATAAATTTAACGAGTGTCAATAGTTTCTGTTTATGTGTAGTCGAATATTGAATTCGTTTACGTTCGGAACTCGGTATTACGTTCTCCTTGTTTACACCCGGCTCGGCGTCAAATTTATCTCACGTTATCCGAAACCGTCCGTCCAGCCGACTACCCGATTCTATATCCATCTCTGAAGCTGCTTCCGTAACGAGAAAGTTTGCCGCCTAGTGGCAGTTTATAGTACTAGTATACTGATGTTCACGATGAATATATTCTCTGATCGTTTCGAAGCGTGCGGTGTTTCTTCTACCTCGTAATAGTGTTTTGCCATACTAGTGCGCGAAGGTGGCTATATCCGCACAAGCGTGAAGGCGCAGCACAAGCCCGGAGACGAGTTGAAGGCGAGTCGAAGACGAACCGTAGACGAGTTCACGCATGATAGGCATTGCCAACATTCGCGCGTGTATCGAACTCTATTGTTTGCTACACCTGTAATGGAAAGTCCGACATACACGATTATATTTACACGAAACCACGGCACGATGTCTGTTCAGTGACGATGTCGAGCACGGCAAAGAGTGACAAACTATTCCGTCGGTGGCGCTAGTCCAGCTGTTTGCGAAATGCGCAACTGTGGATAAAAGCGCGACCGTCTGTTTCGCACACCGCTAGCAATGTGCGAAGGTTTTTTTATCACACCGCTAGCGATGCGCGAAAGTTTTTCCCGCACATGTGTATAAAAGACTACTTTCGGTGCTTGTAAATGATGCATAAAAATGGACTTTTCATGCAGGTGTTGCAAAAACGAATTAGTGCAACTGGTTCAACGAGTTAATCCAAATAACTTCCGGTCACATCAACAAAGTATGGCATTCGATCGATATAAATATTTTGTTTGCTAGATTCATGGACTTGTTTTATTTGAAGTAGCTAATTGTTTCTATCAACGAACACGCGACTTGGAGGTACAATACATAAACTTCAAATGTAATGGTGTTTAGTGAGTAAGAATTTCTTCTCTGCATGCACGATGTAAGGAGACTGTAGTGTGTAGATGTTTATGTTTATGTTTGTAGATGTAATGATATTTAGTTGACTAAATTTCGGAAACACATCAAGTGGTTCACTTGAAACGATACGTCACTCGATCGCGACAAGAAAGGCCGTTATTGAATCAAGCAACTCGCCAGACTGAATCATTTTTACAAACTAACTAAATTGAAATTGAGATAACCAGATCTGTGCCTTGATAATTCAATGAGTGGAAATTACATATTTTCCTTTCTTCCTGTAATTAAGGCATTTGGTCGAATTGTCTTATCTTTCATTGCTTAAAATATGTAATCTTCGAATTCGGTAAGCCGCAGAATGAGTTGTACCTACATTGATAATAAATATTGAGGTACTTAAATTTGCATAAACTTGAATAGGTCAATGAATTTTCAAAACCTTTGATAGATAATAGTATGACTTGTAACAGCGTCTCTATCTTTGATCTGATCGAAATCATACGTCTACTTCGTGCCACCGAAATAAGAAAAAAAAAAAAAAAATATTGAAACGACGTCTGCATTTCAAAGTGGAAGATCATGACGATGATAGTAATAATACGGCATATGTTGCCAATTGATAAAATCTCTGTGTTACGATCATATATCAAACGCGTGGTATCAGTGCATAACGAGTTATTAACAGACGCGATAACCGCAACAGATCGTATCTGAAACAATATTGACTCTAATCTAATGCACCCGTCGCATCGTATGAATGATTGATACTAGATTTGATCTAGAATCGATATCGGGTTAAAACGCTAATTTTCCATCATGAACTTTGACAAACAGGAAAAATATAGATTCAATAGTTCAATATTCTACTTTTGGAAGAATTCAAACTTTCTATAATATAAAGAAAAAAAACCTCTATTACAGGCTTTCTGTAACTAGTTTTATTTTGATGATATTTTCGTAAGAGCCATGAAAATTAATCCGCTGTTGTAAATTTTTAAACAGATACGTACGTAATGTGATTTTAACTTCCAGGGTTTTCAATAACTTTTCAGAAATTAACTTTCCATCGCATCGACAGAGGATATTTCTGATAAACGTTCAAATGAGCGTAATTTTTGTGGATATTTCTAAGTTTACCAACTGAAAGTGGAGTAATTTCGAACAATGATTTTCACTCAATATACCTATCATTTTCTCCATTCCGAATAATTGAATTGGTCGAATTTCCTGTTCATCAAAGTTAACCAACAGCCAATTCTAGTCCCGTTAACTAACTTACGCTTGAAGAATAAAAATTAAATTCACAAGGAAAAAAGATGCAATTGTTAATTATACTAATTTGTTCGTGTTCTTTGATTAATCAGTGACGTACATACGCGATCATCGCTTCAAATTCGGTAAATCCTAAGAAAAGAAATACTGGAAAGCTTTGGCACTGCGTATCTCTTAATTCTGGTAAAAATAACTTCAATGTTAATACCTCGGGTATTTTCCAGCGTGAAATCCACGACTGTTTAAACAATTCCGATGGGTGTTCAGCCACCGATATTATCACGCAGGTGTAATTGGCCACATTCGTGTATTCCTACATCCGCACGCCAAAAGAACCAACGTTCAAGGATCGATTGGACTCTTGATTTTTGAACCGCGCATACGTGCACTTTATTATGTATATGTATACCTTAATATTTGTCTAATTTGTTTGAAACTTTAATTACCTTTCGTTTGGCTTCTGCATTATCATTTCCGTGCTTGTCAAGATACCGTAACATCAAGAATGCAACGTTTTTTTGTTTTTTCTTAATCCACTACCTACTTTTACCGAAATGAAAACTCGGCACCGTTTTATAAATTTTGCGCATACATTTTTTAATAATTATACACGATACGACGTTTCATTTAAACATATGTGTTACGACAGAAAACGCCAAATTGCTACGTAAAAGTATTAAATTAAATAAAACCGAGTTTGAAGTTCAAAGGAAATGCCGAAGCAAGACCGGTAATATCGCTGGTTGTTTTTTTTTTTTTTTTTTAAGCTATTAACGTCGGTACAATAATAAGGATAATGATATACGTTCATAAATACGCCTACGATAATATTAGTTACATACTCCGCTTTGCTATGGCGGAAGGTGGGTGCTGTCCGATTTACGTTTGGCACTTATATCATAACGTGATTCAGCACAGGTAGAAATAACGAAGTGCTGCTGAGGCACCTCAACTAATTAATACAGTTCTCACATATACATAATTATTATTGTCTGGTATTGTTGTTTCGAGCGTTAAATAACACCGTTGACAGAATATTTCCAGACCGCAATTGAAGCTTTTACATGCAAAACGTCGATCCCGCGAACTGTGCAGGTGCGTGTAATATCAAATTGCACAAAAAATAAATATGAGGAATAATGGACAAGAACTTGGTCAAGGATGTTAGTAGCACGTACAATCGGAATTGACTGCAATTTTTAAATATCATTTTTTTTCAATACTTTAACCAGGGGCAATTTTCTACTTCTCGCTTACGATAATCTGCACTTGGAATATTCCTTACTAGCTGCCGATTAACATCAGAAGAATAAACTTCACACTTTTGGAACGCTCTTATTGTTGAACGTATCTAAACTACAACGCGCTAACAATAGAGCGTATATTCTACGACGGGTATCAGAGTTTTAAAAAATCGACGAGTCGAATCCAATTCCGGTCGATTTATCAAGTGTTAATTATATTTGCTCGACAGATATTTGATGTAAATCAATTGGGCAAAAATCCGTCAACAATTACGAGATTCAAATTGCTCTTAAGATGTTTGAAGCGATGAATAGGAGAACGTGCCGCGTTTAAAGTGGGAATCTATTACGGATGAGGTCGTGAACTTATACATAGTCAGAATATACGGTTGCGATTTACCTTAATGAGAATACGAGCTCGGGATTTTGAT
Organism: Neodiprion virginianus; assembly: GCF_021901495.1. Taxonomy (NCBI): domain Eukaryota; kingdom Metazoa; phylum Arthropoda; class Insecta; order Hymenoptera; family Diprionidae; genus Neodiprion; species Neodiprion virginianus. The sequence goes on along the minus strand of NC_060877.1, from coordinate 11,354,496 downwards.
TTTTATTTCTTTTAATTTTTACTGATTTATCGAATTCATGCGTTGACCTATGTGACCCCATATTAGCAGCCGTCATCTTTTTTTCTCACAAGCCAAAGAAGCAACAAAAAAATGAGTCAGATTCAGAAAACGTTGACGAAAATGACGTTGCACTGCACTGAGAAGGAGAAAAAAAAAAAAAAACGATGAATCGTTAAGATAACTTTCCTTTTTTATGACCTTATTTTTTCCATTATGCATCCGGCCATGTTAAACTCGTTTCTTTGCGAATTATGATATCACCTGCATGTCATTGAGCGTGAGACAAATGCTAATTGTCCAAGCGTTCAGTATGCGCCAATATAATCGAGGATTGTGGGGCCTTGCTCTAGATCGATGTCTCGTACATCGGTATAGATCAATGTAGATCATGGCGTATCAACGAACTCCAGTCTCGCCTGTATGATGCATGGCATTATTATATTTGATTGTAAAAGTTACATAAATTTTTTGCACTTAAATAACACGTGTATAGGAATTATTTCTGAGGTGATCGAAGCCCAGCTGCACTCTTCGGTAAGCAAGTAAACAGCAAAGATCCAAACATTTTTTTGCTATAACTATTGCATCTCTGCAATTAATCACTAATGTTTAGATATTCTTCCATTTAATTGAAGTTGAACTGTACAAGTATCAGAGGAACGAAATATTGTTGAAAATCGGTTATTTTCCGAACTGCTGGCGGAGGTGTACAAATCTAATTCTACAGTTGGCTAGGAAATAGTTTTTCAAATACGAAACCAAGTCGTAATTGCTAAATAGCTTCCGGCGAATCGCGATGTCTGCAGCAGAGCTTATTTAAGCGGGACGATAAATCTGCGAACACGTATGTTACATGTTACTACGTCAGAGCGTGAAAGCCAGCTCTATACCCTTTCACTCTCAGCTTCGGAGGTCTCGATGTTGTCTCGCTTGACATAGAAATATGATACATGAACCTCAGTTACGTCCGCGTGGAATTGACTTGCGTCATGCTTCGTGATCGGTGGCTTTGCCAAGGTCATTCATTATCTTCCCTAGTTGAAAAATCCGATTCTTAATCTCGGACAAAGCATTGTTGCATCAGACACTGGTTACACAAAATTCGATAAAAGAGTAGGCAAGTAATAATGACTATACCATGCAGGTATATATACGTAAGGATTTTAAAAAATCAATAATATTTAAGACAATAGTATAGTTTTTTTATCTCTTAAAAGTTGTTTACCTCCCGAATGCTAGATAATACGATATTTTTTCACAACACTCCAGAGTTCAATTACGCAACGAATTACCCATAATATAAAACTCGATTAGATATGGGAACTCGGTTAAGAAATTAAAGTCCAAATACTTCTCAATTAATATTCAACTGTTGCACTATCTATATCGTCACACGATAGGTACTTAGTAATTGAAAAATGCCACAAGACACGATGTCTGTAAAGGTATCCCCCTGCATCATGTTTGCCTTGTCTACGATGCATATTGACCTCTTACGAACCTTCGATCCTTCGTATAACTTGTTACAACAATATTTTAAGACGTGACTATTGCACCACAAGGGTCGACGACCTTTTCTGATAGAAGACACAATAGAAATTAAACGACCGAAGGTTCTCGCGCGAACGTTTGATGATACAAGATGTGCTAGGTTTGACTGACAGTGAGTCACATTTTTAGCAATTAAAATTTTTTTTTTTTTGTTTTTTTCCGGAAACTCATAGCGTTGAATGTCAGGGACATGAAATCGCAGCCACGCGGTCGAGAATTAATAATTCAAAATCGGTTGAACGCGGCTACGCAAAGCATTACATACCTATGTAGGTATAAGTACTGCTTGCACTAAGCTATTCACATACTGATTCGGAATTTCATTTGGTTTCTGTACGTCACCGGTACAATAGTTCAGACACAATGGAATCACATACGTGTCCGTTCTCCGATCAAAGTCCATTAGGTATTTTATATAACTTTATCAAATTACTCAGGCCCCGTGTTAAATAGAAAATTTTAACACCATTTTCAGGGAATGGCTTTCACCATCGAGGAGAGGCAAACTCTTGGCATTCACGGATTGCTACCTGCCGCCGTAAAGACTCAGGACGAGCAGCTGGAACTGTGCCGTTTGAATTTGGACCGATACACCGATGATTTGTCGAAGTACATCTACCTCACTGGATTGCTGGTAAATATTCTAGGAACGTCGTAATCATTGTACCGATTGAAATCCTTCCAATCGCGTAGTACTAGATTCAAGTGATAAAAAATAATGGTAAACACTACTAAGACTTTACGCAACAGGCCAAAAAACAACGTTCTTTGACAAACTCTGTATCCCGGTTGAGTTGAAGACTTTTCTCAACGTCGATGCATGATTTGAGTGACGACGGTCTCTATTTTTTTTTTACATTCCTTAGGACCGTAACGAAAGACTTTTCTTCCGCCTCCTGGGGGAAAATGTCGAGAAGATGATGCCCCTCGTCTACACTCCAACGGTCGGTCTTGCCTGCCAGAAATTTGGATTGATTTATCGCAGACCCCGAGGATTGTTCATCAGCATCCACGACAAGGGTCACGTTTACGACGTTATCAAGAACTGGCCCGAGCACGATGTTCGAGCGATCGTTGTAACCGATGGCGAACGTATCCTCGGCCTTGGTGATCTTGGGGCCAACGGCATGGGAATCCCGATTGGAAAATTATCCCTTTACACTGCTCTGGCTGGCATAAAACCTCATCAATGTCTGCCCATCACCCTGGATGTCGGTACTAACACTCAGGTGCGCTGTTTTAGGTTTATTCTCAATCTTCGGCACTGGAACAAAGTTATGCAAATGGATTATATGATCGTATAAATTTGTTTAACAAATTTCTAATGCATATTTCCATTCAACTTGCAGTCACTCCTGGATGACCCGTTGTACATTGGCCACAGGCACAGGCGTGTCACAGGTCAAGAATACGACGAATTCATCGAAGAGTTTATGCAGGCGGTGGTGAAACGCTACGGTCAAAATACTCTGATACAATTCGAAGATTTTGGCAACTCGAACGCGTTCAAACTGTTGAACAAGTACCGGGACAGCTACTGTACCTTCAACGATGATATTCAGGGCACAGCATCTGTGGCAGTTGCTGGTCTTCTTGCTTCCTTGAGAGTAACAGGGACCAAACTTTCCGAGAACACAATTGTCTTTCAAGGCGCTGGAGAGGCAAGGAATTGCATTATTTTGTATCGAATTTCTCTACAGGTTCAAACCTGCTCATAGTTGGAATTGAATATTGAAAACATTTTCGTTCATTGGCTCACAATCAGAAGAAATGGATCCATTCATCGTTTAATCACTATTTTCATACACGGATGTAGTGGATGTAACTGCGATTTTAGGAATAATGTTTTTCCGATATAATTCTAGTATGAACAACAGGTCATTAGCATTTTCAAGGTAGAATATTTGCATTACATAATTCAAACTACTCTGAGGAACGTGATGATCAAGTTCAACTATTACATCAACTAAAATTCCACGAATCAAATTGTTTCCAAGACATTTATTCGTAAATACAAGGTGCTGAGAAATATTGTTCTTAAAGATGACGATTTAAAAGAATCACTGCAGTCTTGTGCTGGCAGCTAAAATTCAAAACGCCCTAGTCGACGAAAATTATACTTTGGAATCGAAATAAAGATCTCATAGTGCTTATACAAATACTTCTAGAAGTATCTTTGATAAAAGTCAAAGCCTGCATTGTACCCGGGACTATAGACTTGGAAAAAAAATTCATCGCTCAAAATCGAACGTCATAATAAATAGAGTTGAGCAGTTAAAATGTATTGGTACGAATGGTACATCATTGTGTTTGGACTCGTTTCCAGCTTCTAGAATGATGGAAAATCGTTAAATTTTTGAGTAACCTACACGTATGCCTCATTAAAAAATTTTTCCCATGCTTCTCTCACAGGCCGCTCTTGGTATCGCTGGACTTTGCGTCATGGCAATGCAAAAAGAAGGTGTTAGCGTTGAAGACGCAAAAGACAAGATCTGGATGGTCGACTCGAAGGGTTTAATTGTGCAAAATCGTCCTGAGGGTGGTCTCACGGAGCACAAGCTGCACTATGCTAGAAGGCACGCTCCGATCAGGAACCTCGTCGATGTGGTAAAGACTGCGAAACCTACAGTTCTCATTGGTGCTGCAGCCATCGGAGGTGCATTCACAACTGAAATACTGGAGGAGATGGGAAAAAACCATGACAAACCCGTCATCTTCGCTCTCAGCAACCCCACGAGTAAAGCTGAGTGCACTGCGGAACAAGCTTACATCGCTACCAAGGTAAATGACTAGATATCTTGAATATTGCTGCAGTTAAGCTGACTCCAAAGCCCTCAAAGATGGCTGATTGTCGATACCAGATAACTGAAACAAAAAAGTCATTGAATTATGTATTGTTAAGCAATGTCGTACCTAAGTGTGAATATGATTTGGTATAAAAACATTCGACATGTAGTACGGTATAATACCTTTTTTTTTTCTAACAGGGCAAATGCATCTTTGCCAGCGGGTCACCCTTCCCTCCAGTGACTTACGAGAGTAAGACTTTCCACCCTGGCCAAGGCAACAACAGCTACATTTTCCCAGGAATAGCTCTTGGAGTTGTGTGCGCCGGGATGCGCGTCATTCCTGAGGAAACATTCCTGATCGCTGCCGACGCCCTCGCTGCAATTGTCACAGATGCAGATCTTGCCAGCGGTGGGTTGTACCCACCCCTGAATGATATTCGAGAGTGTTCGCTCAAGGTAGCAGTGAAAGTAATGGAATACGCCTACAAGTCCAGTAAGTATTTATATTGATCGACTCTGGACAAGGATGAGCAATGCTCCTTTGTTTGTTTACAATAAGAATGATCATAATTAATTGAGCGGCAATATTGTGGTAAAAAAACATGAAAATAAATACAGAAATTTCGATTTGAAAATATTCAGCTTACGAAAACGGAGAGCTCTTCTATTTACACACTTTCATACTTTTGTTTTACAGAACTTGCGACGGTTCATCCTGAGCCAAAATCTTACGAGGACTTCATCAAAGCACAGCTATACGATACGAAGTACAAACCGTCAATACCCCCGACATATCCTTGGCCAGCACAGTAGTGGGCAAAAAATAATGTGCCTAATAAATATCGCGCAACGAAAAAAATACTGATTTTAATGGAACAACAATTTTTAATGATCACGCCCATTTTTATAGGTGTATATAATGTTCACGCGTATACTGTTAAAATGTAATTAAGGCGATTGTAACTGGTATATTTTATTTATAAAGGAAATTAAATTAGTTTTCTGTAAGATGAAATTATGGATAAATCAGAGAACGTTAATTATAATATCTTATAATAATAAGCTCCCAATGTTATGTGGAGAAAAGAATTCATCGACTCTTGTAAATTAGACTGTGTTTTTAATCAATATATTTTCTTTCTCAACTTTCTTATGTTACACAACCGCTTTTCTTTTGTAGTTGTACAGATAAAATAAAATAAAGTAACGATTACTGTTTAAAAACTAGTTTTATAATTCATTTATGGCCATCATCATTTTTAAAACGACGAATATTGGGGATGACCGTGAAGAAAATTAAAGAAAAACAAAGATACGTTCATTTTCTAATCAACCACGATTAATAAATGAAATTGGAAGTGAGCCTCGTCGGTTAAAACTATAAACTTTATTAAAGTATCTTTGATTCTATGAATCAGATAGAAATTATAATTTAGAGTGAAAATATATTTCAGTAAACTTAAATTCCAACGTAGCAAAACGAAGCTAACGGTATTTTTTTTCTTATTATTATCATGTTCAAATTGCATGATTTAAATCGGGCACAATTTTATATGATGTTATATTATTTACATTTACACAAGAAATTAGAGTATATAAACAAAGACAATGTGTGCACCATGTACATACAAGTTTGTTTTATGTTTGTTTTCACTTTTTTTTTTTTACAATATCGTCTACGCATTATTGGAACTAAAACGCAGAATTCATTCAGTCGTTTATTGATCAAAGAAAAAAAAAAAAAAAAATACAAATAATGAATAATATGCAAGTCAATCTTAGACAATTTAATAAGCAAATTCCTGCTAACTTCTTCAACTTCCATGCAATTTACTTCGTGAGAATCAGGTTATCGATGAAGAGATAGAAGAAAAAAAAAAAAATACAAAAAGCGAAAAGAGAACCTGTTTCGCAAAATTTTTTCAAGTGATTATAAATGTTTACATATTCTCAATGTATTAATCGAAAGTCCATTCATTTGTTTGGTGCTTCTCAACTTGAATGGAGCTTGAATGATTGAAAAATTGATTGAACGCACCAGACAAAAAAATTTGTCAGCAGAAGTTTGTGAAATGACAAAGAATCATTTACATGTATACGTAATCGTGATAGCGAACTCAGTTCTTTTCATAAATTAAAAAAAGAAACTTAATGACGGGGGAAAAAAATGATCGCTTAGCTATCATTTCACTAATTTTTTGTTACTCTATTTGCCTTAAGCACGTATATAATATATACCTATATGCATGTGTGTATATATATATATATATATATAATTATATATTATATATATATACATATATATCCATATATATTCATGTAATATATATGTACACATAACCTTACCACAATGTAAATTGTATTTTCGTTTTGTTAAACGAAACGGCAGGTACTATCACAACCTGCCATCTCTGTCGGTCGTTACGCTACAACCGCTACAACGTCTCCTGGTAAAAATCCCTAATCGGTAGAATTTCAAGGAAACAGAAATTTCATTCAATTTGATACAACTTTTATTCCGTTCTTTTAAGCTAATTTCATTTGGTTCTCCCCTTCTTTTCACTTGTACATTATATTCGGATCCTCGCATCACGATCATTTTATACGTAGCCCTACTCTCAGAATCTTACAGATTTTATTATTACCTTAATCGTCGTGATGAATCGCTATCGTCATTAATTCAACAATAAAGTATCGCCAATTCATTATGTTTGCTTGAAACGTTTGCTGGCTTTAATAGAACACCACATTACCGTTATTATTATTATCATTAATAAAATTAAAAATATTTAAAATTTACAGAAGATGATTCACGAGTTGTTTTAAAATAACATTTACATTAATTTCGGGACACTGTTACTTTCGACTAAACGTAAACACCAGATCTTACGTGCCAGCACCAAGACCCTTATCATCGCTGTTCTATTTCCTTTTTTTCGTTTTTTTTTTCTTTTTTTTTCATGCTTCCCCAAGTGATCGTAAGGTAAACATTATCAACGAAAACAACAGCGACGAAGAAAGGACGAAGAGAAGAGAAATAATTTTCTACACAATGCTCTGATTATCAATAACATTTCGACATTGATCACACTTCCCGATAAAGTTATAACGGATGTTCCATCGTTAGAAAAATCACAATGAAAATAAATTTGGATCCATACCCGAAAAAATTTCTCAAGCTATTAATCAGTAATATATTATCTTCGGGATTGTAGATCATCATTGGCGGGAAAAAGTGTCCATTTAGCTTCGGTGATTGGTCCCATCACTACCTTCATCGCGACAACGAGTGAGATCGCTCGTGTGTTGGAACGGAGTTATCACCGGTAGCTCTGACGTCCGGGAGCCGTTGAGATGCAGGTAACGCGTCGAAAAATGGATGACTCAGAGCATCCTTCAGTGTTATACGCTGCGTAGGTTCGTACTCGAGCATTTTTTCGATCAAATTGAACAGCAGTACGTGATCTTTGTCTTCCGAGAGTAAATAACGCTGTAACGATATAAAACGATGTGAAACCTGGTTAATTATCTTATATACTAGCAACAAAATGATAGATCTCAAGCCGTGTAACATAAAGAAGCGGCTGTAAAGAAAAGGTAACGAATGGGGAGAATTTGTATTCGTAACTCACGTGCAAGGGTTTGCAGTTATCCCTGACATATCTGCCTCCTGAACTCTTTTCATCCCAGTCCAATTTACCGTGATAAAAATATTTAGTTTTAGTTTTACGGGCCATACGATGTGGAATTGTTCCGAGTATCCTCTCCATCATTGCGAGGTGTTCCCTATTGTCATGCGTTTGGAACAAGGTGATGCCGAGGTATAACTCGAACAATATACAGCCGATTGACCAGACGTCACAAGGCTGTGCCCATCCTAATTCTGTGGAAATAAAAAAATGAACGAAATAGTAGTAACATGTCCTGCGGTTAATTTGAATATTCATTTTTTTCAAATAAGCTCGGTTCACGTTTTCATGATATTTTATGTATAAAATCAATCTTGAACGATGCAAAATATGGTTGAAGAACTTACCTAAAATCACTTCGGGAGCTCTGTAATGCCTTGTGCTAACGATTGTGCTATGATGTTCGTGGTCAAAAGTGGCGCTTCCAAAATCGATTAGTCTAATATCTGTCCTTTTGACCCGCCTCACATCTATCCTCTTGAATAAAAAAAACTTTTATTGAAATGTATATACGTTAGGTGAACATATGTTGTTACATAGAAATGAAATTCATATTGACGTGCAACTTTAGTTATTTTATTACATTACGAATGTAGAAAGGGTAATGTATGTCAACGAAATATTAACCAATTAGTTTGTACATAAATTTTCAATACTAGCAGAAACTTATATTTTAATTTTTAATATTTTATGATCTGAAAATATAACATTTCTGTACATGAAATTAGAGTTCAATGTCTCTCATTTATTCCAGCACTGAGACAGCTTCTAATTGTAGCAAAATCAAACACATATGAAAAAAGGTGGCTTGGTAAAATCGCAAAGTTTTAAACGTGGCTGTTGAAAATAACGGACGTTACACTTTGCAAAACTAATGAAAAAGTAATGAGGAAAGTACGATTACAAAATCTTTAGTGACTCGATTAGCTGCAGAACAAAGATATGGTATTCGAAGGCTTTCAAATATGTATCTTACCTTTTTGTTGTTGTAAGCTATGTCGTAATCAGAATCAACAAAGAGTATATTTTCTGGCTTGAGGTCAGTGTGAGTGAGTTTTGTGTCGTGAAGAAATTTCACAGCATAGCACAACTGGTATCCCATGTGTCTAACATGATCCAAAGGATAAGGTTGATAGTTGTTGTCTCTCTGAAAAACGATAGTTCCAAATTGAAATGGTACAATGTTTTGAAATTGAAAGTTATTTCAACTCGCACCACTTTCCGTTTTCCAAAAGAAATTGTATATAGTCTGTACACAACTTACCAAGAAATCGAACACACTCAAACCGAGCATTTCGAAGGCGATGCACATGTGACCATGGTAATCGAACCAATCCAGCATTTTCACACATAAGCTGTAAGGAGAAGAGAGTTGTAAAAAAATCGAATACAACGAGGGAAGATTAGACTCTAGGTTAAATTTGTAGATTTCCGTCTAATCTACATTTCCACGCATACGTCAGAAAATTGGCACACCCGTGTATATTACATAAAGTCAACTGTTAAAACAGTTTTGAATCTAAGAAAACGAAATTTTGAAACACAAAAGATTGAATATATAATATAATTTACAATAAAATATTTTAAACAATATTTCACTCAAGTATAAAGTAAAAATAACCATTTAGTTTTCAGATCGGACAGTATTTTCCGAGAATTCGACTCAACTGAATCACCGTTCTAAACAAGAATAATGCGTAGTCGAAACAGGAAGTATGAGTGATGTGTATACGCAGTTTATAAATCGAAAGATGAGCGTTGGCAAGTTTTACCGTTTAGCAAGTGAAGTAATGAATTCGAAAATCCAACAATTGGATATACTATTATAGAAATTTTCCGTTGTTTCGAATGCGGAGAAATAGAATAAAGCATCAGGCAAGCATGTAAGGATAATAAATTACTAACTGTTGACACTCTGGATCCTTGAGAGCAATTTTCTCCAAAGCATTTATCTCGAGTTTAGCAGCTTCCCTGTACTTCTCGACGTTTTTAATTATCTTCAAGGCCATCACGTGATCCCTGTACACAAAGATAATTGAAACGCGAATTAAAATTAGACAACCATTAATATACTCAATATCTACGCTGTAATATTAATTAAGAATTGATAATACATCGCTCGGTTTCTGCCTCAGGCAGCCCCTTCAATTAAGATTATCAGATGCCTCAGCGTTGTTTAATTAAACACTGTGAAATCCAATCCCTGCGAAATACATTCCGGATGTATAAAGTTAATTATCCAAGAGGTATCGGTGGTTTTGAAAGTTATAATCGAAACTCTTTTGCCGGTACGTACTTTGTTTAAGTGTCTCTACTGGTCAAAGCTGAAATTTTCGTTGAGTATTTTTAGAATATCTAATGGTCGTCTTTCAACCACGAACCAGCGATCCCGGGTCTATCTATTTTCGGCACCTGTTTGCGTATGAATGTTCATATTTTCATTGCAATAATTTTCCAACAAACGAGGAAAACGAGAAAAATACGTTCGGTTTATAGAAAATGAAACCGAAACTTTCAGCGACTAGAATTATCCCAGAATTTAAGTACACAACGCTTTGACATCTTGACAAATACAGATACTGTTCACAAATTTAGAAATTAACGATAAATACGCGCATTACTGTAGAAGATCAGATGAATTTAGTTTCTTGTACAATTTATCAGGCCCTAAAACTTCAATCTTCCATAACAATTATGTTTACATCGATATATATGAAAAGTAAAAAAAAAAAAAAAAAGGATAAAAATGTTCACGCGGTGCACTTTTGCACATTCGGATATCAAATAATATTACAATCAATATCAACTTACATCTGCATATCTTTAACCTTGACAACTTTTCCAAAGGTACCCTCGCCCAGGGTGGCCAGTACTTTATCTGTAAATTAAAAGGGCGGATAAGTATTGAGCAAAAACGGACCGATCACTTTTGGAATATGTCGAGACGGTTTCTAAGTATCCAAAAATAGGCATGTTCTCGCTCACCACAAGATTAGCCATTCCTACTCAAAAAAAAACTATTTAGTACCGTAAAATGCAACGTAGATAATGACAAAAAAAAAAAAAAAAAACCATAAAAAAAGGTCAGCGCTGACCCGAAAAAATAAAGATATGGTCCAAAGGAATAAAGATGAACAACGCAGTAAGTGAATAACTAATTAACAGATAGTAGAAGACAACAAAAAGAAGCTAGGAATATAGCAGAAAAAAAAATCAAAATTATTTACCAAATTCAATAGTGAATAAGAATGAAGTACAAGAATTAGAAGCGAACAGTTTCGTATGCTATTAGACTTGTACTAGGATAGCGACACTTCCAAAAGCGATGGGCCAGGTACAGCGATTATGTTTCCGGGTAGACCTAAAAACTCCTTTCATTCCGATATCGTATGACTTTGATACGAGATTCGTATCCTTTGATTAAAAATATCATTTCCTTTCTCTACTTTCTCCAATATCAAAGTTGAACAATCTACAAATTAAAATATACTCGAAACAAATAAACAAAAAATTCATTAACCACAAAATAAATTTTTCCATTCGCTTCCAACGAACAAATAAACACATCGTAACTTAATGAGAGATGTTTTTTATTAATGCAATTAATAGTTATTTTTATTCGGAATGAATAAAATTTCTTTATCGTGATTGAAAACAATAAAATGATCAACAGGTTTTACGTATTCAAATAAGTCGTTACTGTTTTACAAAAAAGACTGTTACAAAATTTTTTTCCCTCTTCATTTTTAAGAAAGATTGTCAATACAAGAGATATTGGAGCATATACATATGTCATACACGTATATATTGTTGAAAGGAAATTCAATTTTTCTGTTACACATGTAACGCAGCACCATACAAATATATACAGTGATCAGTGTTCAGTACTCAGTTGACTCAACGATCCGTTCTCAGGAGAGAGAGAGAAAGAGAGAGAGAGAGAGACAAAGAGAGAGAGAGAGAGAGAGAAATTCGAATAGAAAAAAAACAAAATAAATTCATCAAAAATTTGTAGCGATTATAAAGAATCTCGACCGAAACGTATTATAAAATTTTGGTGTTTGCAAACTTTCAGCGTGTACATAAACGTATGGCGCTACGAAAAATGTTAGTATATAACATCCTCTTTTTTTTTTTTTTATTTTCAGCGATATTGTACAACTGCATCTGTAAAAGGAACGTTAAAATATGACACGTATATGACAATAAGAGCGAAATCGAAGACGCGGGTGCCGATGAAACGTAGCATATGTATGGGAATGAAAAAAAAAAAAAAAAAAAAAAAAATTTATCCAAGAAGAAAGATTATAGTTTACGTGTGAACAGAGAATTCGACAAGAAAAGAAAATAAATAAATAAATCAAAGAAATGCGAAACTCTATAAGGAGAGAAAAAAAAAAATAAAAATAAATAAATAAATAAAAAATGCCTTTTGAACTATTGTAAACAGAATGAAAGATAATTAAAAACGTGCCCGTGTCGCGAGAAACACGTTCACGCCTATAAGATTGAGGTACTTTACGGCTTGACAGTATAATAGCTAATTATCATATCTCGCAGCGATTATTTCTCATAATTTCTATTCTTTTTCAATGTATATATACATATTGTCAAGTTTCGTTTTTATTTTTACATTCTCTCGCACTATTTTCAGATCGTAATATCTCAATCAGCATCATCTACATAGGCAATTAGCAATACTGTTGCTACCGTACCGGACCCCCGTACTCTCATTATCAAGATAATATACATATATATACATATATATATACATGTATATATATATTTGTTCATTTTTGGTTTTTGCCTTAAAATCTACTACAATGAGTGTATTCACGTATTCACGAACATCTATTTGCCAGGATGTCGCCGGATCGGTAAACAAGATGGCCATCTTCGTCATCCTCGACGGAGGGCGGTCGAGGGCTCTATAGACGGGGACGTAGAAGTAGCGTGGTAGCGCACAACACAACGACGACGACGAGGACGAAGAAGAGCGAGGACGAAGAAGCGGAGGTAGAAGAAGGTTTTTTCCCCACCGCGGATATGTCGTTTTATTCCAAGAAAAACGGTTCCGGTCCAGGTCAAACGGATCCCCAAATTATCCACATTCGTCGATTCCATTTTTTCAAATAATTCGTCCACGTCCCATGTTCCATAACCGCATCGACACATCCGTGCGCGACCACCAATGTAAACCAACACAACACGACACAACGAATGCAATCGTATCCCCGTTAGAGGAACGTGACCACAAAACGCAACGTGTCACACGAGTGTCATCGTCAACGGTTCACGTTTTTTTTTTTTTTTTTTTTTTTTTTTTAAAAAAAACCCGTGACGTGTCACAAACATGCGACAAGTGCATAACGTTCACGTTGTTGCATATAGAGTACGTGTGTGGTGGCACAATGAAAAGGTACGCAGCCGAACGGACGGAAAGATGAACGGATGGACGTGCGTGCAGGTTTCACAGGGGATGGCCGAAGACGATGGGTATTTTTACGTGTTCCAGCCGTCATCATCGTCGTCATCATCATCATCATCATCATCATCATCATCATCATCATCATCATCATCATCATCATCATCATCATCATCATCATCATCATCATCATCATCGTCGTCAATTATCCATATCATCGTCATCATCAATTATCCGTATCGTCATCGTCATCATCATCATCATCATCGTTACCACCATAATCCAGTTGATTGACCATTCGTCATCATCATCATCATCGTCATCGTCATCATCATCATTATCATCATCATCATCATCATCGTCATCATCATCATCATCATCGCGTCAAAGGGCAGCCCACCATTCCAATACAACGGAGATGTAACCCAACAATCAGACAAAGAAGGGGAGAGGGCAAAATGGTTTGCCAAGTCAGAAACTTGTTCGGGTACGTATATTTTGTTACCATAATTACCATCGGCACAAAATTTTTTTTTTTTTTTTTTTTTTTTTTACAATAGGCAAACAATTGGAAGAAAAAAATTGTACTCTGTTTTTCTGTTATTTTTTTTTTTTGTAAATGCAATTCATATATGTATATGTAAGCAATTCTATATATTATTATGTATGTATATGTGTACATATGTACACGTATATATACATATTGTAATGTGTGTGTGTGTGTATATATATATGTAAATATATACCGTTATAATAACAAGTAGTAATCAATAATCGTAATAATCATATATGTATATATGTATGTATGTGAATCAATCATCTCGTGTTGTAATGTGAAAATATGAAATATCATTATGTCGTGGGAGGGGGAGGGGGGGGGAATGAATTGATGAAGGAACAAACGTATGTCATGAAACAATAATGATAATAACAACCAATTGTTACGCAACGCCGAATGTAATCTGTACATAATAAAGTATTATATATAGATATATATATATATATATATATGCATATGTATACCACCGCGTTAGTACATATTCTATACTCCGTATAAACATGTCCTTGACTTTGACGCATATATACACATACACACACACACATATATATACATACAAAAATTTTTATAACGTGCAATAAAACATACGCTATACAGAGATTTGGGACAGACTGCTAAAGTATGGTCGATTAATTAATTTCATCACGCGCGTACAAATTCCGATTATCCGCGATCCGGAAACTTCGGGGCAATTTTTCTTCTAACATTCGTTTTAGACTGGTCACGATTGTACGACAACGTGAATGAAAAAAAAAAAAAATATATGTATACATATATCTAAAAACAAAAAGGACTGTTCAATCTTCCGTTTACACTCGCGTCAATCACACGCAGTAATCGATGATTTACATACGTGAATTGTAGTGTCGGTATAATGTTTTCAATAAATTGACTGAAATTCGTATTATTCTTTATCCGGTGATATTCTGAATGTATATACACATATATATATATATATATATTGTAACTGCTCTTGATCCATCTGGACTCATTTTTATGTGGAAAAAAAAAAGTTTATTTTTCTTAAAGTTTAAGCATAATTATCGTCAATACGCAGCGCAAGACACAAGTCAAATGAAAACTTGCACTCTAAATGAAGAATCGAATAAAGCGTTAGGAAACAAATCGGGTAAACCCAAATGAAATCCATCCCCAACGCTTGTAAACCGGTTGAAAATTTATCTATACGTTATATACAAGGAATTAACGAATGGAGACACAAGTACAATGCATCTAGAAAGTGAGATAAAAAAAGGCAGTGGAGCTTAAAAAAAAAAAAAAAAAAATTTCTTTTTTTCTCTGTGCCACTAGAAACTAACATGTGAAATTTTGAATTGTTGCTGAGCTAAAACCAAAAATATTTCACGGTGAATTTAATGGTACAAATTAATGTGTACCTGTGTATAACGTATTCGATATTTAAAGAAGGATTCAACGATGGATTTATTATGTTTGCTTTGGAAACTGACACGACCGAATGGCGAGCGCGTTTTAAAACATAAACTTATGAAAAAATTTTGTGATTGATGATATATGCACTGGAGCGAATCATGCATATCACGTGAATAATTTTAATTTTATTTATTCTTTAAGAAAAGATACCAATTTTGTCGAAATAAAATGCTGAACGATAAGAATAACTTGGATTTTTGTGATGATGAATTCTTGAAAACGACGTTGCGAGTTATCTGAAAAAACAAATAACGGCCACCGTGCGTATAGAATCGTCAGCACGTATAAAAGAATCGTTATAAAATTATTCCAAGTTTCATTCAAAGTCTATAAATATCCTGCTGTAATAGACGAAAACTTGTGTCCAACACTGCGAAATTGTCTATTCCATACATTAAACATGTATTAATATGTACACAAAAGGAAAATGCAAATACGAGCGCATTTTAAGTATATTATTATTGTTGTTGTTGTTGTTGTTATTATAGAAAGACTACGATATCGTTATATATACGGTATAAATTAATAACTCTCACAGCAAACGCAGGCAGGCGTGGTAGGCGGAATGTTCGTTACAGGTGGTTAGTTTGATTTAGAAGAAAAAAGTCTTTTTCTGCAGTTTCGTGGTTTATTTTTTTTTTTTCTTTTCTTTTCTTTGTTTTTCGAATTTTCAAACTAATCCATAAATATCGACGTATTCGTGTGCAAAAACTGTAAAGATTGTGAAAAAAAAAAAAAAGGTTACGAATAATTTGTTTTCAATTAATAGTTTTAGTTTCCGTTTGTTTTACAAAAACAACGAGAGGGCGAGAGGTTGGTCGGCGAACTCGCGTGCATAAATAATAATAGAATGAAAAAGAAAAAGAAAAAAAAAAAAAAAGGGAAAAGAATAATCAAACAAAATTTAAAATTAAAACCCAAACAAATCGTCCGCGCGGCAGACGACGACAACTTACAGTCGTCGCGAGTAAATCGGCGCCCGTAAACGCGGCCCCCCGATGATATTTCGAAGCGATTAAATCGGCGGTGCTAATCTGTTTCTGCTGATGTTGCTGCTGTTGCTGTCGTGGCGATAGCAATTTCGTTTGTTCTTTATTATCATTATTGTGAACAAAAGAAGCGGCGTCTTCCACCGCGGCGGCGTTATTGTTAACAGGAACATCGTCAAGAGCGGCATACTTCATGATCAAGCTTTGAATTTCCTTGCGTTTGGCCTCGCGTTCGGAAACTGCCTGATCGGCAGCCGCCGTTGCAGCCTCGTCGATAAAAGCGGTCGGCGTACGGTCGGGATCGACGTTCTCAAAAATCTCCCTACGCTCGATGGATCTCGGATCGATTTCCACGGGTCTGAGCTGCGGCCGATGAGCGGCGGTCGTAGCGGTCGCCTTGCACGAGTCGCTGCGACCCGTCCGATGAGGTCGAGCCTTGCGTGACGAGGGACGCGAGTCGGCGTGACCGCTTTTGTGCCTGCCGTAACGCCTGAATGACTCGGAGGAGAGAAGAGACGACCGTCGATCGGTTGCCGACCGGTGAAAGCCCGGCGTCTTTTCGCGATTTACGGATAGGGGGGTGGACGCTACGTAAGGATATGCTTTCTCAGCCAGAAGTACGCTGCGAGCTACGCAGCTCGGTGTTACAGGGGTCGGCGAGGACGGTTCGAGCGTTTTGTCGTCCCGTCGGTAACTGCCGTCGCGACGGTAGTAACTGTGGTCGCGATCCAATCGATGGGAGTAGCTGTCGTCCCGCTTTCTCGAACCGTAACGCTCAAGTACCGACGAGTACTTGTCCTCAAGGCGGGTACGCGTGCTGCCCAAAACCGACGACGAAGAGGACGATTTGCGGTCGACGTTGCTCGACGATAAGGTGTTCGAGGGACCTCGGACGCGGGTTGTCAAACGCTGGAGTAAACTTGAGCAGGAATCGCTGAGCAGCTGAGTGACGCTAGTCGTCGACGAACGTGAGTAACGATTGCGTCGCGTTGATCCCTGACGACCTGGGCCACCGGCGGTCGTCGAGGACGTGGATGACATAGCGGAGTCGAGGCGAGTATCCGGTTATTTATTTATTTATTTTTTTTTTTTAACAAGAGTCTCTCCGTCTCTTCTTTAATATTTTCCTTCCAGCCACTTTACCAGCGTTTCGCTTATCGGTCCTTTCCTTGCTCGGCACACTTGTGTGTCTCAAGGTTACTTCAGGGTCACTTCAAAGAGTTATCGTCACCGACAGCAACTTTTCAACTCGACACTTCAACTTCACCCCGCACGTGTGACTCTCGATTTTTTATTCAATGTTGCTGCTGCTGATGATGCTGCTGCCGCTGCTACTGATGACGATGATGTCGACGATGACGATACTTTCGAGGTTACGAGCACCGAATGAATAAGAATGGGAACACGAAGAAGAAGAAGAAGAAGAAGAAGAAGAAGAAGAAGAGAAAGAAGAATAAGGCTATCTGGCCCCGAGCCACGATAACGAGGCGATGCTGCTTCGGCGGCGATAGTTTAGGTAGGTGTTTCTCAATTTTACCGATTCAGAAGTGTGCACGTTGTACGAATGAAATAACAGTGCATGCTGCACGCACCCTCATTATCGAAATACGGTGGTGATGATCCACCGCGCAAGACCTCGGTCATCGTTGTGTAACGACGTTGTCATTCTTCATCTTATTCTTCTTCGTCTTGGTCTCCTTCTTCTTCCTTCTTTCCTCTTACTCGACGAAGAGCAAGAAAATATAAAAGAAACGACCGCGATGCGAGGTGAACGCGATTCAGTTTAAAAGACACCACAAATTTAGAAAATAATAGAAAAAAGAAAAAAACGAAAAAAAAAAACAAAAAACAAGAAACCAATAAAATACGAAAAATATAACCGTCCAACTTATGTCGAGGAACGAAACGGGAGAGACAGAGAGAAAGAGAGAGAGAGAGAGAAAAACAGAACGAGAATCTAGAGGCGCGCGCGCGCGATAAGGATGAGAATTGCCGGGGGTAAAAAAACGACCGGAGTAGGCGAGTGAGTGGATGATGAGGAGGTTTCGCGTGTTGTCGTCCCGCGAGAGAGATGCACTGAAGATACAACCTAGTCGACGTGTCTCGACCCGAACCGCCCCGCCAAATACTCTGTGGTACTAAAAATACCGGCCAGCCAGGAGGAGAATTGCTTCCAACCAAACAACGCGTCGTCCTCTAGGCAGCACTGTAGTCGACGAGGAAGGCCGCCACCTCCACCTCCACCACTGCCATCGTCACCGTCGCCGTCGCCGTCGCCGACGGTCGTGGTACTGGGATTACGTAAATTATACTTGCCGACTTATTTTAAAACCTTTTTCCCCACCTTCGTTTCTTTTATTTCACTCGAATTTTATTTATTCGCCAGAATCGTACGGCAGAAAGAAATCGGTTTCAAACTTTAACAACTTTTTTTTTGCAATCGATCGCGTGGTTCTTTTTTTCTTCTTCTTTATTTCACCAACGTTTAAATCGATGACTTTTTTTTTATTACAAATTCGCCGTTATGACTGAATTAACGCAGATAAGACGTAACGTCGTTCGGGTTTATTTTTTCTCTATATCAAATGATGGAAAAAAGAATTCCGACTCTTCTCTGAGAACATCAAATTTTTTTTTCACATTTTCACCTATTTCAGAAATATCAGTTTCACCGCAAATTCTATCCTTCAAAGTAGATATAACGAATATCAACTAGCGGGGTTATTTTTACAAACTCTTCGCGTATACCAAGAGCCTGACGTATTGCTATCAGCTTCACGCATTGCAGAAGTAAGTATTGCCCTGATTCATTGCTTGAGTTGGAAAAATATCATGACGTCGAATTTTCGGTTCAATTATTCTAGTCACATTATTGTACGATGTTTCACATCATTATTTGTACAGCTATTTTGTGTGTAAATACGAAAATTATACGAACCGAAATTCGAAGGTTGAAATATTTTTCGTAGTCCTTCAGTGTCTGGTTCGAAACTTGACGTGACATAATCGCCTATTTTTTACATCGATGATATACTGATTAAATATGTAGAAAACATTCTATTTTCATTTTTACAACTTGGTGAATGATAGCGCAAAACTACAGACAAAAAAAATAAACGTTTGGATGCAGTTCAAAAAATCGAAAAGTTTCAGCCGATTTTGAAATAAAAATTTATAATCGATCGTAAGAATCGCTGCGACAGTTTATAACATTTTGACACGAAGCTAGAATAGCAATCAATGAAAAGGGTTGGCAAACGAATCTCGATTCATTCCGATTACATGTATAAATAATCGCGATAAACTAATACCGCGTTAAAAAATTTGTAATCAACTATCAAGCAACTGTTAACAAATTCTATATAGAAGCGTGAACATATTAGGCATGTACGCAATAAGATTAATTAAATTCACGTACGAAATTTAACGGACCGTCGTTATTGATATTCTTTGCATCGTTATATAACCGATGAAACCCTGCTGCACATATTACTTGGATTTTACTAACAACACACACTAGACAAAGACTGACGTGCGTAACTACTGACGAAAAATCCAATCATTATCACTGTAACTGCGACTTCGGATACGTATATTGATGCATGTGATGCGGTATAAGCCGCCGGGTTCAAAGTTCGTGAAAATTGATAAGAATAACCAATGTGACTCGAAAAATATGGTTGGAATTGTACACAATAATACAATTATTTCCGACAAATTTTAACTCAACTTCAATCGTTCCACCAACCAACCCTGCGAGTTTGAATTCGTATTGTTTGACGTGTAAACTTTTTGTCCATTCGTCTCTTAATTACACCTATACTTCGCAAATACTGCATTTGCATTGATGTAAAAAATCCAAAAAATTCGCGTCGGTGAAAATTGAAAACTTTACGTTACGTGGCGAGAAATTGGCGGAGGATGTTTCCATTAAAAAAAAAAACATTCCGGCGATAACTGAGAAACAGAAAGCATGAAGGAAGGTGGCCGGAATCCAGTTTTTCAAGTAACGACAAGCGCGAGTATAATAATAAATTCACGTCTCCTACATGCGACATAAATCATTTTCGCATAACGATTCGCGCGCAATTGGCGCTAGTTGACGATTTTGTTGATTGAAATTGATTTATTTATAGGCACGAAAAGCATACGACGTACGGCATTACCACCACCACAAGAAGCAACAGCAGCAAGGTCATGGATAGTTTCCGCGGTCTGTATGCGATTAAGTATATAAGTACAGAGAAACTTTCTCTCTCTCTCTTTCACTCCAAAAGCGAATAAACATCTTAAATCCATCTTTTCTATCTATCTACCAATCTACTTGTCTATCTATTTATATATTCATTTATCCGTTCGTCCAACTGTCTATCTATCTATCTATCTATCTATCTATCTATCTATCTATCTAACTATTATATATAAATCTATACGTCTATCTGTTTACCTGTTTATCTGACACTGTCTATCTATCCGCCTGGCTATCGTATCTCTAATTTCTTAAAATGGTATCATACACGAAAGAAAAAAAGAAATTCAATACCCCATTAAATTGATACGTATAATAAAATAATACTGTGTATCAACTCACATAACGGAATTTTAGATAATCTGTGCGAAAAAATAGATCTGCAGATATGTTAACGACGGTTTTTAGAGCCCTCGAGATATGCGCGGTTGTTCCCAAAGCGACGGCAAACATTTCACAGACTGAAATAATCGTGCGAAATTGCCGGATAGATGAAAATAAGAATGTTCTTATCCTTTGAATATCACTGGTTCACTTTCATTCTTGTTCAATCGTATCGAATGATATTTAACAGTCGTACACAACGCGAATAAAGTTCGGATTAATAATCGCAGAGGCATGGACTCGCCGTGCCTCCGCAGCAGAGGCATCGCCTGCAACTGAATAATCTACAATTTCTCGTTTAAAAAATACATTATTATCATTATCTTTAACGTTATCGTATACAGTTTACGCTTTCGTTACACCTCGTCGTTATCGTATTATATATTTAGAGCGGCGGATTATATGTGGAAAAAAAAACCTGTTGCATTTAGACGCACGGCGATAACTATATGGACCACATTTGTTTTTTTTTATTCTTTCAGTAAATAATCACGCCGATTACGGTATTTGACCATTTTTTTCCCCCACGATACCGATAAGGGAAAATGTTTTTTGAGCTTCCGTCCCTGGAAATAATCTCATCTTTCTAGACGTTGACGTTTTTATCGGATTTTAATAATTGCTATACAGCGGGACAATCTCTTGAAAAATTGAAAATCAACCGCGCATGCGCCAAATAATTCAATCTCATTGGCCGGCGAAATTTTCCCGCAGTGATATTTTTTATCTGCGATGCAGGCGGGCCAACGTACGCAAAATGTGTACGTTTGAATTTTGAAAGAGCATGAGCATTAAATTCCGACCGTTCTTCGAAGAATCAACTCTCTCAACCCAACAACAAATGCTTCCCAAACCTTTCGCGAGTCACTACCTCAATTATTTGAGAATCTAACCTCAAAAATTCGTATCAACCGCATCGCCGCCAGAAACAGTTTGACAGCTGAAACATGGGATGGCCAGCCTGCGCGAACAGCCGATAAAACTCGCGCATGCGCGGTTGATTTTCAAGTTTTCAAGAGGTTGTCCCGGTATATATTATATATTCAGTGTTAAAGTTCTCAATCACGTATATAACTACGACTTTATTTACGATAATTAACCTAATGTCTCAGAAATTTCATATTGCATAAAAACACAAAGAAAAACGATATTCTATCAGACTGGATATTTTCACAAAACGTGAGTCCACTGGATTTGAAAATATAAAATACACTCTGTTTATATCGAACCGTACGGTGTAGTTGAGTTTGGGCATTTTGTTGTTATTGTTGTTATAAAAATGAAGACCTTTTGGGTCTGGCATAAGAACGCAGATCACTCGAGATCCAATTAAGGTATCGCAATGAAATTTATGAGGTATTTGCGACCTCCGTAATTTTTACTTGGACTATATAATTGGAAAGACAGAAGAATAGGCGGAAATCAGTAAAAAGTTCGCACAACAGCGAAATTTATAAGCCAAGTTAGTAAGAGCTTGACGAATATGGCATGAAAATTTTAAAGCTACGGACACGACGTAGTTAAATTTCTACTTCTCCTATTTTACAAATTTAAAGAAAAATTCACTATTAATTAAACTATATAAGTGTATCAAAAATTTGATTATATATGTAGATCACACGAATTAAATCGAATAATATACATATCGCGGATGCATAAACAAAATTTCGTTCATTGCGATCGATATTTCCGTAAAAAGAAGAGAAAAGAAATCCAAAAAAAAAAAGAAAGAAAGAAAGCAACAAAAATTTGCCTATTTATTTTCATTACTTTTGCGGATGCGTACGATATGTTCGTTTTTAAAATATTACTTGTAAATTACACTCGCAGATATTTATATCAGATGAAAGACAGATTAGTAAAGTATCAATATAAGCGGTCGGTCGAAGTTGATAAGCAACTCTACGTAACTCATGCAAAATTCTGTGTGGCGGCAGAAACTTTGCTTAAATTTCGCGAAATATTTCTTTCATCTCAGAGAATCATTTTCGATCGTACAAATACAACTGGAATTTTAAGATTCAAAACATCCTGCGTTCAAAGTCTTTAAAACAAGTGAATTTTTTTAACGATAATCACGTCAGATGCTTTCAACTCATAGGTTATTGTTATTTTGTTACTCTTATTATTATTAGACCTTCTCCAAATTATTTCCAACTATCCAAGCAAGTTACGAAACCGTGGAAAAAATGCGTCCGCAAAATCAGTTTGATTCCCACAGCTCATGGATATATATATATATATATATCTTAATATATCTTAATATATATAAATCTCGTGTCACGATGTTTGTCCTCAATGGACTCCTAAACCACTTAACCGATTATAATAAAATACGCACACCATGTGCAGTTCGATCCAACTTGAGAGATAGGATAGTTTAAATCTCAAATTATAGTCGCAATTTTAATTTATTGCTAATTATTTGTCTGTTATTATTCGACAGTCACAATTATCTGTTAACTCCAAATGATTCTAACAGATGTCGATACCTTTCGACTGGGTTGAGTAAGTAATCAATAGATGGCGCTGCTATGGTAAATCTACGAACGTGTCATATAAGCTACACTAGCAACCCATCCCGGCTTCGCACGGGCATATAATAATATAATAAAAGAAAATACACAATGTTTACAGTGAGTTTCTAGAAAAATAACATTTATATTATTACTTAATATTATTATATGCCCGTGCGAAGCCGGGATGGGCTGCTAGTATATATATATATATGTTATATTTGTTTATATAATTCAATGTAAGATGGATTACGAGAAAATAAATTCCGACTTGTGTTTCAATAAGATACAGGGCTTGATATTAAGTTACTTAATATAATAAAAACCTCGATCGACTTGAAAACCGTATTCGATCAAATTTGTACGTCATCGGTTTAATATTTAAATAAAATTTCACCCTGTACAACATAAAATTTGGCAACACTTCGAGACTATTAACTGACGCGTATTCTTAAAGTACGAGTAACATCCGAAGTTTCGACTGAAACTTTGTTCCGTAAATTATATAAAAGAGTGAAGTCTTGTTTTTTAATCCCATTTCCCAGAGCCGAATTCCATTCGTTTATTTATTTACACGATGATGTTGAACAGAGTCGGTGTCGACGATAACCTAGCCTAACCTAACCTAACTCAACCTAATCTAAATTTTCCATCGACTTTACGTGTCCGAAGCATACGAATAATTTCGAAACCGTTGGAAGATTAACTGTCAGCCTTCGCACTGTTCGCTCTGATTTTTCTTTATCTTTTTTTCGTTTTTTATTTTCTTAGGAACGATCCCATTGGAATTCACCCTTCTATAAATATACACCAGAGTGTTAAATCGGAATCTAGCTAAGGCGAAGAAGCACATCGAAAGCTTTAATGCGTAGTAACGCAACTCGCAATCAGACGTTTCAATTCCTTGGATTTTAGACCTTTTAACGTGAAACCAGCAACGATACGATGACAAAATTCAACAAGTTGAAACTTTTAAATGTATCGGAAAGGAAAAGAAAAAAAAAAAAAAAAAAAACAATTTCAGCATTACATGCAGAAAATATTGCAAACAAAATTGCATATTTAAACGGTAAAATGAAATGCAGAAAAATTTCTCATTTGTGGTATGAACGTTTTTTTTTTCTTTTTTTTTAATTTTCTCATTTTTAGATAAATACGACAATTTCGTTTTGGTTGGTTTAAAAAACAATATCGAAACAGCACATCGTTTAACAAATCGATAAATTCTAATAGCAATTATTTCGTCTATTTCTCCGGTTATTGAAGAACATAAAGTTGATAAAAAAAAACAAAAAAAAAAAAAAAAACACTCAAATTTCTACCGAACAGGAAAAAAAAAAGAAAAATAAAAACTGTGTAAAAGTTGAATAAAAAATACACGACGTTCGCGTGATTAGGAGTAGCTGAAAAAAAAAAAAGAAAAAACCGACGACGTTGTTCACGACATTGTTAACAACTGTCAAACTCGTGGGTGCGGTTGTTCCGAGTATTGAATTTGGAACTCGCGACAAAGATAAAATAAACAAATAACTTGTGTATAAAAATAAGAAAAAAAAAAAAAAATAAAAACAAAAACAAAATTGCCTGCGTGAACAAAAACCACTGTATCCATTTCAATATTAGTACACCTCTGTAACGATTATTTCAAACCAACACTTTGTGCAACTGTTATTACACAAGACACAACATACGCGTGTAGGTACGGATGGAGAGCGCAAAATTAAACGGACAAAAAAAGAAGAAAAAAAAAAGAAAAAAAAAAGATCAAGATTTTACGAACGAACCTAATTCACAAAATGCATAAAGGCGTGTTTTATTAGTCAGAGCGAGCGCTACCTCGGACGTAGAGTTTTCGGATTCGGGTGTAACGTCGATTCGGTTCGTTTCGATATCAATGTTGTCCGATGTCCGTACATCGTACTCGTTGCCGATAATCGGTGGCTGCTGACAAGTTTGCGGCAACCTCCAGCCTGCCACCCAGCTAGTGTCAGCAGCAGCAGCAACAGCTGACGGTGACTGTGACGGCCACCACGAAGATTGTTGTTGACGATTCGGCATCGTCGACGAGGCACCGATATTCGAGGGCGGTGTTCCCTGGCCCATCAGAGCCCATCTCGCGTCCAAATTGGCCATATTATCGACAAAGATTTAATCCCTCTCCCGTCCCACAACTCCTTCAAATTCTTCCCTCAACAATACAGTCGAACCCTTCACAAATATTTCCTCCCGACTTCTCGCAGCGAATTAAAAAATTAACCGTCATCGATCGATTCGTGTTTTTCAACTTTTTCTTTTTTTTTTTTTTTTTTTAAAAATCAACACATTCCGTATCACCACCGTCGTTTATTATCGCGCGATACGATCATCTAAACAAGCAAAAAATTAATCGAGTTCGTCCGTTAACCGCGATTTTGTTCGCGGTAAGCTTTACACTTCTTTATATATTTATATTTGTTTTCTCGTTTATTTACTTTCTTTTTTACAATTTTTTTTATTTTCATTATTTTTCGTTAAATCAATCGATTTATTTATTCCATTTTCCCTCGTTTCTTTCCATCCGTCTTTCCTTCTTTCTTTCTTCGTTCGAATTTATCTCCGCACGCGCCCGCCCGACGTTACAATGATATCGCTGACTCGAGTAACGATAATTATTAACTCCCGCCGAAGCAGCGTTGTTTGTTAGTCAAAAGTTAAGGTTCGCCGTCTCGTTGCAGGGCTGCTGGTGTGGTCAACCTCCGGCGAGCCGGCTGGCCGGTAAGATCTTGGTCGACGTTGCTCCGGCCATCTGGCACAAGCTCGCACTGAACGCTGCAAAACGCGGCTGACGAGTTTCATCGAAAATAGCCACCGTTCAGAAATAGATACGAAGAAAGAACGAACCATCGCCAACCAACAAGTCAGGACCACAAGCAGCATCGGCAACAACGCCGATGTTGGTGGAAATTGCACCTCCGGAAAATAACTTCTTTTTTTTTTTTTATTTTTCTAATTTTAGAAAAAAAAATAAAAATTAAAAAAAATTTCACACCATCACGATCGTTGATTCGTCACGACGAAGAAGAAATCTCGTACGGTTGACTTTTAAATCTAGGCGCCACTTTCGACGAACGCTACGGAATTTCTTTTTTTTTCCCCCGTACTTAAAATTAGTTCGAGTAGGAGGTAGAAGAAGAAGAAGAAGGAGAAAGGAGAGAAAGACGTTTCCCATTAATCTGGAATTTCCGCTCGCAGTTGAAGCTTTACTCGATACGCCCAAGTATACCGGACCAATTTTCAATGCGAAGGGAAATCGATCGATGCTTTTCACACTTCGACAGTTATACAAAACAGAAACGCATGCAAGATGATAACTAATGTAAAACATACCATTCTTTATCTTGCTTCGTGTTGTTTGCAGTTTTAATAATACAAATATTTTCCAACTTGTGAGAACGTTTTTTTTTTTTTTTTTTAATTTTTTGTTTTTTCCTTTTCAGTCGAAGTTTTATTCCCGAAAACGGAGATCGTTGATCGCTTTCACAAGTGGGGAAAATAAAAATTCAACTTTGTTGTAATTGTATTTCCGAAAAATAATATCCTTTCCGACGATGTAGAAAAATCATTTACCACAAGAATAACGAAACGTGAAACTTTGTCGAAAACCACTAGATTCTAAAGATCGTCAGCAGTTTACAAGAGTTACATGTTGAAATAAACAAACGAATATATTTGTAAGTCATTCACTTGATTGGCATAAAAAAAAAAAATTTACTCGACTGCGTGTAGAAGTAGATTTTTGTTACGTTATCTTATTCGACACACGAAAATTCGACGATTTAAAAAAGAATTCTACTAGATTCACCGAAATTACTATTTCAAAAGCAAATTTGACCGTCCAAAAATTTTCCACATACCTTTAATACCACGTCAGTTAATCTCCTGTTTCGTCCAGGAGATTAAATATGAATTTTACTGAAAATATGGATTCGTTCCTCTTTACACGAAAATAATCGTTGATATAGCAGTTACGATTATAGTGAATTAATTGTGAAAACAATTTTCATAGGATTTTTCTTATTCTTGTTGTCACTTGCATAGATTAAAATAATTTTGTTTCTTTTTGCTAAACAGTTACAACATGGCTAAATTTTCGTTTTCCCCCTTCTTCCAATTAGTCAAAGGTAATATACTAACAACAACAACAATAATAATAATACTCGTGGATAAAAGGTGAAAAAAAAAAAAAAAAAAAAAAAAATGTTCACCGTAATTGTAACGACCTCATCCACCACGCAGCCTGCAGCCTTTGAATTGTATCTTCTTTATCATTCCTTTCGTAAACTGACCAGCAAGTGTGCAAGTATCAAGAGCAGTAAGCGCGTATATACGTATATATACACACCATTACATAACTATATATAATAAAAAAAAAATAGCCTGATCGAAGTTTCCTTCGTTTTAATCGTGACGCGACCGTTACTGGTGTACGAAAGATAAGAGGGGAAAGAAAAAAAAAAAAAAAACATCGCGAAATCTTCGATACATCGATACGACGATAATCGACCCGCCACGCGAATCAAGGTGAATGGAAGGAAAAAAAAAAAGAAAAAAAAAAAACAAATGACCCACAACGACGAGGGGGGAGGGGGTGAAAAAAAAAAAAACAGAGAGCATCGATGACGGGGGTTGTGTGGGGGCGTGGGGTGTGGGGGCGATGGGGCGGAGGAGTATAAAGAGACACGGATTTGAGACTGACCTGACTTCTGGACGAGGGTGACCTGTGGCGATGTCGAGATGGTTCGTGGCTCGGCGATGCGGATCCGTGATGACGATGGGCACGCGTCCGACGACTCGATCCACCCGGTGCATGATGGGCTCGCTCTCTGTGCTGCGTGTGCTGAGTATGCTGGGTATGCGGGGGATGCTGGGTGTTGTGCTGACGTCCGCTCGACGGCGAACGACGGTGACTCCGTTTGTAACGACGCCCGACGCTCGTTCCCCTCTCGTGCTGAGCCCGAGACCTCAGCACTCTCTCGTCACTGAAACGAAAAGAAAATTATAAATTTTTATTTTCTTTTTTTTTTTTTCCCGGTACATCACGTTCCGATCGATCCATGTTCATTGAGAACGATAAATAATAAATGGATTTTTCATGAGATAGATTATTTTTCAAACTCGGTCAATCGGTTTTTTGGTTCTTAATCCCCTGAACGACGCAATACAATAACAATTTATGTGATTATTTTCATCGTCTTATTTACCGAGTATCTAATTGGTATAACAAGTGAAAGACAAATGAATATGTAGATTCAATAAAACTAGAAATTTTCACAAAAAAAAAAAAAAAAATAAAAAAACTTTTACGGTATTATAATACCACGTACCGAAATTACGAAACTTTAGTTTCAAATGCACCGTTTTACAAAAGTACGAAATAATCGATTAATCGGTTAATTATTACCCGACTCAATCGAGCCGTGTTTAATTATTCGTTTTTTCGGACCCGATTAATCGATGCATCGATTATTTTTAGCTTATTGGTCGTCGCTGACGTTGATTAGGTAATTGAAAACTCCAATCGACGATAATAATAATTATATGAGTATCGACAATCAATTTTCAAAACGACACTGAAACCTTCGCTGTATATTTGCGGGTATAAAGAGTTGAAAATGTGGCCGAATATACCTAACCGCTTTATACTGTAGGTGCCATTCTTCAATCATTACTATAGAAATTGTTTTCAATCAAGCTTGACGGTCGATCGAAACTTCATGTTCGATTTTTTTTTCTGTCCCTCTCTTTTACTCATAACCGAAACTGTGACTTTGAAACAATTTACAATTCTTCGTCCCAGGATAGATTTTACATTGACCTCGATGTTAAAAGTCAAATTACATTCTCAAACACGAATTCGAATGTACCTGTAAATTATTTTGCACCTTGGGTGACAGGGAAGAGAAATGAAAAATATTGTAGGATTATTTTTCAAAGTTTCGTGCAAAGAAACTTTACTCCGTGAATTTCAGGTATATTACAGTAGAAAATAAAAAAGGAAACAAAAAAAAAAAAATACCATAATTTTGCAGCATTGGGAATGAGCGTATCATTAAAGCGCAAAAATATTGCAATTGTGATTAAATTAGAAATTCAAGATTTAATTCTAGTTTGCCAAAACGCGTGTAAAATTTTATTATACGTTTATAAACTGTCTGAAAATTTGAATGGATATGTCAACGAATGCTACAGCCATCGTTAATAAAAAAAAAATGAATAAAATAGTACCAAATCTATATTCGTACAGATTCTAGTAGCCGTAGTCTCGTTCCTGAACCTAAATAGCGCATGATTATGTTTATAAGGGAGGATACAATGCCGAAGACAAATAACGCAGAAAATACAAAGTTACCAAGCCAAGTGGATAATAAACAAAAAGACCGGCGATATACCGATCAAGCGTGCAGCGTAGAAAGTTGTTGTAAAATTATAATAAACCACGTCGTGTCTGTAGAATGACGAATTTTCGGTAAGGAAACTCGCTAAAATAGCTCGGACATTTATATAAACCGCACCTATCTAAAATAAACTTGCACTATGTATAATTATACGTGCACGTGCCACGTAATCTTCGCTTCGAATACGTTCATTTTCATTTATAACTTCACTCGTGTCATGTGTAACGATATAACTGCACACGTCGGAACTCAAGATAATATATGTAGTTCCTTAATTTGTCAATGCTTAGTTGGTGATAAATTACAACTGTAAATTACAATTAGAATCGAAATACGATAGAGATTAGAAATGTGATTACAAAAATTGTCGTTTTTCTTTCTTTTTTTTCAACAATTG
Organism: Neodiprion virginianus; assembly: GCF_021901495.1. Classification (NCBI taxonomy): domain Eukaryota; kingdom Metazoa; phylum Arthropoda; class Insecta; order Hymenoptera; family Diprionidae; genus Neodiprion; species Neodiprion virginianus. The sequence continues at coordinate 11,324,041 of NC_060877.1, read as the reverse complement.
TGATTTTTTAATTGGAAAGAATTTCGATGCTAATTAAAATCAAATGCCATACTGATTGAATACAAATTACAGATTATTATTATGGTTTTTTTTTTCAAGTGCATATTAGAATATCTAATTAGTGAATAAAATTGCGTCGTGTAATTTCTACATTTTGCTAATCTAGGAATAGTTCCGAAAAATTTTCAACCACAAGTATTTTTATTCTACATTTACTTGTTGCTGAATAACAAAAAAAAAAATCAAAGAGAAAATAAAACTTTCATAAAATCTATCGAAACTGTCCAACATTATTCACGTTCTATTTTTTCTTTCAATTTCTCGCCAATCTACGAAGTTGGCGGAGAAGGTGGGATATTTTATTGCGTTCACTAAACGAATAACAAATAATACTTTCGGAAGAAAAAAAAAAGAAAATGGCAAAATGTTATTACAATTTATAAAGATACAAGAGTTTCTAAAATTTGTTATATTTCTGTTTAGTTTCTTTATACCGATTTGACGAATGTTTATCAATAGCCAAGGTAGGAAATTGCGTTTCAAATTTCATCATTTTTTCTTTCCAAAAGTCAGCCTCAGGCCCGAACCTTCAATATCGGACTACATCCATACGGTGTAAAAGAGAGCTCGTAATTTGTATTATCGCGTTCGTAACGCCGACCGTGAAGCGAATCGTTTGACGCGGTTAAATAACGTCTAAAATTAACCATCCTTCCAAGGATTGAACGACCAACTCCATTCAAGTATACAGAATGGATATTAAACGGACGTATAATTCCAGCAGCTGTATAACTTGCAAGAGTTCTCCGCAGGGCCAACCTTGATGTGACTAATACCACGTGCCGAAGATCCATGGAACGTTATTTATAAAAAGTTATCTCAGCAACTTCGAAGCAGCGGAGCTGACCTTACAATTAGTCGTCAACGGGTTTAACCAAAATTTCAATTAGGGTCAAAGGACCTGTGAATCTGAGTATGTAAATTGAGTTAAACTCGACCGACGAGTTGATTGAGACCAACGCGAAACAACCACCGTGTTATATACCCAACGAAATCTCTCCAAGGTCGAAACGAAGAGGATCAACCTTTGATTCGGTTTATCAGCGACAGCGCAATACGTCAAAACGCTAAATAAACGATTAACCGATCGTAATTAATGTTTGTAATGATCTGGCACTGAAGATGGGAAAATAAATCCGGTGCCAAAAAGCTGCCGGATGAAATCGAAAGATACTTCAAGTGTTCAACCTTAAAAGGATGCTTTGCAGTCAGTATTTACCGACTGAGTAAAATGTCCCCTATTTTCGCTGTTATCAGGCATAACATTGATGCGTAGACTTTGATAATAAATAGTCGGAACAAGTAACATTCAATTATACTAGACTTAGACTATAGTGTAACCTTAAGCGACATCCGTGAAAAGTCAATGTCGAAAATCAAATCAAACCGAACATTGCAAGGTACGACAAATTATTCCCAACAGTCTAGAAATGTGAATCTGTAGTATACTGTCGGACGGTTTCCTTCTTTACCATCCGACTCAGCTCATGATTCCAACATGAGTCAACCTGTTACCAATTCGCAACGTGTATGAAGTGATTATGAGTCACTCGCTTCCCAACTTTCCCCGTTCTCCTGATTCAAACGGTATTCCGAAATGGCCCCCAAGTTATTTTTGATAGTTGTAATTCCACTCGCCGTGCATGTGTGTTTATAATACGTAATACAGCATTTGGCGCGTAATAGAAATCCCTCGGTAAATTCGAAAGACGGAAATTGGTGAAGTTAGATTTTGTCCAGGTTCATCTTTTCCAGAGATGTGCGGTGAAAATTGCGTTAAGACTATGCTCATCGATAAGGACGCAAGAACATGTGTACCCAGGTGAAATATCTAGGAAAAACGGAAAAAAAACGAGGCACCAGCCTCTCGCGTACTATATATCCAAAGAAACGAAACGGCGTGAAAGTTGAAAAAGAAGAACGTGTGAACAGCGTTGCGATGTCAACTATTAGTGAGCTACGCAGTTTATACCTTCTAAATAACTGTAAACCCAAGGGACTGTGATATACTGGTTGTCTACTGCGATCGAGAATTTAAATTCCAGGACTAATCCAACGACATGTTATGTACAATTGAAATTTCACTGTTTTCAATCAAAAATATATTATGTCAACTTTTTCAGGATATATCAAAATTTGTCAGGACTCAATTGGCAATTTAAAAAAAATTTTTTTTTTAAATTTTTTGTTCCAGAATAATTCCAGGATTTGAGGATATTTAAGAAGCGGTAGATACCCTGAATATAGTAAGTGGCGAATTTGATCACGCACTACTCAGTCGATAACTAGTCGATAAACGATACTCTGTTCAAATATTATTACCGACAGGGAAGATTATTGAATTCCTAGATAAGATGACTCATATAAGCGTATGATTAACGGACAAAATAGTCAAAGTAGACTTTGACGAAAAAGACGTTGATCAAAGCGCTCGATTTTTCCTTTTTACACAATCGTAGAATTATTATTTTTATATATTTGCGGGGAAAACTTCAAAGCTAACTGCAAGCTTGAACACATAAGTCACTTGATCTCGAATCAGAGAGAATAATGTGTAAAATTATATTCTAGAAACAAGGAAAACCGTTTCGTTCCTCTTCTGTCCCTGATCCTATCGTCTTCATCATCGGGGTGGTGAAAAATTTGCTCAAACAAAATTCCCTGTCTTGTCCAATGAAAAATTCACAACTCCCTAATATTTTTTCACAAAACTTAGCTAATGTTGAACGGCTCCTATGACAAAAAGTTCCAGAAATTGTACACGTTCGATATATAAATTTGGATTCGGAAATACGCATTATCGCTTCGTTTCATATAAACGAACCACACCATTTCCCTAAATTATTTTGATTGAATTTTAATTAACGAAGCATAATTGAGGTTTGATAACAAATTATGAAAAAAAAAATACATAAATATTTCCCGATCCCGTTGTTTATCATATTTCCCTGACTTTTTCTGATAGAAAAAAAAAATTCCCAAACTATTCCCGTTTTTCCCGGTCTGTCACCACCCTGTTCATGGTTTTTGGATAAAGGCCAAAGGCCTTGGGAAACTCGTGTGAGAATTCAGAATAGACAAAGTGAGCGTCGATTATAACGGTTAGGTATATAGGTCAGGTGGTGAGGGTTTACAGAAGTGGGCAAACATACACATCGGACCTATATAAATTTCATCTCGGAAGTGAAACGAGCACGTTTTTGCATTTACATTATACGTATACTCGGGAGTGTTTCGGACCTGCATTGCTTGCCCGAGTAATTAGAATCTGGTTTTAGGCAGAGACCGGTCACGTTTAATAATAACATTCGCTTCAATGCGGAATAATAAGAGGATACCTGGCGTTGCAATGCTGCAGATGTTGTGCAGCTGCGATTTCACGCACTGTTAATTACCGAGCGTATAACATAATAAAAACCCGTGTGAAGAATTATTGTGAAATCTGTGCTGCACGCAGCCTGGAATCTCCGTACGTCTGTACATTGCATAATTTCGTACGTTTATACACGTACGTTCACGTTGCAGTAAAATACTGGCACTGCTGCACAAAACTGTGTGTGACACAACTGTCTCGGCGATCAGCTGTTACCCTTAAATAGGACCAAAGTGTCAAAATCAGCTCGTGTCGAAATACCCCGTGTTATTGTGTAATGTAAATGAAATGCCGAAAATGTTCATTTATATACGTACAAATATCTCGTTGTTAGACTTTTTTCAAACATCGACAAAATTGAAGTTCAAATCGTACGATTGATCAATTTTATTCGATTTAATTCTGAAGGAGCGTCGGTCCTTTTTCAAACTGACTTCGACTCGCTGATAGATAATCACGCAAAGATGAATAATTAACCCTTTGCAGCACAGTCTCTCATATATTTGAGACACCTTTTTTGAATCGGTTATTCAAGATTTAAATTCAAGTTTTGAGATATCGCTGGCATTTTTTTTTTGTTTTACACAATTGGGCTTCTAAGATGTCAATGTTGTCGTTTTAAGAGAGATTACGATGATTCCGCGAATATAGTGAGCGCTATAAATAATCAAAGTATTGAAAATGCCTGCTTTTGCAGAATAAATGTAATTCTGGAAAGGTCATGGGGACTAGAATAGCGGAACTCTCTGTAATCGTGGGTTTTTGGGGTCGCTGAAAACGAATCGACGGTCAGAATTTCAAAATTCAATATCGCGGACTTAAAATATAAAAATTGACCCTATCCGCCATTTTGAATATTGAAAATTTCTCAGATCTGAGTTCATTTTTTAAATCAACGACCTCGAGAAACCTTCTATACCCAGATTCATTGAATTTGATTGCAAAGAAAAATGTATGCTTCGGATACGGAAGGTTCAATAAATGTAACCGCTATATGCTTCGAAAAATCTTCTTTCGTAAAGAGTTATAAAGTGTGACGAATTTGAGATAACGTCAAGTATTGTACTTGTACAAGTTAACGATTACACGACTCGAATTCGATATTTCCAATTCCCCGAACGTTTCTCACGTGAACCAAAAAATGTTGAAGCCATGTTCGAATACCTTACCTTGGCATCCATGAGGCGAGAGCAACGTAGAGTACCGGCATCTTCGCACCGCGTAGGTATAGTATAGTTATAGGTATTCACAGAGTCTCTCTTCAAGTTGTTACGAGTAGTAAAAGGTCATGAATACAGTTTAAAATAGACGACTGCAGGAGAATGCCTAAGCCCGGTTCTCTTCACTCGCGTGTTATTTAAACCAAATCACTGTGCCTAAGCCTCCTTGCAATAGGATCCTCAAAGAAGATCAAATATTTTCAAACTACGCGGGGAACTCGTCGAGTTGTTTTTTATTTTACTCCTCAAATGAAATTACGATAACTGTCGGGAATAAAAATATATATATATATATATATATATATATATATATATATATATATATATATATATATATATATTAACGATAAAAAACATATCTTCTTTTTCTGCGACCTTTACACTTGGATGTCAGGAAGCTTATAACCTCCGCATGTTTAAAATTAGACGCATTTGTTCCGGTTATTTTTATCGTTTTTGTAAAATACCTTGTGGAACATATCGGCCTTGGATAAATAGTGTGTAAATTGAAGCTTTGAGCGCAAGCATTCAAGTCGTTTTTAGATCAACTAAATACTAATCTTCTCGACTTACTTTGATAATCATTGGCAAAGTTGTTAAGATTCGAGGAATCTTTGGCAAAAGTATACGATTAAACAAAGTAACAAAAGTGCTCGCGATGCAAACGTTAATACGGTAGAACGGATGTTCTCGAAAGCCAAGCGTGCAGCTAGTCGAACCAGTTTCAAGTTCTGGTTCTTCTATTCCAGTGCAACAACTGGTTCATCGACAGAGTGTTACAAGTAACGGTAGAAACAAAAATGAATAAACAAAAGGATATTCATAAAATTCAATGACAACGCGATCAAGAGTACAAAGGTATAATAGAATTTCGAAAATATTCTCAATTTATTATTCGCCAAATAAAGAATCCAACACAATTCCTTTCAACACCCGGAAGTGACACGAGTTAAACGAAGCTTTCGTACCCGTCGTTACAACTCCATCATCATCATCGTCATCGTCGTCGTCGTCGTCGTCATCTGTACGATGCACGAAGGTCTCGAAAACAAGAGATTGAGTGATTACGAATACAAGCCTTATACTGCCCAATAAAGCGTAAACAGCCGTCATAAGATGCCCGATGCCGATATACGTGCTAATTCTTTTTCGATCACAAAAACTTACGTCTAAAAAAAGTACGTACATTCGCACGATGAGTTTTCTATTATTAAATTCCTGTGCGTCGGAACCGTAAAAATGGCGGGTTATCAAGGTAGTGGTACAAAGTTGGCAAGGTCGATTTACGACTCGCGATCAAACTAATGGCAGGCGATTAGTTTAACCCTTTGAGTCGTAGCGGTAAGTATTCTTACCATCAATTTATTTTTGATAATATACTAGTAGGTTTTCAATACTGAATAGTAATTATTGCGATATCATTTAAATTATTATTGTTAAGAAAGAAATTGATTGAAAAAAATCGTGAAAATTGAAGAAATAATTCATTTTCGAGAAAGTTACTCCTCTACGCATGCATGCACATATTTCACATAAATTATAATTTTTTTGGGATCGCTGATTTGGAATCTGAAATTAGGATTTTAAAAATTCAAAACGGCGGATCCAATATGACCGACGAAAAATTCAAATTCGATCGAATCCGGAGAAAAAACTCTGTCCAGGAATTGTTGGGATCGCTGATTACGAGTCTGAAATCAGATTTTGAAAACTCCATATGGCGAATTCGATCAACGAGCCTAAAGACTCCTGCATTTTTTTTTTTTTTTTTTTTTGAACTTGTTAGATCAAATTCGAAATTTCCGTCCACCATATTGGATCCGCCATCTTGAATTTTGGAATCCTAATTTCAGATTCGTAATCAGCGACCCCAAAAACCATGGAATACTAACTTGTTATAAAAGTTGATTGGGTGAAATAATGTGTGACTCAAAGGGTTAATAAGTATTTCATGATTGCACTTTGTTTAACCGACAAGAAAAAAAAAACAAAAAACATTCAAAGGACGATTTATGGATGCCCAGAATTTGTACGAGCAACGTCAGAACAGACAGGAAGTGATAAATGATTATCAACAATTAATAACGAAGTATAACAAATATAAAAATAATAAAAATAAATCCAGATGGAATAGACGGTAAGTTTTGCAGTGCTAATGAACAAATTTTACGTATTACAAGTGAAACTCGTACGGATTATCGTAATTTACTGCACGCGAAACGACTCTTCGATTTATGTACATTACAAACGAGAGAAAATTGATGGAGTACCGAATGTAGGTCTGTAGGTCTTTTCTCAAGTGCAGCCGAGTGTCGAGTGGCTGTTGGTTCGGTATACGGATAACGAGTTATTTATTACCGTATAGCCTGAGTGAGAGTAAGTATGCTTTTCAATGTGCGTCGTAAGCCTGCCAAAGAATCGAATCTTCACTGCAATAAAGTAGTTAAATAATCGTAAGAAAGAAATTACGAGGAGAGATGAAATCTTTTCATCGTTGCATGCGACACGAAAGTGACGAGGAGAAGAAAAGTTGTTTTTTTTTTTTTTGTTTTTTAGTGCTGAAATCAAGCGGGAAATATTTATGAAAACTTTCAAGAAAAGATTCTTAATTGAATTTCGTAAGGAAAAACCATGTAGTTCGTATAATTGACTCCTCGATAATTTCACAACTGTGATAAAAGTAAGAGACACGGGTGAATAACTTGGTCAAAAAAAACGGTCGATATCTGTATTTATTAATTCGCATCGTACGCGAGTAAAGTTGAATCGTGGATAAATAAAAAAAAAAAAAAAAAAGATAAAGATTTCATCATTATTACGAACCGTTGTTATCGCGTTGATAAAAATTAGTACGAGATGAATACGAATATGATTCGAAGCGACGTTATTGTTGAAAAGTCTGCGTCAAAGGAACAATAGTTGAAACGTTGTTGTATTAAAAAATAAAGCAGGAGTTTTAATTTCGATAACATAAATATGCGTCCTCTGCAAAAGACAATTTCATATTGACGATTCGTTTCACAAACGTCGTACAATTGTGAGTTTATTGATGAAAATTTATTGTCATATCGCGGCAATTCCGATCGCAACGGGGCGAAAACAAGACAATTGACCGATATTATCCGCAAGAGTGCATAAATTGCATTGAATGAAGTTATTTGTATCGCATATGCGGCGTTATCTACACTTCATTAGACATACGATGCGTGTAAAATCACAGATTTCGTCCGACTCGCACTTCAGCTTACAAAAAAAAATCATCACATCAAAGTATAACGTAAAATAAATAGATTTCAATAGATCAAGAGAATCGGTAGGTATATTGTGGGCGTAAATAAGTCAAGGCGATACTGTTACATTATTTCAAAACGATAGAAACGAGGTTGAGATCCGTGTGACTATAATTATTGTAACAATGGATTCAAATAAAAGCTTCGTTGGGCAGAAACTTTGAAATTGTCTGAAATTCGCGGTAACTAATGTACGTACAAAATAATAATAAAAAAAAAAAGAAATACTTTCTCACATTTTGCCAACTCGACTATGTACTGCTTAAAATCAATGGAAATTAGCAAAATATTTCATGTTTTTAACGAATCGCGACAGATAAGCCAAAATTGCGAGCCACTGCTATATCGGTGTGTGTGTGTGTATATATATATATACGATATGTAAGGCAATCTCGAATATAATACACAATGAGAGAGATGTAACGAGATATTATATAGAATTGTGTATTATAGCCGCTGGGTATTTGCGCGTAATAAATTCTGACCAAATATGGGCGATCATGGCGTTACGATGGCGAAATCGACCTTGCGAACTTAATTGCTTCGGCTCTTGTATATCGCTAGGATTTTCGGACTAATCCGATACATGGTATCAAGGAAAAGGAAGTAGGCAGTAAGCGGACGCAAAACGCTTCGCGAATCGTTACAATGATACAGCTGTATTTAGATACTGTAATCGTTCAAAGAGACTCGATTCAAAGTGTGAAAATAAACAATTTATAGACACAAACGATATAAATGTAGATACATGTTAGGGTGGTGTTTTGAGAACTTTTTTTTCTGCTCTTACGTAACCTTCGAAAAGTTAGTTTTTGGCGTAAAACTAAGCCTCGTGAAACTCGAACTTGGTAGAAAAATTCTAAAAGGCGATTCGTTCGCTTAGAATTTTTCAAACACGCTAACCGAAATATTCCGAAAACTACACGAGTCAGGAAACTGTTCTTGGTTTCATTTTGTAGATAATCAAATGTTCTTTAAAAAATGACGAGACATTGTTTGTATCAGCTTACAACACGGGTGAGATAAAAATTTACAAGGTAATAAGCATCTTCGTTCGTTTGTTCATCGCAGTCAATTCTAAACTTTCCTATTGAATACAAGATGAAGATTTAAGCGTACAGTAGTCTGGACCTTTTTCATAGAAAATTTGATTGTCTACAAAAAGGAACCAAAAACAGCTTCTCAACTTGTATAGTTTTCGAGATATTTCGTTTAGAGCGTTTGAAAAATTCAAACCGGATGTGTCGCGTTTTAGAATTTTGCCACCGTGTTCCGGTTTTACGAATCTTCGTTTGAGGCTAAAAAACTAACTTTTCGATGGATACGTAAGAGGAGAAAAAAACAAAAAAAAAAAAGAAGTAAACCACCATTATATATTTACAAAGGTAAATTTTTGATATGAATAAGAAAAAGTTTTTACACACAAAATCGTTCCGCGACATTGAAACGTAATGAAGAAACGCTTTTCACGCGGTTAATAAAAAATTGAAAACCTTTGAAGTTCCCGCGGTGTAAAAGCGCGCCCGATGCGCGGCTTGAAATTAATGAGACTCAATTAAGATTCACCTGCACGAAGGAAGGTGTTTATATGAATAATCTAATATTCCGTGCGGGTATATTTAAGGCACGTTAATGACGCGATTCGCAAAACCGGCGCCTTTTTAGCCGATGGGGTTTTTCACTTTCTTTTTTCTTTTTTTCTTTTTACCGACCGCTGTAAGGAAGGTAAGAAACAATGGACGTCGCTCACTTCCGCTTCTATAATGTCGCGTTAATAATTTAGTAACTGCAACAGTAGCCGTTTATTCATATCATCGAAGTGAAACATTCCTGCAACGACTAATACTTGAATCAAATAAGATTTAGACGGATCCAGTTTATTTATTTAAATCCATACTTATGGTTTCATTTTAACTCGAGTAGTTTTTGCGATCATCAAAGAATTATAATAAGTTCACGCAGCAAGTAATTCAAAATTTTTCAATCGATTAACTTCAATATTTTTATTATTATTTTCGCCAACATTGTAGATTTTTGTTCTTTTTTTTTTGTTTATCATTCATTTACACGTCACATGAAATTTCGATAATTTCCAAACAACAAAATCTTGAATTAATTCTTGTCAATTTTTTGAGAATGAATTACGATCATTATACTGTTAAAACTGACTCGTATTTAATATGTATCGAAAAAGAAACGAAAGGCAGAGAATGGATATTTCTTTCAGAAACACTCAATTCAAAATCAAATTTTAGATTGTAATAAATCGTTCAAACGTCAATTTTACGCATAAATATTGAATAAACATTGTTAGTTATAAAATCTATCACACCGATGTAAAAATAACGTAAAGATATGTATAATAACATACGCGCGAATATGTATCCTAAAACCTCGTCACTTTCGTACCTTAAATCTATGCCGATTTAAGGTACGATTAAAAAGTTAATTAAAAGTTATACAAATTTTGAAGCAAATAAAAAAAATAAAATGAATCAAACGAATGACAAAAAATTTTGAAACATCAATAGCCTAGTTTTTAAATTCCTACCGCAAAAAAAAGAAAGAAAAAAAAAACACACACAAAACATTTTGGCCACGATTTTAAAATATTTTTTCTTATCGCTGGCATACAGTATAAATATATGAAAAAATTGCACACTTTCGCACCGCAGTGACGCACTCGATTTTCAGATAATTATTGTCCAAACAAATATCACTCCGTCACATTTTTCTTTCATTCAACGTACAGCATGATTTGGACATACGAAAGCGAAGTAAAAATTTTTATCGAGTCTTCGTTATTCCTCAAAGAACGTTCTAAGCCGCGTTATCTTGAAAAAAAAAAAAAAAAAATCATTTATCATCCAAGGATCGGCAAGTTGGATCTCGTCGGTTTAAATCTCACTCTACGGCCACTTGACGAACGTCTAAAGCACAGACTGACTTTCCCGAAGGCTTTATGAAACGGTCAGCATCGTCGCTCTCTGGTTGGTTGTGCCCACCGTGGCACAGCAACACCACCGACATAAGTACGTACGTATGAATTTACGTGTGTATCAACGAACACACATGCTCGCGTTATGCGGACAAACAAAAGTGGAGAGGAGTGGAAGGCGAGCCTTGGACTCGGCATTGGCCGGACGAACCGGAGCGGTTCTCTTGCCGCGTTGGTCTCTTCGTATTTTCCTTCTACTGCAACGATCCTCGTTATACATCGTTTAATTTGACACGTTTAACAATGAGATTGTTAACACGCGTACGATATTATAATTAAAAAACTCCGTGATGCGCGGGAGAAATATTTACACGGTTGATATTCTCGCGATCAATAACGCTACAATTCCGTGCTAACGGAGCGATTTGTTCTGTTCGTCGATAACATTGTTACCGAGAAAATTTATCACCGCGTCGATGATGGAAGACCGATCGTTTCGTTCGATCAAAGAATTATGTATACGTCGCAATTTCGTTTGGTAATTAATGTATTAACAAACCGCAATAAACACTGCAGGCTAATTGACGCATTGATAAGAAATACGGTAAATAAATAAATAAATAAATATGAGCAATCATTACGAAAGAGGATCAAAACCTTAAAAGGTCGTAGTCACTCACGGTTACCTTATGCAGATATAATATTCTGTATGTATAAATACTGTTAATGTTGAAACGACGATCGCTGCAAGCTCTGAGAATAATTCTTCGATATAGCGTACATGTTTTCAATTAATTATTATACTGTCATGTGAAGCGGACGGGTGTGTGGATGCATACGTATTGCCAACTTGAAGGTATACACGTGTATATATATATATGTATAATACATGCATGGGATGGTTGTATCTTTTGACACAAAATGTCGTTTGAAACGTACTTTGTAAAGTAATATTTGAATGGATTTTTTGATAAATTAATAGCCGATTTGAATTAAATTATTCAGGAAACAATGCAAATAATTTGCGAAACGATTAAAAGTGAGATTTCATTAGTTTCAACACCTTTACCGTGACAACATCGAATCACCGATGCGTAACAATAACTGCGTTGGATTTATACCGATAGTTTCAACTATGCATTCCGTAAGGAGTGCATTAACGTACCGTTTGGACGTGAAATGAGGGCACATTTTGTCGCAATACCATTTCACCATTTCGATCAGACGAACCGACACCGCACAAAAAAAAAAACACCCAACTTCACTCTCTTTTTCTATGCGAAATACGTTTAATCGTATAAGCTTTATAACTGCAGAGCGATGATAAAGAAAAAGAACGCGACAGACGGTTGATCGGCAACTGAAGTAATTCAACGTTCGACTAGTCAGTAAGTAGCCATGATTATACGTAATTGTACCGAGAACGTGACTATGTATCAAGAACGTCGGCGACTGTTGTTTGACGATAAGAAAACGTTGACGCATCATAATTATTTCCCGTAATCTGTCCACTTCTTATCTCGAAAATAAGTCTGCCCTATTTCTAAACACGTAACGGGTAGCGTGTAGACATAAGAACTTTATCAAGTTTCAACACACCTGTAAATACAATTTTTAGTAAACACTCGCTGCAGTTATGAGAATTCAATCTTCGCTGCAGGCTGGCCCTGAAAATATGCCGGAGATGTTGCGTTGAATCGTTTCGAGGCAATGTGCGTTTAAAATGAATCGAGTGTCTGCATGCTTCGCTGAACTGCTAGCACGGAAGACGAAAGAAAAATAAGGAACAAAGAGAAGTAGCGGAATGAGTATAAAATTAAATAAAAAAATCCTCCCCAACGATAAAATAAAAATTCATGCGTATGTAAAGAAAACCGCCGGAATATTTGATGCGAAATCGAATGACGATAATGATTTGACGATTCTGATGAATCATTATACGTAGGTCTTATGTATAAAAATTCTGAGAATCTGTTCTAGATTGATTGGATTATCGGGAAAAAATAAACGAGACTGAAGTTGGCAACGTTAATGTATCGATACGTTGGAACAGAAATTACTATTTTCACCTTTAGAATACCCGAAGAAGTTGAATTTACAAAATCTGAGTTTTGTTGATGTTGTATCAACGGTTTACTAAATTTCAAGTAATCCTAAAGCTGCGAAATAAGAAGTTTTTCCAACGATGCATTGTTACAATAAACTTACAAACTTCGGCCTGATAAAAAAAAAAAATATTCTCGAAGATTTTGGGGCAATCCAAATGCACTCCTTATTGGTCGGATGTAAAACTAGTCCGCATCTCTTGGATCTACCGATTAGGACCAGTAAATATCCTATCGGCCATGTAGACACCTGACTGAAATCTATTTCTTGTTAAACCCAAATACAAATTAAATTACAGTCCGATATTATTACGATATGAAAACAAAAAAGAATATGAAATAAAACAAAAAGAACCAAGAAGAATCATTAAATACTAATAAAGAGCTTTGCACGTCACGTCAACCTACGCTGTGTTACAAATGAATGTATATTCGGTCGGTAATATGGAATTCAAACCGAGACGTGTAAATGAAGTTCAACTTAACAAACGAAAAGATGCTGCGGTATAAAATTATTGTTATCGCTCGATAACTGAAATAGTCATAAGCTTTGGTGACAATAAGTGAAAAGAGAACAGGACCGATCCCAGATAAATTTTATGGTATGAATTGACTTTGATCCGTAAGATATCTGCTCAATCCGGAGAAAAAAAAAGAGTGGAAAAATTGTAAACTTGAACTACGCAAGACTAGTTACGCAAAATGTCTGGCAGTTCAAGCGATTGTTGTACTTTTAATCGCCATTTTTTTAATCAGACACATTTTACGCCAGATTATAAGAACCCGAACAGATCCTAGGTCAGCGCTACTGATAACTATGTTTAAAATATTATTAAAGAGTTGCCGAAATTGACAACGTTGAAATACGAAATGTTAACCAATAGCTGAACTTTCTATGCTTATTCAATGTTTAACCTTTCTTATAAATAAATCACGCGTGTGCTCACAACTTGACGAAAATCATTAGCCCTTTGCTCCTTGTGCTAGATCCAACATGAAGGTAATGAAAGTTGTCAACTTTCGTGATGATGCTTAACTGTACATTTGGCTAGGTGCAAACTATAAATTCAATCTGATGTACAGCTCATATACGTGATTTATTGCTGGATGAAACAAAAAATAAACCTTCCAGTCGGATTTACACCATCTAATTATAGAGACTGTTGCGTTGTTTTTTGTTTAAGTTTTTTTTGTCAATAATCAAAACAACAGATAAACAATCAAACGCTACTTTTTTATGTGTTCAAATTTACTCAAATTGGCGTCACAAGAAAAAAAAATGTAATATCCTCTGTTCTCATCTATATCCGGATCATCCATCAAGGTAGATAAAATTGACAGTAATAGTCAGATACTCTGTTATGCGAAAAAAAAACATAAGAGAATTAAAAAATAGCAGCACAAATGTAAAGAAGAGGAATCTCAAAAATTCGTCGAGTTTAACCTTTGGAGAGCCGGTCTTTTTCCCTTGAAATTCGATATGTTTCAGAGGTTTTTATGATTTATGTATATAAATAGTCAACACGTCTGGTAGAGTTTCAGAGTTACGCGCAGGGCTTGGTTCATGATTCCTTAAAAATCGATTTATACTATTAAACGAGCAACAAACTGTACATCTGTTTGGTTTGGACGCAACGCTACGTTACGCAGATCAACGTAATGTTAGAAATATATTCGGAGCTCAAACCTTTAGTGACCAAAATGGTGACCTAAAAATCATAACAAGAGCACTGCTTTTTATAGAAGAGTAATGTATAAATTTGAAAACACGTATTTCCGTAGTCCGACTGACATGCATGATACTAAAGATTCTCATGCTAGTTGGTACGGATTGACCTTAACTTCACCACTTTGTGAAATTAGAATCAAATTTCTTCGCCAAATACCTGTGAAAAGTGCAACAATTGTGTAGTGGATACTTCAAGACGCAGTTAGCGTTTCTTTGCGTAAAACATCTTGGGCAAAAATGAGCTCTCTTCAAAATCTAAGGTGTTTCCTATTAACCCTCCCTGAAATTCATTGCCAAATCTACTAACCTGTAAGTCCCCTTGCTGTGAGGGCTGTCGTAATTGTCAATTCGTCTGCGCTTGTGCTCGTACTGGGGAGAGACCGCTGAGCGCGAGCAAGTCCTCGAGTTGCTACGAGAACGGTGGCGCCTCCTGTTGCGTGGCATCTGGATAGTACAAAAGTAACGATTAGTAAATTTCTTCGTTTCTATCTAAAATTCTTCTTAGATGAGAAATTACATTTGCTTGTAAAATAATTAGTTCAAATTAAATTTCTAAGTACGAATAATTTGTCGCTCGAAAATTGAGAGCAGTGATGTGTTAAGTATGTGCAAAAAACTGTGCAAAGTTTCAGCGATTAGTGTTTAATTTACACCAGTTTGTAAATTGCAGTCAAATCTTGGATCAAGGCCTGTCGTATCACTTTTAGACATGCGAAACCCACAATTATACAAATAATACGAGTGAAAACTGTTAGGACAATTCTAATGTTATTTCATACAATTTGCGTTTGATGAGAAAAGTTTTCTGTACTACAACATCAGTAATCTCACAGGTATAAGAGCTATCAGATTACTTCGAAAATATCATATCTGTACACGTAAGAGTCGAAAGACACGTTAAGCCGATTTCAATTGTTCGGTGAGCTCAGACCAATCAATAAGCAAAGGAAGAAAGATTGACCAACGGTTTTTCAATCAATTCAGATTCACGACGCAAAGTTGACCGAGACTTGATGGCTTCGAACTTGAATACGTATTGACAAGGTAAATATTGTATAATTTGGAAGAAACAATTCCAAGACTAATGAAATAAATAACGTGCCTAGAGATAAAACTGAGTATATGGGTCAAACTTTGCGAAGACCTAGTTTACACTTTGACGACCGTATAAAATTCCAACCAAGCGACGAAATTTTATTCAATCCGGGTGGCGAAACAGAACAATTTGAAAGATGCAAGCAAGCAATTCATCGAGACAAGTAAATTAACACGACTGGTTCTGTTGGGCTGATGTTTCGGTCAACTAAAAAGTAAACAACAAAGAAATGAAAATAACACGTCACACACTTGATTAAACATTGAACTATACCGGACAGTGATAAACTGCATGCACGGATCCGTGTAAAATCGATGTTAATGAAAAGCCCCAACCTTGAAGGAGACACAATCCATGTCCGACATTCGATTCAACGAAGAGAGTTGGCTAAATGTGCGATAGTTTAAAATATTTGAAAATAAAAACGACGGCTGTAGATAAACGTGACGTGCTAGCGAGGCTTATGCTGTGTACCCTGTGTACCATACGCTGTGTGCGAGAACTTTCAACACGGCCATCTTGGAGGCTAAAAGTCTCTTCAACGCGACGAGAGACGCAAGCGCAAGTTTAACGTGTCAGTTTAGGTGATATTCTGGGATATTAACAAGCAGACGGATAATAACCAGCGTTTACTTACGGCTAGTATATAAAACTCGCTCAAATGGTTCCAAATATAATCAAAAATACTGGAGAACCAGGACCGTGAAGACGTGCGACGTACAAGACTGTTGTATGACAACGACGAGGACATCGGATCGATCAGATGGCGTCCGATTGGCTGAGCTCGCAAGGCCGAGCCTCGAAGCAGTCGGAGCGTCGCGCAACGCGCAGCTGCGTCACAAGCGCGGGCTGTTCAAATCAGTTCAATTTTCCAAGGCGCAAAACGCACCTGCTACAAAAGTTTAGCGAAAGAGATTTTTCACCCTCGAGACGTACGTATGGGAAAAAAAAACGTTCGACAGCTATTTGTCACTGAAGAATAAATAAAAGAACGTCCGAAGGTAACGATTTCACATCGACTGCAATTCGCTGACAATTCGTTACGAACTTCAGGGCACGGCCTACGTGCAACCGAGTGCATCGACTCGTAGCTGATCTTAACGTATTGATTCGCAATATAATTAGTAGAGTAAATTTAGCAATTTTATTCGATTACGGCTGGGATCGTAATCCATCAGCGAAGTTATAATAACGACTATTGAATATTGAATCTTCCCATTTGTCCGCACGTACACAGACGCATTGAATACTTTCCAAGAAGAAATTGGCACAAAATTGAAAACTT
The DNA here is from genome assembly GCF_021901495.1 of Neodiprion virginianus. Lineage (NCBI taxonomy): Eukaryota > Metazoa > Arthropoda > Insecta > Hymenoptera > Diprionidae > Neodiprion > Neodiprion virginianus. The sequence continues at coordinate 11,306,945 of NC_060877.1, read as the reverse complement.
TATCCGATACTTCGTTTCCGGTAACTAATAAATTTGAGGATGCATCTACGGTCGAATCTCAAACCACAAATTCAGTCAGAAAAAAACTATTATGAATTTTTAATCTGTTGCTTAATGTTCCGTCTCATACTATTCAATATACCTATGGCTATTTAATTAGCGAAAGAATTCATCGCGTGCAAGTCAAGGTTGTTAAAATAGGAATAAAATAATCGAGGGGTGAAAAATCTAGCGACAACCGGCGCCCTTTTGCTTGTGAGCTAACAATTAAGCACGAAACGAAGTAACTCGTGACAAGCGACTATAAGTAACTTTGTCGACTCAAGTAGTAATGGAAGGAGCGTAAGGCTCGCGTTCAACGAACCCCGCCTATAAGTGCGTGCACACCTGGGCAAGACACACTGCATTCCGTACTTGTACGCATTTTTATTTCGTTTCATAAGCAGTTCGCAGCTGAATTATGTAATGTGCGACTTAGAGGCAATATTATAGCTAGCGATACCCTCGATACCCAGGATTGCTGTAGATACTAGGAACGATTTTGTTCAATTTATCCCCCCCCCCCCAGGGTATCACACGTGCCGGTTGCCCGGCGGAAAGCCATACAAACACATTGCACAGATGCCCTAGAGGCACAGATCGGCATCACGACGGGAATCACACGATGCGTAGGGTGCGTATGTAGCGTGTGCACGGGGCGTTGGACACACACGTTACGCACGCACGCACGCACGCGCGCACATGCATACATACATCCATACATACATACATAAACGAAAGTGGGTAGCAGGGTAGCGTGCGGACGAGACGCGATATCTGAAGATATTCTGGATAACAATACCTGATTGGAAGCTTTCCAGTAACTCATTACGTGGCCAAGACCTCTGAATAGCGTTTGCCACACTTTGTAAAACATCACAGTCCTCGCCGACAGCGTAAATTTATCATTTAAAATACGTATTGACACACAGCACTGGCAATGGTCGTGTCGTCTTCTCCTGCCTGAACCTCTAAAGGCACATGGAACATGTGCCGGGCGCTTCCCGCGCGATAACCAAACGAACTCTCTCGCCTCTCGCTCTCCTTTGCCTACAGCGATGCTACTCGCTAGCGGTTGGCGCTGCTTCTTTACTCGGGTTTGCGTATTAAACGGCCTACGCAGCCTTGCGTAGTACTACGCGAGTACTACGCGATTGTGCTTCCGTGTTTTGTTGTACGGTGGCGCCACCCGACCGATCTCGGTATTAACGCGATCGGCCGACCCTTTTCCATAGAAATAATAACGGATCTAGAGTGGACAAGGTACGGGGGTTAGCACGAGTGGAAGGGTCGTGCAAATGGAAAGAGACAGAAAATCGAGGTACACCCATCCATCATTTTTTGCACACGCATTTGCGCATGCGTCAAATTTCAGACGAACGCTGGATGGATGAGGGAATAAAGTAATGTTCGTTAACCGGGATTTTAAGAGCTTTATTCCCCTTAGAAAATCTCAAAATCTTGTGTCTGTATCGTATACACATATAACATATGTTAAGTTCCGATCACATGCACAGACTACATTTAGACTTTCCGGCAGTCTAGAGGTTATTGGATTCCTAGTGGCTCATCATTTATTCGGAATCCAAACTGAAACAAGCTTTCTTTTTATGGAAATTTCATGTATCCGTGAGTACGTTTACACGACGGCTATTATTCCAGTATTTACTATGGCAAACGCAGTAATACCGGATTTAAAAATATGTGTAAACCCGCTATATCCGGTGTAAATCCGTTATATCCGATGGATCCGATGTAATGCGCCATTTACACGCATTTTTAAATCCGTTAATACTATGTCGGCCATAGTAAGCCCGGAATAACAGCGCCGTGTAAACGTACTCGACGTATCGTCTGTTTCGGTGTTTGATTCTCCTGTGACTGGCGTCGCTAGTCATTGGCACATATTTGCTTTCGAAAGGTAACCCGTTCCAGTTTTGATTCCATCACATATCTCGATGTTTCGCACTTTTTTTTTGTCGGCAAACCGGCAGCCGGCTATACTATTTACTTGGTCACCTTATCGGTTATTATCTCTATGCCTTTATTGTAGTAACCCGAAATTCAAGAAGCCACACTCATCTACAACGTACTAATATTTCACTAACTGGACTCATTCTAAATTTGCAAAAAACTTTTTTCGATGTTTACTTACGATCACGTTACTAACTTAAATCTTGTAATTTTACAGAGCTGAGAAACGTACGCATCTTTTTTTTGTCATCTTTCCGTACCCGTCCGTTTATAAATTATTCCGAAAACCGCACGTAATGAGGGTAATTTCCATTGCCGCTGTGAAGAAGTCATGTCACATTGCCTTAAGCCGTTCCCAAGTATTCCATGACTTGCCTACAAACCTTAAATGTGCTAGTCTTCTCATTATAGCAAATGGATCGCTCTCCATAAGAGTAGCGAAAATACTTACAGAGTAATTTGCTGACTAGATTTCTCTAAAAGTCAAAATCGCACGGTACATTGAACATTTCACGAAATGTACGGTTGAAGCTTTCGTAAAATTCGATTCTTCTCTTCTGAATTACTTATATATTTCTTTTAGGATGCAACGTAGATTTTTTTCAGCTTCTCATTATAGCTTTATAAAATATAATTCCGTTCAGAAAATTTACCCACGAGGAGGAAAAACATTTTTCATTATTTTCAAGCATCAGTTTTTCTTTCTGAGCAAAGGAAAACACAGATAAGTTTGTCCCGAAATTTTTGCGATCTTTTCAAAACTTCCCAAGAAACTGTATCAGTTAACGTTGAACTCGTATGACTTTTTTTTTTTTTTTTTATTTTGATTCATATGAACTCTAAAGCTATATGTTTGCAGGTGCTCGGCAATTTTCAAGAACAAAAACTTATAATCCAAAAAGTTGATAGTTTGAGGGTTACTTTGTTAGAACAGATATGTTACATAATTTTATAAAGTACGAAATTGAAATTCACAACGTTAACATAACGAAACATCTTCGGAAATGCTCGCTACTCGGCAACTTGATGATAATTGTGATAAATGCGATAAGCCGTGAATATATTCATTTTACAGCGGCAACTTTTATCAACCAATTTTGAAGAAACGATGCGCCGCCTTTTTATCTATTTTTCATTACGCTAACGTTACGATCTTAATCCACGTGTATGTTTATCATGGAGAAATTTTGAAGTATAAAATCATATGGTTATTAAGTACGTAACACGTTACAGCTATTACGAGACATTGACTGCATTATTTAGTTACAGGATGTGATCAGATCGTCCAACTTCCGCAAGAACTTTCATCGATGGTTCAGTCGTCCAGATAATTACCAAATGAAAATAATAATTATAATCAAAGGGTGAATTTCAATTAACATGTAAAATACGACGAGCTTTTAGTTCATCCAATGCTGTACAGATACAAGATCTTATGTACCTTGGCAAAAATATTTCTGTGAAAAACTCTGCGACATTTCTCTGCAATTCTCATACTTATGAAAGACGTGGGGAGTTTTGCAGAGAAATTTGGGAGAGTTTTTCAGAAAAATATTTAAGTCTGCAACAAGTTTTTCTTGTGAGTGAGATGCGACATCTAGCGGATGATTTGGGTCCAAAATTGTAATTAGTTTTCATAGAAAATTGTAGATTTTCATAAGTTTCCGCAGAAATTTTTACTTTTCTATGAAGGTCAACTCGGTTCTACGAGTAGACAAAAATTCGTAATGTTTTGGTCCATAATTTAAATTATCTTTGATAAAAAATCGTGAGTATTCGTAATTTTTCGTTGTTCCGAGTAGTTTTCTACGAAATTTTACGAAAAACCAATCAAATCTGCTTTCATTTAACAACTTTTATAATTTTTCGTACAAGTTTGTACTTTGCTACGAAAAACACTATGATTTTTCACGATTATCTACAATCTTTTACGCTTTTCTACGATTTACTACTATTTTCTACGATTTTCTACAACTTGAAATTCTTCGTAGTTTGACGTAGAAATTATTTTCACCAGGGTAATCATGACAATACAAAAAATGTATGTTATATGCCATCAAATACGAGTCTATTTTTCAAATCATACAACCGTGTCAGAATTTGTGAAAATCGTGCAAGGCTGATAATGAAGTCGTGTTTATCTGATTGTGAATTAGGATGAAAGCTTGTGTAACAGGAAATCTCGTATGCGTTGCGAAGAAAATGATGAAAATGGAGTTAAAATGCCATGAGAAATGGTATAAATTGGGTGAGTTCATTGAATGATGAAGAACCGACTTGCAGCCCGCTATACTGTAATTGAGATGATGAAAAAGGAATGTAGGCACAACGTGTTTTTTAGAGGAAAATGATATCAAGTAGGTGTGTACATTGTTATTGGTAGTGAATAAAACATTTCGACAAAGCAGAATATATGTAGCAATTGTACCTCAGTCTCTGAGGCCAACTTGATTAATTTTGGCTGCTGTCGAGAGAATCGCTTAGCCGCTGATGCGAAAGATATTAATGATCGCCAACCAACGGCTATCCATGACTCCCTGTGAAACCACTGCAACAAATGAGAAATTCTTTTTTCAATACTGAGAGGTTCTCCTTCTTTATCATCGGCCCTTATGACGTTACTTCAAAACTGAACGCCATATTGGTGTTGAAGATGAATTTCTTTCAAAACTAATTACAAGACGAATCAAAGTAGCCCACCAAACTTGCTAAACTAGACTGAAAGTGTGTCGTAAAAAGTATTAATCAACTTATATTATCTTATCAAATCGTTAAAAAAATTCCAAGGCATGACGCTCGCCGAACGCCATGTACATAGAGATATGATTTCAACATCTCGAAAGTTGAATTAGATATTTTTAGTTTTAGTTCTTTGATTTAATGCTTCTAGCGATAACGAATCGGTGTACAAGGCATTCCGTTGCAAGCTTGGCGGTTCGGGTTGATAATGAATTCCGAGCATCGATCCGACGAATTTCCTTTATTACAGGATATTCAATATGATTGAATTCTATCGTAAAAGGGTCTCACAAGATGATAAGTGAAGATAATCGCTAATTTCAGGTTTCAGCTAAATTTCACTCAATGGCTATCGACCAGAGCGACGTCAGTGAAATATTCGAGCTTCAACCTGATCAGTGGAGCTATTATTGACTCGGTAGACTCACAGCGTCATCGTTTTCCTTGGGTGGATGCTTAATTTTAGTAGATTGAGAACATTATTGATATGCATGTATATAACTTCTAGAATAACTAAAATAAAACTGTAATTATAAACTACTTTAGTAGGTTTGGAAAAATTATTCATAAGTTAAGTTTTATTTACTTCTCACGCATTTTGTTATCTATACTCGACGTTATTTAGTAAATATAAATCGTGTGAGTCAATAGTAAATGAATGGAATAATAGAGAATTTGGTATTGCAGTTATGAAATTGTGGTTTTCTCACGTCTCTGTAACATTGAGGAGTTAAACATCGATTTTAGTATCATGCATGCCAATTTTTTAATTTTTATTAGAAATCTATGCATAAAATTCAAATTATCGTTAGAGATTACTGTGCAACGTGTGTAATGAGTATAGTATCGTTGTAAACATTCATGCCAAACTTCATCAAGCAATACAGTTTTTGAATGCTCCTGCGCACCATGGTTACAAAACGTTCGATTTAAGAAAAAAAAAAAATGCCGCTCAAGTTTTCACTTATCTACTGGTTTTTACAGTTTTTATGTATAACTTAAAACTTGATCTTCTTCGTAGTAAAACATGAAAAAAATTGGGAGTTTTCATACAGGCAATCCAAAGATATTACAATGTTTACCGACGACGAGCCAATTCTAATGTTGAAGCTGGCATTTACGACACTTTACAAAACCCTGAAACTTTTTAGAGTCGCAGAGTATAGCAACCAATTCTTCGATCGTTTCTTTTACTTTCAATTTTTCAAATGGATGTCGTTAAAATATAATATATACCGATAAAATACCGAAATTGATGTTACGTTTAATAATTGTTTCCATGATTCTAAAATGGTAACAACCTAACACCAGGAACAACAGAGTCGTTTTCATCTTAGAAGTGAGAAACGGACTGCTGATTTACAGCAAGAACGCAAATACAGCTGTGCAGTTCAAGGTTTCTATTCCAACGCCATACGGAATGAATATGATGTGAGCTTTATTGAGCAAAATACCAATGTTCGCCTTGTATCACACATTATGCGAACAATTTCCTTCCAGTGTGTACACACATTGCTTTGCAAAAAAAAAAAAAAAAAAGGAATTCAAAAACACGTATCTATAATGTGACGTTAACGTAATTATTCTTAAGACAAATATTTAACGCTTTTTATTGATTTTACAGATACCTTAATTAACCGGTGTGTAGAGTAAAAAAAAAAAAAAAATTAGTCGAACAAATCTTACAAAGCTGAAAATTTTTTTAATCGTCAGTGTTAACTCAATGGTTTTTGTATTCATCTGGAAATGGTTAACCGCGATATAATCTGCTCTCGCTATCGTTTTTCAGTAAACTCTGTGCGCATTTCCGGCACGTATTTCTTGTAGCAGTAAACCGCGATTCCGCATACAACCACGACCAAACACCCGACCAAGATTATTTTGAAACTTGTCGGAAGTCTACTTCGCTGCTCAACAATTAATGAGGAAAGTCGAGGCTTGGATAGCAAGAAAAAAGTAACGTCTTATTGCACACATCGTAAAACTGACAATTCGACCGTTTAATTGGAATTCTCAAATGATTTGTAGATTAATTTAGACACCCCAAATCCATCGAAGCAAAAACTTGTCGAAGTATAATTTGGTTGCTGGAAAAGCCTTAGTGTATAGGTTCTTCTTTTGAGTTTTCGCTACAACAAGATCGGAACAGTTTTAATTTCTTTACCAATTGAAGATCTGTATTGATCAAATTGGAGCATAGTGTTACGTGTACAATTGAAACAAGTGTTTGGAAAATGTATAATTTAAAACTTCTAAAATTCTATGTAAATAAGTCTTGACCGATTGAATCCGCGTGAAAATTCCAATCTCACAATTAATCAATGGTGGAGAAATTTTTTCTACGCCAAATCAACATTCCTCGGTCTCCCAAAAGCGCATAATGTATAAGCGAGATACTTAACACCAGCACAATAAAAGATCGCATTGAATCCCAGACCTCGAATAAAATCCCATGCAAACTTTCTGACCGTAGTTTTTCCACTCTATTCAAATTCGTATCAAAAAGAAGTTTCCGCATGCACCCTGGTGAAGATGATTTTGAAAAGTTTTCAGGGAAATTGCGAAATTTCGTAAAATTTTGTAGAAGAAATTATTTTCGTACAAAATTGTAAATACGCATAGTTTGTCATAAAAACTTGGAGATTTTCATGAAAATTTCTATTTTTTTCGGTAATAAATCTACAAGCTGCTACAATTCTTAAACGAAATCTATGAATATTCACAAGTTTGTACGAAATAATACGAAATTGTCCAATTTCGATAAAAATTCGTACAAGTAGCATAAATAATCACCAGGGCACAGCTCGATACCAAACAAGAAAATCTATGAATTCCATACTTGGAATAAAATTCCAGTTTTCCCGATCTTTTCAGGCTCGCACGAAAAAGCTGATCGAGGATAAAAGTTTCCCGCGCAGTATTTGCGTGCTTGGACGGCTTGATAAAAACGATTATCGGCGGTAAAAGTTTATATTCGAATCGTGTTTGCGCAGGTACCCAGGTCACGTGGAGCTGGTGCAAACAAAAGCCAAACGACCCGGCAAGCTATCGACGGGTTTTGGGGACCTGTTCGGATCACGTGTTACCAGCGTCACGTGACGCAGACTGGAATCGGAGTTGCGCAACAGCGAGCGAGTGGCGCATAAGGTCAAACGCGAAGGAAACACGAACGACGATATCCATAAGCGTACGACGCGATACGGAATATCAGGTCCGCACCGCGTAAGCATTTCAATTGGTCTATCGGAATAACGAGTAGATATAATAGGGGGAGAAATTATCGAGCGTATGTGCGCACGGAGTGTGTGAAGTATAAGATGTACGCATGACTGGTAAATTATAAACACTGGAGTAAGAACCCAAACCTGGGGGCATGCAAATAAAGATAGAACGTGACGCATGCTAATTGGATTACATAATATACCTTAGCGAGAGGATGAATAGTCGGTAAGCAATTACGTCGGGAGTAGAAAAGAGGGGCTCTTCGAGCTGTGGAGGTACAAGTTGTATAACAGCGGAGGATGATCGCGGCCCGATTCATCCCTCGGGGTGGATTGGTATGATCTACGGCAACGAGCGGCGAAACGACAAGCGAGACTCGATCATTTTGTAGATCTCAAGGAATTTGTACGTATGGACGCGCGATACAAGTATGGAAATACTCGACACTTTCTCCTGTCGCGGAAAGCTCCGTCAGCTTTTTTTCTACTTTGACGATATTCCTCAACGACAGTAGCGGCAGCATTTGGGATACCACGGGGTCGGCCAGGAACTGTCTGTGAACTGTCACGACTGGCACGATCGCGAAGGGATCACCAGAAAATCTCTCTCTTGGCCCCGCCGCGCTTCCTACAAGCTTGGATCGTAAATGCGCCGAGGACGCCGATGCAAGGCGCAGGCGCCTAATTCAGACGTTCGTTACAACACCTCGCTTCCGCGATCCAACATTGTCTATGGTGTCATACTTGACCCCGCCGATTCATCGCCACGAGCTCGTGCTTTACCCGCGCTTTCGACTACAGTTCAGGCATTTTTTGTCGAATATATAGGTACCGAGGTGAACCAAAGTATAGCTCAAGCTAGACACAATACTGTTCTGGTACACATTGGCTGCTATAAAATACTGTCTTGACTCGCCTAGAAATGCATTCACCCGTAATATGCGCAAAGTTTGTATGTCGGAATTACGTTCGTACGCAAAGACCTTTTTTTTTTTTTTTTTTCAGTACAGCGAGCCGAGCTGCACTGAAAGCAAAACACTTACTGAAACTTGCCTTTTTTATACAAAGGAATATTCAATACCGCATCAATGACTGTACGATTGTGTATAATGTAAAAGTTACGGTCGATTATATACGGTTGGAAGTCAGGAGTGTGACGATATCTTTAAATTAGAAGATGAGACTGAGGTTCCAAAAGTCTTATTTATGCCGCACGATGAATTACTTTCGATATTCTACGGATATGAATGAGAATCAGAATAAGCAAGGTCACTCCTTCAAGTCGTAGTGATGAAGAATTTTACTAAGTAGAAATATATACAACGATACGGAGTGATAATTGATCGAAAGTCATGAAAATTATCTGCAAGTTTTGAATCATCGTCATTTTGTCAGAATACTTATGGGCAGTCCATACCGCTTCGACCTGGGTCTGACCCTTGACCTCTCGGATCGGGGGCCACGATTTTTTATATGATTGTTCTCACTTTGGAAGGCACTCGGTTTTTTTTTTTTTAGAATTTTCGAACTGGATTTGAATTGTCTACAATTTTTTTAAACGATTTTATTCATCAACACGATTTAAAAACTTGAAAAAATTCTAAAAAAACGTGTCTCACCTCATAGTCGAAGTGGGGAAATTTTTCCTTGTTACTGTTGACAAGCTTTTTCCGAAAAAGAAAACGTTCATAAAATTAGAAGCGGGAGTCATTCTGCTACGGATAGTTGTTAAAACATTTTCATACGTCACACCGGATTTTTGAATTTTTTTTTACATTTTTGCAAGAGATCTTTCATCTTTTTTGCATTGCTAATAAAAAAAAAGAAAATTGAAAATACTGAAATGGCTTCGAAAAATTTGAATTTCATAAATATCAGGATACAAAATTGATTCTATCGCAGACACATCGTACACATACCTTTATATAAATCATCAAAGTCTAAAAGTGGTAAATGTCAACATTACAAGTATGCATTTACATAACTGGAACTTACGATAAGTAACAGTATGAGGTTGAAGTTTACAACGTTACCGTACGACGTATGCTTGGAAATTTTTTTTTTCCGCAACTCACAGGTTTGCCTGAAATTTACTCCTTCGAATTGATTCTAATATTGTGAAGTGACGATTTTTCTCATAATCTCCAGTCAAGTTCACGTTTCTAACTTCGACCGCAGAGATAACAGTCGGAAATAAATACGAGGCTAAAGTTAGCAACGTTGACCTAACGAAACGTGATGTGAAAAAAAATCCTCATCATCAGACAATTTTCGAACGACTTTCAATGAGTTTGCTTTTAAAAATAATAGCACATATTCCGTTCGTGCTGGTTTACAAAATTTCGTACCAATTCCCACAGCCGCGAAGTAGCGATTTTACCTAAACACGCATCACCGTTACATACCAATTAACGCCGCTACCTTCACCCTCAGAAATGAATAACAGTCAAATCAATTTCTATTCTCGCTAATGTCGGATGTAAAAAATGCCGAGCTAGGCTGTTCCGCATTGTCCAAAAGTGGAAGCACCCCGACACCCCTTGATGCCGCATTCGAGGAGGGTTTGACGTGGTTTCATTGAAGTCGGACAGGGAGGGAAGCCCGTACTGCACAGCCTGATAATCTCTATCGCACACGTAGAGATAGAAATATAGAGAGGGGCGTCAGGCGGGGGCGAGTGAGCGTGTGTGGAAAAGCAATCAATATCGTCGCCTTGGCAACGCTCTTCGAAACTCAGGAGAACGGGGGTTGGTCGGCTGGTTTGTCGGCCGGGAGTGGGCGCAGCAGCAGCACCAGCAGCACCAGCAGCACCAGCGGCACCGGCGGCACAGGAACTTGAGAGGCGGCAGTGGGCACGAGCTTTCAGAAGCGCGGAACCCGTTGGTGCCTCGACTCGAGTCGACTCGGAGCGAAGCGAAGCCAACCGGAGCGGAACGAAGTCGGTCGCGTTTCTGCAGCGAGCAGTCTTGCCGGGGAATTGATCGGGCACGCGTGCTCGAGGAGGAGGTTCGTCGCGGTACCGGAGAACCTCTCGTCGTCCTCTCGGTTTCCAGAGGCAGCGGGGCGCGCGATGCTCTGCTCTCTCAGGGGCGCGATTTCGCCCTCCAGGTGACAGGCCGCCCTCGTCGGGTTATCTCGTCGTCGGTCAACGGCGACGCGTTTTCACAAACCGGGGACACGATGGCCGAGCCGGAAACTATCCCGGCAAAGTCGGCGAACGGTTCTGTCACCGCCCCCGAGGCTCCGACGAGGCGGAGGGTTTTTCCCCCCGAGGAGGACCTCCGGGTCACCTCCGAGGCCGATCTCCGTGACCTCGACAAGTGCCCTGACAAATCGGCACCCCTGCTGCGGTGGAACGACATGCCGAGGCACCTGCAGTTCAACCCTTACATCTACACCGGGTACAGACCCCTCATGAATGTATGGGGCTGCATCGCGAGCCTCTTCTACGTGCACAATGAGACTGTCAACATTTTGACTCACGGTAAGTGGGCGACACGTGTTTTAGATCGTAGATTCTTGAACCCCGTGGTTATGCGCGACTTCTTTTTTTTCATCTGTGGATCCGTAGATCCACGATCGATGTGCGTCGATCAAGATCATCGGTTGGACACTTTACCCTGTTCTGTGGTAAACCATGGAGCCACTGTGAAATCAAATACTTCGAATGGTGGTGATGTGATGTTCGTATATGTAGAGTCAGATTTAATGCTATTCGAAGGCGAAACGTAAAATTACGTGATCTCTCTGAAGTTGTTAACAAGTTGCCTGTTATCTCGGTTGACTTTATCCATACACCGTTGATACGGATGTATGTACGCGAAAATAGACAAGCTCACGATGGATATTAAAATTGTTGTACCAACGATTTATCAGAACTGCACTTATTCGTATAAAAAATTGATATAATGTCGACATACTTTATTCAGGTATAAAGAGCAAGATCTCTACCTGCAGCTTATGTAATACACTCGAATAAACTTGCCATCTGACGCGATGGGAACTGTGCAGTTTGCGTAAACTTCTTAAATTTTCTCTCGATACAAGAATGAAAGGAAGAACTATTTGTGCATGAAAATTCGATTCGATTTCCCAAAGGCAAACATGTTTGCGAATTAAACAACGTTTTCAACCGTCACCGTTGTAATTTCTATATAGTCACAAACATTTCGATTTTCTGTAATAATCCGAGCTTATGATAAGAATTATAAATCGTTAGACCGTATGTGAAATCGCACATGGGAATAGTCCTGTAATAAAAACCATGGATCAAAGCAAAGAAAAATAATAATATAGAAAAAATGAATGAAACGATTACCATAAAAAGTAGGAAAATATTTTGATTGAATCAAAGTCTTCAGAACCCTGAGCAAAAATTCTGAGTTTCATTCTGTGGTACCCATACCGATTTATTACAAAGTAGATCTAGGTGTCGAATTTATGTGATACAACTCGTCGAAAAACCTCCGTTAAACGTTTGTCAAAAGTTCCAAAAGAACACCTTTTACGTACAATGATACGTACTATGCGTGATCATAAATCGATAGATCAATCACGAGCTCGTCAGGGAAAAAACCACCCGTGAAAAGACACAATCGATATAGAAATAACAGAAAGTTGTAACAGTAATCACACAAGTTCCTACGGACAGTCGGAAGTCCGACGAAGGCTTCAGGGTGTAAAGTCATAACTATAATTATACCGCAGGTGCGTTGAGCATTAGCGGAAGTAACGAGTAGGTCAAGTCCAGCGTCAGGTGAAATTGTATCTTTTCCAGAGACTTTGACACAGTAGCCGGAGTAGGTATCATCCGCTCTGTCAATATCACCGCATTGCAGTACAAACCCGGTAAAAAATGTTAGACCAACTATACTAGGGTGGGATTGGGATGAGCCGATGAAGCTACTGCCGAGTCACGACCCAGAAAATCGATACACAATAATACAATACGCGTGATTTAATTAATCCCCTCGCGAGAATCCCGACTCGCAGGTTTTTAGCAAGGTGATAAAACGCCTCGTTGGGTTGTCGATGCGGTTGGAATTAAAGGCGAGGGAAAGCCGCCTAATATGGGGCAGTTTTTTTTTGGTACCCTTGGTTTTTGTTGACATTCGTGAATCCGGGAAATTCAGGAAACCGCAGAATCTACCAGCATATTGCAAGATAAGTTTACCAGTTACGGATCCTGTCTCAATTATTGACCTTTTTTTGGTTCTACCTATTTGATCCTTGGTTCTAAAATTACCAAACAATAAATTTGTAGTGTCTAACCCTCTAGCAATTGGTTCTAGTCATTCGAGAAATTCATAATTTCTGAGTTTAATTTATAATTTTGGAAAATAAAAGAGTCAATAACTTGTACACTTACCTCAGTAGAATTATTCGTCGATTATCGAATAATAATGACGATATCTCGGGCAGAAACGTCTCTTTCAAAATTTCACTCTATAATCATTTAAGATACATCATACGGAGTGAATTTCTAACGACGGCATGGTCCGTCCTCTGCTAAAATTTAACGCGCACGCGTTTCAATTCCAGAGTAATTGTTTGCCGGGGTGACCAATTGTCCCTAACCTAAAAATGTTGACATTACACAGTGGCAGTGGTGCTCAATTCACAGCTATAAAACTTTTGAGGTTAGAAACAATTGGACACCCTGGAAAACAATCGCTCTGGGATTGTAGCGTGTGCGCGTTAAGTTTCAGCAGACGACGGATCATGCAGTCGTTAGAAATTCACTCCGTATACCCATAAACATGTCCACCAGTAGAAAAATCCATCCTGAAATCGTTGATACGTTTTAGGTATTCGGATTATATACACTACATAAACACAAGATCAATGTCACCGATATTTTTACCGATCGTGATCATCGTCGGACACGTGTCAGTTCGGGAATTTCTGAGGATAAATGACTCAGGCACGACCTAGAGGTCTGAAGCATGGCTAGGAAGCGGTTTCTTTTGATTGAGAGGGTCGCGACCTCGCGCAGCAATTTCGCCTTCCGATATTCCGATCAGCAAAATTGACTCGAGTTGCGAGGTCAGCCGGCCTTATTGATCGTCTGATTACAAATTCTTTCAATTTCCGTTTCACCCTCTTATTTGCCCGTCAACATTCATTCCTTCCGCGTGGTCACACGAGCCGCACGATCATTGCTCCTGATGATCTGGTAATTCCGTCATCAAATCAATTCAGTCGAGTTCTTTCCTCTTTCGCTTTCACAATTTCATGATGTATGACGATTACCGAACGGCAATGTTCGCTATGCTACACGAGATCATGAGTCTGATAACTCGCTATTTTCAACGATTAATACACGTGAAGAATTTTCGTCTATGCTTAAGTATAGTTTCATGCAAATTTCACACGATTATTTTGACGATCTAAGCGAAACTTGCACGAACTTTACACGAGTCGAACAAAACTTTTCCCGAAAGCTCGCGAACGCGAATTCGCGCATGAAAATCCCGGTATTAAGTAAAATGACATTTTTAACCGTACAAGTAGGTATAAATAGTCAAAAACGCTCAACGTATAACTAGTAAGCATGGGCATCATTTCCAAAGTTCAATTCATAGACATGCATCAATTGGGCTTCGAATTCAACTTTTTACTCATATTAATACACACACCGTTGAAAAGTCGAGAAGTCTAGGTAAATTTACTGAAGTGCATCGACGGGTCATTCGGTGCATAATTATCAGTACGCAACGATGTACCGAATGTTCTAGAAATTTCAAAACTGGCATTAACAATAAGTGGAGCAAATGATACAGTATTAATGATCGTTGCGACGGATACGCCTATTTTTGCATAACGTTCAATCAATTCTTCACGCTTTTCCCTTGCGGTTTAGAATTGCTCGCCAGTCGAGAATGAACAAACGTTTGCAATTATATAATGGAGGTATAAGAATATGATCAGGTGTATGCAATACCTAAACCACAATTGGGGATTATGAAATTCCAATGGAGCTCGTGTATCTCGAGTGACTTTTATTCTCAGCAGAAGTGGTTATTCGGTCACAGCGGGATTTTCTCATTCAATTCGTACAATAGTGAAGTGAACCGTGACAATTCGGTGGTCTGGATGGTTGATTAATTACTTTGGTTCTACCCACTTTCCTTTGGTGACGTCCAAAACTTTCGGGTCACTAAATAATAAACTCACGCCCTCGAGTAAAGGTCGATCGGCCGAACCAAGTCGGCGATCAATCGGAAATCTGTTAGTCTAGAGCGTTTTTCAACCTTCTGGAATTGACGACCCCTTTACACTGAGAAAAATTTCATTTGTTACAGTAACTAGAAGAATTCAGTAAAACAGGTATCGTTAATAAAACTGTTTGAATATTGTTGGGATCACCGAAAAACGAGCTATTGTCGATCCTTTTTTGGTGATTGCAACGTAAAATCAGTTTGTGAGGTTTACTCTACCTTTTCATTTAAATTGAGGCTTTAACGTCAATTTATTGTTGCACAAGCATTAAATTTTCGCAACAGTTGCAAGGAAATATAGTAACAGTGATCGTAATGAGAAAGAAAAGTAACGGATACTAAACTTTCCGGTAACGGCTAGAAAACTAATTTTCATTTTCTACCTAGAACTATATTTTTCGATTGTGGTAAAAAATGAAAACAGTTAAGGACTGAGCGGTAACCGGAACTAGAAATTTCTCTCAGTGTACGAGTGAAAAAAATCTGGTGACCCCCCAGGTCCGTAATAAAACTATGTCAGTGATTTAAAAAACGACGTATTTAATTTTTAATGGTGAACGTAAGAACGAAGAATAGAAATAGGCTCCGATTATAAAGTGATCTGATTATTTACGTCCCAAAAATACAACCGCCATTCGACGGTTTATTAAAAATAAACAGACACAGCATTCTTACTGAAAATTTTGTATTCTTATTCTAGCTACAACCCTTAGTTTTCACTTTTATCCGGCTTGCGACCGCTACCCACAGGCTTAAAAGCCGTGTGCTAAAGAAACCTGCAGCATCCAGGTCGTAATTTCACCTTTCATTTCGTGCTTGAATTTCAATTTTCACACGAATGAATGGGAAAAATCCCTAGTGGCTGGTTGTACGCAATGACGCGTCGATATTGCTAGGAAATATGTGCTCTTGACATTTTTCGAAGCTTTTATTGTACGTAGGCGATAAAGTGTTTATAACGTATACCTACGCTGTAAGCCTATAGAAAGATTACCCCTCTTTATTTCAACCCCGATTATGATTATTATTTATGCGTTACACGCGCATTAAAGTTCGATCAATGCGATAGCGCGCAAAGGCCACAGTACTTATCTGTTGATTCTGTGTACACTATACATGTATACGTACCTACTCTCTACTTGTTTACAGTAAATTAGAATCTAAGTAGAAAAGTGAGGCTCGATTTGTGCGACGCCGACGGATCGTTACCGGAAGTGGTATAGAGAGTCATTTTGACAGACGTTCAATTATTGAGGTCGATCTATGTAAGTTCAACGTTTTGTTGCTGCAAGGTGCGAAAAAATGTTTTTTTTTCGATTAATTTGAATTTTTTTATATTTTCGTTCAATTTACCACACGACACACTGCAAATAACCGGCATAAAATCAACGTACGTGTAATGAAATATTTGTATGAAAAATATTTGTAAACACATATTATTCCCAGCGTCTGTATAATAACCTAATTTCGACGTAATTGAAAAGGCAATCGCGATAGCTGAACATATCCATCATACTCGTATTATGTATAATTCATATGCCGCTGCCTCCTCTCTTAAACTCGGAGTAATTAACACCTTGGAGGGCAAACACAGGCGTTCAAAATTGACCCCGTGTACGTGATACAGAATTCTGCCTCTCACATTTATTTAGTCTTATAAATTATTCGTTTTGCTCAGTTTTAATTAAACTGCCTTGATTAATTTCGCTTAGGCGAATAATTTGTTTAACCGTTTTCATTTAACGTGAATGGAATGGATCATTTCGATGTTACGAGGATTATTACAGCTTTCATCGATAAAATTATTTTTATCCACAGCTCGAGTGGAATAATTATTCCTGAAATTTATTCTCGATCGAGAAAATTGCTGCAAAGTACTGTTAGTTTATTTTAGGAAATAGGGATGTAGTTTGTTGTCAGATGCTAGCAATACCTTTTTATGGAAACAAATTGTTTTTGCGCATTGATCAAAATGTTCAGTAGATCCGGTATTTCATTCAAAGTTGAATTACATTTCTTCATCGAAAACAGAAACGTTTGGTGTAAATGATAAAAATTACATGAAAAATCGGGATCAGAAAAACTTGGTTACATAATATCAAGCGAAAGTTTTATTAATGAAGAGATTAGCTTCCCGACGGTATAAAAAAAATCCTTTGCAGGTTTTTGAATTTGGAAATCAGGTGTAGAAATTAAACACAGGAAAAGCCTGCAGATATACACATTTTTAATAATGATAATAATTTCGTCAGCCTTATACCGGACACAAGCTCGGCTTTCAAAGGGTTGGAAATGTCACGTGATATGAAAGCAGTCGTTCCAAGAAAATCATTTGCAGAGTGAACTTCAATTGTATAAGCGCTTCCACCCTCGCGCATTTTACACGTATATTAAATGATCCCTTGACCTTTCAACGTTGGCTCATCCTTTCTCTCCGTCATTTTCTTATTCCTCTACAAATTGACAGAGACCTGCCAACACGTCCCCACTGACTGGAAAGTGGAGGTAAACTTTAGTGAATAGGTATACAGCAAAGCTTCCGGTGTGCCCTGCCTATCTACCCGCAGTCAGTCAATCATCCCCGTTTGTTTTCCCCCGTTTCACCCTTTATTCCGGGTTTCCAGAAGCTTCGTGTTTATTAAGTAAACGTCGGATAAGAATAAACCCCATTCTTTATCGCCCCCGGAACACATCCACTGTATAAGTTTCTTCCGTTCTTGGAAAAGATTGGCAAAGCAATCGGATGACGTAACGCCCCAGTATTCCAGAATCCTTACTTCCGGACGAACGACGATATTAAACTAATAATCAAATTTTCGGCTGCATGGATATTAATGATTGTGGAATAAAGGTGGTGTCAAATTTTATACGTCTGACGGATGAATGAATTATACGAATATATCTGTATATCTTGAGATTTTTTAACGTCTCTACCTAACGATCGATGACGATAATTTATTAATGCGGTCGTATCACCCGTCACGAACAAATATACATAGGTATAATATACGCGATAGTTGAAAAATTTCGAATAATTTTCATCTCGCCAGATTGCGTGTATAGATTTTACTAAAAAGATATAAATATATACGATGTGCGTGCAAAATATTCTTTACATAAAACGTCTATGTATATTTAGATACATCAGTATGAATGATGTGCTGTTGTAAGTCGGTATACACAGCCGGTTCTGTACACAGATTCCTGTACCGACATTGTTACCGATACTTAGCCAAAACACGAACGTTCTTTTTAGAATACTTGACGGTGGTGGATATCCACACTTTGATTTCAAGAGTTGTATCAGTAAGTCCACATGCCCGGATCAATCAACGTCGAACATTCTAAAAAAAAGGTGCGTGTCGTGGCTAAGTGTCGGTAACAATGTCGGTATAGAAATCTGTGTACAAAACCCGCTGGTGTAATTGATTAAAAGGAAAAAATATCACTTTTTTAACGTTCAATTTTTACTTTCCCAATTTCTCTGTGCATAAATCTACAAAATACAATTGTCGATGTCGGAGAAATATATCACAACAATGTTACGGAGAAAATCTCTGTCAAATCTTAGAAGAAAAGGAGGAAAAAAAAAATTCAGAACAAATAAGGAAAGTGGGAAAAAGTTTACAATACAAGAAGAAATGAAAAGATGTTGCCGTGTAAATCCACAAACAAAAAATATTTACCGGAATATACCAGAATAAGTTGCATAGCAATCAACATTATTTCAAGTATCTAAAAAACAAGTATTTTCAAGGTTCCAGGGACGCGTAGAGTTCATTTCAAAAGTCGTTGAAATAAGGACCGTCCTAATATTCACGCATCCTGTACGTCAGGCGATTATCAAAATTCCTTTGGACTGAAGGGAAACGGAACGAATCACTCCAGAACTCGATCAGGAAACCCACAGCGCAGGGCGCAGACGCTTTTTGCAAGTAGGCCACGAGCTGAACATCCTCGGGGTCGAAGTACACATACATGACGAATCCAACGACTGCACACTTTGGCACACCTGCCCGAGGATAGGCCATGAATGTGTAAGAAACTCGTTTGTCTAACGGTGATTGAAAAACCGGAATTCCGAAGCCGGAAGCAATTAAGGATGAATCGGCCAGACTGACTGAATCGAAAGCTAGGAAAAGCGATTAAACTGAAAAACATCCAGCAATTTTATTTGTGCCAGTAATGGTGAACTCGAATCGAATGACATTCTTACGAAAGTTGGAATAACGCAAGCTTGGATATCAACGATTAGAACCTTCACTATGCTCAAATTCTATAGTGTTCTCGATACGATTCTAATGTTTTTTATCCTATTTTACTCACTGACCAGATTGGCAAAAATTGTTTGTATATATTCGAAAAATTTCATATTACAATGTAGCAAATGTATGGTAATAGAAACCTCCCGAGTTTAAGCATTTTTAACTCTTCATTCACAAAATCTTCCCTCTTTTCCTGAACGAGGAAAATAAGTCCAAAAATATTCGTAACGGGTCAAAAATACCAGAGTTTAATAATGTTTAAAGTCTTAGTTATAAAATTCTTTCATCAAATTGTTGACGTTTCAGCTTATGTTAATCGAATTTGTTCAGATTTATTTTTATCACATATTAAGAACGTTGTTTAATTCGGATTCATCATCATTAGCGCAGCAAATAAAATTGCTGCGGGAGTGTTTTGAAACAGTTTCTTCTCCTTTCTTATCTTGGATTCGGTCGAACAGGCGTATTCATCGTTAAGCTCCGAGAATTACTGGATCTGCTAAATTTTAAGGCGCATTTCCAACGCGTCTGTATACATTGAAAATAAATTGGAGAAAAGATTTATTGAACACACGAAAAAAATGGAGGCAGAAAAATCATGAATCACATGAGCGACCTTTCTCTTAAAAAAGATCAATTCACTCCGCAACCGCATGATTTTATCTCACAATCAATCAAAAAATGTGACATGTGTAAGTAACATTGCTGCAAATTAAATGAATATTATTATGAATTATGTTTCGTCAAACTAAAAATTCTTCACAAGTAACAATAATAGGTGCCTCATTCCATGCAACTCCTTCCGCTAAATAACGTGTAGGAAAATATACTTATTCAAGTCTATTTGTGGAATTATTCAAAGCAACCATGTAGTACGTTTTGCAGTTGGACTGGTTTAATTTTCATGTAAATAATAAAACATTTGTTTTGCCAGAAGACAGCAGCGAGTATCTTTTTCTTACATGTTATTTTAATAGGAAAAAGCTAATTGCTTTGAGGCACGCCTTTAGACTCAAGGGAACATTCACAGCCAAAAAATCGATTACGACGTTTTGCATTTTTGACGGGCCCGTATCAATTTTGGACCTAAACAAATTTTTGGGGATCAAAAACTTTTAATTTGTATAATTTAACATAATAAATGGTTGAAACTTTGAATGCATTTTTTTTCACTTTTGTGATTGTCATAGGATTTTTCCCAAATTTTCACTTAGGAGTGAAAAACCCTAAACTTCATGTTTAAACACGGCTCATCTTTGTCATGATTCTTGAAAATAATGTATTTTTATTAAAAATGACGCTATTGAAAAAATCCGACGACAATTTGTGAGTATTTGCAAATAGATTGTGCGAGACAAAATCCGTACGCTATGCTACAAATATTAAGTAAGAAACCTTGCGCGCAATGAATTTTCAAGTTTTTACTCTATTAAAATTGCATTCTGTGTATCGCCCTGATACATTTAAATGAGGATTTACTCTGAAAGGCGTAAGAAATTCATACCTAAATCCTAGCAAATATTTTCAACTTTTCCTGCGTAAGAAAAAAATCGGCTGATATGCCCAGAAATTTCCTCAGATGTCAGTAAATTGCCCCTCAACCTAAAAATCTTATACTTTTAGGTGTGATTATTTGTATAGCAAAAACTAACGTTTCGACTTTATTCCACAACAAAAAAAAAAAGAAAAACTCACGTTCCCCCCGAGGTTTCCCTAATTTCAAACAGTCTGGTGCACATGTTTCGAAAATTCACTTTCCTTCGCATTTAATCTTCAGAGCCGCTGTCTTCTGCGATGGATCGTGTATATTGTGCTCACCGGAATGTTGAACTAAAAAATCATATGTGCGAATACCGATATATGGAAGTATCACTATAGGCACCTGCGATATGTCAAAGGGAATGATAAATGGATGGGAGGTTTTTCCGTTTGTTCTTTACGCTTGAACATGCACGTCGTGTATTTTTGCTGCTCGGAAAGTGATTTATAATACACTCAAACTTATCTTCCCGCGTTTACGAATGATACATATTGCAAATCAGTTTTTTCACATGCTTTCCAGAAAGATTGCTCAGCTCCGTCGCTACTTTTCATCATTTATTCACAAAGTTTCATGATATAATGCATTCAGCGAGAATCGAGTTTAGACGCTTATACATTCAGTTTTATCAATGCTCCCGAGTGTACATGTATTATAGCATAAATACGTTATATACCTGCAGTTTTTTACAAATTGCATAAACGCAAACGCTACGTCCGAAGAATGTGAGAAAATGAAAACTAATCTTCACGAGAGAAAAACAATTCACTACTCCAAGTCTCTAAGGTTGGTTCATGCAGCGAAGAATGGTCGAGATTGAGCGAAGGAAATGGGCACTCTGGAAACTTTCGTATTACAGGCACTTCGTATAGGATTTCAGAAACATTCTGCGGCTGCTAATTGCCTCGTTAAGGCAGTCGAGCCATTCGAATAACAGTTTTCTCTATCGTTATATGGTGAAAATTTACTTCATGAAATAAAGATAAAAATTAATGCGTATAATTTATCGAACCCTATTAGAAGCGCCAGCGTCCGATGTATAAAAGTCTCGTAAAGCTCGTAGAATCCAATCGCAAATTGACGGAACAAAAAAAAAATCGATCGTAATTTGTTTGACGAATAAATTGAAATGAGTTTCCGAACGCTTGAAGCTGAATTTTTTCGCTAGTTTAATAATCTGAGTTTTTCAGGCATAAATAATTACATTACGACTAAGCCTGTATTTTCACAATTCATCGGAGTTGTGTACTCGACGGATCTTCTCACAAATTAACCAGTATAACACTTTCCCTGCAAATCGGCCAAAGTATTAATTTTTTCAATTTCATCAAGCTAGAAGTAATCGCAATCGGATAAATTCTTCAAAAATATAATACAATATCTGAAGAATTTGAAAATTTAAAGGGAGAAATGCTTTTCTGGATGAACATATCGTCCATTTTGAGCTATTATCTATTTAATTTAATTTATTATCCGCAATATAAGCTACACCGATCGATAGCAACGTTATTATCGCATTATACGTGCATTAAGCCTAATCAGATTTTGCCCGAAGTGAGTCGCTGCTCCAATGCATCAGGTATATATGTATAATAAATCCGTGCACACATATCGATACCGGTACGAGTAATTGATCATTAACCTTCCACGTGCAGCCGCCAATTTAATGGAATCCTCTCCAGGAAAAGCTGTGCCGCATTTGTGAAACATTAAAAGTTCAATGATCTCTGGGACGGAACTGTCAATTTATAACGACACGAAAGAACACACATTTATCAGGGAACCATTTATTATCAATTTACTAAGGTTTAGAGGACGAAGACTCCGCAGTTTTCGCTAATCGTAAGCTACAGCTCTAAGCAAAGACCGTGAACGATAAGTCGGAAACAAGTGTGTCTCTCTCCCAGAAAAGGAGGAACCAATAGAAAATCAAAACTAGCATCTCTACTACCTCTTTTTATATATATATATGTATAATGTAAGCAGATCCTGCGTGCCACTTATTGGAAAAATAAATAAATAAATAACTTGGAAGCCGTTAGAACCGTAAACTAGTAGAATCAAGTTAACCCAAATTATCAGCAGCAAACACGTCACGAATTATATACTTCATACATTTCCCGTTAAATTTCCTTTTGAATTTAAATGCTCGTTAAACGTTAAAATATTAAGAACCCATTGCGCTTATGCAAATAGTAAAATATCTGTTAATTATAAAAATAAATCAGGGTAATGCGGTCTCAAATTTATGAACAAACGAGTGAGCTTTCGTCACATAAGTATATATGTTTTTAAGCTCAACACCCACTGTTGCAGCATGCCTATAAGTATAGGTATGGTTAATAGTTGACTCTCCATTGGTCGAACATCCTCATTATTGAACGTGACCCCGATGTATACGTAATGGAACCCTATTAATGCATTATAGATCTGCGTTCTCTGATGTGCGGATAATTATCATTTCCCATCTGAATTTAACGACATATCAACGAATCAATTAGTTACAGCCCATAAAAGGTGATGCGTTTTTTTCTTCGTTTAAATTTAAGTAAATTTCAATTATAAACCCTTCCAAATCCAAATCAGAATGTGTTGATTTCTCAAAGTAAGAACTCCATTGAATAAAATTTTATACAAAACTTGTTTCATTAATTCTTAGCGCTGTTAAATTTAATTTTCAATTTTCTTTGGTCGCATTCGTTTCGGATGGTACGTAAAATTAGCGAAAAACAACGATAAAGAAGTAAAAAAAATGAAAACATTTTTTCTTTTTCTTCGTAACAACAATGCCACAATTCGTTATCATTAGAATTAAATAACTGTTATTGTTAAAGAAATTTAGGAATATATATCCGAATAGCTTTGCGAGTGATATGAATTTTTCAACACTAACATTACAATTTCTCGAAAATCTGCATCTATTTAGGATACGAGTATATTTCTTGGAAAAATTTACCAGTTAAATTAATATATATTTTCCAAAAATAATCGTTACTGACGTTTCTACCAAAAGAGGGATGAAGAATTTGTCCTTCGATTGACGACGATGTATGATGATTATTCGCAGAGTATACGACGCACTGTTATTGCAAAATATAGTAACATTACCTGTACTGGCCGCACTTCCTGCCTGTCGAGTCCTTCTTCGTTGCAAGCCAATCGATTATCTCTCACGCCGAATCGGAAACCACTGCCTTTAGGCTAACTGATCACAGTTTTGAAAATTCTCGACTGTTTCGATCAGTTTGAAAGGCGGTAATAAAATAATAATAATAATTGTGACTCTGGAATTTGTGGTAAAAAAATTGCTTCTACCAGATAAAGTTCAGCTTTCAAAATGAACATGTCACGACGATTGGCCGACCAAGGAATCGCGATAAATCGAACATTTATATCGAAGTACGTACGCGAACCTATACATAGGCACGTTCACCTGGCCCTGTAATAAACACCTCGGTGTGTTATACAGATGACTTGTGGTTTAAATCGGATAAAGAGCAAAGCCGCGGCTGCACCGAAGCCCGAAGCCCGGTAGCCAGAGGTGAAGTAATAAGGTATTCCAAAATTAAGCTGCCAGAGCTGCAGAGGCAGGTATGCTCTCGGCTCTCGGCTGTGTCTCGTCGATGACTCGCGGCACAAACGCGAATGAATGAGCCAAAAATAACTGTCAACGTTTAACGCTTAACGCTCGCACGATATTCCAGGCTTACCGATCGTCTACATCCTCGTCACCGTTCCCAGTCTGCTTCCCTGGGGAAGCCAGGGACCCCTTGCCGCCTTTCTATCCTGGTGTCATCTGATCGGGGCGGTCAGTCCGTGGATCGGTTCTTTCCTCTACCACCTCTTCATGAACTTAGACAAAGGCGAAGCCACTTATAAAAAGCTCTTGCAATTGGACATGCTCGGTATATGGATCAGCCAAAGCTTTGGTAAGACGTCGGATTTTAGGTAATTATGAGGCTGAAGTTGGTAACGTTACGCCGAGAGAAAAAAAGTCACTGATTCGATCGAATCTGTGCTGACGGGAGGCGAGGTAAACATTTATTTGTATCTCAATTCAAGGTCTGTTGCGTCTAACAAAATGTTTAGTTCTTATTTCAACCAATTTTTTTTCAAACCAACAGATCTTAAATTGACAGAAATAAATACTTGACTTGATTTCAATCAACGCGGACATTTGATCGATTCGATGATTGTTTTCTTTCGGTGTAACGTAACGAAACATCCGGGAAAATATCGTTGTTGCACAGTTTTAGAATGACTTTCGAGGAGTTGATTTTGAAAAGTATAAGTACATTTTATTCATCATGTTTTACTCGATTTTCGAAATTAAGCCAAAAATGCAAAGTAACGATTTTTCCTAAATTACACGTACCGTTACAGTAGCGTTAATAACTTCATCCTCGTGGCAATTAATCTCATGTACTCGATGGTAAATCTCTATTCTGTCACGTCGATGAAAGACCGGTTTAATATCGTTCACAGACTTGTCGGATTATTGACTTACCTCTCAAGGTACACTTGGAGACAATGAATCTGAGACGGCTAATTTTTTACACTAGACAGTTACGTTGGCAACACAGAGAAACCTACAGCGCCACAGTCGGCCGAGCGCGAAACAAACTGGATCTCGATAAACATAACATAACCCATGACCGTCGAATCTAACCTTAAAATATCACGGGGATAACGACTTGTTGGATTGACACGTATTCTAGGGTGAGATTCAACGGTTATTGATTATGTTATTGTTTATTGAGATTAAGTTTATTTCGCGCTCGGCCGACTGTGGCGCTGTAGGTTTCTCTTTGTTGCCAACATAACTGTCTGGTGTAAAAAAATAGCCGTCTCAGATTCATTGTCCCCAAGTGTACCTCTCGATGGTTGAGGGTAGAAGGAATAACCGAGATTTTTATTTTTCAGGCGCCCTTCCGATGATCGCAGCGTCCGTTCATTGCTTGCCAGAAACACTCTGGCACTGTTGCCTCCTTGCGTATAGTGTTCTCAGCTTCTGGGGTCTCCTCAAGGTAATTGTTTGACAACATTCTTCAGAAGAGAACCCCGATCTCGGTAAATTGGCGTATGTCATCTCGCTGTTCCTGGATAATCATTGAAATTCACGTTGTTAAATTACAGAATTACTCAAAGTCGGATCTTGCTATCTTAAAATCATTTCATTCGACACCAACCACTCAACCCCCCATGATTTTACCCGGAATTTAACTCTGAGTGTGAAATAATATACGAACCATTGTCGTGGAGGTTGTTCGAGTGAGACTAACGATAAGTACGCCTTGATCCCTTTCGAACAGGCTATGAACGCGTGGTCGCCGTGGGAAAGGCGACTGTGCTTTGCACCCCCATTCATGATGAGGATGTTCGTACTGACTTTGAGGTACATCGGAAGTAGCGGTGGATCACCTACGGCACTGACGCATCTGGTTTTGCAAGTGGGTACTAATAATTCGATACCGCGCGAAGAAGCACGAGATTAGTGATAATTGAATGAAATCTCTGCGTGAATTTTATTCAACTTCCAATGGCATGTACAGGATGATGTTTCAACGAAATAAAATATCCAACATCCGCTACACATTTTCCGAACCCATCACGAAGCTGAAACTAGCAGCTGGAGTCAGCAGCCGAACGTGTGAATACTTTTTGAAAGTAGAAAAATGCAGTTTCGTTTCATCCCCATTATTCTGTAAAAGTATCAGGGTTCGAAGCGTCTCACAAAAATTTTGATTTTCGGACTTCACCAACTTATTCGGAATTCCAACTCCGCCCCAACATCGGAACGTTTGGCTGCTAATTCTGGGTGTCCACGATCAAACTGCTATTGTTTCCTCGATGATTAACGACGAGGATTGCGAATTGTCTTGAAGAATTTTTATCTCATGAGTTTTCCTTCGATCTCTTCATCCGACAGGACCTGGTCGCTGTGGCTGGCGGTGCTGTTGGCGCTTTACACGTGCCGGAGAAATGGGTGCCCGGTAAAGTGGACCTCTTTCTCAACTCGCACAACATAATGCACGTGATGGTGGTTATGGCGGTTTATTCGATGCACGCTGCAACGCTGAGGGACTTGGCATGGATGTCAAACCCATCCGTCTGCATCGCGGTGCCGACTGCAACGCTGTCTTCGACTCATGAAGAGCTGTGATCCATTCGATTTAGAAACGCCATTATTATACTTCTAGCAAAGACTTTTGCTGTGATAGCAGAAGCCACGCATTTAGTGAAACTTTTCGTGGCTGCGGAAGTATCTTCCATCGTTAAGTCTACGATACCTATATATATATATATATAATGTCGGGGAACCCCGGTAAAAATTTACTTAGCAAAACTCTGCAGAAGCCTTTTTCTAATTTCTTTTCAGAAAATACTTTTTTTTGATTCATTACGTTTGACGCAAATTTTTTTCTTACCTTGTTTTTGTGTACGTACAGGATTTTTCATCAACTTCGTAATTCTAACCATTTGTTCAATTCGACATTATTTTTTGACGAACTCTTGTCAAAGTTATACTTTCGTTTTTCTATCGCAAAATTTCTTCGTTTCTCTCTGAAGTTGGCTGTACCGTCTCTTTTTGAAAGTTGGAGAGTCGAATGATTGTTTTCAAAAATCTTTCAAGTCTTCTGTAACTTTTACCTCGTTTTATTTATAACATGCTTATTTCTCATTTAGTATTTCTAATTTCAGACAAACTTTCGTGATGGTAAAAAAGAAAGAAAGAAATGTTTTTCAATTTTCTCATTACATTTCAGAAATTCCATAATGTTCTAACAATCTGATTCGGACCCGGTTCAGTTGATTCTAGTAAATGTTTTTTGACTTAGGACCGATGAATTTTCACCAGATTCCGTTAAACATTCGTTTTTACCAACTGAAATAACTTTAGTATTTTTTTTTTTTTGATTCAACGAGAAGCGAAGAAATCTTACATAGAAACGTATAAACTCGCAGAAATTGCACGTGAATAATGAAGACGCAACAATGTTGAGAAATGCAGAGAAGTCGGAAAGATATTTAAAAAAAGTGTAAAACCTTGCTTCGAAGAAATTCAAGATATTTACGGATATAAGTTCTTTGCATGTCTGTGCGATATTTTTTCCGTATACTTACAATGTTCACAGTATTATTTTTCTTCTTTTTAAATAATGCAGAGAAATTTGGTGAGATAATTTTTTCCCATGGCCTGACCCTGACCTTCAATGTCTGCCTAATGTTTCATTAGCTCGCAAACTTTAGTATATGAATCGCAACGAGTTTGCCGAGCAACTCTTGTCACAGAATATAAATTATTAACTTTTGCTATGCACGAGTTTGTATATAATTATATTATACATAGATATATACGTATATACATTATATATAACGGAAGACGGATTTCCTTAAGTGAATTATTCAATATTTGGTTATTTATTCAATATATCTATTTATTTATTTATTTATTTATTACTCAAGTATGTGATTCCGATTTTCCCATCGCATACCATTTGTACCAAAGTAGCTTGCCAAATACTTTTTTAGCCTACATTATTTAAATCTTTAATTTATACACGACGCTGTGTATATTATACAAGTACTGGAATAATTGACAGATTGAAAGTTCGCTCTTTCGATCTTAATCATTGAATATTTATCGATTCCCGGCTGCAAGTTTACCACAAGGAAAATTCAGCTTAGGGACATGGAATTATTATATATTTCAGTGGTATACTTGTGACGAATTGAAATTCACTGCTAGGGAGCGAGTATAATGTTGATTCGTAAAAACGTTTATTCTCT
Organism: Neodiprion virginianus; assembly: GCF_021901495.1. Taxonomy (NCBI): domain Eukaryota; kingdom Metazoa; phylum Arthropoda; class Insecta; order Hymenoptera; family Diprionidae; genus Neodiprion; species Neodiprion virginianus. Next base: position 11,278,156 of record NC_060877.1, on the reverse strand, counting down.
CTTTAAACATTCTGTAGATGTTACTTTGTCGAGCTTCGATTATTTACTATGCCTTCCACTTGTACCTAATTCGTGAAAAATTCGATTTATTCAAATACTTTAAATAAATCGATGGCCGCGTGTGATTTGAAGAAGGAACGAGAACATTTTTTTACCTACGACTTTCGAAGACCAATTTTTGAAGAAGATTATAAAATCGGCGTAAAATGAAAATACCTTAATATTACTACGGTTGGAAAGAGAAATAATTTTACCCGAAGGCAAGTGAGCGTCGTAAACGAAAATCGCTAAACTTTTCCGGCAAAGCAGCAGCAACTTTAACGTATCAAGTACTGATTACGATTAAATTAATCAATCACATGTGTTAGTAATTATTTAATTAGAAGTGAAAATCAGTGCTTCTTGAAGTTGCAGGCGATTTTAGGAGGCACCTTTTCTAAATTCTCGACATATTTATGCCCTGATAGTATAATAAAATTTTCCATTGAATAATTATACGCGATTGTTTAATACGCGCCTCTCGGCAGTACAGCCCCACTATTTATAGAGAATTTAAATTAATACATTGATTAATCAGTTAATATTTATAGTATGATAATAGAACTAGCTAGAAATAAAAATTGCTAGTCGATCCGATGAATTACATTCGTTTTACTACGAAGTTTCGGCATAATAAACATATTTCTGCAAGTAGGTAACAATTCCCGCCCCTCTCAATGACTGGATTTTGAGGCTTTAAAACTCCTGCGAATTTATCATACACGTTACACAAGTTACGTACAATTGCAGATATTAAAGGTTTTCTTCTACGCTATCGATCTATCTCCGTCAGCTTCATAGATTTACGATCACCAAGTATTTAGATAACATTTTGACTTTGAATAAAAAAATTTTATAGATTAGTAGATCTGAGACAGAAGATCGTGCCATTATATTATTCATGAACAATAAATGAAAAATTGTGATTAGAACGTAGTCGGAGAAAAAAATTCATTATTAACGTAGTTCTCATGATTGTAATAATGTTGAATTCATACCGGCAGATGACATTGATATCCGTGTTCTAAATTTCGCATGAAAAAATAACCTATCAAAACATCAAAGCCTGTCAAGATCATACGGAATCGTGAAAGTTGGCGACGATCATACTTTGAACAAACAATTGGATTCAACCTGAGAAAAAACGATTCGAAAAAGTATAAACAATCAGTAAGCCCGTGTCTGCCGGTAAACTCTTTACTAATTGTTCGAGAACAAAAGAACAAAAAATAAATAAATAAACAAAAAATTCTAAGTCTAAGTAGACTACGTAATACATAAGTAAACACTTATACGTACGTAAATAGTTAACGATGAAAATTCGAAAGAAATATAAAACTTAGAAATAGCGTTACATCAAGTGACGCAGGATAAATTTTATTACCTAATCTTAGTAGATAGTGAAAATTTAAACATAACTCACGTATCCCGTTCTGATCCGCATGATACTACATATTATACAAATGATATATCTTTGACTACTTTACAGAGAATATATGAGAATTAGCTGTAATTGTAGTTACTACCAAAGTTTGTCGATAATTAATTATTGCTGTACATATGAGGGTGAAGAAACAAAATATAGCAACAGCTGGAAATGGTCCTAATTGAAGTTGGGCACTAGGTGAAATGCTACGAGGTAATATTTTATCTTCGAATTAGTTGTACCTGTTTAGATTCAAATAATAATAACTCTTTCCGACTGGTTTCAGTAGATAATAATAATTGGATATACAAGGATGTACAACCTGTACACACCATATATGTACGCAGTTGTCTTATACCGATACCGTTCGCTTTTGAGTACTTCCATTTAATTGTACTTTCGTTCATAGGTAACGTGTACGTGAAAAACCGAAGAAAGAACAATATTGTAACAATATTAGTGATAAATAAACGTGAGGATTTTTTCGAGTTTAAAATATAATTAATGAATAATCTTATCTCGACGATCCTTACTCTTCTATACCACAGCAAGTAGCGCACTCTTGTGATATAATTGTGACGTAGTAGATTAGAATAATAATAATAATAATAATGATAATGATAATAATAATAATAACGATGACGATGATAATAGTAGTGACGGAATAATTAGCTGGACCATAATATCGTTTGTTGTTTCAGGAACAACTCTTAGTTAGTTTGTAAATGAAACTTTATCTGCTGCTTAGGATTGGATTTTCGCTAGAAATTTTACAATGAACGCTGTACGTAAATTATACAAGAATAATATTTTAGCGACAAGGTCGGGTGTACAAATATATTATTATATTAGATATTAGAACAATTACGCAGTTCGACTGATTGTTAATAAATCTTTCATTAAGTCCTGCTTGTGAACGGTAAACATTTTATATAGAAATTAATATTGTACTTACGCCTTGCCGATACCTATAAACGATGTTTAATGCGAATCAATTCACACTTTTAAACTCTAGTATTTTGCTTACGGAGGATTATATTTACCTGTAAAGGTATTCAGTCGTTAAAAAGTTGTTATCGGAATTGCTGTAGAGTGAAATTTTCTTTTCTTTCGCATTGAATTGCAATAACTTCTGAGAGTTGTTTCTCGATGTTAAAAATAGCTTGGGAAAAAACCAAAAATGTTCGTACAAAATCGCCTAGCATTATTTCTTATCATCGAGTACTCGGGCGGTTCCGAGGAAAGACTTTTTTTCAGATTTCTTGAACTATTTCACTAAAATAGAGCTCAAGCCAAAGGGTTGGATTGGAAAAAAAAAATTTTTACTAATACCTGAACGACGTTGAATTTTCGAAGAAAGCTGTTTTCGGGAATTTCGAAATTGGGATATCCTTAAATCCTTCGGTTGCTATGTTTTGTACGACGAAACAAAAGTTTTTATAAAACTTGAGAAGCGAGCGATTCTTTTCAGTACCAAAAAATCCATGTTCAGATATTCAATATTTGAAAGTTGAAAAAGTTTCGTTCTTACGAATTTCAATATAGATTTTTCGATACTAAAAAAAATCGCACGCATCTCAGCTTTTGCAAAAACTTTTGTTTCGTCATACTAAACACAGCCACCGAAGAATTTCACCGTGTCTCAATTTTTAAATTACCGAAAATAGCCTTTATTCGAAATTTCAACGTCTTTGAGGTAGTAGTAAAAAATCTTTTTCAGCCCAGCTTTTTTACGTGAGCTGTTTTTTAACGAAAAAGTGTAAGAATCTCGGAGAACTGCCAAATCTAAATAAGGCTCTTTTCTGAACCGCCCTAAATTGAGTAAGATATGTCCGAACGCTATCATTTTTGTTTTGAAGCAGCCATAAGCTTTTGGCATGATTTGTTTTTCACTTTGAACAAAAAAAGAATTTTTCACTCCACCCCTAAGAGAAAAGATTGTACTAATGTTGAAAAAATTATACATTACAAATCCAATCGGTGCTATACATATATTCTTTACTGAAGTATAAATTACCATCGTCAAGCAATGCAACATCTCACCGTAAAAACATTTCAGTTCCACTTATACTCGAAACTACGAAGGATAAAGAATCTGTCACGTTGTTCTATACACCCATAGATATTCTCCTACTGGCAAGAGCGTAATTTTGAAACCAATGTTCATCTGTATCAGGCCTATATCGGTACTGTAATTACAATTTTCAAAGTATTTCTGTCAGTAATAAGTTTGTGAAAGAAACGTTAGGTGATTATAGCTGATAGATGATGGTTTTTTTTTGTTTATATATGCCGATTTTAGACAAATTTTAATGCTGCAATATAATGTAAAAGGAAAAACTTGAGTAGCTTCGGTAAGTTCTGGCCCAATATTCCATTAAATTAATCAGTGTATTAATTATTATTGAAGTTAGTTTCGATTCCAGGCGTATAATTTCGAATACGTATTGACAGTGTGTGAGAAATAAATTGTTGACGACGAGTAGCATCGTTTATCAGGATAATCTTTGTAGAGCTTTGTAATTAAGAATTAAGCGTAACGAGCATCCTTATTTAATTGAAACTCACGTTAAAATTACTTTTTCACTCGAACGAGAAAAATCTCGATGATCAATTACTCACACGGCTTCAAGCACCAACAAACATGTTACGAATTATGGTTCTCCGATACATATCACTGTGTAATGCAATATTTTACTTTAAGCTAAAGCTCGCAATATGTAATTTTGAATGAAAAGACAACAAAATATAAACGTCTCTGTCTAAACGGGCATGTCCGGACATGCGTAGTTGTTTAACTATCTCGAGTAAATTAATTAAAAATTTCTAGTTAGTTTGTCATGTAATGAAAATTCTGTAAGAAAGTATATCATGTTGCCCAACATTTAAAAAAAAAAGTACCTCGGATGCTAATCGATGAAGAAAATATATGAAATTATTCCACCAAGGTAACGAATAATCGTTATTTCACTCAACATTCACACTCTTTTCCTGCCACGAGCTCAGAAAGTTATCCGCTAAAAGTAAGCAACGTGCCTATAACGATTTACTACTGCGACACTACGGATTATTCAATATTCAATTGCATTGCACTTTTGACACTTTGCTGCAATACATACATGTTAAGGAAGACATTCGTCGGGAAAGGTCATTGACTGACAAATTGCAAAAGCTTTCTCGATTTCAAAGGTAAAATGAGAGTCACGAACCTATGATGATGATAATACCTATCATACAGATAGAACGTACAGACACGGGAAAAAAATATACAGATAGTTCTTACCTCTCGCTGCTGGAGGTTGAATAATTAATTATCACCATCGAACTGTGTAAACGATACACTTTACGTATTCACTATTTCAATTATCTACAATGACACAGAATCAATCGGAAAAGTTTACTGTTCATCGGCTCGAGAATGTGTCTGGGATTAAACACCGGAAGTCGGCAACGTCGTTGACCAGAGGACGGGAAAAAACCGTAAATCGGTCAAATGGTCAGACGTCGATAGCTTTCGACGAACAGTGAGTTGGATTAGATTTCGGAGAAGCTGCAAAAATTGAAAACGTGCGCATCGATAATCCAAGAAAAAAGTTTGTCTTCATTCCAGAATGATTGACTGACCGAACTCTACCGGATCAAAGCAACGGAGAAATGCACGAACATTTCAAACCGATTAGTCTTTACAAACATTTCGTTCGGTGTATAATGCCATGTGCTTGGAAAATGCCGACTCGTACCGATCTTACAGGTTCCCAAGTTCTGTTGCTCGAGCGCACTGAACGAAAACAATAATCCCGGAGAGTTTTGCAATATGTTTATAATAATTTATTGATTACAGAGTTTCAAGTGAGAAACAACAAAGTACCGTGATTACAAAAGTTTAAAATGCATATTTTATCGTACACAGAGATTATAAATGGAAATAGTTCGCTGCTTAATTCTATCGATTTTTTTCATCAATTGAAAACGAGTCAAGGTAATCAGAAAATGAAAAGTAAAGTACCTGGAGCGGGGGCGAGGCGCAAGGTCGACGTTGTTTTCAGCCTTCGTGATACCAAGCGAGGCGTTGATGGCGATTTATTGGGAGGTATTGAAAGGTGTTGGATCTCCCTTTTCCGCTCTGTAGAATTCGCAGGAAATATATTTACATAAATAGATGATAAAACCGACTTTGATCAATAAAGACGAATGTATTTGAGGAAAGTTCTCCATGAATATTGTAGCGCAGTTATTTTCTTAACGGAATTACGAATATATACTAGCTTACCACTTGCTCTAGCTTTAGCCCACATGTAGTGCATTTGGCAAAGCAGATCTCAACGCCTTGACCAATTTTGTTCCGACTCTTGTACATGGTCCCCCATTTTTCGTTTCGTAATCGTTAACCAAGAATTTTAATTGGTTCTCTATAGTCAGCAGTTCCTGGATTTATAAGAATTGAACTGTAAATCCGACTGACCACTTTTGTAAATTCAATAAAATATGATTGTACAAGATTATCGTCGCAGCTGGATGACATCATTGCGAGGTTTGTCACAATGTGAAAACAGCAAGAACGAAGAGCGACGAATGTATTCTATCGCATTCTTTTCTTCAAACAAGTGCAAAGTACAAAGCATTTGGTCTTCGAAATCGATATTCAATATATTGAATTTACTTCTGATATAAATACCTGCTGAATATCTTCTATGCGTTGTTCGTTCTCATCGCGCTCGTCGCGTCGAGTGTAGTAACGATCCGGACTCTCCGCCCTTTGTTCCAGATCAATAATTTCCTGGTTCCTTTCGTCTTGTTCCTCGGCAAGTTGAAATAGTTTTCTACAAAGAAAAAAAAAAGAAAAAAAAATCACCACTGCATATCGACGGCCGATCTTCTTCTTATGTCGCGCATAGTGAAAAGATTGAAAAAAATTAAACCTGTTGGTTTCGTAGTATTTGCGCAACCTCTGCAGCTCTTCCTCGTGGAGCATCAACAAATCCTCCGTAAAAGTTTGATCGTGAAAGGGTTTGAACGCTTCACGGTCCTCCTCCCCAAAACGACATCGCTTCCACAATACTTCGATTTGGGAGCGCAGATCTGATACGTTACTTGCAATAATCTCACTCTTCTGTTGCTCGCATCTTTTGATTTCATCCTCGATCTGAAAGTTCACAAAAAATTGGCTAGCCAAGCTAATTGACGACACGTAAGAACGAAGCTGGTTAAAGTCTGAGAGAAAAACTCACAGCTTTTCTCGTACTGGCGGTATATCTTTTATTTCTATCCAGAAATTCTTCACGCTGTTTAGCCGGCACGTCCAGATAATTCCACAAAACTTTCAGCTGGTTTCGTTTCTTCTCTGCCTCTTGCTTCGAATTTATGAGAAATTTCTTTTAATTATCGTAAAGTTCTACTTTTCCCATATTCATGCTGTTGTGAATCAAATTTTCCCCATTGTAAACTAGGCTTTCAAAATCTTTCTCAGGCACAAGACGCGGTTCGTCCATTGTCTCAATGATATCGCTTTGGGGGCGTCCATAAATTACGTCATCGGTTTTAAAGGTCTAGGGGAAAGTGCAAAATGCGAAGTTCACAAATAAACAAAAATTTCTATTTGCGCGGTCTCGCTGCGACTCGGGGTGATTTTTTTTTCATTTCATTTAGAGGGAGAGGAGATCTTTAAATCTGACAGATAATGACGAAAAGAAGGGCGGGGGGTTAAAAAGCCTCAAAATTCGACAACGTAATTTATGGACGCCCCATTCAGGAATGCTTTAATGCTCCTTCCATGCGCGTTTACAATTGAAAGACGAGAAGTTAACAAAACCAAATTCAAAATGGGTACAAAATTTGGGAAACGAAGGAGTTTACAAGTATTTTTGACGTGAAATCGAACGATTGTAGAAACAAATCAAAGACAAATATTGCCGAAATCACCTGTGACTGAAATATCATATCCAATATTCACCTTTTCAGCTTCAATTCCGGCCAAGTACAATCTGAAACTCGTCAAGTTAGTTTCGGTAGGTATTACTGCCGCCATTCCAATGGGTTTGGAGCCAAGAACCTTGCAAATTTCTTTTTCCTGGAAATGAGTTATTGACAATATCATAAATTATCTACATTGAAAAAATATTTACTCTACACTCGCACACTCAGCCTTCAGCAAGAAAATGACGGATATACAATTTTTTATCATGAATTTCTACTACAACAAACCTTTTCCAGAAGTTCCTTTTTCGCGTCCAATTTTTTTTGTTGATCAGACTTTAAAGATTCTAGCTGTTCTCGCAGTCTGACTCTCTTGCCGTATAGTGATAAGTTTTTATATTCACCATTTTTGATCTCAAATTTTAGATCCTACAATAATTCAGTCGTTAAAATGGCAAAAACTAATCAATATGACTAGAACATTAATGAATAAATTTTTCTAATACATTCGAATATAATCAGCTAAGTTCGAAGATAAATAGTAATTCAAATTAGGTAGATAATCGAATGATTGTAGTTGATGTAAAGTTATTGCTAGTAAAACGAAAAGAAGTGTTTAATAATAAATGAATGTTTAAAACAATGAATAATTAAACCTTTCCAAGTTTTAGTGTCTCATTCCTCATGTTGTGGACTTCCTTCGCTAGGCGTATTCTTCTTTGTTCTATTTCGGCAAGCGCGCAACAGCCCATATCCTGTTGCATGATCCGCCCGTTAAAAATAAGAACCGATACTTAAAACTATACTTTCATTTGCATTCGAGCACTTTTTTTTTTTTTTTTTTTTTTTTACCGGCATAGATAAACAACCGAAAACAGAAGTGATATCAAGCATCATTTTCAATTTGTTATAAGTTGACAGTAAGCTGGCAATATTTCAGGGCAGTGAGTGGTAGGCACGTAAAACTGTGAAAGATTACCCGAATACATTCGAAGAACCGCCGCAAGTTCATTTCCTGCCGAACATCATAGATGCTTGCGATCTCAGCCATAAAATCCTTGATCGATCCATAGATCATCTGTTCCTTTAGCTCCCTGAAAATATAAGTAACATCTCGATGTTGTGGTAAAAAATAAACAACGGCGCGTGAAATGGCTTCAACTACTTGTTTGAAGAAACCAAGCCAAAGATACGATTGAAGCGTGACTGGTATTAGTGACAGGATTGATGAAAAGGTTTTACCACAGAATTGGTGAAGAATTTTAATATGGATGCGTTGCAGACGGATCGATGAGAGACAGAAAATTCTAGTGCTCAAGTTCACGTCTCTGCGTTTTTCTGTTATCGAAAACGAACCACCCAATTTTATGGAGGTCAGGCTTACCAAACATTCGTAATATCGATACTCATTTTCCTTGTTCTCAATTTTAGTACTTATTGCAAGAAAATATTCTCCTTGACCAAAATGGTAACTGTATAGTAGGAGGTACATTTTAAAGTGATGGGCAATCCGAAAGGAGTGAAGAGCGGTAATATTTTTCGGTAAAGCATGTTTTTAGCGACCTCATACAAACCAAATAATCTCGACTCGATAAATTTCAAAGTCTGGTACATTTTCAAAAAATCAGCAACGAGTCTAAACCACAATGCTTATCGGAATTGACCGACGCCTATTTTACTTTTGTACAAAATAACTTCGTTTGTGATGATATGGTTTCGAATGAGTTTGCTTTTCAATTATGTGGTTTTTTTTTTACAATTCCAAGCAACAGCCTGTCTAATATTTTGAAACCGGAGCTGCTTCACCGTCATTTCACCTTGGCTCTTCGGAAACAATTGCCGTACATTGTGGAAGGATTAAGTACAATGTAACCATATGAGAATCAAAATGGACAACAAAAAATAATTTGGCCTGAAATCACAACATTCAAACTAATCCCGTCAATGTCATTTTGTGTTCATTGTAGAGTCGTAGCCCGCACTTGTTGGCTTTGCAAACATTTATCGGCTAAGGGTGGTGACGAGATCCCCTTAAGGTCGTATGACGTTAAGAACGTGATAAACCGATGATAAATATTCTGATAAAAATTAATAAATCGAGGTAATATTATCTTGCGTCAATTTTCTAGGGTTTTGTTTTTACGAAAATTAATCCAGCCATCACACGGACAAGCGTGACGTCCAAACTCCTTGGAATGTTCTAAAGTTTGTCTGACACAACGGTCTCGAACTTTTTTAGGCGTAGTGATGTACTCCCGAAATTTGATGCCATGACGGTTTAATTTTAATTGACGCATTAACCGATTTTCAAGGTTCTGTAAACGTCTAACCGACACATCTTGTCCGAAGGCGACAACGAACAATATACTTACCAAACTCGAAGATCTGCCATTTTTTTCTGACAACTGTTCGCAGAATAAAATATCGAACAATTTCTTTAACTAAAATAACTATCCGCAGTATAGAATGTCAAACAATTCCTATAACGTCAATATTTTCGGCTTCGCATGCAGAGCAGCTTTGATCACCAGAACTTAGGTGAAGTGTGAGCTTTGCTGCTCAAAACTGGGCGCGCAACCCCCACTCGCCAGTTTTACTCGATTGTAACGCCCCGACTCGAGCGGTAAATTTGGTGGACTTGGGACCGACGATAAGGGGACCACCCGCATATATAGCTTATTGCGTGATTCAACTTAAGTTAAACAGGCATTATAACGAAACTATTTCCCTATTCATGCTCAGCCAATAATTATTTTTCGCTTTCCCTTAGGTATTAGCTCAACACAAAATTTCTCTCTCTCACCCATTTGAAAAAATTGCCTGAACCTTGAAACGACTTTGAAGGTCCTTGGAAAAGTCAAAGCCAAGGTCACCACTGGGTAGCTACGGAAAAATCGTACAGCATTAATACCCACCTTTTTTTTCTACGACTCGATGTTTTCAAGTTATTCGGTCGTCGATGAAATTTTTGGAACACCCTGTATGCGTAGGTATGTACTCATATGAACATATTTATTTGTTTATACGTGGGTGTAATATGTTCAGAGTAACGAATTATGAGTACTGTGTGCTTTGTACAGTACTTTTATAATGTCATATTACAGAAATATTGACATTTGTTACATGGATCTATGATTTCGCGGTGTTTTTAATGTAGACGAATGAAATAACAAAAAATTATTGATAGACCAGTAAACGGTGATTCTATGGGTGTTTAATCAACGTTATTAGTGTAAAGTCTAAAACTTTTGCAGGAATTATAATTACAATTTATATTTGTAAATAAGATTTTCTTTTTGTCCCACTAGAGTGGCAGAAATACGCATAAATAATAAATATCCAGGTCAATAATTGGTATAATCCGCATATTTATCATTCTCAATCTTCTTCAAGATAGATCGCATAATGTACCAAATTCTATTTGATCATATAATCATCAACGATATTATTGTTAGCTGGCTTTAAGCCCGTACAGTGAGAAAAAAAATTTATTAGATTCAATAAATATTAATTGATCCAAATAATCCATAAGTTTGTATAGTTCTGAGAACCCATTTGTTCAGAGCTAAAATTGCTGTAGTTTTCAATTTAAAAAATCCGTATTTGGGAAAAATAAAAAATAATTCAAAGTTTGCTGAGTGGCGCGAAATTTCCGATACGAAATTTTCAGTTTAATGCTATGAAATGAATATGTGATTGTTTGAAATACATTGAACTCGAAAGCATATAGCATTCTAATCTGTACATCAATATTTATGTTTCGACAAAAAAATGATTGTTCAGGGTGAGAAGTTGTTCGAACCAAATAAACTACAAGTGAAAAAAATTAGTTGTTTGCTTCGATAACTTCTTTCTCAGTTTATAATCACCACAATTATTTTCTAACGAATCAATCTTACTGTTTTTCCTTTCAATGCTCGATTGCCAAAATATTTTAAACATGACAGACGAAAGAACAATAATCCATCCACTCGATTCAAGTTTATAGTTATTTGTCGAAGTTTAAATAAATACACATTTTTCTATACCGTTACTCATTTTCAATCGATCAGAGCTATTCGATTCTACGGGTTTTGAACAAAAGTTGATAAATTTCAAATTTGATGATTGAATTAATTCGACAAAACATTTTGCCAGACTATATAAGCAGGAATGATGAGAAAAAGAATCGGAAACCTTATCGCAGTCCCGAACAGGTATTAGATACTCGACCATTCGTAATTATACATAATTACATTGCAACATATCAGAATAATGTTGCAATTTGTCAATCGATGACTTTCCCTGACCAAACTCTTCCTCAAATTATCCTTATTGGGTTACGCACTCTACATTTATCAAAACTTACGGTATAACAGAAGGACATTACGTCAATGCAATTCGAAAGCATATCTTGCACACTTAACGCAATGTCAATCTTTTATTGATTTGAAAGATGAAATGTGAGTCGTGAACCTAACATTTAGATTAGATAATAAAACATACAGATAGTTGTTACATCTCGCTGCTGCAGGCTGAACAATCAATTACCAGAATTGGACTTTACAAACGATACACTTTGGACATTTACTCTGTCAATTATCTCTAATGACACATGATCATTCGGAAAAGTTTACTGTTTATCGTCTCGATAATGTATCTGGGTTTAAACACTGGGAGTCGGCAACGTCGTTGACCAGAGGACGGAAAAACAACGGTAAATCGGTCAGATGGTCAGATTTCGATTGCTTTCGACGAACAGTGAGTTGGATTAGATTTTGGAGAAGTTGCAAGAATTGAAAACGCGCGCATCGATAATCCAAGAAAAAAGTTCGTCTTCATTCCAGAATGATTGACTGACCGAACTCTACCGGACCAAAGCAACGGAGAAATGCACGAACATTTCAAACCGATTAGTCTTTACAAACATTTCGTTCGGTGTATAATGCCATGTGCTTGGAAAAGGCCGACTCGTACCGATCTTACAGGTTCCCAAGTTCTGTTGCTCGAGCGCACTGAACGAAAACAATAATCCCGGAGAGTTTTGCAATATGTTTATAATAATGTATTGATTACAGAGTTTTAAGTGAGAAACAACAAAGTACCGTGATTACAAAAGTTCAGAATGCATATTTCATCTTACAAAGAGATTATAAATAGAAATAGATTTTGCTTAATCTATCTGTTACATCAATTAATGCACTTATGTATCTTCGATTAACTGTGCTCACAGTAGCAAAATTATCTCTTGGTTTTCAGAGATGTAATGACGAATCGTCCATGAATCGAAATCATCTTATCGCCATTTTGTTTTTTGTATGATACTTATAATGAGAAATAACTAATCCTATATAATATGTAGACGTTTGATGCTGCAGAATGCTTCAGTAAAATATTCTCAGATTCTTGTTAACAGTCAACTGAGTGAGGTTGACGTAATTTTCGGACTCCCTGATGCCTAGCGAGGTGTCGACGGCAATTTATTGCGGGGGTTTTGGACCGTCTTTTCCCTCTCTTCAGAATTCGCAGGAGATATACGCCGTATTCCAACGCCCGACGATGCACTCAAATGATCTCTTTCTAGCCTACTTTAGCGTAATCCCGGGTCGTTCAACTGCCATGTATTCCGTCCCGGATAATTGCACCGAGTCGGCCAACATTCTTCCACCTGTCTTATATGGTACCCCATGTTTCTTTTCGTACTGTTCGACCAAAACTTTATATTGTGTCTCTAGCTCCAGCAGTTCCTGGGTGAATGAAAATTTAACTATAAGTCTGACTCAGCACTTTTTTCAATTTAATAAAATATTATTCTGTAAGATTGTCGTCGTGGATGGATGACATTATTGCGATGCTTGTCACCAATGTGAAAACAGAATGAACCAAGAACGACGTATGTATTCCATCGCTTTTGTTAAAACTAGTGCAAAATTACCAGTACTAAGCATTTGATCGTTGGAATCGATATTCAATGCACCGAATTTACTTCCGGCATAAATACCTTTTGAAGATTGCGAATCGTTTCTTCTCCAGTAGAGGCCTGGCTATCTTCCAGATCCGGAATTTGTATCCATATCACACTTGGTTGCCTAACAAGTTCAAATATTGTTCCGTAAATATCGCCATTTCTTATCAACGGCCGGTCTTCTTCTTATCTGGCGGATAGTAAGAAAATTGGAAAAAATAATACCTGTCGCATCCATAATACTTGCACTGCTTTTTAAACCCTTTTTCGTAGCTGGAGTGCAAATGCTCCGTCGTAGGATAAACTTCATAGAGCTGGAACGCTTTACGTTTATCGTCCCCAACAAAACATTGATGCCACAATTCTTGGATTCGAAAACGCAATTTTCGTACGACCCTTTCAATATTCTCACCTCTCTGCTGTATGGATTTTTTGGTTTCAGCTTTCAACTGAAAGTTCACAAAAATTGTCTAGACACGATACCTAACGTAACACGTAACAGTAAAATGATACCGGTTAAAATCTGAAAGAGAAACTCACAGCTTTTACAGTAATGACAGTATATTCTTTATTTTTATCAAAAAATTATTGACATTTTTCGGTCAGCTATATCGAATTTATTTCTGATGTGAATACCTTTCTAGTGTCACTATGCCGGCTATTATGTGCAAGGCGCCGGTCACCTTGATTCTGATAAAGATTTGTAACCTTCGTACGGTGTTCCATCATATACATTTGTTTGGCCAAGTCCTGTCGTTTGTTAACAAGCGCAACAAATGGTCTGGAAAAAACACGACATTTACTTATAAACGGCAGCCCTTTTTCTTGCATGGGGGATGATATAAGAATGGTGGAAAATAATACCTGCAAAAATTGTAGTGTTCGCACAACCTCTCCATCTCCATTTCGTGGAGGTTGAACAAATCCTCCGTAAAGGTTTGTTCTTGGAAGGGCCTGAAACATTCCTCCTCCCCATAATAACAGTCTCGCCACAAATCTTCGATTCGCGAACGAAGTTTCGTAATGTATTTTAAGGTTTTCTCCCTTATATCCTGTTTGCATCTTTCGATTTCATCCTCAAGCTGAAAGTTGACGAAAATTGGCTAGACACGATACTCGACGACAGGTAAAAGTGAAGTGATGCTGGTTAAAGTTTGAACGAAAAACTTACAGTTTCTTTCGTAACGGTAATACATTTCCTAATGCGCTCCAGAATTTCTTGATAATTTTCGATCGGCTTCTCCAAATGATTTTGGAGGCTTACTGCCTCAATCTTCAGCCCTTCGACTTGCTTCGCCAGCGTGATACTTTGATCTTCCATTTGACCGAGTGAGCTACTTTCAAGATCCTGTTCCATGATCCGCCCGTTAAGAATTAGAACTTGTACTTGGAACTGTACGTCGATTCGCGTTCGAGTACTTTCGTGAAGTGAGAACTTCGACGGCGCTGCCTCGAATAAGCAATAACGCCGTTGAACGTCCGTTCGTCCGAATAACTCGAGGGGCGGAACTGGGAAGCGGCGTGGTGGGGGAAGGGAGAGGAGGCGGCCACTATTCCCTGGATTCCCAGAAATCCTGGATCCCGTCTGAAGTATCGAAGCAAGGCCTTTTCCAGTCAATTTCCTCGGGATCGACATCCCAGATTGAAGTTACGATCAAGTCCAGTACCAATCGATAGAGGAGTTCGAGGTCGTGCATCAAGAAAAAATCAGAGTGCCACCCTCCACCCCCTACGATTATTATTTTTTTTTTTTTTTTAATCGTGATTCGAACCTTCCTGAACATGAAAAAACATGGCCGGCACCTCGGATTTGACTGGAAAGTTTTCCGCTCGTAAATTTTGGGGGGCGGCCAAGGCAGCAACAATCTAACGACAGCAGCTGCGACGTTCGCAGGTATATTGAGTTCTTTCACAGGCCGCGTCTTCAGGTATAAGGGTCCCTCGGTCGGACAATACATCCGTTTTTCAGACAAAGCGAAGGAAAATGGTGAGCTCATGGTTTTCCAAGAATTGCAAGCTGCTGCGACGTTCGCAGGTATATTGGGTTCTTTCACAGGCCGCGTCTTCAGGTATAAGGGTCCCTCGGTCGGACAATACCTCCGTTTTTCAGACAAAGCGAAGGAAATGGTGAGCTTATGGTTTTCCAAGAAATGTGTAAATTCCTCAATCCTGTATATATCCTCCACAGTACTCGGGCGAAAGGGACCGTTACGTGCCGGGCCCGACTAAGCGAGGGGCTGGATGGGACTGCATCCCCGGGCCCCAAAAACACCCGGGGCCTCTTACCGGGTCCGTTATTTGGAAACGTTCCGAAAGGATGTCACGCTAAGGTAAGAGAAAGTAAATTTTCTCGTAATATTGTGTACAAATAATACATTCTTATTCGATACAATTTTTTGACAGGATCCAGTATTTCTGTAGGAATTTAGATATTCGATGCCTGGAAGAATTCGCGATTGTTGTTCTAAGAACTTAAGGGAGCTTTCCAGTGTGAAATTTTCAAAAAATCGATATTTTTTTTTTTGCTTTATCGAATAGTATACACTCTTCCGAATATTCCCTGAAATTTTCATGCCGAAATTCAGATTATTTCGGTTACTGTACAGCATTTTTTGGAAGAAGGCAAGGGAGCGCTACAGCTGCCGCGTCGGCCGTCTGCCCGTGCGACTGTTATTTCTATTGTCTCGTTCCTACCTGCACGTACATGAACTTGGCTCGCCAATTGTCGAAAATGTGAATTCGGACTATTGCATAATTTGCCGTTAATTAGCCGTAAATTAGTCGCGCGACTTATTTTTTTGTCGCACTCAATTTTCAAAAAAAAAGCGGATGGCGTGCTAAATTCTTGAAAATCAATCAATCACTGTGTGTGGCAACTAGCCCCAAAGCACGTATTCTGCGGCAAGCAGATAGTAGAAATCGCTACGCAGTGTGCTGTGTGCACCTTCAATGAAGGTTACGACCCAATTTTAAAAATTTTGAAGACGATGGGATGCACGATAGGGCCGAGCGCCGCAGATTTCGCCGCTAAGTACAAGAATGCGCGCATCATCCAAGCAAACCGCCGGGCGTCCCTGGATAGCAAAGAGGCGAGGACAGCTCGTCGGACTGAACAATCCATTGAGCACGATCTTTTCGAAGAAGCAGAAGGGATATTGTACGGACCTGGCATCGCTGATTGACCGTAAGTAAACGATTTACCTAAAATTTCCTCACTTGAAACTTTGAACGCGTTTTTCTCGAAACAGCATTTTTCAAAACGGTGTCCAACTTGGAGGGCAGAGTTTTAAAGCTATCGAGTTGAATTTTTTACACAATATTCTTAACGTCATTGTTTATCGTGCTATGGAAGCTTTTTTTTTTTTTTTGACATCTTCCTATTTTTTTGTAAAAAAAACTGCCAAAAAAAATGCTAAAATCGATACTTTTTGTTCAAACCGGCGCCATTTTTGCAAAAAAAAAAAAAAAAGAAAAAAGCCTCCATAGCACGAAAGCCAATTATATACAGATCAATAATCTTTTTGTGTTTTTTGTTTCAGATCAAAATTGTGACCCCCAACGTGGACACCACATCCAAGTGCATTTTCTGCAACAATTGTTTCATCATTTTTATAGATATTAATTAATAAATAAATCGATCTTTAAAAAATTGTTTAGTATTCTTCAATACCCAATTAATATACAAAAAAAAAACCAGACCGATTAGATTATTTTTTCTTTAAAAAAAAAAATCGCGAAAAACAGCGATTTTTCGGGCTGTCACACTGGAAAGCTCCCTTAAAACCCCTTCGCCAACAATATCGCGTGAAAGACGTGCTACGTCGATCGGGCCAAACGTGAGAATCACGAGTGAAAGCCGTTGTATTTACACGTGTGACCGAGCTTGTCGTTGATTATGGGCCCCGGCGATCGGAAGTTAAATCGTAGGTTGAGGGTTGATTGAGAGTTTATCGTTTGGATCAAGGCAGTTTATTCTACTACTAAAATTGCAGCCTAGAGGTTTTTTTTCGAGCCGTTCAGAAATACCTGACAATGAAAGTGATGAAATGTTAAATGCTTTAAAAGTTTTGAATTTGATGATTCATCCAGAAATGGTCCAAGTTTTTCCAAACACGTATATTGCGTATAGATTACTACTTACTGTACCAATAGCAAACTGCGAGACAGAGAGATCATTTTCGATTTTAAAACGGATTAAAAACATGTTCCGATCCAGTGCTAAACGAAAGATCGTCCTCTTAATCTCAATTGAGCATCGAAAAAGAGTTGCTCAGGTCACTCGACTAAAATGATTTAAGGGGAGAAATCCCTTTAGGTCAGGTAGCGAGTCGGGTGGTCGGACCGTAAGAGGCGGAGCAACCTTCACATCACAGTGCTCCCTTATCTACCTTTTTTTTTGACCTGGCAGATGTTTCGAAAAATTTTATAAAGGGGACATTATAGATATATCCATATAGCGTGAAACGGTAGGTATACGGAACGATACGTTGCCCGAAAAACAGATTCAGTTTCGTTTGAAATTTTGTCACGAACGGCCTAGTTTACCAAAGTAAAATGCCAAACTATCCGAAAGGAACGCGAGGCAATATAGCCCGAAAATGTGCTTTTCGAGGTAGAAGAAGGTCTGCTGTACGCGCCTGGCATCGCTGATTAATCGGTAAGTCACTGCAATCACTAGTTTTCACATGTTGAAACTTTAAACGCGATTATCTCGAAACAACATTTTCAAAAACTGCTCGTGTCGTAGCTCCAAAAGTTATCGACCGATTTCGATGAAATTTTGGGAGATCACACTCAGTAATATTATCGGAAGGATGTACCTAAAGTTCGAAAGGTAGCGCGTAAATAAATACCTTTTTAGGGGTCAAGTATGTCGAAAAAAAGGTCGAAAATTCGAACCTTAGAATAAAAGGGCTCCCAAATTTTCAATTTTGCACTTTGTCATCATTTTTTAGGTACACCCTTCCCCTTAATATGTCAATAAACGAATAACACTTGTTAAATCTTTTTCAGATCAACAGCAAAAGAGTAACAACTGCAGCACTTTTCGATGTCACGGAAAACAGGCGTCCCAGGACCCTTAATAACGCCGCCATTTTGTGTATGATCGCACCAAAAAAAAAATATTTCTCACCTTGAATGCTTCAATAAAATTATGTTAAAATTTGAAAATTATTAGATAATTTTTTCCCCTCTAAAAAAATTATCGAAAAATACCTATTTTTCACGCTTCCAAAGGGATTTCTCCCCTTAATTGCAGAATTCGCTCAAGTTAAGTCGAGGAAAAAATGTTTTCAATTATAATAACGACGAATCGCAATGAGCATCAATTATGTGTATTAAAATAATATTTCCTAAATATAAACCTAAAACACTCCTCCCACACTGTTATTTTTTGACACCCGGTACCCGCTATGGACACTCTAGTGCTCGTATGTTATTTTACAGGGAACCGTCAAAAGTCAAGTGTCGAAAAAATTCTTGAATACAGAAAAATATGTTTTTTATACTCCAATAGGTTTTGGATCGAAATATTTTGACTTTATGAAAAAACTTTTTAACGTTAGCCACAATGAGAGCTTTCAAATGTTCACATAATGCTAGTGTACACGGTGGGGATGGAGGGTTAAGTAACGCTATATGTCTTCTAAAATAACTGTCCGCTGTGTAAAATAGCGAACGATTCCTTCAAAATTTATATATTCAAAACTGGGCGCGCCACAATCACTCGCCGGTTTTACTTGATTATAGCGCCCGACTTCAGTGGTAAATTTGGAAGACTTGGGACCGACGATAAGGGGACCACCCGCATATATAGCTTATTGCGTAATTCAACTTAAGTTAAACCGGCATTATAACGAAACTATTTCCCTATTCATGCTCAGCCAATAATAATTTTTCGCTTTCCCTTAGGTATTAGCTCAACACAAAATTTCTCTCTCTCACCCATTTGAAAAAATTGCCTGAACCTTGAAACGACTTTAAAGGTCCTTGGAAAAGTCAAAGCCAAGGTCACCACTGGGTAGCTACGGAAAAATCGTACAACATTAATACCCACCTTTTTTTTATACGATTCGATGTTTTTAAGTTATTCGGTCGTCCCGAAATTTTTGGAACACCCTGTATGCGTAGGTATGTACTCATATGAACATATTTATTTGTTTATACGTGGGTATAATATGTACAGAGTAACGAATTATGAGTATTGTGTGCTTTGTACAGTACTTTTATAATGTCATATTACAGAAATATTGACATTTGTTACAGGGATCTATGATTTCGCGGTGTTTTTAATGTAGCCGAATGAAATAACAAAAAATCATTGATAGACCAGTAAACGGTGATTCTATAGGTGTTTAATCAACGTTATTAGTGTAAAGTCTAAAACTTTTGCAGGAATTATAATTATAATTTATATTTGTAAATAAGATTTTCTTTTTGTCCCACTACAGCGGCAGAAATACGCATAAATGTCCAGGTCAATAATTTTTGTAATCCACATATTTCTAATTCTCAATCTCATTCAAAATACATCACATAGTATATCAATATCTATTTGATCATATAATTACACCGGCCCACAAAAAAAAAGTGGTCTGCAGCTTTGACCGGACCTACCTATCTTTATGTATTTTGACGCGCCGAATCCGAATTTATAAGTCAGTTTTGCCCGTACACCCTAAAATTTTGAGTAAATTGCAAAAAACATAAAAATCGCGAAAAATTATCAATTTTGGTAAGAGAAAAATTCATGCAACTATAGACCAAGTATGATATTTATGTATTTTGGTCCGCTGAATCCAAATCTGAAGTTTATTTAACCATAAGCCATTTAAGGGGCACACCTAGTGTGAAATTTTCAAAAAATCGATTTTTTTTTTTTCATATTTCCATAGGTTATACCTTTAAACTCTTTTCCAACCTTTGCAAATAGGATTCCGGTTTCTATTGTGAGCCTTCAGGTATATTTTTCCTTTACTGCCACGTCACGTATTTTCGGAGCCAGATACATTTGGTGTTATTGTGACCGTTGTATCGAGTACTTCGTAAACGCGTTTTTCTTGAAACAGCATTTTTCGAATTTGCTGGAGTGATTACTCGGAGACAAATGATCCGATCGCTATCAAATTTTTTTTGCATCTTCCCTATATAGTTCTCCATACGATGACCCTCCATTTTTTTGATCTGATCAAAAATCGGATTTTGGTAGGCCAAAAACGACCAAAATTTTGGGTAAAATTTAACTTTTTTTTTCAACATGCCGCCATTTCGTCAATTTTTGATTTTTTTGTTCGCCCGAGGGTCATCGTACAGACAATATGTTTTCGTTTAACGAGAATTTTTTTTTTTTTTAAGTTTTATCAACGGAGAAGGCTGCAATCACTCCAGCAGTGGAGGACCTTTTTTTTTTGGCGCCGCCGGAGATCGCGTGTCATTTCAAAAATATTTAATATATTATTCCAAAAATTTTACTGTGTATTCTCAAAACATGTATAAATATACCCTCAAAATTTTAAAACGATTGATTCACTGGTTTTTTTTTTTTCAATTCCCAAAAATTGCCTTTTTTTAGGCTGTCACACTAGGTGTGCCCCTTAAAATCTAAGTAAATTGCAAAAAAATCCCTGAAAATTGCGGAAAATAGAAAAAAATCTCTAAAAATTTAAAAAAATTGATGGTGTTGTGATGAAAATAATTTATTAAATCAAAACAAAATATATATTACGTTATTTGATTCGCGGAATATAAATTTGAATTTATTTTTCAGATTTTGATGGCTTTCCAGTCTTGTAATTCTTTATTAATTTTAAATTTTAACAATTTGTAAATAGATATAAATTTAAAGTTTATTTGGCCCGTTAGCCCTCAAAAAAATTAAGCTAATACGGATAATTGGACATATAGTAATGAAGAAAATTGATTGAACTTAATTAAATTTATTTCTATCAAAAAATCTTTTTAAAAACCATACGAAGATAAGGAACGACCTTTCTGATTTCAAGCTGTTCTTCGCTTGTGTCGAACCCTTTTGTCTTCGAATGACCTACGCAAAGGGTTTCTTTTTCGCTTTCTGTTTTCATCGGGTACATTTCTCTTCAGTGTCCAGCAATGATCTGCCATCATATTGACATTCCACTTTCCTTGATATCGACTCTCCATTTCACTTATGACTTGGTGGAATCTTTCGCCTTGATTTTCAGGAACGTGTTGAAGGTGAGAATGTAAGAAATGCAATTTAAGATTCATTAAGCAACCCATAGTATCGTAATTGTCCAACAACTCTTCAACTAAATTTCCGTAATGTTCACTCTTTTTATTTCCCAAAAAATTTTGTGGCACAAGCTTCTAACCTTCAATTTTTTGCTATTTTTCGCAATTTACTTAGATTTTAAATGGCTTATGGTTGAATAAACTTCAGATTTGGATTCAGCGGACCAAAATACATAAAAATCATACTTGGTCTATAGTTCCATAAATTTTTTTCTTACCAAAACTGCTAATTTTTGGCGATTTTTATGGTTTTTTGCAATTTACTCAAAATTTTAGGGCGTACGGGCAAAACTGACTTCAGATTCGGATTCAGCGCGTCAAAATAGATAAAGATAGGTAAGTCCGATCAAAGGTGCAGACCACTTTTTTTTTCTTGTGGGCCGGTGTTATCAACGATATTAATGTTAGGGTGCTCTAAGACGTACAATCACTTCACTTTTATCAACGAATCAATGTTACTGTTTTTCGCTTCAATTTTCGATTGCCAAAACATTTCAAACATAACATACGGAAAGAAACCAACAATACACCCATTATATTCAAGTTGGTTTTTAGCCGTACTTTAAATAAATGTACATTTTTCTATAACGTTACTGAATTTCAATCGATCACAGCTATTCAACTCTCCAAGTTTAAATGAAAGTTAATAAATGCTAAAGTTCTATCCGAAAAATAGAATCTTCATCGGAATAGGAGCATGACAGATATATTTCGTTCTGCTGAATAAAACACAATACAGTGACGGCCATCCACTGACTCTCATGGAGAAAAATTGCCAATTTTCACGCAAAATATTCTTTATAAAATAACGTTAAATACTTATCAAAGAGTCTGCAAGAAAAAGTAAAGTAACACATTTTTCACCTCCAATGTACACATAATTTGTACGTACATGTGATTAAAATTGCATATCATGTGTACAAAATTGTCATATTTAAACGTACTGTGTGTATAAATGACAAATCAGCAAATCGATTCAGCGATTGCATTAATTCGGTAGACCATTTTACCAGATTATATAATTAAGAATATTGAGAGAAAAGTGAAGAAACTTATCGCAATCCCGAACAACTATCAGATATCTAAAGCATTCATAACTATACATAATTACATCGCAACATGTCAAAATCTGATTAAAAAAATACGTAATATATTTATTGTAATGGTGATTCACTTTCCATAGTATAACTTTTTACACGGCTGAATTTGAAAGCAGGGTACAAGCTTCCTGCGAGATTTAGGCATGTACTGTTTTCTTGCCCGTTCCAGTACTTGGTGAATATGTTGTAAGTTTTCCAAGCTAGCTGCGAATTGGCCCTCTTATAAAGGTTTTGAATCTCAAATTCCTGAAAATAATTCACGTGCTCTTAGGACAGCATTAATCGGAAATAGAATGAGAAAAATAGAAACCATTTCAACTTTTATCCAATAGTTTAGAAAAGAAAAAATGCTAACCAAGTGAAAAGTCTTTTCGCCACTATCGTGAATTGGGTCTCTTCTTCTACGCCGGTAAGCATTGTTATTTGTTTTGGTTTCTTGGCTTTTTAATACCAATATTACACAATTTAAGTGAAGCCTGTAATGACCAATCAATACTGAAGGGTTTTTTGGATTTCGTTGTTTCAAAGAATTCACACAACTCTGAGCTTCGTCTGCCGATGTTAGCATTAAAACTCGACCCTCTGGGAAGAAGCTGCCGAAAATAAAATAACAAAAATATAATCAGAAAAGGTCTGAGTGACAATTTCCAAGTTCCATAAATATGGTTGAATAAAATCTCTTCTCTTACCGAAGATACCTGAAGTATTCAACAAGATGCCATGGCCTATAAAATTGATCTTGAAAACTGTTTTCACCGTGACGTACATAGGATGTTTTACTGATGTAGCAGCCGTTGTAACGAAGTCTTGGACGTTCTACGAACATTTGTCTCCAGGATTTGTAATCAGGCTCAAATGTACCACAATTTACACCCCATGCTCTGCAACATTATTGCAATTGATGAAGATTACTTGAGAAATAGAAAAATTGGCATTTTTTTCACTGCCTTAAAAAAAATGTTGCAGTTTCGGGATACATTGGGTTTTAAAAGGTGAAAATGAATGTAACTGTTTTCCAATATTGCATATTCATGTAGGATGCTTGAATAATCCCTCCTTACTTGATGCAAGCTAATCTCCAAATCTCATCGTCTCTAGCTGATACGAAAAAACCACGACATACTTTTGCAAACACCTCTAGGGATCTTAAATCAAGCTCTGATGAAACCACCCATCTCAGAATGTATAATATTATCTCCATAGGTAAGGCTGATATATGCGTTGTCTGGAAAAATGAAACCACTGTTATCTTCAGCTAAAAACTACAGTGATGTTTTGTTAGTAATAACCTACTTCCATGAAACTGATTTATCTAGAAATCGTGTTGTTAAAAAACTCAGTGTGCTTTAATAGCTCGATACCTGTACTTCAAACTTACAACGCTGGACTTATACGCTGGTTTCAGTCACCAAAGGTATGACATATTGTGCAAAGGTTTGATTAATGATTTCCTGAATAGCGGCACGAGTTTTGAGAAACACGAAAATCGAATTAAAAAACGGAGAAATTGAACCCAATCAGAGAGGATCTTTTGTATTTGGCTTTACATACTTCAGGACTGAAACTTATGATAAACTTCAGCAGTGTTTCAAACTCGAGTACAAAAGCTGTTGCAAAATGTGGTATGCGTATTACATTTTTCCGACACTTACACTTTGCTCAAATTGCGGAGAACAAACACGTTGATTTTTACAAATAATTCGTGTTATTTTAGTAAGTAGATCTCCATCATCTTCGTTATCTTCTTCCTCATCCATCTCTATGCCTGGATCTTTATCTTGTACTTCTATGCTGTTCTCAGGATCAAGCCTCTCACGTGTTTTTGGTTTTGTAGATTCATACAAGCGAAACTCAATGTCAGGTATGAGCTGCACAGCACGTTTATAGAACTGAATTGCTTCATACAGTTTGCCATTTTGCTCATTCTCTATACCTTTGAGGAATAAGGTTTTAGCCTGTAATAAAACGATTTGTATGATATTATTAACAAGTAAATTTAAGATTGATTCAAAATCTAATGCAATCGAACTATGTCAATGCGAAGAAACACAAAGAAAAAATTCAATTACTTCACCAATATGAGTTTGTTTAGCGAATGGCAGAAGAAAGATTCTTACTACACAAATAACTAATTATATGATTTGTGTGCCTTCCTCTAAACTGCTTACATTATCGTCATAAAGTTTAACATTATGAAATATATTACTCTAATGCATTTTTATTATATATCGGATACCTTGTTTTCAATGGATGCTGAATCTCCTTCTGAAGGGATGTTATTTGAGATTTGAGAAACTTGTATGTTTGGTTCCTTTCTGGGTGATATTTCAAGTTCTCGTTGCCATCTTTCCCTGAATGAAGCCAATGTGTTTTCCACATTTTCTTCATGTGATAATGAAAAATCCTCCTGATCGTCATTACTTTCATCGACTTCTTTCCCGGACTCTGCGGTTTGACTCTATTAATATACGGGCATTAATTAATATTGACTATAAATTAACCTATGATGTTAAACATCTATTGACAGTTAAAATGTTTGACAAAATTCATCATCTTTTACACGAAATATTAATATTGTCATGATAAAGTTAGTGGAGAATTTAACAAACAAAAAAGAAAATTACTGCTGCGAGTACAGAAACATTTCAAACTTATTTCATCATCATTAATGATTTTATGTTATGAGGAATGGCGCAATCAAAATAGAAATAATGCATACATAAAATTGTTGTATTGTTAATATGACAGTGATATGTTTCAATACAAGAACATCCATTTTTTTCTAAAAGAACATCAACGGAGGAGCGCGAATAGAGAAAAATTTGCGAATTAGAATTCGTGTTATCCATGTAAATAACGAACGTGATTCGTATTACTAGTTGAAATTGAGTTCCCGGAATTACTGTGTATTCTTCAAATCAACTGAGCATTAAAAATTATTCCCTTGGAATAAAT
Source organism: Neodiprion virginianus (assembly GCF_021901495.1). NCBI lineage: Eukaryota > Metazoa > Arthropoda > Insecta > Hymenoptera > Diprionidae > Neodiprion > Neodiprion virginianus. The sequence goes on along the minus strand of NC_060877.1, from coordinate 11,252,508 downwards.
TGTGAAATTTTCATACTCAGATTGAACTGATAAGTGCGAAGTAGAGAATTTTAGAGGTTAGGAAGAAGGTCAGCATCTGTTGAAGATCATACCAAGTTTTAACGTAATCAAATCTAACGTACCATTTTAATTCGATTTCAAATTAACTCTCGTTTTTTTCTTCTCAGCGTAAATATTCACGGTCAGAGTGTCGACGGATAGAGACGAAGTACGGACTACCAGTACCCAGCGCTGCCATTTTTTTAACCGTCTGCGACATCGCAATTCGCAAACAGTAAAGTACCTGCGGAATAAAAAAAGTAGATTACGCAGGGCAACAAGAAAACGGTGCTCTTGCGCACCCATATCGAAGAACCCATTGGCGTGCCCCGACCATATCAACGCCATCTTGGATTTTCAACCAATCGCATTTGATGTCATTTGGCACGCATTTTAAGCATAGATATCAACCACCACGGAGCTAGAACGGAGTTAGTAGTAGCTCTGTTCGTTTTAGTTACACTTTTCTACACTTTTTACACTTTTCCTGAATCTAGCCAATGGAAGGTGCCCTTTCCTGGGAAAGTGTAAAAAGTGTATAAAGAGGTTTCTCTCTGTATAAAGTGTAACTAAAACGATCAGAGCTAGTAATCTCCACCTGGCATACAGTGCTGTATATTTTCAAGATGGCTTCCATATGGTCAGAGCAGAACGGGACGAAAATTTGTCCGCCGGAGGAACACACAACACACACAAATCTTAGAGAATGATAATACGCTGTTTTGCGTAAATAAAATTATTACCGCGCCTGTTTCTGATGGGCTGATTCTGATGCACTTAGCGATATGATTGGCCTGGTCTCACTATTCAAGAGAACTCATCCAAACACTACGACAGGGCAAATAATCATGTCAAATTGCAGATTTTTTGAATCGTCGAAACAACCTGAGGACATCGATCTTAAGTGGTAATTTATATACTTATTAAAACTGTTCATATTCTGTTTAATCATGTCATATTTTTGAACTTACGAAGTGGAAACTTGTTTCCTAAACAGGTGTTCGCTGTCAAGTTCTACTTTGAATCAATATTGTTTTTCGGTGCAGACGATAAACCGTTGACTTTGGCTTCATTGTTTATTTATGCGAAATTATTCGTACGGTGAAATAATGCATTAGTAAAAGTTTGAGAATCAGAATCTGAGCGACAGCTTAGATTAGTCATTTGTAAACAAATTTTACATAAAAATGAAAGCTTTGTGCATGAGTCAGTGTTAGACAGAGTTTGGAAATAATTGAATAAATATTGGAGAGCCGTAATCATTGAGGTCTTTTTTTGATAGAAATCCGGAAATTTTGACAATTCAACAAAACGTGAAAATGGGTTAATACGCACCTATATTAATTTATGATTGTAATTACATATACTTGTGTTTCTAATTTGATATAAAAATATTCTACATTTTTGTAACATCACGTTGTTATACATAACGATATTATAATTTTTTTTCTTTAAACTGTGTTAACATTGTTATCAAAAATATTCTCGTTGATATTTTAAAAAGAATGTTTACAGAACAATATTTCATCTCATTTGTCACCATATTTCATCTTACAATCATATCTGTAATTGTATTTACACAGAGCAAAAAGGCATCAGGTAGTCAGTAGTCACCTTGCAATTATTGACACCCTTGTTCAAAGTTCAAAGGGTAATCATGGGTGTGAATTTAGCACGTTGCACAAGATTAAAATACCTCGTTTTATCAACATCTGATGCAGAGGCACGTTTTTTTTTTTTGTAATTTATTACAACACAGGTTGCGCTAACGTTCGAAGAAAGGTATAAAGATATAATTCGATAATAGCACGCATTCAAAGATTATCGTATATAAGAAACAAAAATTAAGGGTTGAAATGCTATACTGACTCCTCTTTTGGAAAACTGGCCCAAATTGGCTTTTGACTGTGATATTATGTTTCTGAAAGTGCAGTGAATTTTCTACCATATAAATCATACTTGAATGTAGCGTTGAATTTCTTTGTAATTCAAATTCTATTTATTTAAAAAAAACTTGAATTGTTTGAATGTTATTGCATATTATTAGTACAGTGTTACGAGTCGTCAGTCTTTCTTGATGAGCGGAGGTGGAACTAGTTCTACTCCGTTGAAGTAAGGATGAGACAACGCCATTCTAGCTGTTATTCTTTTGCTGGGATCGTAGGTCAATAGTTTCTGTAAAATTGAAAGCAAAAAAACATTATCTGTTGTATAACTCCAGTTACGATTAGTACATCTGATTTATGTTCAAGCAAATCAGTAATGTAAAAAAAATTGTAAAAAATTCTTCTTTATCAAATAATTAGGTTACCGAGAGCAAGTCTTCAGCATCATTGTCAAATGATGGCACAACTTCGTTGAAACTCCGTGCATCCCATCGTGGGAACATTGACTTGTAGTCAGGAAGTTGCGAAACTCCAGGCCAAACAGTTTCGTCTGGAGTTCCCAAAGTACGAAATATTCTGAACAGTTGATCTATTTCTGAATCGCCAGGGAATAATGCTCGCCTTGTTGCCTACAGTTTTGGATTATATTAATGTGGAGGTTTCTAGACATTCCTTTCTTCTTCCAAATATTCATACCATACATCAACACAAGTTTGTGTTATTATACAAGTGATATACTCAGGACTAAATGAATGGTATTTGAAAAGAACTTTTTGACAATAATATTTCTACCATTTCTGCAAAAATACATCCTAAGCTCCAGACGTCAACTGCTGTTGAATAGAACTTAGTTCCGAGAAGAATCTCTGGAGCTCTGTACCACAGGGTTACAACTTCGTGTGTGAATGTTCGTACCGGAACTCCAAATGCTCTGGCAAGTCCGAAATCTGCCAATTTTATGTATCCCTCTTTATCTATTAGTAGATTTTGTGGTTTCAGATCCCTGTGCAAGACCCGATGAACGTGACAAAACGCAATGCCTTTCAATAATTGGTGTAAATAACTCTGAAATAGAATTACAACTTCAACCAGACTGAATAGTCTCATATCAAAACTGGAAGTCATTTGCAAAAAAACAGTATTGCACTAGATTAAAAAATAACGTACAATAAGAAAATTAGTAAATCTTTAGTACCTTTACAATACTGTGACTCAAACCAGCTTTGGTAGAATCTAATAACTTTTTCAAATCCTGTTGAAGAAATTCAAATACAAGGTAGAGCTTCTTTTCACAGTGAACAACATCCAACAACTGAACAACATTCGGGTGTGTAAGTTCCTTTAATAACGATATTTCTCGAATAGCTGTAGATGGTACACCTTCGCTTTCCCTAATATGGATTGAAATAATATTTCGCTATTAGAGTTGAAAATAGGAAAATTAAGTAATCAAATCATTGTAATCTCTACTAAATTCTGGTTATGCTTGTTCTGGTTTGTTGCAATTAATCTTTGCCACAAGTTGAAACAAAATCATAATCCATTATTTGTAAACGTGAACTCGTTTAGATGACACATCCTAATTATAGTTGGTAAGATATGTCGTATTTATTATTAAAGGCCAAACAATTTTTTATAATTATTATTGTATGAATTCAAGAGAGACGGTTAGTGAGTAAGATCCAGAAATAAAATTATAATACTTTGGAGAATTGCGAGTTATTGTAATGGTAACGAGGAAACAAACTATTACAAAGTAATTGAAAACAGGACAAGCAGTGAGACACATTTTCTTACACAAGAATCAAAACTACTCGAGCAACGACAGTCTTTTTTTATAAATGCACCAAGCATTAAACTTGAGTAAACTTACCCATTCAAATATCTAGTTTGAAATAAAATATGTTGCAAAGTTTAGATTTGATTGTGCGAATGATTCGTTTACACAAGTTTATAAAAAATTTGATGTAGTTGTTCGAGCTTGTTCTAAATTTTTTCCACTTGGCATAGTATGTAGCTCAAATGAAGCTTTGAAACAATCCATACGATGATAACAAGTAGTGACAAAACTAAACCAAGAATAGCATCAACTTGGAGCTTAGTATAATCTTACGTAGTTTTCACCGCGTTGGCAATAATTTTGCATAGAATCCAAATAAAGCAGAGAAATAAAACAGATAAGGGAACAGATATTCCAATTAAACTTTTGGATTGATTTACTGTGTACCTTAAGGTCACATTGAGAGTACTTTTTAGCAGTAAACAGAGTTTATTAATGAAGCTCCAGCCAGTTTTTGCACTTGCATAAGACTATTACCGTAATATTGGACTACATACGTGAGATCCTTACGCTGGATAGGATGGAACAAAAAGTTTAGTATTATCAGAATGAATATTGAAACAACGGGTTAAAAGACAAGTACAGCAGTGATACTCAACGATAAGTGAGTATGGATAGCTGATGCTAATGTGTACATTATACTGCCAATATGCGTTATATTCATAATAAACTAGTAAAGAGATCGTAGGGCTTAAATCAGATGCGTAGCGTGCAATGAGGTAAGCTGAATCATGTGGTGCTACGACAGTTACTAACACGTGGCCCCTGCAGATTCAGCTGCCCCCAACGCACAGGTTAGCAGGCGAGTTAGTTAAGTGTAAAAGCAAGCCCACTCAGTTACGTTATCAAGCTTCGCATGTTATCCTTCCTAAATAGTTTCAAAATTGTGTAAAATGAAGTTGATCGGTTATTCAAGATTGCAAGGCTGTGAATCGACGCTAGCGTCTTCATTGCTACATGGTTCTCGATTTTAGAGGAAACTGACGAAAAAAAATCTTTAATCACTTTCTATCTCAGCTTGACTGTTGACGAAACAAGAGACTGTAGTTGAAAGAAATTATCACATTGTTTTACATCGAATGTAAATCATAGCCGAGTTAGAAGCCGGGTACAGAATTTGTGTCTGTGTAAAGAAGGTAGATTTGTGAGAACGAAACGTGAGGATTAAACGTGAAAGAACGCGAGGCGCGTGCCTCTATGGGAGGTTATGAAAACACGTATATTCATCATGTGTAATTAATTAAATTATAATCTAGGAGCACCGAAAAATACGTAGAAATATTATAACGATATTGGTTAGATAACGGTAGTTTTATTTTATGTAATACCAAACGTACGTTTCGAGGCGAATTTTTTTAAGGGCTACCAGTTTCCCGGTAAGTTTGTCCTTAGCTTTGTATACAACGCCGTAAGTCCCTTCCCCTATTTTCTCGATCTTTACAAAGTTCTCCATGACGTTATGACGCTATACAATTCTTTTCAAGTTATACCGATTCTCTTTTGCAATTTGACTATATTCAATAGCCAATCGGCACTTCATTTCCCGATATTTTAACGAGGAATGAATTCACTCGAGCGATGCACACTATGGTCGTCGGAATTGATACAGCTCCGATCACTTTTTAGTTTTCGTATATTTCACCCGGCCCGAGTCTCGCCCGCGATAAAACCCATACGTATGTATGGGTCTCTGACCTTTGCATGTATGCATGTCGATTGAGGGGCAGCTTCGTCCCCCAAACTTGAAGCCATGTATGTTTTACATACCTTTAGGTCTATGTCCTATGGTCAGATGGCGGTGGAACTTGATAAATATAACTCGGGTCCAGAACGGACGCATTTTCATCGATTGTCACATTTCTATTACGGTGAGGAGAGCTTTTGATTTTTCCTGAAATTTGAAACTATAAATCTCTCGCTGCATAGATGTTTGATAAGAAAAATAGATGAGAATTTTTTTTTGTTCACTTTCAATCAACGCTGACTGCTTCATCCTTCGATGAAAATTTATCTTCTAGGCAATCGCGTTTCTCTTTCTTTTATCAGAGTATCTGGCTGATTGTGAACGTACAAATACGTAATCAAAAACGGAATAATTATGTATAGCCTAACGCATGCAATTGTTTCCTCAGAGGCTTACCTTTTACCGTTAATTCCGACGACTGATGAACAGACGTCAACTCAAACATAGTTTATGATTCAAATTACGCGCGAGAGATTTTATTTTTTTTGATTGGCTCAGCGTGCATTACGTAATTTAAAATGGTGGATACATGACCTTCGGTGCTGCTCGTGGCAGAAATAGCAACTCGATGGTATTATGAAAATAACACGAGATAGTGACTTTATGATACTATTTTCCGCCTAACAATAAAATGTATAGTTGAATGAATGTTTGGAGCAACAATGCGGATACCACATTACAATCATACTTTTGTACCTACTTCGTTGAGCTGTATTTGATTCACGAAGGTTTTTCTTGCGTTCTCTTGTTTGTAAATAAACACGCACCAGCTACGTTCGGTATTTAGATGTGATTACACGATTACCTTGAAACGCGTCGCAAGGAGATCGACGAAGCGCAATGAAACGTCGCGTTTTGAGGTAATATATCGAAGAATCAGATGTAAATACATACCTATATAGGTACGCAACGCACTATAAGTAAGCCGGTTATTTTCTTGTGACAAATTGGAGCTATGTGTCGGCCATGTTGCTTGAAGACAATTTTTTTAAATGTCGCGGAAAATTCAAATGCTTGGAGAAAAAATTTTATGACAATGTGTGGAAATTGATTCAAAATCAGATAGTATTTGAAGAATTTCCGATTTGGAACATTTTACTAAAGTTTTAATCGTACGTAGTATGAAATTTGCGTAGAAATAATAGCGAATATGAAATGTGGATGATAACTACGAGTACAATTATCTTAATAAATCGTACTACAAGCTGCTGTATAAATAACCACTAAATCATGTAATTTTGTTCAGATTTGTAGATTTCATTTATGATTGACCAGGAGCTTCGCCTCTGCGCACTTCGCACCTCACTCTTTTGTGCTCGCTGTGACTCAACATGTTCTAGCCTTCGGGGTGACACAATAATCTTCTGTGTTTTTACCACATTTTTCTAATGTGCTGTTTTCAACTATCTTGAGGGTGAGTAATCTTATTAACTAACGATATTGGAAATTGCGGTACAGATACGTATGTACAATTTATTGTAATACGTGCAAGCTCTTTTTTGATTTTACTGCTGTCTGTTTTGACGGGATTGCGACAGTGAATTTTTTCTACGAAAGCGAGGATGATTGTCAAATTGAACGCATCCTACAATCATTTGTCAGTATGTACGACGTACCGGCTATCTTGTACAAATAATTGAATTTGCATACACGACTTACTTCATATGCTCCACTCGGCTCATATTCATGTGTTGTTGATTCAAAAATCATTTTGTACGATAAATAAGGCCAGTAAATATTTCACATAGATATTTAATTTCATAGTTTAATTACTTCTAAGATCTTATTACATGAGAAGCGTTTGAAACAATTGCGATATTTAATTTTTATAGTTACAAATGACTACCTAGTAACTACATTTACGTAGTATGGTATACTTAGATATAAGATTTAACATAGGCTTGGTTTGAACTACAGCGTTTTTCCTTCATGTAATAGTCTTCATGCCTATAATCATCTAACAACAAATGCGTTTTCTGTAAATTACAAATATGTAGATGTTATGTATAGTTGCGTTCAATTTACCATTCCGGAAATGATTTTCATCATTTGGGAAGATCTTTGACGGACGGAGTTCGTAATTTATTGTAAAACAAATAACAGACCTGTGAATTGCTGGTCAGCAAGTCACAGCTGTTGAAGTTTACGATGCCCTTATATTCATTATACGTGTTTACTGAAATTCAGTCAAACATTAGGATAACGAAGGTACATATGATAGCTATTTTTTTAGTAATTCAAACGTTACTGAAAATGAAATGATGTCAATCCAAGTTTACATAAACAATCATTATCGTTCTGTTTCGAGTTCAGTCGTCATAGTTGTAGTTAATCGCACTTTGAATTTTTCCCTTCCAATTTACCATACAGAACAGTTACAAAGCAGTGAATTTTTTTGCGAATTGATCTTTAGTTTAGTTTTTCAAATGCTAGTATTTTCTACAGCGAGCCTAACTTCTTTCGTACACAACATACTTGCGCACGTTATAAGCTCGACGTAAAAAGGCAAAGTGAAATTGAAATTACATAATTTTATCGATCTAAAGAGTAATAGTGACTCGTTATAACTTATATTTAATAGATAAATAATCAAGGTATGAATTACGTAATTTCCTTCAAGACTGCCCGATACCGTAAGTGATTTTTCACCACGTCTTGATGTCTTATCCATATTATTATGTTTCATCGATCATCTGTGTAAAAATTGTTCCACAAGTTACCTGTATGTTCAGAACTTATTTGCAGTAACAAACTAGGTATTTTTTTTTTACGGAATATCTCCACCGGGACAAATGTCAAACCAGAATCATGGCAAATATTTGACAATTTTCATTTACTGGGCCACTCCGGTTCGAGATGGCGGGATGGGTGCATCGACCAATTTTGGCAATGCAATTTTTGAATCTGAAGCTGGCGTGGCGATAACCGGATCGTGGGAACCCAGTTCCGGCAACATACTTGAGACTATTTTTGGCAGTCTGAACTCCTTTGAAGAAGAGTTGCTCAGTTTTTCGTTTGCATCCTCAGTGTTGTTCAGCGGCAAACTGTTCGGCGGAGACGATCTTTCCTTTCTTGGTGTTACTTTACCCACAGGTGATGTTGGGCTGTTCTTAGCGGGTGATTTCTTTCCTGGGCTTTTTTGACGCTCCTCATTCGGAGACTTCTTCAATGGGCTTTTGAGACGCGGTGTCGACGGCTTATTCTCAGCGTCTGGTGTCTTTTGGGCTCCAGTTTCGTGTCTAGGAGTCGAAGGTCTCTTTTCTTCCGGAGTCTTTGGCTTCTTTTCTTCCGGAGTCTTCGGCCTTTTCTCTTCCGGAGTCTTTGGCCTTCTCTCTTCTGGTGTCTTCGGTCGCTTCTCTGTCGGTGATTTGGGACTCCTTTTTGTCTCGATCTGTCTCACATCCTCGCTCTCGGCGATCGTTACCTTCTTAGAATGTTCCGGTGTTTTTGATCTATCCGGCGTCTTTACCAGGCTGGATTTTCGCGATTGAGGAAATGCTTTCTTCTCTTCTACAGGCGTTGTTGTTGGTGGAACTGGCACTTGTTCAGATCGAGATTTCGGTCTAGCAGGGATCGTAGACTCTGTAGTAGCAACTGGATTTATCGGATTAGCTTCTTGAGACGAAGGTGTCGAACTGTCCTCTGCGTGAGAAAGTTTCTTCGTCTTCCTAGCTGAAGATGGCGAGGTAACGTTGAGTGCAACATTGGCTTTGCCCTCCTGCAGGAATTGAAAATTCTATTAGTCAGTATAACATCGTAAACTGGGGGGGGGGGGGGGGGGGATAGAAATTCATTACTGTCTGTAATATGCATTAAGAGTTTGACAAAACAGCTAGATGTGAAAAATATGTCATCGGTAGCACTCGTGTAAAAAGTTCAAGTTACGTTTTCACACCTGATTAACAAACTCGTTTCTTTGTTGCAATAGACTTCCGATTCTTTATTAATCATAACTCAAAGCGTATTTTATTTAAACGACTATCGTTTTGAATAGTTGCGATTATCGTTAGTCCACGTTAGATCGAGTATGACGAGCTGGTGCAAACTGACCTTGCTGGCGAACGCCGCGTGGAGGCAATGGGTGATGCGTGTTGATGTTGCAGAGACCGGTATGTGCCGTACAGAAGGTGAGAAGTGTAGTGCTATACCAACGAACACTACCAAGACCTACACTACAACAGCAGACTTCGAAATGTTAAGATCCTCGAGATCAACAGAAATGCGAGAAAAGCGATAATCATACTTTGAAGTACACGGTTCATGATGGTTTCTATTCCACTTGGTAAAAAATTTTAGGAAATAATTTTTATCCTTGTAAAAAAGGAAAGAAAAGAACTGAAAATTTTATCTCAGATTTCGATAGCTCTTGCAGTCAAATGGGATAAATGGAACCCTTGGACTGAGAAAAATTTCATTTTTTGTAGTAACTAAAAAAAATCAGTAAAACAACAGTAAGTATCGTTAAAAAAGACACTGTTTAAATATTGTTGGAATTACGAAAAACGAGGTACGCGTAACCATTTTGCGCTATTGTCGATCCTTTTTGGCAATTGCAACGGAAAATCAGTCTGTTCGGTTTACGGTACTTTTTTTAGTTAAACACGGCTTTAACGTCAATTTACTGTTGCACAAGCATTAAATTTTCGCAACAGTTGCAAGAAAATATAGCAACAGCGATCGTAATGAGAAAGAATAGTAACGGATACTAGACTTTCTGGCAACAGCTGCAAAATTAATTTTCGTTTCCTACCTAGAACTATATTTTTTGATTGTGGTAAAAAACGAAAATAGTCAAGGACTGAGCGGTAACCGGAAATAAAAATTTCTCTCAGTATGTACAATAATATGAGTACTGTACGGTAGCTATTGAATGGAGAACGAAGAAGAGGTACTTAGCCGTCATTAATACTTACGGTGGTAATTGGGTGCAGTAAAAAGTGCGATAATGAATTTGAAAACAAAAATATTATTACAATTAGTTTCTAGTAGGTAAATTAAAATAATAGATATACATTGGGTGATTGTTACATTTTACATAACAATGTTCATATTATGTGGTAACTTAAATAAAATTTAATCGATATTTTAGTATGTCTTTAAATTAATATGTCGAATAATAGTTGATTCGACTACATAAACAACGTATAAGCGGTACAGTGTTACATTATCAGCAGAGTATGATTGCGCTTAATTTATAGGCAACGAGATTGGGATCGCATTTACGCGAGTGGTTTATAGGTGTACAATTTGTGGGTAATTTCGTTTCTACGGTGGATGGTATGATAGAAAAATCACTCTTGAGACATTCTAAATGCAATTATTTTCATCAAGTGGTGTATACAAGGACTGTGCAAAATTAAATTAGACACAACGGATGTTACAACGATCGACACATCTCACCGTGAAAATTCAGTACGTAGATATATATTCTCTATACCTAAGGGCACGCCATTCATGCAACGCGATGGTTTATCTTTCAATATGTTTCGTTCCTTACTTTCTCACCGAGTTATTTACACTAATAAAACTTTTCCACTTTCTCTAGTACTTTTTATCTTCGCTCATCACGATTCACCGACAACAAACTTTGCGTCGTATATACGCACTGGACTGACTCTGTCTAGCCTATATTCAATTTAGTCTCAAAATCTCAAGGACCGTTTACACCTCCACGTTTATAAATCGATAAATATTTCTTCAACATCAATAAATAACTGTGTGTGATATTAAACAAATCAAGATAACTCTGCTTATTGATGATACGAATGGAGTGTGCCCAGCATTGAGTCGTGCGCAGTGTTCGTACTTTTGAAATTATAATTAAAACTGAAAAAGTGTTATACTGTTACTGTCTCAAATGAACTCGATCGAATAAGCAACGCTGCAAAGTGCGAGGAGAGTTTACGGATAAAAACCCTGTACTGCCTACGTATCAGTGTAGTAGATTACGTCGTTTAATGCGTGTGTGACATTGGCAGTATAACATTGGCCTGTACCTACGGCATATTTACGTAAGTACAGATCGGAAGGTGTATGTGTCTTATAATTTAGAAATCAAGATATCTACCATAGAGTAATTTTCATTCAACGTGCTTATACTGGTATTAATTAATCAATACACCGCAACAGCGGCACATAAACTTGTCAAGTGATATATCAACATTTATCAAACGTATATCAAAGCAAGGAAGAATTATTCGCAATATTCGGGGATTCGCTTAAGATTCTCGTTTTACCACAGAATTGCAAACTTCGGAAACTTGACTTTGAAAATTGATGTGACAGATAATTTAATTCTGCCTTATTACTCGTCACGAGTCATCGACTGACAACGCGTTCGTTTCTACATTGCGAATGACTTTTCCAAAGGTAAAATGGACCACGTATCATGCTACACACAAAGTTAGCATGGGTATTAGTATAGCAGTATTTTTGAAAAATGACTGCTATTGCTTTGCTTTTGTTTTTTTCTTTGTTTTTTTTTTCATTAATTATTTCTTCATCTCCGTTCGTGGTACGAGTTGTCTTAGACGGGTAGCTGTTAAGATTAACTTATTAGTACTTAATCAGAGTTGTTATAGATGGTATATGTGGTAATTTTTGTTTTTAGTTGTTGAGACTGGTACGCTGACATCACTGCAGGCAGGCAGGGAAGTGTTAGATGCGATCACCCAGCCAACTCGCTCTTAGACCCATATCAAGTCCGACTAATATTCTCCTCCCTAAACTCTCTCTGGAATTGGAATCTCACCCTTCCAAATCGAGATAACGTTCATTGAAACGGCCAAAGAATTAAGACCGTCTTTTGATGCTCAATTCAAATTTCAGAGGCCACAGTATTTTCAGGACCCAAAGTCTAAAGTGCTGATAGTCTAGTCCGGAAGGAATCGATCGTGTGAATTGATTATTTTTTCTTTTTCTTTTTTTTTTTTTGTTCTTTGCTAGTACTTATATGGACTGTAATAATTGGCCTTGGAGATATTTGAGTACAGAAAATAAAAGGCTAGCTAGCTCTTTTCATCGTTTAGTATAACGGAGATGGGGCTAAGAGGGTGGCTTAACACTCCTGGTTCAGGTTCTCGTCGGAAGTCGGAAGACCATTTCTGCCTTCGTTGATCGTGCCGGATGGGACGGGGCTCTGTGACACACAACACACTTTCTAGCCAAACTACAAGTAGCAATTTAAAGAAGCCTTATAGAGCATCGTTACCCTATCCTTACGCCTCGTTATGATAACGACAATATGTTCGTGTTTGCCGCACATAACTGACGTATTGAATGAAAAGCGGACGAACGATAAGGTGATTGCCTTGAATTTTTTTTTGGCCGCTTTATTTGATATGAAAGATAGTGATCTATGGACTTTAGATTGTTATCAACGTACAGTAAGTAAAATACTTTGTACTATTTCGTTACAAAGAGAAAGATGATGCATGGTTTTATGGAGGTCTTAATCGGTCATAACGACTGATCTATCCGTTTCAGACACGTTTTTCTCAATTACTGAGCATGGTAAAGTTTGGCCTATGATCGCTTCCAGGTGATGACAATTCGGCTCCTATCAATACCAATATAGATACGACTGAAATGAAAATAAATGAAGAGTGTAATGAATGAAATGAACACAGTGAAAAGAGAAGTGAAGGAAACGAATCGGTGGAGGAATGAATGGATAAGGGTTATTCCGCGTCAACCGGATCAGTCATCTCTCAGATATTTTTTTAATTTGGCATGTGGATTGTGTAGGGGGAGTTAGATTTTTGTGCCAAAGCGCGGATCTCATAATGCAAAATTCAATTTTTTATTAACAATAACAAATTAGACTCCCATTTTTTTCAAAAATTCATAACTTTGGCAAAAAATTAGATACAATATATTTTTTTTTTTCAAATTACGCGGAAAGCTCCATAGAATTTAAAATAAAATACGAAATGGTAAAAAAAAGTTGTTATCAATTGTTTATTTAACAATTAATTTTTCAAAGATTTTTAAAACAGTGACTGACACCATCAAAAAAATTTTTTAAAATTCTGACATGTTCCTTGAACTGTACTACAACCTGTGAATTAATTCCAGAGGGGTGTTTTTCTTCGTTTTCGAGTAAAAAATCATTAAAGGTGTCGATGCGCATGAAATTGCGGCGCGCCGAGTCTCTACGTAATGGCGGGCGGCCGGTTGCCGTCCACCGCTACCCCGCGGCGGCGTCGCAGCGTTATTTTAGAGTCATTTTCACGATGTAGGACATGATTCGAGAATCTGAAAAAAATACTGTACCTTCACAAGGCCTGCTCAAAGCGATAAGTGAAGTTTCAGGAATGTGTTTTTCACCGTTTTTTTATTACAGAGATTCAAAATAACGGTTACACACCATGAGAGTGCACATAAATGATAATAATTACATAACTTGCTACTTATTTTAAAATAAAAACACATTCTTCAAACTTCACTTATCGCTTTGAGCAAGCCTTGTGAAGGTACAGTATTTTTTTCAGATTCTCCAATCATGTCCTACATCGTGAAAATGACTCTAAAATAACGCTGCGACGCCACCGCGGGGTAGCGGTGGACGGCAACCGGCCGCCCGCCATTACGTAGAGACTCGGCGCGCCGCAATTTCATGCGCATCGACACCTTTAATGATTTTTTACTCGAAAACGAAGAAAAACACCCCTCTGGAATTAATTCACAGGTTGTAGTACAGTTCAAGGAACATGTCAGAATTTTAAAAAAATTTTTTGATCGTGTCAGTCACTGTTTTAAAAATCTTTGAAAAATTAATTGTTAAATAAACAATTGATAACAACTTTTTTTTACCATTTCGTATTTTATTTTAAATTCTATGGAGCTTTCCGCGTAATTTGAAAAAAAAAAATATATTGTATCTAATTTTTTGCCAAAGTTATGAATTTTTGAAAAAAATGGGAGTCTAATTTGTTATTGTTAATAAAAAATTGAATTTTGCATTATGAGATCCGCGCTTTGGCACAAAAATCTAACTCCCCCTACACAATCCACATGCCAAATTAAAAAAATATCTGAGAGATGACTGATCCGGTTGACGCGGAATAGCCCATAAATGAAACGATTGAACTTGTTTAAATGAACAAACAGCAACTGCATGTGATAAAATACCGAGCGTGCAGTAAGCTTCGAGGCGCGGATTAAATCGAGAACGGAGAATGAATTCTAAACATGTAAATTTTTTTAAAGAAAAAGCAATTGAAATGATCGAAATGACCTATTCATTCATCGTGGCCACATCTCTGTGTTTCGTCGATACAGCATTTAGGAGATCTGTTATTTTCCATTCTTGATTTGCACCTTACACTAATACGACAAGTGACATGCAACAATACTTAGATATAGATACGTTTTGGTGAGATTTTATAAAAATTGTTAAACAGGCAGTACTGTCAACAGTACGATTGTTTAAAAAAAAAAAAATCAAAAGACCCGAATCGATATATTTCGAAGCTAGCCAATCGTTCGACGATATCATTTACCGAGATAAACTGTTCATCTATAAATGATAATTGTAACAATGTCAACGGTTTCGAAATAATTTCCTTCCGTTATCTCACAAGGTATTTGACCAATGTAAAAAGGGCACTAGGCTATTGGCGAAACGCCATGTAGTCGATGAAAAGGCTAAGTTTAAGTTTACCTGGGACCCGCTGCCGCTTAAACTTTCCACATTGGAACTTGTCTGTCGAAGGTAGTCCTTGTCATTGAAAATCTTCTTATCCCCTCCACCAGGCTTATGTTTCACATTATCCAACGAGTGCACCTTGCTCTCAGCCTTAACTTCAATTTTCACCGTCTCGATCTGATGGCAAAAAACATAAATTGTTTGAACCGCTATTCTTGATAAAAATAAAAAAAAAAAATAATTTCCGGTCAATTATAAGGGTGCGCAGAAGTATGCAGTCGACTTTTTTTCCAATTCGTTCCATGGTTAGGATAATCGCTACGAATTGTATTGGCTGTGTCTGCATTGGGTCGAGGAAACGATACGCTGCTGATAAATAGATAGATGTTGGTACAGAAATAGGTCGCGAAGAATGAATTCAGGATTTGGGTGATGAAAAATACTCTGTATTATTTTTTGAAAAAGAATAGTTTACAGATATATAAGGGGATTACAACAGTTTTCGTCATCTCTAACGCAACACATGATGCAGTCGATCAGTTTAGTTAACAGGTTAATAACAATTAAGTAAACAACAATAAGTGGACAATGTTATAGGCGAAAGAATTGCGAAATTAGATTTATTTATATTCTGTTTAATTTTATACCTCCATGCACGATCATGCGTTCTCTATTTAATAGTTACAGTTTTAATATCTTTCAAGTAACGTAGTCGTCTACTTACAATACAGAAATGCCGAGCCAAGCTTTGGTAACTGCCAATAATTATTCTACCGGCATTGAAACGATGTTCATCAATTTATCATAACTTTATTCATAGGTACACCCGGGCGATGAACCAACGTGTGTGCTTTGGAAATCGGGGGCGGGGAAAGTGATCGTTGCTACAATATTTCGCGTTTTTTAAAAAGTATACTCACGTCGTCTGATACCTTCTGCGGCGTTTCAGGCGGCGTAGTCGAAGACTAGACATGAAAAAATAGAATTACGAATGATATTTGACCAACGAATACGTGTTCCTTTGACAAAAGGCTGTTGCGTGGTTTCTGAACGGTGAAATTTCCTCGTTACTTTCCTGCGATACACTTGGAGCAAATACGCTAATAAGATTGGTGTAAACTCAAGTGGAATCTGTATAATTTACTACGTAGACACTAGACTGTTATTGAAGTGACAATTATGTATTATTCTAAAGTTGCATATCTCGAATAACGGAAGTTGTTCAAAATCTTCGATCATTGCACAAGAACTAGCATGCGTCGTGCATTTTAAAACAGTTTTAATGATTTACATGCGTAATTAGTTGCGATTAAACGAATGTTATACTATGCCGTAAATTTTATCGAATTCACCACTATAACTCCTACACCAATATTGTATCTAGATCAAGCAGCGAATGATTGTTGACATACATATATTTGCTCTTCACTTATAACTTTCACACTGATATTTACTCAATTACAGCTCACAACTCGAACAGGTTTCATTTTTGTCCCGAACTCTGTCGCTTACTTTCAAATAAGTTCACTTTCAAGCGAACCTGTGTAGAGATTAATTGTTAACTGGAATCGGACGTTTGTTTTGCTCTAATATCATCGAGTAATATAACAGCGACCCATTTCACTTTTAATTATTACTAACACTGATTTTGTTAGACTCGAAAACTCCCCTCCCATAGGATAAATCGTTCATACGACTGTAATTTCGAACGATATCAGTGAATATATACCGTAGATATTAATAATACCAATACCAATATGCATACCCGCAATACCAATGATGCAGATAAACATACCGCATGCTGTAGTAAAAAATTGGTTATCGTAAACCTATTAAGAAAAAATCTCGGGTGTTATTGTACGAATCGTTTGCCGACTGAACTAATTGTACCGAAAACGATCTCCTACTACATTTGATTCATTCCCAATGACCTACCTTTACAGTACCGCCTCCTGGCACGTGTTTTACGTTATCCTTGGAGGCAACTTTTGGCTTTGCCTTTTCTTTGAAGTCCAGCTTAACAGTCTCAATCTTCTTATCGCCGCCACCTGGTTTGTAAGTCGAGTTTTCCAACGAGCCAACTTTCGGCTTAGCGTTCCACTGAAGTTTCACTTGCGTTATCTGTATTCGTGCAAAACATTGCGAGCTATGAGAATTGTTGAAAAAAGTTTTGGAGAATCTGTCAGGCTTGTTTGCAATGGTCGGGTACTATTGAGTGATGTAAAACCTTTTTGTCTCCTCCGCTCGGCATGTATTTGTCATTCTTAGCTGCAATCTTTGGCTGCGCTTTACTAAAGTCAAGCTTCCTATTCTCGATCTTGATTTTACCACCACCAGGCTTGTAGCTCGTGTTTTCCAGTGAACCAATTTTCGACCTGACAGTTTTTAAATTTGGTGACGGTGCTGCACCGACCTGAATCTTGTTCATCGGCACTTCTGAAAATAAAAAAAAGAAATTCACATCTAAAGGATAACATTGTGCCGTCGTGCTAAACGATTGACATACAGTTAAGTGCAAAGTAGCAAACGACATTCACCAAGTCATTCAGGAGTAACACAGAGTTAGACTAGAAGCTTGACAATCTGCTGTCCGCGAGGCAGTGACAGAAAAAAAATGTCTTGGAAATGGCTAGTTAACAAATGCTTCTTCAAAGCGAAATTGCATTGAGGTTTGAAAGCGGTGGATCGCTCACTTTAAAAGGACCGTATTTATAAGCTCTTTGCGAAGTAGAATATCATGTCTGATTTACGCCACCGCATCTCGGCTTGAAGCAACGCTAGAGATCCAAAGTGAAAAACCGTGCGACGATAAAGTCCCTTGGGCGAGAAGTTGGGGAGACGCGAATTATCGAGCTTCAACTGTGAAACAATTCCCTTACTCTTTTTGTCTGCAGATGCAGAGGGAGCTACAGAAGTGTCGGGAGTTTTGGGCAACCCCTTGACAGACTTGCTCGGCGATTTTGTCGGTGAACTTGAAGTCGATCGTTTCGGACCTGGAATTTTCGAGTGTGACTTTGTCGGCGATCCGGCATCTCCATTTGTCGTTAGTTCCTGCATCAATTTCGAATTAACAAATGAACGATGGTCAAGAGTTCATCTAATTTTTTCTTTCTTGTTCTCGAGTTGAAAGGGTGGAATTGTCCATGTAATCGACATTTCGCACCAAAAAATTACAACAATTTTTACGTTCACTTGTAATTTTGACTTATAATACTTACGTTTCCTTGTGTCGATTCGTCCACACCACTGTCGTTATCCCCATCTGTAAAGTTAAAACATGAAAGTGTTAATTCCCCAAAATCTTCAAGTACAGTAAACAAGTTGCAAAACATGCACTGATTATTTTCCGAAGCAAAATCCTGTTTCTTATCACAACGTGATTGAAAAGCGCCAACGAGCTCAAGGGCCGTCAATCTAATATCATATAAGGACCTGTTTTTCTGGAACGATTAGCCGAAGCCGTGTTGCGCTCTTTAGACTCCCTCGCAGTTCGATTCCGCGAGGCTGGAGATTCTTTCTCTGGTGATTTCCCAACGTCAGATTTTGGAGAACGCGATCGATGTCTACTTCGGTCGACACTCGATGGTGAGAAGGACTTCTTCGGGGTACCCGGAGTACCCTTAGAAGGTGTGGTCGGTGTGCCCTTGGACGATTCCTCCGGAGTGGTAAACTCCAAATCCTTCAACTCGCTCGCGACTGAAGCTGTGCTTTCGTCGTCCTTGTTAGCCCCGCTCATTATCAAATCCTTGGCGAAAGTAGCCCGCTTCTTAGCTCCCTCGGTGTCCGGTGTGCTTCTGCCGGACTTTTCCCCTTCCGATGATCTCAAGCATCCGGGTGACTTAGGGGGATTAGGCGACTGCGGGGTGGAAGTTGGCGATTTCACGGAGGATACTGGGGACTTTGTGGAAACTGGTGAACGTGTCACAGGAGAAACCGGAGCATTTTGATGGCTCGGTGACGGCGAGGCGAAGCTTGGAGACTTCGGTGGATTCGGCGAAGGTGCGGATGAAGAAGCCGGTGATTTTGAGGACAACGGTCTTTCGTTGCCATCGTCGAACCCGATCACGTTCGGGTGTAACGATTTTGGCGAAGCTTCCGGGGAACCCGAGACCGACAGTCTTTCGTCGAATTCTTGGTTCTCAACAGGCGGGGTCGCTTCCCTTTCTCCCCGGGGTTTTGGCGAATTCCCTGGAGTCGATTCGAGTGATTTTTCGGGTATCGGAGAAGACAGGTTCCCCGGAGACCTTGGAATCGGCGAATCGAACTTTTCCGCTTTAGGGGGAAGTTTGTCCTCTGTTTTCATGGACTCCGGATCCTCCTCGCGTGGTTGGGGAGTCTTCGATGGTTCCGGCGTGAGAGCTTTCGCGTCGTGGCTCAAACCCGACTCGTTGATCAAATTTGAGCCCGGTACACCGTGCAGGATGGAATTTCCGGAGGACTTGCGTTCCGGCATATTATCCGGATGTTCAATATCACGTTTTTCGTTACTTTTAACTCCCGGCGAAATCGGACCTTGTTGCGACATTGACGAATCCGACCGTTCGTTCTCTTTCGTTAAGTAGACGGAATGATCGTCGCCTTGCCTTTCTTGGTGTTCCGTGTTTTCCTTCGAATTCCCCGAGTCAACAACGACGTCGTCGTCATCGTCAGCGTTGATCGGCATCTTCGGCTTACCGTTAATATTCTCCGCCATCTTATCATCGCCCCCTATCAAATCTTTCAGCTTTTCCTCTTTGCCGCCAGCCGTTCGTTCCGCATTTTTCGGATCCAAGGGATTGCGCTGCAGCGACGGGGAATCATTGCTCAGCGAAAGATCATTTCGGAGCTCGCGTGAGGAGTCGTTGTTCGTTTGAGGCGGTAGAGCTTCCGGACCGGACATCAGTTGCCTCTGGGGAAAAATGCTCGATAGCCTACCAGCAGCGGAGGGAGTTCCTGGTCGAGAACTGTCCGGAGAGTCCGAACGGATGCTGCTCTGCGAAGGCGTTCTTTGGGGGAAACCTTGGGGCCTGACGGCGTTGAATTGCGAGGAATTCGGGCCCAGTGGTGGCTGATTAACTTGCGGACGCTGTGGTTGACCGGCTGTTGCCAGACTCCGAGGCCCCGGTTGATTCTGAGGACGCGGTCCTTGCGGTGGTCCCGAAGGAAATCTTTTCGGCGGACCTGCACCCGGCGAATTTTGATAGCCCTGGTTTTGTCCCGGAAATAATTGTGGCTGCGGTGCTCTTTGCGGGAACCCCTGAGGCCTTGCAGGCTGACCTTGAAGAGACGTCGGTCCAAACGGGGATCCGGGTCGCTGACCTGGTACCAGGGATGAACGGCTATCCAGACGCCTTAGTGACGGCGGTTGAGGACCTCCTAGCCGTGGGCCACTCGATCCATTGTTCGTTGGAAATCTTTGGGGTGCTGCAGACGGAGGGCCTTGGGGTCTTGGTTGAAACGCTGGTGGAAGCGATGCGCTTTGTTTCACCTACAGGGAATCAATTATAGATATGTTTTTGATGCCTAACATTTCTTGTGTCGTACTCTTTGTTTATATTTGCGAAATTCGATCATGGACAGCATCGTAAGGTCCGTGCCAAGTCAAGTTTTGAAATACTGAAACGGGGTACCGGGGCAATCTTGGCACGGATATTTTTCCAAAGTACGTAGACTACGACTCACTGAACTATGAATTTTGTCGCTGGTTCGCAGTTATTATTCTTGGGTTCAATGTCCCAGACACGCTTTACATTTTTTATAAATGATTACGTCTGCATTGTCTAATTTTATCCAGTACCAAAAGTTTTATTCATATTTTATTTTTATTAATGAAATTTGGCTGATTATACGCGTACCGAATATCAAAACTGTCAACGTGTCCCGAAGCATAGATTAAGTCGTTTTTCCACAGCATTGGATATTTGCAGAATTGCCCCGGTTTCGCCCACGTGATTTTGAGATCAAGGTTCCATTGAAACAAGGGCGCGGGTTAATTGGAATTAGTTTATGGTACGACCGGGTGAATTTTAGCATTGATCTTTTGAAAATATATTCTTAGGGCATGCCTTGGGTTGTAAATATAGGCATGGAATAGGGATCTGCCTTATTTTCCCATTTTCCATGTGTTTGTTATACTCGATATCTACAGTAACTGAGGGAGATGTCTCGAGAATCGTTTCACCGTACCTGTCACCGTTCACCTTGCGTTTTTATGGTATCGATCCTGGATAAAATACCGCGTATTATCATTCTTCGATTTTTCATTGAGCACGAATTAACGTATACGAGAGTTTATCTTTCGGGTCATTGTTTCCCTACCACGATTCAAAGGCGAGTTCAATTTTCGTGCTTTCGAATTTATTACCGAAGATCCTCGATTACTCTGTTGAAAAAGATTCTCACGATATTTAAAATCGATATTAAAGTGTTCCTTTTCTTTCTTTTTTCACTTAATCACTGGTCCACGAAACATTTCCACGCGCAAAGTATCGCCTTCGGTGAAATTATTTGTTATTATCGTTTCACCAGACTTTCACATGATTGTAATACGTCGCAGTCGGAAAACTGTCTTCAAACTTATTCATTCTGTGTTTTAAACGACACGTAATTAACAACTAACCATTACTCGCACGCGATATTTCGTTGGTCTCGTTCGAATGAAACTGTTACTCGGTGTAAAGACAAGGTGCGGACTAATCAGTTAATCACACGTGTAACTTCCTCATAAGACTTTGAACGTCGCCCTCTTAGTTCACCCTTGAATAGTTCTTATCTACAGGGTGTCTCGTAGTTTCATTTAAACCAACGATCATTAATCACAAGGCTCTTCGTACCGCTATTTAAATATGTATGTCAATCCGATTAAGAATCGATTCTGTGCATGTCGTCCCTAGAATTCATTTCGTTTTCTCTTTCCCTTCGTCGTATCTCACGATCAGTGCTCAAGTTTTTTCCAATAAGACTGTGAATAAACGTTCGTCCAGCTTACCATGGCTGCATTCTGATCCAAAGAATCGTGCGGTAAACGCGATGCCTCTTGAGAATCCATTTTCTTATTTCCTAACTAGATTCTGTATTCGTTTATTCAATTTTGCATAAGAGCACTGCGATACGTTGCTGGCAATAACCTGTTACGTACAACAGAAGTTATACAGTTGAAATTTCCACATTTTAACCATCCAAACATCGCATGTGTTTATACTTCGTGACGACATCTATCCTACGGTGTGTTTGCTGCAACAGCTTGCGAGCACAAATTACTTCTAATCCTTCTAAAGCGGTTTATAAAATACTTCAAATTTTACAGGTGCAGCAGTTTGGTCGTTCAAACAATTTCTTACGTCGTACACGTAAATGCTCAAGTATATATATATAATTACACATTTTGTAATACTTAAATTCTACACTTGTCGCGTGAAGTGATATGCGTTACATAAATCAGGGTGTTCCAAAGCCTAAACATTGGTGGTTGGTGTAAACTTTGTCTACAGGCGAATATCTCTTAATCGGTTAGAGTTATGAAAATTCTATCTTCGCACTTTTTTATTCAGCGTGAAATTTCCAATAAGAATCTCTATTTGGATAGTTTATAAGTCAAGCTGTTGACGAGAAAAACAATTTCCACAATTATCCGATTTTTTTGTTTGCTGTCTCATTTAAATGGTAAAAGGAAAAAATAAAATAGGCGCTTCTGAATATCAATATTAAGAGATTTTGATGCGCGTTTGATAAGAAAAAGAAATCTTTTCTTTTGGAACACCCTAATAGTATACCTGCCTGTACAGGTATGTCTGAAGCTCCTTACTAATTTACAGTACCTGCTACGTACAGTGTGATAATAATAACAACGTGCGATTACCGTATGTATTGAATTATTTTCTCGACAAGTGGAAAAGTGGACGGCATTATACAAGGTCTGTAATACGCGTCGCACCTCGTCCTCGGGCTGCTTATAGACGTTCGTATGTGAAATCAAGTTTTATTGTACAGATCACTATTTGAAATATTTTACTGCTGTAATATTTCAAGGATGGTTTTTTTTTTCAAAACGGGTCTTATTTTTCTGTACAAGTAAGGCCTGTCACTGAATCGAATGAAAATCATTTCAGATTACTTTTTGCGGTGGAAGATCAGCATTTTATCGATCGGAGATGTATCGCTGTTCGGGAGACTTTGCAGATTATTTATCGCATTAAAAAACATTTCGCTGATTCTTTTCACCGTAGCCAAGTAATTTTCCAATATTTTGACAAACTTGAAGGTGAATATTTTCAAATCATTTGTGATCACGTTGTAGACAATATATAATGTGTTAAAATTTTGATCACGATTTTGGTAATTTGTTGCAAGCACAATACTCGTTGCTGATTTTTCGAATGTTTTTCGATTAAAAATCAACCAACAGTCTATACAATACGCAAAATATTCGTTTGGTGCACGTGCTGTGATATTCGTTTGCCATCAACGGTTTAGTGATACTTGTTTCACGATTTAACGCTACAGTGAATAATATGAAAGGGTCCTCGCTTATAAACCTTCTTCCCCTCCTTCTTTTCAACTGCATGGATTGTAATCGATGTTTTCCTCGTTGTTAACGCTCAAGTTTCGGAGAACACTCGATATTATACAAAATGTATGCAACTTCCTTGAATCATAAGTACACGTGTACCGAAACACAAGAGCTTTACGAACGGGGCGAAGTAAGCTCAGGATCGATGGTAACGAAAAGTCTCGAATTGTCTTTGTACAGATTGAGACATTCGGTTCGATTCACTCGTAATATACCTATAGAATAGAATAAACCGAGTTGTACACTTTACATTTATGTAAAAGTTACACCTACATGCAAGACGACTGCGCAAATCCAATTCCAAGTTATACGTACGCGTGAAAATAGCTTCATGGTTAATTCCTCCTCGCGATTAAACCCTTTCATGTCTCGTGCCAATAACATCATTTCTCGTCAGAACTCATTCGCCGTTTCACGTAGTATAGAATACGTGTATACCTATAAGTCCAGGTATATAAATACGTCTAAATCGTCCTGAAATTCCCTAAATTGTTCGGTTTAATTATCTAATCGCATGACTTTTCTAATTGAAATACCACAGCGTTTCATTGCTAAAATCATCACACTTCTCCGGATTAGCAAGCACAACTATAGCACCGGGTGCTTTTTCGTTTGTATCACTGCCTGCAGTTCCTTCGCGTGACAAACTTTACACCGTCTACTTGATTCAAAAACTGCTTGTATGCATGTTTGACGGTATTTGTCTATTGCTGTTTCCTTTGCTCGTTCTTTTTTTCTTTTTCTGTTTTATCAACGCAGTTTCAACCATGAAATATGTACGAAGTACGAAGTAAGATCGAACGCTTTCACACGCAGCGAGCTTTTCCTCGTAAGCTCTACTTGCAGCGTACGATGATTCATGATTCATTTCTTTCGTAGAAATTGTGCATATTCATCGCGTCCTCAGAACTCCTTCGTGCGTGTTTCTTGTATAACCTGGAGCCGTCAACCTCAGCCGACCTTCAGACTCTTCAGGTTCTTCGCACTCGCCTTATCGCAGGGACTTCGTGTCCGTGGACGTGCATTTCTGTTCAATATACGTATACCATAAGTAGGTATAAAGACGCGGGCTCTGTATACTCATGGAATAATATATCATCTATGCAAAGTGTAGCGAAGTTACGGATCTATTTTTATACTGTTATTCGAATCTGAACTCGCTACGATGTAGTTTTATTATTATAAAATACAAGCTGCGACGAGTGTTGCAGTCATTGAACATCCTCTGAAACGAAAGTTTCAACGATTCTTTGCGCTGTTCACTCGGCGATCAATTCCTTGTACGATCATTACGCGGTATATTTGTCATTTGCCAAAAGGGACAGAACATTTTGCGAAATTAAAATAGCGTCTCTCTAGATATTTAATGAAAAATTTGGCAGCCATTTAGTGCGATGAGCAGAAATTTCAAACTTGGGTGATCTTCCCGATTGAATATACATTTAGAAAAATTTCATTTGTTACAGTAACTAGAAAAATTCAGTAAAACAGGTATCGTTAAAAAAAACTGTTCGAATATTGTTGGAATTACGAAAAACGAGGTACGCCTAACCATTTTGCGCTATCGTCGATCCTTTTTTGGTAATTTCAACGCAACAACAGTTTGTTCGATTTAATGCACTTCTTTAGTTAAACAAGGCTTTAACGTCAATTTATTGTTGCACAAGCATTAAATTTTCGCAACAGTTACAAGAAAATATAGCAACACTGATCGTAATGTGAAAGAATAGTAACGGATACTAGACTTTCTGGTAATAGCTGCAAAACTAATTTTCATTTAGTACCTAGAACTATATTTTTCGATTGTGGTAAAAAATGAAAATAGTTACGGACTGATCGGTAATCGGAACTAAAAATTTCTCTCAGTGTGCGCACACTGTTTTAAAATTTTTTTTATTCCTTCCAACGAAGCTTAGAAAATTTTTGGCCTCAAGAAAAACAAATTTTCACTGTAAACCAAAATTGCAATATTAAATTCTGCCTAAAGATCGACTTTCAGGTTCTTCCAACCGCTTTGTAATCTTATTATCTGTTCAAACTGACATAAAGATAGGCCAACGCCGATACACGGTTTCTTTACATTGTAAGGATACAAAGTCCTTATTCGCACAGGATGCACTTGCGGGCGTTGCCGCGATGACGTTGATAAATTATTCATCGATTATTGATAGGTTGCCGATGCTTTTCGGACACGCAAGAAAAGATGAAACAGATGAACGATAATATCCTCGTTCAATAATACGAATGCATAAACGTGATCTCCCGTATCTCGAACCCTTATCCTTTCCAAACTAGGTCAACGATCCTGACATGCTAGAGATACATTTGTCGAACCTTAAGGACGGGCAGAAATTCTCATGCCGTATTATAACACTGTTTTTCCACTCGTGTTCACTCGATTTTCTCCCAACTCGCATTGTCGACGAACGTTCGACTTCAAACGAAATCTACGATGATATCCAATGTCGGTTCAATTACGTCGTTATACTTGCATTGTAAGCGAATAACGGCGCGTCACACACTTCGGCAACATTTCACATCCATTCAAATACCCGTACCTACAACCTAAGTAAATATATATTTCTGGTCAGCTTTCTACGCACGAATTAGTCCTTGGGGTAATAGAATCCTTTTTACAAATTGCATTTCAGTGGGTCGAGAAGTTGGCGACGGAAAGGGTGGGTCGGGGAATTTGCCGTGAGGGTGGAGCTCAGCGTTGAAGGTAGAGAACAGGATGTATTGATCGAAGTTCCCCAGCTTTTCTCGCTTCTCTACGCCATTGTACACGCATTTTTTTTTTCACCACTTTTTGTACGCACTTTTCCCAGACACGATCCTCGGAGGATCGAATAGATCGTCGATCTTTGTCCTGTCGTTGTGGCGTTTTGTCCGATATTTTTGCATACGCTATCGAAATTCATTCCATAATGGTCATAGAATTTTCACTAAAAAATAAAAAAAGGTATTAGAGGCTCAGGATGTGCACTGAGAGAAATTTTTAATTCCGGTTACCGCTCAGTCCTTAACTGTTTTCATTTTTTACCACAATCGAAAAATATAGTTCTAGGTAGAACGTGAAAATCAGTTTTCTAGCTTTTACCAGAAAGTCTAGTATCCGTTACTATTCTTTCTCATTACGATCACTGTTGCTATATTTCCTTGCAACTGTTGCGAAAATTTAATGCTCGTGCAACAGTAAATTGACGTTAAAGCCGTGTTTAACTAAAAAAAGTAGAGTAAACCGAAGAAACTGATTTTGCGTTGCAATTACCAAGAAAAGATCGACGATAGCGCAAAATGGTTACGTATACCTCGTTATTCGTAATTCCAACAATATTTAAACAGTTTTTTTAACGATACCTGTTTTACTGAATTTTTCTAGTTACTGTAACAAATGACATTTTTCTCACTGTATTTCTCATAAAACATACGTCTTGATAGTCAAGAAAGAAATTTATCGTTCGCCTTCCGTCTTTTACAGACTGCATCGCCGTAATGAATTTATAGAGTTTAATTAAGTTCGAGCTTGTTTTACGGCTTAGGAATATTTTTTTGGCGACCAATTAGTTGGTAATTAATCAAAGGGACCGTTTAGGAAAGCCGTATCTCTGCTCGAGTCAATAATGCTTTTTAACGCCATTGACCGAAGGCCAAGACATTGGCCTGTGTTCAACGATTAACGAGGTTTCGACCTTCGTGCCGGGGTACCGAAAGTGAGAACCAATTTGATATTGGATTATTATCGCTAGCCAATCGTCTTCCATACGTTGTAAATTGAATTCGATTTTATTCAGTTACGCGTATAATAGATCGATCAATTTCCATTCCTTACAAATTCGAACAGAATTTTGACTCGTTACTTTACAACGCAGATTTTACAAAAATTTACATATTATTAACGCGTTGCTAGTTGCGATTTAATATTTCTTCCCAATTCATCTTCTCACTAAATTTCAATTTATATACATTCAAGCATCAATTTTACTACCAGAAATTTGACTTCGCTTAAAACATTGTTACATGCCAACTGATGGATGTGAAATAGATTGGCTCGTCAAATAAATTTTCCCCGCCTTAAAGTGAACCTTGGCACTATTGTACACAACGTATAAACTTACCGCGACCGTATCTTGTAGAATTTTTCAAGTCACGCCATCTCGAAAAATAGATGGCATCATTTGTTCCTTACCAAGTTCCGCGACGAGAAAAGTTGTAAAATGGAACCAATAAATTTTCAATCGTTATCGTCTCGCTGTTATCGCGCGAGTTTGCGGAACGAATTGAGAACTACGGAGCTGGAAGGGACCCAAAAAGTATATCCATGATGAGATACGAGAGGCCCCCTTTAATTTTTATCGCGGGACTTAGCACACAAAACGGTAATCCGTAGAAATTGAACTACTACATTTTCTTCGCATATTCTCTTTTTATCAAAGTACATCAGGTCAATATTAGGCCAACGAATTAACGCGTAAGTTACGTTTTATTAGGGATACTTCCGCGTTTGATATTAATTTAATTATCGACCCGAGTGTTCGCTGGTATGAATTCCCCGAGACAAATGACATGGGAATTAGGTATATTGCCCAACCCGAAAAAACACACGAGAAACCGAAGCATCCATTAGTAATTGGATATTTTTTGGTGCGTAGATCCTACGGAAACAGACCAGAAGTTTAGTGTTCACTCTTTGGGTTGGAAAAATATTTTCTTCCACTTCGGTAAAGCATCCTTTTTAACCCTAGTCACTGACACGGGGTCCAAGCCAAACCCAAGAGCCGACTTTCACGTACAATTTTATCGTCAGCGTGCTTGAATCAGGGTTGTTTGTGAAAGTAAAATGAAGAATGATTGAAAAAACGTTGGGGTCTCAGAAGCCCCGCGTATTGTTTGACTTTTTTTGCTTTAAGAATTTCCCTTTTGGCTTCAAGAGTCTCTTGCTAAGACCAAGATCGGAGCTTATTTCTGAATTTTTAAATTTTGCTTGAAAATTTTGTTCTAGTCGTAACTGCGCGTGTAACGTAACTTTGCGTACAGTAATAACGTTCCAAAGTTGGCTGTGGTTTGAGTAACCCCGTGTAAGTAATGCGGAAGTTTCCAGTAGGTGTAAGTGACTAGGGTTAATAAAGATATTTGGAAGAAAAATCCTCGAAATTACATTTGAACTTACGTAAAATGCCTGCGCTTTGTCGAAACTTGCATTTAACGATAGAATTATTTTACTTTCACTCCGACCTAATGTGTGTGGCACGTACGATAAAATAGTAGAAAAAAAGCTCTACTTTCGTAAGTTCAGGTTGCTGAACTGTTGGCTTATTGGAACGGCGGTAGCCCGAGAGAGAGAGAGAGAGAGAGAGAGGTAACTTTGTGAAATGGAAAAGGCCTGGCGCCATTTATCAAATAAATAGGGAAAGTCACGAGGAACTGCAGCCAGCTTTGCATCTATGCACCTGTCAAGCCTTCGCAACGAGGTATGCATTGAAACAGGCGTGTGGAACTCGAACAAGCTGACACGAATGTCCGCTATAGTTATAGGATAAAACATAGCGCGTATCAGTTATCGGTCAATCCTGGCTTATCTACACTTCCTGGACACTAACCCATTTCCTCGTGGATACGCGATTCGTAATTCATTTTCACATCAGCTTGCTTAACCGCTGGTGCATCTGTACTAATCGCGATTCTTTGTACTTGCGACAATTTTTGCATCAAAGTGCAGTAGACCAATTTCAATTATGTATTTTTTACACGGGGTGGGGTTGAAATTCCGAATTCGAAAAGTTACGAAAGCGTTAAGTTCCGAATTTTTTAATGGTGAAACTTGAAGTAAGGAAATCAAACTCTGATGAAACATCAAAGTTTCGAACGGTTACGAAATTACGAAAATAAGGAAATTCAAAAAGTGATAGAAAATTTGCAGCTCTGTGAATTTCTGGCGCGATAAAATTTCACCAATTTGATCTTTAATTGTTTTGGATTTTCGATATTTTTATTTTCGGAATTCTGGGCATTCTGGTTTTCGGTTTTTCTTTTTTTTTACACCCACTTGTTGAGTAAGCTACGCGGTGTGAGGATATTTTAATCATTGGAATTTCATTCCATCGAAACTTTATTTTTCAGAATTTTGCTCTATCGGAACTTTGAATTTTCGGTACTTTGAGCCGTTGTGTTTCCGACCATTAGAAACTCGGTTGTTTTGTGAAAGTTTGATTTCTTTACTTTAAGTTTCACCTCCAAATAATTCGGAATCAAGCGCCTTCGGAATCTTTCAAATTCTCAACTTCAACTCCGCCTCTTTGACTGTTGGATGAAAAAAAAAAGAATAATTCTACCGTACAGGAAAAAACCGGTTTAAAACATACCAAGAAATATAAACGAATAATTTATAATTAAAACCTTCAAAATTCTTAAACTCCGGTGATTTTGATCTTATTCAAATGTTTTGTCGGTACATATTTGTCATGTTTTTCCTCTTTTCCCAACGTCTCATTCAAACGTGCTGCCATAATTTATTCCGAACACGAAGCGATTCGTTTTTCTCTATAACAATTTCCAACAGTCGACTCGTAATATGTTTCCTTGCGACAAGTCAGGCTGATCAGTGTTTTGTAAAAATTGTTGTGCGTGCGGATTTTCAGGACTATATATTATCTGAATAAGACGGAATGTTTTGAGGTCCTGCGAAGGGTGGACAGCGGGTGGTGCAAGCGGCGATTGGCACTGCCTGCGGTAATGTTAGGTCAAAATCGATGCAGGCGACCCGGTATAAATACCTGTCTCCTTAAGGGAATGCCCTGATCGATTTCGACGCTGTCGTATTTATCTCCAAATATCGAAGTCCGCTTATCTTAAACGTGAAAAAGAGCCAAGGAGCCCCATTCTATACGCAATTCTCAACAAAAACGCTCCGACGCATTTTCATTTGACGCAGAATTAAAGAAACGGCATAAATTTTACGAACTCACTATCACGGTTTTGTCGAATCGGTGCCATTTCTTTATTTCTGCGTCAAAATGAAAATGACCTCAAGTGTTTTTCTTCACAATTGTCTATAGAGTCGAAATCGACCAGGGCATCACCTTAAAGTCTTTACAACCCCGGGGGAATAAACGACACGAAATTTCTGGAGCAATGAACAACGAAATATGTACTCCGAACTGTGAACTTGACTAAGGATTATTATTCTATGTATATATCGTGCGCAGTCGAGTCCTACTCCCTGCCATGTTTAACGTTGCCTATCTGTGCCTACCTGCCCATCTTCCGGCTCATTATGTACACACCTACAAACCCGCCTATTTCTACATATTTTCTACATTACACACCCAACCGACTTATATATATATATATATATGTAACATGTATATAGGTGTGTGTATACATAACGTGTATGCCGGGGAAAAGATTCCACGTTAAATGTCTCGTGTAAAATGTTCGTTTATAGTCGAAAGACACGCTTTGCACGAATTATTTATTTATATGTATACATATATATATACATATATATATATATGTGTGTGTGTGTGTGTGTGTATACTTTTTTTTTCTATGTTTATACGCAATCGTATAAACACATGTATTATAGCCGCGCAGCTTACTTTTCCTTCCACATTTTACGACTTGAAATTTTACGCCGGACGCCAACCTTCTTGCAATAATTTCATATATATATATATTTCATATATATATATATTTCATATATATATATATATACACATACACATACTTTTGAATATACACTCAATTTACATGAATTCGGTTATTTTTCAGTGTACTTAACATTGCCAAATCGTCGATTTGAATTGTATTTTTATCACGCCGAGTCACTGTCTATAGTATAGTAACCGGAATATCATATCGTCGTTGAAATTCAATTCTTTGTGCATTTAAGAGCAATTTTAAGTTCTCAATTAGTTTTCGCCTATATTGCGTTGGCCGGTTTTTATGCAGCAAATTTCTTTGTACTCCCAAGTAAAGTTTAGCGCTAAGCTTTGGACAATTTTGAATTTTAACGCTGGTGAAAACAAGTGTAGAATCGTAAGAACCAAAGCTTATATGAGTTTTAGTAATTGCAATACATGTTGTAATGATTTACTCGTTAGAATGAAATGTTAAAAAAATAAACAATTTGTATCTCAGATTAAACTTCTTTAAGGCCTATAAATATATTGTTACAAATTTACTTTCATCGAGGAAAAGCAACAACCGTGTTCAGTGAACTTTGTGCTGGATCTCGAAACATGTTGAAAGTTGAATATTATTTTCTTATTATTTTATCGCTCAGAGGCTTAACGCCGTGCGTTTAAAGCGATGAGTAGGGATTGAATTCAAGGAGCGTATTTCCCAAGAGAGAAAATATCTCTCAAAAGTTTCCCACCCTAGAAATGGCCTCGGGGCAAGTTGCGAAATTTTTCCTCAAGATAAAATATTCATTACACTTAGGCTTGGGAGTCTTGAGTTTCGGGTGTGAGACGGGAGGCTGTGAAAAGTTATACGCTTCTTGAAAATCCATCATGTGTCAAAAGTGACAAGGGTCGCCGGCTAGTTTCGTCGAACAAATCCTAGTTCACGAATAGGTCATACAATGCTTACAGTAAATTAACGACGCCAAGTCTCCGGACCTTGCACAAATGCAGATTTATTCACGCGTTTTGCGTGGCTATTGTAAAAAGTGATTCGCGACAAAAAAATTTACGAAATATTACGAATTTTCGTACAGCCAAGTCACGATTGCGGTTAATGTGTTAATCAGCTTCAGTTACCGCCTCAAATACGGTGTATGATTATAATCATGTAAGAGGTAATTACTTAGTCCCGTTTAATTAGGGCGAAATGCGAATGTCAACGCAGCTGAGCATTACGTTTGGAGAAAGAGCTTTTAAAAAAAAAGAAAAAGAAAGAAATTTAATTAAGTAAAGCTATTTGCAAATTAGGCGCAGAGGATGGGTGTGACTGGTCCTTACGTGTCAGCCAACGTGCGTCGAGATTTTTTAAACGAAACAAACCCCAATTTGTTGTTTCAATTTCATTGCACTTCTCCCGCCCTAACGCACCGACGACCTTCCATCGTGTGACATTCCTTCAAAAGTAGGTTATAATTATCATGCGCGGCATTTCACAATGCCAATTGTACCAACGTTGGACCCTCAACATTTTTGATTTTATTGAAGAGAATTTTTTTGCGGTTGTCCCAACTCCGAAACAGTACCTACACTCAATTTTTTCAGATCTTTTCGAGAAGATTTGTATTACTTATGATTTTTAAAAACGGCTGCGGGTAAAAAAACAGAACAACCAAAAATTAGAATGATCAGAATTCCGAACATAAATATATCGAAAACTCACGATCACGAAAGAACAAAGTGGTGAATCTTCATTAAGCTAGAAATAATTGAAATAGAATATAAAAGTATCGAAGCTTGAGGTTATAGAATTTATAATACACAACTGGTGAAAATTTCGAAAGGCCATTAGCGGAATGAGGCGAATGCGATTGCTCTCAAACGCAAAGAAATAACCTTCGGATGGATCATAAAGTAGAATTTTCATCTATTCGAATTCATAAATGCGAAGGATCAAGAATCGGAATGGTTGGAACTCCGAGTAATAATCTCATAGAAGGCCCAGAATATAGAATTGCAGTGTATCAGAATCGTCGGGATGAAGAATCGTAATATATCAGAAGAGTCGATAACTCATAACATATTAGGAGCCAAGAAATATAAGTTTATGATGTCAAAAGTCGTATTCAATCTTTTAATGAGATAAAAATATTGCAGAATTTGTTTGATTCCGTATATAAAACATTTTACAAGTCAAAATGGATTGGCTGAGTAGACTCGGAATGTGAAATTCTGGTAGCAAGCCATCTTTACGGTTGCTTTCGGAATACTGACCTTTCCGAATCGCACGATTCTGAATAATGACCCTTCTACATTCTGGATATCTGTTTATCACCGTTTCTAGACGATGAAGTTCTAACTTTTACTTTTATAATATTCGGACGTTTGAGAATATGAAACTTTCTACAAATTCGTTCTCTAGAATATTGATTCTATACATTATTAAATTCTGCATCTCTGAATTCTTGGATTAACGTTTTCTGAAGTAAGTGATTTCGGATAATAGAGCCCTCTAATAAATACATTTTATCTAAACTGCAGCTTTTTATTGGGCACCATCCGGGACTTAAAATTTCTGATAGTATCTGTTCTCTCCTATTTGTTATTCATTCGGAATTCTGGACATTCTGATTTTCGGTGTTTCTGATTTTTTACCCCCCGGACTGTTACTCAAACATTTTCGTATATAAAATCGGATTTTTCTTATGGATAAGAAAATTGCAAATAACTAATTAGTTTAGAAACAAATTAGTTTTCAAAAAAGAGTAGAATTTGCAATTGCCGGCCCACTCTGGATTCAAGCTTGAAAAATTTAATACCTATCACAAGATTTCTGAGAATTTGTTCAGATTTTTTAATTACGGCACATGACATGTTCGTTATCAGAAACCACAAGTAATACAAATTTATTCAAAACAATCTACTGCTTTGGCGTTGGCACAATTGGATAAAATTTTTTGAACAAAATCAAAAATGGCGAGGATTCAACGCTGGTAGACTTGGCGTGGAATGCTCCATATAGATTTTCAGGATGAAAATTTCGACCTGGCTGCAATTTGGATATATTATAATGTACACGAAGACGCGAAAATTCTATAACTTTTAACAACTTAGACCTTACCGTTCATGACAAACACATTCACGAATTTTATCACGATTTCGAATTGAACCTTCGTCTTCGGATTTTCATCACTGCTTGTCGTCGAAGCGAAACAAACACGACCTGTCGTAATTTTTTGTGAAAACAGGCCTGATATTTCCCAGTATGTAATCCATTTCAATGTAGATCCTCAGGAAATGGTTAAAAAAAAGAAAATAAATAAAATAAAAAAATAAAAAATAATAAGTAAATACGTTGTCTTAATTTTATTCTGTAAAAAACTATACGTTTTGAAGTATCATATCTTGAGATTTTCAAAGAGGGGATTCAGAATGTGTTAAGAAAATTCGATTATCCATGGAATATTTATTATACCGATTTGATTATGATCCCATTTTCATCCCACTATAAAATGAAAACAACTCATTTTGATTTCCTTCGCATATGAGGGACTGAAATTGTCGAAAAATCTGTTTTTTTGGCAGCCCCTGAGGATTCATCTTGAAACGGATTCGATATTTAAAAAAATTATACCTTTGGCACAAAAAAAAAAAAAAAAACTCGCTAGGTTCAATTCAGAAACTTGATAAAATTTATCAACCTGTTGGCTCAAAGCCCAAAAATTTGAGAATTTTTATATCTCAACGTACACTATGAAATATTTTCCATAAGCTGGTCGAAAATTAGTGAATTTATGACCGGTTTATGACCGTTTCACCTGCTCGGTTTGAAAAGAACAACGAGTGCCTTTTAGAAGGGAAAAATATGGTATACCAACGTACCCTCAACCGTTGCCATGCGTCGTTAATTTGACCTCCTAAAACCCAGTTTATGGTTCACTTGACCCAGAACATGACAAACGTGACTGTTTTCACACTTCGGATAAATTATCACCGGACGTTTTTTTTTTTTTTTTTTTTAAATAAAAATATCTCACGCTATCTAAAACCGCCCTAAATCGCCTGCAAAACTAGCTGCCTCAAAAACTGAGGATTTTTGAAAACCGTCACTCGCAGAATTTACGAAGCAATTATTTTTCACCTAATTCTGGTTTCGTTAATCGATGCCCATCGCAGTGTGCAACGTGAAATTAATCAACGAGTTCCAAAGCGCGGTGCAAATCTATTTATGGATAGTTATACAGCAGGCGAACGACGGAAGTCGAGGGGTATAATTTGCATGTGTAATGCACGGCGTTCCGGAGGATCTTGGATAAAGTTGATTTTGACCTTAACAGATTGGCAAAGCAGAGATTCGATCAAGGTATGATTATTTCTGGTAAACTTGAATACAAGAATAAAAGAAACAAGACCGAACTTATAGTGGGTGAATCGATCGAATTGAATAAGAATATGATGGTCGTATTGCACAAATATCAAGCGAACTGCGAATTTTGTTAGTATAAAAAAACTGTACAATGACGGAAGCGTGACGGATTCTATTTTTCTTCCCATTAGGCAGATACTTTTAATTGAAATAATAATGGGAATAACGAAATACTCGATATTCTTCACCTTGTATGAATGTGGTTCGCATCCACCTGAAAACCAATGTGACTCACACGTGTTATAATTAGTATCCTATCCTCGATCTCACCGGCATATAGACAAGAAAGCGCAGGCTGGTCTTGATCGATATTTAAAATGGCCGTAAAGCGTGTCTCGATAACATACGATTAAAATATTTTATGAAAATTCACCAGCTGTTTTACCGCTGTGAAACAAAGATAAAAAAAAAGGAATAAGTCTCTCAGTTTCACCTAATTTTCAAAATAATTACGAACTCAACAGTGTTCATAATTTATATAATTAACATTTTTGAGTAATGATAGAAATTTTTTTGAACAATTCTTGAATGAAACAGGCGTTGCGATATATTTTATTTTTCAAGAAAAAATTAATGTATTCCCATAATTTTGCATAAATTCTTCCGATGTCTCAAGATTGCGAGATAAATTGTTCGCGTAAATTATCCGGATTTGTCGTTATGTTTTTGTGTAAAAATACTCGGACGAATATTTGTCGCAGATTTATACGTTCGTTATACGCGTATATCGAATGCGCACATTTTGCGAATAAATATTTCTTCTCTATTTCTTTATAGCGTTGTTATCGTTAAAATAGCGGAATCTCCGACACGTGAAAAACATCAACTCACGTCGGGTATCGTATAAAATATACTCGTTGAAACGTGCATACTTAAATCGCGTGAAACGCTGCAACGCCTAGATTTTCAACGAAGGTGATATTACGGTATTCAAGGATCAAATCAACGCCAAGGTAGATGAATGAATCCTTCGGAAATTCTAACGATACGTACGATAAAATTTCCTCGGACAATTCCACTTTCAAACTTTATACACCAAAAACTTCGATAAGTTATTACGGTGTTTCTGACCGTCTCGAATCCGCGAGGTGGTTTCAAACGTCCAGTCAATCCTTAACTCGAGTCAAGGAACAGGACAAGGAGGTCGGGCCAAATGAAATATGCCATCGATTTATTCAAATGCCTAGCCAATAGTCATTATATTGGCCCGCTAGAGTTGAACTTGTGAGTCTCGCCGTCAAGGCGCCGAATGGCTAAATTGCAAAATCGTTTTGCCGGTTGAGAAAACTTGGGCACTAACATCTCTTGCCGAAAAATAATCGTCTAGCCTCAGAGTTCTGAGCATAGAATTTTTTAATAATTTTTCGCACTTTCCCTTGTGTTTCCTGTCATATCGTCAGAGTGATGAAATCCGATTTTCGATATCTTCGTTTCAATTCGTACGTTTTAGCATTTTTTTTTTTTTTTCCATAGACAATAACATTTTTTCGAATGTAATAAATATCGCGATCAAATTTCGTTATTACAAATAAACGTGATTTCGTCCGTTAAACAACAATTGTTCTTCTGACCAGTTTCCTGTTGAAAATTAAATGACTTTTCTTCGAATCGAAGAAGTATTTAGAAAAGTGAACAAATCCCTTCTCTGTGTATATTCGTATGAATTTCATGTGCAGGTATATGTTATCGATCTTACTAAACTACGCAGCATATTTTCTAACAACCCAGAATTCAGAACCTGGACGATTGATTATCTTTATGTACGATTAGAATTCACGATTACGTTATAATGATTGAAGAAAAACGACAAAAAAAAAAAAAAAAATCATTATTAGTCGGCCAATATTAGTGTAATTCGTTTGTTTAAGATTTCACGATTCCGCAAGTCATATCAGAGACCTGGCTATAATTTTTTTATTTTTTTTTTTTTCTATCTTATTGTTTTCCATTTGACAAATATCGGTATAGCTACCTATTTATTACAGTGATTTATTTGTTAATTTATTTTTGCGGAGGGTGTCGGTTTATAAAGATAAGCTTTTGTTTTCAGGACCTAGTTTTGCACTGTTTACTGTGCAAGCGCGTGCGAATACATTGTAGTGATTTTCTAATGTGCAAAATTGAGTTGCACATGCGACTCATCGCTGGGTATTTAAAGCTACGTGTGATTAAATTTTATTTGCCAATTGTATTTCTACAAATTTCACGTATCCGTGCTGCGAGCTACGATTAGGTAAAAACTGACCGTCCTCGTGTGATTCGGCAAAAAAAATTTGAGTTTCATCCAAAACTACAGCCGCGAAAAACTGACCCAGGACCTATTAAATGAAAATGAATGATCGCGCATTAAGTATATTGAATAAAATAGCGAGAAAGTTGCTGCTTCACACCGTCGAAGATGGAAATTTTTCTTCAATAAGCATAATTTTTTTTTTTCGACGTAATTGCGTAGTGAAAAAATCGCGAAACGAATGATGCGGTTAATTAACGGTGAAATGAACAATAGACAATTCTGAAAACGGTATTGAAACAAGTCTATTAAGAAACTCGTTTTCAATATCGCGAGAGTCACTGTATACACCTATATTTATAGCTCTGATAGCGATCGATTTTCATCGCGCAACAAGCAACGGAAAAAATAAAAGCAATGAAAATCCGGGACTACGGAGTCTGTCGGATAATTGAAGAAGAGTATAAAAATGTTTCGCAAGTGCCTGCGACCATGGTGAAAGAAAAAAATTGCATCAATGAAAAACGGAGAAGAACTGTTTTTTCTTCGCTGCACAGTTATTTAGTTTTGAGTTTATTTGAAAAAAAAAAAAAAAAAAAAAAAAAAAATGGCACTCACTCGCCTCGTTTAATTTCTCCTCTTCAATTACCTGCGTTATCCGGGACGTTCCGCACCCTGAATACGAAACGGTTACGTCATTCCCAAAAGTAACTTGATTAATTCAAAGTTGGACAGCATTCAAGCTTACCTGCACACATTGGAAAGAAATTTATCGATATACACCCGTCTTCGTCCGACGGACGAGGATGAATCAACCGAGCCAAATAGTGCATGAGATCGCGGTTACACCGTAACATTCGCGTTTCCGGTTCTTTAAATCTATGCCTATAATCATCCGTCACGGAAAGACCCGTCAAAATTCGTTATCGAACGAGCGGCTAGTAACTGGGGCAACAAAATGCACGTTAGAATAAACACACATAAATAAAAAACGGGGAACGAGTTGATGATGTTGAGATGAGGTTTTTTTTTTTTTTCTTCTTTTCTTTTCCTTCTATTCGTAAATTTTCATTTTTCGAAAATTTCAATCGAGGTGCACCGTAAGAATGATCCCGACACGGACTTTCGTAGATCATATTTCGCGTCTATTTTCCGTCAATCTCCAACACTGTCCGATTTTGAATTTCCGAATTGACCGCAGCGATCGTTTTTATTTCTTTTTTTTTTTTTTTTTTCTTTCTTTCTCGCGAATTTTGACATCACCGTTTTTGAGGGTGTAGAACGTGGCTCGGAATGATCGGGCTATTCGCGGATCAGGTTCTCCTCGACGAGGTGTCTTTTTACCTACTCGTGCCTCACGAGGCTTTCGCTCTTTCGGTCAGGGTGGAAACCGAGTTCTTCTTACCTTGGTGCACTGTTTAGTCCGTCAACGGGGGTGTCTGGACGGGCGACTGATTCCGGTGCGCTACCCTCGCGATTACTTCCACAGTCTCCGTAACTCCGTCCGTCTTTCCGTTCGTTCCGCTCATTCCGTTCGTTCCGTTCGTTTGCTCGTCCTATCGCTCTGCTCCTGCGCGTCTCGTCCAACCCAACCCGACCCAAACTACTCAATACCCCATGCTGAGGTACCTGCCGTGCAGCTAGGGTGCTCTCCGTCTATTCGGCTGATGGGAAAAACTGGCAGAGAAATCGAAAGGACTAGTCCTGGAATCTAGCAGGATGCTTATTTCGAAATTTGAGAAGCTTCACTCGGAATATTTTAATTTTTTCTGGTTTTTGGAACCCTCTATTTCGCTCTTGGGAGAAACTGGCAAGAAAATCGAACAGACTAGTCCTAGAATCTGGCAGGCATCCCGTTTCAAAATCTGGGAAGTACCGAGAGAAACTTTATTTGTTCGGATTTCTAGAGTTCTCTATTTGGTTGATCGGTAAAAGTATCAGGAAAATCGAAAAGACTAGTCCGAGAATCTGGCAGGGTGTTCACTTCAAAATCTGGGAAGATGTACCGAGAAAATTTTGATTTCTTCTGGTTTCTAGAATTATCTGGGAGGCTGTACTGAAAAAAACTTTACTTGTTCTGATTTTTAGAATTTACTAGTAGAATGGCTATCGTTGATTAGACATGTGGTTGCTGCATACGAGTTACCATGATCAAAAAGAATAGCAACGTGAGCCGAATTTTTCGATTATTGCTACAAAACTCACTTTCATTTTGCATCTATAATTACATTTTTTGTTTACAGAGACGAAGAACGGAAAGGACCGATCTTGCAGAAAATGGGCCACTTTTACTGGTTACTGGTATCCTACTGTGAGTAATAGTACTTGCGATTTTCCGATTTCTATTAACGCAGAGTATGTAAAGACACGATTTTTCGAAAAAAATATACTTGCTATGCGAAAAAAATAGACTCTGAGATAGCTCGGCCAATTTTGTTCAAACACAGATTGGTTTTAAGGCATATTAATCCGAATCAATTGATCTCGTTCGATCTAAATCGGTATGCTTATTTTCGCGTTATTGTTTGTCTGGAAAATTCGCATTTTAGCAAGTAACTCGGGAACAGTTAAATCAATTTCGCCTAAAATCTAATCAGTTCTAACAATAAGTAAGGAATAATAGCATCGATTGAGACTGAGATTAACGAAATTTGTCCTCCCGCTCTCAAATTATCGTTGGAAAAAATTGACAAGTTTAAAACATCGAGGTCAAGCAAAAACCCAAAATTTCATTTTTGACGCGATTAACTCGACCTTTCATCTAAATCGGAAAGTTGAACTTAACAGAATGTAGTTCTCTGTTCCTTGTATCAATTTTTTCAATTTTTGTCGTACAAAATACACAGGCTGCTTAACTGAACTGCAGTTTACTTTCAAAAAAAGAAAAGTCTGGAGAACAAGTGTATAACCAAAGCGTGTCTTCGTCTTCCTCTTCTTGTTACGCATTTTTCGAGAAGAAGATAAAAATCTTGAGGTGAAAACTACAAACGACACGCAGATAGTCATCAAATTCTGTTCAACGGCTGCCGTTAACGCGATGACTGTTACTGATTGATCATCGACTTGCGCTAATTGGCAATGACATGATCTATCGTTGGATACCGTACTGATATCACGCCTCCCTAAATCAGTAAGCCCTCTTCGTATCAGTCGACTTTTTTTCTGAGATGTGTTGCTATTAATTCTGAGCAGGAATATATCAGAAGCCCGGAAATAAAACAAGGATACTTTTTCAACTTTCGATCCTTTTTCTGCTTTTCCATATTTTTTGCTCACATCTGCTGAGAACGTAAAACGAGATTGAAATTAATAACTTTAACGTGACCAGGCACTGAGTAAACTATTATGGTTTTGGAAGATTTTGGAATTATTGAGTTTCTTTTTCTATTCACCCGCAACTGCAAACTATACATTTTTGTTTTCCAAATATTCTCCCGGCTAAATCTGCAGTTATAAACTTTAATCGAAGTAAAAACTACAGAGTTTTACGTGTAATTTATATTCCGAAACTTAGTGGCGCAGAGGCTTGTTTACCTAAAACAAACTTCTTCCGTTTCTGTATTTGCTTCCTTGTTTCTTGAGAAGCGTTTCGTCCCTTTCGACCTCCGACTACTCTAATAAAATTCAAAAAATATCATGCCATTTTATGGATCATGGATAAATCTGTGTAGTATAATACATAGGTATATGTATATGAATTCTCCCCTACGATAAAAAAAGTTTATTTTTCTGAGCAAAGAACGCGCAGCGGAAATGACGGTCATATGCTTGAACTGCAATTGCACCCCAAGCTCCGCCTCCGTCCCTTACCTGAGGGAGAAATTACACCCTTCGCAAGTTCAAGGGATTCTAATACCGCGATAACTGATCGCTATAATCCAATTACCAGTCTGTGGAAGAAACTGATGGATATTTCCTTGGACACGTGTCTTCCTGCATAAACTTGACGCCAATTAAATTCACCGCGGTACGTTAAACTAATTCGAGAAAAATACCTCGAAACTATCAAAAGGAATTATATATCCTCTGAAATTTGTATCCTACAATTTTGGTTTTTCTCACGCGTTGGAAAACGTTACTTTGAATCTTAGAAGCGTTGATTTAGATTTTAGCACGAATTTTTTTGCTACAAAAGTAAACGCCATTTTGTTCAAAAAGAGGTTTTTCTTTGAGGAATGTTGAATCAGTATTTGGAACTAGGAACTATAGCTATTTCAAGCTATATTGCAAGCGAACATTTTCTCGGTTCAACTTTTTTTTTTTTCTTCTCAACATTTTACAAATTTAATAATAATGCACAGTGGTATTTGTGATAGCAAAAAATTGTAGAAACTTTGTTCGAAATTACCGCTTTAAAAACCTATTTTTGTGCATTGCTATAAAATTCTGAACAACTCTACTCGATAAAATGATGGGAGGGGTTTAAATTCTGGCGTTGAATGTTGTAAATTGTAATGCGATTGGATGGTCTCAAATATTCCAGAAATAATTTCACACCTTGGAACTGCACGTCGCCTAATTAACGAATCATCGATTTACAAGCGACGCTCGTGTTTTATTCTATTATTATACGCTCATTGCGACATGCATACAACCGTATTCTACGATTTTAGGGCTTTTGCATGTCAGCAATCACTGTACACACGGAGTAATAAATACTCACCGTAACGTCGTCATGTTGCATCGAACTCAAATCAAAATCAATTCAAACTGAAATATATACGTCTGTTTGACGGTATCAATAATTCGTCTAGACTCTCGAGTCGTTGTGAAATTAAGTCCCTTGTTTGCAATTGACGATGCTCGTATAAAAATTGTTTCAATATGAGAAACGTTCGATGATGTGAAAAAAAAATTAAATTTTCAACGTATTAACAATGATTTTACATTTTTCTCTATTATTATTATTGTGTTTATTTTTATTGTTTTTCCCCCCCCAATTATTGTCACAATTTTACAATTAGTTATCACATTTCAAGTTGCAAGGGTATTTATTTATTTTTTTTTTTTCTTCTAATTATTGTAAATATTTGACGACAAAATCTTCGATCAGCTGGGAGATATAAACCTTTCGTCGAAATGTCAGTATCGTAACTGAAGGTATTATGTACATAGGTATGCAGTTGACTTTGACAAGGGGGGTTTGCATCTGACGTACATAAGTCAGCATTATAATTATTTTTTAGCTGATAATCAATATGACTGCGTGTACAGCTACTTTGGAATTTTCTAGGCACGATTACGTAGCGTGTCTTGCATCAAATTCTCGACAAGCTCTGCGAAAGCCGGTTTCCAACAAACTGCGAAAGGATACAACGAATGTGACGCTTTCTTCGGATCATTTATTGTTATGCATATCAACTTTTAATTTTTATAGTCTCTAGCTATTGTGAAAATAAGACTGGACTCATGCGAACAGAGACAATTTCTTTCTTCCATACGATAATGGTTTGTTATGTCTTATAATTACGACTATCGTTAATTTCAACTGATCAATAAAGCACAAAATTAGAGGTAGGTTTGAAGTTCCGAATTTGAAAAGTTCCGAAAACTCGTAATTCCGAATTATTTGGTGGCAAAACTTGAAGTAAAGTAAGCAAATTTTTACGAAACAACAAAGTTTCGACTGGTCGGAAAGCCGACGGCTCAAAGTTCCGAAATATGAAATTCCAATAATTCAAGTTACGATTGAGCAAAGTTCTGACAGGGAAATAATTCCGAAAAGTAAAGTTTCGATGGAA
Source organism: Neodiprion virginianus (assembly GCF_021901495.1). Lineage (NCBI taxonomy): Eukaryota > Metazoa > Arthropoda > Insecta > Hymenoptera > Diprionidae > Neodiprion > Neodiprion virginianus. The sequence goes on along the minus strand of NC_060877.1, from coordinate 11,208,783 downwards.
CGAAATTCCGAAAGTTAAAATATATTCACACGACGCAGTTTACTCAACGAGTGGGTGTAAAAAATCAGAAAAACCGAAAATAGGAACGACCAGGATTCCGAACGTAAAAATATCGAAAATCCAATACAAAGAAAGATAAACGTGGTCAAATTTCACTGAGCTAGAATTTCACGGAACCAAAAATCTTCGATCATTCCGAATTTCGATTATTTCATATTTTAAAATATCTTGGAACTTTGACTTGTCGGAGTTTTGCCCTTTCGCCATTTTATCTTTTCGAAACTTTACTTTTTCAGAACTTGAGTTTGTTTGATTTCTTTACTTTAAGTTTCGCGACAAAAAAAAAAATCGGAACCCGTCTCTTTCGGAACTTTTCAATTTCGGAATATCAACCTCGCACCAAAAATCAGAAAAATTTCCGTAATGAAATTGAACATTGATCGATGTGTGCGATTTTTTTCGACGGTCTGAAAAAAATATTGAAACGAATGACAACGTTAATTGATATTGGCAGGCTTGACTTGTCGCAAAATGTATATACATAAATTGAATAGCCTTATGAATGTATAATGCGTTCAACTATTTACGGCTCGGTTCGTACTTTGTGTAATTTATAAAAGTAGGACAATTCGTTGCGGTCAGTCAGTTCGCCTCGTGTGGAAAAATATACCATATTTTTGTTTGCTTATAGCAACGTTCGTAACGCAGGTTCTGTATAACAATGTGAACCGTTGTATGTGCCTACTTTGTAGGTACGTAACTACATACAGCATAGTGACGCAAAAGGCTTGGATATATTTAACCCAGCTGGCAGAATCGTTAACAAATCAAGCACACTCACCGCCTATCGTTATTATAATGCCTGCTTAATAAACTCTTTCGAATTGTTTCGCGTTTAATGCGAACACGTTGTGTATAAAATGGTGTATGCGCAATTTATCGAATCGGCGATTTCCAATCGAACGACATCAGAATTACAGAAAGAAACGCGACTGCGTTTAACGTCATTTTGAAATACAATTATAAAAATTATTCCAAATCTGTAGAGAAAAGAAAAAAGAAAAAAAGAAAAAATTTTTAATGTTAGCGGAGCGTGTTTTTCAGATTCTTCAAACGCGGAACGAATCAAGTGTCGCAGAATTTATTCCTGTGTGAATGTGATTCAGGATTTAAGCCGGTACGCGGCATCTCTGCTTTAAGATCACGCTAAAATTACAAGTAGCGTATCTATTTGCGTTTTTGAGATGCCCGCCAAAACGGAATAACGCATATAAACGTTAACCTACATGATGAGAGAAAAACACGAGCTTGTCCCCCACGGCAAACGCAATTATACGAACGCTTGGGAAATCATTTCCCAGTAATCCCTGAATAATAAATAGTTTTAGGATCGTCGTGTTGTATGCATAATTATCCCGGTTGTTATCGCTCGCATGATTCCGTTTTAGAATTTCGCTCGTCGTCAGAAGCCGCATCGTTCGATAAGGTCGTCGTCGTATCACCCTGACCTTCGTATCCGAACGTGATACCTTAATCATAGATAAGTTGACTGTTTTAAAATAAAATCGTCATGTATCAATATAAAATATTTTCCTATTGATTCGAATTATTTTTTTCAGACAACTTTCTTCAAATTTTTACAAAGTAACAATAAATTTAAACCTCTGATAATGTAGGTACTCGTATATTATATGTTCACAGGATTTTGCTTCGTGCGATTAATTTATGCGTTTACATTTTTATCGCCGGTTTGATACTTGCCCCTTTATTTTTTCTTTTGGTACGTAATGGATGACTGCATACCTGAAACAAAAATGATTAATCACACTGTTAGTCTAGTTCGTAATATTTGCGATATTTGCGAAGCGATCTTACGAAACTTTTTATAGAAATCTATAGAATTGAATTTAATTCATATAATGTAGCCAACAAATTTGAAATTAGATCGCACTGTTTCAGCTGTAACATTAATATTTCTCTACGTTTACATTCTCATCATTTTCATTTCGTTTTTCACCCAATATCGACTGTGGACTTTTTGTATCGGAAAATCAGAACAATAAAAAGATTGAGGATGTATAATTAAAGAATAAAACTGAATAGGACATGATAATTCGAAGTAGATGAAAATTTGTGTGAAGAAATGTATTTTTACACGAATCTATTTCGTTTATACTCCTCGTGCTCCTAAAAATTTCATTCTATTCATAAATCGTGTTTATATATATTGATACATAATTTATTATCATTACTGTTATTATGATATTTTATACTATTTTTCAACCGACAATCTTATACCTATTATTAGTCCAGTTTCCGTGTAATTTTTGTCACTTTAAAAAAAAAAACCGCAGAGTGAATCATCAGAGACCCAGTTTTGAAAACTTGCAAAAATGAAGTTATATCTATTTGGCAAGACGATAATATCTCAAACAATTATAAATGTCTTTTTCGTCAGTTATGATTTTATTTCCTATTCGATAAAAATAATTTAAAAAATACACGCAAATATTCAAATACTCGATGAAATTTGGGCACGTGTATAAATTTAACAACAGATAAACGTTAAATCGTTGTGCAATTTCATTCCGCAAAAAAACATCGTGTAAAAAGAATAACGCAAACGTTTCTTTTCCATTCCTGTCTCTTCCTTCACTAAAAATTATTTTCATCTTTTACTTGAGTCCGGTAATGTCGTTTCTCTTTCACAGCAACTGTTGGAACGAAGTTCTCGTATTTTTCTACAGTGGCGAAAGGTTATTATAACGTTATTAAACACAAGCTAAGCCCGTATTCTGTCGACTAAGAAGCGACTAGGACTTGTATTTTTATACCTACCGCTACACCGTAGAAGATCATTTACCGACTAACAATAAGCACGGTTTTCCCAGCCATTGATTCATACCGCAGCATTAAATCGTTGCAGGGTAAAACGCCATTATTCATCCGGTAACAGCTGCTCTACTTTCATTCAACGGCGCGACTCTAATGATTTCGAATCTTCTTACGATTAGCTTCGGATTTAAGCCGATTATCTATACTTGTATCAGTTATCGGTACGTGTACGAATTTACTTGGTTTGTTTTGTTTAAAATTTTCCACACAATTGATGTTATTTTTCCCCACCATTCACCCTCGGAGAAAAAATTTTTAATATAATTTTTATTACTACATTGACGAGTGATTCGAAAGTAGTGAACGCGATTTCCGTTCACCGAAATTAGAACCCCTTTATCCGGTCGATGAGAAAAAAAAAATTGTTGAAACGCTTTCTTTAAAAATAGCTATTTCTTTATTTCTGACTAATGACTAATGTCGAATTAACCAAATGAGTCTCGTTCCGGAAATCTCTGAGCTTGACTCCCACATGTACATAATCACTGATTTATGTCGCGGGTGTAAGAAATATGTTCGAAAGTGCAAATCGAGCGAGAAACGTTTTCGCGCGATGCACAAGTATGAAAAAAATCTCTACGCTCTTTTATAATTTCCAGAGAGCCGCGGCGGCGTGTCTGAGCGCGGAAGCCGTACATAAAGCGTTTTGTCTGTCTCCTCTTCTACATACACATGTGGAAGAACGAATCCCTTCGCTGCAAACACGCACAAAATGCCCCAGTTCGACATGTCCGACAACTGCACTCACAGACGGTGAAAAGTCCCCGACACACCCCATAAAATAGAATCAATGAACCTCCCACAACGGCTTGCAGCTGTCATTTTACACGCTTTCCCTTCGCTGTTCATGGAGTATCGCTTGGAAAATCGAACGAAAAGATGATTTTCTTTCCTTGAAGGAAATCGGTAGATCGGAGCCGATAAAGAAGATCTCCAACGGTCTACTTTCAAATTCACGAACATTTTTTGTATTTGCAAAATACTTGCTGCATGTCGACAATATTGACTACTAAATTTTCCTCTTACGTATTATTTACGAATGGAGTTTCGATGAAAATTTGTGCCCACTTTGAAGACGAGGTAATTTCGTTTTGAAATCGGTATCGAGAATCAAATAAAAAAAACTACCAAACTTTTACAACATTTTATAATATTCAATCCCAAAAAGTAGACAGATCGGTACAATTGAATTGCACATCTAGGTATGTATACCTACTTTCTATAGGAGGTCAAAGACCTGTACGTAGGGAGAGAAAAGAGAAGAATTTTTCTTTCGTAGAAGAAATTTTTTCCACGGGCAACCCAGATTTCATAGAATCACCGAATCCCGATTTTTCAAATGGCTAATCCTGTCAACTATTTGAACGGTGTAAAAAGTGCAAAAAAAATTGAAAGAGAGCAGAAAAATTAGCCGTTCTATTTGCCACGGAAATCCCCGAATATGTTACACGTTCGTCTTATGGAGGATGGAAGTAAGGAGAAGTATCTCATATGGGTTTTCGATTGAAAAAGTTTCTACCAAAAAGCGACAACTAGCGGTTCGACAAGTCGCCGGAACGGCGTTAATAACCAATAACGATTCAATCTGATTGGCGCTTTCCGGAACTTTTGCTACAGCAGCGCCATCTTGATTGTAAAATGTCCTCATGACGTCAGAGGTCAGTTGTCGGCGCCATTTTCTCACCACATAACCTGAGCGTTTAACATTTTAATGGAGGCAAATCGTGATTCTTTCAGTTTCAAATTACTCGCGTCACATAAATTAATGAAACATCGTAAATAATGTACCTGTTCTACCATCCACAAGGCGAAAAAACACGGTCAACGCTCATCTGTTAACCTGGTAAAGTTAGTTTGATTTTCTTCCCACCAGATGACGCATTGCAAAGTGACAATCCCAATACACGGAGATAGTCCTCCTTACCTCTACCCTTCGTGGTTTATCTATAAGTATCCGAGCCTTCGTCTCGTACTTTCCGAAACTCCTAGCTGATCCACATCACTCGAACCACGTGCTAGACTCTGAGCGTTATTTTTACGCCACGAAAAAAGTCTAGGATTCAAGATGTTGAGGAGGCTTAGGTGCGGAAGTGCACCTCTTAGCTTTCAACGACCCTGCAGCGCAGCTGAGAAAAATGCCTCGTCTTCTTTACTGGAAATGCATTGTTCTTGCATTTTCACTCTGCATAGTTACAGCTTGGACTTATTCTACCCGGTTCACTAACGCTGCTATTTGGGTCATTGTTGCTTCTCAAACTCTGCAGTTTGCATTATTAAATTATAATTGTAAATAGTTTCACCTGCGTTTATTAAACTGAATTTTGAAGAATCTTATCTCAGGCAACTAAACATTTTCGAAAATATAAAACTTTTGGTGTAGTTTTTAGTTAAAAATCGTAGTTCAGTGAACTGTATATTGAAACTGAAAGTTTTGATTTTATTTCACGTCTCTACATTTATTTCATTTTAGTTTGTGAAAATCGTCGAAACTCTGAGAATAAAAGTCTCATTTTATTCCACTTTCCGGGATAGTCCAGAGGATTGAAGAATGGAAAATTCAAACTAAAGAAAACGGGGAAAAGAGGGAAATGCTGTCAAAGTGCCGAGCGGAAATTTTGAAAGGTAGACAAACGAACGCGCGACAAGCAATTAAGTTTTTTTTTATCCACTCCTACAGTCCGGACAGAATTGAATAATAGAAATTCATACGGGAAGCAGGATGAAATTTCTCGAGAGTTCCTAATAACCACTTTATGTGATGGGACGATTGTATACAGATATACGGGATGCGAAAATTCACTGTACACCTACGTTTATAACCATCCTTTGATCCCGCAATCAGATAGAAGACTTGAAACGAAGATAAACGAAACAACAATCGATCGCATTAAGATGATGATAATCGTTTTCCCACGGACGAGAAAGGATGGCTGCATATCTCATTTGGCCAATTAACTTCCTTATATACATACCTTTTATATGCCTCTGCATTTAAACTGCCTGGGAATAGAGTTGAATATTTTTATATCTTACAGCAACTGACGACGTGCAGCGACTGCTTTCTCCGTTGTCGAGTTACTCACTCGTGAGAGATAATATTCAGCTGCGTGATTTTTCATTACCATTATCACGTACAAAGGTTTCCAATTTCCATCAAAATATACTCCAATTTTTTAAACGTGAATTTTAAAATTCGGAGCCAATGCGGTTGAATCGTATCCAAGTGATGGTTAGGTCACACAATAATAATAATAATAATAATAATGATCTTTTTTGCAAATACTGTGCTCTATACGCGTTGAGAGTATCTTGAAACTGCTTTGCTTGTGAACATAATTTTTTGGAATACAACTTTTATATTATATTCTTAGAGTATTGTCGGATCTATATAGACATATATGGGGCATTGTATGCGAAGTCGACCAACGTCTGATACCTACACTGAGAGAACAAATAATTTGCAACAAAAACTAGCACTGATAATTTAATTTTCAAAAAAACACGAAAATAAATGAAAACGTTCGTTACAATTGTTTATAAATAGACTTAACGTTCACTTATTGATTTCAAACACCTATTGACAATTAAAAAGTATTAGGATTAATTTAAAATATGTAAAAGAAGAGTATACGGTGGGAAAAATCGGTACTTATAATGATTCATAGCAAAATTTTTAATTTTTTTTTTTAATTTTCAAAAATCGAAAAAAAATTGTTCATACGGAGGGCCCACGACCAGACCGATCTTAAAAGTTGTCGAAAGAAGAGTACTTTGCAATAAAAAACTTTAAAAAAAAATCGAAAGGGACACTCACTTTCAAGAACACGATTTAAAATTTCGAAACTCAAAAATCTTAATCACAAACACTTCAATTATTTTTTTTTTTTTGTATTTTTTTTCTGTAATGGCCGTCTAAAAACATAGATTTCAAAAACAAAGAAACTTCAATTTCGACCGTTGTTAAGAAAGTTATTAACAAAAAACCCAAAAAAACGAGCGATGTTTTGGAAAATTTGGTATTTGTTTTTAACAAGTCGTCAAAAAAATATCAAAATTTTCCAGAAAGGCTCTTATTAGGGGTACTGAAAAATATAAAAAAAAAAAAATTGATGAAATCAAAAATAAAAATTCTTCGAACCGTCCGATTTCGCGGTGGAATGCCCCACATATAAACACGTTAAGCCTAAAAAATTTACCGCATAAATGTACGCGTAGAAAATTTGCGTACTCGTGCGAGTAAGAGAAAAAACGCGAGGCAATATGTTTCTGCTTGACATTACGCAATTGGAAGACCTTTGTCTCATTGCCGGATGCTTCTTCAGAGATGAAAGCAATCACCGGTGGGTTTGGCAGAAGGACTTGGAGACTCTTCAAGGAGGAACAATGTGTCATTAAATCATTCATACGGAAAATATTCCGACGGACCCGAGATGCTTCGCCGATCCATCTTCATACGAATTATTTCACCTTCGGCTCAATTATTCTTCTAGTTATTATTATTATCATCATTGTTATCATTATTTCAACTATTTTTATTACGGCATTAATCATGTATGCACGCGTATACCTGTAGATACGATAAAATTGTTACGTACCTACTTCTGTAAGAACTTCTTACCGGCTAAAATTCACCGCGAAGTAAGTAACGAGTGAAATTTTCGAGCGAAAAATCACCAAATTCACCGACACTATTTGGGACTTGTCGAGTTTGAAAGGAACGTGGGAACAGTTGTCGTGAAATTTAATATCGACTCGATATAACAAAAATGACAGAACTGATCGAACATTAGGCAAATCATTCTCTGAAACGAACGAAACTTTTCTTCAATTCAATCCTTTCGATGCTGACAAAGTATTATCCGCACGTTTCATTGAACCGGTATTTTGTCATTATGCGTGAAATAAATCAATCTTTCGGAATTAATTTAATTAACGTTTACTTTAGGGTACGGTAGAATTTGAATAGTTTTTCGCTTCAGCCTGACGTCAATTGGATTTAGAACTAATCGCTGATGAAAAAATTGAAAAAAAAAAAATAAATAAAACAACAGTAATTTTCGTGCTAAGCAGGAATTGTCGAGGACGATAAAAGGCGGGATGAAAATAGAGATCTCGGCCAGTCAGGCAAAGGTGGAATCGCTATTCTCGGAGTGCTGACCAATGCTTTTCGACTATATTGCACGACGACGTACGAAAAGGTCGCACGCACTTTGTTAGGTATAACAGGTGTAATTTCTTTGCCAGTGCGGTTGGGTTTGTTGAAATTTTTCAAATAAAGCATCCGTACTACTTGAAAAATTAGAGGACCAATATAGGTGTCTTAATGTTTCGAATAAATATTATATTTTAATAGAAAAAGAAAGCGATGAAACCGTAACGCCGAGGAGAAAACAAGCGTTAGAAATGAGTAAAGACGCGCAGAAACGAAAGAATAAATAATTGCTGAAAATACATCACTTGGCCGAACAGTGAGTGGCTTTGTACGTTTTGTGCAGTTTTAATTACCGGTTTTTACAACGATATTATTTATCCAGTACCGCGATCAGATAATTAATTATCGTTGGCGCCGTAACGCCTGCAGCAGTCTGCGGCATCCTCGTGATTCTTTCTGCCGATATTTGCTACGCAGTCTCGTTTGTAACGATCAATCGGAAATAAGCGTCGACCTGCAGTGTATATTATTGTAATTTGCGCGGATTTTACGCTCAATTAAGGATTTTGGCGTGACGAATACTTTTGTTAATCTTATTACGAGATAAACTTACATCGAGTGATTATAAAATTATTGTATTCGTCTCAGATACGAAGATCGATTGGAAGATTTCAAAAGTTACAATTTGATTCGATGAATTCAACCTGTACGGTGACTTTTTTTTATTCAGAAGAAGATCTTCTACATTAATTGCAATGTTGACCTCGTTGAATGTATATTATAACGTTAAAACATTGCACCGATATTGATCATTACTCACAAATTGACTACGCAATGGAAATCGAACTAATCTGCTGTATTTTCAACTATCTTCAATCAATTTCAACTGAAGCACCGATATCCAAGCTTCTGTTTAAAACTACAGTATTTTCAATCTTCATATTTTTAAATACGTCTGCGTAAATGACCAATATAATAATTTGATAATGATTTGGTGTACAGATATGTTGCTAATAAATGAATCGAGTGTTGACTCGTACAGCGAGAGTAAGTCTTCTTAGGAAGATGTTGGGCCTCCCTGTTTTACCGACAACATTCGCAATCGATTTTCACCTTTATTTCTTCTTGTAAGGAATAAAATTGTTGCAAACTTCGGAGAATTGTACCTTTTATGATCCTGTTTGCGTCGTAACTGAGTACAGTTCAAAAAATTCGTGACAATCGACATAAAAAAAAACATAAAAATAAAACAACGTACGCGATTCAGTCGTACAATAGCTCGCTATAAACTCAAACCGAGTGAGAATCCCCAGCGAGTATATTCGTGGTGTTTTCATGAATTTTATGAACTTCTCTGAATACCTCTACAAGCACACCTGCAAACTCGATTATTTTCCGAAGTTTGAAACTATTCTATTACGCAGTAAACACACAAAGCGAATCTCCGATCTTCTAACTCGGTCGGTACACTCTGACATCCCCTCAACTTTACCGATAAAATACGAATCCGTTAACGTTAATTCAAATCGTAAATTTGGAATTCGAATATCATAATGATCGTTTACATTAATGACTTGTCAGCCTGAAATATCAAAAGAATTCGTTTCTTATTCCGACATTTGTGTAAATATATTTTAGGTTTCAGTTATTTGTCTACAATCTTCAATTCGTTTATTTTTCTCTCGATACCTACTTGATCCTTAATGCTTATCAATTAGGCGTTTTCATTTTCTGACCGATAATATTGGAGAAATCTGTGCAATAACATCGGTAAACGGTGCTTTTGTTGCCCTTGATATTTGAGTAGCCTTAGTAAGATTTCATGTCAACGAAATTGGCTCTAGTTATTTATTTTATCGACATTTCCATACATGACTAGAAAAAAAAAAAAAAAAAAAAAAAAAACAATAGATTTAGATGAAAAATTCAATTTTTTTTTCAACATCTACAGTTTATCAAAAAAAAAAAAAAAAAAATACTACACAGGTCGTAAAAAAAAATTGTTCTTCCGTTGTCTTCATTTTTTTCCGTAAACACTTTGATGTTCTAGAACGCAGAATTTACGAATAAAATCACGATTATATTAGAAACCATCTCCCTCCTTTCAATATTACAATAACATGAAAAAGGAATAGAGCCAATCTAATATAATCATGATTTTATTCGTAATTCTACGTTTTGAACCACCAAAATTCACGGAAAAAATTAGTTAATTAGTTATATATATATATATATATATATATATATATATATATATATATATTTTTTTTTTTTGTCGATCATCGCACAACCAATAATAGTCAGCTTTCAGCTTTTTCGCCGCAACTTGTAATCGAGTCGAACGCTCTCGGATATCTCGGTAATATTTCCCCTCGGTTTGCAGTCTTGCGCTTGGACGAGAATCCTGAACCCGGCGGGATGCTGTGCCTGTCGTGCCTTTGCCACTTTATTGATTGCAACGAAAGCTTCCCCTTGTGGTCGTCCCTTCCGACTCCGTGCTTTGCTACTTTGAACGCAAGTGTGAAAGCGAGATTGTGACGTGCAGGCGCGAGTATGCCGGAAAACGAGACCCGGCTATCCGATATTGTTACAGGGTTGATACGCACAGGAAAAGCCTGGAAAACTCGGGGGATTTCATAAATAAGTCTGAAATTTTATTCCCTTGTAAGAAATCAGCACGTTTTTGTAACTCCGTATAAACGAAGCTGCGTAACAAGTGTTAAGTTGACTCGAAACGCAATGTAATGTACCTTTTTACCAACATTTGTTTTTGCCTTTTGACGAAAATTACAACCTGTCGTCGGGAAATAGATTTGTGTAAGTTATCAATTGGACGATATTAAAAGTAGGGTCATTTAAAAAAAATTTATCATTATTCTAGGTGGTATATGTGTACTGAGAAACTCTTATTTTCTGGCCGGAATACCTGGAAGTGTCGGGAAATTTCAGATTCAAAAACATGTACCGACTCTGATAAAATACAGAAAATTAGGGCCTCCGCTTACAGTCTGGCGAAATAACCCTGAGGCGGTTATTAGAAACCGAACATGCTGAAAGATATTTGAGGATTAATTTTTTGATTTTTGTTCATCTATTATTTGACAGATTGGGACAATAATCTTTGAGCAATAATCGATGGTTGAACAGTATCGCTTGATTACATCGGTCGATACAATTCAGCGGTTGCGGTGCGAGTTTATTAATTGTAAAAACGAAACGGCGTTGAAATCAAACATGTATGCTGTATAATGTAAACGGCGAAATTCTTCTCACTTAGTTCGACTTACAACCTTTTCAGTTTTTCATGGCGTATTGTTACGTGCATTATTACTTTCGACTCTCGATGCCTCGAATGATTATTTCGCAGTTAATACAATGCCCAAGTTGTTATATCGGTCGCAAGCTACGCCTGGACGTTCAGGGTTACGCGGTTGCGTGGCGTCAGCTTAGGTAATTTCTGTAAATGATGTCACCAATTACTGGATTCGACATAACAACAATTCGCCGCTGTATTAAGCATGAATTTACGTACTTATCGCAGGCTGCTGGTCCACCAGTATCAAAGTAAGGAAATATAACAAAAGCCAATGAAGTAAAGGAAATAAAAGCGAAGTTGAGGTACATACCAGTTTTCTGGAATTCTTTATCCACGCCGATGAATTTCACCATTAAAAACAATACGCGTATCCATTCCAACTTCGTATATGCCAAAGATTTCCAGTCAAATCCATCAGACGAATGGAAGAGGAGAGAATTCGTCATCTACTCGTGTCGGATCATTCCGGTAAAAAAATTTGTCAATACAAAAATCAGGAAATCAGTTTCGGCAGACTCGTTGCTACATTCGTTCATTAGGACGTCGAGGTTAATTTTTTGCGCGTTTTTATCACCTCTACAAATAGCCATCGCGTGTGGCCGGAATTCAAGCTACAAATTTATTGCCAACATTTTCTTATACTCAATTCCGCGAAACCGCTACAAGATGTATTATCGATTGTGCGACAGATAAAGTCGTGATGCCAACGATAAGATGTTCTATTATTGTTGCTATTGTCACGTCAATCATCATCATAATTCCTTATCTCATATATAACTCCTATCTCAATCCCAATTCCGATAATTTTCTGCACTCGTACAAGCTGCTGATTTTGCGTTCTGCAACAATCGATATGATACGACCTGTATAAGAGGCATTCCACGCCAATTCGACCTGGGTTTTAACCTTGACCTCTCAGATTTGGCGAGCGATTTTTTCTACGATTGTTCTCACTTTGAAAGGTACTCTGTTATTTTATTTTTTTTTTTTTGACTCAATTTGATTTTTCTCCAATTTTTAGAAACGATTTTACTGAATGACCAAAATTAAAAATTTGTATAATTCTGAAAAATCCTGCGTAAAATATAAAAATTTTCTAAGCTTGGAATTGGAGTAGACCGATTTTCCTTTCTTACTTTTTTCAAGCTTTTTCCAAAAAACAAAAAAAACGTTAACAAAATTAGAAACGAAAGTCATTTTACGGGTACAATAAAGAGAAAAAAAATCTTTCGATAAATTTGAAAAAATTTTCATATATCCAACGTGACATATAAAAATGTTTCAGCAATCATCCATAGTAAAATGACTTCCGCTTCTAATTTTTTTTAACGTTTTTGTTCGGAAAAAGCTTGAAAACAGTAAGAAGGGAAAATCCATTCCGGGTCCCAGCTTGAAAATTTTGATATCTGACGCAGGATTTTTCAGAATTTTTTCAAATTTTTAATTTTGGTCGGTCGATAAAATCGTTTCTAAGAATTGTAGAAAATTCAAATTGGATCGAAAATAAACCAAAAAAAAAAAAACAGAGTACCTTTCAAAGTGAAAACAATCGTAGAAAAAATCGCGCGCCAAGTCTAAGAGGTCAAGGGTTAAACCTAGGTCGAATTGGCGTGGAATGCCCCATAATCAAACGCCTGTGTTTCTGGTCTCGTTGTCGTTTAGCCATGATTTAAACTTGACAGTGACCGTCAGCTTCGTCGCTTCTCGACTGACATGAAAACTGAAAAACACCTCCAGCTATCAGCTACGCTTACCAAACAACGTTTCTTCTGTCTTTTTGGACTCTCATCCGGGTCAACTGCACGCATTCTAATGTCTTTCCACGTTCATTTTTCAACCGCATACCAACATCGTTCGAGTCTTGTTATTCCATGTGAGACATCCGCCTGCCTCGCAAACGAAATTTGCTTCGTTATGGTATTTTTGACAATATATACGTTATGATTATGGGGAATTTCACGCAAACTCGAGCCACGTCTGATTCTCACCATTTCTTATTTTCTTCAAAAAATTTTCTGCAATTTTCCCAACTTTTAAACATTACCTTGAAGTTTTTCAAATTTTTTATTCAACTGCTCAATTATTTGTGAATGTTTAACGTGATTTTTAAAGGAGCTGTTTTACCATTCTTAAAAAATTCTTAGAATCTGTATTTTCTATTCCAAACATTTCACGACCAGGCCCATAATGGGTCGATTTTTTTCAGCGCTCTAAATTTTTCTGATCAGTTGAAGCATTGTCTGAATGGGTTGAAAATTCCCGAAAGTTTTTTTTTTTTAACTTGAATTCTTCACTTCATACATTTCTAGTCCGTTTGCACGATTTTTTAGTTGTTCGGAAAAATTAAAAGTGCTAAAAAAAAAAAAAAATAGATAAAGGCCCGTCTTGAAATCTTGGTAAAAGAAAAACAATTTTTTTTTAGAATATTTTGAGAATTTTCAAAAAGATTCTTTTCAAAATCAATTTCAATATTTATAGATAATTAACCAGTTGAATAAAGAGTCTAAAAAAATTCAGGATACTGATTCAGAGTTGGGACAATTGCAGAAAATTTTTTGAGCAAAATTAATAATAGCGAGGCTCAGACGTTGGTTGAGTTTACATGGAATTCCCTAAACACTATTAACCATAATTTGTAGTTACTTTCTCTTAGTCATTTGGAGCCTCGTTTCAAAGATATTGAAAAATAACTGTATATACTATAATATACGATCAAGATAGTCAGGTGTATCACAGTTTTGGAATTTATCATCGTAACATGGTGAAAAACAAATTAAAGATTGATACAGCTTGTTAATGTCAGTTTTTTTTCTACCCACTCACATTACAGCGCATCTGGATAAAAATATATATTACATAATACATAGTTCGACGTTAATTCGGTCGCAGATAAAAACGCTTATTTCAAATCTGCATAATTAATTTGCTCCCTTAGTTTTAAAAACAAATCTAAAGACAACTGATAGATCGAAGTCCAACATTTCGCGAGATTAATTCAAGGGCAAGTCGCATTATTCGTTTTTGCATCCTGCTTACGCAGTAATGTTTGTAAAAAATGAAGCGATTCTTTCTCGTTTAAAACGTTGATTCGCAGTAACGGGAACAGAGATCGTCCATCACATAAACAAAATGCAAAGTTCGTGGGATCTTCTCTCGCCGTTTCACCACGCCATACAAATCCGAACAGAATGACTTCGTATCAACAGGATTGGTCTGCGACTCGTTCACAGCTACCAATTAGCGTTCTCACTAATTATGTCTCATTAACTTAGGCTCCCTGTTTTTTTCTCACAGTGTTAAAGTCACGGAGCCAGCCGGCCGTTCAGGGCATGCCACCAAGTACTCTTTGGCTCCACGTCAAATGCTGAGCGATCAGTGTTCTCACACTGATACGAGATAAGCCAAGTGCGTGTACTCGCTAGTCGAGCTGTGAAATGATTTTCCAAAGTGGGTGCATACGTATAAACGTCTGGTTTCAAATTGTTTCTGGTAACGAATTGGCGTCGTTCTCCTCTGCGTTCTCTCTTCAGGCGCTTATCATGGGTGCGGGTAAAAAATCAGAAAAACCAAAAATCAGAATGGTCAGAATTCCGAACATAAATGTATGGAAAACTCACGATCACGAAAGAACAAAGTGGTGAATCTTCATTAAGCTAGAAATAATGGAAATAGAATATAAAAGTATCGAAGCTTGAAGTTATAGAATTTATAATACACAACTGGTGAAAATTTCGAAAGGCCATTAGCGGAATGAGGTAAATGCGATTGCTCGCAAACGCAAAGAAATAACCTTCGGATGGATCATAAAGTAGAATTTTCATTTATTCGAATTCATAAATGCGAAGGATCAAGAATCGGAATGGTTAGAACTCCGAGTAATAATCTCATAGAAGGCCCAGAATATAGAATTGCAGTGTATCAGAATCGTCAGAATGAAGAATCGTAATATATCAGAAGAGTCAGTAACTCATAACATATTAGGAGCCAAGAAATATAAGTTCATGATACCAAAAGTCGTATTCAATCTTTTAATGAGATAAAAATATTGCAGAATTTGTTTGATTCGGTATATAAAACATTTTACAAGTCAAAATGGATTGGCTGAGTAGACTCGGAATGTGAAATTCTGGTAGCAAGCCATCTTTACGGTTGATTTCGGAATACTGATCTCTCCGAATTGCACGATTCTGAATAATGACCCTTCTACATTCTGGATATCTGTTTTTCACCGTTTCTAGACGATGAAGTTCTAACTTTTACTTTTATAATATTCGGACGTTTGAGAATATGAAACTTTCTACAAATTCGTTCTCTAGAATATTGACTCTATACATTATTAAATTCTGCATCTCTGAATTCTTGGATTAACGTTTTCCGAAGTAAGTGATTTCGGATAATAGAGCCCTCTAATAAATACATTTTATCTAAACTGCAGCTTTTTATTGGGCACCATCCGGGACTTAAAATTTCTGACAGTATCTGTTCTCTCCTATTTGTTATTCATTCGGAATTCTGGACATTCTGATTTTCGGTTTTTCTGATTTTTTACCCCCACCCACTTTTCATTTCGCCGCCACGCAGAGACACCATTTTTAATTTTTCTCCACTTCATGTTCAGATGTTCAATTTTTTTCTACGGTTAAAACGAAAAATTCGATGTCAACATTTTTTTTTTATCAATTTCATAAGGCAGGTCATTTGTTTTAAATTATTTTTTAAGAAAACCTAATAACCATGAACAGAAACGAGAAGTTATTGAAAGACTCCGGTAACCTATGTATACTAATTGTAAAATTCAAATTACATTCGGAGAAATGAATCCGGATCCCTGCGAAAATCAGGTCAAAATTGAATGCCAATTTTTCGCGCCAAGGATTGAGTAAAAAATCGAAAGTATTTTGTGTCTTTACACAACCGTTCCTTGGTAACAGATCGTACAACAGGTATGATCTGGAGAATTAGGATTCACAACGCGTACTTTCTCGGCGCGGTTAAAACACGTTTTTCCGCAATACGTAAAGTATAGGTATACATAATTACGTGGCTCTGAATCAGCCGGATTAATTCATAAAACTCCTCCGACGACGAGCCTTGAAAATAAGCGCATCGCTCTTTTCTCCCTCGCAAATTTGGGTAAACAATCGGAAACTCTGCCTTTGCAAATTATGCAGGCATGATCTTTTCTTCAATTTTTCCACTCGCAGTATTTTATGCTCGACACAGAAACGTTCAGGCTACTCCAGGCTGCGTTGCACGTTATGCGGACAGAGTATCGCTCAAGGCTCTGCGCTAATCGCAGTTTGACATTATCATTGCATAATCGCGGCATGAGAGTGTTGGCCAAGAATAGAACACAAGGTGTGTACCGATGATCCTTGGTTTCCGTGAAATACCCTCTCGAACGGATCGATTTCATAGATCATTCGATCAAACGCACACGTCGATCGGTTAGAGTTTTGCCGTGCGAACAGTCAGTTGGCCTTGAAAGATCAATCCGCATTCAATTGCGTTATTTCTTATCTTTGTTTAGCTTCTTAGCTTGAATTTAGAAATTCTGAGACTCCGAGTAACTTAACTGCCGGAGTCAAATTTGACGCGCAACTTCTCAGACTCGATTTCGTAACCGCCACTTTCTACGGTTTGGTACGACGACCAAGATCGCTTCGGCATGAGGCCGCCGTAAGTATTCGTTCAAGACTTGTACACAACCACTTTTAGCTGGGATATTTTTTTACACTCTTGTTATCGCGTGACGGTGAAACGAAGTATAGAGGCTATAGCTTTCCGTACAGAGACCAAAAAATTTAGAACATTTTTCAAAAATATTCCTGCCTCATTCATTTTTATGTAACGCGACCAGTTTTTTGTTAATACTATCGCCAACACATGAATGCATTTTTTTTCTTTATTCATTAAACGAAAATCTAATAAAGTAGAAAAATCATGTATATTGCCATATTTTAGAAGGGTTAAAAAAGCGTACCAAGCTTCGCAAAATTTCTTCTTACAGAATAAAAAATTGCGTTTCTTGATATGCATATTTCTATGGAAAGTACATTGTCAAAGGATCGTTGATTGTTGAAATTTTTCAATTACGGTGGCAATAATTTTAAAGATGTAAATTACACGACACGTAACACGAACTATCGAAATTTCAAATCAAGAATTAGAGAGAAAATGAAAGGCTAGGGTATAGAATATATTTGAACTAAATAAGCTGTTTCTTCTTCTACCTCAGTCAACTTTCTATCAATCATCTGTGAAGGTATCGAAACCACTTATTGCCAATTCGTTACATCGGCATATTCAGGGCGAGACATTATACCTTGCCCTGAGCATTTTTTCACCTGTAAGAGAAAAGAGAGAAAAAAAAAAAAAAAAACGAAAAACGCGGCGAATAACGTAGAAGGCGATAATTCAACAAAGCCCTGGCAGAAGTTCCACCTTAGTCAGCACAAAGCTTTTGAGTATAAAAGCCGGTGAATGCCGAACAGGTCGGTGACCGTTCAACAAACCTCCTCATCATCCCTAGCTGTTACGTCACTAGCCGACTGGGGCTGAAAATTAATAGGCCAACGGCAACCAAACACATTCTGTAACGTATAATGCCGAGTTCTCTGTATGTGTGATATAACGCGAAGAGCAAAGTGTACCGAGGGTGAGAAAATCGTGTATAGGTTACAGAGCGTAAGTTGTCTGACTTTCCTGTTTGATCGATACACGGAGCGAGGCACAGACGAACTCCCCCCCATCCTCTTTGCAAAATACAATGACAAATTTTACAATGGATTATCTATACGTGTCGCGGAAGATCCGCGAATTAATATTTCTTGGTGAAACCGCCCCTGGATTAGACCCTGGACTTTTATCGCGAAAGGGAACATTTTTTACCTCGTTATTAACACTGAAATTGAAATATTCTGTACCCTTGGAGAGAGGAGTTGATTAATCTTCGTGTCCGTTGTACGCTGTAAAACAGTCGTTAATGTCGCGTGAAGTTGGCGACGTCTCACAAAATCTCGAGAAGACTCATTAAATGTTTTCAAGTCATTGAAATCTTAGAAACGTTTCACAAAATGCTGCGCTAAGACTCGTTCGTACAAAGTCTGGTTGAATTTGCTCAAGTCCTTGAAATTACTGAAGTATGACGAAGTTGCTAGTCGAGTATCTGAAGTTCCGAGAAGTCGCGTGAATTCTTTGAAGTCGATGAAACTTTGATCGAAGTCTTTGGAGTCTGAGAATTTTCATTTTTACAATAATCAAGTCTCACAAATTCTCTTAAAATCTTCTAAGGTCTCAAAGTCTAGTGATATTCGTTATAATTATTCATTGCTTTTATGTTATTATTCGTTGTATCAATCCATTCGTCGGTGCGAATTAATCCCTGATCGCCTCAGAGCGAGACAAATCAAGGGAGAATTGATGCCGCATAGACGAGGATTGTTGACACGCGAAGATCGTAGAGTTACATCCTATCATCGTTACATTTGTCTGCTGTCGCGTGTAATGTTCCATTCCCATGAAACACACGCAACGTAAAACGTTCCTCATCTGATTTCGAGCTTGCACTAGTGAGAACAGCTGATCCATTCACAAATTCGTGCTCGGCTAGGTTATGCATGGATTAAAGTTATAATAGACATAGATATATCATTTCTTGCTATCGTCGCGGTGCCTAGATTTTATGGTTCTTCCCATCTTGAGGCCGTGAATGGATTGAGACGTAAAAGATTTGCGTGCCTTCTTCAAATACGATTGTAAGCAATGATAGCCGAACGGTTTACTTTGCCTTCGAAATCGTCACTAATCGATTTATCAACTTGGCAAACAAGTGGAGACGGAAATGGGAATGAATTTTTTTAAGGGGATCACGTTATTTAAGAGTGCGAAGTGTGCGATGAAAAATCTTTCAGGAAATTTGTAAATCTTAAGTGAAAGATTGAGTGCACAAATTTCTTTATACATTTCGTAAAGAGAATGAAATTTTGGTGCTAAAAAATTCTCATCAACCTCTGAACTCGATATCCTGACGATATTTGCAGGGCTTTGGAGAATTTTGAAAACTGGTATTATTTACTCCGCACATAAACAGAAACGAATCAGTTTAGTTCAGATAATGTTATAACCGATAAAAAGATCGAGTAATAGCTTCTCCTAGAATTTACCATTCGTCGAGCAGAAATACATAATCCACAATTTCACGATTCAACACGTATAATTACAGACATTCGGAGCAGCTCTATCTCGTAGTTGAATTTGTCACAGAAAATCTGATGTAAAAATGGGAGTGAGATTTTTTCATGAGAAATAAATATGTAAAAAAAATATTTTAGTATAATCAACGTCGACTTAGATTTTCATAGCTATATTCACACAGTCTTCGTTGTTTACGACACGGAAATTCATCACGAAATAGATATAAAATGAGATGCAATGTTCCGCGGAAGTTATAATTCCTTCTTAAATAGGTATTGACTAAATTCAACCGATCTGTACACACTATACATAACATATATATATATATACATATATATGTAAACCTAGGAAGTTATTTATATTTTTTGATTAACCTTACAATGAAACGTGACTGGCATATCTGTTAACCTAAATTATATCGTTCATTGTTAACTTCCTACAAGATTGCTCAACGCATATTCTGCATTTTCTCCCTCTACTTTTTCTGCCTTTTTCTCTTTCGCTACTGAGTTTCATATTAATATACCTATACGACTGCAGAATACATCTAAAAGCACTTATCGCGTGAGAAAGTAAATTTGAAAAGAAAAAAGAAGAATAGTAAAAATGATTAAAAACCCTCCAATGACTTCGTGTTAGTCAGCGATTCATTTCTTCGTTCTGCGGCCTAATTATGTTAGGGATAGAATAATACAATACCTAGCTGGAAAATTATTTTCTTCCTTCAATTTTAACCAGATTTTTTTAAATTTCCAATTCTATTTCAGTCCACCGAATTTTCCAATAGTCATTCCATCGATGAATGTAACATTGAAATAGCATTGTCTTGGAAAATTACAAAGTCTATGTTCCTCGACGGAGAATATCGTAAGATACTTGGATAGCTTGAGCGAAAATCGACGATACAAATAAAATGTAATATTCTGTATCGTAAGTATAAATTTTCTAGAACAACGGTGAATTTGCATCACCTCACGGTCTTTTTATAGTTTTAAATTGACCCCTACGTAGAATGCACACATGGAGGCCCCGTGGTTGGAGGAATGAGATGATTTGGTAATTGCGACAATTGGGTCCGTGGCTCATTGAATCGGACAGGACATAAATCGGGACAAAATACCTGCCGGAATTTCCGACGTTTAAAAAATCGTGGCCAAAAGTATGAAGTCTTTTTGTACACGCGGAAAAGCAAAACTTTGAAATCATAAAAAAAAAAAATCGCGATGTTTTCAAGTTACCGGTATATTTATACAGCTTGTTGTCTACGAGTTTTTTTTTTTTTTTTTTCTCCTCTGGACTCGTTTTTCACGCGGAATTATTGAACACTTTTCGGATTTTTAGAAAGCTTCGAAAATGTTTATCGCGTATGTTCGTCACGTGCTGAACATATTACGCAAGGTACAAGCTGGCTGTATGACGTCATTGATTATAAAATACACCGTGTATCAATTCCATTGCTGTACAGATAAGACATCGGTTCTCGATTCGTTTTGGTCGATAATATCGATGAAGTGCTACGGTGATATTGACTCAAAGTTTTTTCAAAATTTTAAATAAAAAGACATACGTTTTTTCTTTACGTATATTAAACAAACGATTTATACAATTAGGATTGTAACCGTCGTCCGCGTAATTCGTTAACAACGATTGCCAGTCGTTAAGTATGTTCAAAATTGCAGTCGCCATATAATGTTCCAATAAATTCAAACATCTCGAATCCATAATTGGAGGCGTCTACAAATTTGTACATCTCGTAAACGTGTTGTGTTTTAGGTAGGTAATTATCCGTTTAATTCCTCGTAACCCAAGGCCGTTTTCATCAGGGTTTTCCACATGCATCGAAGCCTTAATAGACAAACTTAATTCCCTGCAATACCATGAAAGGTGAGGTCGAAGTATAAGTAATTAATAGAATAACGCCCACGGCGTGTATCGTTATGATGTTAGGTCATTCCAATCTACCGAACCATGTACCCCAATCATCGCAATTACTTTTTACGACATTTTTCTTGCTCTACACCATCGACATGTCGGTAAGTCGTTGCTGATTAATTTACCGTTCCATTGTATATAAAGCGGGAGAAAATTAACGACGAAATATTATCATTTCACTTCAATTCGCGAACAATTTTTGCTAAACGTTGAATAGCCTTGGCTCGAAATAACTCGAGGAAGTATTTTCAAATCGATTTGAATTACGAAGTTCTGTCTCATAGTTTTCAAATAGTTTCACATGCCGTTGAAATTAGAGCAGAACAAGGCATGAACTTTGCCCTACACGGATTAATAATTAACACTGAAGAATTTGCAAACTGAATTCAGTTTTATACTGATTTGGGTAAAAATGATTTTCATACCAACGATGCTCAGGCATTATTTCATTGGTATTCTTGGATTTGACAATTCGAACGAAGGAGAATAAATAAATTATTTTACTCAACGGGCTGGTGAAACGACTTGGTTAGAGTTGAGAAAGGGAACAACACGACCGGACATTCTTGTTTTCCCATCGTTCCGAACTCCGTTATCTCGAATTATGCAACCTAGGTGAGCTCCGTCACCTCTGAGACTCTTATCTTTCCCACCAACAAACCTGACGGTCTTTTTACGCCACGTATCGCTAGCGTATAGCTAATCATAGATATTTACTTCCTACGCACATTCGTGTGAAAAGGAAACAGTCGAAACGGGGACTGTTTTACTTTCAAAGATCCCCAGAGGCTGGTGTAAGTTAGTGTCAATAAACGAATAAATCGGTGATATTGAAGACGATTTACGTTTGCTCAGACTATTCTTAATTTGTTTGTCCGTAGGAGTTGATAATAGTTAATGGAAAACGAGTTTAAA
Organism: Neodiprion virginianus; assembly: GCF_021901495.1. Classification (NCBI taxonomy): domain Eukaryota; kingdom Metazoa; phylum Arthropoda; class Insecta; order Hymenoptera; family Diprionidae; genus Neodiprion; species Neodiprion virginianus. The sequence goes on along the minus strand of NC_060877.1, from coordinate 11,186,377 downwards.
CGCAACGAAATACGCTTACTTGATTCTGACGAATGGTTTTAAATTTTATTCTTTAGCAAAAATCGGAGTTGATTTGCGTTTGTTCCTTCGGATGAAAGCTTTCGCATCGTTATACTCAACTTTGGAACGTTTCGTCTATTATACATGCATATGCGTCAATTTATCAACGAAACGTAATACTCAAAGTGAAATCAGTGCGATTCCCATCCAAGAATTAGAATTACCTACAAGTTTGCTAATCCTATTGGACTCAATCCAATAACAAGGAAAGTTAGCCGTAGCGGCAACCGTATTATATCTGAACAATTTTTCCCAGAAAACACGCGTGAACAACTACGCGAATAGATAATAAACGCTTTTACTCCTAGATGGGCGCATATTTTCTCCACCTTCTTTTTTTAAATCAACTATCCACTCCGTGGGATGGAAGAAAGTTTCGAAAAAATGTACGGACAAATCGAAGTGTAAATACATTACTATACACGTTTAGCACGCGGTGTGTGTGTTAAATGGAATAAATTTCTTGACAAAAGTCAAATAATTGGATTACAATAAGCCAGACAATCGCGCGAGTGTGTTTACCAGATTTTGAGAAAGCGAACCAACGAATTATCATTCTAATATCAGCCTAACTTTTGATACGAATTTTGAAAAGCTCGATACCAAACGAAGCCTGATTCATCGATGGTAAAATACTTCGGACTTTTAATAACTCGGAAAAATAATTGAAAACAATGTTTTTCAGACAAACCTGCATGCGGGGGTCCCGAAGAGGCGGGTGGTGGAACGCGTTGGGTGACAGCAGCATCCCCGTTGTTGAATTCGGTGGATTTAAGCTGCACATCCGCCATCCTTCACCGGAAATCCGACTAACGAGTATCGGACACGAGTTATAAATTAAAGCCACTTCGGGGTCACTTTTCACTGATTTAAATCGCAACCTGCAGAACCCGGCACCACAACTTCGGACGTAAACACGGATCGCGAATATCCGGCAGAGGAGCCAAAACGACACCGAAGACGCGGAAGACACAACGCGTTTAAATTGACTGCTCCCTGCCGCCGGGTCGCACTCTACTAACAATAAGTACTCGGCTTATGGGCCGAACACTTCCGAACTTACCCGAGTCTCGAAACGATGAATACGCGTGGCGATGACGCAAGGATACCTGTGTGCGTACCTGAGGAACGGACGCGACCTCTCGCTATTGCGTAAAATGCGTGGGAGGATGAAAATTTCCCCTCCTTCCAACAAGCCTTAGTCTAGTCGGAATGTTCATCGGAAATTCAATTTTTTTTTACTCCATCATTGTCTTTTTCTAATCGTGGTGAAGGCATCGGTGAACTAGTTCTAAAATTTCTATCAGATTCTGCGGTAGGTTCGGCCGCCATCTTGAATTTATGGGAGAATTTTTTTTTTTTTTTTTTGTTTTATCCAATAAATTGCCCATTTTCAACTCTTGATTGAAAATGATCGTAACTAAATATGGGGAATTAATTTTAATCCTCTACTACTTTGGTCCTTGTAATTTTTTGACGCTGTCCATATTTTATGAGTTAAATCATAAATTCAATATGGCGACCGAAGATACTTCAGAATGTGGTCTATATACCAAAAGAAAATAGTGGTGTCGAAAAATCAGAATTTCAGGTGTTCATTTTTGTACATTGCAACTCGGCTACATGGAGAAGGGAAAGTTACTTGACAAAACGAGTGATCTTTTTCACTTCCAATTCGTTTGAATGAAATAACCTATCGATTCAAGCAACTACGTATGAGTTGGGACAACAGTCTCTGTACATCAATTCAAATTTTACATATTTTCGAGTGATATGTATTTCGAGGAAATGAGTGTTTTCTTTCATGGGATTGAGCTACCATTGTTCGAAGCGAGAAGTTAAAAATTGCAATAATAATCGCTCATTGGCAGATATACTTGTGTGATGGCCAAATCATGTATTTAGTATCATGCGATGTCCATCACTTAAAGTCAATAATTATTTGAACAGAAGAAATGCAAACTCTGCGGAAACATTCATTCATCTGGTGGACAAGATTTTAACTTTAATAAAAAAAAATCCTTCTCCAATATAAAGCTCTGTTTCAGTCAAATAACAGATGAACAGAATTAAATACACATTTCATTGTTTGCGAGCAAAGATGTGTGGTTAAGGATCATAAATAAGGTCTTAAAGCCAAGTTTGAAATCTGGCGATTAAATACATGACACACATTCCTAACAAGCTATACTATCTGATTTGGCGAAACGAATATTACTTCACTGAAACAAATTTTGACTGGTTCGATAGTCTTCCCATTCTTTGGTGTGCACGTTTCGTGTTCTTCAACCGATTCATTCGAAGTGGTACCAATTTTGGCCGCTAGACGGCAACCTCTCTGAATTGAAAAGTAACTTCAAAGATGGTTATACCCGAGCTCCTCGGCTCCAACAAGTCAGTTTGGTACAGTACTGCTAAGTACGAACATCGTGGTGTCGGTGGATATAGTTACTTCTAAACGATTTTCTGTTGGTGACATCGCTCTTATTTGAAGTCAGACAATAACAATAGTTTATCGTGTGCACTAAATCATTTAAATGCACTTATAAATTGGATAAACTCCGTATATTTGAGGTAAAATTTTAATAATTTCGATAAACCAACTTAATGAATTCCACGAACTCTGCGTGAATAACCATTTCAATTTTTCAAATTCTCCCCTATCTCCAATCGAAAATACATAAAACTTGTTATGAAGCAATTTGCTTCTCGGGACCTATACAAAGAAATCGCTTAGTTAATTCAATTAATATTTCATGGATTCACCAACTTTTACAACCAACCAGCGTACTATTTGTGGAGAACTTTGTCTTACCGCAGTTTACTGATTTTTCAGCCGTATTTCAAATATGTTTTCAATACCTTCACTCAACGAAGTCTCCACTGTCTTTTTTAATGATGCTAAAAAAACTTTCCGTATTATTTATTTGTTTTTCGGGACAATACATGAAGTTTTGCAAACAACCAAAAGTTAATACTTTTATCGTTATTTTGAGTTTCGAAATTTAAAGAATAACAAAAAATATTGTACAATTGTCCAAGCTACGACACCTTTTCCAGTGTAACAAATTCTCGAAAGACCGGCACTTCGCACGCTATTACGACATTGTCCGTTATTTGAAACTAAAAACAAATTGTTTTCAGGCTAATTAACACACTAGTAGTTGTACCGTTAGAACTAAAAAGTGTAACGTCAATACGGTGCTTTCTTCTTTTAGTACGCGTAATTTTATCGAATTCTAGCGCGCTCTTAATTTATATCTCAGAAAATATTTCGTACTTTCGAGACGTTATAATAATAGGCTTATCAAATATTGTGGGTTAAAAGTTTGCAAGACTTGTATGTTTCTTTTAACATTAGGCGAATTTAAACGGGATCTGTAGATTACCAGTCAAATTAAAATGCAATATTATATTTCCCGAAAGTAAAAACGATATTTCTTTTCCCTGCTCTGCTTTTTCAGAAGTGCGTAGCACAATGCGCATCCTAAAATTGCTTAGTCTTGATTTTTCGAATGCTCGAGAGTTCAAATTGCAGCTACCTTACCTGAACACATTTGGGGAAAAATAAAAAAAACACTCAGACTTCCACAGAACAAAAAGCATTAACTTCCACTGAATACTTTTCAGAGTAGACAAAATAATCCCGACTCTCCAAACTTGTAATTTAGCAATCTCGTTGTCGGCATGTTTCAAAAGTAGTACAGCTTGTTGAAAATGCAGTAAAAATCTACGTAGCTAATGTATTAACTAAACATAATAAATAATTAAAATGACGGTTATTTCTTTCGGTTGATGTGGATGTATAAAGAATACAGGTACAAAGGTGTGTCGAACCAAATTAAATAACGATTCTTATTTGTAACAGGTATTGTCTTGGCGTTTGCATTTATTATTTCTTCGTAGTGGACATTATAAATATTATTATTATTATCATTATTATTATTATTATTATTATTATTATTATTATTATTATTACTATTTACCGTTAATTTAAAATAATGCAATATATATATTCATAATTGTCTTGTATTTTGTGCGATGTCGTTGACAATATCTAACAAGAATTATTGTTACAATAAATTATATTATAAATGATGAAATTGTTGATGATGACATTTAACGATCCGTGTTCTCAAAGATCGGGTGAAATTTAATCACCTTGACGAATCTTGGGGTTTTTGTCCTTCGCTAATTTGTTCGTCTTTAAAATATAATTACTATGCGCGTGTAAAATATTATATAAAATTGCTGTAATTTCGTTGTGTGATATCATTCGTTTTAATTCAATTTTTAACCATATTCTTCCTCCTTTTATGTTTGTTTTCGTTTAAATTTTGTATTTCTCTTTTACCACGTCAATTTGCGATGGATTTGACGACGTTCGGTCTTTATTGGTCGGGGGTGTTGTCGACAGCTGCTCTGTCACACATTCTACGAAGGAACGCTGCAATTGCGAAAGAAAACTGTATCAAAAACGTCGAAAATAAGTATCAAAATTACAATCACATTTAATAGCAGAGTTATAACATTATGCGATTCTTATCATTATATTCATTGAAGCTGAAACATCGTTACATTTGACTGTAGCGTGCAGTTAATTTAAATTTAGCTAAAGACAAAAAAAAAAAAAAAAAATGTATTTGATTACCCAACAATTTCAGGCTATAATTGAGATCGGTTTATACTCTTGCGTAACGCTGAATAATAAAAAAATTTATCACGTATCCACGTATAGATGCTATGTTTGAATTGAAATATACTCAATCTATATTTTAAATTCTGATATATTTTCGTTTCACAGCGATGCCAAGAAAAGCCTATACGTAAGCAGAAAGAGACGAAGTGAAAAAATAAAGATACATTGGAGCTGATTCAAATGTAACAAACTCCAATTTGACGCAAAACATTTTCACGCAAGTAAAGCTACACAGCTAAGTATTGACATGTTTGATTATTGCAAAGAAATATACTAAACAGTAGCCGAATCGGCAGCGTTGTAACATAGAATAGAGAATGCACGTTCGCAAATTTTCAAGGACCAAATTTTAGTTTCAGGCATTGCTAAGCGAATAAAAATACAATTACACATTACTTAGTTAAAAGAATATAAAATATACGTATTAAAAATAAAATAAGCATTGTAAATATTACGATGAAACAAACGACAGAATTGTTATTCACTGTGCTGCGAGAATCTTCCAGGCGACGGACTCTGGTGATATTAGCTATATACATATATACATACATACATATATATATACAGAGAGAGAGAGAGAGAGAGAGAGAGAGAGAGAGAGAGAGAGAGAGAAAGGAAAATGCGTACATGTAAAGCTGTGTAAGAAGTAATATAAAAAAGGAAGACATGTAACATAAAAATGTGAGGAAATCAGGACGGGGTTTACTCACGATTCATGGTTGGTGGTGGCTCCTTGATTTTAAACCATCAGCTTCTTCAGGAATGCTGAAAAATAACCACGAAGGGGAACATGAAACACAGGGATACCTACAGGATCTAATCAGGGTCGTTACATACTCGTCATTCTCATTATTGCAGCGAAGAATTCTACACTGAGAGAAATTTTTAGTTCCGGTTACCTCTCAGTCCTTAACTGTTTTCATTTTTTACCACAGTCGAAAAATATAGTTCTAGGTAGAAAATGAAAATTAATTTTGTAGCTGTTACCAGAAACTCTATTATCCGTTACTATTTTTTCTCATCACGATCATTGTTGCTATATTTTCTTGCGACTGTCGCGAAAATTTAATGCTTGTGCAACAATAAATTGACGTTAAAGCATTATTTAATTGAAAAAGTAGAGTAAACCGAAGAAACTGATTTTGCGTTGCAATAACCAAAAAAGGATCGACGATAGCGCAAAATGGTTACGCGGACCTCGTTTTTCGTAATTCCAACAATATTCAAACAGTTTTTGCAACGATACCTGTTTTACCGAATTTTTCTAGTTACCATGACAAATGAAATTTTTCTGTATGTACGTTATTCCTCGTCAAATTCGTAAAGGGTCGTTTTAGGGGGGATACGGGGGTGTAAAAGAAAAAGCAAGTATTTACTCTCGCAAACATATCAGTTATCATCCAAACCGGATAATCCATTTTCAACTATGTATAATACGTCTAATTTACTCTAATCTGCGTACAAAATAGATTATTTTTTTCATCAAACTTTTACTTCAAAAGTCTATCGCTGATATTTGTCATTTACAATCGGGGCGGTGGGTAATTGATGTTCACGTGCTGGTGTTCTACGGTTCAATTCAAAGGTAGAGTAGGGTCTTTCAAAAATGTTGGATTCATTTTACTAAATTGTGAAACACGTAAGGGGATGTGGTGCTGTTCGTTCGAGATAACTTACGGGCGTAAGGGATGAAACCATCCTCATCTTCGGGGTCCATGCAGTCCCTGAGTACTTCCTCGGTTTCGGCATCGTTGAGACGTTCACCTGTGTTCGTAAATATATTTTGATAAATAGCTTGATTTTCCCGGTAATTTGAAACGCAATAAAACTGTCGTCGAATTAAATTTTTAGTCGTGAGTACTTCAGTTTTTAACCATCTTCAATATTTATGTATAAACTAGACGAAATATGTAAACTAGAAAATCTAGTACGTGTTACTATCCTTGTTCATTATCGTAACTTTCACTATATATTGTCAAGCAACGATGTCGAGGCCTAATTTAACTGAACAAATATGTATAGTAAACTAAGTAATCACATTTAACGTTGCAATAACGCGAGAAATGTAGTGCTGCCTTGTTATAATTATATTGGGGCGGGGTTGAAGTTCCGAATTTGAAAAGATCCGAAAGTGCCTAATTCCAAATTATTTGATGGCGAAACTTGAGGCAAAGAAATGCAAACTTTGAAGAAACAACAAAGTTTCAAATGGTCGGAAACCCGACGGCTCAAAGTTCCGAAGTGTCAGATTCCGAAAATTCAACTTACGGCAGATGAAAGTTTCAAAAAGTAAAGTTCGGATAGCGAAGATTTGGGAAAAACAAAGTTTCAAAATAAAGAGTAACATTCCGAAAGTTAAAACATACCCACACAACGTAGTTTACTCAACGAGCGGGTGAAAGAAATCAGAAAGACCGTAAATGAAAATGACCATGATTCCGAATGTAAAAATATCGAAGATCCAAAACAAAGAAAGATTAAATTGGTGAAATTTTACCAAACCGGAAATTCACTTGACTGAAAATCTTCGATCATTCGGAATTTCGGTATTTCAGATTGTCAAATTTTCTCATTTTCGCACTTTCGGAACTTTAACTTGTCGGAGTTATGCTCTTTCGGCATTTTGTCCTTTTGAAGTTCTGCTCTCTCAGAACTTTGCACTTTCGGAATTTCGAGCGTCGGCTTTCGAATCATTCAAAACGTTAATGTTTCGTAAAAGCTTGATTTCTTTAGTTCAAGTTTCTTCACCTGCTATCAGAACTTTTCAAATTCGGAATTTCCAACCCTCTCGATCACATTACACGGTTATTTGTACCAAATTTTCTTTCAATTGCAACAATATTGAAACTGTTATTTTAACGATACTCATTTCAATACGATTTTCTAGTTACTACAAAAATGAAGTTTTCATCAGTGCGTGAAAAATCTATGAACGCACCAAGGGTGAGGAGTATGTGGGAAAGCTCAGCGGCAAGCATGGTGCCGTTCTCAGCTTTGTCGTAGAGCTTGAGACACTCAAGGAAGTCCTCGTAGCAGCCCTGGTCCTTGTCCTTCTTGACCTGGCTGAAGATGGGCAGGAATTCGTCGAGCTTGAACAGCTTCTCTCCCTTCTTCTTGGTTCCTCCCATCTTCTCGATCGTTGCATTCGTCGGGTTGAGGTTCAGGGCACGGAGAACATTTCCCAGATCGACAGCGTCGATGGTATTTTCACCGGTGAAATCATAGATGGAGAATGCGAATTCCGCCCCTGAAATTATCCCACATTTTATTCAACCCTAAATGTTTATTATTGTCGCGTCTTTTTTTCAAACGCCCATATTCAAGATCGTTGCGGCTTATTTGAAACATTATTCACTTGCCGTAAATTGAAAAAAAAAAGAAAAGAAAACCGAAATATTTATAATTTTTAATAATTATAAGTCGGAAATGTTTTCTCACACGGACAATATTTGTGTAACGAATTGCTAGAGTAGACTTTTTCTGTTTACAACTTCTTCATCACGCTGTTTTTGACGAAAGTTTCTCAAGTTTCTTCCTTTTTTGTTTGTCTCAACTAAATGTATGAACTTTCTATTTCAAGTGTGCAAAATGTCGATGTTAGTTACCGTTAGAACCGTTAGAAAACTATCGAAGATCCATCTCAGGACGTCTATAAAAGTTCATCTCGTAATACAAAATCACCGCGACGCGGATCGTTTAGTACAGATTCGTCTATCCGACAGGCCTGAGATTTTGAGAAAACGATAAAAATACATATTTTGTCTTATAACCGAGGGTCAGACACGCGAAACCTACGCATCGGACTATATTCACAAGTATTCAAAGCACCTCTGTAAAATTGTTATTTATAGAACTGAAACTGGGTGCCACGTAACATGGAACAGGCCCTGTGACCATTATCGCCCAAAACCGTTTCCAGCGTTTCCATAGCCGCTGCTCTTCCCCAAAAGTCTGCTTTCGTATACTCGGTTAATTATTTCGTTCCCGCATGCGCGTTTAATTCGGCGATAATTTTTAGGGAAAAAATATAGAAATCGAGGTCCAACGCTTGCGGAGAGCGTTTTATAAGTTATATTAATTCATTGGCAAAGCTCGTTCGAAAATATCGAATGCCTATGTTTAGACTCGAGTATCGGAACCTCGTGCGAACAGGAGCCTCCGCCTGGCTCAAGTTTCCCCCCGGCCATATAAGAACAGCACCCGAACTATTTTCGGCGGTCGTGTACACCACGCGCGTTCCCTAATTAGAACAGAATCCGGGCACCCCGATGTTCACCAATTATGTGTACCAACCATCTATTGCGTAATCTCTGTAGGTAGTGTATGAATTTTCAGCATTTTTCTCGCGATTAAATACATCAATTTGAAAATTTTAAACTAACCGAAATACCTCTTACATTTGTAATATAACGTCGCGATTTTTATTTGCAATTTTGATATTATTATTATTATTATTTTTTTTTTTTTTTTTCAATCTTCGTGATTACAACTATTTTTATTTCAATCACGTTACGAAGAACCAATTTTATCAATCATTCGTTTATTTTGTTTATTGTTTTTTATTTTATTTTTTTCCATTTCACTTTAGAACTTTTCAATCACTTGGTCGACTTTTTAGATTTTTTTTTCCGGGTTAGGTGACGTTTCGATTTTCGATCTCAGGTCGTTGTCAAATGATTTTTTACCTGTGTTATCGATGCAGATTGGACATTATAATCGCTAAACAATTTTAATACGTTTTTTAATCACTGTATGACACGATTCCCGCTGGTGATAGAAAACACTTTCCAGAATAGAGGGAGCGAAATTTGATTGGACCGTCGTCACTTTTTTTTTCTCCTAACTTTGGTCTGATTTTACTCTTCCTTTTCTCTCTTTTTTTTTATGTCTTTCATATCATGTTTTGAAAAAAAGATCTAAGTGAAAGTGTGTGTATAATGTGTTTCGGTATGTACGTGCAGATGAATTTACTCACTTTCGACGTCCTTTGAGCTGAGATCAGCCTGTAAATAAAGAAAAAGTATTGGGTTTATAACCGAAGACCATTTTATGCGATTGCAATGAACTTATGATCAGTCAACTATTTTTTCCACAATTATCACCTCATGCAGAGTTCATTTCCGATGACAATGTACAACTTTGTTGTATCCGAAATTTGAATGCTCAAGTTAATTAATTTAATATTCGATATTCGGTATTATAGCGGGTAATTAAAATAAATTTGCATGCGGATGAGGATACGTCTTTCTTTGGACGATAAAACGTTCGTTTAATATTCGTGACGAAATTATTATTCATTCGGTATTCAAATGCGAACGTCGTTGTAAATCTGAGGGTTAAAACGGATCTCCTCATCAGAAATCCTACTCACCATTGCTGTTTGGTATGTGTGACGGCTCCTGGATGTTCCCTGAACGAAGTTTGAACCAGAAGTGGGACCAGGAGGCACCGTGCGGATTCATTTTATTAATACAGATGGCGCTCCGACGGACCGACATATGAGAATCGTAAAGATCTCGCCTCAAAAACGTCTCTGTATCTAACTTTGGCAACGTGGCATTCCGAAAAGAGTTTACCGACTCAGAGCCGAAACTGTGTTACGCGTTACGATAAATGGTTTTTAACTATTGTATTTTAGTGTCAGGGTTGCCAGATCCGTTCTCCTTCATGATTTTCAGCTCCCGGATTATCTCGACTCAAAATACTTGGAGCCCCCATCGAGCACTCCCGTACTTCAAATGAATATTACCCCTGACGGAATTTTCCGACCATGGCGAACACTGTGCGATTAGACACTTGTAAATTATCGGGAAAAAATGCAGACATCCATTTCAAGTCTCGCCTACAAGTTTTGCACCCAAACGATTTCGTAATTGTATTTTTGACCATTGTTCAAGTAATTGAATATTACTACGTAATTCAGTTTCGGAATGACTCACTCTAGTGATTCGCATATTGCACGGAAGATTACGCAAGAGTCGGGATGACGTAAAATAAAATTTCAGTTGAAGTATCAGGGCCACTGTGATAAGAATTAAAAAAGGCAATTTTACCAGTAAAATTATAACGATTCTTCATTTTTGCAATTAGTGAACAAAAATATGTACACTTCCACAGATTTTTTTCAAATATGATAGTAAGTCGGGGTTCAGTTTTCTCAGTCGAATATCTATAACCCATGAGATTATACTAAAGGAGTTCTATTAATAATTGTATAGTCAGACTATCGCTATTCCATTTCAGACAGTCTGTATTATGTAATACAGTACAAAATGCGTGTATACGAGCGTACCGATGTATTGAAAAAATATAATAAGAATACCTGCGTGGTTCTATTGAAATGTTTTATTTTTACACAACATCGTACAATACACACTTTACTCTACGTGTATCAGATCATCCGTGTACAATTTGTGCCACAAATCACGCACGACGAAAAGTTTCACCGCTGTTACAGAAGCCGGTGAAACTTTAAATTGAGAAAATTTGTACCTGTTTTTCAAAGTTATGCCGCGATCTTCGCGAGTTTCACAAAAGTAACTCAACGTTCAACGTGTGCGTGGGTTTGGTCATCAAAGTATTTAGCAAAAAATTACTAGACAAATAATTGTATTCTTTAACAAAAAAAGAAACATCCACGCACGAATGATTAAGGCTTAGGAGTCTTTATCCCGTTTAAATCTTGAGAAAAACTTCCTCAATTTTTGTCCAAATGATTTTTTCTTCTTTAATTTTCCCTCGGAGCGTGCACGTTTATCTTGGAACTCGTCCTCACCATTTTCAGCAACGGAAACCGACTCGATGACGGAGGCTTCCGTTGTCTTTCCCTGGAGCGTGTGATCGATAGCTGACGTCCTGGATTCGGTTCCAATAATTGTAGTTCTGCTGGTAAAAACTCTGTGGATCGGAGGCGTGGCAACAGCTGTAATCAACCCAGCTGTGCACCAGTAAGGTTCTTCTTCCGTGCAATTGTCCAGAAGATCCCTAGGCTGGGTGAAATTTTCCTCAGGCGAAATTGGCTCTTCTTGAATGAAAACATGCCGACCGTGAGACAAAGAAGCCTCAAGCTTCTCGTTTTGAGAATCGGTCGCCTCGCCGATCTCCAAGGAGTGTTGATCAAGCTGCTCTTCCTGGTCTTCTAAATGAAAACCGGAATCTCTGTCGTACCCTGGTCCCTCGATTATTCGTATGAATTTTTCTTCCGATTCTTCCCACGTCGCTATGCCTTCCCTGTCTCCGTGAATAGGCGAACTTCCCTTAGCTCCGTCATTCTCTTCCAGCTCCTCGATCATCTTGTGCAAAAAGCTGGTTGATATTTTGACGGGGGTATCGTTTTGCGGTTTGGCGTTGCTCGTCGGTCCCACCTCGGCCTCCATTACTTTTGCATCCACGTCACCCTGACCGTCGCAAATGATCAATTGTGCAGTGTCCACGTCCCCGAATTCCAAGCTGTTTATATTACGCACGGCCCGTTTTACTTGTTTTTCAATGTTTGAACCGTCCGCTGGTAAAACGTAGGCCGAGTCACCGATCTGAATGTCTTGCAGACCCTTTACAATCTTGGCGACCTGCTCAGCGTGAACTGCCGAATGGCAACTCGAATCGTCTCGGACTCGTAGTTGCATTACTTGAACAACCGGACGTTCGGAATCTGCCGATGAAAAAGACGGCACTTGCCCTTCCTTTGGAACGGAGTCGACTGCACTGCCTCCATCCATCGATCGAGCGCTTTCACAGGCCTGCAGAGTGTCGGACGAACTTTTTTTCGCAGCCAAAACGTCCTTCCAAGGTTTACCTGGTGTCAGATTTCAATATTTACCTCCTGATGGTTTGTCCTCATCGGTCATGTGACTCACCTTCTTTCCGGCTGTTGTCCAGAACACTCAATGCCCCGGTCACGACGTTGTCAATCATATTCTTGGCGAACGGTGCCACGGAATCTCTGTCGCCCCTCGATGGCGAAAGGTCGTCATTCGATCTCTGAGTCAATAGTTCCTCGTCTGCTGTCAGAGGGTGAGGAAAAGTTTTCATCTACACTGATTAGAACACTCGATACTTGCAAACATACAGATACCTGTGAGTAATTGGTCCTTCAGTAATCCATGCCCCAAGTCTGATTTTGACATTTTCTTATTTGTTGTGTAGCATGAGGCGTCGAATATATTGGAAATGACGCGCACAGTCTCAGTTGACACTTGATTCGTCTTTTATTTTCCAACCTTTGAAATTGTCCTGAACCATTACTCCATGATATTTGTCGACTGATTTCACCCGCTCCAACTTCAAACCACTTGCACTTGACGTTTGAGATGTAGTTTTCACAACGTGACATGCATCCCCGTTACATCACTAATTCAAGAAATTATAATATGACAGAGAAACTTTCTTGAAGTTCCACCACAAAGTGGATCCAACGTCTTCGCTAATGACGAAATATATCGTGTTTCAAATGTCCAGTGTAATGGTAAGCATTTACTCAGCTATTAAATCTCGCCTTACTTACCATGCTCGATCTTATATACATCGATGTTACTGCCCAAGGTTCGATGTCCAGTCACTGTGTGGCCGATTCATTCTTCGCGGTGTGTAAAATGGATGAAATGCAGAAAAGAGTCTCAGCTCTTGAACCAGGGATGTCTAAAACCGGAAGACAACAAGAAACTGGCATCCGAGAAATTCAGGCTGCAGAGAATGTGCAAGTCTTCTTAGAGGTCGAGGTGACTGAAAGTATTTACGCCGCAATATCCGGGGAAAGGGGCCATCCCGTACAGAATGGTGGAGTGGTCGAGGTCACCATTATCCGTCCGGAAAATGTCGAAGCCTCGAGCACTGACGAAGCGGCGTTTAAGAAGATGAGGAATTCCAGTCCCGAAAAGTTATTTCGAAGAGAAGTGACCAGTGCTAGTGAACGACGGTTTATTCCTCGTCTTGACAACCGACAAAACAAGAGTTTTACTGTAGAGAATCCGGTCGAAGGGCCGTCGATAAACATTGGAGAAATCGTTGGTGATCTACCTTCAAGGTTGAGGCTTAATCCGCGGGCAATCGAGTCTCGTATGTCTCTTATTCAAGTTCGTCACGGTGATCATTGCCATCGACCGACATCTGGCGCTGATATTTCGCGGCCAAAAATTGACGGTGGAACCGCAATCGCGAGAAACAATATGCAGAAAACATTGCCCTGTGTGAATTCTCTTGTTTATCATCATCGCCTCGATGAAGATACAGCCGTTGATACTCATCGCCTAAAATGCCCACTTGTAGAGATAAGCGCTGCACGGAAAATATTCGAGACTTACTCGATGGAAGATAAGCACAATGATTTTGACATTATTCAAAAGACGTTGACGGAGTGGGGTTTGGACGAGGAAAGAATTTCGGATATGCTCACCAACGAAACGTCAGGACTAACGAGGTGCGAACACTGTGGAATCGTCAGTCTTAAGCGGGGAAAAATCTCGGTATCAAGAAGCGTTGAACAATTTTCAGGCAGTACTGAGGAACGTTCTTTGACCCGAACTACGAACACGTACGACGGCAACGTTGACACGGTCACGAGCTGTGGTCAAATGTCACGGGAGAAATCCAAAGCAAGTAATACCGAGTCGAGAAAATATTCCAAGTCTTCAACGGGAGATGAAATTCGAAGGGAACAGATCTCGCCAGAAGTTAAAAAATTCACAACCTCTGAAAATTGTGGCACCCCATCAGCTCTGGATGGACTAACAAAAGGTGAGTACGATTCCATGTTCGAGAATGCGAAGTTATCTGATGTCAGTCGGAAGAAACTGTTGCAAAATATCAGTGTTGCGCATAATTTGTCGCAGCAAATTATTGTTAACATTGCTGGAGTACCTAACCGAAATCTTCCGATCCCAGATCGAACCGAAAGCATTATTGACGTCAATCGAGGAAAAAACTCATCATTATTCAGCAAATATCCTAATGCTGTGAACGTACCGGTACACAATAATAGTCATCTGCCTATGGACTCTGGAAACAAGAAGTCAAAATTGTCAGTATTTTCGACTAATATTCTTGCGAAACTCGAGAAACAAAGTTCCATTAGGACGAGTGAAACGTCTGCCATTGATGGTAAAAAATCATTGCCCTTGCAATGGAAAAATAAACACGCCATTGTTCCTTTGAAAAGTGACAAGACCGAGACTCTGTTGAACACTGATAATCGCAGGGCATGTAGGAATCGGACATTGCTATCAGAAGATGTTCAGGAAGGCTTGCAGTTCGAGTATGAAAATTCCAGTGATCCTGGAGAAAGTCTTGTTCGCCCTTGCGCTGACTCCTCGGAAGATCAATTATCTACCGATTGCGAATGTTCAGGAAACAACCAAGTCCGTTACAACTGTAACGATCAGAGATCGCTTCGTAGTGCGAGGAATGGGAAATCCAGGGAGATTAGCGCATCGATGAATTGTGTCTACAATTATTCCGCTCCATCGGTTTGTTTCGCCCGAGGGACGTTAGCTGGAAATAATGATTCCGTGCCAGAGAATCACTTAGCAGATAACAATTCACGTATCCAGTGCAATGAGGAGAGTGAAACTACCGCGTTCACTTCAAGTTCGTCTGAAAATGTAATCCGAAGATTGTGGGCTGATTCTCTCGCACAACTTCCGAGGATTGAACGCAACGACGAGTCGTCTGTTGATGCAATTCGAAGTATCAGGGAGCAGATCAATAGAGCGATTGAAAGTTGCGTGGATTATACTGTTGTTTCTGAAGACAAACTCTACGACCATGTAAGCTCATCGAAATCACATCACAATACCGTACCGCCAGATACGGATTCCATCGCCAAACAGTTCCAACGTTTCAAGAACACAAACTACCCTCATTTTCCAACTCACGAAGCTACACGTCCAACCAGTTCAGTAGAAACTGATTGTTGTCAAGTGGGAAACAACAAAGATTGTTGTACAGCATCAACATTGGATAGCAAGATGAAAGAATCTCAACGCAAAACATCTGATTACAAGGAAATGCTTCCGGCTGACGATGAATTTAAGTTGATGACTGGGTTCACGGAAAATACTATCAATGTATTGGAAGAACGTAGAAAACTGAATATCGCACACGATAAACGCTGCAGAGATATTGCCAATAACGATCGTCTGCAAACAGCGGACACTTGTGAACATAAAAATATTCGTAACAATGTAAAACTTGTTGAGAATGTAACCGCTTGTGAGAAACCTTTGAAAGAAGAATCAGGAGCGTCACCTTCGCAAAAGAATTTTTATACTTCAAAGGGAAGTTTTTCTTCAACGAACAACAAGGATAAAGCGGTGACCAGTATGAAACAGACGAAAGCGTTTGACGAGTTCCCAAAGAATCGCTTGCAAATGACTTACAAAAACCCAATTACAGTAACATCGTCTGGTAGTGAATACAGCGTTGAGGATCAACGGAAACTTGACATCCGTCAACGGTCATCGTTTAGCAGAAGGCTCGAAAGCGTTTTGCAGCTCAGAGAATCTGAGAAGTTCGAGCGACAGATTGCATACGACGAAATATCATCAAGAGAAATCAGCAGTGATGGCAAAGAGAATCTTGAAGCAAAAGCTCTGCCTATGTACAGAAAAATTCTCGAAAGCAACGACGAGATGGACTGGGAGGATTTTCAACAGCTCGTAGGAACTCTTCACCCTAGCCAAAGGGAACTTTGGTCCGATATTTGCAAGGCTGTTAGTAACGAGGCTAGAAGAATTTCAGGAGAAACTGGAGCCTCCACGGAAGTGTGCATCGAGATCAACCCCGTACTTACAAGTCAGATGCTACGGTGTGACGAGAGAAGCAGAGTAAAAACTTCTGAAAATGAACTAAGCTTCGAAATAGACATGGTTTTGAGCGATTCCGAAACGCCTGTGAACCAGCAATCGAATTGCAGTCGAGAAACTTCTTATGAGTGTGAAAAGTGCGAAGAAATCCCGCGAATATAACCATACGGTCATATTTGTTAACTTGAGAGTCAGTTTTATCTTTTGGAGTCGGAGTCTTAAACACGCCATCGGCAAATCAAACCAATCCACCACATCATCGTAATTTCCCTGATTGAAAATATTCGAGTATCCTGTATCATATACAGGGTACAGTAAACTCTGTTGATCGAACGTATCGTATAAATAAATCCATTTGTCAAGTCCCTACATCAGGATTATTAGATCATATTATTAGGTATATTGCAGGTGCGTGTATGGATTTTAAGGTCATCGGATGAAAATATTGTTATTCCATACATGCGAAACAATGTCCGTCGATGGGTTCTCACACATGAAATGAACCTTAGCAAGTGCTTGTCGATGAATTTTGTTTCCCTCACTTGCTTCTACACCTCGGTAGCAATTGAACCCAGGTTGCGGCGATAAAATCTCAGATATTCTAGCGATACATACAAGAATGGATGTTCCAAATGTTAGAAGCCATTCGTGTGGCAGAAAAACGACTTTCGATAGTTGGATGAAATTGAATTCGAAACAATCGTCACCTTGTTAGTGTATCAACAACGACGATGAAGCGCAAAATTTCCTCATCCCTACAGGGACATCATACAGGTACCAAGGAGACTGTTGAGCATTTTTGTGATCTGCTCTGCACATGCTTAGCCAACTGATCGAAGAAATCATTCCTGCACTGTCTCGACGGGGTTGAAGAAGGTGGGTGGTGGTCCATCGGGCAGAATCCCGGAGAAATCGATGGGCGACGGCGCGTTGGTGTCCTAGTTTCCATAGCGTCGCGCGCACATTCCTCTCATCCTCGTCTTCGTCATCGTCCTTGTCCTCCTCGTTGAGCACTTCGCACCGTTTCATTCCGTTCTGTTCCGTCTCCTCGCGCTATCGTTCAGTTAAGAAATTTTCTGTTGCTCCTACCTGCCGCTGAATCTCAATGCAATCAAACTTTGAAGATGCCTAAACCATTCACTCTCGTGAGTCTTACATTACCCTCCGTTTATCACTGTTTAAACATATTTTTCCCAGACTTTATAAGTGATAAATCCGGTTTACTCGTTTTAACGCAGGTTCATAATCACCACCGTAATTTCGTTATCAATTAACTAAAAGAATAGATTGGAACTAGCGGGAAAGAGGAAAAAACCGCGGTCATTTATTCAATCGTTATTTATTATTTTAAACAATATCCAATCGCATGAACTATTACACCGAATTCGAAATAGAGCAAATCATCTGCGAGTTACTGAAAATGTGTGTCACACATATAGGTGGCTGAATAACGTTTGTGATTGCTTCGGATCCGGTCAGTGTTACGCGATGAATGACTTTTCTGAACGATGAATTAAATTTCCTTGAAATTCCAGCATTCGTGCCGGTGCCCAACTCGACTTTAGCATAAATCGACGAAAAAATTTTCAAACCAATTCCGGTTATCTAATTCTTTTTGATCTAACAAAGCGTTATGCGCAATAATCATTGTCCAACGAATATCACGTTGCGTAAGGTAATTCTATTTACTCGTCGCTCCTCGTCGCTTCGCCCCCGTCATTTGCCTAATCGACTCGACAATTCCAGCTACAAGGTAACCGTCAGAAAAAGATTATCTCCGAATTTAGTACAGTCGTTCAGTTTCGAATAATGGTACGTACGCGATTTGTAACTCGGATTTATAAACAGATCGGTATGTTGACGCTTAGCTGGGCGTTTATATGCGTATTATCCGATATCTGAGCAGAGCTGTCACGCAAATTTTGGTTGGTTCCTGGCGGCGAATCCATTCTTATCAGCTGCAGCCTCCGCTTAGGGTAAGAGGATCAGGAGCAGTTAGGTGACTTAAGGTGTGTACAACGGAATCATGACAGGAGGCATTATTATTTTCACCGAGTATCGTGATATTTATTGTTATTGATAAAACTTTGACCGAGTGATGCGACCCTTAATTAATTATATCGATAGTAAATTCACTATCCGACATCGGGACTGTGTAATCATCGACTCGCCTTGAGTGGTATGGCTCGGTTTATTAAAAACTAAACATCAAAGCTAGAACTCGGGACCAATCAACACGCATTTCCTCTTGATGAAGGCTAAAAGCTTCAGGAGTCCGTGGGTGGATCAGATGACTCTATAAATAGGCGAACGAGACCGGCGGTGACAATGGTCAATCAAAATGCTTTTCGTCGGGTAATGAAAGCTCGGGGAAACCCCGGATATATACTATTACGAACAATAATACGAGGTATTCGGACGCGTGAATTATCCATGCAAAATACTTCTATTTCTCACTTCTGTGTCAATCACGCCATTTTAACAAGGCAAAATATATCCACACGTTATGCGAAGCGTCAATAGAACCGGTTTTACAAGTCAGGAACTCGAGACAATGGTTAGACAAACATCGCCCTCAACAACGAACATTCGAAATTTGAATAACGATAAATCAAAAAAAATTTTACCATGTTATGGCATCGAAATATATGTTACAAGTTACTCTAATAGTATCTATAATTTCATACGCATAATACAGCAATCTTTGATCCAATTGCGCAGTGTACTTTCCACTATTTTCATTGTGTTTACGGTGGGGATGATTGGTGATCAATTATGATACATTCCAGAGTACAGTATGAGATAAATTCCGAGTGGCAAACATGGAAAAACGCCGGTCCATCGATGACAGCTTGCATGATCAAGCCTTGCCGATTCCAATACAGACCTTTCTCTGGAGACAAACAAGGTAAGAATGATATTTTCTTAACGGTTTAAATGTTTCAAACAATTTATATTTGTTTCGAATCTTCATCAACAAATCGTCGTATTAAAACTTGATCTTCCGTAGTCCGTTCATACGAGCCAAGCTTGGAAAACTCCATGAAGCATCATGTATGGTAAGATGCACGCTACGTATATTTCAGCGAAAATGTAAACATTTGATCGAACCCTAATCGACATGTTCTTGTTAAAATGTTAAATAAAGTTAACAGACTAAAAATACTGACACACGCTTATGTGTATATACATACAATTGAAAAAATGCTGATAAATTATAGACGATAGCATCATATTGCTTGCACTTGATATTATTGCTGGTAACGTGTGCTTACTTCCAACGTTGCGTAAAATGTGATTTTATTTCCTACAATGCCGATTATAATTTGAGAGATAGCTATCGATCGTTATTTTTTTTTTGAAATATTTTCTCCCACCTCATTATACAGTCATCGATGGACTTATTAGAAGTAAAAACTGGATCCGAACTGTATCTTTGAAACTTGCAATCATTTCACGACAGCTGAAACGGTAAAATTCTTGACGGATTATTGTAATAAATTCTTATAATTCGATTCAAACTAACTTTTATATACGTTTTGTTCTGATGTTATTTTTCTTATGTTAATTTTACTGAAAAATTTTAGCCTTCACCTGTCACAACACACGTTTCAGCAATAACTTATAGACCATGTACGCAGAAAATGAGCAACAGAAAGGCAAGCTAGTTAAATTGCACTGCGATAAAAGTAAAGATAAAAATCCCATACAAATTGGGAAGCATCGTTTAAGCAATTTGATGGTGTTGTGTGATTCTATGGCTGACCCCTCATGGCTGACACCTGTACACCTACGTTTTACCCTGTGCCTGACTTGCACTAACAAAAAACTACCCTCTCCACCATGTGGCCACCTCCAATCGTCACCTGTCCGCAGTTCTGTCAACGTGCGCCCGGCCATCATGTAAGTTAGCTTTGCTCTGCTTTTTATCATTTTGTGGCGTGTGAATACTTACCCGCTTACCATACCGTTATGACTTCCAAAATTTAGTTTCTGGATTTCTGCCGTTAGCCTTTGAGACGTGCATGTGATGAGTAAATTATCTAATACGTGTTGAATCCTTGCCCCCCCCCCCCCCCCAGTTTCATGAACAGCTTCATTGAAACTAGATCAACAGTCTGAATAAAACCTTGAAATATTTTGCATGTTACCTGTTTAATGTGAAAATAGATATTATCTTTCCTCGAACCTTGCGCTCCACAATTTAGCTACAATCGTAACGCTTTTCGTAAACATTACAAAACTATGTAGCCGTGTATTCAAATGTGTTTCTAGATCTACGGGGTGTTGGTGTAGTAAAAATACTCGAAATTTCTTTATATGAGAATTCACTACTGAAGGCATGTGGGAACTTTGTTCGAATAAATCAATGAGGTTCCATAGAATTTCTGTTTGTATCATATTCGTGTACATATTTACATATACTCCTTCAAATGCGTACTTTTCGCATTATGCCACATGTAAAAGTACTAGTCTCTTCTTATTATTGCTGATGTTTGCTGTTGTTATTATTTTTTTTTTTTTGCCAGTTTAGAATCTCAGATGTATCGGTCAGTGTTTGATCAATATTGGAGTTTTTAAGTTTTGGCCAGTGATGGCTGACCTGCTTTAGGGTATTCTTCTCCATTTCTTATAATATCCAAGTTATTGTGTGTTCGACGCGTGGTAGAAAAGTTGTCAGTATCATTTCACGGATTATCACTCCATACAAAATCTTACATACCTTCATGTTATGAAACATGTTTTAAATCGTATATTTTTTATAAAAAGTAATTGACTGCTGTAAGTTTATGCGTAATGTTGAAAGTTATAGTTGCGAATCTATTTGTCACGTGACGTATTACCTGTACCCTTCTCCGCCAACCAATTACACAAATTCATATCGCATGTTGCGTGTGTCGGACATTACCGCAAGTTTTAGTTACAAAAAGTAATAACTGTTTATTAATATCATACTTAAATATTTTTTAATCATAAGGGCATTCTTCTTACAAAATTTCAAACCTTGATAATACCTATTACAAAAATTCAACGTATTAATTGTGCTAACATCCAGGAAATGAAAGAAGCGTGCAAGGTAAGATCTGATGAATGAATATAATTAATTAATATACTTAAAAAATAAAATATTCCTCATGTCACTCGCTAATTCCTTCGACAGTCCTTTGAGAAAGTACTCGTACAGAATTTACGCTTCGGACTCTCACCGTCTTTGACCGATGCTCTGGGTGCTGTACCCCGATGGCGTCTCATCCAAGCTGCTCTTCCACACGTCCTGCATGCTGCAGCAAACCTTTTGCACAACAGGTAATTCAACCTTTTTATCACTCGGAGAGGTAAAATCTTTTTCAACTTTGAATGGAATTATAAAATGCACTGATTTTCTTATCACAGAAAAGATACCAATCTCCAAAGTCTCGGAACGGTTGAGACAAAGCTTCTCTATACTTTGCACTGGATCATTTTGGACGCTGCTGAAGAATGTGCAGACGCAGATGCCGAAGCTGGAATTTATCATTCCAATCCATTCTATTACTTGTTCTCTATACCAACAATGTCGGTTAGTTCAATTGGTGTTATCTCATTCCAATGACGCCAACAATGCTTGAATGACATTTTAAAGCTCGACAATGCCTCTTTATCGTTTTACAGTTATTTGTTTATCTTTTCGCCCCGATCTGTAACCACCTAAAGGAGTCAGACTTTACTACCAACTTCCGTCTAGAGAACGGTCTCAAAATGTGGACTGCGCTATGGGAATGTCGACATCCTGATACCCCTTGTTTCACAGCGCATTGTCGTCCAAAGCCACGAGCACTATGGACTCGTTCAATGAAGATGTCTAAACACAATCAGCAGTTTGATGACATATTCTTAGCCAGTAAGTCTTGAAGCTAATTAAACTAAAAAACAGCTATTGATAATAATGGGGAAATGCATTGTTGTTTAATGTATAAATGTCGATGACTCATAGTGTACGATTATTTGCATAGAAAAAGGTACCACTGAAGAATTTTTAGACACAGAAAGCCCGCCGAGTCAATCAGCTAGTGTGTGCTTTTCTGACCAAGGTGCTCCCCCATCAACCAAGCAGCCGGATGAAGACGTGAGTTTAATATTATTCAGAAATACGTACAATGCTTTACATAAACGCTAAATATAATTATGAAGTGCAGCTTGTATGAAATCATGTTTCGCTTCTTGTCTGGTCAGCAGAGTAATTGGGTCTCTTCACCGAAAGATACAGTATTTCCCGAAACAATACCTGAGGAAAGTTCAAGCACCGAAGACGAACATGTGGTAATTTCAAGTGACAAATAATTCGTAAAATATATTTTAATAAAAATCGGTATTACAAAATGACCGTTTGGCTTTGTCTAATCGCAGGTAATATTCAGATTGCCATCTCTCACAGAGTCGGAGAAAACTATGGACGGTGTGAAAGAGGTGTCAACAATTTTTGCTGTATGTACAGATCTACTTATAAAGAAAATCGATTGAATTCACGCACAATTCTCTAGTCGTCAAAATAATATCTACTAAATATGATCTGATCTCGTCCCGTAGGGTGAAGCCAGCATTTTTCATGTTGCCATGGGCCGTACGACTAACGCCTTCAAATCTACCATGACTATAGAACAAGTCACTGCAATATCGGGCTTAGACGCGAAACAATTTGAAACGAAACCTTTCATGCTAAAAATGGGGTTCGTAGCTTAAATAATTGGAAATTTATGCTGTCCTAGGATTACGATATTCATCCGGTAAAATTGATGTGTCGAACTACGCAGGAACGTGAAAATTTATTCATTTACATGTCTCACAATTTACTTGTTCAGATCGTTAGACAAGGACTCGGTTGATAGTTCTAAAATCATGGGAACTGCTCCAAACTTTCATGGCTCGCCTACCACTCGATCTACAATTCGAAATGGAGGCCATGCATCAATTGTTGATATTTGTGCAGCAACGTTCCTTGATGTGGCTGTCCTCAGATGTCTCTTTGTTGCGCAATGGCAAGAAGAGGGTGTCTTTTGGGCTCTTCAGTTTCTGTATCATCGGTAAGAAGTGAAACCGAATCATGCTTACGTTCACTACTCCGATGAGAAGTTTTGTAACTTCAGAAGCGGAATCGGTTGCGTGATATTTGATTGACAGAGGTTTTTTTTATCAATATTTTCTAGGCTTCGAGAAATCAGCGAAGAGTCTTACACACAGCAGCAGCCTCGGCGACGAAGCAATTCGTTACCGATTCCAAAAATCGAAGTATCAATCTACCAAAGTCCGGAGAGTAACAGACGCGAGGAGGCTAAGGATTTCATAGAAGTACCAGAACCCAAAGACGTTTCTATACTTGCAGGTAACTCTCACACGTTATATAAATTCGATTGAAACTGTTTCTATTTCTCCATAAGACCTTGCTACCTTTTCAGAATCTCCATACGCTTCAAAGTTGGCTGATTCAAGCCACACTCGGCGTGCCAGTGAAAAGGTTAAAAAGCGTATGAAAATGGCCGATCTCAAAGCGTTTGTTGAAACTAAACTGCTTTCGAAGTCTGAGAAAACTTTGGAAAAGATAGGCCAAGATGAACCGAAACCATTTTTTGAACAGGTATAAAGAGGATATCTGAATTTTCTACGGTTAACGGCTTATGTGAGATTTGTCTGAAACCTTGGTAAAAATAGTGCGTGGGGAAAGCTCGTGAATTAACTTGCCTGACGGTTGAACAGGAATGTCATAGGAGCCTGGACACAGGAGATGATCATCTGACTAGACCGGCGTCGACGTTTTCGAAAATATTCGATGCAAAAGATGTAGACAGAATAAAGCATCCAACGAATTTAATTAAAGGAAAAAGCATGCCCAGTTTGAGGTACATAGCCACAATATTGAATTTTAATCTGCAATTATTTACAGACAAATTACGTGATACGTGCATAAAATTGAAGAAACGAGACTCCCAAAATCCCCAGAATTTTTAGAGGAAATCAATTAGGTAGTTGTTATTTCACAACTTGCAGTTAGATAAAAACTGAACAAGTCTTTGACCATCATTCTACCTTGACTACTTCTATAATTCATTCACCACATTCTGCGGAAAATATTAATTTTTTCATTGATAACTTTAATTAGGCTTTTCCTTGCCTGTCAAAGATTAACGCACTTTCTGAATGTAGAGTGAATCTTTACAAGCTTTTTAAAGTAATACCCTACAGATGAGTCAAGTTTGTCTACGCTCTCCTTTCGTGCATTCGTAAATGACCATTTCAATGAAAACTTACCTGTACGTAGTTTCTATAGAAAGATCATTCTTAAATTTATTAAGTCTACCTGAAATAGCTATATACTTTATCCTTTGCTAGAAATACTTATATCGTATAGAAGGCATGATAATAGACTATATTCATCTTTTTACAACAACTATCTTATTCAAGTAGGCATCAATATTACTTTGGTAGGTTCGTCAACAGTATACATGCATATCTTTCACAATCAGAGTACAAAATCTTAACGGTAGTAAAACATACCTGATATTTTGTATGGAAATTGAGATACACATTGTGCATGGCAATAACTTACATCATATACCTGGTTAGTGAAAACAATGTAGGGCAAAGTCAATGTTATATTAAAAAAGAGAACCGCAGTCTTTTTAAAATTAATAACAGTTTCAAGCAATGCGAATAACGTGTAATCATAGCAAAGGTACGTTAACAGTACTCTCAGTAAATATCACAAACGGTATCGTACCTGTGACATTTCATCAAGAGCTTCGTGGTATATTAATTTTATATTACCGAATTTAACTGTCCCACTACGACCTGTGTGTAATGTCTTTCTCTGTGTCTTTCTCTTTCGCTCTTTCACCCTCATACTCGTGGCTCAGCTGCTTGATAGACGAGCTGACCGCGGGCGGGTAAGTCGTTAATGGCCCTACTGACACTCCAGAAGTCGTTCGTGAAAATGCTTTTAGTCTGCCTTTAGCTTCTAGTTTGCACCTAGGTTTACTTTAATTATTGCGAGTATTAGTAATTCACCATTACTACTCTTATGTC
This sequence comes from Neodiprion virginianus, assembly GCF_021901495.1. Lineage (NCBI taxonomy): Eukaryota > Metazoa > Arthropoda > Insecta > Hymenoptera > Diprionidae > Neodiprion > Neodiprion virginianus. The sequence goes on along the minus strand of NC_060877.1, from coordinate 11,160,763 downwards.
GTACGTGAACTACTTGCTGCTTTATTCACATAATAATTTAATCAAAGTGTCCAAGCTTTTACTTTGTTTTACGTACCATGGCTATTTCATCCTTCCCCGATTGACGTTACCGTTTCGATTCCCTCAGACATTGAAAGTAATGGAGTGTTGAACATATTTAATTGATAACATTTCATAGATGATGCAACACTTCTGTACATTTACCACATCTATCGTCTTTATCACTATTCAATCACATCCAAGGTGTGAACTAAACCAATCCTCAAAATTCAAAGAAGGTGCATTTCGTTAAAGGTGTTCCAACTTCTACAACAGGTCGAGTCCTTCATTCTCAAGTCGATTGAATGTCTAAAGACCTTGTCAACGTTCATTTCCAAGGGTAGCTCTGCGAGAATTCTTTGTTCTCTTGTGTTTGCTCTCCACAAGATAGAGAACTAACAAATTACGTAGTCGATTACATTTTGCTAGGCGTGAGATCATTTTCTAATAGACTGGACAAGCACCATCTGCTGTATAATTACAGAAAGGATCTCTTGAAGAGGGCCTGTTGAACACAGTGATGATGAACTCGCCGCAATTGATGCAAAATACGGAGTTCCCTTATTTACCTTGAAAAGCCCACTTCCAGAGACCCTTGGAGCCTAATAATACAATTGAAGCGTCCGAAGCTTCTATCCCATTTCCTATACCAACGCAATTTTATCCTTTATCTTCATGATGGAGTTACTTTAATTTCTGTAATGTCGAAAGTAGAGGAGTATTCTAACAAATTGACGACGACAATGGTTAAAAAATCTCAACTTTATTTAATACTTTGCTTTATACTCATTAGAAAGACTCCTCCTCATTCATTTCGAGGCATGTAAATTGGACCATCTCTTAAGTTGGAAGGATCCATGAGCTTCTACTCCGAGCCAGTTTTACTAAACACATTAAACACATGCCATGAGATTCATTCTTACGTCTTACGAACCGTCTCCGAAGCTTCCTATATCCCTTCCAAAGATCAATTCATGAGCCTGAACTTTGCGAGGATTTTCTACTTCTCTGCTTTTGCTCTGCACAAAATAGAGTCGCAGAAGTATGTAATTGATAATAATTTTGTAGACGTGGGATAATTTTCCAGTAAAGCGGTTCCGTACAAGCTGCTGTAGCCTCTTAACCTTCGATTAATTCAGCATTGAAAACATGTTAATGCTTGATACGTCGGTATTACAGATTAAATTAGCATGATACTAAAAAAAGAGAAATGAAAAGAATAGGCCAGTAGTTAGAAAGATTAGTGCTTGGTTTTAGGATGTAACATAACGCATGCATATAGAGTTATTAAATTAATAGCAGATTTCTTACAGAATATTTTTTCCAGATACATAGGCGACACGCGCGTTGAAAGAAAGCAGGGCCGATTTTACAGTCAATCTTACACTGTTCCCAATCCTATAATCACTGTGACCGAACACACGCCTACACCGTCTCCGGATTATATGAAACGTCAGGTAAACAGAATTTTCAAATCTACAGTGTTTCTATACCATATTCTTTTTCTATCCCTCTGTACATTGATTCTGTCATCTTAAAAAACTCTTACGCGTTTCAGGGCTCTATCGATAGTCAATTAGATGCAGCCAGTCTGCACGGTAGTCGATTAGGATTTGAAAGAAAGCCCAGTCTTACAAGATCGCAAACTGATTCCAATATCACGTATACCGGAGAAGAAATTCCCGAGGCTCCAGGATCAGCTTGCTACATCACTAAAGAAGGCGACATAGACTATCAAGTGGTACTCAAGGTATGAAACGCGTATAATGAAATTCAGACATGACTTACACTAACTTTTTTTTTTATATGTTCACCTTTGAGAAGTTAGATCTCTCCGTTTATTGTAAATAGGCTGTACACGCGGTAGCACTCAGGGACAACTTGTGCTGTACATTGCGTGTCTGTGAGAACATTTTAAATCTGTTGGAACTACTGATGGACATGGGAGTGCTGAAACAATGTCTTCGCGACGAGGCGACTAACAGCAACGCCGGTATGAATTGTTGTTTTTTTCTTCCTTCAACTTACACTTTCAATTTGAAATTAAATGGACCAGACTTTATTCGCGATTGGAATTATCACTCGAATACCTTACGCAGGCTCTAATAGCGGCAAGTCGGACAAGGCTCCAAGTAAGCACGATTCTCCGACGAATGACCAGCAACAGAAAAGTAATAGTAGACGCACCGGGGTGGAAGTAACTCCACATCATTTGTTGATGAATTGTGTGATCAGAGTGTTGAAACACTTGGGCTGTCCACACGGTTGTGCGGAAGGCATGCGTGGTCCACCTGCGGACTTTATTCGGTCGCAAGGTCAAACAATACTGTGCAAATTACATCGCGCAAGTTCTCGACAGTTTTCAAAGTTTTTACGAAGTATGATTCGTGATCAACCCATACCAGAGATATTGGATTTCTTTCACGCTTATGTGGGATTCTGCGTAGATCCAAGTTCGTTATTATCTCCACTTAGTGAGTAACATCAGGTAAAATTCTGACCAGTTTTTCAGATTCTAATCATTTTCTCCCTGTTTTTCTGTTCCTCCTTTAACGCGCTGCAGACCAGAAACGAACCTCGAGCAAATCCCCAGATGTTGCATCACAGGGAGGGTACGCAACTAATTTTGGTGCTGGCCTAGGCGGGGGCGGAGGTCGTGGTATAGAGGGGCAAATAATGTGCAACGTGTTTAAGACTCTGGTCACAAGATTTGTAAAATCTTTCAAGGAACTGAAGTCTCAGGAAAATGTGACCATTCATTGTGATCTCAGGCAGTTAATGACTTACATTAAGGAAGCTCACGGTGGAGTTTTCCGTCGAGTTGCTCTCAGCGGTTTGCTAGATTCTGCTGACAGACCCAACAAACGAAGTAACAGCAATATTCAAACAACTCGTGTCATAAGGTAACAACTACAATTCACCTTGCAAAGTTGGCTGAAACGTAAAGCTGAAGATGTTAATTACAGGCACATACATCAATCGGAACTAGAAGAAAACATCGACCTTGGCGCTGACTCCTGCTACGTTATGGATGACAGAGGAACCCGTAAATTTTTATTCAAAAAGCGGAGCACTTCCTCCACATGTGCCGTAGGTATACAAGATACAACAGCATTACGTCGAAAAGACTACGTCGACTTAAAATAATTATATGCTTATTGGCAGAGCCTCTTGGAGACGGAAATGAGTGAAGAAAATGCAAAGATCAGCCAAAGTCCGTCGGGGAATTTGCGAAGGAAACATTACATTCTAACTCCCAGGCAAAGCGAGCGAAATTTAGGAATTGCTGAGTCCTGCATGGGATCTGCAAAGTCGCGAAAATTAAAGCGCTTTCAAATTGGAGGAATCGGTAGGGGACTCTACTATTGTTTGATTCATCTGCGTTCATTCAGATCGTAAGTCTGTCACATTCGATTTCTAGTAAATTGGTTCCGAAAAGAATACGGCCGAACTGATTCCACGGATAGCCATGATAGCAGCGAATCTCCAACAGAGGGTAGTTTCATCAGGCAACCAAGTATACATCATGCCTATTATCGGAGTACTTCAAGAGGTGGAAGAGGGTAAGAAAAATGGCGAGTTCGATGAAAGATGAAACGTGGCTTATGAATTCTTCTCCTTTTACGTCATTCAATATGCTAATGCCTATTCATTTCCAAATGACTTTCCACTTTGTGTGAGAATTCAAATCAATCCATTTTTAGGGTTGGCCAAACGCTACAGAAAGCAAAGCGTAGAATGGAGGATCAGTTGAATAAGATTGGATTAGGAAAGGGAAAAAAGAAAGAGAGTTTGGAAGAAGCACCAGGATGTTGTAAGTTGACAGAGATCCTGAAAATCAACGGATCTTATTTTGTACTCCACTCATTGCAGATTTCAGCCGAAAAAATTCTATGGATATCGGTGAGGCATCCAGGGAATCAGAATTCGTAGTATTGAAAGAAAGAAAAATGGTTCCCATTTCCTTGGTGCACACTGGTATGCTGAGGTTTTCATTTCTACTGGAAACTTGTCAACCAGGCTCCGTACCAGATCATCATTTGATGGCAGCCATCCTGGATTTGGTAAGTGTTTATCAAATATATTTTGGATCTCAGCTGATCATGACAAGCTACTCAACTATAATTTCTACGAGTACAACTTTCTCTTTCATCTAGCCACACGCACCTGTCGTAGCTCGTGCCGCACTCATTTTGGAATGCGCTCATCTTGTACACCAATGCAATAAAGGCCATTGGCCGACATGGATGAAACTAAATTTCCCAATCTTTCGCCCTTCCGTTCCACTTAACAGTCGCAATGCACCTACTGGTCTGCGACGAACACACGTTTTGCAGCGGTCGGCTGGAAAATTGTTCTACCAATGGGCAGAGGTGACTAGGAATGGTTTGAATGTCAAAATGGAATTCTACGAGACCTTGTGTTCACTTATCAATATTCGACTTTTACCTTTAGGCCATTGGTACAAGACTAGAAGAAATGCTTGCTGAGGATAAGCATAACGTGGATGCCATAACGGCGATGGTTTCTGACGAAAATAAACAGAAGGAACTTGTGGTGGAGGATGAGGAGGAGGACTTTCTCGATGAAGGTAATCCCATGCTCACTATTAAATGATTTACAATGACGGCTCATGACCACTATATTTTTAGTAGTGGATTATTGCATGTGAAACGGTTGACCTCGATCTGAAAAATTTCCCACTGATGCATATTCCAGCCAGTATCAATGGTTATGGATCTCAATGTCCAATTGCTCTTCGCCTGGTGGCTTGTACACTTCTTTTGGAAATAACAGCATTTTTGAGAGAGACATATCAGACTTTGCCAAAGTCCAGCAGACTGTCAACTCGGGAACGACCTCCACCATGGGAAAGAATGTATAGTCGTGAAGCCAATCGCCGTTGGAGTATGGCTCTTTCTTCAATGGGGCATTCCCAGACATCGGCACAAAGTCTCCAGTCGATTGCTGGAGATCGAGAGGCAGGTGAGTCTTGCGAGATTCTCTACAAGTCCAACAGTTAAAGTATCTGCTCTTGAAATTTCTCATCTCGCATGTATATTATACCTTGCAGAGAGAAAGATTAGTTTTGTGCTGCACGAACCGGACAATGAATCGGAGGGTAGCAGCAAGTCTACTGTAACAATTCAAGGGGAGGAGATACAAATTAACGAAAAGGAGAAGAGTAAACGTGCTCCTGCTCCACAGGGGCGTCCATTTTTGTTGCGTCGTGGAACAGCAGGTAATCCCACTGGATCCTTTAAACGAAGAAGCTTGAAGCTACGCAGAGGCACCAAAGATGGAAAAGATGGAGAGGGTGAAACTTGTAAGTTTATTACTGTCTTAGCTCCTCTTGGGAACAAGACAGATTGTTATAAAGACAGCGACTCCCAACTGTTAATTTCGTATCAGATGTCAAATAATAGTTTCGTAGTATCGCGAGTCGATTTTACGAACCAACAAAGATATCAATTATGTGTTGCGCTTTGGTTCTAATTTAGATACTGTAAAACGTGCAGACTCTATTCAGTCAAAAAGGAAAGTGAGCTCTTTATCAGACAGGAGTGATACTTCCGAACCAGGACTTGGTGGCGAAGTAAGCGGCGAAGAATCTCCAGGAATACTTAGCGATGATCAACCTCCTGAGAGTCCAAGTGATAGCAACGACACTGATGAAACCAATAAAAATTTTCCCTGGCTAAAGGTAAGCAAACACAATATTTGTGTAAATCTATTTACTTGTCATAAATGAAACACAATGTTTTCATGCACTTTCAGGTAGTTGTGCAAATAGCAAATTCCTTCAACTTTTATTGTTCTCATCAAAATTTCTGCCACCCAATATGTTATCGACGACAAATGCGCGCTAGCGCCAGGCTTATAAAATCAATTAGAAAAATTTACGGAGAGGAGTTCGGGATTATCAATGGAACTGGTACATTCGATTTCGATACAGATAAAAAAGATGATACTAAAAAAGATAAACGAAGTCGCAAGGTTTCAGATCAAGCAAGTACTCAAGTCTCACCGGTTCGTCGAAAAGATAGCATGGGCAGAAAAGACAGGTGGGTTTATCTGAATTTGTAATTTTAGTCGATTTACGTTGTTGAGCTTGTTAATAATGTAATAATTCATTCAGGATTGAGAGAGCCTTGGATGGTTCTCAATCTGGTAGACTGATCGGAGGGCACAGAGACTCATCTAAAGATATCGCAGAATCAGATTTTGACAGAGGGAAAGATTCATCGAAAAGACCTGATAAAGATAATCGATCCAAAAACCTGCCACCAATTTCAAAATACATAAAAACTCAGGTAATCTAACCGCTCTATGTATAATTCAGATGTTTCTTTTTTTTAAATGTGATCGAAACAATCATTATTCTTTGAGCGGGCATATTCTTCCAATAGTCATAGATCGACGCTTCTTCATCTGTGGTACTGTATCATAAAAAGCTTTTAATGTTGCGCTTTAAGTTAAAGTTGAAATTTTTTCAGTCCACTTAACTAATTTATGTCGAGTAAAAAGCACAGAACACGAGTTCTTTTAATTCAGATATTACGCTCTCTGTTAAGCACGCAACTCTGTATCGATACTCATAGAATACAAATGAACGTATGTGTGAGATAAACTAAAGCAAGACACAACTCTTACCCACAGGTTAAAGATGCCTTCCATACACCATTAGCAACATTAGTTAAAGGCGCCGTTGTGATGTCAGAAGAATTGTTTGTTGATATTCTTTCCGTATCTTGGGAACTTCTGCTTGAATCAAACCAAGAAGTTGCCGCATCAGCGGCATCCTTGTTTATCATTTCGGCAGTGCGAGCCCCGAACCAAGCAAGCGATATAATGCATCACGGCCTACATCATACAAATACCACAATTAGAATAAACGCTATTCTTAGATTTCAAGTACTTTGGAAACTCCGATATCAGGTTTGGCCCCGTATGGAGGAAACTGCTCATATGACCTTCAAAGTCCCACCACCTGGTATAGAATTCACATTGCCTTCTCCTAAAATTGGAATAGAATCGTTGCCAGTTGTCGATCCACCATGGATGCCTCAAGTTAAAACGAAAGTTGAAGAAGTAACGATTAATCAGGAACGTCATGTAAGTAAATGGCAAATTCATGATCTGGCTAAATTGTATCATTATTTGTACTCTGTTTATCAGCATTTGTATTATTCCATTCCAGAGGTCGTTGGTGACAGCAACGAAAACTCGTAAGAAACAGCAAACTGAACTTATAAAAAAAGCTCTCCAGGCACAGGATGACAAAAAACGGGAGGAGAGAGAAAATTTTTTAATTACCACTATACCAATTACGGTACAAGCGGCATACGAGCCTAGTCCTGTTGGCGACGATCATGATGAAGGTATCCTCGGTTATTTAGAGAAAATTGACATCACGACTTAGTAATGTGGTGAGCAAAAACAATTTGTTTTTCTAGGAAACGTAGGAGACGAAGATCCAGGCGAATCGGTACCCAGAAACACTTCGCATCACGGACAATCTGCTCTGTCGTTGTTCCCGTCGTCTTTGTGTTCAGCTATTATACAAATAATTAATCTTTTAGACGACGCTGCGGTTTCTGAAGATGGGAACGCAGTCTATGAAGTTGCTTATCAGGCGAGTCAACCTTCTACTTAAGCTCAAATTTACCTGTATTAAATAACAATAATTAATTACATTCAATAGGTGATTTGGAATTGCTTGGTAGAGGACAGTGCTTTGTTTTTACGCTACGTTTTGGAGCGTTTGACAAGGGAGAAGCAGGAACTGATGTTCAAAATCCTTAGACATCTCATCAGATTTGTTCCAAAACTTCCACAACAGGCCGCTTTTGCTCTGTACAATTACATCATAGGATATGTTATGTTTTACGTGCGTTCGCCGCATGAAGAAGGACAAAAGCTCATTGGGACAGCCTTGTCAATACTATGGATGGTAGATAACAACTCTTATTCTTTTTTCGAAAACTCACGACCTTGTTACACGTATTTATGGTCTGTTTTTAGTTGCACCGCGAGATTTATCACCCACATTTTATTTCAACTACGTACAATGTATACTATTTCCATCTAGGTAGTACACAGCGTACATGGAATAATGTTCAAAGATTTGAAGCAAATACTGAGAAAAGAGCAGTGCGATGCGTCCATTCTTCTTACGGCCAATGTACCATCGGCCAAAAAGATTATAGTACACGGTCCGCAGGATCCAGATGCGGGTGGAATCCCGTCACAATTTCCTGTACAAGAAGACACGCAATTTTGTCAGATCTTGAGAGAATCTGTGGATTTTTTTGGCATAGAAGAAAGTAAACATAAGGAATATTTTTTGATCGATTACAAAACGCGTGAGTCGCTTTTGATCATTTTTATTGATACAACGTTTATTTACGTAACGTTAAGCATTTTTTTTTTTACAAAATAGTACTTTTCCAGACCAAATACATAACCCGACTTCGTACGTGCGAGATTACTATTTTTTCAAGCGGTCTCAGTACCCCCAACTTGAACTTGTACACATGAAACCCGAAGAAGCCTTCAATGCCTTACAGCGTCAGGAATTGATTCATAAGTTTGTAGAGATCGGCAAGGTGCTCTTAACGTGGGCGATTCTGAAAAATGTGGATATGGTTGTCCAGAGAGTAGTATTTTTACACGAAGAACTTATGAAACTTCCTTCATTTCCAAGAAAAGCACTAGAGGCTGACCTCGATCTCTACAAAGGTGGAGAAATTGGGAAGGTGATTATGTTTCTGATCGATTACAGTGATGATGCTATGACGATAAAGGGATTTATGCAGTAGAATACTTCAAAAGTTTGTCTAAAAATTGAAAATGCCTTATTGAACAATAGATGACAGTGAAGTACAGAAATTTGTGACAAATTTATCAACTTTTAGGCCCTGAATTGTGGAATTTATATTTCAGGAACTCCTCGGCTTAGATGTATTGCACAAATTTATGTGGGTGAGATTAATTGCTCGAATGTTTGAAGCGATGGCAGGAAATTTTGCTTATTCTGGTGACATTCATCTGTTTCTCAATGTTCTAAACGGAGCAATAATACTCCACAGTGAAGATTCGTGTATTTTGAGATACGTAATGGCTACATACATCAATGCTGCTCACAATTTTAAAAATATATTCTCAACAAATGGATACTTACTAATTATGCCTACGTTATTGCAACTGTACTCCAATCATCAAACAAACAAATTGGTGAAGACCACTGTTGAATACGCTGTCAAACAATTTTATCTTATGAACAGAAAACCTTTCATACTTCAAATGTTTGGTAGCGTATCGGCAATTTTAGACACCGATGAAATGAGCGTACACGGGGAAGCGCATAAGGCAGGTTATTTTTTATACAGACGTTGGTAACGCGATCCCGAATTGAATAATCAGTTAATAACGAGATCTTACGTTTCAGGTTGCGTCTACTTGCCTGTTCAATCTTTTGTTAAGCTTGGAAACCCCATCACCGGATCCTGTAAATATTGGCGAATTGGTGAAAGAAGATAAACCGCTAAAGGCTATTGATTTTTGTTACCACGATGAAAATGAAATGGTTACAGTTTTGGACTGTATCTCTCTTTGTGTTATGGTTATTGCATATGCAGCTGATTCAGTTCGTGGGCAACAAATGCTGGTTTGTTACAAACACTTTGAGTAAATTGTATTTGAGGTTTCGTATAGCTGACATCTTGGTGACCTTTTTACATGTGATAAATGTGCATATTATTGGTATGTTGTAGATCATCTTGGAGGCAATACTACCTTGTTATGTGCAGCAAATTCAATCACCTACTTATAACAAAGAAGGAAAAACTGAAAAGGAAATTATTAATCAATTAGCCATTGCTGTGAAGACGTTAGTCAACAACTCCGAAGCTCTGACTAAGTATGTTAAAGTAACGATTCTTGTTTCTTGATAATACAAAATATGTTTCGCGTCTCCATACAGAAATTACAACGGGCCGCAGAGATCAAGCCCGGAACATAAAGGCTCCAGTCAGAGAAATTACGGTAAAGGTCCGTATTCGCCTGGTTTTGATTTTGATGATGAAACCCACAATAAATATATAGAACATTCGAGGACGAAAATTCTGTACGACAGAGACAACGAAGACTCGGAAAATTGCCATAAGACTGAATTCAGAAGACCAAGAGATACTCTCCTGAATATGGTAGGAGACTTCCTTGCTAGATGCTCTCTGCGTCTTGCCGAATTGAATAAAAAAGCAACTCAGGATGGTAAAGCAATTGAATTGCTTGATTCCAAATGCCACGTGGTGAGTGACTATTATGGTAACACATACGGTAGAAGAATGGAAGATATTATCGAAGTCCGTCAGTTTTGACAGTAAGTTTGACACGATTCGTTTCAGAGACTAGCGGACATTGCTCACAGCCTTCTAAAGATTTCACCCTACGATTCCGACACAATGGGTTGCAGAGGATTGCGAAGATACATGAATGATATACTCCCATCTACCGAATGGTCCAACGACGATATGAGGCCAGCTTTAATAATTATTTTGCGACGACTTGACAAAACATTTAGTAAAATTTATAAAAAAGCTTCAATCAGACGAAACACCGACTGGGAAGCTGCGGGTGATCTGTTGAAGGGTGTTTATGAAACATTGTCAAGATATCCGTACATTGCTCATTTTCAACACTTAAAGACACTTCTAAGCACATGCCAGGTAAAGTTATTTGTACAATTCTTTCTTCTTACGACCATACTTAGGTACTTGCTACATATTTATGTGCACCTTTTTTTTATCCACTAGGCTCTCATAATTGGGGATACAACTGGCTTGGTGGAAGTAGCATCGGCTGCATCAGCTGCTCTAATGAGTCAAATACCACCGCAGCATTTTTGTTCAACAGTATTACGCTTGATAGCTCTCCACGTAATTTCTCTCGGGGAAGTTTATTCATTGGAGAATGTCTGCGGAGGGCAATCAATGTTCTCTACTCAAAATCGAACGGAAAGTGTACTTCTGAATCTACTAATACCTCTATTCTTGCGTGTTGGCACGGGCAGAAAGGGTAAGATAACCATGCGCAAATGTTAAAGTTTCTTTTTTTTCTATCTTCTTCATTGAACCAATCGATTACGTATAATCAATCCTACAGAATATGCTTCATTCAATAATCTAATCCATTTTTCATCCAGATGTTCCCAAATTGAGACAGGCAGACATAAGTTTTACTCTGACAGCTGTTTTGAATACCTTGTGGCCACCGACGGCAAAAACTGCTCCCATTACAGCACAAAATTTAAAAACCGCGACCGACATGAGAACCGGTAGCTTGACGTTCACTGCCAGGGATGCAAAGGCGCCAACAAAAATATCATTAACATTGTATCAAGTTGCATTCTTAGGTACGTAATGATGCAATAAATTAACAATATCTTGACGGATTGTGAAATCCGAGAAAATCCACACAGTGTGTGCAGAATTTTGAATCTTTTTATCCTTTAGCATTGAAGATTATGATCATTTGCTTCGAAGCAGAACTGAAGACAGAATGGCCTAGAATTTTACGCACCATGCGACTTTTGAACAAGCGCAACGAGGCATCGATACATTTGTGGGACTTTTTGGAATTTGTAGTCACTCATCGGACAGCTCTTTACATACAAATGTTACCCTTTATAGTGCACAAAATTGGGCAGCCACCAATATCCGAACACGAGAGAAACATGCAGAGCATTATTAGAAAAAAAATCAACGGAATTGGTATGCCGGTTCCAAAATCACGCGGTACCTTATTGACTGACTTATCTCATGATCTGAAAGATCTGAAAGAGGAAATCGACGACCGTAAGTTCGGTGAGCATGTCTTCAACTGTATCCTGCAATGCCAGGATAACGATGTAGAATTAATTGTTAAATATACGCCAAATTCTCTTGACTTTCTTCAGACGAAATGCAACCGGAACCAAAAAGGAGTGTAGTTGACATGCACCCAGGAGCTCCGAATGCGATACCGAATAGCAACGAGGGGCAACATGGACGGACTCAGAGACCTTCTCTTATCGACTTACTTACAGGGGATCTCGGTTCGCGTGCTCATATCAATCGTACCCCTGCAGAGACTCCCTCTCAACATTCTCAGCCTACACCAGTGTCTCATCCAACTCCACCACACACTTACAATCAATCACTCATCCCAAAATCAGCACATGCGATTCAACCTCAATTCCCTGTCATACATCCACCAACTTCAGTACAACCAACTACTAATGTCACCAGAGGTATGCTTGTCTCCCGTCTTCAACTTTAGCAAAATTTTACTATCCGATCTCCAGCGGCATACCAGCATAGGAATCGCATCGAGTCGCACCCTTGCACATACATTCAATGATAAATGCTTTGACTATGATATTTACAATATTAGGGGCACGCCCGTATCATTAGAACGATTACGATATTTGTAATACAACAACGTGAACGTTATGCGAGCGTTATCTCATTGATTACAACATATACTTGCTTCGATTTGAAGAAAGCACATTCTGTTTTGAATATCGTCCACATGGAGTACATGTACGAGAAATCGTACACAGTTTGTCGAGGCTTAATTTAATTCAAACTATAGATTTGGACTCTATTTCTTATCTTCAACTTTTCATTCCGTTCCAGGCTCTGCGTCGAGTACGAGTGCTGGATCAACAACATTGAAGGAAGTCAGCGAGTACAGTACTAAGGACGTGCAAACGGATCAGCCACTTTCGACAGGTATTTAATTTAATTTTTTTTTCTCGCTGACTTTTTTCCAAATAATTTAAATTTTATGTTCCTAACAAAACAAATTAACGGTAGATCAACGTAATTATATTAATTAAAATGTCAGAAGTATTTTGCATGAAGGCTACACTTGTTTAATCTCTGATTATTGTTCATTTTCAAACTGAAATACAGTGACGAACGTGAAGTCAAGGGAATCTTTATATTATGTTTCTTTTTAAAATGTAAATAATTCAAGTATAATACTTGAATTACCAATATTACAGCTGATCTGATCTTTCCAGTTCTTTACATTACAATATTGTAACGTCGAGACGTGAACCATACTGCGTGTCTTTCGCAGATAGTAAATGAAATTCCCACAGACACAAGCCGTTTACCAAAGTACTTCTGACAGATAAACACAGTAGGTACCACAGTTGGATTAAGCCATTGTCTATGGCACTGCAGCAGGTGCTCACACAAAAGTAATCCTACTTATAAAATGTAGATACTTCGTAATTTAAATCATACCAAAATGCAATATTATCTTCATAGTTTTGAATACACGACTATTGATCAGGATTTTACGCAGTTTTGTTTATCATTTTTCTAAATTATAACTGAGACATGTCTGACTGCAATCGTTCTACGAATTATTCGATCAACTCTTCCCACAATGAATAATTTACTTTTTCTTACTCGGAATAATTCTGGATCTACGATTTACTTTTGACTAATTCTTTGACTAGCATTGTTAATTACAATTAGAAAATTGTTTTGAATAAATATGTTTATTCTCGTTGAGAGGGTAATGCCATAAGCTCCACGTATGTGAAAACAAATTAAATGTATCATTTGGCATCATTTATTGTTTATATATTGTTGAGCTTAATTCAGTTACACCGACACTCTTTAGATGATCTCAAATATACACCTAGTATATTTAAATAAGTTGAAAGGCGTGACAAATGACACAAACCACGTATAAGGAGAAAAGAAAGAAAAAAAAACAATCATGAAGATAAAGTATTGTACCTGAGATTCAGATATATTGACACACTGATGTTACGTTGCTTCCATTGCTAGCTAGGGAACAGAGGTAAGCACACAGAATCTACGCAAGTCTATACTTATTATTATCACACTTTTTCATATACTACGTGTGTATATCCTTTATGCTTCACACTATTACGTATCTAAATATTAATATACTCTTGATACCATTCTAATCGTACTCACTCACCTTCTGTTGCATTTTGTCCTGTGTTGTTTTTTCCCTTAGCATATTCGTTACATATTGATTTGCCATATATTATGTAATTATGATAAACTTATTACATAGCAGTATTTAGACAATGGTATTATCCAACAGTTGGTATCCCATTATCATTATGTAGCCACTTCGTTACTATACATATACATATAGTTGCTTTTGTGCCTTTCTTTGCAATATGTTGATCAGTCTGGAGTAAAATTGAATTAACTTCTAGATACGGTGATCATCGTTCGTCAATCCGCAACAGACAATTATGTTACTTACACAGATATATGTATTTATACATTAGGCTGGTCTCTAATTTGGGAATAGACAAATTTTCATCGTAACGCCCCCAGTGATTAAAAATAATGTAGGTCAAATATCTACTCGAGAATCAATTCTCAATGGAGGAGATTCGATCCTGATGGTGCACGACGTTCCATTGATTAGCGAAGTGAAATTTTTAACACATTATTTTCGAACAGTTTGGCATAAATCTCAGGGCGTCGCGCCGAAAGTTTCTCCAAACCCGAATTAACGACCACCTTAATTTGTATGTACGATATATATCGTTGCTGATGGTGATGATATATATATTAATATATATACATATATATGATTTACACACTGACATCAATATCAGTGGTGTAACTATCGATATATTTTTGAAATGACAATACTGTAATCACTAAATATTCTACTTCTAATTCAAATACACTAATAACTTTGTAAATTGCATTTTGTTCGAATTATTTTTTCTCACATTATTACTTGCATTGAGTGAATATATGATTTCTTATTCTATGGTGTTTTCACTACTAATGTAAGAAAGGATCAACATATCAACAATTCAGTTAGCTGAACAATTTCCCATTACATGTTTATTGTTCAATGATAATAATTTAATACTTTCACTTTCAATGGGGGGGTTTAAGGATGTTGCCTAGTTGCAGATGCGGACTTTTCTTTATCCTGTGATCTGTAACCAAATCGTCCGGTTGAGACCAGCAGAATGCAGAGAGATTGTCACCAGTGTAAATTAGACTGATATAACCAGAAAAGAAATAGGAACATCCCCGTGCTTTGTGCGAGAAAAATAAATACAAAACGTTGCATTTGTTGTTCACCTTGCTAGTAACTATTCGGTCATCTTAGGTTTGAATCAAATATTAAAGATATACCGATGGTGACGATTTCAAAAAAAAATTTCCTTCGTAACACGAAACGAATATGAGATAAATAACATCGATCATTGTTTCGAAATAATTAACTTAAATTAATAATTATATTTTTTCGAAAGCCGCGCGATATTCACTCGGCCTTTAACTTAAAAACAAAACCAATGTGTGTCTCAATGGGTTACCGGTGTTGAATCTAGGCAATACCCTTAAAGTTCAAAACAACGAAAGACAGCCATAAGACTAATCAGTGCTTGTTTTACACATGGGCTCCGCCGTCAACTTCATTTTCTCGAATTAAAACGTTTCCCTCTACTGAAAATAGGCTCACATAAAAATCAATATACTATATAATAACACAGAATAATTTCAACTTAAACAGAGTATTCTTTCAATGATATCTAAAATCATTTGCACACGCAAATTACATTAGAAATTATGTTATGTTATATTTGATCCTTGGTTTTCCATTTTTCAGCGAAGTAATTATTATTTTTCTAGTAAAACATTGTCCAAATATTAAAATTATAAATTGTGCAGAAATCAACATTTCTTTAACTTTGAACAAGATGTGAAAATTACGATGCAATTTTTTTTATTAACAAACAAAACAAAACAAAAAAACCACACAAAAAATAGTCCATCGTTTTGCCACAATTCAAATTTTCTATTTCATAATTATTCTATCTATAAATATACTTCATAAACAATAATCTATATATAGCAAATAATATTCTCTGTAAATGTATAGATGTGAATTACAACATTACACAATGGAGTGGTCAGTCCTACTGTCTGATGATCGTTCTGTCCTCATACTAGACGTTCAATGTGGCATGTTTCAGATAGATCCCAACCATCTTCTGCTAATGATGAACATAACAATGTTAAGTCTCACCCTATATTACCTCATCAAAAGACGTCCAAACTGCGCTTTGTCTCTTCTGTAGAGTTTAGGCACTCTTCAGGTAAATCCTTCCTCCCTCCATTATATCAAGATTCATTAGCAGCACGCCTAGACCCGGTCTTGACTTCCATCTTCTTGTAAAATGATTTTTGTTAAAATGAAAACAGCAACAGGCAACCACCTTTGATCAAAAACTTATAAAATATGGTTTTTCGATACTTCGAATGGTTTCGGTTATCACATATCATTCGTCTCCGGATGATGCTTCCTGAATCAATTTATATCACCCGGTCTCGTAGCGTTTGAAAATAGAAGAACAAGCCAGCGTTGATATCTTTGAAAAGTACTCGATATATTCGAAAAAAAAGTCTTTAGCTTCTCAAGAATGCATAAAATAATCGATCAGTTTGTTCGTTCCATCTTCGTATGTCTTTTTTCCACATTGTCTCTTTCTGTATCTCTTTCTGTGTGTAAAATCTATTTTATTTTGCACGATCATTTCGTAACAATGAACTCATGTTACTTTCTTCTTTTCAAATTCCTATAACAAACATTATAAAATCTATAACTAAACCAAGATATTGTACATATTTATATGAGTTTTTCATTTATGCTTGCTATTGTTTTTCAATTTAGTAATAAAATTCTGGAAAGATAATTTCACAATAAAATAAAAGTGTATAAATACGTATCATAAAAATATTTATCCTAAGAGGTGATGAGTAACAAAATTATCTTCCTAATTTTAAAACGTAGCACAAGTAGTAATTTTTTTTTTCCACTAATGCGGCAACTATTGAATATTTATACAAAACTTACACATATATTTATTTCACCTTGTGTGCAGGAGAAACCTTAACAACTCAATTGAGTCCAAGCAGTCCAACCGAGGACAGCTCTGGGGAATCTCGCAGCATCAGACCACGTCTACAGCGTTCAACAGGACAAAGCAAGAAAACCTTTCGCTTAAGAAAAAGTCGAAGGAGTCGTATTGAAGTATGTGTATGGCATAGTACCCAAAAATGTTAATAAGGTTTAAACCAGATTGGACGGTCCAAGACAGACATGACAGAGTCTTATTTTGATAACATTTCAATGAAATATATTTACAAGATAGCAAGGATGAATTTGAAACATGAAACAATAATTTTCAGGTGTCACATATAAAATTGGAGTCCCCAGATACTTCCAATCAACCGATGGCTTCGACTCCACCAACAGCTACGGAACTATCAGTTTCTGGTATCCCATCTGAATCGTCATCTATTCGATCGAAGCGTAGTCTATCTGCTCGTCAAGGACACAATGATAGTCGTGGAAATCATCAACAATCGGACA
Source organism: Neodiprion virginianus (assembly GCF_021901495.1). NCBI lineage: Eukaryota > Metazoa > Arthropoda > Insecta > Hymenoptera > Diprionidae > Neodiprion > Neodiprion virginianus. Next base: position 11,143,276 of record NC_060877.1, on the reverse strand, counting down.
TATCGTGGGACGAAGATACCAGCGTGATTTCACAAACTTCGAGTACTTCCGGTTATCGCGAATCTTATAGTATGCAACTTATGTCATTGGAAAGCGGAATTCAATCAGCTCCGCCCTTGGCCTCACCTGATCTCAACGATCTACCCTCTACCAGTAGCGCGACAACGAATTACATTGTATGCGACGGTAGCTCACCTGATTGTTCGATTAATGGAAGTGGAGGAGAAAAAACTGCCTTATTAACAAACAGTCAGCGATCATCGTCCCAGCACTCTTTACTTATGGTATTTCAAACCCAAGACGAGGACACGTTAATCTGAGTCGACGATTTTTACAGGGAAAATATATGTTTAGTAACATTTTAATTGTAATAATTGAGTGTAGAATATAATTATCTATCAAGTAATATGCTGCTGTTGGAGAAAAAAGTACTGTACACCAAGCAAAGGGAATACGTATTATTCTTGCAGTTGAAATCTGATGCGCAGTTGTGTTAGTGTATAAATTGGACAGCAGTATATATTGATTAGGCAAATGAACGTTACATGCTATAACAATTTACTATTGTACAGATACTAGGCATTATTAATGTAAGAATTTAAATTAAACTGATTTTTTACAGCATTTCGGCTTCATTTTCAAACCAGTAGAATGCAGTCAAGAAACATCTATTTTATACTTTCCGTAACGAGATAGGATTTCGACAAAGTGTTTCAACAGTAAAATAGATTAAGTACTTCTGTAACAAATTCTAGTTAATCAACTATGTTTATGCTGCGTAGCAATAGATATAGAGAGCTGTTTGATAATTGATTAAGTAACTCGATAAAAATTCTTTGTAGACTAATCGTAAGCTGATTCTGATATATTTTGTATTTTATTATAAAAGTTGGAAATATTACTATAAACTTGACGTAATTTCACGGTGATGTAAATGAGCAATACTAGTTATTATGCGGTAGATCAACACTCAGCTGAGCCATAACGTATGAAACTGCAGCGAACAATGCAGCACATAGGTCGAGTGCATGCGGATCTTCAACGGACATGGTGTCACCATTTGAATGATGGTACCAAAAGTATTTGCCGTTATCATTCCACAGCGAAGCTCCTGGTACCCCTGAATCTACCCATTCCGTTATATCAGGGCCTTCGTTTGGGTTTCGAACCATTGTAGCATTTATTGGTTCCAATAAGCTAAAAAGTAATGAAAAGGATGAGAACTTTTTGATGAAAAACGTTTGTGAGAGGAAAAATGCAAATGCCTATGTCAAATTAAGTATAAACTTACTTCATTATCTTTTTCAGAATGCATTGGGCTTCCTTCGAACCCGTAAAGGCAAGTCCTATCGGAGTGAATGTACCTATGTCAGACTCCATCACAAATTGAAGATTTTGCCTGTCAGCTTTATGTGATTGAATATATTGATGAGCTCCCACGATCCCAATCTCTTCACCAGTCCAAAGAATAGCCCTTTTGTAAAATATATAATCAGCTTAAGGTACGTTTGGTAATGGTTGACTTACTCCAATAATTTATGTATATGTTTCCAGCTGACTAATTGTTACTAGTTATAAATTTAAGAAACTTAATTTTCTTCCTTGGATACTAATACTCTCTGTTAATCAGAATTAATTCAAAATTGACTTAAAGCTTCGATATATTCTTGTGAGACTTGTGATTTTGAAGTAGCAATGCATTTTTTCAGACACTGGGTCATTAACAATATACCTTATCGTTCTTCGTGGTCGTAGATTTAGAGCTTTCAAGATTCTCAAAGAGTTCCATGATATGAATGCACCACCTCCATCATCCATAGCACCCTGGCCTACATCCCAGCTATCTAAATGTCCGGATACAACTACTACTTTCTCAGGGTTCTCAGCTCCAATGATTTCTGCAATTGTGTTCCGAGACTTGACTGCTGGTAGAGACTGGGCTTCCATTCTAATATTGATCATCATCGTTTCGCCTGAAAACATAGTTCATCATCATGAATATATTCTACAAAATCGAAAATACTTAACGTAAGTATGGGAGATTATCGACATGCTTGTTACCTCTGTCAGCCATTCTGTTTAACATGGCCGCATCTTCAATTGTGATACACGCAGCTGGAATTTTAGTAATATTTGGTTGATAAGTCATCATGCCAGTATGTGGTGAGTAGATAGAAACTGGTGTGATAGATCTGATCAAGACTGCAACTGCGCCAAATTTTGCAGCTTCTGACGCTCCCCTGCTTCTGTATATAACAGTTTCTTCATAACTCACAAAATCTTGATTATAAACAACTATCTTTCCAGGCACCTAGAAATTATCCATCATAAGTACTACGTTTTTATATGAAAAGAAGAGAAAACGTAAAATTTGTCCAAGTATGTCTGCAAGAATTTTATAGCACCTCATTGCGTCGTTGACGAAGTTCATCGAAACTCTTTAGTACGATGGCTAACGCAGTAATGCCTCCTGTGGGCGTTCCGACACTGTACCCCAATCCAAGCATCGCAATATCTTTCACTCTTGGTTGAAGCAAGGTAGCAGATTCCTTACCTCTGTAAAAATCAAATCATATTTATTCCTTGGGCTTTTTTTTAGAACACAGCGAAGTAATCTACCTGACCCAATGAGGTAAAACTGCTTCTTCGCCGTGCACATTTTCCAATCCATGTTTGACCAACTTATCGAGCATGTAGTCAATAGCATTTTCAAGAACCTGACTACCAGATAAACGTGGACCAAACTTATCGACAAATGTGGCCAACTCTTGCCATGTTGTACCCTTATACAATCCATTAACAGTTTCGTTTATTATTTTGTTAACAGTCGGGGCATAGCTTTCAATTTCTTTCACCAAATTTTCCGGTAATGAGCACTGGTCTACTTCGTTATCAATTGTATCGCCGAATGTTGATTTTGAGATAAAGCAAAGTAAAAGTACCGCAATCCTGAATTTTAGTTTCATTTTCGATAATAGCGAGAGCAATACAAATGATTCAATAAAAAAAAACTTCTCCTATCGAGCCGATGAATGTCTGTAGAATTTACTCAGATCTTGTCTACATCACATGTCACTTTATACTAGTCGTGAGAGATTACTTTCAGTAATGCTAAATCAAGTCTAATATTTATGACAATGCAAACTACATCTCGTATCATGTCTATGCTTGCGGTGTCAAGACTGATATACAGTGCAAATGTCAATTCACATACATTAAGATAACTGATATTGTATCCGTATACGTTTTTTTAGCAGAAGATAGTGATGTCCACATCAACATGGCTGACAAATAATGAATGATGACAACATGGGGCAGCTGACCCTGGAACCACCTGGAACTAGGTAGCTAATTTACAATTTTATACACGAGAAATGTGGACCTATCTGTTGTTAAAAAAAATTAACAATACGGTAATAAGATTTGAACACACTGCAAAATAGGTTTTTCAATTGAATATTTTCAAGAGTCACCGATTATAGAATGGGTACTTAAATTTGATAAATATGTTAGTGATTCATTAGTTATTAATGATGATCTTTATTGTTCGATAACAATATACGTTTTACAAAAAATTAAACAATTTGCAAATATTATTAGATACAAATTTATATGAACTTACGAAGATGTAGCAATGCTATTTTATATCTTCCTATACAAATTCACTTCGACTATATAGTTTTTAATTCATTAAAGAACATAAATAACTAATAACAAGTTATGGAAAGCTGTAAAATTTCTTGTCACTTTACCGCATCGCTTGTGCTTAATGAGTACATTATATTGAATCATCATGTTTGAACATATTTAAAATAAAATTTTTAAAATAATGTTATTCACAACCAGTTGGGTGTGCTGGCTACAATTTAACAACAGATTCGGATTCATCAAACCAAACCAATGGTAGCGCACTATCAACTCTTATTCTTAATACAACGATATTTGTAACGTCAAATATAAACTTCCACGTGTTCAACAAAAATATATACGCCAGAAACGTTTGGAAGTCGAAAACCATTACATTGCTCTGAGCACGAAAATAAATACGGTGCAATCACAAAATTGATTCATTCATTTTTGAAAATATATTTCAAAAGTTATAAGTAAAAAAAAAAAGTGTATATGCCTTATATTACATCATAGCAGTCAGAGTACTATTTAAAAACAGTTCAATGATTAAAATCATTGGTGAACTTCAGCAGCATTTTGTACTGGGCAGAGTAAAGGTAACTAAATTATATTTAATGCCTAAAGAGATGTTACTGTTGGGTATTTCGAATTCATGATGGGATTTGTCAGGTATTTAATTTCTTTCGCGAACTTAAACTATTCACTGGTTTAAACGCAAGTACTAAATATTGAGTCATATTACTTGCAAAACGACAATTTTTTTGTATATCATTTAAACTTTGTATACTTATATTATTTTGAATTGAAATAACGAGAGTACCCCGCGAACGCAGTTATCCATCTATAAACTTAAGAGGTCAGTAACAAATTTGTCAGCATACCTAACAGAGTATTGGAAGAACGTGTGACGAACTTATAAAAATATCTAAGATGAAATTGAACCGTTAAAATGGAGTGTAACAGGTTATTTTGAGGTAGTGAATGCTACATTCTATTACCTGCATCGTATGGATCTGTGTTGGGAGGTATAAATTTGTATATTCATTTCTGCAACAAGGTTTCAAGTTCTACATAATACGGATGTATACAATACATACCTGCACCAAATACTAAAAACGTCGATGTTTACACGACGAAATACATGTTTTCATTTATTCTACGGACAACTAGATATTTAACGAGATATTTGATGTCCATAATATCTTAGGAAATTTTAATATTCGACGTCTACATCCGCTATTCCCCTCATTTTCTTCTCGCGTTTAACTAGAAATATATTTATTTGTTCTTTTATAAATTCTTCTACTTACGATTTCCAAGTGTATAGGTATAAGCAAGTACGATTGTACAAATCAACAAATTTCCCTTTCATTAATATTTGGAAAACTAGGTCGCACATATAGTATAAAGCAATCGTTATACGTGCACTAAAAATGTATTTGCAGCCATACACTTAGCCCAGGTACTAAACCGTTTTAAAAAATAAAGTTATAAATACTTCGGGTTACAGCAGTAAATATGGTGATCATAGTGAAAGTAGTATCCCCTAATTTGGAAATTTCAACGTGATTCACACTTTTGTAAGATTTCCAATATTTATGCTTCAATTCTGCCGCATGTGATTCTTTTCTGTACATAAATGTTTCATCAAATGACAATTTGTCACGTCTAAATCTTAGATTTATTTAATTATAAACTATTAATTAGTCTAATTGCACAGAGGAATGCTTATGTCGTCGACCTGACGTAAAATAACAAGTAGGGCGTTGCGGAATTACGCGGATTTGGAGCCAATTTTTCTTCAAATTCGCGCAGTGGAATTATCCTAACTACTTCGTCGTCACACTCTAGCCATGACCCACCATGTTTACTTCTACGAATACCACAACACTCCATGCTGCGACAGCCAACTCTTATTACATTTAATTGTTCTTTGTTTTCACTGACATTTGATTTCGATCTAAAGAATTTCATTAAACCAGATGATTTGTCCGATGTTGTATTATTATTATTTTGTGTTGGAGTTTGCCGCTTATTATCACGTTCGCAATTAAAATATTCAGACGATGCAGATTCGTCCGGTAATCGAGTGTACGCCACATAATGACCTGCCGTCATTGTTGCTCCCTGGTGCATAATAACTGAATACAATTTGTAGACATGCCGAGTTTCTCTTCTACTACTTGTGCCCGGTATATCATTTATACAATCTTCGCAAAAACATTGCAACGTTAAGGGTGTTGGCATGTGATTGTTGATCTTCTCCATCGACCTGAAATTTATATTGTACACATTATAAATACGTGCTTGCGGGTATATCGGAACATACGCGACACACGTGCATTCGTATTGCATTTGAATCTGAGTTCCAACTTTAATAGTACTCGTCTTCTTATTGTTTCCTAGACGAAAGTTACCACTTTTACCTAAAATTTTAGTAATATCAGCAATAAGCTAAGGGAATTTTTTAATGTCGGATATTCTTAAAATTGTTGTTGTACACCAATTTTAAAAAATCATGGCCACCTGAAATTTTATCGTAAAATATTCCAGTTGAAAGTAACTAACCCTGCTGTGGTTGAGAATCTTTTCAATTGCAGTATGAGAAGCCTGGGTAAGGAAGGAAAACACACAGCACGCCGCGCTTCATTGTAACGTAAGCAACAAGCGCACCAGTATTTATCTCGGCCCCGTAAGAGTTCACTTGTTACTACGGCTCTCCTATACACTTCGCTACTGTCCATTAATCTTTTATCCTCTTCTAAATGTGGAGGAATTCATGCAAAAAAATGTAGGTATTACAAAACGAATATGCTAATTTCCAATCTTATAAACTAGGATCAATTCTGTGAATACGTATGAATTTCCTCACCTTTTTCATTGGATTGGTCAATATCTATTGGAACATATATATCGCAAAATGTTTCTTTTCTTTCAGTCACATGTTCACACTCTAAACACGTTGTGCGAAGAAGGCTAACCCCCTCAAAATCCTCTGAAATGAAGCACTTTTTGCTCTCTGGTTGAGGTGCCGCAAGTTCATTGTTACTTTCAACAACATCTAAGTGACCATTTTCTAATGGTTTCGAGGGTGGCGCTGTTCCATTCGAACTTGATTGGATAAAGTTGAGGCTCCCTTTAGAAGAGAACTTTTTCTTCTTCTTTGATTTGCGAAGGCCACGTTTACTCGAACTAGTTTCAGACTGTACATCATTTACCTGATCAATGTACAAATCTGATCCTCCGCCATTCTGCCCGAATTCACTCTCTCTGTGCCTCACAAGCAGTTGAAACGTTTCTCGTATGTTGTCCAGTAAACAAACCAACAACTCGTGTGCATCCTGTTGCTGATTGCCTTCAAATATAGGATTTACCTCCCTGAAATCATTGATTGAATCATCGTATATTATATCACTATTTAGATTTAACCATAGTTAAAGACGTACCTGAAGTAATATAGTTGGTTGAAAATCGAAAATTTAACAAAATCATTACCTCAATGCTTGCAGGAACGCATCTGGTTGATATGGTTCACCGTTATCTTTCATCTCCGAAATTTTCAACGCTGCAAATAACTCGTGTAACTTTTCCGTGGCCACTTGTATTCTAGGTTTATTAGAATCTCCCATTGGACCTGCTAATGCCAAAAGATCTTTGCTGCTCCAACTACGACTGCCACTTGCTGTTAGCGATACACCAGTTCTACCAAGTGACGATGATTTCATCTAACAAATTTTAACAAGCATATCAATAATTTTTGTAACCAATCCAATAGTGCAATTAAGTCAGTGTTGTTCATCTAGATAATAATCTGATTATAAGCCCCAGATAATCAACTGGATGCAAAATTCTAACCGAATACAGCAATCCTATTGGGTTTGGAATTTGGTCATCCTGTACACCAAAGCAGTTGTTAAATCGTAGTACCATAGAGAATTGTCACTACGTGAATCAAGAACAACCAATACAAATTAGAAAGCTAGATCAAATCGCTTAACTGAAGTATCAGTAGATTGGTAGCATTTTTAATATATTTTTATGAGGACTGAATATTTTAATCAAATTGGCAAATCGAAGAAATGTTGCCCTTGTGAATGTGAGTGGCATTCAAATTAATTTAACATCAATTTTGAATTTCAACATTCATGTATGGTTTGTTATGGTTAATTAATATATATTGCCTAATAAGACTTATACAGGGTGCGCAGTAACATCAGGCATAAAATTCCAGGACTTGTACAGGACCTTTCAAGGACTAGGAGCCCTACAGGATACATTATTTTAGTAGTTTTTTTCTTGAGAAACGAAGTCAACAACACTTTGCTCAGTTACAACAAAAGTTTTGTTAATAATAATAATAATAATCACGGAATAATAATCAATGAATATTAATCATATAATAATTAAAATTTTATATAATAATATAATTAACATTCAATCAAAAATGTTTGAATTAAATGCAGGTGCATCGATGTATACGTTATTGTTACTAACAGGGTTTGTTTCCTTAGTTTTGGGGTATTTTTAACAAAATGACAAAATTTTTTCACAGCCACATTGAGTTTCAAGAAGAAACAATTACATGGAAAAGCGGACAATTTTCATCATCGGCAACTCTAATCACTCGGAAACAAGCTTGTTGGAAAGTTGTTGCAAGAAATTGAGCATCCTCGAATCTTTGAAAATTAATGTAAAGTCAAAGATTGTATTTATCGAAATTCCAGGACACAGGTAGAATTCAAGGATATTTCCAGGACTCTCAGGATTTCTAGTACTGCTGGACACCAAGTTATAATTACAGTATCAGTGTAAGTACAAAAATAATTTATAATTCAAATGTATTGTCCCAAATACTTAATGGCGGTTTGAATTAACAGTAAAAATTGTAACTGGCCAAATTTACTAGGTGGAATAAATTATATCAAGTTTGCAGCTGATACCTTAGTTTGAAGTTGTTTCACAGTCAAATTGGACAAGTCGGTGGCCAGATGATGTAGATTGTGTAAAAAGGAGGGTGCAAATCTTAGGGTGTACAGTACACTGTTTAAAAAACATGTGTTGCCCAGATTGCATAGCGATGCTATCCGCAGTCCTTCTGTCCCGTTATTTACTGTGTTGCACATAGCCTCCTGGGAGTTTGGCAATTGACTCCGATATCCATTTAACATTCTGCTCTCACCTGTTTCTAAATTAATTCACTTCTTATCATAACTGATATCATAATTTGAACAGCGCTGTTCTACAAACGTAATTGTGGTATTAGTTTTTTCAATTTCATTTACCGTTGAGGAAAGGATATTTATTCAAAGTGCCCCCTCTGGTAGTTGTACGAGGGGGCTGACAAGTTGTTTTTGCAGTGAGTGATTTGCTGCGCCCTGAGAGCGACAGGCAAAACTTTTTCCTAGGAGGGACCAGCAGCTCATCCTCGTCTTCTTCTGCTTCTAATATTGTCATTTTCTGTCAACCTGAAACAACGGGGACTTATCGTGAACGAAAGAAGTAAGTCAACTTTGTTACATTTTAGATAGGTAGCACAAATTTCAAGTAATCTCGAACAATGCCAAACGAAAAATTGTATTTATATAACTCTCAACAATACTGCATCGATACGCTTTTTACATACTAATTTTACTGCATATACCACAACTATGTAATAAAATGAAGTTATTCAATGCGATACATGAAAAAAACGGAGTCCTATTTTATTTGAGAACGTATAGCTAATCAAATAAATTGATATCGTGTTATATTAAGTCAAATTAACCTCATCTTGAAACCTCAATCGCATATACGCAATAATTTTGAAATTTCACTTGATTAAACATTTTAAACTCATTGAATTTTAGTCATATTTTAATTGACGCATAAATCATGATTTCGATTTGTTATAATTTCTCGTCTATTAATCGGTGATTGTTAAGAAATTGATGCGTTACTGCTTGATGAACACGGAATGGTTATTGTACAATTAAAGTAAAATTAACTGTCACAATAAACAGGCAAGGAATAAGACATAGTACTTGTTCTACTGGTAAAATATAGATAGCAGTAGTTATAAAAGCAGATTAAATAATTCTTGCATTTCAACATTGTTCCGAATTACGAAAATCCTTTTACGCTTATCGTTATAATTCTCACAGTTTTTTTACTCACGTAATATTTATTAGAGGAGTCATGGAACAATGGTATCTCTCGAAAGTAATACGGTCAATAATATTTCATACGCTAACCACATCAATGATTTGAGTAGGCCCCATTTCGACAAAGTAATCTCAATTGCTCTTTATCAATTTTACTGCAGCCATTAGCCATTTCACTTAATATCCTGCGTTCACAAATTGTATGTTGAGAGAAAACTCTAGCACTAATAGGCGCGGCAGTCAATACAGGACGCTACCATTACCTCGACGCTTTCAGCTCCTTTTCGCTACCTTTCGCGTCTTTCGCTACTCTTTCGCCTGTGCTAGAAAAATCGACCTACTCATGTGCAATTGCGTTGATTGAAGATATTGCAATCATGGTGTCCAGCGGAAAATCCGTAACAAATTCGAGGACATTTCCAGGACCTCAAGGACTTCCTGGACCACTGGGCGCCATGAGTCAATATATTTCGATCAGCCGGTGCAAATATCCGCCCAATATGGAACGTTTTTATACATCTTTAGATAACGCAATAGTGTTAGGTTCACAAAGACGCAAATGCGAATTATGTGCTAATTTACATTGATTGGTTTTGCTATTTTGTACACCGATTAACCATGTGAATGGATCGTGCTTAAACAACATGAAAACAGAAAAATCAAATCACATCTCGATGCTACCGCCATCAGCGGTAGAACCAAGTAGTAGACAGCTTATTCATACATCTTCTCCTGTATTTATCACTCATGTGCATAGTTCACAATCCAACTATTTCTTTAGTTGTCGCGTGACAGTTGAGGTTATGTTCGAAGCCTATTAACTTCATTTGATTCCCGGTGAAAAATTTGACTGTTTAGAAGTTTATTGATGTCCGCATTGATCGCATTGACGTCAGTCGTGTGATTAAAATAACAGATATGTTTCATCTATTGCAATCTTCAAGGAATAATTTATTGAAATTACATCTACGGTTCATACATTTTTAATCAACTTGTCTGTAAACGTAAGTATGTAGTAGTATTAATGTTTTCCTGCAGTTTTAATTGCAGATAATACGGTGTGTAACCATTGTAGAAATTAAAAATTTGCACGCCACTGTACTCACCTATTCTTCGCGCCTAATCTTAAAATAGTTCGACATATACTCGTCAATGTAGGTGCTTTGGGAATTAAAGGCAACTCTAATGATTTTAGGTTTGGCAAATACTGCTATGTTGGACGAAGACTATTTACCCAAACAACGATTGCTGGTGTTTTATTGCTTTTTTACTTGTATCTACTTTCCGGGGATACTGATTTTGCTGAAATTCAATGACAACATATACAATGTGGGAACCTACAAGTTTATCCCCATTCTTATAATACTGATGTTTGCAGAGGTGACGAAACTGTCATTCTCGCTACTGCAAACGGATCTACCAACTTTGTCCAAAATCGATTCAAAGTCGATAACAAAGGCGAGAAAATCATGGAGCAAACGATTCAAGGATATATTCAAGTTTCTGTTATCATCAGTTGTAATGGCGCTTATTTATTATATAATTGTCATTCTCTTCGGATGCCCATTCTTGACACATCATGAGGAAACTATTATGCTCACCCTCACACTGACAAGCCTAACCTTAATACCAGCTAGCCTTCACTTGGGTGTTGACGAATCCATAGCACTCTTGACTGGAGCTCCCTTACAGTCTAGTAATGTTCTTGTCGAAGCTGTCAAGAGAAATATACAGGCTACTCTACTTGGCACTTGGCTTGGTGCCACAGTAATTCCTCTGGATTGGAATAGACCCTGGCAAGCCTGGCCTATTCCATGCATTACAGGTGCTCTCATTGGATATATGATTGCCCATTTTTTCACACTCATTAAAATGGTGCCCTTTTTACCAAAGAAGAAAAATCACTATAGTAATAATATCAAATAATAATTGAAGTCTTATCATTATTTCAAGATTTATGAATAGAAATGATTTAATTGACATTTACAATAAATATTTTTCATTCCAAACATCGATTACCAAGTAGATTGAGTTCCTTTATGACTTTTTGAGAAATTTCTATGGAAACGTCATAATTATTTTTCTTACATTAGATAAGACATATTTCTATATTTTAGATGCTTTTTAAAAATAAATTATTCTTAATGGCCAAATAACTGATAGATTGCTAATTATCATAACTTCACCCGACTAGACACCTGCATTCAAATATCTACCAGCGATATAACTGTTCGATATGTCAATTTCAAGTGACTTGATAGTACTGCTGCGAGTAGCTCTCTGGATTAAAATTTACTGTAAATGGTAATTAACTTGAATTTAACGATTGTACATTTTCGAATAATAAATCATTTATGCTAGATCAACGCATCATGCTTTAGGTGGAACTGACGTGTGTACTCAATCACAATTGCATGTTCAAATAAAACCATTCCGTAAACTTAACAGAACTCACAAATGAGATACGTTGTGCACACAAGATGGAAAAAAAATGTCCAGGGAAGTCCACTAGAAATTTTTCGGATGATTTAACCATTTTTTGTTTTTATTTGTTACTAAGTCTAAAAGAAAGTACTAAGTACAAATTAAATGTTGATATTATAATTTGAATGTTAAAATGACAACAGTTTGTGTCATAGTTACTAACAGATGTAATAACCGATACGAGCATAAAGTGGACCTGCTGGGCCATTGTCTTTAGTTAGATTCTTCTAACAGTGTATGATACTGCCTGATGAGTTAATTTCTTCATTGAGTAATGAAACTTGAGTTTCTGAACCCATGTATCATGCATAGTATAATTACTGCTGTTGATTGTTCATACACAATCGTGTATCCTATGTTCATATCACAATATTATTGCTCAGGAATCGTCAACATAGGCGAAGTTTGTCAAACGTCTCAGACTGGACGACTCCTTGAGTACTACACCATAGTCTGATGTTTGGAAACCCAACATATATCAGTAATTCTACGATGGCCTATATGTCTTTTCTGGATTCTTCAGAGTCTAACTGGTCAATTGGCGGTATTTTATATCTATTCTGGTAGGAAAACTTTTTAGCTTGGATAACGTAAACAAAAAATCGGACAAGTTTTCATGCTGTGAGTAATACTTTTAGAATGCACCACATATACGTGATCTTGCGCAAGAGAAATCAATAGCGCGCCGTAGCTATGCGCTGCGAGCAACATATCAAAAGTTACAGCTCGAAAACGAATTATTCATTTCGAGATGGAATTCTATTCGACACGCGCTCGATGTATTCCATAACATTAATATTCATAATTATTCCAACAACATTTTATTTTCTCTCTCGATCTTGAGTTTTTGTTGGCATAAAATCGAAAAGCTGTTTTAGCTAGTCGCAAGTGAAGTATCTACGTTGGGTAGAGAAGCAGAATTGTTTTACGAAAAGTGTTCGTATGGAAAAAAATTCGAGTAACTGTAATACATCACGGATGCGCTAATTTTGATCGAGATGAAATGGATGTTCCGTACATGAAACAGTATTAAACGCAGTGTCCTGACTTGAAGACGTAAAAAGGTGATGGCCGGCGATTTTTTTTATTTTTTTTTTTTTTTGATTGAGAGAGAAAGAACGGAGCTCCTTGATACTTCGAGTGTATTTTAATACACATTTGAAAAGTACGAGCAAAAATTTTTATCATCCGTCGCAGAACGACAGCGTCATTACCTGACCCGTTAATTGAAGAATATATCTTTAGTCAACGGCTAACCATCGAAGGGCCTGGCCGCGTGAGTCTGGAATAGGCACGAAAGATAAAGTGCCTATTTCTCGTATGAAATGTAAAAACTAAAATCATTATACATCATATCATATCATCATACATCATACATCATACATGATCATCCATCATACATCATATCATACATACTATTGAAGTTCGAAATCCAAGTTTGCATGTAGGATATTCGGATGTTCAGAAAGTGACGTCACCGAAATTTTTTTTTTTCTTGACATCTCCATCTATATAGACGAAATTCAGCTAGCCGGATTCCTCAGTCCGGAAACAACCGCGCAGTAGAGCGGACGTATGAAAATCGCGCTCCGCAACTTTCGAATACCGTTCTCTACCTCCTGCATCCTGCGTTCCGGGTCCGCTTTCTCGTGCAACTCGAGTTCCAGGACAAGCGCTTCGTGGTTTCTATGCTGCAGGTTCGCTACCTGATGCAACTCGAGTTCCAGAACAAGCGCTCCGTAGTTTCTGCGCTCGAGGTCCACTACCTGGTGGAACTGGACTTCCAGGACAAGCGTTCCATGGTTCCAGCGGTCCAGGTCCGCTACCTGGTGAAACTTGACTTCCAGGACAAGCGCTTCGTGGTTCCTGTGGAGCAGGTACAATACCTGGTGGAACTCGACTTCCAGAACAAGCGTTCCATGGTTCCAGCGGTCCAGGTCCGCTACCTGGTGCAACTCGAGTTCCAGAACAAGCGCTCCGTAGTTCTGACTGTCCGGGTCCTTGACCTGATGACTTTTGACCTTACGGATTATTTTCAAGTTTACAAGTTTGATTATTGGGAACGTCATGTTCTTTACTATCAAACCAATATTCATGCTTCATATAACATGTTGAATCGAACCCAAAAACCGAACGACCAGGATCAACAAATTGTAATTGATGAGTGGTACATGACAATACCGTCGTTCCATTGTAGCTAAAATTGCTGTGCGTAGTGTTTCAAAGCTGTCAGCACTTAGCTGATTGTTCTGTGGTATTTTTTCACGAAATTTATTGTCATAAAATCACAATACGTTATACCTACGTGCATGTGTGAACGTGATTTGTAGCATTATGTAGAAAAAATTTTACGGGCAGATTCGGTTTGCGTCACATGCACAAAAACAGTGTTAGTTCTGTATACTGTGAAGCAAATACCAGAACTTTTTGGGGAGTGATCGTGCCCCAGTCACCCCTAAAACTATGTCATCTGGTAAAACACTGACAACGAGGAAGCGAGCGTACGAGCACAAAAACCAGTTACACTAGGCATCCGACCCCGAGCAAGCTTTGGCGACAAAACTTACGCACTCCATTTTTCTTCCCAATTCGAGATTCCAGTAGCGAGGCGCTTCAATGGCCAGCTCATCACTTCGCCATTTTACGACAATTGATGACATGAAAATTTTTTTGGTAGTTTCCAAATGTGTTAGTTATCTCTCATTAGAAAATAAATAGACGACAATGAACGTTTCGCTTAAGAATGATCGTATTTGATTGATTTGAAGGAAAATATGCGTACTTTTCTCGATCTTTCATATGGTAGCATTTAAAGAACCCGGTTTCCACTTTGAACCGACACGAAAGATATTTTTTTTCCATTATCTGATTTTATTATTCACCTTTTTTCGGCGTTACTTGAATATTTAGTTATATAATTATTGATTGCTTTCAGTTTTCAACCATTTGTATACCATAATAATATAAATGCAATAATTATGATCAACTATTTTCATGTAAACCAATAACAAAAAGCTATGTGACTATTTGTGCACGGTGAGTATAACATTTTCATAATATTTAATGGTAATTGTGATTCTGTTTATCTAAACGTTTTTAAACTTGTAATGTTTATAAAAAATTATTCCAATCTATTTTTGGCGCAAGCCCAAATTTTCTCATAATCTTCTTGGTAAAATGTGTTTATGAAAAAATTATATTAATCCTTACACAATATTTTTGATGTGTTCTAATACTGGAAATATTTGTTACTATTCCAGGTATAACACGAGGTGGTTAGCGGTCGTCGTTGGAGGTGGTTTGAGGTGGTTACGGGATGGTTGCGGGTGATCGAGGATTCCAAGGTAGGCATCTTAGATTTACGAGCAACGTCTGATTAGTACTTTGTCAATCTTGTTAGACCTATGAGATACGTTCCTAATAAGACAAAAATATATTGAAAATTTACAGTATTTGACAAAAGTGATACCTTATCACATGAACAGTGGCCCACCTGATAATCAAGCTTTACAAATCCTCATTAAAAGTAAGTTTTACACGTTCTTGGTCACAGTACCAACAATTACTTAATGACTTCAGTCGAAATTAATAATATGTTTTTGTTTTCAGTATTAAAGGCTATTAATGAGGATAATCCAACGGTGCCCACATTATTAACGGACTACGTATTGAATGGTGGGTTGATTTCTTTCACCTGGTCTTGAATCCGTGCGAGATAAACACTTGTAAATTTCACGGTCCAGTTATTATCATGAGGTTGAAGTTCGTAATGTTATTCAGGCGATGAATTTTTAGAAAAACTTGGAATACAACTTCGGGGTTGTCTGAAAATAAGTAAACCGTAATAAACCAAATAGTAATCATATCAAGTTATCAGTAATAAGCAATTGCCGGTAAAGTATTAGCTTACTTTTGTAAGTATTTATGAATATAGCCTCTATGAATATTCATTGTTGGTATATAAGGTCTGGCAACGTACCTACTTTCTGTAAGAGACGTTGAAGATTTTTAACATAATTATGTTTCAGTTCTGTGCCCCACCTAGTGATCCACTAGTACATATCCTCCGACGTGACAACGCTGTGCTACGTATAAAGACGAAAAGATTTATTAAGATGCAAATTGTTCCTCTCTTCTTGCCATTGTGCTTTCAGCCATTGTTGTGCTGTGTGTTTAAAATTTAGGACAGTATATAATATAGAATAACAGGTACAGCTACGAATATAGCACTACAATAAATCTTATAGAAATGAGCTCTCATTGAGATTTCTCTGTATTTATAACTCGACAAGAGAAGGCAAAAATCAATGTAATGCCATCTGTAAAGTAATTTGACTCGTGTTTGCACAACGAGAACTCGTTGGGCATTTTGCGGTGAATTTTGAAAAATCTTTGTACAAGAAATTAAATAACTATAAAAATGGATAAAAAATATTATTTCTAATTGTGAATGTAGCTAATACAGCTTTAACCGTATATTGATTATGTGAATGATCTATTGTGACAAGATCGGAATTATAAATAGATAAGCTCTCTAAATACTATTTTCTAGTCTATTAATTTATATCATGTACGTGTAAATGTATATTTCTTCAGTTTATACAATCACTGCACTAGGATTACCCTTGCCACGTTTTATGGTGCGCTTGTGTAATTTGTATATTATTAACCTTACGTTTTACTGTATTTGCGACAAGTTGTGAGTGTGTCAAATTTCTTGGCAATTATTTATGTACATGTATGTGTATATATGTATATGTATACTTATGCATGTGTATATACATATATACACATTTTTAAAACTAGATTTTTACAATGAACACAGAGGTTTTAGTATATTCACATACGGATTTCTGTGTACAGGTATACTTGAACTGAAATATCCTTATCTCTAACACGGAGTACTTCGTAATTCGCATTTGTTCTTGTAACCCAATGTCCTACATACACGATGGCAAAAATCGAGATCCAACTTAACTGAGTCTCAAAGCCCTGTTGACATAAAAGCAGCTATTTGATAGAAATTATAGTTTATAGTTTACACAGCCCATTGCATGATATTTCATTATAAATACGTATGTTTCAATGTATTTAGGAATAATTTATCAAATGTACAGAGGTCATGTGCAAATAATAAATGAATTCGACCGCAGTTTGATGTATTCATTAGAGCTTTAACAATAAATTTAAGCTTTGTTACTTCTTTTATTTTATTATGGATAATCAAAAACATTTCCGACTATTCGTGCTGTGGAAGCATGGGGATTAAACCAAATGTAGCAAAAGATTAGAAACAGTGTAAGTAGAATACGGGTATTTTTCTAATAATGCAAACACGTTCCGCTAGCTTAGTTTCGACATATCTAGAATACTACGCCTTGCGAACTAGCTTTCCAGACAGAGATAAATGATGAATTTTAAGGACTGTATTATCGTTGTTGAATACTCTATGTCTCATGGGAAACGAAAATCTGTAACGATATAATTGATGCACCGGATCATCGTCGACTTTAACATTTGAAATGTCCTACCATTTCCGAACACCTCCAACTATCCTATTTACCTATATTACTAGATTAGCTATGATATGAAAAGAGAAGAATTATTCATTTCGAAATGGGATTCTATTCGACACGCGCTCGATGTATCCCATAACATTAATATTCATAATTATTCCAACAACTTTTCATTTGCTCTCTCGAACTTGAATTTTCATAGGCATAGAATCGAAACGCTGTTTTAGCTGGTCGCAAGTGAAGTATCTGCGTTGGGTGGAGGAGCAGAATTGTTTTTCGTGAAGTATTCGGATGGAAAAAAATTCAGAGTAACTGCAATACATCACGGATGCGCTAATTTTGATTAAGATGAAATGGATTCTCCGTACATGAGACAGTATTTAACGCAGCGTAGTGATTTAAAGACCTAAGAAGGTGACAGGAAGAGAAGGAACGAGGCTTCTTAACACTTCGAGTGTATTTTAACACACATTTGAAAGGTACGAGTAAAGATTTTCATCATCCAACTGTCGCAGAACGGCAGCGTTATCAGCTGAGCCGTTAACTGAAGGATGTATCTTCAGTCAACGGCTGACCATCGAAGGGCCTGGCCGCTTGAGTCTGGAATCGGCAGGAGAGATAAAGTGCGTATTGCTTGTATGAAATGTGAAAACTAAAATCATTATACATCGTATCATATCATCATACATCGTACATCATACATCATACATCATACATCATCATACATAGTATCAAAGTTCGAAACCAGAGTTTGGATGTCGGATGTTCAGAAAGTGACGTCACCAATTTAAAATCAGCCAGCCGAATTCCTCAGTCGGGAAACAACCGCGCAGTAGAGCGGACGGATGAGAGTCGCGCTCCGCAAATTTCGAGTACCGGGTTCTCAACCTCTCGGATCCCGCGCTTCGGGTCCGCTACGATTTCGAGTACCGGGTTCTCAACCTCCCGGATCTACAATAAATTATTTCAATTCGTTTTTCGCGCAAGCCGAAATTCAGTAGCTGTCAGTCCGCTCATAAAATTTCTCGACTTCCACGATAAGCGCTCCGTAGTTCCTGGTTCACGTTTACAATAAATTATTTCAATTCGTTTTTCGCGCAAGCCGAAATTCAGTAGCTGTCAGTCCGCTAATAAAATTTCTCGACTTCCACGATAAGCGCTCCGTAGTTCCTGGTTCACGTTTACAATAAATTATTTCAATTCGTTTTTCGCGCAAGCCGAAATTCAGTAGCTGTCAGTCCGCTAACAAAATTTCTCGACTTCTAGGATAAGCGCTCCGTGGTTCCTGGTTCACGTTTACAATAAATTATTTCAATTCGTTTTTCGCGCAAGCCGAAATTCAGTAGCTGTCAGTCCGCTAATAAAATTTCTCGACTTCCACGATAAGCGCTCCGTAGTTCCTGGTTCACGTTTACAATAAATTATTTCAATTCGTTTTTCGCGCAAGCCGAAATTCAGTAGCTGTCAGTCCGCTAATAAAATTTCTCGACTTCCACGATAAGCGCTCCGTAGTTCCTGGTTCACGTTTACAATAAATTATTTCGATTCGTTTTTCGCGCAAGCCCATATTCAGTAGCTGTCAGTCCGCTAACAAAATTTCTCGACTTCTAGGATAAGCGCTCCGTGGTTCCTGGTTCACGTTTACAATAAATTATTTCAATTCGTTTTTCGCGCAAGCCGAAATTCAGTAGCTGTCAGTCCGCTAATAAAATTTCTCGACTTCCACGATAAGCGCTCCGTAGTTCCTGGTTCACGTTTACAATAAATTATTTCAATTCGTTTTTCGCGCAAGCCGAAATTCAGTAGCTGTCAGTCCACTAATAAAATTTCTCGACTTCCACGATAAGCGCTCCGTAGTTCCTGGTTCACGTTTACAATAAATTATTTCAATTCGTTTTTCGCGCAAGCCGAAATTCAGTAGCTGTCAGTCCGCTAATAAAATTTCTCGACTTCCACGATAAGCGCTCCGTAGTTCCTGGTTCACGTTTACAATAAATTATTTCAATTCGTTTTTCGCGCAAGCCCATATTCAGTAGCTGTCAGTCCGCTAACAAAATTTCTCGACTTCTAGGATAAGCGCTCCGTGGTTCCTGGTTCACGTTTACAATAAATTATTTCAATTCGTTTTTCGCGCAAGCCGAAATTCAGTAACTGTCAGTCCGCTAATAAAATTTCTCGACTTCCACGATAAGCGCTCCGTAGTTCCTGGTTCACGTTTACAATAAATTATTTCAATTCGTTTTTCGCGCAAGCCGAAATTCAGTAGCTGTCAGTCCGCTAATAAAATTTCTCGACTTCCACGATAAGCGCTCCGTAGTTCCTGGTTCACGTTTACAATAAATTATTTCAATTCGTTTTTCGCGCAAGCCGAAATTCAGTAGCTGTCAGTCCGCTAATAAAATTTCTCGACTTCCACGATAAGCGCTCCGTAGTTCCTGGTTCACGTTTACAATAAATTATTTCAATTCGTTTTTCGCGCAAGCCGAAATTCAGTAGCTGTCAGTCCGCTAATAAAATTTCTCGACTTCCACGATAAGCGCTCCGTAGTTCCTGGTTCACGTTTACAATAAATTATTTCAATTCGTTTTTCGCGCAAGCCGAAATTCAGTAGCTGTCAGTCCGCTAATAAAATTTCTCGACTTCCACGATAAGCGCTCCGTAGTTCCTGGTTCACGTTTACAATAAATTATTTCAATTCGTTTTTCGCGCAAGCCGAAATTCAGTAGCTGTCAGTCCGCTAATAAAATTTCTCGACTTCCACGATAAGCGCTCCGTAGTTCCTGGTTCACGTTTACAATAAATTATTTCAATTCGTTTTTCGCGCAAGCCGAAATTCAGTAGCTGTCAGTCCGCTAATAAAATTTCTCGACTTCCAGGATAAGTGCTCCGTGGTTCCTGGTTCATGTTTACAATAAATTATTTCAATTCGTTTTCCGCGCAAGCCCAAATTCAATAGCTGTCAGTACGCTAATAAAATTTCTATAACTTTATAATCTTCTCATAATCTTTCTGGTAGATTATATCGATCAAAAAATTATATCAAACCTTACACATTATTTTTGATTTGTTCTCACGCTGAAAATATTTATTAGTATTCGGGGTATAACTCGAGGTGGTTGAAGGTGGTCGGAGGTGGACGAGGAGGAGTACGAGGAGGACGAGGATTTGTGCTGGGTGAGTAAAACACTTTTATAATATTTGATGGCAATTATAATTATATTTCATCTGAAATATTACAAACTTGTCACGTTTACAATAAATTATTTCAATTCATTTTTCGTGCAAGCACATATTCAGTAGCTATGAATAATCTTATACAATTTATTATATTATTAATTAATTAATAATATTCTTATAATATTTAATGGCAATTGTAATTATATTTCATCTGAAATATTACAAACTTATCACGTTTACAATAAATTATTCCAATTCATTTTTCGTGCAAGCACATATTCAGTAGCTATGAATAATCTTGCACAAATTATTATATTATTAATTAATTGATTAAATACATTAATCCTTACACAATATTTTCGATGTCTTCCTATACTAAAAATATTCATTACTATTCCAGGTATTACCCGAGGTGGTCGGAGGTGGACGAGGAGGAGGACGAGGTGGACGAGGAGGAGGCGGGGTGGGTCGTGGGAGAGGACCTCTCCTCTCCTCAGAGGAGAGGAGGGGGAGGGGCAGGGAAGGGGGAGTGGTGGGCGGGGAGGGGGAAGGGACGGGAAGGGGGGGGAGGGCGACGGGGAGGGGGGGGGCGGGGAGAGGGAAGGGGAGGGGGGGCGGGAGGGGGGCGGGCGGGCGGGAGAGGGAGGGAGGGAGGGAGGGAGAGAGGGAGGGCGGGAGGGAGGGGGGGCGCAGGGGGGGGGGTGTACTGCTCTATTAACTCTAACGGGCTCGCATCGACATCCGTCCTCCACTCTCTCTCTCCCTCCCGCCCTCCCTCCCTCCCTCCCTCCCTCCCTCCCTCTCCCGTCCGCCCGCCCCCCTCCCGCCCCCCCTCCCCGGCCCTACCCGTCCCTCTCCCCCCCCCTCCCCCCCCCCCCCCCCCCTTCCCGTCCCTTCCCCCTCCCCGCCCACCACTCCCCCTTCCCTGCCCCTCCCCCTCCTCTCCTCTGAGGAGAGGAGAGGTCCTCTCCCACGACCCACCCCGCCTCCTCCTCGTCCACCTCGTCCTCCTCCTCGTCCACCTGGTCCTCCTCCTCGTCCAGCTCGTCCTCCTCCTCGTCCACCTCCGACCACCTCGGGTAATACCTGGAATAGTAATGAATATTTTTAGTATAGGAGGACATCGAAAATATTGTGTAAGGATTAATGTATTTAATCAATTAATTAATAATATAATAATTTGTACAAGATTGTTCATAGCTACTGAATATGTGCTTGCACGAAAAATGAATTGAAATAATTTATTGTAAACGTGATAAGTTTGTAATATTTCAGATGAAATATAATTACAATTGCCATTAAATATTATAAGAATATTATTAATTAATTAATAATATAATAAATTGTATAAGATTATTCATAGCTACTGAATATGTGCTTGCACGAAAAATGAATTGAAATAATTTATTGTAAACGTGACAAGTTTGTAATATTTCAGATGAAATATAATTATGATTGCCATCAAATATTATAAAAGTGTTTTACTCACCCAGCACAAATCCTCGTCCTCCTCGTACTCCTCCTCGTCCACCTCCGACCACCTTCAACCACCTCGAGTTATACCCCGAATACTAATAAATATTTTCAGCGTGAGAACAAATCAAAAATAATGTGTAAGGTTTGATATAATTTTTTGATCGATATAATCTACCAGAAAGATTATGAGAAGATTATAAAGTTATAGAAATTTTATTAGCGTACTGACAGCTATTGAATTTGGGCTTGCGCGGAAAACGAATTGAAATAATTTATTGTAAACGTGAACCAGGAACTACGGAGCGCTTATCGTGGAAGTCGAGAAATCTTATTAGCGGACTGACAGCTACTGAATTTCGGCTTGCGCGAAAAACGAATTGAAATAATTTATTGTAAACGTGAACCAGGAACTACGGAGCGCTTATCGTGGAAGTCGAGAAATTTTATTAGCGGACTGACAGCTACTGAATTTCGGCTTGCGCGAAAAACGAATTGAAATAATTTATTGTAAACGTGAACCAGGAACTACGGAGCGCTTATCGTGGAAGTCGAGAAATTTTATTAGCGGACTGACAGCTACTGAATTTCGGCTTGCGCGAAAAACGAATTGAAATAATTTATTGTAAACGTGAACCAGGAACCACGGAGCGCTTATCCTAGAAGTCGAGAAATTTTGTTAGCGGACTGACAGCTACTGAATATGGGCTTGCGCGAAAAACGAATTGAAATAATTTATTGTAAACGTGAACCAGGAACCACGGAGCGCTTATCCTAGAAGTCGAGAAATTTTGTTAGCGGACTGACAGCTACTGAATATGGGCTTGCGCGAAAAACGAATTGAAATAATTTATTGTAAACGTGAACCAGGAACCACGGAGCGCTTATCGTGGAAGTCGAGAAATTTTATTAGCGGACTGACAGCTACTGAATTTCGGCTTGCGCGAAAAACGAATTGAAATAATTTATTGTAAACGTGAACCAGGAACCACGGAGCGCTTATCCTAGAAGTCGAGAAATTTTGTTAGCGGACTGACAGCTACTGAATATGGGCTTGCGCGAAAAACGAATTGAAATAATTTTAGCGTAAACGTGAACCAGGAACTACGGAGCGCTTATCGTGGAAGTCGAGAAATTTTATTAGCGGACTGACAGCTACTGAATTTCGGCTTGCGCGAAAAACGAATTGAAATAATTTATTGTAAACGTGAACCAGGAACTACGGAGCGCTTATCGTGGAAGTCGAGAAATTTTATTAGCGGACTGACAGCTACTGAATTTCGGCTTGCGCGAAAAACGAATTGAAATAATTTATTGTAGATCCGGGAGGTTGAGAACCCGGTACTCGAAATCGTAGCGGACCCGAAGCGCGGGATCCGAGAGGTTGAGAACCCGGTACTCGAAATTTGCGGAGCGCGACTCTCATCCGTCCGCTCTACTGCGCGGTTGTTTCCCGACTGAGGAATTCGGCTGGCTGATTTTAAATTGGTGACGTCACTTTCTGAACATCCGACATCCAAACTCTGGTTTCGAACTTTGATACTATGTATGATGATGTATGATGTATGATGTATGATGTACGATGTATGATGATATGATACGATGTATAATGATTTTAGTTTTCACATTTCATACAAGCAATACGCACTTTATCTCTCCTGCCGATTCCAGACTCAAGCGGCCAGGCCCTTCGATGGTCAGCCGTTGACTGAAGATACATCCTTCAGTTAACGGCTCAGCTGATAACGCTGCCGTTCTGCGACAGTTGGATGATGAAAATCTTTACTCGTACCTTTCAAATGTGTGTTAAAATACACTCGAAGTGTTAAGAAGCCTCGTTCCTTCTCTTCCTGTCACCTTCTTAGGTCTTTAAATCACTACGCTGCGTTAAATACTGTCTCATGTACGGAGAATCCATTTCATCTTAATCAAAATTAGCGCATCCGTGATGTATTGCAGTTACTCTGAATTTTTTTCCATCCGAATACTTCACGAAAAACAATTCTGCTCCTCCACCCAACGCAGATACTTCACTTGCGACCAGCTAAAACAGCGTTTCGATTCTATGCCTATGAAAATTCAAGTTCGAGAGAGCAAATGAAAAGTTGTTGGAATAATTATGAATATTAATGTTATGGGATACATCGAGCGCGTGTCGAATAGAATCCCATTTCGAAATGAATAATTCTTCTCTTTTCATATCATAGCTAATCTAGTAATATAGGTAAATAGGATAGTTGGAGGTGTTCGGAAATGGTAGGACATTTCAAATGTTAAAGTCGACGATGATCCGGTGCATCAATTATATCGTTACAGATTTTCGTTTCCCATGAGACATAGAGTATTCAACAACGATAATACAGTCCTTAAAATTCATCATTTATCTCTGTCTGGAAAGCTAGTTCGCAAGGCGTAGTATTCTAGATATGTCGAAACTAAGCTAGCGGAACGTGTTTGCATTATTAGAAAAATACCCGTATTCTACTTACACTGTTTCTAATCTTTTGCTACATTTGGTTTAATCCCCATGCTTCCACAGCACGAATAGTCGGAAATGTTTTTGATTATCCATAATAAAATAAAAGAAGTAACAAAGCTTAAATTTATTGTTAAAGCTCTAATGAATACATCAAACTGCGGTCGAATTCATTTATTATTTGCACATGACCTCTGTACATTTGATAAATTATTCCTAAATACATTGAAACATACGTATTTATAATGAAATATCATGCAATGGGCTGTGTAAACTATAAACTATAATTTCTATCAAATAGCTGCTTTTATGTCAACAGGGCTTTGAGACTCAGTTAAGTTGGATCTCGATTTTTGCCATCGTGTATGTAGGACATTGGGTTACAAGAACAAATGCGAATTACGAAGTACTCCGTGTTAGAGATAAGGATATTTCAGTTCAAGTATACCTGTACACAGAAATCCGTATGTGAATATACTAAAACCTCTGTGTTCATTGTAAAAATCTAGTTTTAAAAATGTGTATATATGTATATACACATGCATAAGTATACATATACATATATACACATACATGTACATAAATAATTGCCAAGAAATTTGACACACTCACAACTTGTCGCAAATACAGTAAAACGTAAGGTTAATAATATACAAATTACACAAGCGCACCATAAAACGTGGCAAGGGTAATCCTAGTGCAGTGATTGTATAAACTGAAGAAATATACATTTACACGTACATGATATAAATAATAGACTAGAAAATAGTATTTAGAGAGCTTATCTATTTATAATTCCGATCTTGTCACAATAGATCATTCACATAATCAATATACGGTTAAAGCTGTATTAGCTACATTCACAATTAGAAATAATATTTTTTATCCATTTTTATAGTTATTTAATTTCTTGTACAAAGATTTTTCAAAATTCACCGCAAAATGCCCAACGAGTTCTCGTTGTGCAAACACGAGTCAAATTACTTTACAGATGGCATTACATTGATTTTTGCCTTCTCTTGTCGAGTTATAAATACAGAGAAATCTCAATGAGAGCTCATTTCTATAAGATTTATTGTAGTGCTATATTCGTAGCTGTACCTGTTATTCTATATTATATACTGTCCTAAATTTTAAACACACAGCACAACAATGGCTGAAAGCACAATGGCAAGAAGAGAGGAACAATTTGCATCTTAATAAATCTTTTCGTCTTTATACGTAGCACAGCGTTGTCACGTCGGAGGATATGTACTAGTGGATCACTAGGTGGGGCACAGAACTGAAACATAATTATGTTAAAAATCTTCAACGTCTCTTACAGAAAGTAGGTACGTTGCCAGACCTTATATACCAACAATGAATATTCATAGAGGCTATATTCATAAATACTTACAAAAGTAAGCTAATACTTTACCGGCAATTGCTTATTACTGATAACTTGATATGATTACTATTTGGTTTATTACGGTTTACTTATTTTCAGACAACCCCGAAGTTGTATTCCAAGTTTTTCTAAAAATTCATCGCCTGAATAACATTACGAACTTCAACCTCATGATAATAACTGGACCGTGAAATTTACAAGTGTTTATCTCGCACGGATTCAAGACCAGGTGAAAGAAATCAACCCACCATTCAATACGTAGTCCGTTAATAATGTGGGCACCGTTGGATTATCCTCATTAATAGCCTTTAATACTGAAAACAAAAACATATTATTAATTTCGACTGAAGTCATTAAGTAATTGTTGGTACTGTGACCAAGAACGTGTAAAACTTACTTTTAATGAGGATTTGTAAAGCTTGATTATCAGGTGGGCCACTGTTCATGTGATAAGGTATCACTTTTGTCAAATACTGTAAATTTTCAATATATTTTTGTCTTATTAGGAACGTATCTCATAGGTCTAACAAGATTGACAAAGTACTAATCAGACGTTGCTCGTAAATCTAAGATGCCTACCTTGGAATCCTCGATCACCCGCAACCATCCCGTAACCACCTCAAACCACCTCCAACGACGACCGCTAACCACCTCGTGTTATACCTGGAATAGTAACAAATATTTCCAGTATTAGAACACATCAAAAATATTGTGTAAGGATTAATATAATTTTTTCATAAACACATTTTACCAAGAAGATTATGAGAAAATTTGGGCTTGCGCCAAAAATAGATTGGAATAATTTTTTATAAACATTACAAGTTTAAAAACGTTTAGATAAACAGAATCACAATTACCATTAAATATTATGAAAATGTTATACTCACCGTGCAAAAATCGTCGTCCTCCTCGTCCACGATGTTCTCCTTGTCTTCCTGTTTCTCCTCCTCGTCCACCTCCGACCACCTCCAACCACCGTCAACCACATTCAACAACCACCGATAACCACCTCGGGTTAAGCCTGGAATAATAATAAATATTTTCAGTATAAGAACACATCAAAAACATTCTGTAAGGATTAATATAATCAATTAATATGTAATAAAGTTCATCAATGCATTTGAAGCTACCGAATATGTGCTTGCGCGAAAAATGAATTCAAATAATTTATTGTAAACGTGACAATAACACAAATGCCATCAAATATTATAACAATGTTTTACTCACCGAGCACAAATCCTCGTCCTCCTCGTCCACCTCCGACCACCTCCAACGACTACCGTTAACCACCTTGGGTTAAACGACGGATACCAATGAATATTTTCAGTATCAGAATACACCAAAAATATTGTGTAAGGATTATTATAATATTTTTATCTTTTTATTTCACCAAGGAGATTATCATAAATTTATAAGAACTTGTAGAAATTTCATTTGCGGATTGACAGCTACTGAATTTGGGCTTGCGCGAAAAATGAATCGAAATAATTCATTGTAAACATGAAACAGGAAGGACGGAGCACTTGTACTGGGAGTCGAGTTTCACCAGGTACTGGACTTTGAGCGCAGAAACTACGAAGCGCTTGTTCTGGAAGTCGAGTTCCACCAAGTATTGTACGAACCACGAAGCTCTTGTCCTGGAAGTCAAGTTTCACCAGGTAGTGGACCTGGACCGCTGGAACCATGGAACGCTTGTCCTGGAACTCGAGTTGCACGAGAAAGCGGACCCGGAACGCAGGATGCAGGTGGTAGAGAACCCGGTATTCGAAATTTTCGGAGCGCGAATTTCGTACGTCCGCTCTACTGCGCGGTTGTTTCCGGACTGAGGAATCCGGCTAGCTGAGTTTTGTCTATATAGATGGAGACGTCAAGAAAAAAAAATTTTTCGGTGACGTCACTTTCTGAACATCCGAATATCCTACATGCAAACTTGGATTTCGAACTTCAATAGTATGTTTGATATGATGTATGATGGATGATCATGTATGATGTATGATGTATGATGATATGATATGATGTATAATGATTTTAGTTTTTACGTTTCATACGAGAAATAGGCACTTTATCTTTCCTGCCGATTCCAGACTCAAGCGGCCAGGCCCTTCGATGGTCAGCCGTTGACTGAAGATATATCCTTCAGTTAACGGGTCAGCTGATAACGCTGCCGCTCTGCGACAGTTGGATGATAAAAATTTTTGCTCGTACCTTTCAAATGTGTATTAAAATACACTCGAAATTTTAAGAAGCTTAGTTCATTCTCTCCCCAACTAAAAAAAAAAATCGCCGGCAATCACCTTTTTACGTCTTGAAGCCAGGACACTGCGTTAAATACTGTTTCATATACGAAGCATCCATTTCATCTCGATCAAAATTAGCGCATCCGTGATTTATTACAGTTACTCCGAATTTTTTTCTTACCCAACGTAGATAGTTCACTTACGACTAGTTAAAATAACGTTTCCATGCTATGCCTATGAAAATTCAAGATCGAGAGAGCAAATGGAATACATCGAGCGCGTGTCGAATAGAATCCCATTTCGAAATGAACAATTCTTTTGTTATCATATCATAGCCGTATCATTGTATGTAATCTAGTTTTTCTCCTGGAAAATTACAAAATTTATAGTATGCATCATGTATTAATCGCATATATTAATATCGTACATGGACCGTATATACGTATATGTATACTTTTAGGTCTCTGTACCATTATTGCATCTGATCTATCATTATTCATGATCCATGTATACATTCTTCTCTCCGGTAGCCATACCTTATTTAAATCACCGTTTTGCTACAAATTCTGGACGGAATTTAAACTCATTATTAATTTCTTGCGTCGCCGACAAGTCGGTTAGTACACACAGGCCAAGTATTGGCTTGGGCTCACCATTGCGAAGACTGTGTTACTCGGAAGGTGAATGCAGCCAGCATCATGTCGAAATCGGTAATTCTCTGATGTTCTGCAATAAGTTCTCAACTCTATCGTTGGCACATCTCAGGAAGCGCAAGCGCACGACGATTCTCGGTCGTCACACCAAAACCCATTAGGGCAACTGTCTTTATATTCTTTAGTCAACGAGTTTTTGACATTTTTTGCTAGTGCTTTCTTTATCGTAATTTATCTGCTGTTGGTCCTACGCTCTTTTCGCTGCTTTTTCTGAGTTTTTGGTGGTCCAATTAGTCAGAAAAGTGTCGTACAAATCGAATTTGCGACCAAAAATTTTTGTTAAAAAAATAAGCAAAAAGGTGATGCTAACCCCTTTGTATTTTTGGCGAAAATTTTTGCGAGTTTGAACAATGCTGGAATAAATTTTTTGTGGCACTATTTCGACGTAAGTTTGCGAAAGAAATCGATTGGGCGCAATCTCAATGCGCTGCGATTAACGTATCAAAGGATGTATTCAAAAAACGACAAGTTTTCGTGTTTATTTTTCTGCTGTTCCTCCCACGCTCTCTTTACTGCGTTTATTGAGTTTCGAATATGCTGCGAGCAGCGGATCAAAAGTTCCGGCCGAAAAACGGAAAAATTTCTTTGTATTCCGTCACGGATTCACTCCACGACGTTCTAAATGTTTTTTGTCGGCTTTCTCATGGTTCAAATAGTCTCAGACGAGTGTCCTTCGCAACGATTGTAGGTGGAACAATTTCCGGCCTCAAAAATCCCAACAAAGCAAGGCTAACCCTTTTAATTTTTTTCGGTCTCAATTCATCCCATCTCGAATAATGCTAGAATGAATTTGTTCGCACCATCCTTGGTTTTACGTTGTGAACGTGGGTGTACAAAACGCTGGTTAGGGAGAAACGTGGTATGCAACAATGCAACCTTCATGTTTTATTATATCGTTGTCTTGATGTTCGTTTGCTGTCTTCACTGTTATTGATTTATTACTCGCATAAAATTCAGACATCGAAACACATATCTATTTTCCAAATTTTCTGTAAACGCAGTGTGCCTACAAGTAAAGATCGTCTGAAAAACAAGTATTTCTATCACTCGCTTACTGAGGGTCCTTTGCGGAGTCTTGATTACTTTTCAACTCCTCTGCTTGCCGACAAAACTGGTGAGTTTCAGATTATTCATCATTTCTCATGAAATAGACTCACGTCCATCCTGTACCAGATTGGCTGACTCATTGTTAGTTATCAATTCTTCGGAAGCAAAACTCTTCCAGGCACATTTACCGTCAATCACAATACTGTTTCCGAGGATTGGTCAGAAGTAGTATTTGAAAAATTTAAATTTTGATTACGTATAAGAGAACTGTTTTTTTAGAGCGATGCCGTTCTTTTTTCCTTAAAACAACACGAATATACCATATTCTATTATGTACCAAGATGACCAGAAATATTTTCAAATATGGTCACTGCTGCAAAAATTTCGATTCAAGCCATTTCGAAAATCATTTGTCAGATTTTAATACTTTGTTTCTTCTACGTGGTGTAGAATTTCAAGCTGACGAAACTCAGATTCCTGGAGCACAACTTTATTCATCCGGAGTACACGAGTAAGGAAGGTCAGTAGTATCAAAGCTTGCTAATGTCAGCAGGAGTGACGTAACTATCAATAATCGCAAATACATAAAAGGAATTATGAGAACTTTTAATTATTTCTTCCCATTTCGAAATATATAGCCTGAATTTTTGAAGTCAAGCCACTATTACAAACACCATGATCTGTTTTGGCGAGGGAAACAGGGCGAATGATTTTAGAAGCAAAGCTTCTAATTGTAGATGAACAAAAATTCGCGCTAGAGTATGAATCAATTAGTAAAGTGACAATTAATAATTTTAATGAACAGAAAAAAGCGCTGTGCCTATAATCAATATTTTAGTTGGTTTTTTTTTTTTTTTTTTTTCGGACATCTGGTATGGGAACCAAGGTGTATAAAAAATTGAATACGTTCTCTATTATGTCTGCGTAAAGGGTTCACAAAACCATATTTCACTTTCATGGAAAAATCGTGAAAAACTGACTCATGTGCATTGAACAAGTGTTTAGTCATGATACCGTGTCTAATAGTGTTATTTATTTATTACAGGGGAGTTACGTCGTTGCCGTCGGTTTGACAACAGAAAGGTTGATCGACAGCGCAAAGGAGCTACGGGACAAGTGCGTTACTGCTTGAATGAATTTGATTTATGGCATATTTTTTATTTCTGATGTCGGAAGAAGACATCACTTATGATAGATAATACTAGAGTGAATGAACGCAATTCAATACCAATCAAATTTGATAAATCGTTCAAGCGAATTGTTTGAGTCAGCAGATATTTTTGCTATAGCCGTTGAACGATGGCTGCGATTCCCGAGGCGGTAATTAGATTCTTTGAAGCCGTAAAATCTAACGACATTGAAAAAGTCGTCGGATTGTTGAAAAGTAAAGAAGTTGACGTGAACGCGGTAGACGTCACGTCAGATAATCAAACAGCCGTGCATATAGCTGCATTTCGCGGATATGAAAAAATGTTGCGGATACTTGTCGACGAATACAATGCGGATGTTAATATTGCTGATAAAATGGGGGAAATACCGTTGCAAATTGCGTGTGATAAATATAATGTAAAAATTGCCAAGTATCTGATAGAGAAGAATTCGAATTTTCCGGAATATGCCGAATCCTATTTAAATGACAAGTTAGTCGATGAATTGTTCGAAGCAGCCGAAGCGAATGATGTACAAAAAGTAACTGAACTTATAAAAAATAAGAGCGTGGATGTCAATTCTGTAGACAAAGGTAATTACAATAGGACGATCTTGCATATCGCCGTTATGAAGGGGTACGAGGAGCTGGCTCGTTTACTTGTTGACGAATTCAATGCCGATACCGATTATGAGGATGAAATAGGCGATACCGCGAAAAATATGGCCATAGATTACAAACATGCGAATCTAGCTGAATTACTGGCGAGAAGCAATAGCAAAGAGTTGAAATTGGACGCGGAAGTTAGTCAGTCGGATTCTAATTCACAGTTGTGCAAAAAACCGAAGCATAGTCATCCGACCGCCGAACCTGATAAACCATTCAAATCCTCAATTACGTCCGAACAATCTTACAGTACCGGTCAGTAAATGTTAAATACGGTAACGTTCAGGCATTACCGATACCATTTTAAAATGCGCTGTTCGATACGTTACATTTGGAAATTAGCAATCAATGGTCTGAAAGATATTTTAAGATAAACATTATATTATTATAGATGCGAAGTCCAATTTTATTTGGAATCACCCGAACGAAAACTATACTATTGTCAAGCTAAACCTACTTATGGTCTAATAAAGTTCTTAAAGGATGATCATCTACGTGAATTATTTTTTTCCTCTTCTCAAAATCCATCCTCATTATAGATGCCAGGGATGAGTCACTGAGGGTTCTTAGAGTTCCTTACACCTTTTATCACCGTGCACATATTGTCAGTGTCTTCTAATTACCACCTTTTGTCATAACAGTTTGGTCAAATGAACAGCATCAACGTGATATATCCATTGTACTCTGAAAAAATCGTCATTGTATTCATATTTTTGTATATTTATGTTACGCTCTCTGCGTTTTACGTTTCAATAAATCCACGTAAATATGATCACACGACCTTGTACAAAAATTTTAACGCATCATAATTTTTCTGTTCTATAATTTTTACGATTGATTTATTCTTTATTTCAGGGATATGGCCGAGATTTGTTCGAATTTAAATTCAAGTAATTGCGAAAATAACTGGTGTTAACACACATGGGATTAGAATGTCGACATGGTTGAAAAATTGACGTATTTCCTCGGAATCATATACCAGATGTGATCATGTTTGATACATGTAGTTTAAAATCTCAGTGAAAATTCATACTGCATTCTACTGTAATCATTTTTTGATATTCTTATACAAAACTCTTATTGATATTCATGGCGTCGAGTACAGAAGTCGAATTTGGTTTTGAAAACAAGACCAGGTGAACGCCACATTTTTGTATTCACTTTGTCCTAAATTCATGATATTGTAATACCCGATGACGTTCTCGATATTGAAATCAGTGAGGAAAAATATGGGCGATTTGTTTTTGAAAATTTTTGCAACTCTTCTGTTTTCTGCATACTTCTTAAGATTTGATACCAAATGTCTCTCTGTTTTTTATTCTTATACCGTCACGTGTGCGGTATTTAAATTATTCGAAATTGTATGTAGAAGGTATATTTATACTGATGGGAAAATTGAATTTGTAAGCCTGGCATACCATTGCATACCGGGACCCTTTAATATTGTCGAATCCGATATTAGTACCCGAGTTGTTGCTTCAAAGGTTCCATTCAGATCAACAGCAATCAACAGCATTTCAAATGACAAAATCGGATGCATCGATAATTACGAAATACTCGTCGGACGCAGTGTCAGCCATCGAAAAGATGCATCGATGGAGTTTTTTTGGCAATATTTTGGTAAAAATCTACAACACGTGACTGTCAAGTGTGCTCGCAAACTTGACATTCCAGGGATATACAAAGAATTACCTGACAACTCATTCGGCAAGAATTTTATCCGACTGAATTTAAACAACGTCTCGCCGAGGCATTGTAAATTCATTGAAACTTGTGTTCAGTTAATGTCTGAAATATTTATAACGCATTCCTTAAAATCCGAGGATAATTTCATGAAATATCAAGTAGATTCTTTTTCAGCACAAAATCGTCTGATAGATTATCAAAACATGGAATTCGAGTGTAGAAAAGGGATCGATGAGAAACTTACCAACGCAAATGGATCAGCCTTGCAGAAAATCGAAGATTTCATAGACGGCGTAGATTCCGGAGATCCGTCCGGACTCCCACAGTTATGTGCTATCAGTGACGTGCTCGGTAGAAAAATAGAAATTTACGACGTAGAGAAAATGCAGCAGTACGTCATCGGCGATGATAAAAAAGGTGAGGCTGTGCAGGTACAATTCCATGAGCCAAAATCCGGTCAGGCCACTGGACACTACACTTTACTCGGTGGTAAAGAACCGTCAAAAGTGTCCAAAGGACGAAACATGTGTCTGTACGATGTCGTCGGTGAACAGTCGGGATTTGATGCGGATCAATTAAAAGCGTCAGCCTTAAATGTAATGAAAAAAAATAAGATTAAGATTGCTGAAATGTACCTGGCAAACAAATTGTTTCTGGGTGGAGCTCGATACAATGGACAATGTCCTGACGATGCTGGAGACTTGCTAGACTCGGCGGAAGGACGATCCGGCTTCGCTTACAGTGCCGGAGCACATTCTCGAAGTCATGCCGCCTTCCGAGGTGGCACAAACGCATTACTGACTGCAGTTAGTGAAGCCGTTGAAAGGCCGATAGAGGTACGTCACGAAGCGGAGAATCGTGCGAATATATTCGGACAAGCGGAAAGCTCTCATCCGATTTTGTTGGAGTACCATAAGCCCGAAGGCGATAAGTCTGGTGAATATTTGACGTCGATTGGTGGTAATCAGAGATACCGATTGCACGATCGCAGCCCCGATAATACGACATTTTTTGAGATTATTGGAGAAGAGACGGATACTGATCCGGTGGAATTGAAGTCGCGGGTAATGGAGATAATGATGAGAAATGAAGCCCAAGTTCCATCCGGTACACACTGCGTGGAAAATGCTTCTTGGTGTCGTGGTGGAAAGACTGCGTTCATTTCGCGAGACGAACAAAACTTCGTTATTCACCACGCGTTGAGATCTCAAGAAGCCAGAGCGGCTATGGAGAAGTTGAATGAGTATCGGAGTCGTAAAGAAGATTCCCAGTCTTATACGCGGCAAGCAATACACATTTCTGGACGTGAATTTGACCTTCCGCGAACGGCTTACGGTGGATTTTGGCAGAATGGGGAAGAAAGGATAACGTGGCCTACACGGACAATCACACTTATTTTACAGCACTTTTCGGGATGCGAAAATGATCCAAATGCACTGGTTCATCTGCAGACGTGTTACCCGCGTCATCCGAATTAAGCACGGAAATATTTACGTCGTAAGTTTTATTAACACTAAAATCAGTGGCTGATTAATCCCAAGTTTGAAGACGAACAGAAAATTATTATTTTATTTTGTTTTTTATCGGACCTGAATTAAAACGTGGATGCTTTTACTTTTACCGTATCAAATATCCCATCTACAACTATAAATGTTGTATATCGAGCAATATGTTAGAATGAGAAAAATAAATATGCAGGAAACAGGGTGAGAACATATATATATTTAAATAAAAACAATTTTGAAGTAAAACGTGATAGGGGTGCTCGAAAATGGTCTAATAAGTGACGACAATTATTAAACGACTTTCAGTAATCCTGACTCAAAGATGACAAAAATAGAAAACATCACGAATAATAAATCAATAAAATACAACGAAGCAATTAGCATAATAACGAAGTAAGTAGTCAAACTATAACCTAATAGTTTTGGTTCCGAGTAAATTTACTGTAGAAGTAACAATTGCAAATAATGGCACGTATTTACACCGTATCAAAAGTCCGAAATGAAGTAAAAGTTGAATTTGATAAAGAACGAGAAAAAAGCTGAAGTGTCATAGTCGAACGAGCACTTGTAACGAATGGTACAATTTACACAATAGCTTCAATATTGTTAACTTTGAATTTGAAGAATAATGCAAAATGAAGATATGGTGCGCGCATATATGTGGAATTTTTATTATATATACTATATGTTTACATAACATTTTTTACATCACTTACCTTATACGCTGAATACTCATTGTCAGTATTTTAATATGTGATATTTATATTCTGACTACGTATTTTTACGATAAACATTACTCACAATCAGTGTGTAAAACGAGTTTTGCTCAGGTACTCGGTGTGATTTTCCATTTAGGGTTTGTACCCTACGATAAAATATACCTAAAAACTTACGAAAGACTCTTGAATTTCTATCAAATTGAAACATTTTTCGAGAAGATTTTCCAGAAGAGCATTTCTTTGCAAACGTTCTAAAAATTTATATGCCTTTACAGTATTTGATGAAATATATCTGAAAGTCTCTGTAAGACTTTCTTCGTGTTCTATCATTGGTAGAAATTCAAGAGATATTCGGATCTGTTGGGAAAATTATAAGGAATCAGTTTTCTTACGATACTAAACCACTACTGTGATATAAAAATGTGATCTGAAACAATATGAATTTCTTAAAATAAGCAAAGTTGAGACTAACTGAATCTAGTTACACGTAACTTGATAGGATAGTGCAAGGCAAGAAAAATAATACATCGAACAACAATATTTAAAATTTCACACAATGTGATGCAAGTGTTCCGCAGATGCAGTTTCACTTTGTTCCATCATATTTTAATCAATTGCATGAAGATACCGCGACCCAGAAAAGTTCTTTTAGAGATTTAAAACATTTTTCTGCATTACCGTTTTGAATTATGCCGTTAAGTGTTTTCGCAATATCGTTCGCTCACAGTCAGACTATCTTGACAAAAATCTACAGGGACTTTTGGGTCGCTCTACTTTAGTATAAATGCGGATGTGAATAACGTTGCAAATAACGTGCTTATGGGGAATTTTACGTGTAATTGATCTGACCAAAACTCTCACCTTTTTAGAACCAGTTCCAAACTTATGAAATGTTCTATTCAGCTGATAAAAGTATACGCAATTTTTCATCGATTTTTATGCGTAGACGTTTAGACGTTAGTAGACGATAAAATATTTTCGAAAGTTGACATTTTCGAGATTCGATCCAGTATAAGTCGAAAACTATAATAGATTAATATTAAATAGCACTCTGGAAATAAGAAGTAAACGGAATGAAATATAAAAATTTCAGTTTATTTCATGGTTTTCGAAGACATTAATGGTCAAAGTCCGAAATAATAGCATCTGCTAAAAACTGTACTCTTAGAACACGGATTTTGTACTGACCCATTAAATTTGCAGAAACTCAATCAATCGCGCCAAAATTTTGATTCTACGTTTTGTTTCCTTCGAATTCGCAGAGTGCTATTTATGCACCGAAAAATAATTATTAATTTTACAAATTGAATTAGTAAAAAATTCATTGATTTTCAACTAATTGTAAGTTTGGTCCCACGATAAAATTTATACATGTTTTTTAGACTAACAGACGAGTATTCTATAAAATTTTCAGTGAAGAAAAAAAACCACATGGTTTTCCAGAAATCTAGAACTAAGGTTTGTTTTTTGTTATTGATTAGCTACATTTAGAGATAGCCATATTGTTTTGCATATTATGATTTAAAAAAAATAAAACTCACGACTGAAAGTTTCTTTATATTTAATTATTTTTTGCATGATCTCTAGTCTTAATAATAATAAAATAGAACTTAATTGGGAACTCAGACTTCAAATAAAAAAAAAATTACGAATAATTTCAGATTCTCTTATCAGCGACCAAATATAATTCAGAAAAGTTTAAATCTGTTCTGAGAAGGACAACAAGGTTTTGGTCAGGTGAATTACACGTGGAATGTCACTTGGACAAAACTATAATTTGATCATACGTGTTTTAAAGAATAAATGTTTACCATGTATTTCGTTTACAATGGTAACATAATAAAAAACATTTCTAATATTATTGTAGGCTAATTTTTAGTACGTTTTCAATCTTGTTTTTTATTTCAGGCGCAACTTCCAGTTGGAGATATAGGCTATTATTATACAACTGATGAAATTTTCTCCCTCGCGTTAATTGTTTCAGAAACTAAGAATGGAGGTAAATTTCTTCTGCTATATTACAACGAAGCTGATATTTTTTTTTTTTCAATTGACCCACAACAACTAATCCTTTGTGTGGAGTTACTTGTATTAAGCTAAAACAAGTTCCACATGATGTTGAATCATCATCTCACCCATTTTGCACAAGTATCAATATTATTCCTGAAATCTATTATAGAATCTTGGTGATCGGTCAATTAAGAAAACGTATTTTTAGTTAACGTTTCGACCCGGATATGGGCCCTCCTCAGAACGATTTATTTTTTAACTGTCAAGAATAACAAAAAGATTTTTTATAGAATAAATAATAGTACTAGAAGTAATCAGACTTAAATATTGTAGATGTAATACTCTTAGAGCTATTATATATTGTTGATTAGTAAGAACCTTATGATTAATTGAAAAAAGGATGTCTTTAAGTGTTATTTACCTTTTGAATTAAGTAAGTGGACTAAGATGTAGTCGAATTATTCCTGAAATGGGCATGTTAATGACAGACCTCACAGCCGGGTACTACAAGTACCCAAATTTCCTTTCGTACTAGCTCTAGGTCTCACAGTCACCCTTCTCGATAGACTCAAAAAAAAATAGTGGGTTCGGGGTCGATTTAACGATTAATAATATGGCCACCAGATATGAAACTGTACTTCAGAGTTTATTGGACAGGCTTTACATTCATTCGATCAGTAATTATTCAACGCTTGTGTCAACTTGGGTAACTTTCGAACGGTTATCCGTTCAACACGGGTCTCGTCGCGAGCAGAACCGGAGTAGGACCCAGGATGACGTGACAGGCACCATCTCACCCGAAATCATCGGTCAGTAGCTGTACTATTTTAACCGGGAACTGCAAGCCGTGCCGGTTTCCCGACACGGAAACCACCCCGGGGTAGCTAAGGCCAGCCCACGCGGCTAAACCAATCTTATGTAACTTGTTATTTATTTTCACGTATTCATGATCCGTGGACTGTAATAACCAGGTTGGTTTCCCAAGGTATCAACCATCCCGGGTCAAAACCTCAATCATGAAGCCCCGGGAAAGCCAGCGCGAGAATCCCCAACCGACTCTACCCAGTTCTGTTCTCGCATCTAATTACTCAATCCGAAGTACATTAGAAACACGATCCAACGTCATTTAATAATCAAATCAATCATTATGAGCCTCGATTCGTCGAGTTGATAACCCCATGTTCACACAGTGCACTGTATCACTCTCGCACGCATAACGAGCTACTTTTAACGAGACTCACGTGTTGTTCCTTCAGAGCTTCGACTAATACTGATCTGATTTTGGATTCTTCTCCATATTCTCGTCTCGCTCGCTCTCGCGGGAATTTTGAGAACTTTGGACTGTATTGTGTTGTTGATCACTCGCTGCAGTGTGCGTGAGATTAGCGTACTTGTATTCATTCGCACACACATCGTGGTATTATAATACATTCTGTCCCTTTACTAATCTCTAGCTGATCTATAGCGGTCGTTCATCCCCTCGCCTTACCATACCTCTCTGTTATTACATATGGTTTCAAGTAACGCTCATCCAAAGTGTAGTGCTATTGAGTACACTTCTTAATTTTTTACACATTCTCAGGTTGAGATGGCGTTAAATATCGGATTATAACTTAATAATCACATGGGGTGATAATGGTCTGTGGCAACGGCCGCTTACGAAATTATAGGTCATAAATTTGTAATGTAAATGTAATTTTCGTTTGAATCAATAACGCACTGTAATGACTTCACGTCTTGTTTTTTTCGTGCCAAATTCATCTTCAATGCACAAAGGTTTATTTAATGAATAGTGGCCACCCGACTCTTGAGTGAAAAACAGCCACTTATCCAGGTCTCAATTGCAATATTCAATAAAATAATCCTGAATCTAACGAAAAATCAAACAATTATCAAAGTTATGAGTTTATTTAACACATTACAACATTTTAATCACACGAGGAATTTATACAGTTATTTATATCAGTCCGATAAATTAAATTTTACATTCAACAAGTATCAACAATACGTAATTCATTATATATGCCTAATCGAAACATCATTGAAATACACATACACCTACATAACTGTCTTTGATATTGCTTACACGTTACTTTGGTATGATTTATTTCTCTCGTGTTATTGCATAGCTCCTAACGTAGTTTAAAGTTTTCAAAGTGCTAACATTCTAATAAATCTGCACCTAAAAGCCAACTATCACATTAATTATAACTTTTCAAAAAAATCTTTTATATCGTTTCTGTTTCTTCTTCCTTATTGTGTTTGTTTTCATTTTACTCACATTTTTAAATCACCCGTCAGCCGTAAATGTTTCACTTTTTTCTTTTACTTCGGAGAGCCAAATTGTTGGCTCCAAAATTTTCTTTACCCTATAAAATATCAAATTTTCATCTGAACATTGAACAGCGATAATTTTGAACAAAATGAATTCGAATCGTTGTTATTTATGTACAATCCATTTTACGTATGTTATGTAGAATACAGCAGATACATATCAATTGTGATTGATATAATAAAATCTGTACATAAAAAATAATGTTCGATATCAAATTGCTTTTGATTGAGTTTTGAAAATATTTACTCTGTACACTGCCTGTTGAAATTGGTGACATAGTACGCTATATACTCTCCTCATTAAAGTATATACAGGTATACATATATGTATGTATGAGATGTGTAATTTACTTTTACGTGCAATTACCGAAAGTGATATCGTGACTTGTTATTTTTCGTTCCTTTATTCCTAACATAATACTTTTATGCGCAGTGCAACCTGGCAACAAGCAATACCGATGCCTATCCTGCACATCGTAAACCGTGGACCGATATGTATGATTTACGTTTGCGTTACGAAATTTACGATACACGAACGATATAAATTAAATGTGACAAATTTTTCTTATTTCTCCCCTCTCCAATGAAGCTAGTTATAGTATTCGATTATTTATGTAAATTCTGAGCCTGTTTACGGTAAATTTCATCGATAAGTGGTGAAATTTCCTTGACAAGGTGCGCGTCGCTTATCAGTTCATTTAAGGTACAGATAGATCAGGCATAGCCATACAATTCCACGGTATAAGTATACTATTTGACATTATTTACATTTTTTTGATTGACTGTATTTGATTTCTGTTTCTTTCTTCCATTTAGAAAGTGTCCTTATTCACGGTGAACAATTTCAACTGATTATAACAACGTTTAACGAGTTTTTCTCTTCTACTTTACAAACATTTAGACGTTTGAGAATTCTACTTTCTATACATATAGTGATCGCTTTTGTCGATAATTGACAGTTTGAATGTACGTTATATTAAACGGCGTTTTAAGCTCCTACTCATTAAATGATAACGCGAAACGGCCGTATAGTTTAATTTAGATTTCTTACCAACATATTAAACAACGATGCGTGTAAATTTACGCTATAAGACATGAATGCGCGTATATACATGATTATTTCTATTACTTATATATCTTAATCTTTCTGCTTATTCAATTTACAAAATGATAAGAAACGAAGAGGAATAAATTTTTACTTTGGATAATACGTTTGTTTTGTTTTTTCGTTTAAACTTTTCTACCTCGACATGTTTAATTGATAAACATGAATCATTTACATCGCTTGTAGAAGGACTCACTGCACTTTTGATCCAACCCTGCGGGTCAACTTGCGATTTGTCTTTTCGCATTTCTCATCCATTTACGGATGTGGATCCTTTCCGTTTTCGTTGCGAATGTTATCTGAGCCGATAGATATAATTTCATCATTCCATCACGTTGCTGAAGTCTCCGATTTACATTTCCGTTTCACGGTTATTCCTATTGAGCCTCGTATCTTGCGTAGTAAGTCAATTATATCTGCAGTTGACATGTTTTCAACGCTTTCGTCGTTCACCTAGAGAGAAATCGAGGAGGTTAAAATAATCACAACTATCCCTTATCTTGACACGAAATATTTACAATGGCAGCTGCCTTAATTCGAAATGCTTGTAATCTGGAAAACGTAGAATTCTCCGAGAATTTTCCATCGCGTGAAAAAGCTTCTAAAAGTCAGTAAATCAAAATCCCAACCATACAATATTTCCAGCCAACGGGGACTT
Organism: Neodiprion virginianus; assembly: GCF_021901495.1. NCBI lineage: Eukaryota > Metazoa > Arthropoda > Insecta > Hymenoptera > Diprionidae > Neodiprion > Neodiprion virginianus. The sequence continues at coordinate 11,101,166 of NC_060877.1, read as the reverse complement.
TGTTTCGAACACTTATAGCAATGTAATTACAAGTGTACACATGAGGTACATACCGTATGACCGAAGAGAGTCACGATATTTTCAAATATCAGCGGTTTTCAATGTCTGTTATGGTAAACTGTTCTAATATAAGAAAAAGATATGCGCATACCGTATACATATATTTAACAAGTCTAAAAAGTGAGTAAAAAATTGAAAACCGTATTATAATAGTATTATTCAACCTATCCATGAATAACAAGTTCTGGATAGATTTGAAGTGTCCTGGCATCCTCGGGGATCATGGCTGCCAGAATTGAGTAGACAACCTGCTTTAGAGTAATTGGATAATCACCATGAGTAAAACGTCGCCTTGCTTGAGTCTTCCGTCTTTCGCTGCAACGCTGTCCGCGTGGACAACTGAGATAACAGTGCGATTACCTTCGGGCTGCAAACTGAAGCCCAGACGGCTGTTCCATCCGCGGGTCAGCTCTACCATGAACACCTAGATCGAAGTAAGTAGACCGATTAACATCAATAAAGTACGTTGTATTATTTTGTCACACAAATTTTATTACTTGGATATTTTGAATTAACAAATCAATGTGTCTAACCCTAGACAAGTTCTTGAATTATTTTCAACTTTACACATAGTATGCATAAAATTACTTTAAGCATACTTGGGCAAAAATTAATTTCCGATCGAAACCCACAGCTGCATTACTTTTTACCGATATTGAGGATGAAGGGTAAAGAACGTAATGTGGGAAAATGTTTGGGACCGTTTGATAAAACTCAATGTCTAAATTCGTGCGTACCTGACTGCCTTGTTCACAGTCGCTAGCAGCAGCGGGCGATTCGTCGGTAGCTTCGCTGGTTTCGTCGCCGTTTCGCGTCATGTCCCTGGACTCGTCATTGCTCGTGAACATGACACCTTTCCATTTAAGCAAGCCTCTGCTACCGCCGGACTCTTCGCCACCGAGGACGGTACCTGGACGATGAAAAAAACACTAACAATCTACTTCTGGCGAACGGAATCGAACAACGACGATAAGGGGGAGTCTCCTACTATCCTTATCGCCAACACAACGATTACGTAGTAAACTTGACACACTGTGCATAACGAAGGCCACTTATTGGCTCTGGCTATTGGAAGGTTGTAAACAATCATGATAATGCACCACGACGTGAACAATACTACGGATTATCCAACGACGACGTGGCTGAATATCAGCGGGAATTTTAAACGTACGTGAGAGGTACGCAGGATGTACGTAGGTGAGGGTTAAAAAGTCAAATGGCCACACTATATAAATGTCAAAATGTCGAAGTTTTGAAGAGCATGAGATGTAATTCGTAGTATTTCAAGATATGCAAGGGTAAAGTATGTATTATATGTATATATATATAATATATATTATATGAAAAATTCAAAGTATAGAAAGATCAAAGTATCGAAAGCGAAACTATAGAATCCCCAAAATGAATAGGAATATATCAAGTGGAAACATGAATGATCAGAATGCTAACAGTTATAAATACATTGTTACTTCGTACATTTTGAAATTGTATCGAACAGATTTCCGCGACTTTGAAAATTCGACACGTATTTGTACTCTTGTATTATGCGGTAATTTTATTTTTTTATTCATACCTAACAACGCTGGACTATCGATAAAACTGACACTTGTGAGCAATTTCAATTGCCTGAAAATTGATCGTATCCAGCTGATTTACGAACTGTGGCGCTTCGAGGCGCGATATCGATAAAATCTTATCATTGATAGATTTTTTTGTAATATAAATGATATAAATTTTGCTGATGAAACACAATTACGGAGATAACGGATAAGTGAGAAACATGTGACTAGAACAGCAAGAAGAGTTTTGGACATTTGGATCCCTACATTACCGATATAACCCTTTTTCTAGAACGTTCAAGGGTGGGTGATATCCCCACTCTGAACCAAAGATCCCAATAATCTCTTTGCTCTGAATGAAATTATCGGAAGATCGATAACGTCGAACAACCAAACGGTCCGATAATCGAGAGAGTTAGTTACGAGCGGTGACGTCCCCCACCCCTGATCGTTCTAGAAAAAGAGTTGTGCCGGCAATGTAGAAATCTATGTCTAGAACTCTCCCTGCTACTCTATTGATGGGTACATTGAGTTCACTGGAAGCGATTCGAAGGATCGTCACTCGAACTTGAGACATAAAAATCTCACCTGGAATGTCTTGGTCACTCGAATGGGTCGTTTTGTTCCTGGAGGAAGCATCGCCGGTGCCGCAGGCGGGGTTGGCGCTTTGGTAGGCAGGATTCTTGTAGCTGAATGCATTGCTCGTAGCCGTAGCAGCGGATGAAAGTGCCGGAGGCATCGACGCTGGTTCGGATGGCGGGTCGTTGTCGGTTCTCAGATGACCGCTACTCTGATGGGAAAGTTCCCGTGGTAGTTCTTCGCAGTCAAAGTTCGTCGCGAGGTTCGGGTCAGCTGCAGTTACCAGCAGGACTCCGTCCAAGGACCCCGTGCCATCTGAGTCCGACTCGACGCTGAACTGGAAGTGCGGCTTCTCTTGGGGTCCGGAAAGGTCAAGGAAGTTGGGTCGCGGCGGTTTCGACGTCTCCGAGGAATCCGAGACGTCGTAAAGCGAGGGTGGGTCGATTATCTCCGTGCCGGGTGTGCCGGGCTGGGAGTTTGTGATTTGGGTTTTTATCGAGCACTGATCAGAGTCCGAGGTGTCCGCCTGGCTGGTGGACATTTGGGTTACGAAGTACTTCTGCGACTCGCCTGTGGGAGTTATGGAGATCATTTGAAACTGCTTCCAGACCGCTGCAAGGTGCCGATCAAAGACCGTTCGGAGTTCTCGAAAAACTTTCTGCTCATTTAGCCACAATCAGTAAGATTTTTTTTTTACTATTCGACAAAATTTTGGTCCCGTTGAAACCTGTGGCTTATCTACTAACCTTGCTCGTTTTCCGCCGTTGGTGTTCTCGTTGGAGGTCTGCGAAGTCGCCGGGGCGAACTGCTGGTGGCGGTGCTGGTTGACCTACGACAGCTTGATCCGCTTGATGTTCCTGGTGACAGTTTTCGCACGGCCAGATCACAGAGCATGTCTACAGCCTCCTGCCTAAAACCATGATCCACCGACCTCGATAAGCAATTAAAGAAACTAGAACACCGGCCGCAAACTGCGAGCGAGTCACACACGCTTGGCATAATTGTTGTTCGTATAGTTAGTTCTGTTTATATGTTGGTTGTTTTATTTCTTGCGACGCCAAGTGTGACGCACATAGTATGTATAATAGCCTCTGTTTTAACATATGGGTTAACTTGCATAATTAATTTACACGAGCTAATTGTGTAACGCATGCACTTTAAATTCGTTTCATGTTCTTCGGTATCGTACTATGACTGTTCAGCGTATATCAGTGGCGATATGTGTAAAAATAAATCTGTCAAGAGACTCAAATTGACAGGTTCTACCAGGTGTCACTTTGCACCGATCAGTATGAAAAATCTGTGCTTGTAGTGTGACGAATTTTTCACACCAATGTAGGAAATAAGTGATGAGATATCGAAGAGAAATTACACTATATAAGTCAAGTAATTAACTAGACCGATAACATCACTTCGATTCTGTTTTGAACTGGGTAAAAATCGTGAATTTACATAACACGATCACAGCTGCTCTGTTACACGGCTAACTGATTCAACTAGCGATACGATTACAAATAAATTCACTGATCCCAATATTTTCCGCTTGAGCTCTGATCACATATAGAAACTCTGTTCCACACGTCACAGCCCAAAGTCAAGGATTAATTAGAGCGATTCAAGCGCTAAGTGCGTGTTATAGAGTCTAGCCGGTTGATTTCCGGGATTATTTTTTGTATGATTCATTCCTTCGTTAAGCATACGCACATAGCGTTAGCCAGAAACATTGAACAATACGTTTGAAATAACATCATTTCCGAACTCTAAAGCTTGGGACTCCATACTTGAAAGTCGGAAAGAAAATGTTTTGTTTTGTCCAATTCACGAAAAAATTCATATGGTAAATTCCACAAGAGAGACGGTACTCTAATGTAAAAACATTTGATTCAAAACAGAAATCATTACAAGACAAACGCTATTTTCGAAACGAGTGGCCTACTTAGAAAAGAAAAATACATATTTTTCCACAATATTTTAGATTCAAATCTGAATGTTAGTTATCATGACCAAAATATGTCCATCAATCTTTAATTTTGGAAATTTCGATTGGATTTTTCAATTGCAATTTGAGGGGAAGCGTTCGATTTCTTTTACTTGTGACGAAAGTTTACGGTATAAAATATTGTCTGTTCAAGCAAATCAGTGTCCAAAATGAAACAAACCCGCACATTGGTAATTGTATGTGAGTAAGTTACCTGAAAAACCGACAGAGATTCGTTTTTGGTTGTTATCATCGTACCACGAATCACAGAAATCGCATTTCATCATTGAGTCAATATGATTTAACACAATCTCAACTGAGGAACAATCTTACAATTAATGTAAGATCGAAAGATTCCCGTAAAATATATTCAGAGGTTTTTAGTGGATGAAGGTGGAGACAAGTCACGGCCACTTGTCAAGAGTTGCGGCACAAGACGTCAAAGTGTTTTCGAACCGGCACAAACCAACTGTTGAAGACAAACGTAACTTACAGTCCGTACATCATGCTCAATTGCGACCGCTGAACTGAGCGGATGATGTCACACAGCCGGAGCTGACCGCTTCGGGACTCCCACACTTCCAATTGCGGCTATTATTAAGCCCACTTTCGACTAAAAATACGTCCACCCGGCGCAAGGCGGGCCCACGCATGATGAACTATATACACCTACTTTAGTAGATAGGCTAGACGGGTTCGAGACTGTCAAAATTTCTTTAACGCAAGTCCCAAAATCAGCCTGCTGCGCCTGCGCAAAGGCGGGAAATTTGAAATGTGTATGGGTAGAATGCGCACTAGATCCCCGCATCGGTCTACTCTGCATGCGCAAAGGCGGGTAATTTGAAATGCGTATGAGAAGAATGCGCAGTAGGTCCCCGAGTCAACTTACTGCGCATGCGAAAAGGCGGGAAAATTTGAAATCTATATGTATAGGTGGAATGCGCAGTAGGTCGATTTAGGGACTTGGAGAAATTTGAGTGATCTCAACGCCTTCTAGCCTGTCTACTTACTTTTCAAACAAGTGGAAAAGGAAGAATTTACTCGCAAAGTGAATTCGCGTACCTCAGACTCGTCCTAGGTGGCCGGAGAGGGTGGTCAGGTTCCGTTGGGGAAAGAGCCGACACCGGCGTCTGAGCGAGGTCTCGGTAGAGTCGGAGTTTAACCCTGGGTCCGCACTGTCTCAGGAGGGCTACCGCCTCTTCGTGGCTCATTGGTGACAGTGGGGCTCCGTCAACGGCCACAATTTTGTCCCCAGGTTGTATGCGACCGTCGCTAAGAGCCGGCTCCCTGACGAGAGCGCGGACGTAATGTCCCAGGGCGCTGCTGTCCGCCTTCCTCAACGTGAAACCCAGACTTCCGCTGACCTTAGTCATCTCGATGTCAAATTCCTGTCGATTTACAAAATAGTTTCATTGTTAGTAACTCGATCTTTCAAATGGAACTGATTGCTTGGTTATCGTCGAATGAGATCGTTTGCAATTTTGCCAAGTCGCTACCAACGAATTTTTTTAGAAACTTGACTTAGATATTTTAAAATTTTTCCAATTAATGTGTTACTTAATTCGTGTAAAAGTATGTTGTCGAAAATAAAATTACCCATACGCTTGCAACGATGTTTTACATTTTATCCGCTCCATTGCGGAGGAATGTATGAAAATTATCTACGAATTATAAGGCGAACACAATTCATGGTGAAACAAGGTCGATAAACTAATTCAGATTATTGTTTGATTATTTAAAGACAAATTGACAACAGAATCTAATTAATTTTGAGGCTAGGGTGTGATTTAAACGTGAAGACAAACTTTTATAATTAAAGTTCATCGTCAAACTAAACTTCTTTGTCTTATTCAATATTATTTCCACAATTTTTACAAGCCAAATACAAAGTATTTCCAAGTCACTTTCGCAAAATATTCACACGATTTTTACGAATGCAAATATTCGTTACGTCTCTAATAGGTATCAATACGAGCCATCATAATTGCAAATGCCTTGCGGTTCTGGAAGCGTACGAGTATTCGAACAGAGTAGTGTGACGGGCCTGTAATTCCCGTGTTTGTTAGAGGTAGAAGGTTTGTTTATGCTGATGAGAACTAATGAAGGAAGACGTTGTTGTAGAACGACGGAGACGTGCCTGAGAGCATTCTGATCAATTACACGTAGTATCTTACTTGCTGTGACGATTTCTACAACTGCTGGCGCAATTTTGATTGAAACGAAATCACGTTTTGAGTAAATCACGTCAAGCTTATTTCGAACTTCGATATAGGCATGAAAATATGCTCATTCAGTCGCGGAATAATTGTTGACCTATGATGTGAAATATATGAAGTTTATGGAAACTTTCAAATTTGATTTTGATATTTTATATTTTAACCAACATAGCAGAAGTATTCTCCAAAATTTTTATAAATTTCCTAAAGTGTCGTCAGATTTCCATTGTGCACCTACCACAGATTTAATCCGATGCTTGTTGCGCAAGCTCGTGCATAATTCAAACAAATATTCTCGTCTATCGGAGATCGTGAAACGTAAAACGTAGCAAAGTAGGCACTGCATAAATCTGGGCTCGGTCTCTAATAACCGCGAAAAATGACCGAGCACTCGAGTGCAGTAATTTGCATAAGACCGGCCGATCCCAAAAAAGAAACCCAACAGCCGCACGCTCGTTTTAAAATCAGAACACTTTTCCTCCACCCTTGGAATGTGATGACTAATTTTTTTCTGAAGGTGACTACTTTTACTTCATTTCATTAGCCAAAAAGTTCACACGATATCCAGAACAGGATCATTGTTTTTTTTTTTTTTTTATTTATTTATTTTTTTTTTATTTTTACTTTTCTTATTAGCAAAAATAAATATGGTATTCGTTGATGGATTCGTTTAAAAAGTGACGAAGTACTATTGTTTCGAATGATTAAAATTAGTGAAGGGAATTGCGATACATCCACGAATGAATGATTTAACTTTGTCGCGAATAAATTGAGCGGAAAGTTTGATGCGCCCTTTGTCACAATTTATAGTCACTCTTATGTGAAGCTGCGAACAAATTTTGTAAAAAAATATTTTAACGCATTCAACAGCATGAACTTCTAGAACATTTAAGATGTTCACCGTTGCAGAGAAATACTGGACCAGGAATTGAAACGTTCAGGCAATTGAATGAGAAACAAAAAAATTACAAGATTATTGTCACTTTCGAAAATTCTTACGAAATTTCCCGATAATTTTCGAATTATCTAATTGTACCTAAAAGGTCTAACCATCTGATTCTGACTTCGATGTCTCTATTAATAGTTTAAAAAGACGATAGAGTCGATGAGTAAACGTACTTGTTAAAAATCCTGCAGCTTCGCGTACCTGGCTTGTTTTCAATACATGAGATTCGAGAAAAGGAAGGTTTAAGCCTGTCAAGAAACGCTGAAACTTACCCCGCAGGGTTCAATTTGGAGAGGTGGTAAAGGGGTGAAAATCCTCAGGGGTGGTGGAAGCTCGCGTCTTGCCGGCGGGGGTGGCGGTGCTCCAATGGGTGAAACAACCGCATCGGCACCTGCTGGACGACACACGACCAGTTCGACGGTATTCGGTGTTGTTCGCAAAACCTCAAGAGCTTCCTGAAACAAGATATCGCAGATTGGCTGTTTTGCGTTATACGCATATTACGTATATTACATGCAAATATTGCTGAGAAACTAGGAAACACAGAGTAAGAATATCGAAGGTCTTATTTTGAATCGAAAGTTAGAAAAAGAATACAGATTTCGTAAACGAAACGTTGAAAATACTTGGACTCTGGAGTTCTTGATCCAATTTTAAGCTCTTGTGCTTATTTTGTTTATCGTAGAGATCTCCAGAGATTTTGGGATCGTTTTTTTTTTACATTCCGGTATCTCTAGAATGAATAAAAATTACGAGTTACGCATCGATTAATCTAAATTGTTTTTCTCGTTGATGCCATAGTTTTTGTAAACAGGATGGCGACAATTTTGCTCAAATAAAATTCACTGACTTTTCCCGTCAAAAAATTCAGAATTCGCTGATTTTTTCCCACGAAACTTAGGTAACGATAGGCAGTTTTTATGACTATTCATTTCATACGAGTAATTAGAAATCGAACAATGCCATTTCCGAAAGTTATCTCAACTGAATTTACGAAGCACAGCTAAAGTTTGAAAACGATTTACGAACAAGTACATTTTTCTCTATAGTCACGATAATTCCCTGACTTTTCCCGAGCTATTCCCTGTTTTCCGTATCTTTCACCACCCTGGAAAGCCAAAAATAGCAGGTAAACAAGTTAAATTTCTCGGTGAAATACAGGAACGAGTTGAAATTTCGTGTTTCCTGCGGTTAAACAATTCCGCTCTCTACATTGTACAACTTCCAGTTATCACGGGCGAGAAAAGGGACAGACTGACCTGTTTTTTTTTTTATAAAAATGTAAATTCTTCTGCAGATATGCAACATGTGTTCAAAGCGCAGTGTTCCTGCAGAGATTCGAGTCCAATGTATCTGGGAATTCGAGGCGTCGCGTCGTAACCTCAGATTCCCGGGGCTTGTTATACACGGTGAGATAATGTCTCCTCTTCTTCGCGCACGAGTCCCTCGGAGATGCATTATGCTAATTCAATGCAAATCTCAACACCCGTGGGAGGAAGTTCTGGGCACGTCTTCCTTACACTTATATAGAGTATGGCGGAATGCGGATGACGCCGAGAGCTTAGCTTATACTCGCCAGCTCGTATTTGCGGGCGACAGTGACTGATGTCCTCAGCCAGCGCGGTTTTCCATTTTCCCTTTTATTTATCTCCTCTTCTTTTTTTTTCCACGTTATACCTCTCCCTCGTTTTTTTCTTTTTCCATCCACCGTTCCGCGTACTTTTACCCTCTTTCCTTTAAATTTCACCTCAATTTAAACCCGCCACATTGAACGCTGAGCCGTGTCGCGCGGTGAGCTCAGCTTCTGTCTCCACGGACTTTCATTGATCAGATCTTAAGTTACGGCTCGGTATATATTTGCGTATTTCGCAAGCTACAGTCACGCGGTGTCTCATCGTGGGTTTTTGCCTGATTTGTTAAAGTGAAAGATACATTCATTCGGAACGCAAAGCGTCGATTTATCGACTGCGGATTATTCTTCCTAATTTTCTTTTTAATATACAAACGATTAGCTGTTAGGCATTTATCGGTCGTAGAGTTCAGTTCATCGAATGGGAATATCAACGTTTAGAAAAAAGGAACTATAATCAAATTTGTTTGATGCAATGACTTTAAAAATATGATAGAATTTTTCCTTGAAATGTATAAGAAACTCAAGCCCGCAAATATGAATTCAAAAGGTAGAGTAACTATTATATGGAATATTCCAGATCATCTCGACGTAGCCGTGACCCTAATCATTTTCAATTTCATTTTCTTTTCAAGGACCTATGCTGTAGAAAAATACAAACGAGCACGGTTTGAACAACTCGACTAAAAAAAACTGCTCTTCTAGGAATCATACGATTAGCAAAATCACTGCGGTCAGTAATAAATTTTGATAAAATTAACACATTACATTCTTTGTAAAAAATCCAAAAATTTAAAGTTTAGACCGAAGACGAATAAAAAATTGAAACCAAAAAGAAGAATCAGGATCTGAACTCAGATCGCAAAGTTCTCACGTTGGAGATTTTTCTACTTCTCCCGACCTTTATTCCTTCTAAATTTGCTGGATTTATCACGGTTTCATTATTTTTTGAACCAATGGAACCTATTTTGCGTAATTTATACAGCCTATGTTACTCGGGCAGACCTAAGGAACAATTTGGTGCAAGTTTCACGTAAATCAGTTCACTGGTTCTCGAGTTTATCCGCGACAAACCGCCAAAGGATTTTATATATTATCAGTGTAGATGAACGAACAATACGATTATCTTAATAAAAAAAGACTCAAATTAATTGATACCGAAAGTTTTCGTTCGACCTTTGACACAGCCTTGAGCTTTTGCCTTGTGATGAAAATTGACGCATGGCGCGTGGATAATTGATTCGAAATAAATAGGTATGCGAAAAAGTTATTTAAAAACATGACTTACGTAATTCGTGAGTCCAGTAAGCGGGAGGCCATTGGCAGCGAGGAGAATATCACCGGGCTGAAGTTTGTTGGATAAAGCAGCAGGCTGCTGAGGAAAGAGCCGTTTTACACGAACAGGTCCTGCCGTTCCGCCCCCAGAAACGCTCAAGCCGAGTCCTCGGCTGCTCTTCTGCAGCATTACTCGGAAGGTGCTTTCTGAAAAGGGATGAAATTCTCAGGATTCTGGTTGGCCCCTGACGCTCTCGTTAACATCCGACCCGTCACACAAGATCAATTAAGGAGTATTCGAGCTGTTGGCTGCTAGAGACGGAACCATGGTATATAAACCCACAAACTCAAACACGGGAAGTTCGCCGCGACGACGCAAACTGCTCAACCCTGGTGAAATTTAAATTTACTAGGGTAAATATGTGTGCAGAAGGTTCTGTAAACTTGCTAGGAAATTATTTTACTTTCATCGTCTGCGTGCACGAACCTTGTTTTTTTTTTCTTTCCTTTCTTTTTTGGATTATCGCATCACCCCTGCGCGTTACATTCATCATGCGAACCGATATGGGTTCGTATATTTTCAGGATCGACGAATACGCGCTAATCGCCCGTAATAATTGGATTCGCCGTAGTCACGCTTCACGCGATATCGGATAAATTTGGGGAGGATATTATTGTACATGATGAGGAATAACTTCTGGGTAATTATTTTACAGCGTGAAATACATTTTTTGTTCACGCGATAGAAAATAAGGGTGGATAAATGGGTGATAGATTATCACCGTATTTCATTTGAATAAAGTTTGACAAATAATTTTTTGCCGCTATTGAATTTTTTTTCCAATTTACACTTGTTGGCTGTAAATTTCTGAAAATTTTTTACATTTCTTTATGAAAATTAATTTGATCGTACATCCCTCGTTTTATGTAAGTGATAGCAGACGCTTGGTTATAGATGCAAATAAAGTTGTTTCTTCGAACTTGTCAAAATTTCTTATCAAGATTCGCGGCAGCGAATCGCTGCCAAGTACCTTTAAAGGCGAAAGCAAGCGAAGAATCTTTACACGGCCAAACTACTTCCCTATCTTCCTGCATATCGTTATATCTCAGGAACGCGTGAATATTTTCAAATGATACTCATGTGGCTGGTACTCCAAGTCCATATGACCTCAGCGTTAGAACTTGATCGAAATCGGTCAAGTGGTTCCGTTATATTATATTTGCATTTATCCACGTATACATCGACCGATAATGGTCGCTGCGATCATCAAGATCGTTTTTTCTAGTATATTCAGTATTTATACATAAATTTGGAATATATTCATCATTTCAGGACAAGAAAAATGTTTGTTCCATCCATGTTCCAATTAATTATTTACGTATCAACGAAGTAAAAAAGACAAAAGTCCGATGAGACACCTCTAAATCTTGAAGTACCGGCCCCTCCTTTCGCGAGGATTATTTTTTGATGTCTAAGTATAGTTTAAAATTGATATCACTACATGAAACGGCAAGGTCCGACTTGACGACGTACATCTAATTGCTGAGAGATCCTAGGGCTTGGGATTATTTCCTGATTTCACGACAGAGACTGGAAATACTTAAATTGTTCTTGTATTTTTATAACGACGTGGTTTTGGTACTTGGCGGATTTCTTTTACATTCCAGATGTTTTCGTCCGGATATAATAAACTGCAGATGATGGTAATTTGTCGGCAAAAGATGGTGTTGAAAATTTTTATTCAATACACGCAAAAACGTGTACGTATAATGCGTTTGGGATAAAAAATGATTGCGAGTGGAAAAAGAGTACGCAAGGTGTATTTTAGATCTGTGAGTGACGTTGAAGAATAAAACGAGTCGAGTGGTTACATTACAGTGAAAAAGCGGGTCTAAGGGTTCCGAGCTTTTCAACTCGCCGCAGAAGAATCAGCGCTGCTTTTATACCGCGGCACGTCTGAAAGCTCCGAGAGTCAAAGCCAGAGGAGTGTCATTAGCACGTAAAGCAATTAAAATTCGAGATAGGAGGCTGATGCAAATCGTCATTTTCTACTCGTTGAGCACCTCATTGCCCGATTATCACGACGCATTTGAGCTTTCGGAAAGGCGAGAAGCCGCAACCGTAAGCCAGGCAGGCTGGCTGAGCGAAGAGACTGTAGTAGCGCAACTTTGAGAGGAGCATCCGTAGTCTGCTTTATCGACGGAGTGAAAAATGTCTCTTAATTTGAGGATTATCATATATAACGAGTTATTTTAAAATGAAAAAGTTTTTGAATAGTTTCATTTTTACACCAGTGATGCTTTGCGTAGACGTAGGCTTTGATAATAGTAAAAATAAGTGACATTTTACTCGGTCGGTAAAAATGAGCTATACAGCATCTTCTTAAGCTGACTTGCAGAGGCGTCGCAAAAATAAGTGAGGTCACAAAAAAAAAAAAAATATTCACATATCAAGTTTGCAGACTGGATCTTCAAATCTAGCATCTACACCGCAGTTTTACACCCCGGAGACTGTCACGCAGTTATTAAAACGAGCCTGAAATTTTATTGCACTAGAGATATATACACGTAGGTATAAGCTGTAAATCACGTTTATTTCCCAACGGAACCACTGAAAGACTCGGAAAAATATTTAATAATATTCATGCATTTTAAACAGAGTTTATAGAAAGCTTGACAGTAACTTGACAAAACTGTGTCGACAATTTACTTTCAAGAAAATTAAACACATATTTTCGTCAAAGTAATCCACTGAAAATTTCTCACAGTTCCATCTCTACATAATAAATATACTATTCACTCAATTTATAAAAATGATTGTTCCCACTTCGAAAAATGAAATTATTTTTTAGCTATGACTAAATCGTATAGTCATGCAAAAATAATGTACTACTTTATCTACATTAAGAAATATTCAGAATTGGGCATTTATTTTATTTCTTGTAGTCGTATTTGAAATTATTATTGCAATTGAATTTCCCACCATCCAAAGATAAAGTTAAATATTACTTTTAATTAAGAACTTTTAATTTAGCTTCCGTGAAGGCACATAAAGCAATGGTTCTGTTAATTTTATGGCATACATTATATTTACGATTATCAGCACGATACTCAGAGCAGACGTATTTCTTCATTATTCACACCACTAGTTTCAAAAGGGTGATTTAAGGCTTGACAAAGTTATATATTATTCATAGGAAAAGTTTACTTACTAAGGAATTTGCTATTCATTTCTTCGAAAATTGAAAAGATACTGTTTCGGAAAGGAAAGAAATTGGGCGAAGTGTAAAAATATATGGCGCAGTTGGGTGGAAAAGCAAATAAGGGACGTAAAGTTGAGGTTCGTGGGAAAGTGCGTAAAAGCATTAACGAGGAAAAGAAAGTTCAAGACCAGAATATGTCTGATGAGACAACGTTGAAATATGTCGGGGGTGAAGGTTGCCAGGTATAAGGGATGGTTGAAAGGCGGGAAAGTTTTGAAACAGAAGTAGCTGAGAATGTCATAAAATTTAGGTACGAGCTGTAGAAACGCAAGAAGAAAATGTAATAAAATATAAATGAAAGAAATATACTTTTTACACAATATTGTTACACCGTGTGCAAAAACGAGTCCTCGAGGACTTCAATTATGTGAGTTGAACGTGAATTTATCAGGATATCGTAATCTAGGTAATTTGCTTGAATCAGGTTCTGATACCTCGCTATTGACGTTGTAGGTACATAATGAAGTACTCGATCATAAAAATTGTTATTCAAATTACCCAAAGTTGAGGCAAGGTATATAAGGGAACTTTTCGCTTTCATTTATATTTAATTTTGTTTAATTTGAAGAATTAAAATTCTACGTCGACGCTTTGGCAGGCAGAATAAATTCTATGAGAATACAGACATTTTTGCTTTAAATTTGAAATCACGTTAAATCAATTTGCAGAAAGATATTTTGAAAACAAATGAGCAGAAATAGATATTTTTTAATATCTGTTTCATAGAATTTTTTCTGGACATTCGACAAATTATCAGTTATATATATAAGAAAGAAACCGAACACATTATCTGCAAACAAGTTATTGATGTCCCTCGAAAATCGTGTCTATAATATTGCTGTGGCAGTATAAAACATGATTCGATTTTTGTACAATTCATCTAATCTCACGGACAATATTTACGTCTCTGTAATTAACCTATCCATTGCCACCGAAAAAAAATACTAAAACGTGGGTAACATTTGATGTACTAAAGGCAAGAAAATTTCAAAACATTTGCAAATAAATTCGCATCTATTAGTCAGTAACAAACGTGAGTCTGTAGGATTGAAGGGTGAGTAAAACGAAAAAGCACGAATGAACGCGAAAGGGTAAAATTGCTGCAGATCCATCACTTTCGGGAGTAATTTCCATGACCCTGATGAACTCGGCGGTCACTATGAAAAAAAAGTCACGCAAATTGATTGCAAAACATTTTTTGCTAACAGTGAGCAAACAGCCGAAAGTTCAGCTGCGTCAGTTTCGATCGGGGCTGTGAGATCTAAATACAGGCCTGTCTGTTCTGTGGGACCGGAAGTGCTCCTGACTGACGCGCAAATTCCTTTCACGATTCTTTCCGAGTGAAACGTGAGACTATTGTTTTTGCACTTCATTTCTATTTAGCCTTCCTCTCGCATCGCATGCCGTCCGTCTCCATTTTGCTCGCATCTCGGCTCGTTTAATCCGTTGCCCCTTTTATCATTCCAGTTGTACACATTTTCGTACCAATTTTGTGCTGCACGCGCTTTTTACTTTGTATTATAGAGCGTTGCGGTGCCTCCGATTTATATCGGAATAGCTGCACGTAAGCAGGTTGCGGAAATATATGTTTCAGGATTTACGTTTATTGTTTTAAACAACTATAATAAACCATATTAGAGAAAATGCGGCAAATTCCTATGAAATATACGAGTTATTGCTCAAAGTAGTGGATTTTGGTTATTTTTACAATTATCAAATATTTCCGCTAAAATTTTAACAACTTCGTGGAAAAATCTTGCGAAGCAAATAGCTATCGCGTACAAACAATGAAACGTCTTTTGTTCGAATAATTAAAATCCAAAAGAAATGAGTCTCCGAGAGCTTAAATAGTCCTTGACGTCAGTGGATTTTTCCTTTCGATCCAAATTATAAAAAATAATGAAAAAGATCCTGGATCTTTCCTCTCTCTCTCCGTTTGTCAATGTTATATCTCCCCCTCAACTCTATAAGAATTTTTGTTGTCGACTAACCGCAGTACACGCGATTTCTCTTTCTCAAAACGTGTCCTTGTCTCCTAGCTTTTCCAGGATGGAACGCGTCACGTATTTTGTGGTCTGGAATACGAAGGAGGAGGAAAGCGGAGAGGTAGAAAGAGGGAGAAGATGAAGAAAAAGAGAATCCCGAAAGACGGAGATAAAGAGAGATCTGGCCTTTTCCTTCAGCTGTGTCACGATTCGAAGACCGCGTCTCATTCTGTCTACGTTACTCATGTTGGAATTAATTCACAAGAGTCAGCATATCGTCTCAGACCGAAAGTGTAGAACGAAGAAACGCATGAGAATTTACGAGTATTCGGTTGGTACGCAAGAAGAGAGGGGTTCCATGGTCGGTAATTGTTTCCTTCATCTGATTCTCTTTCGTCGGCAGTAAAGCTTTACAGCCTCTGCTAAAGGCGAATCGTTTCGTTTTATATCAGATAATTCCTCGCGCAAGATGTAACCAAAATCCTGTGCTGATCAGAGCTCAACGGGGCTTTTCGGGCTTGAAATATCGCCAAGCTCAACTTGAGAGGAGTTCTAATGGTATTCGGTAGTAATGAAAACACGCATCGCGGAATTTGCGTTACTTTATACCGAGCGAAATAATATCATCGGGATTTTATTCGTAATATAAAATATCTGCACATAAACTTCAAAGAATTAATCGTCAATGCTTCCGTTTAATGCTTGTCAAGGGTAAGTGCAACCGTTCAGTTTCCACTTCTCCGTAATATTTTATTGTATACAAATTCAAACATCCGATATAGATCCTGTCTGTAGGTTCATGAAATTAATATTGGGGTACATTGGGGTAACCAAGGGCTTCTGGTTCTGAACTCAAACATCCACTTTGAACTTAGAGTGTACATGGTCTTGAAATAATTTTGTTAATGAGATAACAAACTTCCGCTGCTAATTCAAACAAGCAGATGCCCCGTGGTTATCGTATCAACTCTTGAGTAGTATTCGCCGGATTAGAATCACCTAAAAACAACTCGTGACAAAAATATTAATTTCAACGCTTGCTTCCAACCTGTTTGTTCAATGTGTACATCCATCATCAAAGTCTACGCTTTTCTGTTGCGTCGTATAAACGACTAGACGGGGTCACGTGACGTGCTATGTGCACCAATGCGGTATTTTGCGTCGCAGCATGAAATTCTGAAACGAAAATCTCACCCGCGGACAAATGAGCTGCTGGTCTTGTCTGTGGATAGGATAAATCATTGCAAGAGAAGCAAAATGTATTCATATATTTTGTAAACTCAATTTCTACTTCAAATTCGTTCGAAATCTGCGGAATATGTATTATACCATATTCGATGTTTCGTTAAGTCTATGCCTCTAACTTGAACCTCATCGAAATAAAAAATGTTATTCCAATACTAGCGCTTTGAACCCGCATGATAGGTGGGTGAATTTTTAATATATCCATCAAGTGACAGCGCATGAAATTCAATTTTGAGCACCAATAAGAAGAATAGCTGCCTGATTCATCAAGGAAAAGGCTGAGATCAATTCACATAAATCGTTTGCACGTCAATATATCAATCACTACAAAGTTCAAGCACTGTTACCGTCAACCATTGAGCGGAGTCTTGAATTCAACTTTTCGTTGAAAGACGGTCCGAAGCATGTCGATTGTCGAGACCAATCACTCAGCTATATGAATGGAAGCGAACGAGCAGGAACGAACGCGGCTTTGTGGAACATCAGAGAACTGTGGAGCCGTTTAAACATTCCCACTATTTATCAGCTGAACTGGTGCCCAACCACGCAATTGTTCATTGGCGGTCATTCATCCGGCGGAATGGCAGACAACCGTGGGAATGCTGCAGGAGAACCACGTTAACAAACGTCAAAATAATTTGTGGGTACGTACGCATCACGTAAAACACGATGCGTTGCTGAACTGAAGTTTGGGCGTGCGGGAAAATTGATTAAGAATAGCCACACCAGAATGGGTGTGACGGCTCGTTTCGACGCAAGTATACATCTTGGAGTCGATTTATCATCCCCATTCGAGAAGTTGTGATTTGATTTGCAAAAATTAAAGCTTATCTAAAACGCGCCATTGTTAGACGGGTCCTGATTTCGCACGGTGTGGAAGAACACTGGTTCGAACTAAGAAATCGGAGAACCTTTAGCGACTTTTTTACGTCTTTGCCAAGTTTGCGAGTTTTCTGAAACACAAGATATTCAGAGTAATCTTTCGTTCCAGATGATAGTAGTGTTAATTAATGGCATGCACCATTGATTAATCTACAGTGACTTGATGCACTCATGCTAATTGTATTGATTTCTGTTCGTAAGTTGAACACTGATCACATCTTGGTGCATGATTCAATTACGGAGTCTCAATGTGAATTATTGGATCTACACAAGACGGAAGTTGTTAATTCTCGCGTTGTCACGACGAAATATTCCACGCGTTTATCGGCACAAGTAGTAAAATATTCGCCAGCATTGTAACTTGCACTCGACCAGCTTCACGTGGTTAAAGTTTTCCCTCCTGAGACAAGAAAAAGTGATAAGACAAAAGAAAAACCAGCAAAGAGAATAAAAGATTTAATCTTATTGGCACTAGTAGAGAGTGCACCACTCTATACTTGGGCGACTTTCGAGAAGTGTCGTTTATTTAGGAGTGTGTGGGTTGGAGTCTGGGAACTGCTTCCAGTTGATTTATGACTTTGACGTTTGCGGACGATTCTATCCAGCAGTCGTGACTGCCACGGGCAACGACTTTTACTGTAATAGGAGTGTCAATGTCTTCGAAATTTCGAAAATATCCCAAGTTAGATGGAGTACTGTCGTTCCGAGTGTCTGTCTTTAGTGAATTCCTATTGCAGCTGGTGCAGACTCCGGCACATTTTTTGATCAACGAAGTGCCGAATCCTTGGCAAACATAACTTAGTCATGAAATTACAGATTTATAATTATCGCAACTGACGAATTACTGCGACATTGTCATACATAGCCGATCGGATTCATAAAGTTTTACATTGATCATGGTTTAGTCCTGAAATTTGGAGAGATTCATATCCAAGATCTTCAAATCGACACTAATATAATACTGGATCTTGAATGGTGCGAAAATGGAACGTCGGCGACTTTGCCTTGTCATTATTGAGCAGTCTCGAATACCTACACATGAAAAAAGTGATGAAATAAACAGAAAGAAAGCGTGGTCTGTGTGTGAGGGCGTGAATGTAACAGATTTTTTGTCAAACGGTGAACCGAGAACAGACTAACCGGTTTAGATAAAAATATGTCATTTTATTTGGTCTTGTTCGATGTAAATCTGATCAGACTGCAAGCAAATATTGCTTCAGCAATTTTTAAATCATTTTCACAAATGATTTTGATCTTTTATTCAACTATACTTCACGATTCAATAATGCGATTCAGACACAGCGTATTGGTTGAATTCGTTTTATATTTTACATCTAATAAAGTTTTTAATTCGATGTAATCAACTTATTTTCAATCGTATCTTTTGATTTGTTCACAATTTAAAAATTCTGGGATTGCTTTTTTCGTAGCAGCTGACTTTACCTCACAATTGTTTGAGAACATATTGCAAAAAAATTATTTACTACAACCAGATGATATATATTGACTACCACGAACTTTATATATTCCTGCGAAAGGTATATAAAGATGAGTTACGAATCTCGGAAAGACGACTGAAATCGTATCAGATCCTATTAATTTTAATCATGTCATTCGCCTTGTTTATCTGTTCTTATTCGTTTCCTTTGAGCATGGAATATTCTTGGAGAGTTTCTGATTTGTAATAATTGGCTTCAAAATCACTGAACAAATAACATATCATAATTAGCAAATCAGTTGTTCGTCTGCTTGTATGTGAAACATGCACATCGTACAAGCGTAAAAATAAGTCTGTTACAACTTAATACACATACCTCTAACATAATACAATTGTAGACGTAAGTCCGTTACGACCTAACAAGTAATCCTGCAACGTCATCATACGGTAAAGATATTTGAGGGGGGATGACTCGAAGTGATTTTCGCTCAGTATACGATTCTAAGTTGGTCGATTCCATCAGTCTTGACGACCTCCTAGCCACAGACCGACGTGCATATGACGATGGTTTCGTTCAACGGGACAAAATGTCTACTTGCGACATTGTTACTGAGCATCTCTTCACGTCCAGTTTATACCCAAGCAGAAAGTACCAGTCAACCAGAAGTGACCATTACTCAGGGTAACCTACGAGGCAAAATATTGACCACCCACAATGGTCGTAATATATCGGCTTTTTTGGGAATCCCTTATGCGCAACCCCCGACTGGATCCCTCAGGTACGTGAGCACACAAATTTAAAAACCATTTATCTGATACTTTTTTAAATCATAACGTTTTCATGTATTTGCACATTGCTCATGTTTATTATAATCGGTGGAAATTTAATCGATTGTATGGAAATGAATTTTGCAGATACTATTTTACAATTTTGTTTCTATTGATTTCATTCGATTCTATAGAATCGTTCCAACAGCTGCCACAATGAGACAGTTTTACAGAATCAGACGGAGATTATACTTGTAACAATGAAAAACTTGTTGGATGCCTTTCAGCGACCGTACATCAAGTGGAAAAAAAAAGTTTGACTTTATCGTGTACTTTTGTTACTTACTTTGAATCTAATAGATGACTGCGGTATTTAATGCGATTTTTTTCTATGCGGGATGAAATGATCTGTGAAATTGATCTCGATGTTATTTTTGAATACTAGGGGATTTAGGATATTCTTGCTGTGAAAAAATTTCTGCGCGAATCGGGCGTTTTGTGAATTTGATTTCTTTGGAATCGGCACCCCCCTCCCCCCTCGATACGTCCAAGAAAAAAAACCAGATTTATTACAAGTGAACGGAGGATTTTTTTGTGAAACGAAAAATTGGTGATCACCCTTAATTTTTTCGATATACCCAAGACGTAAATATTCGCAGATTGAAATGCACTCACTCTTTCTCATTCTCACGATGCACAAAATTTGCAAGACTGAGCATTCAAGCAGTCCGAATGACGATATATTTGTAAAATTTGATACTTGCGGCTATAAGTACTCTCGCATATTAATAACTCTCGTTCTGTAGGCCATATTTCCAATTTACAGATTCGCCGATCCAGTGGCCGCGGATGGTTGGAACGGGACGCGGAACGCTATTGTAGATCCAAGCATGTGCCCACAAGTATTAGCTGGTATAAAGTTGGGGCAAGAGGACTGTTTGTACCTGAATGTGTACACGCCAAAGGCAAGTACTTACAGAAAATAACGGTACGTTATGCATACATTAAAAAGACTGCCAAGTAAGCAGGTGAACGCATGGGTTTGAAATTTTAGCGTTTAAAACTAGGTCGGAACGTCAATAGTTACATAAACTCGGTTACATATACGTAACTTGATCAATTCATTGAGCATTCTATATATTCAGCTTTTCGAAAATACAAGCTCCACGGTACTTCCCGTGATGGTGTTCATTTACGGCGGATCATACCTCTCCGGATCGTCACAGACCTATGGCCCAGTATACATTGCGGACAAAGATGTGATTTTGGTTACTCTTAACTATCGCTTGGGTCCAATGGGGTTTTTGAGCACCGGTGATGAGGTGGCGTCAGGAAATTGGGGACTTAAGGATCAGGTCCTTGCACTGAAATGGGTTCGTAATAACATAGGAAATTTCGGCGGTGATCCCGATCACGTAACAATCTTCGGAGAAAGTGCAGGCGCTGCTTCCGTTCATCTCCTAACGCTTTCAAATTCGACAACTGGTGAGAAACGTAGAATTAGTTAAAAGTAGACATTCGGCGTAATTAAGTCAAGTCAGGGAACACAAATATTTCCTGAATTAATCCGCAGCGCATTTTGAATTATCCATACATAACTTTCCACGTCAACAGGGCTCTTTCACAAATTCATAACGCAAAGCGGATCCGCCTTATCACCATGGGCATATATACCCAGAGCCGCTTATGCGGATCGCGCTTTCGAACTTGGCGGCTATGTCGGATGTTCAAATGCCACGACGGAATCCCTCGTCAACTGCCTGCGGGAAACCAACATTTCGGACATCTTAGGCGTGTATTCTAAATTTTACACCTGGCGATCGCAGCCGTCAGTCGTCTGGGCTGCGACCGATGAGCCAGACGTGGAAGGCGCGTTTCTTACAGACAGCCCTACAAATTTGATCAACGCCGGTAAGATCCGCGATATACCGTGGATGACTGGCAGTAACCGAGACGAAGGACTGTTCATAACTACAGGCAAGTGTAGGCAAGAATAAGTGTGGATACAACGTTTCGATCATTGCTGGTATATCAAGTCCGACGATCTGCAGCCATATCAAATATTGCGCCCGGTTGCCCCAACTTTTTACCCAATATCCACTGGCAGTAATACCACCGATTCAATCAAACCTCGCAATGATCAGTTTCACGTGAAAAACAACCTTATTTAAACCTTGGAAGCATCAGTAGTATCGTCCCTAACTCTGTAGTAATCAGTATAAATTCTTTTCATATATCTGAAACCTGTTTTCCTCAACGTACTTAAATCAGAACTCTACGAAAATGAGACACTCTTGAATGACTTCGTGGAGAACGTCGACTCCGTCTTGCCGGTTTTGTTAAGCCTGACGTATCAGGAGGATTCGGGAGCTGCTTGGGTTAAATCCATAAAGTCGTTCTACTTCAACGATGATTTCTCAACTAACAAAACCGAGGTGGGAATGTTGAAAGAATCGAAACGTGTGCAACTTTACTATGCATGCTAAAACAGTATTTTTCATCTGCCCGCAGATACTCGACAATCTTACGAGGCTCATAAGTGACGCTCGCTACATATATCCAAATTACGCTGCGCTCCAACAGCAGCTTAATCTAGCAGGAAATCCGCAATATTTGTACACTTTCAATTACTTGGGTTCCCTCAGTTTCACTTTCTTTTACGGTGGCTCTACGGTGGAATATGGTGTGGCACATGGGGATGATCTCATTTACCTATTTCCACTCGAATCGACGTTCCAAATTTTTAATAAAACCATGAGCAGTGCTGATTTGGAAATGGTGGAAACGATGGTAGAGCTGTGGACGTCCTTTGCAATCAATGGGTACGAGGTTAACATAAATATTATTAATTTGTGCCAACAGGCCGGTAATTCCTAGCCGTTTAAATAGTTAAACAATAATTATATTTTCAGAACACCCGCTATTTCCGGTGTCGATGGAACTACGACATGGACGCAGTACTCAACCGACGACAACTACCTTCAGATCGGAGATGGTTCGGAACTTGAAACTGAAGTGAAAAGTGGTTTTTTAAAAGAACGAATGCAATTCTGGGCTAATCTAAACGCGAATTCGAGCGCTGTAGCAAACTAAGGTTTTCGGCTTACGTTTGTATTTCTCATGTAATGTAAGAACGTTTTACCAATCTTTTTTGTCTGTGTTATGTACGTAAAATAATCGGCAGTACAAAAGAACGCATCGAAATACAAAAAAGTGCACTTTTCTACGCTAATACTAAAAAGTGTTCTTTTCAATACTCTGCTAGAGTGAAAAAAAAATTGTTAACCATACTTTTGTTATATAAAGTATCCTGTGTACCAAACTAATTACGCTCGGCGTATCTTACGTTATTGATGAACAATCTATTATTATCAAGCTGAGCCTGAAATAAAAGGTGACCACATTCGAAGTTCTTATTGTAATTATTATAACTCGAATTAATGACATTAAATGTGTAATGAAAGGGATTAAATATTTGATAATTTCGGATTGAATGCTGTGTCGTTTTCAAATCAATATTTTTTTCTCAAGTACCTTCAGCTACTTACGAAATAAAATTTGATATTTTTTGGCTACGTTAGGGTGTACATTGTAAGCCGTAATAAAAAAATCCTGGTTTTTCGCGATCTTCTTGGATGGATTATTTTTCGCTGGTAGTCTGACATTGATCGCTGGTATTATTAAGCAGCTGGTATATTGATTAAATACCAATCATTTAATATATTGCATTTTGCAGGTATTTAATACATAGTGCTGCATAACATTGAATTTTCGTTTCAATGTAAATAATTTAAAGTTTAGGAACTATGGAATTCCGATGAAATTATACATTCATGCAGCATAGCTTCAAATTTTGACCGACAGGCTGACTAATATTTGTCTAAAAACCTATTTCTCGGCTATTGTGAGTTCGAAAACGTAAACATTCATCGAAATTAGAAATAATTGTGTTCGACCGAAATTAGTATTATTTCGATACCACTATTTTTTTGATTTCTATATCTGTGAAGAAAAATAAAAATATCCTACAGCTATTTTTGCAGAATCAAGCGCCTTGCATAAACATACTGAAAACTATTCGGTTCCGATTGATAAATAAAATATTTGGGAATTGATTGTGATCAGAAAAGATCACAGACTATCTTGTTATCGATTTTTTAGGATTCCATAGTTGTGAGAAATTCAAATTTAGCAATAGAATAGAAAAAAGAAGATAGAACATCGATATCAGCTATTTTTACCTTTAAAAGTTACGCGGAATCCAAGTTCAATAATTTAATGATTCGCGAAGTCGATCAAACTGACAAGCCGGTGGTGCTGCTTTTCCGCTATCTTCGCGAATTGACGCAGTTGAAGTTAATAACGTTATCATAACAAAACATCGGGGAACACATTACTATTTTGTTATTTTTGCAACGAATTTGAAAAAACTGAGATTTCACAACGTGAGCGTATGTCCGGTATTATTACAGTTTACTTAATTTCAAACAATTCTTTAAACGAAAAATGATAGCCGGTGTTTCGAAGATTGGAAAAGGAAAAAGTCAATCAAGAGACGGGCTTGTGATCGACCGATTTTACCGCGAGCATGATGCGTGTGTCAGGTTCAAACCCGTTCTGAGCATGGATCTGTTTTTGGCGGTAGTTAATGGTTCTGATACAATAGTTACAATTCATTTTTCTCCTTCACTTTACCTTTTTTTCAGCTGATTACGCTTTCCGGAATTCAGCCGACTCGTACTTTTCTCGCAAGCTAAATTATAGGCTGGGGTTGAGTTGAAAGAAGCTTCTGCCGATCGTTGCAGTCGTTAGAGTAATCCGATTGATGCCAAAGAGTGCACACCGTCTGGAGAAGGGATCGCGAAATTCAAAGCCAACTTGGAAGTGAATTAACCCTTCGTTAGCAACGTGCTCCTATTAATTCCTCCGTCTTGGCACGGTCTGTAAAGCTACGACCTCAAAGCACCTTGGTAACGATGGTGAGTCGCATCTGACGATGAACTGCAGCAGGGATCGATGCGGGTATTGAATCTCTTTTCATCATCGTCACCAATCACGCTCTGCGATTTGTCCCAAGTCGATCAACGGGATATTAACATTAACAAGCTACGGTTAAGTGAGGGATTTCCTGGACTTACGATCCCCGGTGTGCGGGTAAGAGGCTGCGGTACACGATGCGACTTCCTGCTAACTGTCTTTTACCCCTGGACCTTCACCTCCGGGCGGTACAAAATACCAGACCAACATTCAACGACCTCCAACAAGGTTGATTCGTTCCTTTCTGTGGTAGGAAGGACTGTATATCCCATGAATCATATGCGAGGGCTAGGAGGTGGGAGGTCCAAGGGTTTGGGTGTAACCTGCGGAACAGCTTAAAGGGTCACAGCCTTCAAGGTTACTGCCCACGGAGTCGTTCCATCCATTTTAGACTTCCTGTACCGACACTGCGTTCGGGATGATTATAATGAGTAGAAACTTCTGTCAAGATTTTTACTTGACTGTACCTATGACTGTCCCTCTAACCTTCATTACAATATCTTCGATCATCCGTGCACCACTGCAGAGCTCCGTAGAACGGCCCTATTATGATTCGTTTTACTGGCTGTATGTTCGTCGAAAGAATAGTCATTCAAAGCGAGTCTTTGTCTCGGGTTCAATTGATCAAATTTTACGGTGGTAAACGACTTTATAGGTTGAATTCATTTCTACTACCATAATCTGAGCTGATGGTGCTAAGTTTGCGCTCCAATGTTGTATCAGCTACAGGATTGTCGCGAAGATCTGGTGAATTTCCAAAGCTTTTCGACCTAAGAATGAACTCCATGTCTGGAAAATTCCAGTGATTGTGTAAAACAGACGACAAATACAGCGACCAGAAAGCTATGAAAATATCTTCGTTACAAGAGGTTATCTCTTGAAGAATTCAGAAGGTGTACAATGTGTACGTAGTTGAAAAATTCTGACAGCATGGGTATTGTCACGTACCCTTTTTGTCAGAATTTAAGTAAAGAGAATTTCCGTCGCACCATCTCGTTTTTATTACTTCCATCATATCTCTCCGAGAGCTAAACGTGTTTTTCGCTGGCATTAAGAAAAATCTCGTTTAGAAAGTGAGAGTGGAGGTGGAAAAGAACCGTACCTAATTAGAATAAAGATGAATAGAAAATTAAAAACTTTTTTCTTCTTCGTCCTAAACAATTCCCATCTATTTTGAACGCGAATATGACTGACATTGCTGTGAAAGTGCGTGGACTGGGCGACGGTGGCGAGTCTTAAGTTAAGAGGATGGTAGTCAAAGCCTGCCGTCTAAACCCTGGCTTAAACGTGGCTGGCTAATTACCAAGTGCCCTCTAAGCAATTTGGCCGAATAAATAAAAGCTCCAATGGCTTCCGAGCATTCGCGTCGAAGCTCTTGCCCGCAGGCGCGGAGATTACTTCGGACCGTTAAGTCGAAGCGCTTGGCTATAACTCAGAGAAAAATATTTCAAATGAAATAAGAATAAAGTAAGAAGGGAAGATCGGAACAAAGTAAGGAAAATAAAAGAAGAGAGGAAATCGTTCCAGTCGAAACGTCGTTGGGGAAACGGCCGGTGTACTTGAGCAGAAAAAGGCCATTGATAAAAGTTTCAATCGAGTCTCTCTTCTCTCTCTCTCTCTTTCTCTCCATTTCCCGAGTATAATATGTATATATGAATTGCGAAGAAAAGTCCGAAGATACATTTTTCCTCACGAATGCGATACCTCGTACCTGTTACGGTTATTTATGTCAGAACTCAAATGTCGGAATTTTCAAGATCGATGCGACAGCTTGATTCCTCTCCGATTTTAAATCCACTTACGCAAGTATCTGGAAGTCGAGTGCAGGGACTAGTATACGATAGAATACTGTCGGAACAGGGCTCAATGACAACCCGAAGGCCTACGATCCTAGACGAGTATCTCGGGATCGAGGAATTGCATTACAAAAATAGTAGAGGGATGAAAATATTTATCTTTGGGTCAAAAACGTCAAAGTTATTTCTAATGCTCCGAAGAGAGCTTTTTCGTACGGACTCTCAACCTCGGTGTTCGCACATATACACGTACAAGAACGCCGTGTCGTCGTCAGTCCACTTTGGCGACCCCGACCCATTCCTCGACCTCGAATATACTTTTCCTATATTTTTTACCGCCAACAGCCAGGGATTCCCGCAGGCCGAATAAGAATCTGGTCGACTCTTCCCGAGCTCGAGAAACGTTCATCTTGCTCTACAGTCCGCCTAATTCGCAAAAAACCACCGAGGATATAAACGTCAGAGGCAGAACTTGGCCAACCATTCGTCAGCGCTTTTCGGGGATGGATGATTTGACAGGTCAAAAGGCTTGGCTCGTTTGATCAATCGGAAACAAGAATACTCGCTCATGTTAAAACGCGAAAACATCCCAGTCATACGAGTATTTACGGTCATATATAATATTTGTGGACCGTTACAGATCGAGTAACAGGTAGACAATCGTACAAGCGATGACTTCTATTACTCATATTGGACGCAACCGGAAGTGGTTTATACCTACATCAGAAACGAAAAGTATTTTGGAGTCGAAAGAGTTGATTGATCATGTGTCAAGTTGAAAAGAAAAACGACGCATGCCTGAGGACTGAGAACGGGTGATTCTTTTTTCTATTCACCTACCGAGAGGAAACGGTGAAACTTAGCAGTTTGATGCGAGCGACTGTCTGCAAACGTGCAAAATAATGAAATTCTTTCGGTCGATGAGATCGTTTGGCGGCAATATTTTCGTTTGCAATACAGGGGAGCCAACTTCAATCGGCGTACGCGATGTCAAACTCCCGCGTTAATTGGCGAATTAAGGTTATGTTGTCATTCATAACGACTCATAGGAGTCATCGGTCATTGGTCAGTTGACACTAAAAGTTTTGCAGGCATTTCCGAATCATAACGTCATCTACCTGAAGTCTGCGATAACTAAATGAACTCGTATCACCTGTACATAACCTCCATAAGCCGTGTTTCACAGATCAAGCTTACGGGTGGCCAGCCTGACGACCTGGCTCGCGCATGCGCAGTTCGTCACTCGATCTGTTGAGTTTTTACGCTTTTTTCCTGGTATGTAACTAACAAAAATTCGAACTTTATTTGCTTTGCTCGATCGATTTACCCCAATATGATTGCACATTTATTTTGACGAATATATTTGACCCGTTTTAACCGTCAATATTATTGTTATTGAAAATAATTTTTTATTTTACTACTGTAAACAGTAATTTGACTCGGGATTCTGCACTGCAATAAACAAAATGAAAATTGAACTTTCGCGTATAATATCTATCGTTTTTTACACGACCCACATGTCATTTACATGACACCGCGAAGTGACATGTCATGGAGCTGCACAACCTACCACAGGGTAGTGGCAGGCAACACATGCACGCGCACACACACGCATACAAAATGTGGCCACGCGTACAATCGATTTATAGTGGGTCCCGCAAGGTGTAACTTATGACTGGGAAAGGAGAAAAAAGAAAAAATTGCTGCGTAAAAAATCACCCCAGTCAAGCACAAGGCCTTGCTTTCCCTCGATCGATGGGATAGATATAGATATGTATGTACGTAAAACGTGAGGGTAGTAAAAAAAGTTGAAAGCTGCTGCCTGAGAATAAATTTTATGAAAATTGTATATTTTGATTTTAATTTTTTTTTTCTACTTCCATCTACCGCAGGATTTCATATAATTTCCGCGAAGGAAAACATTTTCCCATCTAGTTGAATCTGAACCCTTGTTAGAAATAGATAAAAATTATGTTTCAATACAGATAAAATACATTATTGACCTGTTATTTTAATATCTGTGACTGTGATGAAAATCCAACTGCCGGAAATTACGAACAAGCGAAAGAAAAGTAGAATAAAACTTGACCGATTGGTTATCGTAAGAATAAAATGCGATTGCTACGAGGGTGCTCGTTGCATTTTAATATACGACTGAACTATCCAATAAAATACAAATCCTTTGCTTAATTTCCGGTTCATCGGCCACTGGATTTAGCACTAACTTTATGCGATTCGGGCCAAGAGGCAGGGGTCAAAGAAAATGTACGCGATGATATCAACCATGGGTCAAATTTTTATCGGTTGTTTTTGCCACAAGAAGAAGGAAAGAAATGTAGGTTACTCTGTGGGCGGAGGATACCAAACTCGTAAATTAATAGACGCTGTAGCCAGCAGAAACGAAGCGATCAATTCCGCCGACTTTATTAAATCAATATACCAAAAGTCCCCTTCGTAGAAATTTTTGCTTATTCTATAAATAATGGGATCCGGATTTTAAGGCAACGGATTTTTTTGTGTCAAGTTATCGTTTTGGCCTCGTTTTCTTCATCGTATTCATTGATTACAAACACCGGTAAGAAGCATCAGAATTCTATGATCACGTGCAATGAACTCTTAACGAGAAGTTATCGACTCTAACATTTCGAGCTCGAATCGGGGCTGCAGATCGTGTAGATTGCAATTAGCTCGAGAGTACGCCTCGTAATTAAAAGTTTAGAATAAATCGTAAGTTGAACGTACGATGGTGAAAATTGAAGATTAAAGTTAATTCACAACGAAACAATAGAAATAAATGCGTAAATAATTATTGTAGCTGAACGCGTGCAGTTTTCACGTGAATTTATTTATGTGGCTCAACATCGATGCCGGGGCTTCATGAATATCCCATAACAAGGTCCTCGAGTCCATGCCCTTGCATGGCTTACAAGTCCCTTTAATTAGAGACTCGAGCTTTGATTACCTCCGCTAAGCTCGGCTTGTTGAATTACCACAGTCGCGACCTTGCGATCAAGCATCATAAGTCTACTCCTCGGCGTTAATTAACGATTAAAAATATAACCCACTCCTTGTTCAACATTTTCAAGTGTAATTTAGCCCTGTGCTGGTATCTCGCTAACATGTCATGTCGAATTACGAATTATTTATTCTGGCTGTTACTCTGGTACCGTGAATCGGGTAATCGAAACAGCTGTGGAGCAATGCGTAATTCAATATCGTCGTGAACGAGACGTGAATAACCTAATACAGAGTTAAATGTGCACACTGAGAAAACTGATTATTTAGGAAAAAAGGAACGTTGATTTTTCTTCGATCCGTGAGACGAATAACTGGTTGCATAAATTGTGTAAAAATTTTGTGAAAGAATATGTAAACAACTTATTCTATCGTGCTTCGTATCAATTTTTTACACTTTGAACGAACAATTGTAAATCGTGCTTACATGTTTTTAAATCTTCCGTCGATCCGTTACTTATTATTCATCAAATATCTTTGAGCTGATAATAACAAGTC
Organism: Neodiprion virginianus; assembly: GCF_021901495.1. Classification (NCBI taxonomy): domain Eukaryota; kingdom Metazoa; phylum Arthropoda; class Insecta; order Hymenoptera; family Diprionidae; genus Neodiprion; species Neodiprion virginianus. Next base: position 11,070,996 of record NC_060877.1, on the reverse strand, counting down.
AATTTCATACAATTCAAAAAGAAGTATTAAAAATTCTTTGCTTTCGATTAGCGTGATAGCATCGTGCCATTTTCAAAAATCCAATCCTTTGCTCTCATGTTCACGTAACTGATTCCGAAAAATTTTATCATAAACAGAGAGTGTTAATAGGTTCCAAAAATATTTGAATATTAATGGTTTGTTGATAAAAAGTATTTTTCTGAAAGGCATCACAATCGGAAAAATGACGACTAATCGTGCTTCAAGTTCGATTTTTTTAAATTTTCGTTTTGAAGTACGGTTTACAAAAATTCATCAATTGGAATAAAAAAAAAAAAAAATAACCGGATTCAGAAAAAAAGATTTTGAAAAAGCAGGTTGAACAAACATAAGTGCAAACGCATATTAATTGAATACGATGACGGTATTTTTTTCATCATCCCTCAACGACCGTCTGCAGCAAGCATAATCGAGTCGAATTGAAACATGCGACCTTGGTTTGCCTTGGAGGTAAATATTTCGCTCGATACCCGGGACGAACAGGGTACGAAATTAATTTCGTATGTAGCCAGGATCTCGGCACGTGCTTAGCTATGAATTCGTAACTCGTACCTACGCCGAGAGCCTCGAAATGCGGTTGAATTTTACGTAGCTATGAGCGCGAGTAAAGTTGAATATTCTTTCGGGGTGCCGATCTTTTCGGTTATTTTGACTCCGCCTTGATTATTTCATCAGCAATCGGCGGCTGGATGAAAATCCCAGGGAGTAAAAAGCGGCGCAACATCAGCTACAAAATTTCGGTCATCCTCCCGGGATGATCGAGGTCAGGGGTTTATTTCGAGGTGAAGAATCGGGGTGAAATGAGAACATGCCGGGTTGAAGTTCCGAATTTAAAAGTTCCGAAAGCGCCAATTCCGAATTATTTCGTGGCGAAACTTGAAGTGAAGAAATCAAACATTTCAACTTTGTTATGAAACAACAAAGTTTCGAATGGTCGGAAACGTGACGGCTCAAAGTCTCAAAGTTCCGAAATGCAAGATTCCAAAAATTCAAGTTACGATAGAGGCAAATTCCTAAAAATAAATTTGCGATAGAGCAAAACTCCGAAAAATTAAAATACGTCCATATAGCGTTGTTTAGTCAACGAATAGGTGTAAAAAATTAGAAAAATCGAAAATCAGAATAACCAGGATTCCGAATGTAAAAATATCGAAAATCCAGAACAAAGCAAGATCAAACCAGCGAAATTTCACCATCATTTCAAAATCTTGGATCATTTAGAATTTCGGTGTATGAAATTTTTAAATTGTCTCATTTTCGCATTTTGTCTTTCGAGAATTTTGCCCTTTCGAAACTTCGAACTTCGGCTTTCGGACCACTTGTGACAAAAAAAATCGAAATTTGGCGCTTTCGGCACGTTTTAAATTCGGAATTTGAACCTGGTCGTAAATCAGGGAATGCAGGCGGTGAGTCTGGATTCAAAAATAGCAGATGCCGAGATGCGTCAGATACACGCGCGTCTTTTATCCGAAATGCGAGATTAAAAAGGAGCAATACGCCCCTAACTACGAGGGGTAATCGGCGTTTTACTGCCCGGATCCCGGCTCCTGGGATGTAAGGATGATGTATATATCGCAGTCGGTAAAGTGCGCCGAGACTCGGAGCCTCTTTATGTTGTGTCCCAGGTACCCTGAACCTACGCACCCCTCGTTTTCAGCTCCCTCAACGACAACGGCGCGCCTATGCCGAAGCGTAAAACCGGATGTATCTTCGTAACGGTTCGTGCGAATGGGCTCCCGTTTTACGCGATACCGTAGAAGATGGGTAGAATTCTCGGTGTCGAAGGTCGAAATGAATGGAAGTCAAGATTTGACGTTTCGGCCCTCCTCAGGAAAATTTAATTACTCAGAGGTGGAACCTTCAACACCAAAGAAAATCAAAAAAGGCCGCAACAGCGGTGAAAAATAAAATCGAAAATACTTTTTTCAGGAGGGCCTTCCATTTTTGACTTCCATTTATTTTGACCGTTGACACCGAGAATTCTGCACACATTACTCGAGATAAGATCGAGAAAACATTCAACATTGTGGAAGGTAGTGTAAGATATAATTGAGAAAATCTTTACATATGTATGTTAAATAAGCCACGTGACTTGGACTGATAAAATCGCAAGGTTTTTCAAACGGCTCTTTATTTACGCGATGGTAATTGATTACCTACGTTCCACCAACTTCTTATCGTTGCAATTTTTTCAATGAACTGTGTGAATGCGCGCTGAGCTAATAGTTTTATTTAATTGCCTGCACAAATCTGTGATAGTGAAAAATTGAATTGTGAAAAATCAAATAATGGTAATCATGAAATTAAAAGAGAGATCCGAATTTTGAATTGCTAATGGACGAAACAATGAGCAGGAATGTGTGAGTCACATTTCAACTGGAATTTTGCAGGCTCTATTTCATGAGAATATTTGAATCAGTTCAATACTTTTGAATCTCAGGATTAGTATCAGTATTCTTTGTATAAACACTTGAAACTAAAGAATCGACTGGAGTCTATTTTTGTTACAATTACATCGAAAAGTCTGCATATTCTTTGACGGTATTTATAATTCAATTTTCGAAATCTGAAAATAAAGAAGGTACAGCAAAAAATTCTGTTGCAACTACACTCGTACATTGAATATTTGACACAAGCTGCATATTTTATTTCTGTAATAGAAGCAGATATCTGTTCTTCCTTTAAAATTTTGATAGTTCATTAAACGGAATAAATCATCTACCCGAAATGACTGACATCAACGATTTGAAGAGCGCCGAATGTATAAGTCTATTTAAAAAAATTATTCGCCTGATCAGCAATTCCCATCGAAATAGAAGAAACAATTTTATATAAAAAAATTTTTGAATCTCCTTATAACCCGGAACAGATATCCCCCAACTTTACCTCCCGAAAAGTTTCACAGAATCCGCATGAATACATAAGTAACGTCGACTTAAAATTCATTAATCACAATCTGACTCCGAAACTTCCGACCATTAAATATCTATCGATCAACCGCACAAATGATTTTCAACGGTGTATTTCACGATTTGAACATACAGAAAAGCTTCTTACGAATCGCATATACCTACAGCCAGTACGAAGGTACTTTTAACGAAGGGCTCTTAAGTTCCCAAGGTGACAGCTTTAATTTCAGTTTATGGGGTAATTAGGGCGGCATAAAAATGCGACGAATACCCAGCCGGACCGGCTGACAAGAGTTACACGAGAGAGTCGCCGATAGAGCGGTGATCGCCTGCCGGGAATTGCAAGTTTCGATCCAACATCTCTCCCACTTTGCTCCTCAGGGATGCTGGTGTAGCGGCAACGACCATGGGACGAAGCGTCTCTAAAGCCGGTTCTTTATTACGCGTCGGGCCATAGTTTAATTAGCATTTCTTGCCCAGGTCAGTCCGTACACAACGAGACTAAACTAAACGAGTCTTGCTCGCTGAATGTACGGAGGACATTTGCAGGTTCGTCGGTACGTCGAGTCGTTGGCGTGTCTCTTCACCTTGTTTGCCAATTTTCTTTCTTTTTTTTTTTAGCCTTTTTCGCCGCGTTCATTTTCATTTTTCTTATCTCTACCCGGCTGAAACGCCACACAATTTTAGCCTGACTGAGATCAGACTGTGGCTGCTACTTTTTGTCCTTTTTCAGCCATGGAATCCACCGACACGTGTAATAATTTCGGCATCAAGATGCGGACTTGTGCTTTAGGCCTGTTTTGCCTTCGCCGTACAGGAGAAGATGATCCACGAAGTTTCCATTATCTTTATAAACTTTATTAGCTTTATAAACTTTTACTATGTACGTGAAATTTCTACGGATGTACGTCCGTGTGGAGAAACATACCGAGGCATTTTTTTGTTTCCTTTAAATCGGGCAAGATTTTCAGTTCGAATACTTGATTTGCTAAATTTTTTTGAATTTTATCCCACTACGGTTATCGAGAGAAAAATAAACGATTTTTCGACATTTTTATCCCAAAGTTTTCATCACTTGTGAATTTTTAAAACATTCCTAGTTTTAAATTCTCACATGAATACTAACTCAAAAACAAAAAGAGATATTGGTAAGAGTCCAAACTCGTTGTTTTTTTGCACTTGAATCGTAGTGTCGTTACAAAAATATGAAGAAATCACACTTCCTCGAAATCACCAACTTTTATGGATTATGAACAAAATAAAATGAAAAATTATCTTCTATTATGATGGTCTCATTTTGTTTCTTTGCCAAAAGCGTTTTGAACAGAATTCACGAAGGTTTCTTCATGAATTTTCAACAGACTATCGATCATTATGGACCGATCACTCGTTACATTTTTATTATATTATATATTTAAATTTGAGCTTGTCGAGTTTCTATCATTATATTTAAACTGATAATAAAAATGTAAAGCGTGATTGGCCCGTAATGATACTTGGCTTTTAAGATCATCGTGACGAAAGATAATTTTTTAAATTTTGAACTGAAAAAAGGTGGTGTGAAAGAAGATGTGATTCCTTAATATTTTTTTCACGAATATTGACGAAACATTCAAGATGAACAAAATTTCTTTTCATTTTTTCGATATTCTTCTTAGTTTTCGAGTTCTATTCGTTTCAAAAGTTGAAGCCAGGAATTTCGTGTGTTTTTTTTTTTAAATCACAATCGAAAAGTAAATTGAAATAAAAATTCCAATCACATCAGCTGTAACAATTCGTAGTTGTTTTATTATTTCAAGGAATCTCGAGGTGTGAAAAATTGTCAACACAATTCTTTCGCGTGTCCGCATTCTGCGATGTCGAAAGAAAAAAAACAAGATAAAGTTATTCCAACATTACTTTGTACTCAGGTACGCTAGCTCATTACCATTTACATTCTCAGTCTTCTTCCTCGGCTGTTTTTTTCTTCTTATTTTTTTTTTTTTTCTTTTTTTGTTCTCGCTTATTCTGCGTGCGAAATTCGTCCTCTTTTCAGTCCAGTCACGTGGCCCAGACGTCACATCACCGAATATCTCAGTTTTTGATAAAAAATTAAACTGGTTCAATCGAGGATAATTCTCACGTTTGCATGAGCGTGAAGTTGAGTGTTTTACAGAGCTAAGCGAGCATTGCATCAACTCCGAAGGTTTCATGCAGGGTATGTAAATATTATACGAGGATAACAGCGATGAGATTATCCTGTGATGGAAGGACGGAAAAATAGTGCTTAAAAAAATCCACCATTTCGGAAAGGGTCCGAAATTCATTAAGTTATAATCATGTTCCAGTCGACGGTATTTGAGGATATTTGAAATAGGATAGAAAGAGTTTGACGCGAATTTTCTGTCACCCTGTTTTGCCATCGCGTGAGAAATTTCTCTGCAGTTAATTTCCCAATCAGAACCAACGAGAATCTGCGAATGAAATGAATAATATAGCGATTACCGACCCTCCTGGAATTCTTAGATAGAAATAAAGGTTGGTCGAACGTCTGTTGAAACTTTTAAATTGCAATATCCGTTTTCCATTCTCATTTCAATTTACAACGCCGGGGATGTAATTAGCCATACGTTGAACCTCGAAAAAGAGAACGTTCTAAATTTCTTCACTGGAACATTATCGCAGAGTTGATTATTTTTAATGCTCCCAAATCCCTCAAATTGTACGGACTGAGTTTATTCGCCGCATAAATTCCGCAGATAAGAAGCGACGCTGATTATCGGCTAATAATTCGTTTACACAATGGGATTACCAAATCGCAGGCTACTTGGCTGTTCCTTTCTCAGGCAGCTGGCTATTGCCACGATGTTAACAATAAGAATTTTCTCATTTCCGCAGGCAACTCACGTATAAAGGAAGCAATATTTCCTTCGGCCGCAGAGTTAGAAAGTGGGAAAAATGGTGAGAAATAAAAAAAATAAAATAAAATAAAAAATAAATACCGTAAAAGGCGAAAATAAAGGCAAGGAGGATAAATGATAAATATGGAGGATTGCTAAGGAGCCTGAAAGGTACTGAGCGACTTCCTGAAGCAAGATTTTTCCCGTCTTGTGGCCAGCAACGAAGCCTACTAGGTCCAACCGCCGCGTGGATCAAAGATTTATTTATATCAACCGCTTCCGGATTCCCGGCTGCTTCGTCTAATTTGAGAAATGGATTCCATTCTCTCTGGGTCAAGAAAGAAAATTAATAACAAACCGACGCAAATTCTTATCTTACACACGCATTGTTTCGAAATTTATGTAAAGGAGACTGCAAAAAATTACAATGACTCAGTTTTGTAATACGAGTAAAGTGCGAAAATCATGCGAATAATCAAGTTTGTTCTATAATTTGAAACATCGAACCGAGTGACTGATAAAATGTTTTATAATACACGAGCGTCAGATATTCTCGTCATTTCATTACACCTAAAAAAACCACTTTATTGCAATCTGTAAAATAAAAAATAAAAATCTCACGTTTAGAATTTTTCAAAATACTTTCATCCTTTGCGAGTGCGGAGTTGAAATTGATTTTCGGTCGATAATTTCTCAACTCAGAATATCAGAAACATTAAATTTGCCCAGAAATCAGTTAATTCATCGTAATTAATACACGTGTAATAAAGTTCGAAAAAAAGTTCTTTAAAAAATTCTTCCCCATTCGTTTGATTGCCATGGCATATTTTTTAATGAGTCTTGTATCTAGCAGTGCTGAAAATAATATTCTGGCGACAAATAAGCGTCGGAGTAGGTCGAGTGCTAATGACTCTGACCACTTTTCGCTGTCTCGTACTCGCCCTTGAGTATAGTGTGCTCAAAATTATAACCCTCTTGAAGCGCAACTGCTTCTACCTTCGTCCTGCCGACCAGTACTCAGGAGATAAATTATGACGCTCAAACTGTCTTGCGGAAGACACAAACGCCATTTCGCTGCAGACCGTATCCCACGTTTAGTGCGCGTGTTACGAAGCTTCTCAAGGTCCCGTCTTAATTTCAAGTTAACTCTGGTGTTTATAGGTGACAACTTCTTTCTCGTCCATTTTCATGTCTTTGTACGCAAAGGACTATCATCAATTCGAGAGTGTCAGATGCGGACAAATGAATTTGTATTCGTGGCGAAAAATGAAATCAAAAAAATTAAACGTCCTTTCCAACGGACCGTAAATCAATACTGGCCCTTTCATTCCGCTTGTTCGGCATCCGACAGCTTCGTTTGTTTAATTTTTCGTACTTTTCTTGGCTACGTTATTATTGTTATTAACGTTTTTCGCCCGAGAGGCAAAAGTGTAACATACGAGCTCTGGATACGCTGCGCTGGGTCTGAACAAACTTGTTCAGAAAAACGTGAAACATAAATTAGCGAAAGATTGCACTCACATTCAATACTCATCGTCTACGGTAAACTATTCGCTCAAATTCCGCCAAAAGTTATTGCGCGGAATATCCCCCACCTTGAACCTGAACCCCCGACCCAATCCAGCAGACTACGAATCTCCGGATTCACCGTGTATCAAATTTATAGTTCACATCACACACCGAACCGCAATTAAGGATCTTCGTCCTTTCACAAAAGGTATCCTCGCGTGGGATACAGAGAGGATCAAAATCCTGCCGGTTAATTCCTACTGCCATTTGAATACCCGCAGATCTGACAATGAGTCAGGAGTCACCATAGATTGGAGAGCCGAAAGATATTCCTAAAATCTGCGGGGGACCTCGAAACTGGAACAGCCAAAGCTGCTCGTTCACCATGGTATTGTTCTCTAGTTTCTACGCTACGCTGCGCTGGTCGTTGGGATTGCGCAAATGCCTCTTGTACGAACCACACACGCTGCTCCGTGTCACCTGAACGATGACAATCGTCGGTCTCTTGTACCCATTCATGGTTCATTATGTATGCCACTCATGCCGGTCCCTTGTTTGGGAACTCGGTTCGCCGACTCCCCGGGAGTTCCACTTTGGGCCGTTACCACTTCACCGGAAGTCACAGCGGAGCTGCGTCTGGGATTTTTTTTGATCCTGCGGGATGCCTGCTTTTGCGGCTGAAACTCGTGCGAAAAACCATCCTCAAGTTGAAGCGTAATTTTTCCTTCATATGGGAAGAAGTGAGTTTTTTCAGATGTGAGATTCGACCGATAGTTCCAAAGCTTGTGATAATAGACAGAATCTAACGTTCAGCTTGAATAATGTGACAAATGAGTGAGAAATTTCAACGTAATCAAACCACCGTAAAGTCCAATTGAGTATCTTAAATCGCAGCGAATATTTACAACTGCTGGTTTTTAATCTCTGAAGAATGGAAGAAAGAATAACGAAAAAACTGTTTCTGCGAGTCATTCTCGTTGTGGAAAATAAAGAAGCTTTTCTTGTAAACTTTTCAACCGAACTTCCGACCTTTCGACAGTCGCTCATTTCCTGCGGCGAAAGGGCAAACTTTCCATGGTTAGATATTGAAGATTAAAGATTTTCAACCTCGTGCAGAGAGCGGAGCCGCTTCTGCGAACTTTTAGTCTTCCTGCAGACTCTCCTTCCATCCGGGATTATCCTCGAGATGCAAAAGGTATTCCCGTACGGCACAGGAAACAGTCCACTCAACGACTCCCCTCAAAAACTTTTGCGTATTAAAGTCGCCTGCTCTGATTCGCTCCGGTATAAATCCTCGAGTAAAAATTATGTCTCCACGTACGCCTATGCCGTACGCTTAGTTTGTAAATATATTTCTGTTCTTTCTATTGCTTTCGCGATTTTCCATACTTTTCGACTTTCCTATCCGAGAACCTTTTTTTTGGGTTTTTCCCTATCCTGCGGTACCTGGAAGGGTAATCTTCGGCCAGCGTCACATGGTCATATAAAATCTGGCGACCAACCGGCGAGCCAGGTTTTTTCCAGGTTCCGTTTTCCTGACTTCTTTAGCATTCTTTTCAAAAAGTTTTTCTATCCTCTTTTAATATTGCTTTCCGGCACGTATGTGCTTAACTGCCTACTTGCATACGAGGGGAGTCTCTAACCAACTTTTGCGCAAAGCAGTCCACCAGTCTACTCGATCTGAGTACTCGACCTCTCACATCACAGCTCAAATTTCTGTACATACTCTTGTAAATAAATCGCCTACCAGCTCCTACAAGACTGCGTCGTTATTTAGATTCACCCGCACAATCACCACAAAATCTAACCATTTTTTCCCCGAATTCACGATTATTCATATCACGCACCGTAAATTCTTACCGCTGATAAACAACAACGCACTGTTTCGTGAATATCGTCGGCGAAAAATGCATCAGTTTCAACGTCTTACATCAGTCGTTGAGAAAAATCGAACGAAGATTAGAGGGCGGTTCGAAGCGCCGGAGTAACGAAGAGATAAATTGAAGTACGGTACTCTTCTTGCGACGTCATATGCGCCAGACAGACAAGACTGAGAGCACGGAACACAAGACTTGGCCCGGATGCGGGGAGGATGTCTTATTCCGTCGGGCAAAACAACCGGCCAAACAGGCATTAGAGGAGTGACAAACGATCCTCTCCTCCTCTCGCTGACTCTCGTTCTGGGTAACGAATTTCCCGGCCCGTTTGAGTTCGCAGTTATAACAACGGACGAAATAACAATGGCTGAGTTATTGGCCGTTGCTATAAACGCAATAGACAGCTCAACAAGGATAAAACGGCCCCTCCTATATTCCTGCCGATAGAACAAACGATATTTGATGACCACCGAACCGTCTCGTGACAGCCGCGAAATTATTTCCGAATTTCTGACGCTACGCGTGATGCGCGGATATAGATATCGGAGATTGAACGATACCGGTTGGTCAGGCTGCTTCTGAAATTATTGCAGCTTCGATTTTTGCGCTAGGCTTGATAACCGAGAATAGTTGCTGAATTTTTCACCTTTCAATCTGATATGTATCTTGGAATTAACCACAGTCATTTACAAATGTTGTACACCAATATCCGCGGCAAGAAAAAAACTTTTTTGACGTAATTATTGGCGCAAAAACAAGAGTCGAAGAGTTACGGCAAGGATAAGAAATGTCGGCGTTCTACATTCAAATTTATCTATGCATTATGTCAATACTTCGCAATCAATCGAAATTATTTTTTCTTCACTCGATTCGTTAAGATTATATAGTACTTATATATGCATTCATACCATGATTTATCGATTCGAAGGAGATTCTGCAAAAATGAATACGATAAATAAGCGGTTTTTAAGTTGTTTAATGTAACTCAAAATGCGATTGATGTAAATTTTATTCCCATTCAATTATCAAAAACCGTGCCACTCGAAAAATGTCTTTTCAACTAAGTTGTAGTTTTATTTTATCGTATTTCAACTATTTACGGCGATGACAGTCCGTGACGATTGTTTCTGACACAGCTTAGCTTTTGATCAAGGCAAAGAAAATGTTTATTGACATTTGTACAGTGTTTGAATTTTCAAACGACAAACGTGCTCTAAGAAAATTGTTACTGACGTAAGAAATATTGATAAGAACTTTACTTAGTATAATTGATGATAATATTAAACATGTATATTTATTACTTTTTGCTGAACTGTGAGATAGTTGAATTTGTTTCATGAATTAATTTTTTATCCATAGCTGTCTGCATACTTAATGAATTTCTTATTCGGAAGTTAAAAGTATTTCCAACTTGGTAATAAATTTTCACGTCACGTAGCCTGTCAGAAATTTAATATGTTCATTTTTTATTCAAATTAAAAAACAGCTGGTAAAAAGTGTTTGAACAAAACTGAAGTAATTTAAAGTTCGAGTATTTGAGAAACAGTAGCCGTAGGTATAATAAATTTCTTTAATACAAACAATTTTCAAAAATCGAAATATATTACACACGGGGTCACAGCAATATTCCGTTCAAGAAATATTAAAGTTAAAATAAGCGATAGAGAAATTTTCTTTTCCACGCAACCAAGTTCGAGTAAAGACAAAAAAAAAATCCCATAATAATTTGATTACTCAAATTTGTGATAAACACTTCCTACGAAAAAGTTGCAGTGAAAATATCTGCACTGCAAGAGTAACGAAGAAACAAATGTTAGTCGTTTCATTCCTAGTTACGTATCGCGCAGACGGCCCAATTATGAATGGTGGTTTTTAGGCGCGTATAATCTCAATTTATCACCTCACCGCGGTTTCGTTGTTGGTGGTTACTATATAGCGGAAACCATTTATGGCTCTGTGTGCATAATGCAACGAGAAATAAATCTTGAGCAATCTTTTCCCCCGAGGGGTGACTGCAGCCAACGTTTGGCCCCAGCCTCGTCCTCCTTTTTTGAACACAGTAACATAGAAACGCGCAAACTTCCGAAACGGGCGGCTAAATTCGGCATCTCTGAAACTATTCATCCTCGGAATTTTTATCGATAGCTGCATTCCGTCGCGTGATTCGTTTTGCCTCTAACTTCGTCATTCGCAGGTCACGTGGAAACGGCAGTCAGATTATCCGAGCCTGAAACGTAACGGAATCGAGATTGCCGAGTTCTAAAGACGGGACTCTACGCGTCTCTCGAAGAGCCTAAAATATTTCTCCATAAATAGATCACGCTTCTCACTCACAGCACCGAGACGAGAAGCCTCTAGAGCCAGTGCCATGTGTTGTCGGTGGCGCAATCAGCTGATCGCACAACGGATCCCGGTTTCATCAACGCGATGGTTCTTGCTCAATCCAAGAACCGTACCGGGTTCCACACTTTTGATCCTTTTCCTTCGTGCCTCGGGGTTCTTAGCTCCCAACTTCCGACCAAAACTACCAGAAACTAGAGTTATACCCTTGCCGTGGTATTGATGAGCCGCTACCGCTCGAGGCTAAAAGAGAGACCGAGTACTGTGTACAAACTTGCTCTAGATCCTAGCCGGAAGCGGAAACCTGTTCGGGATTTGAACGGCTGAAAATCTTCTGTCTGTGTATTTTCTTCGAATTAGCAATCGAATGAAGACTCCCGCAGTCATCCTACCAATAATATAGTAACTTTTGAGATTCTACAGCGAATCGAATTTTCCTTTGACATCAGATGATCCACAGAACTGCTGCATCTGTTGTGAATCCCAATTACTTTGAAAAACGCATAATTATTCAAAATTACCCTGCTTCCGGCTTCCTCGATTTGTTTCAGTCGTTAAAATCGTTTCCTGTAGTCAAACCTTCGATTCAAAGGATGAAAGAGAGCCAAAAGTGGTCTTTTCTTAAATTGAAAGACCACCATGAATCTTCAGGGTATGAATAAGTCTCCTCTGTATGAACGTCACACAGAGGAGATTGTGTGAAAATTGTCACGTGTCGTAGTGTGGAAATTTGCAAGGGATAGTAGATGGCACTTTCCATAATTTGGCACCACTGGCACATACACCCTGCATATGGGTACGATCCCGAGTGAGATAAAATTTATTCGGTCTAATTGAATTGCACTCGTGTCCACGGGGGAGTTGGAGGAAAGACAGAATTTCGCGGGTCCTGCGTAACAAATTTATCCGTCGACGGTGAATGGGGGTTGTAATTCATAAAATGCAGAAACGTTGCGAGGCCTCGATTACTCCAAGAGACATGATTTAAATATCGGTGCTATTGAATATCCGTCGGATCAGTTTTCCATTTTCTGATATCGGATCTCTTATTACTATTGCTTTTTTATCCTCGACTGCTGCACACGGACGTGCTCGAAGCATCAACGATACATACATGATTTAAAAGGCACGAGTGGGAGAAAAAAAGAGAGAGAGAGAGAGAGAGAGAGAGAGAAAGAGAGAGAGAGAGAGATTAAGTGGCTGTTTATGAGCCAAACCTTGTAGGTATCCGTCAAAGTTGGTGGTATCCAGCTTACGAAAAAGAATACGAACTGGAGTAAAAAGTTTCTCCTAACTCGCGAGTTGAAGCATCGTTGAAACCAAATTTCACCCGTAAATCATTTTAATGTGAAACGGCCTCACCATTGTCGACCTAATAACTGCCAACGTTGTGGGTTACCAGCGTGAACATAGATTGGTTAAGGGGGGATCCGGGAGCCTTCGAAGGGCGAGGAAGACTTCATCTCCACTCCACGCACGAGGAGGAATGGCCGATGAATATGAGAAAAGCACGTTATGCAAATTTCGAACGACCGGCATGGCACGTGGTGGGTTCCAACTGTACCTATATCTACTCGGCAGGACGGGTTTGAATAGTCTTTCCGTAAGAAGATAAGATCTCCCCAAGTTTCGCCTATCTCACCCTTTGCCTATTTAGATACCATAGTGTAGCTACAGGGTGTCACGAAAATTATATAGATGTGATGAACCGTGTGAAACGGGGCACTGAACGATGTCACAGAGACGAGAAATTCACGAAGACACTGGGTACCTACACCAATATTTCGATAACTTTCACCCGAACACTTCTTTCCTTTTCGAATCGAAACAGCGCGCGCGCTAAGGCACAAAATTTTCCAACAGCCCCGTGTACTTGTTCCTTCGAGTCCTGACTACTTATCCGAGCAGTGGATTCCACCTGCCGGAGGACACAGTCCGCTGACTGTCGAGCGAGAACAAACGGCCAATAAAGCGAACTCCCTTTACAGGTAGGAAGGCAATGGGACTGCGACTACCAGTTCTACCTAAACCCTCGTCATTATCCGAGAACTTAATCTTCCTATGCTCACACTGGCTTTTATGGGCTCTCCTGACCGAGGCTGCCGCATCGATGCATCTTGCGGCTTTGCTTTGAAAAGTCTTCGACCGACCGACAAGAAATCACGGTGAATAACTTCACACATGATGCGGTATTATACGTGCAGCGACTTGTCCTCGAGTTGCATGCTTCGCAGTTGAGACCGCTTGAGGTGCTTCGGAAGACCTTGTTCAGTAGCGAGAGTACAAGTCTATGAAACACGTTGCGGTTTCTCGAAGTTCTTAATTAGACCTAGCAGGTAGTTTCGCACTTTTCAAACAGCGTAGTGCAGATTAGTTATGAGTAAATTGTCCCTCCTCGTATTTCATCGTCGCAGTAAGCAAGTGCGAGAACCAGTTCCAGGCGCCTTGTGAAAGGCTTAAAGACAGTTCCGGCTCACTCACGCTCCTCAAAGTACCGGAGCCAAATTTTTGGAAATCAGTCGAAGAGGACTTTGCAATGGATGACTTACCTGGAGTGATGGCGGGGAATGGTTCACCGGGCAAAGACGGGGGATGTTCGTCCTCCGGGGATCGTTCCGAAGCGTATCCCTGATCCTGTGGTTCCCCACCGGCGAGTTTACTCAGGCGAAGATCGACGCCACGGTTCAATTGTCGGTGATGCTTCATGAGCTCGCAGTCCGGCTTGTGCACAAGCTTCATGAGTAGATCGTCACTGACTCGTTCGGTCCCCCGTTGTTGGGACATGCTTGAATGAGTGCCGGTGCTTTGCTTGCTGCGATTCGAGTCCTGTCGCCTTTTCGGAAGCGTGCCGACCAGGTCAAGGTCGGAACCCCTGTGGCACTTCTCATCCAGACTCGCACCCCGTCCGTACGTACGAACGGATTCACCATCCACCGAATCTACGCCTTGACTTCGTCGTACCAGGTCAAAGTTTCCGTGCTTACATCTGACTAGGTCCAGATCACTGCTGTGCTGATATCTGAAGAACGGAAGGTGAAAACTGTGAGAAGGGATGAAAGAAGCATTTGAGGCGTTTTCGAACATTCGACTACTATTGAGAAATACGTCAGTTATGATTTCAAGAGATGGAATATGAAAGCAAATGGAACAGTTTTGACGGGTGTGACTGCAAGATCAACAGAGAAAGTTTTAATACAGCCGAGGTCTTGAACCGTTTCATAAAAAAAAAAACGCATTCATTGTCTCGACTGTCACCAAATAATTATTGAAGTTTCAGTTTAATGCACACGGGACTGACTGACGTAAGCTGTACAGAATTGAAGAGAAGGGTTGTTTCACGGTAAAATGGTTATTCGATTATATGTAACAGCCGTCAATTCGGAACGATTGATAAACTCGAATGAGTTTTAAAAAGTATGAATCTATTTGTGTCTGTAGTTGAATTTTTTATTTAAATAAAAATTCGAGTTATACTCTGACTATCAAATTATTGAAATGTAACTGAATAGCTGCATCCTTGAATAATATACGTTAACAGCAAGACGTATGCTGTACGAGAGGTGGTATAATATCACAAAAAAATTCTTGACATCGATAAGTTTTTTGTATGGTATTACTTTTTTAACGGGTGTATAAAAAAAGTTCATTCATAATTTGACCTCATTTTTAACGAAAGTAAGTTATTCACTGAGTGTGAAATTCAATAGTCAACCATGTGTAATGCGTCGTGTATTTTAAATTGAATCGAGACAGTTTAAAGGAATACATTTGTTTAAATTGACTCGTTATGAAATAGATTTTGCCATGTACGTGTATGAATGCTGAGAATAGTTTAGACCCACAGTCTGATTAAGAATGTGCCAAAACGCAAAAAGTATAGACCACCTCATTGAAAAATACCGACGAACATATCACACTGATTAAAATGAGTACTTTTATAGCTAATAAAAAACGGAATTACAATTTACAATTATACGTGCTCATACATTTTTCACGTCTTTGTTTTTCCACGAAGGTTATCAGCATAAGATTCATTTTCCACGCTTAGTTTCGTGTAATTACAATACGTCAGTGATTTAAATTAAGACTGTACCAAGTATTCGCAAAACTCCTCATTTCAAAGCCGTCAACTTCAGCTCTCAATCAGAATTGATTGAGGTTTGAAAACGACGGGCATAAAAAAAATAGAACTTAAATCGGGGACAGAAAGATAATTTGACCTCTCATGTTCACAAGAGAGTGAATTTCAATATCTGCTTTAGAGAATATAAAAATGAAAATTAGTTCTGACAAAGAGAAAAATACATTTGCCAGATAATCTCGCTGTTTATCAGGCAAAACGATTGGTACCGTGATCAGTAAGTCACGAAGGCTCTGCATAACGTATAAACTCGAGAAAGTAGATCACGCATATCAAGTTTCCAAGCGTAGGTAACGCGGTTATTCTGCGCTGAATAATATCTCAGCGCAGAGTAAAGCACATCCGATTGGCAGAGCGTAGAAACAGCGAAGAGTAGCAAAGAATTCATGGGCACTGTACAAGTTACGAGCCAATTTAGTGAGTTAACTCGGTTGATCGCACGGAGCCGGTCAAGGGGAAGGCGGATCAGATAAAAAGAGGTGCAGACAGCAGGATGATATCAACCTTGGAGAAATTGATCCTGCAGCGGAAGCATCTTCCGCTGGAATTCACAGCTCCGTTTCCGCGCACTATGCGGGAGGCGTAAGGTAGTATTTTAGGTGAAATCTATAGGTGACTATGATCTCACCGCCAAGGATCCTCCGAGAGAGAGTCTTGCGACTGGTGCTTGACGAGGTCCAGCGTACCCGTCGGTCCAACATCCGAGAAATGCACACCCAACGGACGTTTTTTGTGCGGTAGAGTCCCTCCAAGGTTTCCGCTTATCGTGTCGGATATCACGTTGTTGTTTTCACCCGGGTGATCATCCGCTGCCTCTTTTCCATCCAGGTGGTTTGGCAGAGACCCGCAGAATTTATATCTGGAAATTGACCCGACGCTTGAATCGAACGTTCAGATTATCATTGGGGGGTCACAATCTGTGTTTCAAATTCACTTTAAGAGGCGTGCCGGATAGCTCCTCGTTACTGTAGGTGAAAATATATTTAATTTTATAAGGCAAGGAATTTAAAAAATATTAATGAATCAGAAACATGACGATATTATCAATATGACAAAGATGATGACGACGATGATTCGGCTTAATTTTATTGAAGGGATCTCTCTCATTCATAGCAGAAATTGAAAAAAGAAAAACCTCGTAATGTCAACTAAATTAACTCAATTTGTTAATGATTTTAGAAAGATCATGTTATTACTTGTTTTCTGCTCAGTACTAAAATCGCGTTGTTTGTCCAACTTCGACGCAATAGAGTTGTTAAATTCTTATAACGAAAATATATTTTGCTACACAGTATTTGTTTAATAATAATAACCTTGAATGATTTTCCATGTATATTCATTGCTGTTGTTATTTGACGAGTTGATTAAACAATTCGTCTAATCCGAGTTGTAGGAAATTGGATTTCGAGGAAAATTACTTTTTCAATTCATCAAAATGTAACGAATCATACGTGGTTGGGGTAAAAAAAATTGTGCAAAATATAATTAAGATGAGATTACCAAGGATCGAACTTTTTTTAATAGAAATTCGAGGACGTCACTTCACGTAAAATATTGAACAGGTATTGTTTTAATTAAATTTCACTTGACTAACTTCGATTACAGTTTTTCAATCTTTTCTTACATCGTGTCTTTAGTTTGCAATTTCCTCCGCAAATTTCTTACTATAAAAAGAATATTCTACAGGGCATGAAGCACCCAGGTTTATCTCATTCTAGCGTTCTTTCTAACCGTGGGATAATACCACTCGACTAATTTCAATTACAATTTGGCAGTGCCTTTTAATTTCAGCATCGTTATGGCTAAGTCGACCTAAAAACCGTCGGATCAAGTGCGTTACGTGAGTAAATTTATGCGCACAACATTTAGCCGGCCATAATTCGCCGCACCAAAAAATAAATAAGTCTATGAATAATGCGGTTACAGTAAACTGACAGCCTCCTATAACCGAAATTCTCTATTCGTATAGGAGTAGAGTTTTATCTCCATTAGTTGCCCGAGCTTCTTACTTTAACACTAAAAATAAATATTTTCAGTAAATTAATGGTATACAATTAGACGAGCCAGACTAAATAAAGAAGAGCTTGCATTGTTCTACTTTTGCTTTGAATTTCCCACATTTGAAATGATGAATAAACATCCGGTTTAAAGTCTGTACTTCACAGATATTAATAAGCTGTTGAGTCCGGACGATTTTAATAGCCAAGTAATTTTTTGTATCTAGCTGTATATTTAGACAAACGATAAAAGAGCTGTTTAAAAACTAATTTCTCATGTGTCGACGACGTTACTCGAATTTCGACCTATATGGAATTTGAAATCGCAGTACGTTTGCTAACTCGTTCTACTAAAAAAATTAAAAAACATGCTCTCCTGTAAACAAAGATTCACGAATTAAATATAACAGCAGAGTTGATTAGAACGAATTTAAGACTGGAACTAACTTTCAACTCATGAAATTCGTGTTCACTGCAAACGCGAAATTAAATCTTCGTATCGCAAATTCATCCTAAGGTTCGCGTAGCGTCCATGGGTGGGGGTAAAGGAAAGGTCCTGTTCTGCAATTTGCTCAATCTCTTAAGTCGATATTTCTTGCCCCCGGTTCCTTGCGAGGGGCGAACGGCTCGGCGGGTCTAAAAGCAGTGATTACCCTCGAACTTTGGTCCCCTCTGGGATTTAGGGGGTTGCGTCGGTACCGACGTCGTGTTCGGTGTTACTTCCATATGACCTAGGTTTCAGGAAGTAGTAATTCCTAATTAAACTTCAACTGACCGAGATCACCTCGTTAGGCACGACGCGTTCATTCGAATACCGCGAGTATATCAGAATTATGGCTGCCCCGAAAGTCCGTTTAAATATACCCACTATTTTATTGTTAGTACGATTCTGTGATTCAAGGGAAAAAATCGACCAATGAGATTGACTTATTTGGCGCATGTGCAGTTGATTTTACAAATTTCAAGAGATTGTCTCGATACAGAACTCGACTGCTTGGAACCGAGTGAAAATCGCTTGTCCTATGGAGCCTTGTTACACCCTCAAATTTTAAGCAAATCGAAAAGGTCTCGAGCTTCGCCGACGTGTCTCCTTAATACCAGCCTAAATTTATCGCTCACCTCTCTCTCTGGCCCCCGGAACAAGGCACCAAGATTTTTCCAACGCTGTTCAGCTTCCCCTTCGGGTCGCAGAGGTTTCCCGATGACTGAGTACGCCGTCCTGTCAACCCTTTGCCGTTGTGACGACTCAGGTTCGACCCCATCGCAGCGTCCTTTTCCACCGCCCCTGTATTTTCCGTTTCCTCCCCCTCCTCCTTGTCCCTGTTCCTCTCCTGCTGATCCTCAGGCTCCTGACGCTGGTTGAGACTGTTTACTCCATCCTGAATTCCGTCGTTCCGATCCCTGCCGGCCGATGAAAAATACTTGCTGATATCCTTGGCATTGACCTTCGACGGAGGCGGTGGAGGAGCCGGATGCCGGAGCCTCTTCACTACGGCGATCTCCTCTTCGTATGGCTGTGAACGATGGATGCGAAGGCTGCTCGGCTCCGCGTTTACCAACAGCCGTTGTACCGCCCAAGGATCTCGTCCACCCACGCAAGCTGGACCGACGGTGACCACCTCGTCTCCTTAAACAATTTTTTATATTTTTGTGTTATTATTACCGCTTGATTTAAAGAAACGATTTAATTATTGGAAGGGTTGATTCGGGGGGTCGAAACACTTTTTGAATAGCGTTGTACGGATGCTTCGTTTGCGAATTCTTTAATTGCAAATGATCCAATGGATTTGAAAAAAACTTTCAAGACTCGTAATGGATTTGCCGGTTGGAAACGCGGCATCGTTTCAAGCGTAAACAAGTTTGTCTGAATTCATAATGTGAACGTAATGTTAAGTGACTGTATAAATATTTGAAATGTAATTAAAATTTCACCAAAATATGTTAACGCAAAGGTTAAATTACTTGGGATGAATTTTCTAATACCTTGAACTAATTCTCGTCACTTCGTACGACATCGTGAATTCAACGGAATTCAAAAGATTGAACTAATATGTCAGATTTCAAAAGACTTCACCTGACTTCAAAATTTTATCAAATTTCAAAACCCACCGACGAATTTTAAATAAGTTTTCGATAATTTTTAATAACTTTTCGAAATTTCATATGAATTTGGAATTATACTCTTTTCCACCTGCGCCTGACGTCACGCACAGTCAGATCTTAGTTTCAAACGTTTTCCGGCATGGTATATATTTGGATTTACGCAACGGTAAAATTCACACGACGTTTGCAATTTCTGGTTCGTAATGGGAATATTTCTGCAGGCTGGATAAGAGATTATTTTTTCACTGACTGTCCGTACCCAGTGGCAGGCTGCCTGTAATCTGGTGTTAATTAACAGGTGTAACCCAGCTGAACATCCCTATCTTTTCCTGCTCTGGATGTTACCCGCTCAAAAAACGGTGCAGAGAACCTGAACACGGTATGAGATAAGCGACGCGATTAATCGCCCCGGTCGAGTAAGCGGGGGAAAATGACCATGTTGAAACGTTACGAGGCTACCTTTACTTTTAAAAGGCGAAGATCGACGAACGGAAGTCCGACGTCATTAGCGGAATACACAATAGTCGTTTCCACGTGGATTAGGAAGGTGTAGCCGTTTATTCCTTCAAGATAACGGGACCGAAAAAGGATCGCTTCGGCTTCCAAGGGGCGTAAAATAAATATAATATCAAGTTTACTTATGCGACGTATACATCGAGCCTGTTGAACCATTACTGACGCCTGTGTTTTTATCCGCCTTACGTAAGTGGCGCTATTTTTCACTTCGATACCGATACTTGAACGCGAAAAACAAGACCGCTCAAAAACAAGATTGAAAATAGGTTCGCCGATAAATAATTGACAAAGACGTATCGTGCAGAACTGTTTTTCGGTTGAGTAAGTTTCATCAATACCGTTTTACGAGTGAGTAAGTATTACAATACGTAAGGTGAAAATGAGTAAGGCAATGAATATAGGATTTAAAAGTAGAGTCAATCTCCAAAAGGCATATCCGTGTAGAATCGGAAAATAGAATTCATATACTTTTATTGAATAATTCAAGAAGTTGGATACGTGAACCGAATGAAAAACGTAAGGTGAAATAAGTTGCGACTGCATTTTCCGTTCTCAAACCATCGTCGTATAGGTTGGTCTCCGGTTCTCGTCTGGACTCTCATTTGCGACGTATTGCTCTTGGATTAAATTTTCTACGCTTCTGAACCGGTAAACGGAAACACACAGACATCTGGGAGTTATCTAGGATCCCCAGAAGCCAAAGAGGAACGGTTTATAATATACGGCAGTAGAAATACAAAGTTGCGGTAGCATGGGAACGAGCAGCCGTTCGGTGTATAATAAGGGCAAATAAAACCGTCGTACGTATTCAATGCATGCTGGAAAAATAAAATATTCTGCCCGCAGGAATACCTGTACACGATCCCTGGAGGCCACTGTGTAACTAAGGCTAACAAGTATTCCAGGTAAGAGAAAATGCAAATATAACGGGAGATGGAGGAAAATACCTACTAATTCTAAAAATAGCGAATAGAACACTTCTTCCGGCTTAATCTTCGATGAGAAAATTATTATCACGTTTGAAAAGAACAATTTCATTGCAATTACAAATTTCAACCTGATCGTTGAATTAATTTCAATTATCGGATCTTCCAACATTTGGGGGAAAAAAAACCGCTACACGGAGAGAAAAATCTGAGAAAAATTACCCTGCTGTTACTGTAATCGTGATGTAAAAGACACCTAATGCAGTTTTTATTGATGCATGTTAAAAAAATTATGGGTTTTTATGAAAAAAATTACTACCTTGCTTAGAAACTATGTATTTCGGCAGTACAAAATTTAAAATGTGACGACGCATTTTTCTGATGCAGCACCGTAAAAATGTGGACCTTGTAATTTTTCATCTGCTCTCACAAAAAATATACTACGCATTTAAAAAAAATATCACTCAGAATCATTGAATTTAAAATGTGATAGCGAATTTTTCAAATGCATCACATTAAAAATTCGAGCTTTCAAATTTTTCATTTGCGACCGCAGAAAAATTTATGGTATCAGAAAATAAATTGAAGAGTGCGGAGAAATTTTACCGTGCTCTCTTAGAAATTGCTTGGAGGAGGGTGGTGACCGTCGATACAATGTTGTTATGCCAAGCCATGTTGAAAACAAAAAAAAAAGTGTGTGTGTCAGCTCCGACGCACGACTGGAGTTTACTCCTTACGAACGATAATTAGGATATATATTAGACCTGTCCTTAAGAAGGGCAAAATCGCATTTTAATGGTCTTACCCCCCAAATTGGTTCGCGATAATTCAAAAAAAATGTGAGAATTTTTAAAAATTTTTCCCTCCATATTTACCCACTACTAGGAAGCCTTACTTTTTCCCATAAGAAAAACATTGATTTTTTGTGATTTTTAATCTTTTTTTTACCGCTGCCCTAATTATCAGCTAAAAAATCGTAAATTCTCAGAAAATGTTGACAGTTATGTTACCTTTTGTCGAATTTTTTGGAATTCGGTACAAGCATTTTTGGGCTAGATCGATCACATATTTATTCTCTGTATGTTGCGAAAAACGCGGAAAAGAGCAAAAAAGTCACCCTGTCGATTGTTGATTGGAAGCTAACCTTGCAGTGAATGAACGATATTCATCTGCAGTTGAAATTGCATGTGGCAAGAATAAACCGAATACAGTATTCAATCGAATCATTACCACATTGCGAAAGGAATCTTTCTTTTCTTTTCAATTGAAGGTCAATTTCGTGTCCCGAATTTCATTGTTTTGTGCAACTGTAAACCTGAGATGCTTCGAGAACTACTAAATGTAAAAGTGTGGAGCAGCCCAGATTCCAGGTATTACTCCAGGATACTCACTTTAATTATTGATTGATGATTCGATGTCGTACATTCGAAGCCGAACTTTTGTTACAGCGTGCAACGCGTGAATATTAAACTAGACAACGGTAACAATTAATTTGAGAAATGAAAAGCCGATTTGCTGAATTAATCCGGATCTCCTTTTTCGTTCTACCGTGCAACTTCAGGTCTTTGCGAATTCGATTCTCGACTCTCCGCGTCGCGTGTCGTTTGTTTGTTATTTGTTTGTGCGGCCGACCTTCGGTGAGTGCGTAGCTGCATCGTTGCCAAGTTCAACTCACAATCAGTCCATTTAGGCAAGCAGCTACGACGCAAAAAGTGGAATCGAGTTTAATTATCACGCTGCAGATTTTTAGATCTTAGCTTTCCGGAGCTTGCCGAACAGGCTAACAACATATTGAAATTCCTCTCGGACAGACTTTTGACTCGTCGGAAGCGTTTTGTGACGAGAAAATACTCCGATAATATTCCGTTGCGGTTTTCGTTCTGATATTCTGAAAAAACGGGCCTTGCGGAAGGCGAGCTTCGATTGACAATGAGTTCGTAATGCAATCGTAATTTGTTTATCGGTGAGTGGTTCATTTAGGCGGCATTCTTTTTGTATAAAAATAACTTATCGGTTCGTTAACCGAATACGGAAGTGTCTTATTATTCACGCATATGAAGCTGTGTCGTTACATGTTCGTCACTTCGAAGGTTTGTCTTTCGGTTAAACTTTATCGGTGTTCGGTCTTTGATTACGTTTTGTAAAAATGATCGCTAATTTTCAATAGAGCGTGAATTTATTTGGAACATGGAATACTAATAAAATGTTATCTCTTATCTGGCTACAGGGACGGACTACATTTCAGTGTGATTGACCAAATTTAGCAACGATCCGAAAGAGTCGGCTCGATCGATTGATCTCTGGAGATAAGGTGAAAACTAGACGATCCCCTACAGTGGATAAAACCGGAAGGTACGTAATAAATATGATTCTTGATTACATTGTCGCTTTTGGTCGTAAATAGTGGTAGCTGTTCACAGGCCTCACTCATATATATTCGATACTTGTGTCTATTTAATTAACTTTCTATTATTCATTTGTGGAGTTCATTTATTAACACATCGGAAACCACTGAAATGTTGTGAAAAAAAAAAATAATAATTATTATTTTGATACACGCAGTTTGTAGGGACATGAAATCTGATCCAAGTATGTACAATGAGTAATATTCTGTTATATTCTTATCGCAGTGTAAAAAGTGCGACGCTTCACCATTCGACATGATTGTGAGATGCTACGCGAACTACTACATTTCAAGTGTGGAGCAACCTAAAGGATGTAAGAATACTCATTTTAATAACCGTTTGATTGTTCAAGGTGGTACATTTGAAGCATAATTTTAACCCTTGCGTAATCTGTAAACAACGGTGATAATTAATTCGAGAACAGACAATGCAGCTTTATAGATAAATTAATTCGGGCCTTCTTTTTGGCTTTTCCAGATTTAAGCAGAGACAAACGGAGCTTGTATGAATTTTGTGAGGCGCTGGCGAATTTCGTATTCAGCCCGACAGTGCTATCAACTTAATTTGCGGCCAAAATATTTCAAACGCGAAATAGCCGGTTTTTGAACTTTACTCGAGATAACCGGTTATTCTACGCAACCGTCGATATTCTCTAACCTTCTTGTGTTTCAATTAATGCGTACGATAAGTTTCGCGTATTCGGTAATACGTTTATTTTTTTAAATTTATTTTGCTGTAATTGTAACCCTGCCGCAACCCCCCGCCGTGAGGGTGATTTGACAGACGATCGTATTAATATTATGTGTTACACATTTAACTTAAAAAAGATGAAGCTTGCGGAAATGACCCGCCAATTTTTGACGCTGCCTCCGGGACTAATCGAGTGATCCAGTGGCCCAAAAATGTATGATCCGGTGACCCGAGTGATCTGAGGTTCGATTCGAGTGAGCCAGAGGCCATAATCGAAGCCACGAATATTAAAGCGCATATCATGTTGGACTCGATCCATTTTTTGTCACTGTATGGACTTACGTGATTGTGCTAACCATACCATCGGTTGTTTCGGGTAATAAAACTTTTGCTTGTTTCAGCTAATCAAATTTTTTCCTTGTTTCAGCTAATAAAATTATCTGTGTGTTGAACTAATTAATATGTCTCTTTTTGTTAATTATATATTTTTTACCTATCTAAGCTACGTATATTTTTGTCTTTATCGACACAAGCCACTAATTATATTTTCCTCTGATCCAGGTGACCGAGTTTTATTGACTATGCTGAAAAATTAACGTTTCATTTCTTGGGTTAAAAAAAAAGAAAAATTTTACCGTTCTAGCGCTATGCGCCTTGCTACAGCACGGTAAAATTTTCTCTGTGCATGACTATTTTTCTCTGGTTAATGCAAACAATATTTATCCTGTACGTCGAAGAATAATTTTGAAACCTTGTTATAATTTTTCTAACGCTGGCAGTTCTCATCACGTTTATTGGAAAGCACGGCAAAATTTTCCAGAAATCCCTGTGAAAATTCTAAGTTTTTTCTCTCCGTGTAGCAAAATTCTTGCAAATGCCACCAAATTTCGTTATACTAGTAACAAAAAAAAAATTTATATCGTAGAGTATCAGAAAGCTTGGAAATTGAAATTCCTGCCAACGATCGATCAGTTTCGGTAAAACGTGTATTTCGTCAACTTGTTTCACAACTGTTAAATATAGTCAAACATTTGAGAAGCTAACCTAAGTTAATCTCGATAACTCGTCAATTGAACCCGCTCCGGTCTTTTCGAAAAGTGATGGATTCAATTCCTGATGAAAATTGTTTTTGCTTTGAAGCTTATTGAGAAAGTTGCGAAAGGCTCGAAATCCATATCAATCCTGACTTCGAGGCGATTGTGAAGCTTCGCAAGATTAATCAAGTAGCAAGTTGAAGATTCCGTGGGCCGCCTTGATCGTTCTCCGACAATCGTACTCTACTCTCCTCTTTTCTGCTTACCTACCTACACGATGGTGCGTCTGGGTCACGAACTCACTGCCGAAATTTAGGAGCTCAAGGTCTAACTTGCAGGTTGTTACGCAGATCGTTGCGTTCAAAGCTCGCATTATACAGTCTACCTCGAAATAAACTTCGGAGTCAGGTTACCGGCGGAACATGAGGCTTGTTGAGTCTGTCCCAGGCATAGTTGAAGACCAGCTCGACCGCGCTGTTTCACGTTCCGACAGGAACGTGATTTTCAAAGTTGACCGAAGTAAATCCGTGTTGTATTTCAGCGAGGAAAATGGATGGGGTAGAAAAATGCAGAAGACCAAAGAGTCGACGAGATGAAATCCCGAAAGTCAAATTACCGACAGTTGTAAGCGTGAAAAGACCATAAATGTGAAAAGTTGTCATGTAGAATAATAAAAATTGAGAACGCACGAATGTGTGCATAAATTGATACCTTTTTTTTTTTTTTTGTTTAAATTTGGCAAGTTTGTCAAGGGCAAAATAATGAAAAAGACTCGAAAGGTCGAAACTCCAAAACCACCAAGACAGAATGGACAGAATACTGAAAAGTTGCAAGACGTCAGAAACACATTTATTCTTTCCAACGTCACCGGTTGCAACTAATAGATGATGTTAGGCTTGAAAAGTGAGAGTGTAATTATGTTTTGAATAAATCGAACGTACGGGAAAAAAGATTCAATGTTTGAGTCCCAATTTCGTTACACTGATCACTCGTTATTTTAAAATTTGTACCACAAAAATTTCGGGTTTTAGACCAGTTGAATTTTTGGTCTTTCAGGACATTGACCCCCACCCGTAATTTCTCCTCATATTCTCCTTTCAACGTTCGTTCAACCATCTCTTACAATTAGAGTGAGTTTGACTTTTTGCTGGCACGTTGTCGGGATTTTGTAAAGTTCTAAACTCCAAGTGCTCGGAAATCTTTGAGGCAACGTTTGGCCGGACTTGAAAGTTTCTTACATTCTCGTGCATCGAAGTTTCACACGGATACAATGAAACTGGAAGAGAGATACGAATATCCCGTCAAAGAGGGTGGTAAGCCGGCAGTCCGCAGACTTGGACGAGACTGCACCAGTGAAATTGGAATCTCAAAATTCTTGTTTGTGAAAACATTCGAACTGTAATATTTTCTAATCTAAGTAGAGTAGCTCTACTTGGAATGGAAAAAAGGTTTCGTAGGATCCCATTTCCGCATCTTGCAAGTATACCGCATCCGAAGCAATATTAAGAGGGAAACGTCGCTGAATAATCGGCGTGTTTCATTCAACCGTAGAGACAAATGGCTTCTAAGCTATTGGGCGTGAACATTGAAGCACCAAGAGATTAACTATACTCAAAATCAGGTGTATAGATAGGGGAGAAGACACTTGAAGTCAATCGATATCATTTGCATTTACTAGAAGATTCTGGAATATGAAATTCACTAGACATCGTTGAATTCACGAGTTAATAGAATTCGTGACGTCTCGTGGTGAGGTGCCCACTTCATTCCAAAATGAGAAACCGCTCGTTCAACTGAATGCCGAAAAAATCGCCATGGTTTTCCAAAGTCAGAGAGCATCAACATCGACCAAGGAAAAAGCACGCATAGTAAATAATTAATAAAAAAAAAAGCCACAGAAGCTTGGGGCAGAGCAATTGCCAGGAGCAAGTGCTTCGAATTGAAAGGATGATTCTATTACTTCGGGATTGTTAGCTGGTCACGGCGTAACCGCTGGCGTAGTTGGTGAAGGGAGCAGTCGATATTCACCCAGGTTCGAGTAGCCTGGAACTTTGAAGCATATAAAGAGAGTAAGTACTCTAGATTGAATGTGAAATCTGTTCCTAGCTGCAGTGCGGGCGTGGCTTACTATGTTTACATTTTCCTCAACTTCACCACAAAACCATCCGGTCAGGACCGTGTATCCTTGCCTTATGATGCCGCGATCCAGATAGGATCTCCCAGTCGAGATGAGATCGCGTCAAGAATTTATGAGTTAACTTTATAGCTGTGACGTATCAGGGCCAGTGTCATACAAAATTTGTCTTCCAAAATCTCGAGTGTAGATTAGACTTGCAAAAATGTGCTGTTTTATGGTTAAGCTCGAGGGCAGGTGGGACGTTATTTTTTGTTATCTGGTACTTTAATTTCAATGATTTTGAGATAGAAGAGCTGTCCTAAGCTCGGGGAAATCAAGAGGTTGGAAAATATGGGAAAAGTTTTCAATATCAAGAGATATGGAAACTGCTGCTACACTTCATCATGAAATTCAATTTAATCGGCCACTTTAAAAGGCAATTCAATTTTCGAATGTCGGACTGATTGGATTATTTCAATTACTGGTATTCCTAGTATTCACAGTCTCTTCACTATGCCATTTTAAATGTCCAACTATATCACTTTTTCCTACAGAAGAGTGTGCCTAAGGTTTCCGAATGAACGTGAATCCCGGTTCGCTTCCTCCTTATCATTTCAAAGACTGCGTGATAATGTTTCCTGGTTATTTGAAAATCGACCTAAGAATTCCAGGGCAACAACGCGTAGATACATGTTGCTGAACAATCAACAAAGAAAAAAACCAATCTACAGTATGTTCAGATCAAACAAAGCCGGAAGAGATTGATGATAGATATGGTAACAGTATAGCATTCTAAAGTTGGGCAGTATAACGGGCTTGATAAGTAGAAAATCGATACTCGGATTGACGATTATAGATTGACGCAACGGTGCAACGGGATTCAGTCGACCGTAAACAAACGGCGATAACCGTTATCGGTGAACATATATAAAACGATAGATTCACAATATCTATTACAGTGTGTTGAATTGAAATAGACTAGATCTCTTCTTGATTGCTCCAAGATAGAACGACTTGAGTAATCACATACACGATCCGGTAATGTCGAGAGCGGTAATTGAATGAAGGGAAGAGGCGGCACGTCTTCTAATCTCTTTGATTGGATTTTGGTTCAGCGAAGCATCCATCTGCTACCGGCGTCTAATCAAGCATCAGGAAGCGTTAATGCAATTGGGAACAATAACGTTGCTAGAAGAAGAACGACGCGTTGGACAATTTCGAGGCTTAACCAGTGTTGTGAAAAACTAACGTTACGATATAGTACCCTATTAACGTACGACTGATGGATACGTCTGTAAAAGCGTGAGTGAATGAAATCAAGAGGCAAGCGGCACGTCAAGGAGATTGTTTTAAATTAAGACCAAACACGGTTGGACACAACGGCGGAAGTTCCTTGAGTACAACAAAGAAAATCCCCCTCTGCCGAAGGAGGCAGTTCGCTCTATCATAGACAGCCTGCACTCACTTGAAGTTGAAGACTCATCGCGAAGGCATGAGCTCGATTGCGTCGGTGCCCTGATACGGCGATAACGTCGGAATGTTGCTTAGAGAGAAAATAACACGGTGACACCACCGACACATAAGCTTCATAAGATGTTGCTTCAGACCAGCGAGGCGAAAAGATTCTACGTCTTTCGTTCACTGACTCATGACATTTTGTTGAGGTTCCGCTTACGTAGCTCTTCTAGACAAGTTTACTATGTTGGTAGGGAAAAGTTGTTCGACGATGAGAGGATTCCCAATTTGGGGAAATAAATTGGACCGGTGTAATCATCGGATCGTGCACTTATTGTTAGTCTTAAACGTCTTGCATATGTTACCAATGGCCAACCAGCGAGTGCACTCTCAGTGTCTGTAGAGTTCAGAATTTTTCTGAAGCTTGTAGAAAGGATTGGGTACATATTCCGCCAGTCTCTTAAAGCGATACAACCGCCTCTTTTCTCGCGTAAAAAATATAACAACCTTATACGTGCACGTTGAAGCCCCCCGAACCCCCTTCGTAAAGTCTTGGGAGAAAAACGATTGACGTTTGTTTAGGGTGTTTCTTTGCGTAGGACTTATCAAGTTTTCAAAACCGTGCCCATACGTTTTCCCACGCTATCTAGGTGCAGTCCCACATTTCACGTATCTGGGTGCAGTCCCACGTCACGCATGGTGCTCTGGTCACAAAATAGTTAAACACCATAGAACAGTTCAAACGGTGTGGACGACTAGTTTCGCTGGAACTGTAATCCTGTCTAAGCTCTAAATATTCACAGTAGACGCGATGTATAATTTTGGAGAACAAGGTCTGGACCGAATTTGAATGCACAAGTCGATTAAGCCAGGCTCCCACCACTGCGGTCGCTATTGCTGGTAAGAGCGTTTGTTTCGTTTCCGCTGTTGCCACCAGACTTTCGTCGTTACTCTCAGCGCCGAGAACTGGAGCACGAGATGTAATCTGTAGCTGAGAGTGTCATTTGAGAATGAGTCAGAACGACCCGTGGTTGTATACCTTATTTCTCAGCCGTACCTACGGCTAATAACGCGTTAACAAAGGACCACTTACGGGGGTGGAGGATTAATCAATGACCGTATGTCAGACTGGATCAACTGGAGTAACGGCTTCATATTATATGATCAAGATTGACTCTCCCTTTTTCCACGAAGGAACGATGACGAAGACTTGAACGTTATTTCCCTCCCCGGCTTATCTACTCTTCTGCACACATAATGCATCTTCTTACTAAACTCTCGTTTGAAGAAGTCGAGGTGTGTCTGCTCGTTTCATCGCTTACTCCCACAGAAGCGGTTAAACGTCGAAAATGACGAGCTCCTTCCACCAAGGCACAGCTTAACTTTCGTCGAGTTTTGAGAGGATCGACACCTTCGCGCGACTACGATCGGTTCTTTCAAATGCAGATCCATCACGTTTGGCGTGTCTCAAAGCCACGACGAATAGACTTTCAGGGTAGTCGAGGTCGTTTCCCTCTTATCATCGCTCATCGTCACCTCTACTAGTCAGAACATACAAAGGCTCTTCTACCAGTGATGAGAGCCTCTTTAACTTGTAAGAAAAATAGCGGGATATTATAATAAGAATTCCCACATCTAGCAGAGGTAGCAGCAACTTTGGCTCCTGTGTTCTTCGACGTCTACGTCACGCGCATATAATATATGTATGGCCATGCATTGGCATGAAAGATATTTCGATATTTATATTCACGAGGGGGACAATGGCACAAGCAATATAACCGCGCTGTAAAACCGGAGCAATATTTTCCCACTTGTGCATGTATACGAGTTACTTTCCAGACGCATAAGATACCTGCGCGTTCGACTGCATCACGGAATCCCTCATCCTTATTGGCATATTTTTCATTTTCGAAGTTAAGCGAAGGTATCTTTACTTGGCGAAAAGCATTTCGAATATTTTACGATTGAATAATTGGGGAAATTCACACTGAGAAAAATTTCATTTGTTATGGTTAACTAGAAAAATTTAGTAAAACAGGTATCGTTCAAAAACCTGTTTGAATATTGTTGGAATTACGAAAAACGAGGTACACCTAACCATTTTGCGCTATTGTCGATCCTTTTTTGGTAATTGCAACGCAAAATCAGTTTGTGAGGTTTACTCTACTTTTTTAGTTAAGTAAGGCTTTAACGTCAATTTATTGTTGCACAAGCATTAAATTTTCGCAACAGTCACAAGAAAATATAGTGACAGTGATGATAATGAGTAAGAATAGTAACGGATACTAGACATTCTGGCAACAGCTAGAAAACTAACTTTCATTTTCTACATAGAACTACATTTTTCGATTGTGGTAAAAAATGAAAATAGTTAAGGACCGAGCGGTAACCGGAACTAAAAATTTCTATTGGTGCAGGCCATATAATAGACGGCTTGTATGAAATAATTTCACGTCAAGTCCTTCTTTGCCGAACGTTTTTGGTAGATTAAACAAATCCTACCACCAATGCGAAGTCATTCGAATCTTGGACTTGGCGAAATCGCATTAAATCTTCCAGTCTCGAGTAGGATTTACGGCAAAACGGACAACCAAACAGTAAGACTCTTCCAACACGTTATCACTTTGCAATCCCGCATAATCCTTCGGTACGACAAAGTTTTCTGAGAGAGTAGCGGTATATGCCTGGAGACACTCGCGAAGCGCGAAGCCTCCAGATTCAACTCCGAGATTAAGCAAAGTAAAGGAAGTCGTATTATCGCATAACCAACGATTATTTTCATTCGTGGATTAACTTTGTCAAACAACTTTTCCACCCGAAATGATTAAACGGTAAACGCATAGCTGACAGTCCCGCGTAAGGAAGAGGTTTAAACGGTTAATCAGATTCCATTTTTCTCTGTTCATATCTCGCAGATACTCCTCGAATATCACTCTAATTTTCGGAGTATTAACCGCAACGAAACAATTCCAAGACCGAGAACAAGGATAAAGGACTACAATCCATTTGTGAACACCCAAATTTACTGTTCGTCGGGAATTATCCCATTTTGGAAACAGGGTTAGCAGACATTTAAAACTTCTACGACCTAAGTTTAATTATGGATTTGTTTCAACTTTCAAAAAAGTGGTTTCGATCTTCATTCGAGAAGTTCATCTCTCATGTGCCAACTTTTATTCTCCGGCTTGGGGAACTGCGGATATTTAATATTATACCACAATTTCGTTACATTTGATTCGAGTTCGTAGATCCTTACATCAATAAACAAATGAATAATTCGACATTATGCATATCATAGCTAGTTTGAATCTTACCAAAATCGAGCCTTTCGTGAATGCAAAAATAACGGTCGTTGATCCGAAATATCGCAATGCGGTAGAATCGGAGGAAATATCGAACGGCAATTACGTTGCAGGTGCCCAAGTGCTCGGTGTATTCATGGAGCGATGATATATTATCTGAATACTGAATTGCTGATTATTGGTTTCCGTGGAGAACTTTTTCACCACACTCGAACATTTATCGCTAATATTTGGCTGGAGATTTATCGTCGTGTGGATAACCGTTTGTCTCTATGGCAGAATTGTTTTCAAGATCGGGCAAGTTTCGTGCTCAGCGAATGGGAACGGAACCGCAAGTTTTCGCAGGAGGAAAAAGTTGATTTGATCAATTGACGGCATCGGTAATCGACGTTGCAACAACGCGGGAATCACTCGCCAAGACGATTTACCACCCAACGATCGCGGAACATGCGTTTTTCCATTTCGACGAGTTTGGAAACTTTTTTTTTGCCAAAGCGAACATAATTTTTGACCCTCGACATTTTCGCCCGATGCTGAAACGTCAATGTTCGTATTCTCGTTCTCTAAAATATAACTACCGATAAATTCAGTTTCAACTATTCGCAAATGTTACGGTTTAGTAAAAAACGTTTCGAACCGAAATGTTTATTAATTAAAGATTCGAAACGCAGAATTAAAATTGATCCTACCTAGTTTATTTGAAACAAAATTTTTTTTCAAAACAGTATAAAAACAGCATTTGTCAATGAAAAATTTTAGATTGTAAACAACTTTGGAAACATCACGTCGCGGTAGAATTTCAAAAGTATGAAAAGCATTATCGTTTCGCTAATTGAAATGGATTTTAGCACATTTTCTCCGTGAATAAAATGTCCAGAAATTTTCTCAGGCACATTTTCTCACACTGTACAATCAACGCAAGAAACATCATCACTAAAAGTAGTATTGATATATACTCTGACTCGATCATTCAACTAGTAGTCTATTTGAAAGTACTTGATTTTTAACAAAAAATATGTTTCAGATGATTTGTAAGAAATCATTGATGAAAAATATGAATATTTGTTCCCAAAAATTTGAAAGACAATTCGAATTTGACGCTGTCGATAAATCCAAAGAAAAACGTTCAACGATCCGTAAAATAATCATTTTTTCTGTTTTGAAGAGTTATTGTCCAATCGATCTCAGTTCGTTCAATTTCAGTTCCACCTACAAAATCTTCGCGTTATAGTTGTACGATTTGAACACTTTTGTCTAAAGTGAGTGAATAAATATAGGTGTAATATATGTAAGCCTATTCATTCAGAAACGTTTCACGTGGGACAAAATTATGTACAAAATTCTTTTTATTTTGTATCCGATTCTCTGGTACGCAGTTACGTTGACAGAGACTAGACCAACAATAAGAATACGCCAGCGCAAAGCATCCAAGAGTGACTGGCACGTGTATTCACACTATAAGATTTCAATTCAGCCCGCAACGGCACTCTTGCGAGGTTATCAAAAACTTCTTAGAAAAGTTTCGAAGCAAGGGATATTGAATAAGCTTGAAATGTACCTAGATGCAGTTCGTTCTTGGTACCGGATCCCGAATTTTCAGGATATACCGCAAGCCATGCACACGTCATGCAAAAGCACTCAATGCACCGTATCGAATATCTGCGGATACGTATGTAAACAGGAATACGTATTACATACAGCGTGTCTCACGTGCAGTCGCGAAGGTCCAATTTCGTTGAATCAAAAATGCAAATCGAACAAAATAAGGAACAAAAGTACGAAGAAACGCGAATAGCGCAGTCTATTGCATACCTTTCCTGCGAAGAGAACAGCGGGAGAAAGAAGTTTTTCAGTCAATATAACCCTCAGAATTTCCAGCCAGAGCGGAAAGTTTATACAAGTCGCAAAAAGTCTATCCTTGGGCGAATAAATAGGTGCACATTTTTTTTTTTTTCAAAGCGTCTTATCTTCTTTTTTTATTTCCGAAGAATTGACTCCGAGCTTTCTTCATCTTGGTGTCGGCCACCGCCGTTGCCGTCGTATCCGATTTACCGCATTTTCAATTAGGAATACCTCAGTAGTTCAATTCACTCTTGTGAGAAACAATCCAGCCTCGACTATACATACCGAATCGTTCGAATCGTGTTCGGAATTTATAAGGTTTGAATTTGTTAAGAGTTTCCAATCGACCTCCGCGATTTATTCTATTCCAACTTTTTGCCAAGGCTCGTCTGTCTTTTTTCAATCGCTACTCGATCGTCCGTATAATCAACACGATTTATGGTATTAGAATTAAGGAGTGACTGTAAATTTCGAAAACAAAAATACACACTTGTATTTTTGGAAACAGGTTTTTGACCTACGGTTATTTTCAGAAAAATCATTGGTCTTTGGTATGATTTTCTATTCTACAATTTATTGTTACAGTAAGCTTTTAAGTTTTCAAACACGTAGATAATTTCAATGAATTTAGGGCTGAAATCTTCAAACTCAAAGTGTCTACGAATCAAGCTATTTTTCTGTTCATTCACTTTTCATGTGCATAAATTTAAGAAAATTAATTCACCAAAACGATTTTCACGGGTCGGACGACGCTTTGTCCTCTCGATAATTTCTTTTTGGTTTTGATGCGGTGATTGATCAAATTTAAAGAAAAAAAAAAAAAAAAAATCAGCTTCGCGGGCATCGCGTACAACGCGCAGAGTAAAAATCCGAGATTACGTAGATGCCTGAGTTACTTTTCTCGCAACTCGAGTTGCGCGCGTCGAGAGACTTGGTGGGCGAACCGGTAAGCAGTCCCGCATCTTTTGACAAACAGGTTTTCTGCCGTGCTTGTATCTATACGTCTCAGGTATTCCTCGGCGGAATATAGGTACCTACATTCAATAAACACGCGTCAATCCTTTTATTTTTCTCTCTCTCTCTCTCTCTCTCTTGCTCTATTTGCCCATAAATATCTACGATCTCAGTCTCGGTTGTTATTTCGCTGAAACGAATAAAAAAAGAGACCCCAAAAACGGATAACAACCAAGCAGCAAATGACGCAAAGGAAAAAAAATTAGCCGTCGTATATTCTTTCATATTTTTCGTATCATTATACGACCGCCGCTGTAATGATGATGAATGTTTCTCTGCGATCGTGATACGATCTAAAATCGGCTCTAGGAATTGTTCAGCGTTTCGACCTGCAGTTTCTCTTGGCTTTCTTCCTCTCTCTTTCTCTCGTCGAATTTTTCGTGGCAGACGTAGTTAAACGCATTCCTTGGTCCACGTAGCGTTATGCTAGGTGAGTATAATAATGCCCACGTATTATTACACGAAGGTATAATGTAGGCAAGACACTTCGCTGTATTTCACTCCAGTTACACAACCGGTCGGTTGTGCTTCACAGCTTCAAATAATCGTGCTCTTCAGTTTTATCGCACGTTCAATGTGATACGTATTAAGGTGTTTCACATTTCAAATGTTTTTCATTTTCTCGGGGGCACATCTTAAAAATACTTGCGTCTAATCTGCAAAGAAGTCTCAAAAATACTGAGCACTGTAACTCGAGCTTTAGGGTCCACAGAAACGATTTTTAAGAAAAAAAAATAAATAATATATAAAATAGAAATAAACTATTAATTCTTCTTTTTTTTTTACAAATAAATGCATTATGACCCAACAAGATTATGAGAAATGCTCATATAGAATGATCGTGAAAAATTTATTTCTGTTTTTTGGAAGAACCTTTGATCAGGATGGAAAATAAACATTTTTCTCACTCTTTTATCCCTCAATTATTGTTTTAAGCCTCCCATATCAGCATTTATCCGTGATGCGTTTTAGATATATTTTTTTTTTGAACCTTAATGCATATTTTTCGTGAAATATAAAAATGACAATACATGTTAAATGGCTGCTTGTATCAATTATTCAAGTTTTTTATTTACAAAAATCGTTTTACCTACTCTAAAACTGGTGCTACAGTGCTCAGTCGTTTCGAAGATTTTTTTTTTAAACCAGATACAAGTATTTCTGCTTTGGCTCGTAGAAATATCAACCATTTTTCAAATGTCAAACACTCTAATATACATATTTTATATATATGCATATATATATATATATGTATCAGAGTATACAATACTCACGCATTTTGGCGATCCCGTCATATATTTCCGGTCGAAACTGTTTTATAAATCCATCCGAAGCGTGTCGACGAAAACTGTACCGAGGTTCGAACGAAAACATTTTTCGTCACTTTAACAGCAATTAACGATAAACAACAAAAGAGTAGAAAAGAATATAAAACACTTGCACAATTCACTGCAGTAACATAATATGGCTTCCGAGCTACGTACGGCACTTTGTTTTAAAATTGCTCCGAAATTCGTCGCGGAGAGAGTCAAGTCCGTTATCCAAACAACAGATCGCATTCGATTGACGTCAGGTCCATGA
The DNA here is from genome assembly GCF_021901495.1 of Neodiprion virginianus. NCBI lineage: Eukaryota > Metazoa > Arthropoda > Insecta > Hymenoptera > Diprionidae > Neodiprion > Neodiprion virginianus. Next base: position 11,034,321 of record NC_060877.1, on the reverse strand, counting down.
GGAATTCGGGTTTGAAACACATGGCATGAAGATTGAAAATTTGAAAAAGAAACAAAATAACGCGCAAAATTTTGCACAGGGAGAACGCAGATTTTTTGCACAATATTTTCACCACCTTTGGATCCAGGGGAAGTCTCATCCGGACTGTACGCGATGTTCGATTTATAAGAGGCCTCGAACACTTCTGGCTGTTTGAAATTCGTCGAACGGTCCGTGGAATCCGCGAAGGCCGTCGATCTCGCTTATATCTGACTCTTCATCGCGGCCAAGAAGCCTCGACTTGCCCAGCATGCAGCAACGGTGGCCACCGGTTGACTGCCAGACGCGATCGCCTCGTCTTCTGGTCTCGGCTACACCGGTATACCCGATAAAATCCCCAGCATGAAACAGGCCCGCCGCCAATGTGCGCTATATCTCGGTCGAGCTTTCGAGAGTTCGGTAAATTGGTCGGCAGGGGTAGCAGAGCTTTTTTACAAGAGGCTTTACTGATTTCCGTGTATTCTATCTTGCAAATTAGGATCTTTCGTTGGAGAACTACGTGGAATAAAATTTAATGCACATTTTACATTTCTGCACTGAGAGAAATTTTCTAGTTCCGGTTACCGCACAGTCCTTGACTATTTTCATATTTTATCACAATCGAAAAATACAGTTCTAGGTAGAAAATGAAAGTCAGTTTTGTAGTTGTTGCCAGAATGTCTATTTATCTACATTATCATCACTTTTGCTATATTTTCTTGTAATTGTTGCGAAAATTTAGTGCTTGTGCGACAAATAAATGATGTTAAAGCCTTGTTTAGCTAAAAAAGTAGAGTAAACCGAACGAACTGATTTTGCGTTGCAATTACCAAAAAAGGATCGACAATAACGCAAAATGGTTACGCGTACTTCGTTTTCCGTAATTCCAACAATATTTAAACAGTTTTTTTTTTAACGATACCTGTTTTACTGAATTTTTCTAGTTACTATAACAAATGAAATCTTTCTCAGCGTGTGGTGAATATATGGACAGCACTTTTTTGCAATCAAAATCTACATCAATTGCGGTCGATCATACATAAGGATATCTCTTCAAATCCAATTTCAAAACGTTTTTCTCGGAACTCCAAAATTTTACCTATAAATAACACGAGGGTGTTTATTTTATTTTTTTTTTTTGGTTGCAATTCTGATCACTGACAATGGACTGTATTCAATAACGCGGCGTTGATCGTGGAAGCATTTTCCGAACAATCAAATTCCCTAAAAAATGAGTAATTCCATTTTTTTCCCCCAAAGTCAATATTTAAACGTAACAAATCAGCTTGAGCTCATGATTTGTGTGAGAAGAATTCTTGGATATGTAGGTCGAAGGAAAACTTTAATTTTTTCGAATCGACGTTTCGGCCCTTGTCGTGGACCCTTCTCAGAACTTTTCTTTATTTTGTTTCAACATCTACAAAAAGACACAAGAGAAAATTTCAACGGATCATTCGGTATATAAACCGTAGTAAACATAGGAAACATGGTACTGATCTTGTGAAATCATACCGTGATACGCGAAGGTTTAAATATCAATGATTTAACCATTGAGGATGTTCAAGGATGATATTTCACGTGAAATCGACTCCAAACTTTCTGAGCTAAGGGTTTTTTCTAACGGATGCTTTTGCAGAGCGGCAATAATTATATTTCTGCGCAAATTCGAATGGTTCAAATTTCGCATGAACGGTAAAAGTAATTTTAAAAATAATTTTCCGAGCCAAAGTTTATTAAACGTGCATCGTAAAATGCTACGTGATTTTTCAACGTCCTCCCAGATTTTCCCCGGTCATTTATACTCGCGGGAGCAATTTAGGCGACCTCTAGTGTTACGATATACCTTTACCTGTACCTACCTACACATTTTCTAGTCACCTAATACCAGCCTGAAACAAATCATCGTAGCAGTAACTTCAACTACTATTCGCGTCTACTTTAAGATATAGTTAGAATAAATATCTCTAATTATCTTAAGCAATCAAGTGTCCAAGTCCCAAGCTAATTAATCGAAAGTAGACAAATTCTACTCGATTAATTTCCCTGATAAAATGAAGCAGCGTTACATCTTTCATCGTCGACAAATTAATGAGGTCTGAAATTAAATTCGATTACTTCCATACAGTTTAAAAGAGCTTATAGGAGCTTTTTCGAGCTCCCTCCTCGCTTTTCGTTCATGCAGACAAAACGATCCGCGTACCTTCTGCACCGGAGGCGCATTTCCGGTACAGATCCTAAGCAGATGGAAGCGAAATATCGCGAGTTTTTTTTCCCCTTTGCGCAGTTATTCGCCCGAGGACCGGAAGTTGGGGGAATCTTATGGGGTATGCAGCACCGTTCGTTGGGTATACAAGGTTATTAAAATGTTGTTCCTGGAAGTTCGATGAGCTCTACCGTCTCGGGAATCTCTTCTCGTCCGTGTCCGACGATGACGCATCGATGTCCGTCTTTCCTGCACGCAAGTCGACCGCTGCTCGCTGCAGGCGTATAACACCATAAAAAAGGTGTGAATGTGCACCAACGAGTTGCCACAAGTGTTACAGGTCAGGCGCCGATCACTAGGACGTTGCCGGGAAACCGGTAAACTGGAGGCCGTTAAGTGACGGAGACACGCTCGATCGCGAAGGTAAAACGAGGAAAATGAGGAAGGCTAGAAAGCGGATGGAAATCAGCTGCAGGTCTCGAAATTGGCAAAAATTCATTCGATGAATCGTAATTTTGAGAGATGAGACACCCTAACGATTTCATAACACAGCGCAACGGGGAATTTCTTTTTTTTTCCAGTTTGTGTATGAATAAATAAATTTTGATTCTACGTATCGAGTAATAACCGATATCTTCATTTATTACTTACAAGGTTCGTTTTAGTTCTTTTTTACGTCGATGAATGAGTCTTTGAGTTTTCGGTTGATAGCTAATATATATATGGGTGCATGTTCAAAAGAACAAGGAAAACGTTTTCACCAAGATACGATGGATTTTGAACGACGTTATCATGGGCAGTATAATGAAAGCGTGATGGGAAATTACGTTTGAGGTTTGATGCGATAAAGTCCGTACGGATGTAGAAGAAATACGAAAAACATTAATTTTTGAACTTTGTCGATCGATCCTTTTACATTTGTAGTTTATTTTAATTATTATTTTTGAATAAAAGTGATTTAAATGCGAAACTGACGTTCGTTTAATTGTTGCTTACAATAAATGTTTGAGAAAATAGGTAAATTTTCTTAGCATGCGAAATACCGTTCTTGTTCTTATAAAAGAAAATTTCATCCAATAAAACTATCTCTTCTTTTATTAGCTACGTATAAGAAATTAAAATTTGACATCTAGAACCCAGACTCAAAATTCACGTTGACCGGTGTAACAACCTGATGAAATAATCGAGACAAGCTTCAAAAAACCTCTTCGTTTTTTTTTTTTCTCTTTTTTTAATCACGTTTCAAGATTTTGCATCAAAACTGTCGAAGAAACTGCGAACTTGTACGTGCCTAAATTTATAGCTTCGAAAAATAAATTTCGTTGGATTTTTTCCCGTCTTCCTGTAGTTGTTATTGGCGTCATTTTGAAGTGGAAAACTTGGCAGTACCAGTTATGGAGAGAAACGAGGTCCCCGATACAGGCTATCATTTTATATTCTTCTTACAGAACAAAGAGACGAGTTTATAGCGACGCATCACACGGAGAAACTTGATATACACTTGCGTGTTCAGTGCTACTTTATCTCGGGATCTAAATCGCCCTAAATATAAGAGAGAACCTGAGTCACAATCTAATCAAATATTGAATCATCATGTAGTTCATACACCAGGCCGTGTATTTGATACGAAGTAGCAGCTTTGACGTTCGTTTAACATAATAATTGTTAAGCGTGTACCCAGGTTGAATGGAAAAAGGTACATTTCCCTGGATTGGAAGGGTATCCGTTGCGTTGCCTAGTGATATTGTAATATGGTTATAACAGATGCGGAGAGTTAATTTCATCACAATATGCTACCGGAATTGAAGCGCAACGTTAATTAACTACCTTCACCGTTCTATCGTGTGATTACAGGCATCGGGAGGTGTTAAAAATACTCAGGTTGTCACATTATTCCTAGTAACATATAAGATCCTTTTTCACCGTGTACAAGAGAAAATTGATTGTTTCGCGTGAATTTTTCATGAGAAGTATGAAAATACACAATGCGAAAGAAGAACTGCGTGATCATTCTACAACAAGACAAATTTCTCAAGCTTTCCAACATCCGATTCTTGCTGAAACCGTAATTATTTTATGCACGTTTTATTACAAATGGTAGCAACGTTGAAAATCGGAATTGAATTCTGGGTTAAGGAGGTTATTTTTACCAACATTCGTCAGACGAGGTGGGAAAGTTGAAAAAAAGGACACGGATTACGGTTGTGATAAAACGAATTGCAAGAAATTGTGACGTGAAAGGCAACGCGGGTAAATTTTATAGTGAAAGATCTTTTCCTTCGCCGACAAATAAAATATTTTCCTTTCCCCCTGTACCGAAATTCTATCGCCAATTCTCCCGACGCTAATTCCGCTGCGTAGTTCTCACGTTTTCGGATGACGCAGCCAGCCGTATCCCATAGAATCGATTCGGGCCTGCCGACCTGGTCCGACCAGGTTCCCCCTGGGACGAATTCACAAGCTGTACATACGGAGGCTGGAAATTTCATTTACTGTCGGGTAGCTCTGGTTCAGCACAAAACTTCACGTGGCAATAAGACGTCCAAAAGACATGCAAAAACTTTGAAAACGCAAAAATTTACCGAATAATATCGATTCTTATCGGTATTTCTCTACTTCCAACTGTGTCGCAGTGTGTTACTCGTGGGAAAAAAAGTTATTTCAAATCGTACAATGACTATAGTGATACAAGATCGTGAATAACTCCGACGCAATCCATTCCTCGTAATTGTTTGATGGTCCTCTGATGGAAATGAAAGCCACACAAGTCTCGTGATAACTTGGTTACATAAAGAAATCCGGAAATCTGTCCATTAGCGAAAGCTCTCACCTCACGCCGGTAAGACCATGACCATCGAATCGATCGGGCCAATAGCAATAGACTGTTGTAGTTGATTCGAAGGATGGAAAGGAACCGTCGTGCACTTTGCGTGATCCCTGATTTGGCCCGAGAATATAGCCGAGCCACCACGCCTCGGTACTGTGGAGTGAAAAGCCCCGATCGACCGAAGAGAGCGATCTCCTAAAAACCACCTGCTCTTTGGTGATCCAAATTGTCAGGAAGGCAGATCGCTGAGGGAAGAGAGGCAGGGAAGGAGGGATGGTTGGCAATGCCCCCTTTGGAGGAAGGAGGGTTGGGCTGTCAATGGCTTCGGCGTGCCAGGGCAAGGTAAATATAGCACGGGCTGGCCAAACCAGTTCTCTTAAAATAACTCGCGGTCCTCAACGCGCGTTCTGGTTCACCATCCGGCGATTTTCGACATGCAACAATACCGGGACGAACGACCCATAGGATCCCAGGATTGACTCGGTATCGATCGGAAGAAAATTGTAATCGCTCATTTCTCTATCGAAGATTATCGACCCGCAGCTGATTGTTATTCAATTATGCGTATAATCCCACACGCTGTACGTATCCTTGAAAATCTTTCCTCCATCCGCATCGAACCATTGAGAACAACACGTTCGGTAGATTCTTTGCACACTTACCGGCTGTTCGTAACGGGGGAATAACAAGACAGACGATAATAGATGCGCTTCGCTGACTTACCTGTAACAGAAATAGAGAAAAAGACGTGAGATAATTTTCATTCATAAATCATCGACTCCTATTCACGTGTTATTCAATCAACAGTGTGCCTGAGGCGTGTGTTTTTAAGACCAGACGAGGGTCAAGAAACGGTCGCGGTTATTCGAGACTGTGAGAATTTGCCGAGGCTTAGGAATTTGCACACCTTGTTCGATTAACAGTCGGGTAGATAGGTGGGTTGGTATTGGCAATTTCTGAACCGTGAACCTCGGGATTAAATCAATGTAGTAGAAAAATTCTCGGAAGCATTTTTATTGCAGTGAGAAGAGATTCGAGAACTCTCGCCCACCCTAAACCAGACAAAACTTTGTCCAAGTTTCGTGAGAACTTTTCCTGGGCTCACCATGCCATTGGGCAAGGATGGTATTCACCGTGGAATTAAACGAATCTTCCACTTTAAGAACCTCCTACGATTATATAAACCATCCAAGCTGCTACCCGAGTGGAACCTGAGGGCAAACAAGGAATCGACCGAGGGGCCCAAGGCTCGGTGACATTGCACATACCGAGAACAACGTCACCAAAGGTAATTTACAACGCTTTCTACACGACAGTTTACTCGTTACGTCACCCCATATATTTACTGGATGTCGACAACACCCGCTCGTCGTCAGTCACCCGGGGGCACCTAACTTTTATATGCACGTGTTTATGCCAGCGCAAAAACATTGGGAGAAAAAATACCATTGAAATGTGAACTTTACACGAGGGTGGAAACTTTTTGACGCTCGTTTTTTCTCTCTCTCTCTCTCTCTTGGTACCGGAGATGTGCATTTTGACAAAATCGAATTTTCACACACTTTTACGGACTGTTCGAGAAAAGTTTCGCATTTACAAACATGGCAAAAGACTGATTCCATCGAAAGGTGGAGTAAAAAATTACTGACGAATCTAGACTGGCGGATAAAACAAGGCACCTACCTCCAAGGTTCAGGTAATTTTTAGAGGATGCAACGAAGTTCCGAATCAAGTTTATACTTGATGTAAATCTCTGTTTCAGCTTGTCGTTTCAAAAGTGACATTTTTTCCTAAGAATAAAGCTGCGATATCGAATGGAAATTTTCCTAGTAAAAGTACAGAACAGTCCAAGCTTTGCGAGCGTAACAGAGCACGTTGACAAAGTACCTCTGACAAAGAAACAACCGAACCTTTTCTCCTTCTCAAAACTTGGTCTCGATGTTTTCAAATTGCGCTATGAGAATGCATTAGCTCGGATTTTCTAATTCAAGTCTTAGACCAACCTATTAATCCTTAATTAATTATGAACGAAGGAATGTTCACGGTCCTCCGGGTTCCGGTCCCTGAAGAAATCTTCCGACTCGAAGGGTTCTGGGTAAGCCAATATTACACGGTGCAAGTTCGACCACCGACGGGTTGGTACAGATGTCGAGAATTTTCGGGGATATTATAACCCCTACGGAATCTCGAGTGAAATAGAAGTTTGTTCGGAGGTGAGGCGAGAAGCTTCTTCCTCCCCGGTGCCGCGGTATGAGCTTTTCTCAACCCCTCGACCCTGGAATCGATTACCTCTTCTGTGGTTGGACGCCACGGCTCCTTTTAGCGAGGCTGTAGTTTTATGACAGAGACAATGGAATTACGCGACAACGCCAACTGGCACGGCTTCTAAAACACGCACAATGTCAGGAATCGCGGTTGGTTGAACAACATTAACGGCGTTACGGCGGGCGGTATAATTATTGTTGCGTGCCCGAGTCGAACCTGCGACTGCTCAAGTTCGCTTGACCTTGGAACTCCGAAAACTGCTGATTATAATATTACAATGGCACGTGGAAGTCGAAGAAGCAATTTTTCCAACACGGAGGGGTGAAAACACTCGCGTTTTCAATGTTTTTACGGAAACTCTCACCCGGTGAAAAAGAAGAATGAATTTCCTACTTCTATCTAGCAACCTCGTCGTGCACCAACAAGACCAATTCCTCCAAGTTGTTCAAATCCAATTTACGATACTGCGAACCAGTTTTCGTCTGCTTTTGAATAAGACGGCCAAGTTTTTCTTCCGAATAGCGTAGTCTATTCCCAAGGTAGTTCTCCTGCGCTTCACTCGTAAGGACACTGTTTATACCTCGAGTCCTTTACTTGCTTTATGGAGACCGGCTAAAGTCAATCATAAATATAAGAAATTCCTTTGAGGACCAATTTTGTTGATTTCGTTGGATGCCTCTTTTCTTTGACTTCTAGAGTCTATATGCGGCAAGTCCAACGGTATTTCTTGGCTTATTATTCTAACTGGTCGCAGAAATAAGAGACGCGTTTGTTTTCTTGCCATTACAAAGTAAAATTGACGGGCCTCTACGACTCTCGAGACAAAGTAACCAGTGTCATATGCTAGCCAGGTTTGATGAGCGATGAAAGTTAATCAACCGAAACGTTCCATTAGGTGACCCTGTTTACATTTAGTGTCATTCTCAGAGTTTCATTACCCACTTTAAGGAAATGGGAATTTTTTGATGTCTTATAAGAACCGTTTAGCAAGTCTCACTGTCCTGCGAGAATTAGAATGATGATTAAACTCGTTTCCTTAAGATTGTGCGTAAGAAAAGTGACGTACCAATGCAGTTTGTGGATGAATTGCTTCCAAGTGTGTGGTTGATTTTCAAGTTTCAAGAGATTGTCCCGGTATATTTGGAACTGATTGCCGATTTGGCGCGCAAAAGAATGCAACTTTTAAGAATCTTTTCAGTATCAGTCGGCATCAAGCTTAAAAATGTTTGCTATAATATCTATGCAGTTATGTTATGCGATGTGTGAAACTGTTATATATGCAATAAGTATTCAGGATGAAAATCAGTGCAGAGTTGCAGTACGGATAGAAGTAATGCGAAAATCACACGTTTCAACGGTTTTTTAAACTTCGTCGTGGATGATTTCAATATCACTCTGAATTCCCGAGAACTTTTCTACGACTTCTTGAACAACCTTCTCGTACGTAAGCTTATACGAATTGAAGAATATTATAAAATTGATTTTTGTCGAATACAGTCACAAATTGTCGAAGGCTATGCTTATACAGTTCAAATGCACGAAGAACAAAGATTATACAGCTGTCAAAAAAATCTACACTGTAGAAAATTGGTCAAAAGTGGCCGGTGTGGACTACTATTGAACAATTTTTGTGGTCAATTCAGAACTTGAAAGTCAGATAGTGTTAAATAGTGTTACTTTGGCACCAAAAAATATTCTACAGAAGTCTAGTCAACGCCGCATTTATTTTTTTTTTTTTTTTTTACAGTGTATACGTGTCGTGTTCGGAATGCATAGCGTAAGCGGAATTTCACGGCGTGGAATCAAAATGCATTTCAATATTCTAAACGTGGCATCGAGGCGTAAGAATATCACGCATCACTGGAAATCATGCTGATATGTGATTGTAGGTGGTCCGAGGTTCCGAATCCATGAGAATCCCGTGCGTGGTTTGGTATCATCGGGACCAGAATGGATACCTTTTTTCACTGTTTGATCAATGCTTCGAGAAAATATCGCGTGCACTGAAAGCTCGAGCAAGTGAGACGGCGATATAATACGGGCTGCGTTACGGCATTGAAGGAATTACGCGATGGTCGATACCATTTGTTTGGACCTTTGGTTACGTAGCAACAAACTTCTGCATCACTGAATAGTTAAATAGCTCCGCTCCGTTGCCTTTTCTGCGCCCCATGCTTTACTTTTTGTATATTTTCTCCTGCAACGCAATGCATCGCGATCAAGCGAAGAAGTTACTCTAATTTACATACCGGTACATTAATCCCGCACTTTACGGTAATATAAACAGCTCCCTAGGGAACTGTAACGAGACACGCGACGGTGTGCCGGTGTAATATCTACAGATTGACGTTACAGCCTGGCAAGTAGCTCAGCCGTTTTGTGCAGGAGCTGCAGCAAATGCTTTGAACAATATTTTTAGCCCTTTGGTAGCCCTGCAGAGACGTGCGACAAATCAAAGGCCTTTACTGTTATTGCTTATACTCGGGACGCGAACTGGTTGCATTTTTGCACTAGCTACGTAATTCACAGCGAGTCATGTGCGAGCGTTTCTACACGCGGTAAACAGTTTACAAGCCATTATACATGACATCAAGGAAACCATCAAGCATGACGATGTAATTCTCAGTGATCCGTTGTTTCAGCATCTGTTGTAAGCAGTATTTTCACCTTTTAAGATACAACTTCAACAAGGCCTGCGATGGGTTCAAAAGACTTTGTGGATCAGGTGTTATCGGAATTCAAACGATGGAAGTGCTCTCGTAATTTAAATGCAATCGGTTGACCGAATAAGTATAGAATTTGCGCGATAAAGTACACCGTCACCTTTAAATCTTCCTGAAAAAACTGCTTTCAGCAATTCCTTCGTTTATCAAAAATTCTGGATCAAGTGCTTCCGGATCCAAGGACTTGTAAACTGCATATAAATCGAAAAATATGCCGGAAGGGAAGTTCGAAAAAATTTTGTTTCATAAATTTTGACTCAACGATGCGAATGGAAATGTTCACGCACGGCGTGAGCGCAAGGCTGGTAATATAACGCCAGGCGTTAACGAGCAGCCTGCACGCAGTCCAAAATATTCACAGAGCCATTTCAAACTTGAGTTTCAATCCGGGTAGTAAATCTAACGAGATTAAAGTCGATCAAGTTGATTGAGATGTCTAAAACTTTAATTTCGCCACGCGTTTGGGTTGGACGACATTATAACATGAAATTGTGGTCAATAATTGGTAAGCGGAGTGACTCGCTTGGCTAAAAACGTCTATACAACAGATGCGATGATTGGTGACTAATGCGATTCCCAAAATACAAACGCCCCGTGGGAATTCATCGAAAAACGTTAAATGTGTCAAGGAATAATTATTTTAGTTATATCTAGTAACTTGTTTCGTCTAACGTCAAAGCAATCCTACTCGACAAAGTCCAAGATTTACTTAGGCTCTATTATTGTTATTTCATGATAAACGAAAAATATGTTGAAAGAATCTAGAGTCAGATGCGTAAAATGTATTTTCATCAAACAGTTATAAAGATAGAATGTAATCCTATCGTTGAAGAACTTTTTCGAAAAAGAGTAAAAATTAGAAAAGGTACGAATCAAAACAAAAGTCGAATAAAATAACATAAATAAATACGGTTAAGATATAATATTTGTAATTTATGTTACAGGTGCCTTTTCTCTTGCATTCAACATTACGATAAACATTTTATACATTAAACGTCGTATTTTACTCGATCGAGCTTAGGTCCACACTCTCATAAATCGACACGAAAACGCTGTTCTAAAGTTAGATACTCGAAAGATTTCAGCATGCTCTCCAAAAAAGTGGTGCAATTGTTCGATGAAGTAAAAAGGGCGGGTTTGACTAAAACGTTCGTACCTCATCGCATTACGGTATCAATTTCCTCGTCTCAATACTTTGGGCAACAAGAAATGTCTCACATTCTAACAATCAGTTCCACAAGAGAAGATCAGGTGGCTGTATCACCACCTGCTCAGAGACAGAAATCGCGGTCAACACTGCTCGACTTACCACGACGAAGAATACTTTGCTTAGTGCCCTGAGAGTACCAAGGGAGGGATAAAGTTGAAACAAGATTCGCGAAGGGAGTTATTCCATCTGGCTTCAACGTCCGTCGAGAAGATAGTCGTCAAAGGAAATTCAAAGACGAGTTCAACCCGACACGAACTGGAGATGGATATGCCAATAAACGACTCGTCGAGACGAAGGCAGACGCGTGTTATATATGGGAATGGGCTAAAGGGGCACCAGACCTTTCCACGTTCGCACACACAGACACCGCACTGCGAATCATTTTCTCAGCACAGTCGTTTTCCCACAATTTACGTGCATAAAGTCATATGTAAAATGGGTAAGTTGACAAGGTATGTCATGTTCAACCAGAGTCATGTACGTTAATGACGCAAAATTGGCGTGTCGGGTGTCTCATTGGAAGTGGAATGAACTGAAGAAAGCGAGGAAGAATCATTGATTTGTAAGGCTCTGGTTTAATACCAAGATGAACTTCTTCTTCCCTACATGCTTATCCGTTTCAAGGTACAGACTGTAGTCTGAAAGTACCCATTCATTCAAGGAATCGCAGAAAACGAGCAGCTGATATGAAGGTATTTTTTCCGATAGTAACGATCGGTGACGGAAAAGATGATCACAAGCTGCTCGAGTATTTTAAGCAGGAATGAACATATTTGTATTTTTCAAATCCAAACTACAGACGTAGAGAATTACTTACTACTGATCGAATTATCGATTACTTAGTACAGATGGATTTTGTATGGAGCAATGCAATAAGTACCAAGTACTGATATACCTACTTACAATTAGTACTTGTAAATGCTGTAATTGTGTTGGAAAATGCAGTTTTCTCTTTTAAACATCATTACGTTTGACTTTATCATTTTAAATTTACGCAGTTTTATCCGTCATGCCAGTAGCTGTTTTATTGATGTATATAAAATTTGAAATTATAGTTCCGATATTTACCACATTAATTTGCTCTTCTTCATTGTTCTTATGATTCTTTTCTCATTTTTATTTTTACTGTTATACGTTTCAGGAAGCGAACAAATTCCTTCTAAAAAATGTACGTTGCAACTATTCTTATACTACTTTGAATTTACACGTGATAATTTTCTCGTAAAAAACATTCCTCGGGCATTTAAGAACGTCACAAAATGCTGAATCAGCATGCAAGTCTTTACATTAACAGTCCAACTTGAATTAGTATTTCCTATTTCGCAAAGTACAAAAAGAAAAGTAAATTTATACTTACTATCTTTTATCTCAAAATGTACGAAATAAATTTGTACTCAGTATTTTGTATTTCACAAAGTGTTTGGCCAATATCAAGTACATAAGTATCAAGTACATCGTAATTACCGAGAGTATTTCAAGTACAAATGTACTCAGAGGCTGCCCATTCCTGATTGTAAGTTTTGTATGTTTCGTACGAACATGACCTCAGTAACGAGAATTTGATTTTTCCGATGGGATTGATAACTTCCGATCCTCAAAGCCGCAGGCGATGGTTTTTATGTTCACTAAAAATAAAACGGAATCGACCTTATCAACAGAGCCTTACCGTTACCTTCATAATGTCATCAAATGACTTGTCGGTGAGAATGAACGTCGCAGCTTAATTGGCAAACGATGTTATTCACTCTTACCCTCACCACTGTTCTTGCAAAGTGCAAGTCCCGGCCTTTTCCAACGACAATAATTGACACGGTACAAGCCTTGCAAAAGCTGAGAAATTAATTTTATGAGACTCGTCTCGTCGCTCGTATAACAACACACGCAGTAGTTCGGAGGCTAATTATAACACGGGAAAATAAGAGGTTCGCAATACTTTTAGTCAACGGATAACGCGGAAGAGTTCCATGCTAATTTCCATACAACGATCCAACGCGTGACTGCGCGATTAGCTACCGTGCAATCACGTATCAAGTATTGCAGCCAGGTTATATCTTTGATCGCATGCTATTCACGAATAGAATTTCACCGCCATCCGAAGCTGATGCGAGTCGATGAATATACGAGGATGCTATTGCAGGTTTCATTTGCGCCTATATTCAGTTGCACGATTGCTCAGCAGAGAGGTAGCAATTCACGCTAGTTGATCATGGTAACAAAACTACATTTACAGACGTTTATAGTCCGATACGCGTAAGTGCGAAAAACCTGCAAGTTTTCATGCTTCTACAAGTAAATTATACACACCCAGTGAGTTTATAAGAGTAACAAGATTTGTTCGTCGAACATTCAACAACAAAAAGAGGCTTGAGATTAATTGGTCTCTGGTGTTAGCGAGATGAAATTTTTTACCAACACTGTCTCCTCTCGTTCTTAAATGACTAGAAATTATAACTTGTCGCAAGGTTCGACATGAATCGATGTAACGTGAAGTTCCTGCGACGATTTTCTTCTCAGGATACCAGGTCATCGAATGAAAGCTCAAACTCGTTACCGGAAGTTCTTGTTCCCAGACGAGCACGTACATCTTATGGTACTCGCGCAGGCTGATTCGCACGGTTGGTGTACAGGTATAATAATAGGCTCCCGATAACGACGACCTTATCTTATTACTACTAGGACCATTATCATTATTACCGCTTCTCGCGTATTGTTCTTGTTTCACATAGGTAAACACGAATTATCTACATTATATATTCGCAACTAGCGAAGAGAGTCGCGCGTCAACTTAATTTAGTATTTGGATGAAATTTTTTTTTTTCATATTCTTTAGACGTATTTTTTATTTTTTCGATTGAATCAAAATTGCCATTAATATAACAGATTGAAAACTATAACATTGTGAAGTCACCCATGTTAAGGTATATCTATATATATTAAAATCAGTGAAATTCAATCACCTATAACATGAAAAATTATCATTTTTAACGAAAAACAAAAAATACGTCCTCATTATTTTGGCTTGCACTGCACATGCACCCCTAAAAATGGAAAAAGAAATTTCATTCAAATACTCAATTGGCTCACAAGTTACACTGACTTTAAATATCGTAGATACAAATACTGGGCAAAGTCATAAATCAAGGTTAGGGCAAAGCCTAGATGCCCGTAAAGGTTGCACAATCGAATTACACGATACCAGTGGGCTTGCTCTTTGCGTCGGGATTTTTTTTCTTCGGACGCAAACGGGTGGAATGAAGGAACTTGATTAATAGAATAAAACCCTAGAAGATACAAGAGTGCTTTGTGAAAGAAATTCATCGATCACTGCGATATTCATAGTCGTTTTTGGATCGTTTTCAGTTGGACCGGTCGTCGTGTTACCGGTTTTGCAAATAATTTTCACTCTTAAAAAAAATCGTTTTTCATCCACTTGGACTGTTTTTGGAAGGGAATCTTCAACCACCGCGTGTGGGTTCAGTTTCATAGAAATCCTAGACTCGTCCGGTCTTTGCCAGAAGAAAGTTTCGTAGCGTTCACCTGAGAATAATTTGTTTCCTCGCGAGCAGGTGCTGCAAGTGCTGCAGCAAGGTTCGAACTAAGTGGCTATCGGCAACGTCACGTAAGAGATTTTGTTGAACTAGTTTCCTTTTTTGAAATCCTGGTTTGTAACACAAACATTTTGGGAGCCAAACGTGCGTTACGTGTCATCGTCGATACTTTTGTTATTATACATTCTTTAAATAAAACCGAAATTATAGTTTCTTCATCGTCGGAATGATAATAAGTTTAAGTTCATCGACTTAAATAATAATTCACAGATTTATATAGTCAAATTTATGTGACGCTACTTTTTGTTTATGGTCACTCTTGCGATATTTTTTTGTAACTATTGCGATAATTTGATGTTTGTGCAACAGAAAATATAGGTAAAAGTTTACCCAGCTGAAAAATTTGATTAACTAAATAAATAGATTGATTATTGCGATGAAACGAAATATAGTATCGACAACTATAATCGCACTGATAACTATATTTAATTTTATCAGGTTTTCTTTCAAGTCTAACGATACTCAAAGCATTGTTGTAACGATATCCATTTTACAAGAATTTTGAAGTAACTGTGACAAATGTAAATTTTCTCAGTGTGGTCAATCGAGTTGTACGCGTGTATAGAACGCGTTCAGCAATTATTTAGGCAATTGTATCTAATTACTCGTCGCTGATTTGATTCGGGATATCGTATAATACTGATAATTCGGAATCACCGAGGCAACGGTGGGCAAAAATTTTTTTTTTTTTTTTTTATTTTTATTACAGGTGAGCTGCCCATTAATATACAACGAGAACGAATTATGGATGAATTAACGAGGAAAACTTGTTCAATTATACCGACGGTGAAAAACAGATATACCGCAGTTAAGGTTAAAGGGGAGCTCTTTCTACATCCAAAGGATCGTCATGGTTTTTTCTCTCCCATACAATATGCATGAAAATTCAATAAATTTCAATTCGAAAAATCAAATCAATGTAAGGATTCTCTCATCGCTGCCTGTTAGGTTATACTATATTTTATATACATGTATTACATATGAGTATGAATAAATGAAATTTCTTTAACTGATTGTTCCGAGGGTTGAATATAAATATATTGATGAACTTTCTCCACGATACATAGAGAACACCAACGTGCGAAGCGTAGTTATTATTACTGGTTCCGATTATTTTTATTTTTTTTTTTTTTTATGCCTAACATAAGTGTGTATTGTATGTAATTCAATGCGTAAAGTTACTTCTACGCTATACGTATTAATTATAGAAACTGTATACAAATATTTCTCTCAGCTGTGGTATGAATTTATTGAGCATTTGGTATACCGAGTAAGAGAATTGTGCACAGAGAAAAATGTGATTTGTTACAGTAAGTAGAAAAATTCGGTAAAACAAGTATCGTTAAAAAAAACTGTTTGAATATTGTTGGAGTTACGAAAAACGAGATACGCCGAACTATTTTGCGCTATCGTCGATCTTTTTTTGGTAATTGCAACGTAAAATCAGTTTCTGAGGTTTACTCTACTTTTTTAGTCAAGTAAGTCTTTAACGCCAATTTATCGTTGCACATGCATTAAATTTTCGCAACAGTTACAAGAAAATATAGTTACAGCGATCGTAATGAGAAAGAATAGTAACGGATACTAGACTTTCCGGTAACAGCTACAAAACTAATTTTCATTTTGTACCTCGAATTATATTTTTCGATTGTAGTAAAAAATGAAAGTAGTTAAGGACTGAGCGGTAATCGCGACTAAAATTTTCTCTCAGTGTGGTTACAATTATACAAGTAAATTGAAATCACTTTTCAATCAGTATTCAAATAATGCTGGGACTAGTTTAACTACTATTGTTCCTCACTATTTAACAACGGCAATAAAAACTAGACAGGCCAAAATAATTTGTTACTCTGACCACTCAGTTCGTTATCTGGTAGCAGATATACATCTTTGAATCGTAGTTCTTAGTAATCAAATAGTCGTTAGTTAAATTGAGCTACCGAGTTTCAAGAAACCGAAAAATTGTGAGGGATCCTTCTAATGCGATATTTCTCCGATCGTGAGTGTAGGTAAAAAAAAGGGCAGACAGTAACGGATGTATATCGCGGTATTCCAGGCTTCGTGATAAAGTGCCGGTAAATTCTCCTCGCCATTCATCACGACAGTTTTCCGATGTTACCAGGTTGATTCTGACCTCTGCTCACGTCGAAGAAACACCGGAAAGGGGAAACCTAATTTTGCGGTCTCATCATCAACATAAATCTAGTTTTACCGCGGTCGCATCCGGACGGGGAACCGAGAGCAAATGTGTTAAAGCTTTTGTCCGGCAAAAATTTTCATCAATACCAGTGAAATCAATACCAGTTTGTGAAAACGTCAGTCGTTTAACGATCACTTTGTCCTCAGGTATACGAGAAAAAATTACAAAGGCAAAATTGACATAAAGTATAAAAATTGTATCCATCCCTCAAATCGTTTTTAATTTAACAACATAATATTATATACGAGTTTGATTTAAAAAAATGTATTTTCTTTATTCCCAATTGTTTTTTTTTTTTTTTTTTATCTTCAAGTAATCAAGAGTTTTGCTAGCTTAGCTTGATACGTAAATCCTTCAAATATATCCAGATGAAATCAGATTAAAAACAAGGACAAGAAGAAGAAAAAAAATTTACATCATTCTCGCAGAAGCCAGATGGGAATTAATCAAGTTTATGAACCTTTCAATACCCAAAAGCTTCCAAATGACCAGGCAATAAAGTTACTCGAAACTCGTCTATAAATTTACTTGATGCATGAGTTGTTAGGTTTCATCGAAAATTCTGGTAATATAAGGAGCAATAAAATTTAGCTCAGTAGTTTTATAGAATATGAAAAAATTATAAATTCCTGTTTATAGTAAATCTACAAATCATTACTTTAAATTCTCTCAAATATTGGATTAACACTTTGCACGCGAATATTGTTACAGTCATGATTGAACTACATATACCAAAAGGATCCTGGCTGAGAATGGGATGATTACGGAAAAGAAAATAAAAAAGAAAAAAAAAGAAAATACGCATAGACAACATGTTCAGATTTTATTTTACATTTTGTCACGCGTTAAAATTCATCCGATTTCTACCGAACAAGTAATTACCACTCCAAAAATAGAGTTTACCATTTTTTAAGTCACCGCTACGTTTTTTACTCCGATAAATGATGGTGGATATCGTCACTGTGTCCTTGTAATAAAATTTGGTACACCGTGTATATTTAGGGGCAGGAAAAAAGATTAACCTATACATGTATAGGAATGATGGCGAAGTTTTCTCGTTAATAAAACGCTGCATGTCACGTAGCCGTGTTACGTCGAGGCTTATATTGGGGCATAAAATAAGCACAGAAAAAAGTTCAAGTTATAGCGGCCAGCATGCTGTCGCACATTATATTTTTATGCCCGTATATATTGCTATATATTGTACATTGTGTGGCATAATTTTTGCAAATGTTTTGTTTTTCCATTTTGTTATTTCCGGCACGCTTTGGACATTTATTTTATTCCTCCGTGATAATACCTACATATATTTTCGATATAAATTCAGTATAAAATATGTTTAGCGGTAGAATTTGACAGAGGTATCTGTACAATTACACTATCTCGTTTTATCGTTCTTGAAAAGAAAAAAAAATATGTCCAATATTAACGACGGTTTCACAAATAATGTCCTAGTTAAAAAATCATCTCTAATTTATAATCGACGTTTTCTCTCTCTCTCTCTCTCAGGATTAACTCTAAGTTGTGGAAAAGTGTGAAACGTTGATTTTTCCAAGCACGCGATAAACGATAATTAAAAAAAAAAAACGAATTCCATTTATATCTGCACCCTGTAATCTTTTCGTCCATTAAATAATAATCTTTGTCGTACAGCAGCCTGGATCTTTCTCGCAGCGCAAAACTTTACAACGCGACGTCTACGACGTGCTCATATCTTTACAGCTCGACGCTGCAGGTTTAAGTCCACCGCGTTTATTTAATTAAATTCTATACGTTGTACGCCGTGTGCGCGATACGTTGGCACATGCATAACGACTCTTTACAATCTCTGCGCACGATCGAGAATCACGAACCTCGAGCCACTTTATAACAATGTGTGCGAAATATTGTATCATTGACGATAAATTCATTCAACATTGTACAACAACAAATTGACGAATGGAATATTCATCAATGAGTATCAAATGTGAACTAAATGACTACGAAATTTTTCCCTGAGTTCAAATTTTAAAACCCTCTGAAAATGTAAAAGCTGAACCATGGAATGATATGAAATGAATGGAGAAAAAAAAAAAAAAAACAGAGTCATACCATCCACGATTCACTTGAGCTTTACTAGAACTGGAGGAAGAGTATCGTTAGATAAAAGACGGAGAGAAAACTTTACCAGTTCTTTTTCTTACCGGTAACAAGTTTAAAATAACGTTTTTCTTGTTCGGATATCTGAGAATATTCCAACGCTGTTGAATGAAAATGTTTCGAGCTTTTGCTTGTTACTTTTCCAGTTGATTTCACGTTGTTAAAACGTGTGTAAAATACGTGTTAAAACTTTTTGAAATTCAGCATAACTTGGGATGAGCAATTTTAATTTCAAATATTGAAACGTCAATTTAAGATCAAACAATTCTGGTGCAGGTAATTTTTCGTTGTAATTTTAAGTATTCCTTTGATTTTTTACTGAAATATTGGTATTTTTTTTTTACACCGATTGTAAAACGTTACAAAGGTATTGCGCCGAGGAAAATTTGAGATATTAAAAACAATGGATGAAGAAATAAGATTTTAACATCGCAATTGTTTTTTATCGATACAAACGATATTAAAAAAAAAGAAAGAAATGAATCTAACAGAGAAAACCGATTACCTACACGTATTTATGAAAATTTATATTGCATTCTGATTCGTTCTATTTTTTATTGCTGCAAATTGCACGTGTGTAAACTTTCCATCAAAACGATTTTCTCATTGGTAAAATAGACTAACGTCACGATCAAGAATTTATGCATTTCTGCACGTATAAATCTGCATGAAGATTTTTCGAGTTTAAAAAAATTTGTAATTTTTTTCATAGTAAATCGAAAACCAGTAACCACCGTCTGTACGAAGAAAAAGTTGTTCCATTTTATAACTTGCATAATATTTGTATATCGGTAAATTGTCTCGGATACAACGGCTCTCCAAATCCAGAGATTGTAATATTAAAACAGTAAATCGATGATGCGTAGAAATAAATTTCATGACAAAATAGACGCCCGGTGTCAATAAAATATAATTCGTAACCGACGAAACCGCATGACGTAGTCGCTTTACGTAGTTGCAGCTTGGTAGAATTCAATTTCGAACGGCGAATATTCAAATATAACTATATATATGCATGTATGCAAATATTATTCCATACTACAATTAGCCATGTGCCGCATTGTTCTTCTGGTAGGTTCGCCTAGGCTTATATATATATATATATATATATAAGCCTAGGCGATGTATATATAGCTGTATACACGCAGTCCAAACTCGGCGCTTTTACGCTTTAATTCTTGGCTATGTAGGCCGCTTTCAAATATTTCGTTGCTTCCGCTCGTTCTATTCTTCAACATCCGGAAGGCAGCCGCTCCTCGGATTAACGAAGGTCCATTAAAAGAGGAAAAAAGTCGAGTTTCAGAGAGAGGTATGGGAAAGCCGCTCAAACGTTTTTGTCCATGATTGCAACGAGCATTGGGAGAACGTCTCTCATCCATATTCCTACCTTTGAAGGATCGGTGAAACGTATAATTTTCACGTATTATTCGTGCGAAAATGTTTCGGTGCAGAGTTTATCGATTCATTAACTGGCAAAATCTTGAACAACGCATCGAATCGAATCCGATCATAATGTTCGTTCAATAGCGAAGAAGAGAAATTTTTTATTGAGAGAATACTGAATTTCACTTTGATAGTGGCTGTTGACCAAAATTTTTCTTATCTATGAAATAGCAGGTAAAAAAAAAAGAAAATTGGAAGACAGCTGTCTCGCCTTTTTACTCAATGCGTTGCCTTTGATGACGCAAAAAACAAACGTATTTCTCTCGATTCACTCTGTCTCGAAATTTGTTTTTTTCAACAGCGTTACGAAGCGAATTGCTTTCACGTTTTCCATCTCCTGATGTCATTCAATGAAACGTTTCCATTCCAATATTGTTGAGTGATTGTCACCTGTGACTAGAGCTGGCGTAAAACGGATTGTTATTCTCTGCAAACTGTGCAAGTATCGTTATTCGCTAAGGTATAAGATCCTCATCGCGATGAAAACATTTGTCGGTTAGTTTACGGTAAATCATGGTATAAAATAACGATCGTAATGAGAAACCACTTGGCACGGTTATTGAATAGATTGAAAGAAGAATGGCTCAAATAACAGTGCGGAAAAAATAATCTTCTAATAACATTTTTTTTTACACGTACGAGTGGTAGTGCGAAGTTTGCAGACCATAGTAAATAATTATACAAATTTACAAAAATTCACGTCGAATTCTAAACATCATGTTATATTAAATATGTAGGAGGAGTATTTTACAGCGAGAGGTATTTTTTTTTGTACTGCTTTATTTTATTTTTTTCTATCGTGGATGAAATTGAGTGGTAAACAATACAAACGGTGACTCAAAGCCGTTGAGAAACTGGACTAAAAGTGATTTAGGATGATACATCGAAGTCCGCTCATGCGGAAGAAGGGAAAAAAGTATGAAAAACAGAAAATGAAAAAGGATGGGATGACTCAGGAGACGTCGCCTTGGATTGGAAGATCGTTCAACCGCATCTTTTAGAGGGAAATGAAAATGACAGATAATACTTCAAAGTCAAATTCGTTTCACACGGGGTGTCTTTGACGTATCGAAAATGGCGGAGCAGGTGAAAGCACTGAACACAGGTGAGTGGCAGACGATTCCAATGGAAATAAAAAATCTCCCAGAGCTTCGAGAAGATACGATAATATTTCACGTGTCGCAAAGAATTGTCGGAAACTTCATCGATTTCAAACGATTAGTTTTAGCCAATGACAGATATGGAATCAACTTTTAGAAAGCTTTTTTTTATCGAATTGATGATAATTTTGGGAACTCTCAATTACGCGAACATTTTCAAAAACCGAGTTTTTTTGCGTTTGCTCGAGTAAAGACTCCTTGCAGTTTATGTACGTCGACGGAATTTTTATCTCGGAACAGCAAGATGTTTTATAAGTTACGCTGTTCAGGATATGAAAGGTTAAGCCTCGCATTCAAAATAAAATAAATCATCGCAAAAAGTGAACTTGTAAAGCACAAGGTGGTTCTAATTGAATGCTTGAATAAAGTGTTCCTCTGAAGCAAAAATGTTTGCGAAAATGAAACGAGTTTTCATTTTTTTTTTTTTTTGTTTAATTTTGGGAGATTTCATTCAATATTTCCCGCCCCACAAATAATTGAATCTGAATGTATACTTGACTATTAGAAAAAATGGTATTTTCATAGAGAATATGTCATATTTGAGCAATTTGAAGCTAGAGAAAAATTACGTCTGAAAAATATTGAGTCTTCTAAGTAATATCAACAATTTTTTTGATTCCATTCTCCAACGATTTATTTTCATTTACAATATTAATTCTAATTCGTATTTAACTGCTTTGTGTATAAGTGAATAAAATTACTTCAAATCGGTTTAGTGAATGTTAAAAAAAAATCGAGGCGTTGATCACTTTGAAATGTGGTGTACACCACAAGAGCTTACAGAATTGCAAAAGATTTCCTAGATTTCGTAAGATTTTACAGAGGGTGTGCATTCAGATTTCACGGGTGATCAGCCCCTTGATTAAAAATGACGGATTGTTTCGTTGTTTTTACCGTAAAATTTTCGCAATTTTCAATGAAAATATTAAAAACTGACGTATCGGGATTTTTTACACTCATAAAACAGAGATCGCAAGCTCGATGAAAATATGATAGTATTTCACGAATGGAAAATCGTCGAAAAAAAAAAAAAAAAAAAATTGGCGTATCAAAACCGAGATGCACTGAGAAAAATTCCGTAAAACAGGTAACGTTGAAAAAACTGTTTGAATATTGTTGGAATTACGAAAAACGAGGTACGCGTAACAATTTTGCACTATCGTCGATCCTTTCTTGGCAATTGCAACGCAAAATCAGTTTCTTCGGTTTACTCTACTTTTTTTAGTTAAA
Source organism: Neodiprion virginianus (assembly GCF_021901495.1). NCBI lineage: Eukaryota > Metazoa > Arthropoda > Insecta > Hymenoptera > Diprionidae > Neodiprion > Neodiprion virginianus. Next base: position 11,011,295 of record NC_060877.1, on the reverse strand, counting down.
TAAGGCTTTAACGTTAATTTATTGTTGCACAAGCATTAAATTTTCGCAACCATTACAAGAAAATATAGTAACGGTGATCGTAATGAGAAAAAATAGTAACGGATACTAGACTTTCCGGTAACTGATAGAAAACTAATTTTCATTTTGTAACTAGAATTATATTTTTTTGATTGTGGTAAAAAATGAAAGTAGTCAAGGACTGAGCGGTAACCGGAACTAAAAATTTCTATCAGTGCGATCATCCGGTATTTTAAACGTTGGTCAAGTTGGCGTGGAACGCGTTACACAATATCCTCGTTCCCTGGAGCGCAGCTATAGGGCGGAATACCTTCAAGGACGCGGATCTGTTTACCGTAGGGATTTGAAAAGGCGATCCCTTCTTCTTACACTCACCCCCTTACGCGGGGTATTACGTTTTATCAGACGAAGGAAACTGCGACGAAGACGATCCGGGACAGAAAAGAAGAAATGAGGGAGAAGAGGAAAATCCAACACATTCACCGCATCACGCCTCGTCAGCCTATTTAATCGGCTTCCACCGCCGCCCCTTGGTTTTGGGTTCAGTAAGGCTTGGAGTCTGTCGCCCTTTGTCTCGGAAGCCCCGAGATCAAACCACCCTCAAACCACCCTTCTGGTAAAATTCCTCCGCCCTTTGACCCTTTGATAAATTCCTTCTCGCATACATTATGCACAGCTTATTCGCTCGCTCAGACGGCTTCGCGACTCCTTTCGCAGCTTGAGTATAAAATTTTCTCACTGCCTCGATTACGGCATTAAATTCATCACGAATCTTGAACGGAAAGTAATCAAAAATTGCTTCGAGTATATGTAGGTACGCGTTAAGGGCCGCGAGTTATTTAATTCAAGAAACGTTTCCTTTGTACGCGATTTCCTAGAGAATTTCATCACTGTTCAAAGAAAATCGTACCCTCATTCGGATCAAACGCTAAATCGTTCTTCAATTACATTTTACCGACTAATTATAAGTATCGATATTGTTCTTCGCGATTTTAACAATTAATACGAGTGAACTTGATGTGCAAACGTGTTTTTCCACAGCATGAAAACACTGTTTCGACTTATCGAAGAAATGAAATAAGTTTCAAAATTTTAGAGATTTTGATATGAGAAACAAACAAAAAAAAAAGAAACAAAAATATATCGAATTATAAATTATTGTTAAATTGTGAATATGAATGTCGATTTGCATATTATAGACAAAGTTATCATATTTCAATGTACCGTAGCTATATTTTGAAACTTGACTTCCCTTGCAGCTGAAAATGAGTTCACGATGCAGCGTCCGTTTCATTCTCGCATACATCTACTGTAACTTGCACGTATGCGTAACGTGGTGAGATTGCAACCACAGCTCGATTCGCGATATATACAGCTTGTCTCATTTTAATCAATCCAGTCAATTGTCTCAAAAACCAAAAGTGTGAATGAAAAACGTTTCAAACAAAAGATGTAAGACTGTAAGAAGGGGTGTAAAAGTGAGAGTATCAGATTTTCCGTAAGTGGACCCGCCAAGATCAGAGAGAGTTAATTAACTTGGTCTTTTTTAACGGAAGCGTATATTTTTTTCATCGGCATTCGAAAGGGCATCAAAAAGTACGGGTAATATACTTCCCGCCCGAAGTTTTATATGTTTCGTTTAAAAAAACGAATTTGACCTTCATGTGACCTTGGGAGGATCCACTTAGAGAAAAGCTGACACTTTCATCTTCTTTCCCCGTTCAAACCTTACAAATTTTGTCTGAAACATTTTTCACTCACGCTTTTATTTTTCGAGACAATTGACTGGATTGATTAAAACGAGACACCGTGTATATTCCTCGCAAATTGCAAGGGCAGGACTGCTGCGGTGAAAATCCGAGTAAAGCCAGTTCTAGACTGAAGGGACTGCGGAAGACTCCCGAGAGTCACGGGAAACCGTCAAATGCCGTGATTCGTCTAACTTTCCCCTCGGGAAGCAGGGAAGTTGAGAAGCTCGATGAGTACAAAACGAAAGTTCAACTTTGCCGCGTGATAATAACAATGACAACAGTTTTATCAATGATAATAGTATGACAGTGACGTTCGTTGCAATGTGACTGGTAACTGTAAGTGCAATTGGAATTTCAGATTGCGAATGAGGCTGGAAATTGAGGGAACCCTTAGAGGTTGCGGAAATTCCCTTGGATTGAAATGTTCGTGCTTTTGGTATGTGAAACCATGAATTAGGTAGTTACCTCAAAATTGAAATATCGGCATTGATTTTTTCTACTGTAGAGAAATGTTCTTCGCGAAATTTAAAATATCGGTAATGAAGGTCCAATTATATACCGGAAGAATCACTTGAAACTTGAAAATTAATTGCGCATGCGCTAAATAATTCAATAGTATATAATTAAAATATAAGTATAGTAGAATAATTAGAGTTTATCAGGCAAATTTTCAGTCTACTTTTCCCTTCAGTACAAAGCATTGGAAAATTTTCGGAAACTGTTTTTGGTCACTGGCAATCTAGTTCTTTTCCAAAAAGACAGCTAACGTATAACGTTGGATATCAAACCATCCGTCAGTATATGAAACATTGCGAAAGTCGATTTAATTTGATGAAGATAAATTGTCATGTTTCCAACATACAATAAAACTAATTGTTAAGTGAATTTTAGAAATCGCACCTCTAATCGTACCATCGATAATTTTCTCCACCAGTCAAAAAAGCTCAAGTTTCACGAAGACAATTACAACATGACAGCGTCTGTATACTCTAGCCATTGTTCTTATCGCCAGTCGACTTTTATCTTGTTCCTGTAAACACGGAGATCGCAATATTCAGGAAAGATCTACTTTGCCTGACAGGTAAAAAGCCACTTCGCCGCGATCTCCCGAGAGTGTTTTAATCCGGAACTCGATGCAAGGAGCTTTACATCCAACCGATAAGAATCGATTCGACCATTTCCCCTCGTTGGTAATATTAGCTCATTTGTTGCTGCTATCGGCGTTACAAATTGAACTTAAGTGTAGCCCTTATCTGCTTTGGCACGGAGATCAGATGAAAGACAAACTGTATCAAAATGGTTTTCAGCGCTTCCTGACTGTCCGCGAGGAAGAAACGTGATGGAAACGTACAACGAGCAACAAGTTTTAACGATTTGACGGATTTTGATCAGCTACTGATTGTAAGACTCCAGAAGAGAAATAAATATAGATCAGCATCGCTGTTGTTCCGATGCAGAACGAGTTTAGAATAAGCTCGTTGGAAATTTCTTCACAAACTTTGCTGACATTTTCCGATAATTTTTCGTTAATTAACGGATTTCGAAACTCTGCGAGAATTCGGCGAACTGAAACCTTTCTGAGTTAATTACAGAAAATCGCTGAAATTCCCTTATAAATTATAAATGCGTGAAGACGAATATTTCCAGAAATATTCAACGTTTTTTGCGACAGTTGATGAATTAGAAAAAAAAAATCAGGAAGATATCTATTGAGCATTTCGTAAAAAATCAATAGTTTATCAATTTTTTTTTTTTTGCGCTGATGATTTAACATTTTTTGCTAAAAATTTTCGCTAGGAAAATAGTGGAGCCATCATTCGGATTTGCAACTTTGACCGTATGATATGACCTACAAAATTCCGCCAACAACAGCATAAGTTGTGATATTGCGTTGGTCATAAATTGCACTGCGAATTCGAAAATAATCGACCGTATTGTACGAGGGAGGCGTTATTTTCTCCGGCCTCAAGTGCCCGAGGAAACGAGAAAAAGCATTGCCAAGATTTGCCGCTGGGCGTTTATTTCTTCTCCGATAGTGATAACTCGGCGTATATCGACACTTGAGTCGAGTGCCAACTCTCGGCTGGACGCTGTTCGTTCCCACGGATCGAAATCGATGGTGAAATATGAATGAATATTGACGGTAGAGGTGATGATAGAAAAGAGAACAGATAAAGATTCATAATGATTATTGTTTCTAGACCCACGTTATTGTTTCAAGGATCGATCAATCAATGTCGAGACCTCCAGGATTGTCATTAATGCCTTGTGAATTTTTCGCCATAAGTTATTTTTGTCTTTGGTTATTTTTGTATGGGTTATTTTTACACGGGTTATAAGGTGAGTCACCCCAAAGAATGTACCAATTAGATTTCTGAAGTTTAATGTCATAGCTTAAATTGTTCCAAATTTTGGAACTTCTTGTAATTCAACTCTATCCTACTAATTGTAAGCCAGAGCTCGAGTTTCGGGAGTGATCCTGAATCATAGCTGAACGTACTTCAAAACCGAATCGCAAACTAAGTTTTGCGATGGTAAAACTGTGTTAGGGAACAAATTCTCTCGAGAGATACCGGAATCAGTTTTCCCAAGTTGTATCCCATAATTTCATCTCTGGATAAAACATTCTTTCATCTACACTCTTGAAAACAATCCACTTAAACGGTTTTGTGTTGCAATTACAGGGATTTTCGAAAGTCAGAAACTTTTTTGTTTGTCTGTCAGACAATTTTCACAACCAAGGTATACATGAAAATGACACGAGATACGAGTTGTTCATTAAATTTTTGCAATGAATTATATTATCGTTTGATTTTGAATTAAAATGATATTATTGTAATCGTGAATTGTATCTGTGTTTAATTTTCAACGTGTTGGATCATCCCTCAGTTGCGTCGATCTAAATTTTGAGATTTCACAATCGAGTTTGACGCGAAACTCTTGAATTCGTGTCAATTTTCAAAACCGTTAAACCTATCTCTCGATTTTGAATGAAACGAAAATATCAGAGTGAAGCTCGTCAAAAATTAATAAAAATCAATCACACCAACCAACTTATTTATCGAAAACTGATGCCCGACCGATTTTCCGAACCGAGAATCGGTCGCAAAATTCTCATCAAATATGCCGGATCGAATACCCTGCGGTAGGCTTATAATTTATCTCCAAGTTCAATTCCGAGATTGAGGAAAGTACGAGATTATACTTATGCACCCGTACATTGAAATAATATTTCCCCATGGAACGGGTAAAAAAATGATTCCTGGAAGAATATTCGTATAAGTAGCTTTTCCTCCGGTCGCTGTACGAACGAGATAAAACTGCACGTGGAAAACCCGTCTCATACCACGCCGAGGTTCACACAAGAGTGGGACCTTGAAAATTCCTCGTCTATACACCTCAGTGGATTACATGCGCAGAAATATGCGTGCCTCGCAGAATAGGAGAATTTGAAAAAGGCTGTGACTTGGATATTTAAAAAAAAAAAAAGTTCCTTTACAGTTTTCTTAGATTTTTTAAATGGCAATTACAGCCTTTTTAATTCTCCTTTTCAATTGTTCCACGATAAATTGAAGCGCTCTGTAAGGTTCCCATTTCCGCGTATAATTATATGAAAGGTACAGAGTGGGGAAGAAAAATGTGGGGAAATTAGAGAATCCAAAGTTCGCAACGACGAATTTTCAAAGATCGATGCGAAAGTCTGTTACGTAGAATTTTTAAATGTAAAAATTGGAAGTACCAAAAAAAAAAAACCAGAATTCAGAAATGTAAAGCGCAGTAAACCAAAACATAGAATCACCAGAATTCTGACGGTTCAATATATCGGCTTGTCGTTTTCTGAATCATTCTGACAATTCTATATTTCGTCTTTCCATGAATTTTGACTTTTTGATTGTCACAACTTTTCGTATTCTATAAAACACACTTGCGAGTCTTTGAAAACTCTGTATCGTAATTCCTCCAAATTTTGATCCTTCACATTTTTCCTCCCCAGTCACCGGGAATAAACACTGCAAAGTCTCTCCGTCGTCACGTCGCTCTTTGCAACGATTTTTGCAAGCCTTTAAGAGTTTGAAAAAACTCTGTCAGCCTACAGCCGTCCACGCGTTTGAAAATTTCCATTCCGTCCGCCTGTGTTAATTAAACGGTGAGTTTGAGCGGCTCCGGTTCCAGAGATAGGGGTGTTTAATTTCGGGAAAAGAAACAGAGTTGAACGATCAAAGCGAAACAATTCACCTCTCGAGGGTAAATGACGAGCCCACGTGAATCATGTAAAATCGGTAACGAGAGGAGGGCGATAGGAAAAGAATAAAAATGGGGTTCAACGTCGGTGAAAAATTTCACCACTGGTTTTAATGCGAACCGAACACCAATCAATGGTATCGTTCAATTTCGCCCCATCATGCGGCCGAATTGTAATCCGGTAACTTTCGATAAAACGTACAATTTACATTCGCAGGCAGATATGCTATGAGTGTATTTCGGTTGAACTTTATCGGTTGGACTGTAGAGATTATTGAATATAACTCGAACGAAAGCTTCTGAATCACAAATTTTCTCCACAGGCACCGATGTAATAACGCAGTTCTATATTATATTGATGATAATAATTTGTGTTGAAAACTTTTCCCATTATTATACCGTACATCCGTATAATTTAACAAGGTTATACATCGAATGAGACCAATAAATGGCAAGAAATACATCACAATACTTTATATTTCAGTGTTTGAAATTGTTGCGCGTAATATTCACACAAGAACAGTAATTCGAAAATCGCCGTGGAGGAATATTAACTTGATATAATTTCAGCTTTATATAACACGGTACTTGTAAAACGGATCAACGATAAAAAAAAATTACGTAAAAGAAGTTGTTATAATCACTCAAATACATCGTTCTTCTTAGATTAGAATTAATTGATTTTTGGGTTTCATCGGTCTGGTAGTTATCGAATTTTTTAGATAACAAAATCGAAAGAAAAAAGAAACAATGTTGAGATTTGTTAATATTTTATGAAACTGAAAGGCGACAGGCATTATTTCCTTGATTCTCTGGTAAAATTGAGTCCCGATGGTCTAGAGTGCAGAAATATATACTCACGGATTGACGATGGTATTAGGAAATTACTCGATAAATCTGTCACAATATATCGACGCTAAGAGCTTTTTCTGATATTATGTCTATGAAATATCTTCATATATCTTCGTTAAACGTCTCCTGCTCTATCATCTTTACTTAAGGTTGTAAGAGCTGTCGCCTTTCAACGAACTTCAATCAGGAAAATGTTTTTTCAAATATTCGGTAAAGATGTGTCGCGAAACGTTTGAGACTTCTACTATTTCCGTTTACGCATCTCCTGAATTCCGAAAAAACAGTGCCAAATCGATTTGAATGAAATTCGGGAGGAAAATCAACTATTCGACGGCGAGACGGCAGAATTTTTTTAAATTCAAGCGATGACTTTCAGTTACAAAATGGTGACAAGCGACGTATAAAAAAATTCGAAAATCCTCAAAATTCTTCACGAATTCTGCTAAAATTTGATAATCAACCTTTCGGTTCTAATTTATTTTAATCTACCGTTTCTTACTTTGATATAATTCATTCAAAAACGTTTCACTCGATTGTACGATTTTATTTCTATGTGCGCATCCGTTTGTTCCGCTTCATTCCATTTCATTATCTTTCACCATTTCAAAATTTTTCTCAAAAATCCTAAACTGATCTATCGAGTAATATAAATGCAATCATTTGTTCGTGATTATTGCGAAACTGCCAATTTTTTTTTCGTTGTTCGCGCTAGATTTAATCGCCTTTTAATAATCGACACGACCGCGTTTTAGAAACTCACTTCCCAATAGGTAATTATAAACATCGAAAACACCTTGGATCCAATAGCGAAAAGCGTTGGACCGTAAATTTCACGCCGATTCTCAAATTTACTCAAAGAGACGCATCCCTTTTTATCTCCAACCGGTGTTGATGCGCGTCAAGAAAAGTCCCGCCGGCCTCATCCCTAAGTCATGCTTTCATGTTCAACCAAGATTCACATCACCGCATATATTTCAGTGAAGACATTCGCCGTGCGGCACGTGTGGGTATAATACGTGGGATATTATACCCTCGGGGAAATCGGAGACCCGCAAAAATCAGCAGACATTTCCTATAACCCCGTGTGTTACGCTATCTGACAAAAAAAAAAAAAAAAAAATGACAAGGGTGTTTCTTTTTTAACAATTTTTCTTCATACATGCCCTTCGAAAAGTTAGTTTTTAGCCTCAAACGAAGCCTCGTGAAACCGGAACTAAGTGGAAAAATTTTGAAAGACGACCCATCCGCTTTGAATTTTTCAAACCCTCTAACCGAAATATCTCGAAAACTACACAAATCGGAAAACTGTTTTTGGTTGCATTTTGTAGATAATCAAATGTTCTTTGAAAAATGTCGTACCTACGATGAGACATTATTTGTATCAGCTTACAAAACGGGTGAGATAAAAATTTACAGGGTAATAAGCATCTTCATTCATATGTTCAATGCACTCAACTTTAAACGTTCGTATGGAATACAGGATGAAGATTTAGGTGTATAGTGGTCTCGACCTTTTTTATAGAAAATTTGAGTATCTACAAAATGAGATCAGAAACAGCTTCCCAACTTGGATAGTATTCGAGATATTTCGGTTATAGTGTTTGAAAGATTCGAACCGGATGAGATACCTTTTAGAATTTTGCTACCGAGTTCAGTTTTCACAAAGCTTCATTTGAGGCTATAGACTAACTATTCGGAGGGTGCCTAAGGAAAAATTTTTTTTTAAAGAAAACCAACCTTAAATTCATACATACATTGAGATATAACAGAGAGTTTAGTTCTAAGCATGATAGCAAAAAGTTTAGTTTCACAGAAAAACGAGCGTAATGAAAATTGTAAGAGTTCCAAACGGAATCAATTGTAATTTTCTACGAAATTTGTATCGTTATACGTAAGCTGAAACATTGAAGTTTGAAATACATGATGGGATCCAAGAATTCGTAAAGGCGATATTAAAGGATTGGCGAAATACTTCGTGTATTCAATTTATCATTGTGAGTGAATATTCACGCCGCTCAGTTAGCGGCAAGTCTTAACGGGGTTCAATAATTAATCATCTGATACATTTTAATTGGAGCAAAGTAATTTATCGACGAAAGAAGATTGCTTCAATTTTAAACAAAATTGTTTCGACGTTATAAATAAAGTTACATGATAAGAAAAACGTATTTGTAGGCACTCTGCGTAATTAAATTAATTTGTCGAGTGTCCCTTTTCCTCCCCTGCTTATTATAATTTCAAACTTTGTTCTACTGTGAAATTGTTAAAAATAATTTAAGTGCTGAAAGTTATATGTAGAATATCTGTAACGTGTACGAAAAGGTGAACTTCGTATAGCGATATGATATTTGAGAGTCTTTACCATCGGAATGCATCGTGTATTGAGTAGTGAAATATTGCCGTTGGCTAATTCCTTACAACGATTGTGATTCAGGCATACGTTTCGCGTTTCTAGCAGTACAATACAGCTACAGAAAAACCGAAATAATAGTGCAGCGTAAACTGAGCCACTGTTGTTGATTCAGCGAAACTGACTGTCGGCAGAAATGTTGCTGACTGTTCTCTTAAATCAGTACCGAAGGTGGGATTCGTGAAAGAATTGTTCACTCGCAGAGATACTCGAGAAACCTGTACATGCCAAGTTTGAAAAAAATGCATCAACATCTTTTAATAAAGAAAAAAAAAAAACGACATTATCTGGCTTGTTCCATGATTCGAAACGAAGACGAATTTTTCCTGAAAATCAGATACTTCAAACGATACAAAATTAATAACTGATCCTGAGATGGGATGTGAAAAAAAAGGAACAAATCAGTTAAGGGACAACACCACTGTGACCCCCTGTTTTTGTTGCCGTTTTTCAAGAATTTTTTTTTGTGGGAAAAAAAAGAGATATTTCCAAAATTTTTTTTTTGTTTTGTTCGTTGTTTATTAAAGATACATAACAAATTTTTTTAAAATTTTCACGCCCCATGGTGGCGCTGGGGAAGCTCCCGCGTCAGGTGCCGTTGCTTCTGCAGTGATTCGCGGCACGCAGCATAACTGTCTTCAAAGTCGATCTGAAAAAAAATACCGAGTGTTTTCGTTAATAATATGATATTTTGAAGAGAAGTACATAGGGATTTGAAAAAATATTGATTTTTAAAAAATTGGGACGCTTTTGAAATTTAAAGTCGATTTTCGAGCAAAATTTCTCGTCGAAAAAAGCCTATAATTTATTTATCTATTGAGATATCGAAAAAATCCTATGTACTTCTTTAGATAATCTAGTTTTATTGATGCAGTCCAAATTTGAAGTCGATCGGATAAGAATTGCTCGAGTTCTACTGCGTGCCGCACTCAAAAAAGTGGTTTTGAGAAAAACGCGTTCAAAGTTTGAAGTTCGTTTTTATGCGATAAATTGAAAAAAAAAAATTTCTTACCTAGTCAGCGATTCCGGCACCATATAGCTGGCCTTCAAGAAGCAAATCACGGTCTCCAGCAACTTTTCTCGAACTTGTAGAGACTCTCCTTGCCTCTTTTGCAGCATCCGTGAGCGAGAGCTCCGCCTGCTCGATCGTCACGGAGCGCTGCACCGCTCCACAAAATATTCAATATCTCCGAAAATAATTATTTTTTCGACCTGCAACCAACGGCATTCGATTCCTAAATGTATTCTAGATTTTCCTAGATGGTTTTCAAAAAATCGATTTTTTGAAGCTGTCACAGTGGTGTTGTCCCTTAAAGCAGTTACGAATTTGGAAGTGGAGAAATCAATTACAGTTTTTTTTTTTTTTTCTTTTTTTGTATTCATTCGGATCAAATTGACGTGTCAATCCAACAAGTCATTATCCCCGCGATATTTTAAGATTAGATTCGACGATCATGGGTTACGTTACGTTTATTGAGATTGAGTTAGTTTCGCGCTCGGCCGACTGTGGCGCTGTAGAGTTCTCTGCGTTGCCAACGTAACTGTCTAGTGTAAAAAATTGACCGTCTCAGATTCTTTGTCCCCAAGTGTACATACCGTACCCCACACCGGAGTCCCAACGCGGTTACATGGACATTTTTAAGTCCACGCGGCTGCCGCTAACTTATCAATCGTGGCTCCAGGGGCTCGGCTCACATATTTACACCCGCCTCAAATCCAAAAACTTCTTTATATTTAGCCGCGGGAGCGGTTAAAGCTTTCTTTCAACGATGGCAACAATCTGGAACAATGGTCGATTCGATACGTGCAATCTGCTCATGATCAGACACACGTGAACACCTCGGTGTTCACGCCGCAGAGAACCAGGCACCTCTGACATTCATCCGCGTATACTCGTATTCAAATTCAAAATTGACGGGCTCTCCCCCCTCGTATCGTTGTTGCTTGGAAACCGAAATCTACTTGACTGTCTCGCGCACTTCTGGTCGTCACCGTGTCCAGAGCTCGAATGAAAAATTTGAAGCCCGGCTCGCTTAGTTTCTGACCGATCGTAGCGCCCGATTCAAGTGGCTAAGACGAGAAACTTTTGACTAACAAAAGAGGGTCCGTTACTCATACACACCTCTTACTTAATTCAACTCAAATCTTTATCTATAGTTACAGCGACAAAAATATTTTTATTTACTGATTTTAACTAAGCATTTCCTCCTCTGTGTTAACGTGAACGTGAACATAAGTTTTTACGTATTTTTTTTTTCTTTGTGTTCAATAAGGCTGATTTTAATTAGTCGATGACAAATATTTTGGTAAAGATTTTTTTTTCCTTTTTTTAAAGAATAATTACAATTGTCCTGTTTTTAATCAATAAAATATTATTCAAGATTTTTTGACATTTATTTGAGTGACACGTACCTACGTCGCGTTATAATACATCACATCAGCAATAGACACGCAACAAAGTCGTAGAAAAATATGTTTCTGCCTAGATTTTATTACCTGCGTGCTATCTCGTAGCAAATCTACATTCTTGTGCTGCCCAGAATAGCAGCTGAATTTACATTTTTATATTTCCTTTGTTAAAAGCTGTACATAAATATTGGGCATTTCACCGAAACTCATCCAACGTTCAACTATAAAACTTACTAGCGTTTGTCGTTATTCGTTTTCTTTCTTTTTATTTTTTTACAAGTAAGAATACTCTCGTTAAGTAAGTTGCGAAAAAACGGACAAAATGTTTAATTAAGTTCAGTTGAAATATCTAGATTTTAATTGCAAATGATTCTACTTTGGACCATTATTTATCATGAATAAGTTGCACTTGATAGATACAAAATTTATTCGCCATGGAATAAAAATAATTCCGTTTCGGCACGCTCACTTTTATTTTGCTGTTGATGATACAGTATTTGACTAAATACGAAGTGTGAAAAAAGTTATTCCATTCTCTCAGTAATTCAATTTTAGTGTCAACTTGATCCTTTCATTGTCAGATCAAAATTTACCCACGTAAGAAGGTATATCACCTAAAAATTTGATAACATGAACCGAATTCTTTTCGCAATAATTTCATTCTAAACAACAATAATTCTTCCATATAATATGCTTAATGCATCGTTATTAAAGAAAAAAAAAAAAAAAAAAAAACCAGCTTTAATAGATTTATATAAATAATATATCATTCTCGAACACAGCTAGTAGGGAATAAGAAAGTTTTTAGATGAGCAGAGATAAAAGAGAATAAAAAAAAAAAAAAAAAAAAAAAAAAAAAAAACGCCGGCTAGATCCAAGATGGAGAAAATTCACGTCAAGATACACAAGGTGCATGAAAAAACCGGCGGTATCCGTGGAACGCGAGAGAATTTACCCAATTTTCTCGAAGACGCAGGAATTTTTCGCCCGTGGCTGCGTCCACTGCAGGGAATAAATGCAAATCACGATTCTCCGCAATATCTCCGGATGGTAGCGACGCTATAAATAAGTCTGGCCCTATACGGGCGCCATGCGATCTGGGTACGAAGTTCATTTGTGCACGACTCAGCCCAGGAAATTTTTCCACCTCATTTCCGTAAAGCTTTACCCGAGAGATCCTTGTCATGGGATTTAGGAAACTCGACAGTTTTTCCTATACCTTCGTTTCCTTTTTTTCTTTATTTCTTTTTTTCTTCTCTGAAACATTTCGATTCATCTTTAAGAAATTAGAGAGAAAATCTGGACCTCGAAAAGTTTTCAAAAAGTCGATTTCTTCGCCACATTTTTCCGCCTTAATACGACTTTCGTAATCGAAATCATTAAAACTTTCCTTCGTTGTGATTATTTCGATATTCGATACGCAAAATCGGTATCGATTTACTCCAATTACGGGTGATACAAAAATTTGACACTTTTGCATTCTTTTTGCTAGCCCTTCGCCGTATTATAAACCAGAGTACAAGAAAAATTGTTACAAAACTTTAAACCGGTTGTTTTTATCGAAATAGCCATTTTTTAGAAGAGTGGATTTGATTTTTCTACAGAACCATTGAAACAGTTCACCAAAGCATGACTTAAATGTTCACCGAATTACTGCAGATTACGCATAAAACTATGTTGATCTTAAATCGGGCACGTAATTATGATGAAACACGTCATTGAAAAAACAAAGAATTATTTTAGACTCGACCGTTTTGAACCTTGCGATCAATGTTTTAAATAACCGTCAAGACAATATCGTATCTTTGAAGTTATATTTCCGGTTTACAGATACTATAATCTAAATTCAATCACAATTTACACAAATTTATTGAAAAAGCCGCAAGCCTTTCTCCCTGCCTAAGTCAATGGAGGTGTTCATCGATATTCGATTTTCCGCGTATTTAAATACCTGCGAGAAAAGCTTCCGTCACTCCGCATGACGAAAGTGGCGTTTGGGAATCGACGCGATAATTTATCGATTTACCTCCTTAAATCTCATCTCTTGATCCCGCAAGATATCCCTCGGGGAAAAAAAAAAAAAAAAAACACCAGGTAAAATATTTTCGCAGGGCACGATACGTGCATACATACATAGATAGGAATATACGGGATTGAATTGTTATTGATGTGGAAATTGGATATACAGCACAAGTTATACCGCCGCCGGGTAGAAACTCCATTCGATTCTTGGACTTCTCCTTATTCGACTCCCGAAATCGATGGGGAAAAATCTTGCGGTGTAATGTTATTTTCATCGTTCATATCGTATTTTCCGTTATATTCTAGCAATCTTATGTAATTCCGTTCTAATTCAATAAATCTTGAAAGTAATCAATTTTACAAATAATGTTTGAGGCTGATTATATTATCGTTTCTTAAGGCTACTTTTTCAGTGATGACATTATTTTATATAAAGCGCGATGAGAAGAAATAATGACTTGCGATTTGATTGAAAAAAAAGAAGAAAAAATACGAATTTTTGAGAAATCGATTACTGCCTATACGAAGCAAGTTGAATCGATGAAGTCGTTGATAAAATTGATTCAAATGGTTGGTAAATAGCTGTACTAAGAAATGAGAATTTCAATTATAAGTATTTAATGTTCGACCCTGGATCTTTTGGAAAGCATTTAACACATTTAGAAACATATAAATTGTGGTTCGAAATTTAATTGAACGTGACAGAAGAAATAGTATTAAAACTTCCAAAGTACTTCCATATGAATAATTTTAAATAGAAATTCTGCGAAAATACAATAGGAGAAAAAATGATATTTCTCATCAAATGCAAGTTATAAAATCAACAGACAATAATTGATATCGTTTCAAATTTGTCAGAAATTCTACCAACTGATTACCGAACACAAACGTTCATTCTGCATCCTAAAATATTCTCAGATTATTTAAAGTGTGCAAACATCATCGCTAGAGATTAAATTTTCACTACCCGTAAACATATTCCCAAAGTATCTCATTGTCAATGAAATAAGGATATCAAGTTTAATGAGCGGAACAAATCCTCGTGAGAGTAACCAGATAATAGCGTTAGGTAGAATGTAATATCGTATTACCGATTCCCTGAAATAATAATCAGCAACTACAGTCAAGTGAGTGTCAGCTCAGGCTCCCTCTTCGTCACGAGCAGGCTGTTCGTCGATTATACGATGTAAACCTACCTACGGCATCGGGCGAAACAGCGTTAAATTAATTAACATCATATACAGCGAAGTTCCCGCCTCAGGTTCACCCTTTTGAAACCTGCCAGTTGTTTCCAGCGAAAGGATTCTCCGTGTCGCGAATTTTTTTTTTTTTTTGTTTTTACTCGTTTTTAGCAATTTAGTTAGCCTATTTTAGTTTTCTCTTTTTTTATACTCATTCAGTTTACTTTGCAATTTTTTTATTTTTTTTTTTCTCTCAGGAATAAAATCATGTGACGTTTATAAATTAAATTCGTTTCGTGTGTTGAGTTTGAAATTGAAATATAGATACATTGCGCACAGGAAATTCCGTGCCAATTCAACCGCAACGATTGTAAAAAATTTTTTTTACATCACATAGTCCCAGCTCCGAAATACATTCGGATTTTTTTTTTTTTTACCGAACAGTCAGTTATTTGTGGGTTTTAAGCCCGAAGAAAATCCACATAATTCTGTAGACAGTGCTTATGTGTTAAATGAGAATAATTTTTATAGCAAAATTAATTTTTCTTTTACTTATTTACGCGATTCTAATAGAGTTCGTCAACTAAACGTCCGAATACTGGTAAATAATGATATCTATCGATTTTCAAACTCTTATGGCGCTGGTAAAAGTTTTCGAGACAATTGGTAAAAGAACATCTCTTAAGAAATTCAGTCAGTTTAGAAAATATGCTATTTATTAAATATTTATTTTCAACAACTTTGCATAAATCTTTATTACTGCAGTAAAATTTTTACAATTCGTATACACACGGACTTGGAATTCCAGCGCACGAAAGTTTTATACCACCTCGTATTACGTTAGTAGATATACGAACTCATCCACGCCAAGTAAAAGTTCAGATCTTTGAGCTTATCTTCACGTCGGAGACAAACATTAAATTCGGTACGCAGATATGCGCCAGGCATTCTATGCCAGGTTTAACTCTTGATATCAAATAATACACCTTTACCAGGCGCCCGTCTCATCTCACTCCAGTGGTTTGTTAATTTCAATATAATGAGGGAAGTTTGTACCAGTCTTCGCGAAAGTCAGGTACCGACAATTTACTTGAGATGCCGTTTATGGTATAGCCAAAAGCTTTTTGGAAAATTTACTCAGCTGTAAGCGTTTTTTGCTTGTTTTTTTTTTCTTTTGTACACGCAACAATCATATCTTAGACTTTTTCGTAAGACAAGTCACCTGTTTCGATGACATCACAGAAACTAAGATTTTCAGTTTTTTTGCCAACTTTATTGTATGACACACGTTTTCCCGGTAAAAACTTGAACGAGAGAAACATTTTCAAAATATTCCAGCAGTTGCTGAATTTGAGAGTAAAATTCCGTAGAAGAAGTCTGACTTGGATTATTTGTTTTCTATTTTAAATAATAAAGATGACCGTAATTTTAACGTTTCAAAATAATTTTACTCCAACATTCATCATTATTCGTGTAAAAACTTTGACTCGAGACAAGTTAAGGTAAAATTATGCGTTCGTTGAAAGAATTCTTACATAACAATCATCTGACATCATCGTCGATCTGATGAATACTACTCAATCGACGTCTAAGCTTCGGCGCCCTTGATGCTACTTGAATTTTAATACCCTACTGCTTGGTTAAGCCCCGTCTAACAATTGTGTGAAATTTAAGCGATTTCCGCGTTGAACGCTAACAACAAAAACATGTGTATGTATGACTTGGGATGATCCTTAAAAAGTTTATTTCTAAATCTCGACTGTCTCAGTTCCCCAAATCAGCTCCAAATCATTAATACATGATTCTCTAATGTTTTCAGTTTCTTATTTCAATAATTCTGATATCAGGGGATTTCTGGGATCGGTGATTACGAATATGAACTCGAATTTCCAAATTTAAGATGGCGGACAAACATCCCAAAGGTCAATTGATATTGCCGTATATTGGGACCATTACTTTGGATTTCAAAATTTCGAGTACAGATTCGTAATCAGCGACCCAAGAAATCCCTCGATATCAAATTCCATCAAAATCCTTTGGCAGATTTACTGTTCCCGTGAAAAGAGTTAAATGGGAAAATCAATTCCCTGGCGGCACGGGTTGAAATTGTGATGAAAATCCGAAAAAACTTAGGAATTATTTTTCAAAACTGACTTATTTAGGAAGCACTCTGCATACGGTACCTAATTTCACGAATATCGGATATACAGATTAAGAAACTGTGGATTTGGATAAATTGAATTTCTTCAAACCCACGACATTTTTTCTTCCGATCATTTCGGGGTGGAAGCCATCATCTGAAGAATAAGAGATTTTGAGGTTTGAAATGAAATAAAGTTTGAAACTCATACGCCGACGTTTATCGCATCGATCGTTTCGTCAGTCTCAAAGGTAGAAGAATCCTATCGGAAAGTAATTGACAGTTGGTTGAATGCCGTTTCGGTAATTCCTGAAATTCAACTTATACCGGTCCTTTCGATAACAACAGGCAGTGAAAAGGAGAGAACCGCGTCTTTTGGGAAAAGTAAATTCTGAGCTAAAGTGGGTATCCCGATACATACGTCGACGTCATTTGTCCGGGGATCTATACGTCGCGCGTATATCGATACGCCAAATACAATAGCCGATCGTTCAGGCATTCCTGGCAGGAACCGAGGACCCAGGAAGCCCAATACTCCGTGGAATACAGATTGCCTTGGATCGTCGCGACGCGTCGTCTCTCATCGGCTGGACATACCGAGAAGTTGATTCGGGATCTGTATCCTTAGGGTCCAACACGAGTCCCATTCAATCCCAGAACCCGAATGCAAGATAGGCAAATTCGGGGTGAAGATTTAGGCTCCCGGAAAACATTGACGAAATTCACATGTCGTGGGAATCGTCAAATTACAAAAACTAGCCCATTGGATGGAGAAAAATAAAATTCCATAGCTGCGATTACTGCACAGCCCTTAAATATTTAAAATTTTTAACATAACCGAGGAATATACTTCCAAGTATAAAATGAAAATAAACTTGGTATAGGTGCAACCAAAAAATCTGATACGAGTTACTGTTTTTCATAATTTATAACTATTGAGATTATTTGATGGTGCTGTAGCAATAAATCGATATCAAGCCTTTATTCAACAACAAGAATTTCGTAGGCTGTACAAACGATTTAAATGTTGAAATAATTCGATAATGTAGTATATTAACGACTATAATCACACCGAACAATTGCTTGTACCAAATTTTTTTGCTATTCCAAAAATATTCAAACGATAAATCGTTCTAACGACACGCATTTTATTAAAATATTCTAGCGACTACACCAAACGAAATTTTTCCTGATACACTTAATTCTTACACAATTGCTAAAATTAAAAAGTAGTAGATCTTGACTAAACATGCTGACATCTTTAATTTTTCAAATTCCCGAACTTTTCTGGATCTTCGATACTGCGAGGATGCCTTTTATTTCGGACATACGACAAAAAAACTTCTCTGTAATAGAATATAAATATAGGGGATGACCATGCGCAATCGCTCTTCAAAATTTGCGAGCAGTATCACTGCAGCGGAATACGAAATGATCCGTGAATCGTGACGTGAATAGAATTCCAGCGCCAATGAGAACTGTTTAAAACAACCCAAATGTGACCAAATTTTCCATTGAAATAATCTGTGACTTGCAGAAGCTGGTATTATCGTTGTGAAAAATGAATTGCAAGTAAATTGAGTCAGCGTTATTTTCCAATTAAACCATAAATATTATTCTTGCCAGTGTTAAGATTTTCTCTATAGAGAGAATTGCAAGCTTCTGCAACTGTGGTTAAGCTCATTGCCCATTTCACAGATTTTGATGACTTATTCAATCACATTCCCTAGCTTATTCAGTAATTTGAGAATTTCCTGGGTCCGCGACATTAAAAAAATTTATAACAGTTGCTTTCTGTTCCTCAAACATTCTATCGTTAGATGCAAAATTAGTTTTAAATTATTTTACAGCTAATTAACTAACGCAATTAATTAGTGCAACCGAATATTCTCTCCATCAAACTATAGTCGGTTTATTCACCCTGTGCGCAAATTGCATCAGAGGTGCAATAAGTAGCTACGTCAAGTGCATGATGTTGTGAGAATTTCCAGGTAAAGCCAAAGCATGGGGTAGACGTATAAAGTGCACGTAATCGAGGTAATTAGAGTCGTTGCGACAGCCGTCTTTACCCATTAATGCCGTCGCCGGTTAGCGTCGAACGGTACACTTTATCTAGAGCTTTTAATCGTTACGCATAATTGAAGTTTCGGAATATTCGCTGATAAGTTTGGTTGGTTTTTTGAAAAGCTTTCACATATTCCTAATGTATTCTTACAGATAAACACGTCATCTCATTACGCCTAATTGTTTCGGGTTGGAACGCAATTGGTGCGAAACTCTGTTAAGCCTCTGGTTAAATATTGCGTTGAAATTTTACAGTGACGAACTTTTTGGCCAATTAGGAATGGTCGTGTAAAATAGACCGCTATATTATTAAAAAGTATTGTGTTTTGGCTTATTTGCGCGTAAATAAGTTTCGATGTGTTTTAGAAATTTTGTAATCACTGAGTTCAAATTTCAAATTACAAAATTTTTAAATTCACGATGATCAATCCATCCTAATTAAACTAGTAATTGAAGAAGATGGTGAGAAAAATGAGAGGCAACCGATTAAATTCGCGAGATCAATTTGAATTTTTTTCAATTTATGCACGCGGAGTGAACGAATGATTGTTTGTCGAAATTATACTTAAATTTTATCGGTTTTATTTCATATACAGTAAAAGCAAGAAATTAATTAAGTACCGATCCAATTTTTACTATCTCCAGAGTATTCTGAGTTTTACGATAGTAGGTATATTGAGAATATTCGCTCAGATTCGAGCGGCTCCTCTCCTCGTCTCGAAACTTGTATTCAATATAAAACGCAATCATTTTCTCATTTAGAAATATCAAATACTGACGCTGTCCGTCGTTTCGCAGAATTTATTGTAAATACACCGTGAAAAATAATATCTTTCAATTTTTACTGCTGTACCGTTTTTGTCAATTCTATACGAATAAAGATATTCGTAGGGCAAGGTTAGCCATGTGAGAAAATTGAACGCGCCATTTATACATTTTACCAGTGTCGCAAAATTTGTACTTTGCCAAATTGAAATAAGCCTTTGATATTTTGCTTTTTCTTAACTTCAATATTCAGTTCAAAGTTTCCGTACAAACCTTCATGAAAAATTTTACCATTATTGAAATAAATAAAAATTTCTTTTACACTTTTTCACTTTGACTCGAGATCAGACGCTGTAGGTGAAAGAACTGTTTTAATACAAAATCCCCTTAATAACACTCTACTTCGCCGGGATCATTTCCCCTAATGACAACGAACAACCATCTTCTTGAATGGGAGAATTTTTTTCCACTTTCCTCTCTCTTATACCTTTCTTTTCAAAGACTCCGTGGCGTACGAGGATAGCAAAAGACGGATGGTCGGGCAGACAGACAAACTACCTAATCCTCTTCGTTTCCTGAGGGCCCCAACTCAACTGTTACCTCTTTATATCAGATCGTGTTCAACTGCTTGGGTAAAGGGGCGTGAAGAGTTCGTAATGGTAGAAATTTTTATTTTTCGCAAAAAATTTCGTAAATGGGGAAATTTTTACACGTTTATCACGGGTGACTAACGTTCTTTTCTAGTTTCTAGATTTGACTCGATAAAGACAAGCGTATGTCACTCACGTACACTTGACAATGAGTATTTCCAATCGAATTTGCAAATAAAGATCGATCAATCGCAAAGAAAGTATCGTAGTACATGCAACCCTATAAAGTTTCGTTTTTTACGTTTAAGCTTTTTTTTTCTCTCTTTTTTCAGCCATAAAGACAAAAGTAACCTGACATGAAAGGGTCATTTTGTAACGGTCAAAGAATACGAAGTTCTCGAGTCGGTACAGGATGCTTTCGTGTGAAAAAATATGTAGGAAAAAAGTGTAATTTTTATGTCCCACGGCGTAAAAGCAATTTTTAAACAATCTACTTTTGTCACAGCGTCACAAAAAATTTAACATTTTCTTAAGCCAGGCTTACATCTGACAAGCGCGTGTTAAGTATAAGTGGGGAAAATAATATAATAACAATTTGAAAACGATTACGAAGAGATGAAGTAATGGAAAAGTCGGAGGTAGTATTAAATGTAACGAAAATAAACGCATCCATCGGTCATTTGTATAGAAACGGTACAATTTTTGTTCACACATTTTTCAACATTCTAAAACTTTCATCTATCAAGCAAATAGCGTGAAATTTTTGTCGCTGCATTTTGTAACGTACAATCTTTCTTTTTATATGCTAAATTCGGAAACTATCATTTTAAATATATCAATACTCTGAATACATTCGAGAAAGGTGAATAAGTGATGCAGCGCGCAAAGAAAAAAATGTAAACAACGCATCCAGTTAATTGTATAATATATAGATTGGTAATTTCCTCTTATCCCTGAAATTCACCGCAACTCGAGACCAATGATTTTCTAAGGATTCAAAAATTACGGATTTCTCACTTTTCTGAAATCGTAGCCGGTCGATCTTGATCGTACACTTGGTCGCAGTGATTCTCGATGAGTAAGTTACGTTGGCAATGCAGATTCAGCCCGCAGCGCCATCATCGGTCGGCCGCGAAACAGGCTCAACCTGTGTGAACTTAACGTAGTGTCGAATGTATAGTCCGCTCTTATACTCAACTGCTATCCGATTCCTATTCCTCCCTTACAATACTGAGGCGGGTCCGTTTGAAAAGTTGTCAATTTAAATTTGAATAGGTTACGTTTGTTGTAATTATGTGAACGTTGAAACCAAATCCATTTTTCATAAAGAATGCAACATTAGCGCTCGGTTTTAACGTCCACATACAGTAGAACGAATAATTGGGACCGAGTCTAGTTCGGATAATCAGAAGTTCGGATCATGGCAAGTCTCAATGGTTCGGATAACCGAATAACAATTTTCACCTCAAGGAACGATAGCGTGTACAACAGAAATTTGAATCCGCCAACAGTCTATATATTCAAGATCGAAACACATATTAAACCTCTCTCAAACACCGAACGCGTATTTTAATGGTAGAAGTGAGGTTAGAAGTGAACTAGCGCCGGAAGACGAAACACGCGCGGTTTTCGTAAAACCGCAACAAGCAGCAACGTATATTTCGTGCCAGCAACGTATTCTTTGAACCAAAGTTCGGATAAATCACGTCGAGGTTCAAATAATTGAGGGTTAGGATTATCGAGGTTCTGCTATAATTACAACGAACATAACCTATTCAAAGCGACAACTTTTCAAATGAACCGTTTCATTATTGTAAGCGAGGAACAGGAATTGGACCGCACTCAAGTGAAAGTGCGGACTATAAATTCTAACCGTAACCCATGACCGTCGATTTAGCCTGTTTCGCGACCGGCCGGCGGTGGCGCTGCGGGCTGAATCTGCATTGCCAACTTAACCGACTGGTCGGAAAAATGAACCGTCTAAAAATCACTGCGGCACAATGTACCTATTATAAGTATATCTATATATCGAGGGAAAAATCGAGACTCCGGGGGACACGAACCTCGGCTGTGCCGGGTGACGAGGAATCGATTCTCAAATTAACCTGACCTGCTAGACGCCAAGTTTCGCGTTCGCATGTGTATTTCTGCAATGTAAGTATGCGCGTGTTGCAGCTTGCGAGGTGATTAACCCGCTACCCTTTCACTTTGGTCGATAATTCAATTGAATGATAATTATTTCTGATTCACGTTGATCGATTACACGATCGTTGAAGAAACTTACAAGTATGGAAGTCACTGTTTCGTTTCTTAAATTCAGGTTTCAGGAAATTAAAATTATGCCTTATTGTTTTCAGAATTAGGAAACAGTTTTATAGATTCTTGTTTAGTGCTCACGATGATTTGTCCGATGGTTATTCATCCTCATAAAGGACCCGTAACTAATCGATCATGTGCGTAGAGAATATTTGCACGTTGCATGGGACGTGTGTAGTTAGTTAGCTTGACAATATGCTGAACAAATACACGGTAAAACGAAGGTGCAAAAATGTGCTTGAAGCGAATCAAGTTGAATCTAATTATAAAACTTCCTTTTGATCCAGAAAACAACTTTTCACCAAAAATTCGGTGTCGTTAGTTCCTTTATAATTAAAAAAAAAACACACACACGGCTAATTTTTATTTACTCATAAATAAATTTCATACATGTAACTTGAGAGATGATTTTAAGGAGATTCGGTATTTCGGCCATTCGATACGCTCTTTCTGATTTTTGATTTTCGACAAATAATTTTCTTGGTTTTTCAACTGTTCAAAGTATTAGCCGCTCTCGATTTTTAATTTCGTAACTTTCATTTTTCTACATCTTCAAGTTCCGTGCTCTGTTCATTCGAAATGCTGACTGTACTTAAAATACTTTTTCGGATAAACGAGCGTTCGGTCGAATGAACTGTTTCGGAAAAACGGTTATTCTACTGAAAATGAGTGATTATCGAGAAACTCAATTTCGGAACACTTATAATACGTTATATTAAAATTCGTATCTCGAAAATTTCGGCTCGTCGACCGATCGGCTTTTTCATCTCTCGAGATTCCGACCCTCACCCAGACAGACACCCCGGTCCGGAAGTACTCAGCCCTAACCTATCCTCAGCAGGGAAGCGTGTCTAACGTTCATCGACAAATTTCTCCCATCCTGCATACGTGGGTTACATGGTTATGGGCATGCCTAGGTCGTCGTTCCACCGGCTGATTCAACGAACGATAATACGACCCGCAGGGTATTAGATATACCGTATCGAGCGAGCTGTAATATACCAAAGTACACACGTGCATGTTCTACGCCTAGTTATATTATTAATTAACAATCTTCATATACCGGCGAACAATTAGCTGCAGCGGTAATATCGTGTCTGTTTTAGCTCAACAAACCCTCCGAATTATTTCCTCCCGCGTCGCTATAACGGTTGTGCCGTCAGGCAAGTTACTAGTTTGCTCAAATTTCGATCCAGGAATGATTGTCGGTGGTATAATTGCGAGAGTCTAGGATCATTATATTACGAGTCTCGTTTTCGAGATTACATCGTAGTACCGTCTACTTCACGTTAGTGTGTCACGAATATTCAGAGCTTATAAAAAAAAAGAGAGCGCCTGGCCCCCTGGCGCTGCGGTTGTTCCTTCTCCAAGTCATAACGTTTTTCGTGCGTAAAAGTGTAGCATGTTTAGAGCATTGTTCCAGTTTATTAATCAAGAAAAATCATGGGAAAATCACACAAGAGGAAGAAGAATAAGGAGAATAAGAGCGAGAAGTTCTTTAAAAAGTTGAAGAAGATAGTTGATGCGATGCCTGATAGCTCTTCAGATACGACCTCGAGTAGCCCGAGACGCGAGGTTATGCAAACAATTGCTGGCAATCAGGAGGCATCGACGAGTCGTCAAGGTATTTTCTTCTTTTTTTCTTTCGTTATTTCCGTAGACCGGGCGGCTTTGCCGTACGGAGACAAGTTCACTGAAATTGTCTCGGGTCGAACAAAACCTAAAAAGGTTTGAGCGGGTGTCGCTCGCGGAAATAGCGGGCCACAGACTCGGCGGTTTTGTCCGTACGAAGGCAGACTCTCAGAGTTCTGCCTTGAGTCGATTGTGAATGTAATTCGCAAAAATGAATGATTATTGCATATTCTGCATTTATCATGGCCACATGACTCGGCGGCCCAGTCCGTACGAAGGAAATCTCTCAGAGTATTTTCTTAGAGTCGAACTGTACGATTCCCCTGTATGGAGGAATCGGCAGATAGCCCAAGGTTACGGTCGCGTAACTCGACGGCATTAGCCGATCAAAGATAGAGTAATTTTGTCAATCACGAGGCTGCTGCGAAATGAGACTCGTTTGCGTAACAAATACGAGAGGCTGTCTTTATCGCAGGTTAATCCATTGCAGGCTTGTCACCAACGAACGACAACAATGGGGGAAATGTTCTCCCCGTCGCATCGGTTGATCCATCGAGAGATACCGAAGGACAAACTCTAGCGGATGCTGAGAGTCAGGCTACAGAGGACGCAGCACAGGCTTTCGACGAAGAGACCCTGCGTATCCTGGGTGCCCTTGAAAAATCTGGTGCGCCAGAATTACAGCTAAACTCAACTTTGTCACAAAATTGGGAAAAATGGATAGCCGAAGGACTCAAGAAAGACGACCTAGAGGAGTTGTTGTCAAAGTATGCGCGAACAGGCAATTGTCGCTTGGAAGCGCCAGTGTTAAACGCAGAAGTAGCGTCATCGCTCTTCGAGTCGGCCACGAAACGAGACAAATACTTGAGAAATGCGCAAAATATTCGCGGTTCAGCTATGGCCGCATTGGGTGCTGGAATTTCATTGCTGTTGACCCCCAAGGAAGACGGCATTGACGAGTATCAATTGTTGGAGTATCTTGCCGACGCGGGTCGACTGCTGGCACACGCTTCTCGTCTGGACTCGATTACACGAAGATCGTGCATTACGCCGTCTCTCGACAAGAAGATCAAGGGAATTCTGGACGAAACTAAGCCCGACGCTTTTTTATTCGGCGAGGATTTGCCCGGAAAAATAAAAACGGCAAAGTCGATCGAAAAGGTGGGCTTGGAGTTGAAGGCTCAACCATCGGTGCCCAAGGCGCCTCTTCGTAACTCGAATTCGGGAAACTGGAAAGGCCCGTCGTCCAACTCGTATCGAGGGGGATCTCGGACGGGCGCGAACCAGAGAGGATTGAGGAAGACTGTCAAATTTGTCCCGAAGTCGAATCAGTCGTATCAACAGCGAGATCAACAACGAGTCTGGAGCCAGAGTCGCAAGCAGAGCTCGTACCAACGCTCGCGGGACAGGCCTTAGAGGTAAATAAAGCAGCGGGGCGGCTGCAAAAGTTTCTCCCACAATGGGAAAAGATCACGCGGGATCGATTCATTTTAAACTGTGTAAGAGGGTACAAAATTGAATTTGACCAGTCAGTACACCAATCTCTTCCGCCTCCTCAGCAAAAATTCAATTCTGGGATTGAGCTTGAACATATGAAACTGGCGATAGCCAAATTGTTAGATCTGGGCGCAGTCAGACCCTGCTTGCCATGCCCGGGACAATTTATTTCGTCGTATTTCTTAGTACCAAAATCAAACGGAAAAATGAGATTCGTGTTAAACTTGAAAAAGCTCAATAACTTTATAGTCACGCAGCATTTCAAGTTAGAGGACATTAGAACTGCGACGAAACTAATCTCGCGAGGTGATTTTATGTGTAACATAGATTTACAAGATGCGTATTTTTTGGTATCTATGCACGTGGAAAGCCGGAAATATTTGAGATTCATTTTCGGGGATATAATGTACGAATTTGTATGCCTCCCGTTCGGTCTATGCACAGCGCCGTATATTTTTACAAAAATCCTAAAACCGGTAGTGAATTATTTACGAGGGAAAGGATTCATCTCGACAATTTACTTAGACGATATCCTCTGCATCGGATCGAATCTTAACGCGTGTCGCACAAACGTAGAAGTCACTATTAAAGAACTGCAGTCACTAGGGTTTATAGTGAATTATCAAAAAAGTTGCTTGATTCCCAAGAAAGATTGCACTTTTTTAGGATTCGTTATTAACTCTCGAAAAATGAGATTGGAGCTACCGGTAGTCAAGAGAAAGAAAATGGTAGCCGTGATCGACGACTTTAGCCATCGCAAGTTTTGTACAATTCGGGAATTCGCTCACCTCATCGGGAAGTTAGTCGACTGTTGTCGCGCAATTGAGTATGGATGGTTATACACCAAGAGATTCGAACGAGAAAAGTTCTTCGCCCTGTTAGTCAGCGGGGGGGATTACGATGCACAGCTCGAATTATCCGCAGATTTGCAGATCGAATTCGATTGGTGGAAACAAAATATTACAACGTCATTTGGTCCGATAAGAAGTTTTCGATTTATTAAGGAGATTTACTCGGACGCGTCAAAAACGGGCTGGGGCGCGTATTGTTGTAATGAAGGCACACACGGTTTTTGGAGTGACACCGAAAGGGGGCTGCACATTAACCAACTCGAACTAATTGCCGTCTTTATGGCCCTTAAATGTTTTGCAAGCGAATTATACGATTGCGAAATTTTACTAAGAATCGATAATACGACAGCTATTGCATATGTGAATCGAATGGGAGGAGTTCAATATGCCGCACTTCACAGGATAGCAAAAGAGATTTGGCAATGGTGCGAGTGTAGGAAAATTTGGATTTTCGCATCTTACATAGCGTCCAAGGAAAATGTCGAGGCCGATAGGGAGTCGAGGATAAAGAATATAGACACGGAATGGGAACTGTCGAGTTGGGCATACGAGAAAGTAATTTCGGAATTTGGCAAACCAAAATTGGACCTGTTTGCATCCAGGATTAACGCGAAATGTCAAGCTTATTGTTCGTGGCACAGAGATCCTGATGCCTTAGCTATTGACGCGTTCACGATCAACTGGAAATCGGAGTATTTTTATGCATTTCCACCGTTCGCATTGGTTCTCAGGTTCCTTCGAAAAGTTATCGCAGATCGCGCCTGTGGGATTGCGATAGTGCCGAATTGGCCTTCGCAACCATGGTTCCCTATATTTATGGACCTTCTCGTAGAGAAACCGATGATCTTCGCTCCCGCTAAATGGCTTTTATTGTCCCCTTGTAGGTCTCTCCAGCATCCATTACAGAAATCACTGGGTTTGATTGCCGGGAAATTGTCGGCGAATCTTACCGCCGCAAGAAATTCTCGGACTCAGTGATCGAGACGTTGTTGGCTTCTCTCGCCGAGAGTACATGGAAGCAGTACTCAGGACCTATTAAGCTATGGGCGAATTTCTGTCGAGAGACAGAAACAGACATTTACAAAGCGAGCGCGAACCGCATTCTCGAATTTCTGCAAATGAGATACGGTTCAGGAGCCTCCTATGGCACATTAAACGCGACGCGATCGGCGATCTCGTTAATATCAACGAACGACATGACTAACGATCGGATTATCAGTAGATTTTTTAAAGGGATTTTTCGGCTTAGACCAACGAAACCTCGATACGACGAAACATGGGACGTCGGCATCGTACTTACGTATATTGCAAACTTATATCCTCTCGAATCATTAAACAATCAACAATTGTCAGAAAGATTAGTTACGCTGTTAGCTTTAGGTACGGCTCATCGAGTGCAAACTTTCTCGCTCATGAGACTTGACAATATTTTTCACTCGGCACAGGGCTTCGAGATAAGGATCTCGGACATCATTAAAACGTCGAGACCAGGGGCTTTCCAGCCACTTTTGTTATTGCCGTACTTTCGCGAACAGCCTAGACTGTGCATAGCGAGCACGTTGAAGAGATATTTGGAAATAACAAAACCACTCAGAGGCGATTGCAGTAACGTACTGATCACTTCGAGAAAACCCTTCAAATCGGCGAGTACACAGACAATAAGTCGTTGGATCCGGTCAGTGTTGGCAAAGAGCGGCATAGGACCTGAGTTCACGGCGCACAGTACAAGGCACGCGTCTACGTCGGCTGCCTTGGCAAAGGGGTTGGATATTAGCGCGATAAGAAATACCGCGGGCTGGTCAAAGGACTCGCAGGTATTTGCAGAGTATTATAATCGGCCGATTAAATCGGGCAGAAAAGACTTTGCAGCAACCGTGTTCTCATAATATTTATAAGTTATTGCATAAGATATCATTAATTACATTTTGTTAGAATCGAGGTAAGCGAATAAAAAACCGCTGATTCTTGTTCAAGAGAGACCACTGGTCTCGATAAAAGTTACTTTTTTGTTGCCTGAGGCTGTTTAGAAAATAATAAAATAATTTTTTCTCTGAACATCTACGATGTAATCTCGAAAACGAGACTCGTAATATAATTAAACGATCAAACGAACTTACCTGTTGTGAAGTTCGATCGTAATTATATGTAGAGTCTCGTTTGAGATGATTACATCCCACCCATTGAACGTTTTATTTCCGTTCGTTTCTATCATTCCCTCCCCCTTTATTTATTGAAATGTGTTTGTTTTATTATTTTCAATCCTTATGGAGTACTTTAAACAATATGACTTGGAGAAGGAACAACCGCAGCGCCAGGGGGCCAGGCGCTCTCTTTTTTTTTATAAGCTCTGAATATTCGTGACACACTAACGTGAAGTAGACGGTACTACGATGTAATCATCTCAAACGAGACTCTACATATAATTACGATCGAACTTCACAACAGGTAAGTTCGTTTGATCGTTTAATAAGTTTCTCGCTGTTGAAACCTTATTCCTCGGTGACATAGATAAGAAACTGGAAAACCGATACGAGCGAGTTGAAGATTCGGAAAGAATTTACTCCGAGACTTGGCACGTGTTAAAATAAAAAAAAAAATAAAAAACTGAATGGGTAAAAATTTCAGAAAACTTGGAAATAGCTCAAAGCTTCAAAAATTATTGTCATTGAAATGAGAAACAGATTTTTGAATTATCAACTTCTAATACTTCAAGATTTTGAACCTTGAACAACGAAAGGTTTCGTTATCATTAAAAGCAAATGAAAAACGTCAAAGCTGCTGGCGATTCCCAAGCTTTCTTTGATCCCATCTCATTGTCGGCATCGATTGATGTGAGAAGAATGCAGAGAAGCGAAGTTTCTTTTTCTCTCCGTCAATTGCTTCGTATAATTTCAATTAATTCGATAACTTGTCGCATTTAAACGACATAGACTTGTTCGTTCACAGGTGATAACTTTAAGAAAACACGAGTTCATCTACATCTGCCTTTCCATATTTTATTACGTTACATAGTCGTAGTATAATTTGGCAATGTCTCTTATTCCTCCTTTCATTCCAACTTGTCAACAATTGTTATCCATCAGCAACTATAAACCCGCTATCGAACCGGGAATATCTCCTCCCAGAGGACTACAAACGAAACGGTTTCAACTCACCCTACACTGAGAAAAATTTAATTTGTTCAAGTAACTAGAAAAATTCCATAAAACAAGTATCGTTAAAAAAAACTGTTTGAATATTTTCGGAATTACGAAAAACGAGGTACGCCTAACCATTTTGCGCTATCGTCGATCCTTTTTTGGTAATTTCAACGCAACAACAGTTAGAAAACTAATTTTCATTTTCTACCTAGAACTATATTTTTCGATTGTGATAAAAAATTAAAATAGTTAAGAACTGAGCGGTAACCGGAACTAAAAATTTCTCTCAATGATATTGCAGCTATTATCACTTCACGATGAAAGAACACGAACATTTTTATAAGCGTAAAGTAAAATAAGAAGCAGGTAAAACAAAAAAAAAAGCTGTCGATTAAAACGAAATGAAATAGAATTGAAAAAAAATTGGGCATGTCGAATTTACTCGCCCCTGCAGAATCGGCTATAATAATTCTCCAACGCACACATGTGCTGGCGACCTCATAAATTCTGCAAAGTCGTAGACATGAACGCACGTCCAACAAACCCGAGGTTTAACGTGTTAGAATGTTTGTCAGCAGCACCAGCGCGAGCACGTCAGCTATTGTATCCTCTACTTCCGGTTTCGTATTATTTTGTTACACCTTCCTGGGTTCGTCTGTCCGCCCGCGATATATATATATATATATATATATATATATATATGTTTATTTATTTATACATGTATGTATGTATGTATACATGTACATTTTATTAGATGAGGCTGCCGAAGGTGTGAAGGTGCAACGTATAACATATTGCTTGCCCGCAGACTTATATTCAAGGCGGATAAACACTTTTCGATTTCAATCCCTACCGCAGCTTTCAATTCCGTCCGCATCGCCGCGGAAATATTCAATCTTCAATTCGAGAACCTATCTTGAAGCCCTTTCTCCTCTTTCTTCCATTTCATTCCGTTTTTGCATGATTTGCTATACCGATATTCTTTTTTCTTCACATCTCAAAAGGTTAACACTATGAAAACAAAATTTCCATCTCTCAATATATTATACTAGCAGTTCCACACCAAAGTATCGTCATAACTCATCGAAAAATTGAATAAAATACCTGTTGTCAATTATAAATTATACTCTGCAATCATATCTGGAATTATTTGTTGAAGAGACACTAGATGAGTTGACTTGAATTAAATTTCAGCTCTCATTTATACATGATTGAAAGAATTTTGTTAATAGTTAACAAATCATATTTGGCTCAACTAAAATTTTATCATAATAACTATTTCACCACGTCCAAATATATCTTTGTTATCCGTAAATAAACCCTTCTCTCAGTGTATCCTCATGTTTTTCACGTAAATGCAAAGGGGGAAAAGACGCCTTTTTACCTTTACGCGAGGTAAAAGATCGTATAGTCAACAAAAGAATCTTCGATGAAATAGACGTGTCATTCTTAAATTGAATAGTTTATATCCTCAAAAGTTTGTTAATCAAAGTGCGCAATTTTCCTTGTTAAATAAAAGGTTCCGATATGCGTCCTACCCGCAAAACACAAAGTTCGCGAATCATATCTTTGGCCATTCTCCGACATTACATACATAAAAGTTTTCTAGTAAATTTTTCTTCCCTCCACACAACCGCAGTAAAATAAGGTGTTTAATCGTTCCGTTTCAATTAGATG
This sequence comes from Neodiprion virginianus, assembly GCF_021901495.1. NCBI lineage: Eukaryota > Metazoa > Arthropoda > Insecta > Hymenoptera > Diprionidae > Neodiprion > Neodiprion virginianus. The sequence goes on along the minus strand of NC_060877.1, from coordinate 10,979,738 downwards.
CTTGCAAAGCTATCCCAAGCAAGTATTTTCAGGCTTGCAGACTCTCGTCATTTCCTCATCCTCACACTTGGCCTATCAACGAAAATCTATTAGACACCTTTCACCGGCGTTCCCAGTCACCGCAGATGCAGTATCGCGATAGAAATGCATCCAGGCATTGAATTTCGCGCAACGTCTCACCACCGGCGGATAAACGTATTATCGCGTATCCAGACGGACGTGTTTTATCTTTGGAAATACAACGCGGTCCACGCTCTCGTCGTACCCGGGATCAAAACCAGCGATAAGTCGGGTGCAGTTTGTGATTTTCTGTATGGTATCACGTTCGGTAGGTATACACTATATCGGATGGAGCACTTTGGACCCGCGTCGTTGGAGCAAAATATAGATTGATTGATTGATTGATTGACTGTTTGATTGATCGGAATTCCGGTGATCATTTTACTGACGACAGTTTACCACGTGAGAAAAGTCGCGAGAAGATCAAGAAAATTCTCAACCTACTTGGCGTAGTAAAAAAGAAGAAAATACGAAGAGCACTGTTAAAAATGATTGTATTTACTGTACAAAAGAATTGTCAATTTACAAAATTAGATGGCAAATTTACAAATTCGGTGCAGCGACGTAAATTACTATTCATTTTTATTAAATTCACAATGATAATTTTTCATTTTACTAAAGTTTATAGGAAAGATACAAAACAGAAACTTGAATTTACTAAATTGTGTGGCAAATTTATTATATATTGTAAATTCGCTGTTCCGTGTCCGAATAAAACTTCCAATACAGGGTAGGAAGTTTCGTACAGAAATTTTCAACAGTATGAAATTAGAATTTGTAATTGAGATAAGCAAGGATAACGTAAACTTCTCAAAGCTCTACTTCATTTCAGTTATCTGCAATCGGCTTGGACGATGATTTGAGCACAGGTCGTTGCAAATCCTCGGGTTTTAGAGTCAAAAAAATTTCGGCCAAAGCCCCGAACAATTAGGTGCAGGGTCGTTGTAATCCGCAAGTTATAATGAGAGTTTTGTAACAGAGCCGAGGCACGGGGGAACTTCTAATCGCTCATGCAAAAATGTACTATTTTGCTTTTTGTGTTTTGTGTTTATCATACTCGTGAATTTTTTGAATAAATTACGGGGATGAAAAGTTGCCAGATACAGATTCGAGATTTATTGATAAGTGGTTGTCGTACAGTTTTGTTTCCTTTTTTTTTTTTTTGCCAAAATTGTGAAGTAGCTTTTGTAATATTGTTGATGTTGAAAGTAATAGTCTTTCCGGTCACCTTATGTGTACAACAATCCTCTCTGTCTTAAAATATTTTGGCTACTGGGTATGACTTAGTCCTTGGTGGAGGATATTCCGGATCCAAAATTTGCATAGCTAATGACACGGTGTGCTGGAATTATAATTTATAAACGCATCAGCATTATGCGGAGTCGTTGACTACAAACAGGGTGGATGAATGGCGCTCACAGAGAGGGTGAAATTTTCCCTCTTATTGGAACGGAGAAAAATTGTGGTCGGAACGATTCGAGTTGCGACTCAATCCTTGATTTGAAATTCCAATTAGTGGTATATCGGTGTTGGACGCGATAACGAGGCATTATTCTTGGATGAATTAGTCTGGTTGAATAAAAGCGTGATGTTCACGTTTTCGATTCGTTAAAAACTCCGTGAAAGTGGTGTGATGGAAAATATTGATTGACAAATTGGAGGAAAATGAAATAAAAAAAAAAAAAAAATAGAAACAATAATGTAAAACAAGTGAACTGTTTCAATTTAGACAATTGAGTTTTCTATAAGCATTTGGGTTCATGAATGAAAAACGATGAATTATATATTAAATATTGTCAACGCACTCTTGTTTACAACAGATAAAGATATTCAAATAATCCATTACTTTTTTTTCCTAGTCACCGTGAATCAAGAATGTCGCCAAGATAATAATTTCCCCGAGGCAGAAGCAGCTGGAGACACCGAAGCGAGGAAGAAGCGCCGGATTATTTATTTCGAACGATTTCTTGGCCGACGGAATGGAGCCACCGGCGGGCCTTCGGCAACCAATTAGTGGGATTAATTGCCTCGTTCCAGAGGTTATTTCTCAATTAATTACGTTCAAAATCCTTATAAGGTCCCGATGATAGCGAGGATCTGTTTTCACTTCGGTAAACGATGCAACCTGCAACGCAGATCTCTGCGGGGGGGAAAAGCGTCGGAAATCGTCCTGCTGGGAATCGAAGCTTTGCAGAGAAACCGTGCAATTTCTTACAACCGTCTAGTGAGTTTATAACGAGATTAGGGTAGAAATACCCCCGAAGTTGTATGCAGCAAAATCAAATCAGTTTTTTCTTATTATTTGTAAGCATTTGTTTGAGCTCCTTTGGCATTTCATATTTATCATCATTTTTCGCCAACAAAGCTATTTTCTCGATGATATGGAAAACGGTGACGCTATGATCGTTTTTCTTTGCCAAAAATCGCAATTCGAATGATTGAAGATGATCCTGAATTAGTGTACGTACTACGAAAAAAAAAAAAAAAAATCAAGACATACTGAGGTAAGTCGATCTTAAATTCTGTAAGTCTTAATTTTAAACCCACAAAAATTTACACGAGTTCTTGTACCGTTCGAATAAGACCGCCTAACAAAATATTTGATGAATTTAGTAAGCCTAAAGATAATTCTTGACCTGTGTTGTCATGTCTAGAATTTCCACCTTCCCCAAACCTCGCTCTCACTCCTTCGACGACGACCGTACAACAGCGACACGTGTCAAAACAGAATATAGGTATAATAAATGGAGTGAGCTCTTCGAAAACTAAAAGTTTATCGAATCTATGTTTTATAATCAGATTTAAATATTAATTGTAATTTCTAAAGAAGCATTGTTAAAACAAACAAGGTAAAAACTACGAAAGGAAATAAGCGAAATCGAATAAATTAAACGAGGCAAAATTCTGTACGGGACGATAATAATAAGTTTTTACATTTATATTTTTATTTTTACACTATATTATATGAATTCGTACACTAAATAACGAATTTACAATATACTAGATGGGAATAATAATATGAACGATTCGCTCAAGTTATTGTATCTTGTCTTTCCTCGTATGAAATCAGACATAAAGAAAAAATAATGTATGAAATTGTTCAATACTTGTTCTTAATCATTGTGATAAAATATGGGCATTCCGTCGCATTTCCAACTGAGAAAGAAATTTGATATCCAAATGAAACTGTACGAAATGGGTCAAAGCGATCGCAGCAGTGATGATTAATTAATCTTTTACGATTACGAGTCCCTCAAAGCGATGATAATTGCATCAAATTGCTTGAAATGAATTTTAAACCATCCATAGATTTCAGAAAGGTGAAATTATAAAAGGTCAATTGAAAAGCGCGTTAGTGGAACGAATTTTGAATTGGCGAATCTGATTTTGAATAACTTTTATTCTGACCATTTCTGATAACTTCTGGAGAATGAAGGAAAATAATGAAATACGTTGAATAAAGGAAGATGAAAATTAAAAAAATGCCGTATACAAGTGAAAAAGAAACGGAGAGTGACGGATATTCGTAATCTTGATCCCGTCACGCTTTCCCGACCCGGTCAATTTTCTACGTGACCTCCGCAGCCTTTCGAAGAAGAAACGTAAAGCGGGGGCGGTTCCTCCCTGATGAGTAATTCTCCTCACTCGGTAATTTACGTGTAAAACAAACTCGTGCCTGCATGTGTGACGGGAACTAGGCCAAAGTCCTTAGATTCCATGTTAAATTACAAATTTATTGTTACTTAGACCGGGCTGAGCCTTCAAAACTACTTTCGCAATGATTCCTGATAAGAAACGATGATAAAGTGAGCGAACCTCAATTTTTCGGAGGAAAATCTATTTGAGAATCGCTATTCGACATCTTTCGACTCCCCTAAATTTAACTCAGATACAATGATTGAAATACTGAATTTTTGTAATTTTTATAAAGACGAGAAGAGAGTGCCTGGATTATATTATTCTACCTCATTATATATATATATATATATATATATATATTTTTTTTTTAAATCACGATTTGCAATTGTCATTAACTTATTATTACTAATTTAGCCTGAGACTGTTAGTCCCATTATGCAATCCGTGTTGATATTATACGAAAGAAAAAAAATATTCTCTCAAGATTATCGAAGACTACTGCATGTCGGATATTCCTTACGAATGTTTTGGCTTTTATTTTTTCCCATCTAGAGGGAAATTCAACTGCCATATTATTTGATATGACTTCATTTCAGGCATAGCCTTCGGGAGAAAACAAAAAAAAAAAAAAACCACGTAGCACCGTTCGGATAAATAAAACAAAATATCACGGATATATGAGGTATATATGTATAATACAGCTTATACGGGATGAATAGAGAGTGGAATATTTGCCAGAAATGTTTGCATCCCTCGTGCAGAAAATTTTGGCTTTATCACTTAGGTTTTTTATCACATACTTTGCGAATTCCCAATAAGTGTTCCTATACGAATATCCCATTCTCGAATCGATTTCACCCCTTGGACAGGCGTCTTTTTATAAAATGTTGCGCTACGACAATAATCATCGACGCAAAAAGGAACGGGAGAAGTAAAAACACAATAAAAATAAAAAAAAAAATAAATAAATAAAAATAAACGTTTGCAATAAACGATTATTAAAAATAACGAAATTAAATTACTGCTCCGGTTTGCCAAGCCAAAGAATATGTCCAAGGTGAAAAAAGCTCAAATAAATTCGTGCGAAAAAAGGATCGTAGGATAAGAAAGCCGATATTTTTTGCCTCTTGGTAACGACGAGATTCTTTTTCATTTCCTCCGATGTTAGCTGAACGTGTATTGAACGGCGTTGGGATCTTACAAAGGTTCTTAAAACTCGTTAGTGCTGCACTTGGAGTCCGCAATATTTGTTTTTCGGTATCTCCATGACCCAAATGATCGGGATAATTAGCAATGGTAAAGATGATCGCGCGTGTATTTGGTGGCCGGTTAATTGGCCGAAACGCGGGTATGATCTATTTATAGAATCGGTTTATAAGCGTTGATGATGGGGTTGATATCAAGCCGGAAACAAGACACGCCGAGAAGGGATCGCACGAAATAAATAGTCCGTTGTCCGTTGATGAGGAGTAGGTACCTAAACGATACCCGAGCACAAGGTGGTTCTGGTGTATGAATTGCTCACGATGTAAACACGCCGTGAATACACGGAATGACTGTGTGAATAGGTATGCAGAGTCTGTAATCACGCGATGTATCAATGGAGGCTTCAACCGGAACTGGATTATTAGAACAGCGGCTTAAAGGCAGCGGAGTGGTAATTACTGTGTTTTGATGCATAAGTATCCTACCGATATTCTCGTACTAGTGAGGAAAACTGCAGGAATTCTGCAACGAATCGCGGTTAACGGTTTGCTGGAAATCTGGGCGAGGATCAAGAGGTGGAATGGCTACGGTATGAAATTTTCAAAAAAGGTTAAATGAGTTCGCGCAAAAGTGCGGATGATAAAAGTGGGCAGATGATGAGATCGATGAAAAATTCACCGCTACGCAAAATGGAATATTTTCGTTCTTCGTAAGCAAACGAGAGTAGAAATATGACGATTTTTTTTCTTTTCATTATAATGGAAAGGTAAGAACACAGTTAAATCCAACGTGGGAATCACCAGAATTTCTAGTTATTAGTTACCGTTCTGTATTATGACTTTGACTTTGCCTTGTTGGAAATAAATTTAAAATTGTGGAAAAGGGTAAAATTCTTACGATTTTAGTCATTGGATTTTTGTTTTCTTACCTTTCCGGATTTCAACTTTTCTATTGTTCAACTTTTTACGCCTTGAGATTCAATCAATAAGATTCGATACTCTGACTTCCATCGTTGGAGACTGACAATTAATAAACATATACCAGAGATTGATTGACTAATTCGTTGAGCGATTCATTTTGTTTCAAACGTTTTAACGCACTCAGTAATAATCGGTGAACTAAAATGAGCTGCGAAAGTATTCGCGGGGTTCATCGTGCATGTTAAAACCAACGAGAAACACTTTTCTATAAAAATTACTTCGAAACATTTTCATACGCAGATTTCACACAGTTTATAATGCACCATAGCACTGAAAGTTTAGCGATCCATTTTAAACAGCTAGAGTAACGATTGTTTGAAACGAATAAATTTTTACGAACACAATAGACGATGTTTACGGCTCTTTAAGCCGAGTTTTACTCCTCTCGAATGAAAACTATTCAAAATAATGAATAGTAAAACAAGACTTGGATCGATCAGGTGAGTATAGAATTTAGATTACGAGCAAATAAATCGTTGAAAGCGAACGGTATAAAAATCATTAGAAAAAAGATAGCAATTACGTTGCTGCCGCAACAAACTCTAAGCATTATAAATAAATCTTCGTCTCAAATTCGCGAGATATTTCTGGTTTCGATTGGAAATAAAATATATCACAAAAAGCACGAGAAAATAGACGCGATTGCTGGATCGGCAAGCTGCTGTGTCCGTCTCGGTATAAAAGGTGAGTGAAATTTCAAAACGCTGCCAACCACTTGACGGATCTCAAGTGACGTAGCGAACGTGGTTCAACTGCTCGCTCACAGTCCGAGGTCTGGTAAGCTCAGTGCCCACGTATAATTCCGTTTCGAATTCTTCGAGCGGAACGTACGTGACGTGTAGATACAACCAACACTTACATCGGCTCTGGATTCACCAAGTGTGGAAACAACGTGAGTATATCGTAGTCCTAGCGTCGTAGATCGAGTCGGTCGAATTTTCCAGCTCCCCGAAATCACGACAATTGATCGATTGATCATCACGCGTCACAGAATGAGGACGGTTATTTTTTTTTTTTTTGCTTCCGAATTGTACCGCATCTCTTGAACTTTGTCTCTAGATGTTACAAGCATGAAAACTGAAGAAGAATTAAACGGTGGAAAAATGAGAACTGATTTGTATTTTGCTAGCACGTCTCAATTTTTGAAATTCAGGTATGTCGATTGATTTTATCGCATGTTGAAATTCACCAATGGATGTTGAAAAATTAGGCGATTTCGGAGAGGTTACTGATTTTTGCAGTTCAAAACGGTTTTTATTGACTGAAAGTATAGTTGTATTCATTATCTAGTATCCGGTCTCCCGTATTTCGCACGTTGACATTCAAGGTGGTGGATCATTGTCGGTATGCGTTTGTTTTTGAATTTAAAAGAAAAAAAAAGTGACAAGCGTCATTGCACAACTTGAAATTCATTCAACAAGTAGAAATTGCGCGAAAAATGATTACCACCCACTTTATGAAGTTATGTAGGTACTTACAATTCAATTTAGACTTCGCGATTTCCAACGTTGAGCTGCCACCTGGATCTTAAGCCGATCACTCGCGCACAGATTTACAATCTTGCCAGTACATTCGTAATTATATTTTCAAATAGAAAAAAACACTATAAATAAATCCCGTAAAGTCGAACAATTTGTTGAAAATAAATTGAGTACAAATAAAAAATTCGCTTCTTTCACACACGTTCAAAATTCAAATTTTTATCATTAAATTTCCAAGTCAAAAACAGAACAAAATGTTAATAAATCCTCAACTATTGTCTCACTGAATAATTTGCTCGAAATAAACGAAGACAAGCTGAGAATTCGTTTCTTTAACGCACTTTCAAAATTCAAATTGTAAGGATCATATTTTCAGCTCAAAATGAAAAAAAGGAAAAAAAAATTTCGAATAATTCGGCGAAAATAAATGAAAACGAATCAAAAGTTCGCTTCTTCCGCGCACTCCAAAGATTGAAAATTTTTAAATTCGCACCCCGTGACCATCGCACACACAGCACAGTTAGCCCCTGATCGATCACGAGTGTCTTGTAATTTTCATCGAGTCAACTTTAACACGGTTTACGGTTAAACACCACCCGAAACGAGGAACCAGCAACTCCGATACGCACCGTAACGCGACGCGCGAATGACTGAGGCCCGCGACGTCGGAGTTTCCCGCCGCCTGCGCCACCGACACCGCAAACGCGTATCTCCGTGTCATCGCAACCCTCAAGCCCCGCCAATCACCGGCCGGCTACCCCTTCGGCACCTGTAGGCCTCCCTTCGGGCTTCGCGTGAGAAGGACGCTTGCATAATATGACGTCGCACGGGCACCTGCCGCTCCCCTCCACCCCCTTTATGCAGGGAAGGCATTTCTACTTGGCCGATGTAAAGTGTAGACGAAAGAAAGAGAAGAAAAAATCTGACGGTACGGTATTTAGATCCCACAATTTTTTTTTGGCATTGAAAATGCTTCTACATTGAGGAAAATTTCATTTTCTACAGTGACTGGAACAAGTTAGTAAATCAGGTATCGTTAAAAAAAAGTGAATATTTTTGGTATTACGAAAAACGAGGTACGCAATTTATTGTTGCACAAGCATTAAATTTTCGCAACAGTCGCAAGAAAATATAGTAACGGTGATCGTAGTGAGAAAGAATGGTAACGGATACTAGCAGCTACAAAACTAATTTTTATTTTGTAACGAGAATTATATTTTTTTGATTGTGGTAAAAAATGAAAATAGCTAAGGACTGAGCGGTAACCGTAACTCAAAATTTCTATTTTGGATAATGTGAAACCAAACTGACAGCTAACCGTGTTACGAATTTCTATCTTCCGTGTTATTTTATTTCGGTTTTTTAATTGTTTCGTTCGTTACGAGAAGCCTCGTCAATTTATCCTAAGATATGTTTGGCTGGTAGTTAAATCCTGGTCTTTGGTTATCTGGAAGACTTTTGCTTTTAGGTAAACTCGAGTTGCCAGAATCTCTTTGACGAACTTTTACAACAGAGGTAGAACGACTTAAATTGAATAATGAATTCAAATAAACTATTCGAGTGCACTTGATGATACCAGCGATATGAAATTAGTAAGTAACTTTATTTCGCTATTTACTGAGTTTTCACTGAGTTTCATCAGCATAGATATACATACACGTATGTCTCTTGTTTATGAATGAAAGATGAAAATATTTGATGTTATGTTTGTCGTTCATGCTTGATTTGTATTTATGTCGATTCTGTTACCAGTACAGAACATAAATATGTCTGTATTCTGTGTACCATTCAAATAAGCCTGCCTAACCCAAATATGATTTCAGAAGATCCAGTTCTTACGCCTTCGACGACGACCAAATAATTGGCATGTGTCTAATCTGAGCAAATGTGGAGTGAGCTCTTCGGAAAATTGAAAGTTTATCAAATATACGCTTTATAATCAAATCTTAGCGTTCATCGTAAGCAGAAAAAAAGTATTGTATAAACAAACAAGGTCAAAGCTATGAAAACGTATAAATTAATTCGTAAAAATTGCAAAAGGTGATACATGGAAACCGAATGATGAGCCGAGCCAAGAACGAAGCAAAATTCTAAATTGGATGCTCGTGATAAATTTTTTATATGTATGTATATTATTGATACACATAATATGTGAATACATTTATATACAAAACAGTTCGAATGATTTGATAAAATCATTTTACCTTGGCTTTTGTCATATTAAAATGGTGATGAAGAAAATTTTATCGACGAAATTATTCAATATTTAATTTAAATTATTATGATAAAAAACGGGCATTCTGTTACACCTGGTTACTAATAAATGCAATGTAATCTAGTATAATTTTTAATCTATACCCTTGCAACTACATTTTCAATGTCTTCAATAGTTACACCCTGTGTAATTTCTGTACATTTTTCTAATGGTTGAGGGGGTCATTCTTAAAATAAAAACTGGAATTTTTACCAGATACTGAAGTACCTCCGACCACGATATTGAATTTATTGTTCAAACCGAAAAATATCGATCGTAAACAATAAATCGTTACAACCAAAGTTGTAGAGAATTAAATTCCCATAAAACAAGTTTAGTTATTACCATTTTAAATAAAAATTTGAAAATGGCTTTGAAAAATTATTAGACAGAAACAAATTCCATCTTAGATTCGATATAGCGTTCGGAGTTACCGCAGAATCTGGTCAAAATTCTGGATTTCGACCACCAATGACCACCCCAATGATTAGAAAAAGTAAATTGTGGTATGTAAAAATTGCAATTTTAAACGTACATTCAAATTGTATTAATTAGCCGAGTTCTTTTCCGGGATATTAGATCTTCAGATGATCCTAAAAGGCCATTGAACAAATACGTTTGATTTTTTGGAGAAGATTTTAGACCCTCCATCATATAACGGCTGGTTAATTAACTTCATCCCCCCTAAAATATCACGTATCAAATCCACCCCCCATACCTTTAGGTACTAAAAATGAATTACCGCTATACTCAGTAATACAAAATTTTATTAAAATTATAATTAATATGACATTAAAGTATCGTTAATGTTGAAAGTAAAACCAAAGTCTTTACGAATATTAGGGATAAATAGATCTGACTTGTAGGTATAACTTAATTCCTTCCGAAAGGTAGGGAAATTAATTGCTACCGCTAGTGAGATAATCACGCCTTCAATAAGTAGCGATTATTAGTGCCTATCAGCTCAGTTAACTTTGGTTGGCGTGAACGTCACGCGGCAGAGACAAACGATGGCATAAAGGATAGTAGCAATTAATACTCGCGTACCTTGCAGAGGTTTAATTAACTTCCACAATGTGCTAATAAGTGGCGAGTCACACCCGCAATAAAACCACATCACGCGCATCGTCTTTGTCCGATCTAATGGTTCACACCGCAATGTTACCGAGAGTATTGTAGCTATACATATATACACCTGTGTTATCGCTTCGCAAGGTTGAATACGACAGAAAACTCTCACAATCAGAAATATTAGGATTTGACGTGAAAGTGATTAACGAACATCAAGCATCCCATGTAAACTTTAGACGACTCGTGTGATTTGGTATATTTGATGTAAAACTCTAGTCCTGCCACGCGATAAATAAAAAAATGCAACGAGTGTTGTCAGATTCATTCTACCAAGAAATATAATTTTACGGAAATTCAAATGGCAAATTTAAAAGTTAGGTAAGTTTGAAAATATCGTAAAATTTCAGGCATAGAAAATAAGGAAGATTGCGTGGCATAGAGCAGAGATATTTTCTTTTAAATCGGAGGGATGAAGACTTGCTTTTAGCAATTTCCAACCGCATTTTTTTTTTTTTTTGTCAAAAGTAATTTTGGTCTTCTAAGTGAGATGGAAGTAATTACAATACTAGTCGCTAGTTTTATACCAAGTTTGCACGATATGTTCATATTGTCATGAGGCATTAATTAATACTAGCGTGCCTCGAAAAGATGGAACAGTATTAAATTGTGTAGCCAAAATATACGCAGCCAGTTAAATTTGTTTTAGATTTGAACATTATTTGCCAGAGAAAAACCAATTTGTTCGTTCGAGGATTGGAACGAAACGTTTCCAGGTCACGCAATCGTACTAATTCTTGTGATTTGAAATTCTGATCACAAAAACTCCTTGGGGTTTAAAGTTAAGTAAAAAGCAAGCAACATTGATGCACGCTGTGACAAAATTCAGAGAATAAAAAAAAAATATATAAAAATATCAAAGTTAAATCACAGTATTTTAAGCATTGACAGTGAAGTGGGATTGGCAGAATCATCTTTACTTGAGGACTCGAGAAAATTACATCGTTTGTATATGCAGAATGACAAATTGAATTACTACGTGACCATAAGCTACAGGGTGGGCCCAATTTTTCCCGATCCAATAATTTTTTTTTTATTTTTTACACAAGCGTATATTTTTAGATTATATATATATCTATTAAGTATTAAAATAATAACACAACCAAATGGATTATCTCACTGATTCCATGGTCAATGACATTAAACAGGAACGCAATGATTAACGTATCACACTCAATTTTAAACAGATTTTATAGCGAAAAAAACCTCTAAAAACGATTTTGTTGAAACAAAAAGCATTGTTTGCCACCACGGTAAGCTATTTGATTATCAGGAAGACATCGTTCATTATACGATTAAGATTTGGGCCCTGTTTCAAATAAATTGCTATTTAAAGTTGAAAACTTGAAATAAGAATTTCAAATAACCTCTTCGATGGTGGTTTGGTGACAAAACTTGACGGATAATTAATTTTCGATCCGATGTTCCGTCCTCCGTGATTCAAAAATTGATCCAAGCTAACGAGTGCGAATGTCATCCGCCATTTTTCCATGTATCTGACGCCATCTCGGCTTCGCCGGACCCCTCGTAAAGTATTCGATGCTATAAAGTACGCTCTGAGGGTGACGCAGGGTATATTCCAAGTTTCGATCTGCCCTCCCGAGCTGAGCAAGGCAAGTTTATTATCTAGGTAAGGAATGGGGTAGGAAAATGGGATGTTGACCCTCGACTGGCCCCGAAAAAGTTGCGAATCCACCTCGCCTCGTAGACCCCAAAACTCCGCTACTGTGATGAATCGGTTATCTATAGTCCCTGACCAGTATGATTTGTGTTTTCAGTACCCGCGGATGAAAATAAAGCCTGTATTTGAAGGGTTGTAGATTTAGGCAGAAATCGAATCGAAATTATACAACGTAATTGAAAAGAGCCGAGACGTTTGTTTCAACTAAATTGGCTGCTTTCAATCTCGATTCATGAAACTCCGCGACCGATTAATTGGTACGAGTTTACTCGGTTGCTGGAATGTAATCCCACCGAAGCTTACAACGCAAGTACCAAACAATCGGGTGGCGGTCATAGGTGTGTGAAGGGCCGTCGAATTTCAAACAATTGGACAAAGGGTGTTCGAGGGATTCCGCCTCGTGCAGCTCCTGGAACGCGTGGAAGTTGTTTGACTAATTGGGCGGAAGGTCCCGATCTACGTGACCAACGATAATACATTTTACTGGGAAGTTGCGGCCTGCCGTTAACCGGCTATCCTTCAGGACACTCGCTTAAACGCCGACTCAATTTTTTATATTCATTTGCTCACTCCAGTCACGATCATGGTTCTCTTTCCGCCCAAATCTCCGACAGCATGTATAATAAAACGGATGTCCGCGCAGATCCGAGTCCCTAAGAGGACTTAAAAGCACTGGAATCCGTCTGACGATAAAAATGTATTCATAATTATGACGATTGTTCTAGCAAGAAAGCAGATCCAACGATTACCGATAAGTTGTTGTTTTTTATTTTATTTTTTTTTAATGGCCATATATTACTTTCCTTTTCGGTAAGATTCACATGTGCGAGAAGCTATAGCTTGATTCGACTGCAAAACTGTTGTATAATTTACTTTGTGGAATAAAGATACGTGTGCCTTAAAGGGTAGCTTGGTTTGCGATACTGGTACTTTTGTTGGGCAGCAAGGCATTTTTATTACAGCACAGTTAACCTAACTAGTAATATATATCGGCATTAAACCTAGACGACAAGAATTTTGAACTTGACATTTTTCGAATACGTGAAACACAATATCTAATTAGTACCAATTAATCGGACGTTTCAAACAGAATATCCTCGTGGATCGTGAATTTGGATATGTAGGAATTCATAATATTCGATGGCGGTTTGCCGACGTACTCAAAGGTCTCTCGACTCTGGTTTGTTTCAGCCTCTTCAAGTGGTCCATTGCGGCAAGATAAACTTTGTCAATGAACTGGCGGGCATATGGCTTCAAACGTTGAGGCCTGAAAATATTGGCCAATAGCCACACTGCCTTTTAACTAATCTCTTCACAGTTGACAATCTGTATATATATATATATATAAACTATGTACATAAACGTTTGATTCAACGATATTCAATGGTTTGTGAGTTGGGAATACTTATCGCAGTTATGGATTATCTTTATTTACTGATATCCAACGGCAATTCTAGTTATATGGTTGAATTATACTAGCGACAAATTCACCGGCTAAAATGCGAAATGCAGAGAAAAAGGATAAAATGCAATTTTATACGTCAAATGTGAAGAGATCGACACGACTATTTCACAGTTTGTGAGGACCGTTTCATTATTTAGGCTATTTTAAACGAACTTCGCGCAAGGAACACAGAGTGTTGCACTGTTGCATTCCGGTTCTTGAATTTCCCTAGAACTTCTCTGAACGTGACCTTCTACGAGACCGTTTTACAGTCTGCACATTGTCCGAGTCTCGGTTCTCGAGATACTTTCGGATCCGTACAAAGTGCGGCACGTCGCAAAGAGAACACAGGCTATATTGACCAGAAGCAGACTTTCCGTTAAGTGTGCAACGTGTACGTTGAATTTATAGTGTGCGTGCGAGGATAACCGTCTACCTTTACTGCATACATGCTCAATGGTCTCTGTGATTTCACCCTCCTTGTAGAATGCACTTTAAAACACCTCGGAGCACCCATAAGTCTGACAAATATTGCAAACTATGTAATATATTGCCACATGTCGCAGGCTTAGGTGAAGTGATTTAAACTAAAACTTGACGTCTGATTTTAGTTTGAAATTCTGTCAATAGGATTCAAGGAACGATGTAATTTTGTGTAAAACATTATTTCCCTTACGTGGATTGCCCAAGAAATTCAGCTCACGAGATTCGAGCAAACTTTTTTCAGATCCAATCAGAATTGTGAGGAAAGCATTAAAACTATTTTCCAGTCACTCTATGAAGTCGATGGAAAAATTGATCAATCAGTTGACTTATTGCTACAGAAATCTTAGCTGGACTCATTTCTAGCTTTAATGTTTAAGCATTATTCGGTTACACACTGAGAAACATTTCATTTTTTACAGTAACTAGAAAAATTCAGTAAAACAAGTATCGTTAAAAAAAACTGTTTGAATAGTGTTGGAATAACGAAAAACGAGGTACGCGTAACCATTTTGCGCTATCGTCGATCCTTTTTTGGTAATTGCAATGCAAAATCAGTTTGTTCGGTTTACTCTACTTTTTTAGTTAAATAATGCTTTAGCATTAATTTATTGTTGCACAAGCATTAAATTTTCGCAACAATTACAAGAAAATATAGCAACAGTGATCGTAATGAGAAAGAACAGTAACGGATACTAGACTTTCCGGTAACAGCTAGAAAACTAATTTTCATTTTCTACCTAGAACTATATTTTTCGATTGTGGTCAAAAATAAAAATAGTCAAGAACTAAGCGGTAACGGTAACTAAAAATTTTTCTCAGCGCACTTCGTCAATATAATCCCGTGTAGTTGTCCTACAAAGACCTTGCAAGGCAATTAGTAAAAGAAACACGAGAGAAGTATCGCCCCCGGAGAATAGATTCTGAGGATGATAATCAACAATCACTCTAGAACTTCATCGGAGTAACTCTTTGGCCCTCGTCAAGTATTTCGCGGATGGAAATGACGTCTGGAAACGATGCGGATGAATTCAAGGAAACAAATGCGCTAAAAAATGGCTTTGATCATTTCGAAAGTCCTACGTAGATAAGCCTCTCCGATGATAAAGAGCATCATCAGTTGGACAATAAATCAAACCAGCCCGTCACATCGAAACCGGGTAATTAGACGCGTAATTATTCGAGCCACACCGAGGCTGGCGATTATCTCGCGTATCCGTTGTTTCAGGACCATACAAGGGGAGGAAATCATTGCAGCTGGGCCGGCTCAGGGTGTTCGATAAACTGTGGGGGAAACATGCTGGTACCACACCCTTTGTGCACTCACGGTAGGAAGGAATGTCTGAGTTATTGCCTTGTAATAACGCAAATTTGGTCTAGAGTATAAACAGGATTTCCGGAGAGTAAAAGCGTGCCAACGTCGGACGGAACGACGACATCTAACAAGCCGAGGAACCCGGGCTCTGTTTCTACGTTCCGTCTCTTTGACGCCAACGGTAAGATCTCTGATTAATATTCACCGGATTTCGACGCGATTCAGGAATGGGACACAAAAGCAGAGGCGAAAGCAATTTCGGTACTTCCATAGCCGAGCAGCCGGCTCTCTCTATGCTTCCGAGCTCGACTACTCTTCAGCTTGGATGCAGACGAATAATGTACCGTGTATTTTCTCGAGATTCCGCGACGTGGGCCACGGTTATTACCTTGCGCGGTAATAACAAGGGTGTTTGAAGACAAGCAAGTACGTGGGACTTTTCGAAAGATTTGGAATGTGGAGACCGCGCTCCGAAGACATTCGCATTTTCATGTCTTTTATATTCATCGCTGCACAACAGATGTGCATTAAATTGGTTAAACATTTTTATTTATTATAATTTATCGTATCCTGAGAAAAAGTTGTTGTTGCGAAGGTATACCTGAAATCTATTTATAATCATGCTGAATATCCTTGAACTCGTTTAAAGTCAGAGAAAATTTATCCTCAAAGCACTTGCAAAGACGAGAGAAATTTGCTCAAGTCCGTTGTGAACTCTTCAAATTCTGTTCTTTTGAAAACGACACTAAAAAAAGATTGAAAATCATAGCTTAGGGTGTAATTTTCACTAGGAATGATATTAAATGAGACTGTAGCTCTAAAGGTTGTAGATTCCCGGTGGACAAAAACTGAGATTAAACAGTTCGTATGAAAATGTCAAAACATCATCCGAGATTTCGTTTCAATGCTTTAAAGCTGATGTCGTCAACGTACGGGATATTATTAAAAATTCGTCGCAGAATCTTTTTCACGATATGTCCAACAGCCAAGAGAAATATGTAAGAATCTCCTTTCAGACGGAATTATTAATAAGGCGCGCTTCAGGATCCACTTCGTACATTAACGATGAGTAGGCTTTCAGAATTCACAGATTAAATATGAAACGGGAATCCGAGAGGCCATTGATGGAGAGGTATTATTCTTTGAACTAAGATTTTTTCGTTATTTGTCATACTTGAAAACAGAAAGACACAGTCCTACGGAGAAACCCTTTAGTAACAATCATACGGTAATTCAAAGTTACTGGGCACTTTTAGCTCACGATCAGTTGGTATTTGGTAAATTACGTTCGCGACTAATCGTGTTGTCTTGGACATCATTGCAAATCTATTCGAGAAAAATATGGAATCCTTTACTAATTCTTTGTTAATATGTCATAGTCCATGTTTTATATCAATGAAAGGAGTGAGGATAAAGGCTACTTATTCTCGTTCAACCTAGCAGGCATCTAGGCAATAAAGAAAATCATCTTTAGTTCCCATCACGGGCCTCTGAAGTAACAATATTTCGTGAGCTTGAAGTCGATGCATATTTACCCCGAACTTGGTGTATTCTAGGCCTGCCTATTCGTCACCCCTAAGCAAACCACTTAGGGGTGACTTTTATTGGGACCAAGTGAGTATAGGTGGCGTACGTGATAAGCGAAAGATGGCGACCAACGTCCTGGCCTCAAGCTCCGATACGGATCCTGGCTCTAGCCAAGCGGATATCTGTGGTGGCAGAGGCACGTCTGTTCGCGTTAAAAACTTTGAATGACGCGAAAAAGGGGGAGTGAAAAAGTTAAAATCGCGGGAAATAGTGGGATCATAATCTCACGAGGAATGCAGAACATAGTTAGAGGAGACGTAGGGTAGGGCATAAATCTCACGTACAGCGTCTTGCCTTGTAACACACTCACGTTACGTTGGGATGTACCGATGAGGAATGAGTATGGGGAGAAGTGCCGACATGCCAGAGTGCGGGTGTATTACAAGATGGCACGGGGGAAGGAGATGCTGACAGGAGAAGGTATATGGCCGGTAGATTTGCGAGGTTCTTCCATTACGCCCTCGGTACAATTTATGAAGATACCCTTCAAAGAGACGGCTGAACGCATTCGTCTCGATTTCAGTAACCATCCGAGAGTTTACGATGCATATTTTTCAAATATCCTGTCAGATATTATGCCGATGCGGACGAGCCATCGACGTCCTTCTACTCCTCCTCCTCATCTTCATGGGCGACGAGTCTAAACGCACTAACGTATCCTAGCTCGCTGCTTTTATCACGTGATCAAACTCCACGTAAGGACGAAAGCAACGAGTTCTAGTTTTATTGTCATATATCCGCTAAGAGTAGTCATAGTATAATTTATGACCGAGGCGACTGATTTGACAATTTTTACATCGTCAAAAGTGATGCAATAAAATATTGGAGCAAAGTGTAAGCCGGATAAAATTTATGGCTGACTTGAGGACTTCTCGAACTCACGAAGGTTTCGTATCGAGTCAAATTATTTCATTGAATTTCAAGTAACTCTGAACTAAGTGTCCCTACATCTGACTTCAAATACGCTGAACTCTCGAGTATCAACTTAATACGGAAACGTTTTGTAGTATTTGCGGTCTTTTTTTACAATGAGGAATCCATTCATCGTTTTGAGGGAAAGGTTCGTTACTTATCACTCTCAGATTCTTCAGTCCGCGGCATGAACTGCACATGAGAAATAAACGAGTTTCTTCCATGTCTTTCGTGTTCAAGACTACAGCTAGTCTCATAATTTCATGACAATTATTGTAACCTAAACAAAAACTCCAAGTGAGTGAAAAGGGACCGGAAATCATGATCACGAAAGCTGGTCCATCCTTCCTAGAAGCTGTACCTATGTACATTCTATCCGTACAGGTTCAAAAATACGCGACTAGCGGCGTGCAATACGTCACAAGTTTATTTTTTTATCTGCACCAGAACTGAGCACACGTGATTGCAATTACGCTGACGGATATGTGCGTTGGCATGTGTGCGTAGTCGCCCAAAAGTTGTATATAGGTATGCACAGCGGCTGGTTCGTGTACAGAGTCCTTCAGTTTTCGGAAACATGGAACAAGCAGTTTAAGCGGGATAAAGGGAGGAGAGATAAGCTCTTCCGTCGGCGGTGTATCGTTAACGGTAATAAATTGACATCACGCTTTGCTAGCATGCGGGTTTAGTACACACCGATTCCCGTATAATCGCGTTCATCTGCGTCAACCTATGCTAAGAGAGAGAGAGAGAGAGAAGCGAGACGCATCAGCAGCGTCAAGAATAGCTCTACTCTAGTCGTGATTCTTGAAATTGAGCGCCTCGTTGCTATAAAATTATTCATTTGCTAAAGTAATGTACATAAAAAAAAAATATGTATTGTACGCATTCCTCTCAGATCATTATTTATTTATCTGGCGTCAACTTTGTTCGGTGATAATTTACGTAACGATTCATATTTCACCATCGCTGAGTCGGCCATGTTCTATTTATGTCTAAGCTTCCCAACAGGGCTCGTTGTTACTATTATTCAATATGAAAATTACGAGTATAAGAGAAATGGGATTATCGAAATTTTGTACATTGCTTGGCCAAGCGTGACGGTTAAAGACTCTAGTAGAACGTTTAATGACCGACTGACTAGCTCACCGTAATCCTGTCTCAGCTAAGCCTTAACTTCTCTCTCTTACATGTGTGTGAACACATTCGTATTTACCCTTGTATCGTCAAGTAGTCCATTACTTAGGGGAGCCTGTGCACAAGTATCAAGGAAACGACTAATCAACTTTGACTGTGTATAAGTATCTTCATCGAGCAAGCGTTTCGGTTGTGCATGGACTGATGAAAAATTGTCAAGATAAACTAAACTTAAACTTTTAATTAACGTTAGTCACAGAAATTCTGTGATCTGTGATTCTGAATTGTTTGAGAAATTTTTCGCTTTCGTTCGCGTTTTCGTTGAAAATGAATAGGTTGAAAATCATCCTCGACGTTGCAATCCCTATTGGAAAAGAATGTTGCAAGGCTTGACGGTCTTTTTAAACTGTGTGAGCGAAACACAGAACTAAAGTTTTTCTAAGACCATGCATCATTCTAGTCTTTTCATGCGAAAAGTTCGGTACTTTTCAACTCAAACAACTTATCGATGAAAAAATAGGTGATACGTTACATTTCTCGCATCACGATCGCAAGACTCACGCCCACTTTTTAAACTCACAAAAAATTCGTGATTCGTCTTGTGTTGACACCAACTTTAATGCACTTCTCATCTGATCCATCTCCGTGATGGGCATTTTTATAAAGAAAGTTAGACAGGTTCTTTGAACAAAACAACAAGTCATCGTATTTGTATAAAATTCAAGAAAATCAATTTCTGTACGGCAAGGCTGGGGTACAAAAATGCGAAAGACCAAAAATTCGACGGCGCGAAATCTCGAAAGTCAAACTACCGACAATTAAAAACTTAGATAGACCATAAATACGAAAAGTAGACTTGTAAAAAAATGAAAATCGAGAGGGCAAAAATGTATAAATTAATTTATACCGACATTTGTTTTATTTTTTGATAATTGGCAAGAATACGAAGGGCAAAATATTGAATTGCGAAATAGCGAACAGCCAAAATTCAACTCTCCAAGTGTCAGGCTCGAGTCTTCGTCGATAATCTACGAATCCGAATTTATCAATAACGGCTGTGCAAAGACTCGAAAAGACGAAAGCCCGAAACCCGCTAAAGACAGAATGGCCAAAATGCCGAAAGATTGAATGACATCAGAAGCCCATATATTTACCGCAACGCCACGCGTATCCGATGGCCGAGGTCTGGAGTGCGATCTAGCACAAGTCTACATAATTATGAGAATCGTATTGCGGTCTTTCGGCTTTCTGGCCCTTCAGCACTTTGCGAATCGTAATTTTGCCCCTTCTGAACTTTGATCGTCGACAGCTAATTTCCTCGGTTTTGCGGCTGTGCGAAGTATCAGCCGCTCTCAATTTTTAATTTCGGAACTTTCATCTTTCCGTATTCCCGCATTCTGTGCTTTGGTCATTCGGCATGCCGACTATTCTGAATATAATACTTTTTCCGACAAGAGAACGTTCGATTGAATGAACTTTCGGGAAAACAGTTGTTCTACTGGGTGATTTACCGAACATCCCAAATTCGGTACGCTGATCATTCGTTGTTTGAAATTTCGGATTTTCAACTGGTCGACTTTTTGATCTTTCGGAATTTTGACCCCCACCTTATGGCAATAAATTTCATCGCAACTTGTAAATCTTCCAAGCACTGGGCCTTCGACATATTGATGTGTTTCAGTTTTTGCCATTAAACGTATACCACAAGATACCAGTTCAAAGGTATATTATGCAGGTAAAGTTACGGGTCAAAATATTTCCCACGGACGAAATTCTCGTATATGCAGACACTGGTTTTAGCGGCCAGTGTGGATCCTTTGCAAGGGTCACTTCCATTAGAAGTTTGTTAGAGTTTCCGCGAAATTAGGCTCTATACGTAGCTACGGCTTGTGAGTTCCATCCTAATTCAAAGAAATGGGCACAGACCTGACCAACCAAAATGCAATTCTGAAGTTGTTCCTAAGGTAGATTCGCTAAGAAATTATCGAAGTTGAATGCGTCTAAAGAACATTATATTTTGTATAACATGTTGTATTTCAACTCGCTGTAGTCTAACCTTCATTTGAAATATAGTTACATACCCATTGATAGATTCTGTGCCATAAATCGCTTTTCAGGCAGTAGAATAATTTGGATTCATTTATAACAGAAATGCGAGAAATCCGACCCTTCTATTAGTATTATATGATCAGCAGTGATAAATCGAAAGCATTTTAAGTTGGACGTGTCATGATTGTGCAAAACATACATATTTTTCTTCCGAACA
This sequence comes from Neodiprion virginianus, assembly GCF_021901495.1. Taxonomy (NCBI): domain Eukaryota; kingdom Metazoa; phylum Arthropoda; class Insecta; order Hymenoptera; family Diprionidae; genus Neodiprion; species Neodiprion virginianus. The sequence continues at coordinate 10,958,165 of NC_060877.1, read as the reverse complement.
ACACCAATTTGTGGTTTGAGTGAATCACATGTTTCATAAATATTGAATAAAGTCTGGCTTAAGTGACAAGTCGTTAATATCCATCTCAGTTTTCATCCCGATTTACTCGGATTGTGCTAATAGATCGACATTTTCTCACGGTATCGAATACTCCGTTCCTCCAGCTTCTCGACAAAACCTCAGATTTGTTGTTTATTTTTTTTTTTTTTTTTGTGAAATTTTCAATCCCGTTTAAACCTTGTCGAGGACTAGGGGCTACGAAATTAGCTCAAGAACTTAGCACGCTCAAATTAAGCTTGGAAGGGTGTTTAAATCTTTGTTCAATATTATACTTAGACTAAAACGTAGACTTAAGACGTGACAGAAAGAAAGAAGTAAAAAAAAAAAAAAAAAAAAAAAAAAAACAACTTGTTCATACTTGTAACTTTGCGAGTCTCCACTCGTACCGAAATATAATATCTCTTCACATTCTCTCCGCGTTTACACGCGTGTTCAGGTACCTCCGGCATGAACAATTCTCTGGCAAGGTGGTAAGAAAGAGCTACGTAACTTCCGCACGATGACTACACGCAATTTTGCGAATATAGTTACTTAGTCGACGGCAAGAATATTGCGCGCACCGCGTAACTGTACACACAAATAGGTGGGTGTCGGTACTCTTGGATAGGCCATTAAGGGTCGGGCTAACTCATCATACTCAACGCCGGAAACATATGGGTAGGTATACGTTGTAGTGCGCAGGAACCAGAGCACGGCGGGGGATCTATTGCAGCGATTTATTATCTATATAACCTAGCACACTCGTATTTCTTCGGGAAATATTGTACAACCCGTCGACGTCGACGTCGTCCTGGTTTAAGCTGCTTCACACATGTACGCCCTGCGGGCTGCTGCGTCGAAGCATAAATTCCAATATCGGAAACTCTTCGGCTGAAACTCATGAGCGGTAAGTAGAACTGCGAATCCGCATCAAAGTGTACCTAGTACGCTCTTCTCTTCCTGCCGATTTTACGAACCAGACATTTTCACTCACAAAGGAACGGAATTGAATATCCACAACGAAGTTTCAACGTCGTGTCATAAAAATCCGTCGAATGGTATTACGGCGATAAAATTCACAGCTAAGAGTGGGAAAAAAATTCGCAATACGTATAGCGTAAATTAGTGAACAACTGGCGAGCGTCCTTTTTTCTAATCACTCTTACATGATCGTAAGATTACATTTTATTTGCAATCAGTTTCTTTGTCACTTTAATCGTTCTTGGAATCGTTAGAAGTGACTTAAGTCATCGATCGAAAAGATTTGAAGTTGTACGGTATCGTAATATGAAGATCAATTAAGAAAAATGGTTTCTGAAATCAGACGCTTATGCTGTTTATATGTATAGCCTTGGTTTGTACAGTGGAAGCTTCTCTCGTGGTTTTCAAATTGGAATAATAGAGTTTACAACGCGTTTATTCGCAAAATTCGCTTGTCCGTTGACCCGAAAATGGTCCAATGTCTACCAACATCAGTATCAGAAGCAAGTGTCAGTAAAACATTACTGGCTCTGTTAGTTTTATTATAGTCGTAAAAACGTTCTTCAAAATACTAGACAGTAAAAATTTTGTGCACTTTAATAAAACGTTTTAAAACCAAATTTCTTGGATTTAGAAGACACATTGCAGAAAAAACAACTCGCACACTTCGTTCCTCTTCTTCATGATTTTTAATATCACTATCCCAGTGTTGTTTTTTTTCGCTGGTCAACAACGTTCACGAAGTGGACGTTGCGATTTTCCTTCGCGAAATCCGGAACTTGGAGAATGTGCCGAAGGAACGAATATAGGAAGGGATGAGGGGATGAAAATAGTCACTCTCTGGAATTTGGCGTTAGTCAGCCGTGACGGGAATAGTCGTGCACGGGTTGGCCAAAATGCCGAAGGTAAAAGTTGTTTTAATTGAATCAGCCACTTTGTTGCCGGTCGGCGTCTGCGGCTCGAGTGATTTGCTTCCGTGACGGAAAACTTGGCAGGAATTAATAGCCGCTAGAAATAGCGGAGAACAGACAAAACGGATTTGAATCGTTACTACCGCCAATATTCAACTGTTTTGCGGTGTGGCAGAAAATTGTTACAGACACTGTGCATACATGCACGACCATTATCGGTTGCGCTTAATTTTCTCGTTCATTTATACAGTTTCAATCGGCTCGAAATTCCTCTCGAGACGAGGGTCGAATTGTAGTTTAACCGCCGCGAACAACAATAAGAGCATTGTTACCGTCGAATTAGAAGACGGTAAACTGATGGGCTTAATTCAATCCTGGAACGATTTGTAACTGTCAATCGAGCCGTGTGAATGAGTCGGCTAAAGAATAAGTGTATGCGACTTGTTGAATCGGAGGGTTTCAGTGTGAGTGTAATCCATGCGAGATAAATTATGGTTTAGATGAATGATCAACGTGTCTCGGGGTGTGGGAAATACTTGCGTTGCTTTGGCTTCTCAATTCCTGATTCTTATCTATAACGCGTCAAAATCTGTATCCGTAACATCGTAAAACATACAAGTTTTAAATCTTCAACAAAAATTTGTGTCAAGTTTGATATTTTTATGCTCTTTGGTATCCTAATTTATTTCAAGCTCCAAATTCAAAGTAGCACTTGCCAGTGATTAATTTGCTAAAAAACCATTCATTTGCTTGTCAACAATCGAGAGCGAGGTCCTAAAACACTCACTTCAAGATAATGGAATCAACAATAATAACGTAATCGTTTTTTGGGGAAAAACATATTCATGTCGGTAAAACATTGAAAATTGATTTAGTGCCTGTAAAACCGAAAGCTCAAATTGAACGGAACATGGCCATCTTTTATGCGGAAAATTTCGTTGTAAAATCCTGTAAGTTTTAGAGTTTTTCATTGAGCCATTTCCGAGATCATCGAGGGAATTTGTCGGACAGACCGATAGACCGGCATTTTTTTCTAGAGGTTCGAAAACGTAAAGATTCGTTAAAATTAGAAAAAGTGATCCTCGACCGAAATCAATATTTTTCTTAGATCGCCAAAGGTGATGAAAAGCCAAGACTGCAATTAAATTCACATGCGACCGAAGTCGTCAAAGCCAAGCTTGATTCCATCCAGCGTCCTTTTGACGTTTTTTTGCCGAGATTTTCAGTGTCAGAATGAATGATAATCATAATTTTTCACTTGCTGGGCGTTAATTTTTTACGGGATGATTTACTACATAATTTATTATTTCATTATATATTTATAGTTGAATCGCTTGAAATGCGTTGTTGCAATTTTTTTTAGGTAAGCATTTCGATACCAGGACTAATTTTAACCCTTGCAGCTATGAAAACTTCCGCATTACTTACACGGGGTTACTCAAACCACAGCCAACTTTGGAACGTTATTACTGTACGCAACGTTACGTTATGCACAGTTACGACTCGAAGAAAATTCTGAGGCAAAATTTAACAACTCAGAAATAAGCTCCGATCTTGGTCTTAGCGAGAGACTCTTGAAGCCAAAAGGGAAATTCTTGAAGCAAAAAAAGTCAAACAATACGCGATACATACATTGGGTCTCTGAGACCCCAAAGTTTTTTCAATCATTCTTCATTTTACTCGCACGAACAACCCTGATTCAAGCACGCTGACGATAAAATTGTACGTGAAAGTCGATTCTGGATTCAACTGGATCCCATGTCAGTGAGTGGGATTAAAAGTAAGCCTGACCCAACAAACATTAGTCCTTATCCTAAAGGGAGGGAAAATTGGGAACTAAATCGAATACGATCCAACGAATGTTGAACCCGTCTCATTGTCGGATAAAACCTGGAATCGTCGTGAGAATTCCTGCGAATCGACGTAATGCGATGAAAAATATTTACGAATTGAAGAAGCCGTGCCAAGTTTTTAAAGTCGTATAGTGCAAAGACAAAATAATACGACACGTCTACGAGACGCGTACTCGAGTACTAAACATTTATATAGGCGTAGCCATTCCAGAGGTAACGTATGAAAATTGTAGTGCGTAAGAGACGCAGAAATTGTTTCGCAGAATGTTAACGTCGAGAGGCAAGTATAAGCACGGAATGTGGATGAAGAATTTTGAAACATCCATGCAGGAAAAATAAGGGAAAGCATGAAGAATGAGAAAAAAGAAAGAAAAAAAATAGAAAAAAAAGTGAGAGAACGTACATCGGAGGTGAGGAAAAGATGCGGACTAGGGTAAGCTGTGTGAGTCAGGCGGGGCCAGATATTTTTACCCTAAGCAAAGCCTTGAAATATTTCAGCGCTCGAAATATTTCTTCAAGAATCTCATACATCTAGTCTGTACGCTGCGTAGACCGACGAAGTTTCGTTAACCAAAATGTACAATCTATCCCGGGTGAAAAACTTGTAAGAATGACATTCACGAATAGCTTGTGAAGGTTCTTAAAATTCCTGAGTCATTGTGCTTGAAGTTGCGAATTTGAAAAGTTCTTGAAGCGCCTAATTCCGTATTAATTGGTGGCGGAACTAGAAGTGAAGAAATCAAAGTGTTACGAAACAACAATGTTTGGAATGGCCGGAAACCCGGCGGTTCAAAGTTTCGAAATGCAAGATTCCCAATATTCGAGTTACGATTGATTAAAGTTACGAAAAGTAAAGTTCGGATTCAGCAAAATTTCGAAAAATAAAGTTTTGTTTGGAAAATTAAGATATACTCACACAGCGTAGTTTTCTCAACGAGTGGGTGCAAAAAATCAGAAAAACCGGGATTCTGAAAATCAAAATATTGAACATCTAAAACAAAGAAAGATCGAAGGGATGAAATTTCACCGAACCCAAAATTCACAGAATTTTGATGTTTCTGATTTTTGAATTTTCCTAATTTCACACTTTAGGAACTTTTGCAGCAGTTTTGATTTTCATTATACAAATTTGATAAGCTGTCACTCTGGAAGCAAATATTTAAATCAGCTACTTGTCATGGAATTATGCAATTAATTGCTGAATGTTGGAATATTCCCAGTTTCTTGTATTCCATAGAATTATGAAATGTCATGAATATCACGATCAAATTTCAATGATGAATGTAATTGAGGGGAATAAATTCAGCCCTGAAACACACCCGCCTCCCTTCACATTTAAATATCAAGTGAAACACATTTAAACGTATTAGATGAATTTTGCCGATGACACGTAAAATGTAACAATCAATACTGTGTAGAATGTTATATTTCACAGTACTTTTCATCATTATAATACAAACCAATTGAATGACTGAAAATACGACCATCAAGTTTGATTCAAATCTTTTCTCATTGAAATCCTTTTCTTTCATAAAATGATTCCTTTATTTATCACGAGATTGATTATTATCGCATTGTTTTATGCGTTTCACAGCAATTTGTGAGAAATTTTCTGTGAACGTCGTATGAACTGTGTTTTCAAATTTTACGAATGTTCTTCCGGAAAACTAATGCGATCAAAGAAAACGGGACGTGTAAATTTTTTACGCTCGTTATTAATTAAATGTAAATTAATGTGAATTTCATATTTTTCAGCGAGTCGTAATCAGTTTCGAGGTCATCGCGTGAGTTTGCCAATAATTGAAATTTCGAATTTTTCTCAATAGAAGCACATGTTCAACAAAATGGGATATTACAATTTTTCACGTTCATCGGTTGAATGTAAAATTGTGTAAATTTTAAAAATTTTTCATCCAAAAGTGTTGAAAAAAGAAAGGATGAGATCTTTACACCACTTATTTGAACCAAACGCGTGTGACTCTCGGTCAATTTCGTCATGTAAGTTTTTAGAAACGCGTGTCTCGTAGAAATGCCCGATGTTTGTCGAAGATCAAACAGTCGATTACCGGTGTTCACTGGCCACGTTACAATTGGCACGCGTTTCTCATTACGCAATGTGTTTACGCTTGCGTTGAAAACCGAGCTCTGAGCAGCCGGCGCGCTCCGAAGCATTTGGGACGCGCGAATCCAGCGAATGGGACGTTTTCAGCATTGAGAAATCCTGTCATTATCGTACTGAGTATCGATCCCGCGTATGAACTAGAATGGAAAGTACGGGGAAGAAAAGACTTGATCTGCGTCTGATAAAACGTAGAATCAACCCCCGAGATAAAAAGAAAATGTGAAAAATCAAACAGATACTTTGAACCCCTGAATCCTTGCTGGGATTATTAGCATTTATAATTAGAAGTGAGGATGATAAAACAAAAGTATTGCGAAACAAAGGGTCGAAGGTATGCCACCGAGCCTAATCGAGTCCCCCTAATGCATGCAGAAATAACGTGAAAATTATAAATTGTCACTTTGGAACGCAAATGGTTAACACTTCGTTCAAATTTGATGGTAAATAACTCACGTTGTTTATAAATTAATACTGTGTCAACTTCATAAGACATTTTCTTGAATCGGTCAATTATCGGTGAAATCTGTATATATGTAGAATGGTTATAATGTTAAATGTGCTGTCGTGATTTGAAATTTATCTCAGGAAGCTCATTGCAATGATTCAAGTAGTAAAAAAATGAGTTAAAAACAATTTCATTTGAATGAAAAATAGTGATTAAGTCTTGAGGCATTACAAAAAAGAAGAGGAATAATAGAACCTCTTTACAATACCAAGATATTAAATTTTTGTAACAGAATTTATCAGTTTTTGAATGTTTCCGTGCAAGAAATACAATTGTTACAAATCGAATTGCAATCCTTTAATCTTCGTTTAATACATGTTTCCGTTTGCCTACTTATCGATTAGACTCACAGATGATTCATCTCTAAATATGTTACAAGTTATGCTGTTTTCAGTACTTGAACATTTTCACTAAGAAAGAATAGTAACGGATACTAGACTTTCCGGTAACAGCTAGAAAACTAATTTTCATTTTGTACCTAGAACTATATTTTTCGATTGTGGTAAAAAATGAAAATAGTTAAGGACTGAGCGGTAACCGGAACTAAAAATTTCTCTCAGTGTATCCTGGATATAATATGTACAATGAAATTTAAACAAAATTATTAAAGCTATAATAAAAATCTATTTCAAATAATGCATTTTTATGCATTAAACTGTTTCTCCAAGCAGTGTAGTAATACAAGTACTTTCGTTAAATTTCTAAATAAAATTATTTCTAGAACTGTAGTAGATAACTAAAACAATTCCTTCTGTTTTTGATACATTCACACAAGCGAGAATACGATCGCAGTCTCTTCTTCCGTACAGAGATGTTAAATTCACGGCCCTCGTCAGATTTCAAGAACGAGCGTCTAAATCACTCTGGATACTAGAAAACAAAATTACGGCGCATACCTGTTATAAATTTCATCCGGATCGGTTCATTCGCTTTCCGAATAAACAATATTACAAATGTTATTTTTCAGTCTTTACGGCACAGATGGCCTTCAGATCTACTCATATACCTCACTCGCGGTGGAGAAAATGTTAAATACGAATTTTAAAAATAGCGCACTAAAGCAGAGATTCTCAATTTTGGTGTCAGTGGCCCATGGTTTGTGAATTTTTCGCTTACCCTGGTGGGGGTAGAATAAAATTCTGCAAAATTTTCATTTTGCGAAATTCCGCACCGCTGTGATTGTCAATTATGAAATACTCGTATCCAATTCGATAGAAATTGAGCAGGCGATAGATTGGAGGAGAAAAAAACCACTGACACTATTTTTCATAACGTTATAAGTTGTGATTATACGATTAATTTCGTACTTCACCCCTTACATCAATAAGAGAATGAAATTCATCGAACCTGAACATAAAACTCGAATGTATTTTCTTCGGGAAGGAAATTTTTTGTCTGGAGAAAGAAATATTTTTGTTTATTTCTATTCTTCCGTAATTTTTTTGCGAGGAGGATATGGTCCCGTACAACTTGACGCACAATGTCGCAAAAAAGCTTGAAGCTGATGTCCGCATCTATACTCTAGTCGCGGGCATATAGGTATGTAAAATGTATACCTCTGAAATTCATTGGCGAAATGCCAAAGCTTATATCTACGCTGCCTCGAATTCACTGCCCTCTGTAATGTACGCTTCGTCGAAAATTACGAAACGCGCAAAAAGCATCTCATATAGGCAACGTCGGTGAAAGGAACCGATAATAAGTATTAACGCATCGCTGTGCATATTATGCGAAAACTGCAGTACTTTACGAATCCATAGTCTTGCTCCTTAAACACCGAAGGGAAGAGAACTATTAAAAACTCCTTAGAAAGTTAATTAATTTGAAAACTTCGGGAAGTTATTCATCATCCCCACAGCAGTGGGAAAGCCTCAGAAACTTCGTTAATAAACCAGTGATTAAAATGCATTTAAGAAATATCGTACCGAATGAGCTCCGAAGTTATACGTAGTAAAAATTCGCATATAGCATGTTTGGTGAACAGACTGTGTAAAAAATTTTCAGTTCCGAATTCATATCTTCTAATTTTTTATTCATTTTCCCAAATCAACTCTTCAAGGATTTAATAAATACATGCCAAAATAAAGGTCCAAAATGTGCGTGCTTTCTAAATGCGTTCGCAACTCGGTTGCCAAATTGGGCGATAGCCCGTGGAATAAATTTTCGTCAGATTTGCCAAAGTGTTCGGTGAGGGAATTGAAGCTGTATTAATCTACTTGGCTGGATATTCTGCGGCCAAATCCGTTTTATTCGCAAGATGACCACCAAAGATTTCACGTTTTCACCTAATTAGTATAAATGTAATTTTTTGCAAACAAATAAGACTTGTTGTTGACTTGTAGATCGACACATGTTACGTGTTGTTGGGAAAAATCTTCTTTTTTTTTGTTGCATTTTCAGTTTTACAAGAATATTGTGAGTTTTCAACCATACATTGCCAATTAGTGTACGTAGAGTATTGAAGGATTCCTCGATAGATATGGAAAGACATAAGATGGTTCGATAAAAAATAAAGCCAAAAGTGAACCATGGCATTCAGAAAAACGAGGGTTCAGACAGTCAACCATCTCTTATCAACGTGCATTTTTTCAACACAGCATTTCCACACCGATGACATAATACGCGAAAACATTTCTCATTCTGTTTTCATTATTTCATCCTCGAGGAAGAAAAGTTGTGTATGTGCAAAAAAATGTCTCAATGCGAAATCGCATTTTATAGTTTTCTTTCTTTATATCTATTTATTTACTCAGTTTGGCAAACCGGTTGATGAATCTCATACATTATAAATAAATACTGGTTTCCCACGAATCTCAACTGGTTACAAAATTAAAATTTTGAGTTTTTAATATTTTCCGTGATTAATACTCGTGCTTCGCACAGATCGGTTCTGTTAGGAAAAATTCAACACACCAACCAATCGCAAGTTTAATGAGTGTTTGACCGGTGACAAAGTTGAGGAATTTAGTTCTACACATTTAATGTAGAATTTAATTGAATTTTTAACATTACACGACATAAGGAAAAGAATTCTGTTCGTTAGGGGAACAAGATTGAAACACTTGAATTACTTTTTCGGGAGCTTTCATAAAATGATTAAAAAATATTTTCTTTAAAATTAAAATATGTTCTGATCAAATAATAAATTCAAATGGGTTCCGAAAAGGATATTGAAACTTTTTCCGTTACGTAAAGAACAGTGATGTATTCATTATAATAATAAAAATCCTACGGAATTTGTTATAAACTTTCTACTTTCATCAAAGTTAGCTCATTATACATACACTGAGTCTTGGGGGTGATAAAAGTAGGCACGAAGTTTCATTGTGTTGAATTACGGTGCCTGTTTATAATTCGGCAGCCTGCTGCGGTTGAATGAAATCAAAGTACGTATTTTTAAGCTCAAATGCAGGATTTCGTAACGAGGCAAACATACTGATGAAATATTCAAGAGCGTTTTAAAACTGGACCACAATAAATACAGCTTGCAAGCTCAGCTTCCGGTTGGCGAAACTGACGTAGGGAGACGGTTGTAATTCTGAGATAAATATAAAAGCAGATGGGCAGGGATTTCCATGCGTTATTGCTGGCCAATGACCATTATTATGCCCACTCGAAATAAAACGAGGGTAGGTATATTTTATTTTAACGATTACCGCTCAAACAATTTCTACGCACTTATTCACGTCCTGATTTATTGACCGTACCATTTATTGATCCGAACCTTGCACGGCCATATTTAATCGTGCTGGTTTAAAAGTGTAGCGAACATCCGCTCGGCATTGAGGGGCTACAAAGGCTCTCGTGAAACGACGGAAGCCTCCCGGGATCTGAGCCTCGGTTATGATAACGAAGGAGAGAAGCGATTAAAAATTCAGGACTCTGAAATGAGAAATGTCCTCGCATTGCCTTTAAAATTTGTCGCTGTCGTGTGAGGAAAAAGCGTCATCGTTATTTTCCGAGCTGTATTTTTACGAAGCATTTTCCTCGTGAGCTATGAATAAAAAATGTGAAATCCCTGCGTTCTGAATATAATTTTTGTCTATATCAATGAAATATTTCGTTAGTCATAAGTTGAAAAGAGCAGACGCGTTGTTCAGATAATACTGCGAATGAAAATCTAGTTTCAAAACCCATGGTCGAAAAATTCGACGATATTGGTGTCGGGAAAATTATTAACAATCAGGCGGAATCACACGGTTCCATGAATCGAGCTGGGTGCAATTTACCGGTACAGAAGAGGAGTATGCTGGAAGCGCCTCCGGTTCCGAGGGTGACAGGAGCGCAAATGATTGGGTGATTATCGCGGTTCGCTGCCTTCAACGTGCACATCCCTTCGGTTTCGAACGATTGAAATGAAATGGAACAGGACGGAAAAGGACGGAGTGATTTTTACCACTCGTTGAAAATTCCAACTGCCGTCGCACCCGTCACACGGAGAAAATGTTCCAATTCCATATACGATTGTCGTGGAATGTACGTTTATTTCCTCTAATACTTCTGCAAGACTGTCGAGAAGAAAATGAGAACGTTACGAAATTGGGTCCTTAGATCTCTTGAAATACGATATTGGTAAAAGCTGTCTTATTTGCACATTTTATTTTTCGCTAGATAACCGTGTGAAAAGTTTTATTTATTTAAGAGACAATGTCAAACAACAAAAAATCGGGAATGTGTTATTTTTTTTTGAAAACTATTCGACCGATTAAGAAAGCGTTTGAAAAAATATCTTCAAATTGGAGATATTCGTTTTTGCTTTTTCGCAAAACGCCCTCGTCATTTTGCGTTTGCTATCTGTCGTATCACTTGACTACAGTATAGTATTTTTTGATAATTTCCGAAGTGGAACAGGGCAATAAAAGTTAATGAAAGTAAAATCGAATATTTCGCAGTTTATTAAGGAAACGAAGCAAGGGAAATTCTAGCTCCGTTACACGAATGAGGATTTGAGGAAAGGGGACAATTTCCATATGGTTATCCGGCTATAAGCTTTTACCACTTTCGCGAAAGATTATCAAAACGTTGCGGTCTAGTCACTGAACTGCTGGTTGGTAAAAATAACGTTCTAAACTGGAAGCAAAATTAAAAATAGTTTCCACGAATTTCGTACTTAAGTGTAAACTATTGTATTTATACGAAAGTTTGATGCAATCATTTTTGTTATGGTCGTGGTATTGATAATAATTTATGTTATAAGTTACTTTGACATCAAAGAGCATACAGTTGACTTTGTTAATTCAAATATTCCATCACTAACCAGACCGTAGGTATATGTATAATTATAAAGTGAATTTATATTCGGTTGAAATATAACGAAGTTTAAAGTTCTTCTATTTTTTGTAAAAGTCTACTCAATTACGAAATTCGAGGTCTTTGCGAAAGTGATAACTTCAACACCGAAGAATACTCAAAATCCCTACAAATTACTTCCAACGATGTGGGTGATGTTGAAGGACGAGCCATAATCTGTGTTCCCTGCTAACTGTTCTCGGCGAGCTAACTGGGCACCGTACCATTGTACAGTGGAGAATAGCTAATGAGCCCAAAGCTATTATATAAGCAAACTCAATTTGATATCCTGGCGGATCGCAGCGCTAGTAATTAAACCCAAAAGGGTTAACATACGGTATTATTATATATACATACATATATATATATATATATATATATATATATATATTAATAATATATATATGCACGGTTGTAGTGCCGTGCCGTGTTCAATTTCACCCGAATATTATCACCTTCACCCGCACAATCGAGGTATCCAAACGTGTGTGGGTATTAGGGTAACTGGGGTAAATACAAGCCCAGTTAACTTAAACGTCGACGACAATCGTCGTCTGCATTTCGAAGCAGCTTTCCAAGATGGAAAGTAAAAAGTTTCGCCAATTTTGGCAACTGTTGGTCATAGCAGCATGTGAAGTCAGCAGCCATATTTCAGCAGGGCACACAGTAATTAATTCATCCCGGTAACTTACCCGTCGTTAGACCGGCAGCGTCTCTCCTGCGGCGTCGTCGTCTGCGTCGTTGGGCTGGCTCGACAAAGTTCGAGGAGGACGTGTCCTCCGGTCTTTGAGGGTCCCTAGGGTCGGCCAGTCGGCGAGCATCCTCCTGTCGCTGCTTCAGCAGAGTGTAAACTCGCTTGAAATAGTCCCTTGTGATGTCCTCGTTAGACTGCGGCGTGAGAGTGACCTTCTCGTCATTCGGTCTCTCGCTGCCATCCACGATCTTGAAGGTGTCACTCTTCTTCACGTTAGAGTTGGCGTACAGGTCCTTGTACTCGGCGAAAGCGTTTTTCTGCATAGAGTTATAGCCGTAATCGGGTGAGTCGGTTTTCGAAAAGCTCTGGCCGCCATTTTTGGGGCCCACTTGACCAGCCTTGACGTTGTTCACCTGGACCTTGGATATGTTTGATGACTGCGGCTTCTCTCGGGTCTCCGCTTCGTCCAGGAGTAGGTAGTTCTCCTGTAGTTCAGTGGACGGATCGCAGTCGGTCGACTCTGGAACATGTTTCTCAGGTTCCACTTGCTCCGTGATTTCCGCTCCGTAGTCCATCCTGTTCTCACACACTCTGCAGTTCCCCCCGCGACACGCACTGTGTTCGGAATCCTTCCATCGGGGTCTCATCATGAAGTTCTCCTCCTCCACTCCCTGAGTAAGGTTCTCCGAATTCTTGAGCAGCCGCTCGTTCCGCTTTCGTTCCTTGTACTCCCGCCACGAGCGTTCCAAGTTGTCCTGGCTCTTAATCCTTCGCGGTGGATTCCCGCTGTCCTTATGGTCCGATTCGAGGCTGGTCTCAACGGCGTTAAGCAGAACGTCGCTTTTTGTTTTTCGGTACGCCTTTCGTCGGTCCGACCCAGCGGACGAGTTCTTCTTCTTGATCTCACTGTTGGCCTTCTTCATTTTCTCTCGTTCGTAAACGTCCTGATCAAATCTGATGTTCGCGTCACTCCTGACTTTTCGTGTACGGTAGTTCTGCCGGTCGTTCTGGAGATAATCAGAGTACCGCTTTTTTATTTCGTTCGGCTTTACGTCAGTGGTGGACTTGGATTTCTCCGCGTCCATCTTCTCCTTGATCTTATTCTGCAGGAACTCCTTTATCCTCGCGATTCCGTCTTGCCTCGAGTTCTCCGGCTGCTTCGTGTCGGTCCGCTTCTTGGAGGCGAGATAGTCCTTAAGCTGCTTGAGCTTGGCCTCGCGAGGAACTTTTTGCGGCTCTTCGTCAGATTCATCATGGGTCTCCAAGTACGCTCTCACCTTCTCACACCTTTCCCTGGCTATTTGCTCGGGCGTTTTCATCCCGACTACTTCCGGGGACTGGAGATCATCAACAATCTGTTTCCGGAGGAAATCACCGACCGAGTACCGCTTCGGGGACGCTGACTCGGACTCCTCGAGTTGTCTCAACGCCTTGTCGATCCCAGAGGAGTGCCTCTTCCTGATCCTTTTATCCCTCTTTTCCTTGGACACGAGGCTCGCGTCACTGCGTGACTTCCTCGGTCGATATCCAGCCTCCATCGGACCATACTTCGAGCTGAACCCATCGATGTTTCTATTCCCGGACTTGGGCGGTACGGGGTCAGCCAAGCTTTCTGCGCGTTCATCGCGGGGGAATTTTTCATGGAGTTTCAAACCATCACGAAACGAGCCTCTGGCCCTTTGCGCCGTTCGCCCTGTCGTTTCGACGAGGAGGCGTCCGTCTTTGTCGAGGAACTGGACCACGGGTAGCGCATCAGCGGAAGTGGTCAACTCCCAATCCCAGTGGAGCGGTTTGTCAAGTCTCAACTTAATCACTTCAGGGTCCGCTAAATGATCTTCGGTCGGAGACGCAGCGTCGACGGGACTCGAGGTTCTCGCGGTTATGCGAGGGTGTCTGGTCTTCATGACGAAACAAACTCGCTCAAGGTTGCTTAAAAGCTCACGTAAGATCGTCGGCACACGTGGGCGCAGTTAGCCTTCAGAAAAACAGACTTTTCAAATTCTCCGTAAATGTTTTCACGAATTGTTCGAAAGTCCAACGATGGAACTGACAATCGTGAAGTTTGTCGAACTGTCACGTGATCTTATCGACGACTTTATTCAAAAGTCAAACTCCCAACAACGCTTCGAAGGTCAGCCGGGGTTATATAAGCACGAAGTCTGTTTACCCGATGTTGGCGAGGCGTCAAGCCGTCCAAAGATTCTTTCCAGACTACCGTGAGCCGCCAGTCGCACACAATTTTAGATACACTTCGGTCACTGTTTTATAGATACTCGGCACTCCCTCCAGAGCTTTGGAATATCGAATAATTACTTACATTTTTAAGCTATGCAACGTGTACTCGTTTCGCAAAAACCGTGAAAACTCGTCGATTCAATATTCGCTTCGATGAAAGAACAGACACACTCACTTCCGGTGCTTGCGATTTTCGCTCACCGTTACCTCCACTTTTCGCGAAAACTAAACCAAGAATAACACCAAAGTAACAATTCCAAATCTGGCACAAGAACCTCACTGTCAACTGTCAACATCCACGGTCGGTTTCGTCTCGGGATCGCTCAGTCGTTCGGACATTCAATCTCATCTCGTTTAACATATGACTGGCTCTGGACTGACCGAGCTGCGCTGGCACAGCCGGCGGTTCCGTGGGACGTGACGTCACTTTGCATCTGAAAATACACCCGAACCAATTCGCGGGTGGGGGTGGGACAAGAATGTCGACATGTTAACAGTCACGTCCAGCATTTACCCAGACCAGTCCCGATTCACCCTGCGCAGCATGTCTTCGCCTCGTTACTTTGACCAGTCAGAGAAAATTGTGGCCCTTTATGAAGCAGCTAGTAATCCATCGTACAGTTATCATTTGTACACCTATGATGGTTTTAATCAATATTCATTTTTCGCTGTGCACTGTGGAGTGATATTACGTGTAGTTCTACTTTGAATACATTTAACGTTTGCCACTCACACTGCCTTCGGTTTGTTTAGTTGGATAATATTCAAATTTTAACGACGGGTGTTATCAGAGAATTCGCGAGAAACTCGACGATATTTCAAAATAACTTATTGGGTACATGAGATAAGATTTCTTAAATTAGGAAGAGCTTGACAACCTTAATTGGTTTAGAATCTATCTGATACGGAAAAGCTATTGATTTCAACCGTAAAATTATTTTTCCAACCTCATGGAGCTTACCTCATATTTCTCAAACAACCTTGAAAGTATAATTATTCTTGAAATGAGAAAATGCGATGTTTTCTTTGAAATATATTTCTATTCTTGGCCGTTACTAATTCACTTATCTTGGCTCCGAAACCAAATTCCTATCAAATAATTTACTCATCGTTACCTTAAATTTAGCAAGAGTTGTTCAATTTCCAAAATCACAGGCATACTTGAGTGAGTGAGGAAAGATTGAGATGAAGCTTGCACAGAGAGTCAAGTTTTCTCTTATCTCGGTCCAGTCGGAAAAAAGAAGCTAAGCTTGTCATTCATTTTTTAACAACGAGCACGAAGTTATCTTCAATATGTAAATAACGAAGGCTTCAAGTTTTCAATACTGCAACTAATTCATTTGACTATAAGCACGAGGAAGCTTAGAAAGAAATATAGGAGAATAATTCTCAAAAATCAAGTTCACCTATCAAATCTCATAAGAGTTCATGAAAAATTGTAGGAGTGAAAATGAATTCTCCATATATTTGGACGATTGAGAGACTATCCGTTGCCTAAGGTGACTATACCTTATCCAGGTATTATAATTACCAAATTCTTGATTAGCCAGCAGATATTGAAAAAGTTTACGGAAGCAGCGTCTAAAAAGAAAACAATTCAAACTCCATCGAGAATTCCAATGAAAGCAGCAGATGGAAAGAAAAAGAAGAGGAAGAAGAAGAAGAAGAAGAAGATGAAGCCACTGGAGCCAAACTTAGACTCGAGCTTTAAACATTTTCCACTTTGAAAGTTTTACGCAGGCGTCTCACGCTTTATTTTAATGAAAGCTATCGCCTTCTGGAATTATGTAAACATTTACCTCCATTCGCCCGCGCATATCTGCACGCATAAAAATACTTTGGATACCGAAACGCCAGGTCACAGAGAAAAATCTCGTTCAGAACCGCGAATCACAATCTGCCTTCATCGTGACCGAAAACAAAAACAAAGTCATTCGTTTCTCTGAACGAACGCGAAAGTCACATGTTGCAAATTTACTCAACATTTGTAAGGATCAAGAAGAAATTTGACCCGTTGAGCTGATTCGTGCTCGAGTAGACAAGTGCTTATCCCAAAAGTGGATTGAACCGTCGGACGCACTCTCTCATTCACAACTCCGTCGAAAGCCGCAAGCCTGTCAGTTCCGGAGGCAGATCGGGCTGAAAGGATTTCACTGTTATGAGAACCGTTGAATTAGGTCAGAATCACGCAGTGATCAGGCCTCGCGCCTAGTTTCTACGCAAATTTGGAATTTGGATCGGAGATCACAAGGGAAGAAACCAATTACCTCAACGGATCGATGACCCTACGATTTTGAACAATATTTTAGGTGAAAAGGAACTGGGAGACGAACAAAGTTCTTCGGAAATGGACCTATATTTACGGTGATCCTTTTAAATTATCTATCATCACAGAACTCGAAGCTTACTGTGAAAAGTTGCTGAAATCTAAGTTTTTCGAAACCCAAGTTGAAACTGAAACAAGAACCTCGTTTTCTACTCGGATACGGACTTGTTTCCAATTAGATGTAGTTTTTCATTCGGTATGGAACGAAGTAAAACTAGAGCTACAAATACGAGAGTGCAAAAAACAAGAGGCTCAAGATATGAATTATTATGTTGGGACTACCCTCACGGTAAAAAACCCCCACTTGGGTGTAAATTCGTACCCCCAACTCATAGATAATACTAATTTCCCATAAGAAAAAAGTTAGGGGTACGAATTTACACCCTATTTGGGTTTTTTCCGTGAGGGTATGGTATTAGGAAAATCTAATTATTCGCTTTTCCGTGCAATTTCAACAGTTTCTCTTTATTCAAACCATAAAGATAAATTGGGAGAGTCGATTTTAGAGCAAGTTATTTTCACTCTCAAAGTGGAGTACTAAAAGCTTTCAGTTTGCGATGTTAACATTGTTTTTCGCCGAGCGCGTTGCAAGGTCATCAAAGCCATAAAGTTTCTCACTGAGAGGTTTATTTTATAATTAGTTAAAACAACTGCTGTATGAAATTGCCTCACCTCGCCGAATCTTGTGCTTTCTTTTTCTCTAGAGATATGTTCAAAGTCTTTAAATTGTTTGTTACTTGAATAGCATCCCTGAATCCTCTGGGATCACGGTGATCCCATTGTGACGTAACTAGCGCTTGGTCGAAACGAAACTCCGCCATCCAGCCGGGTTGTTAATTACACCCACAAAAACAACTGGTAGAAGCACTCCGACAATCTACTAATCACCATAAACTGCGACAGTATACCAACAAGAATAAGACAAGAAAGTACTCTGCATTCGTATGGAAATTAATTCCGCCATCACACTTTGTGGATTTTTGAAATTAGGCTACGGTGGATATTTATTAAGGAACGTATAGTTTCTGGGAATACGAGCTTATAAAAAATGTAATCCACTTGAAGTTCGGTGAAAATGTAGCCAAAATTATAATACGGTAAAGAATTTTTCTGGGTTAACAATCTTCACATATTATGACTCGTAACATCAGGTGAATTTCGAAAATAGAATAATTTTTCAACCGAGAATCGTGTGTAAACCCGTTTCAGTGCCACATTTCAACGGTGGATGTTCATTAATTAACGTTAACCTGGTTATCCGTTGAGCTAGAAATAACGGGGGGAAAAATTGTTTGCCGTAAAATATTTTATTTCGTTTTATAGCCTCTCTTAAAACCCAACGAGGTCTGCGAGACTGAAGAAATTAATAAGCTTTAAAGTTGGAGTTGGTAGTTTTTCACATCTGACGAACAATAATTCACTCGAAGTCTTAAAAGCATGACAAATCGAGAAGTTATTATAAAAAAAGTTCACGCTACAATCAACCTTGAACGAGCTTAAGAGAACCATAGCTATACCAATTCGATTTGACGAATGAAGAATCATAATAATTACTTGACGAAACACATTATCTTTCACAGGCATTGAACAAGAAACCGAGCCGGACGAAGTTTCAGATGTTCTGAAACTCGTTCGAGTTCATTGATCATCAACGGTTGGTGACAGCTGTTGTACAGCGATCAAAAAATCATCCTATTTTCAGAAAAATAGATCAACGATCGCCAAAATTCGCAGGATGTAGATAAGCTTCGCTTCACTTACTTGGAATTTATTGCAGAGCTTCACTGTAACAATATCTTTGTCCAGACTCGCACTAATGTCATGAGTATGGTTGTTGATTTCTCGTATCGGTAGGAGAATCAAAATCAAGAGCCAAGGGATCAACGATTGAATAGAAAAATATACGAGGTTCCTTCCACGTTACCTGAACTCGGATCAGCGTACAAATCTGTAATTGAACAATAACCATCTCAATATAAGAGTTTGGAGAAACTGAGAAAAGCTTGAAGTTGAGTTTCGAGGCACGCGCTGTACGGTTCTAGTCGGAGAGGTGAGATTGAGGAAAATGTACTTTTATACGGCACCACAATTTCCTCCCGGTTTGTGTGCCGCCCAATATCTCAGGGGAGTTCAGAGGAAAGAAAGAGAGGAAAAAGAGAAAAGCAAAATCGTGAGAGGAAACGAATGAAAGAATAAAGTTCCAAACTATCCCCACGGCAACATGCGAAGCAACTGGAAAAGTTTACTCTGGCCAAGCTTAGGCCGTGCGAATGGAAAACAAACAATCTATTTATAACCAGCTCTCAATCGATCCCGCGACTCTTTTATTTCCTACCCTTATTCCTTTAGGAGATGAAGTGCCCCGAAACGAATTGATCCTCGAAAAACCCCCAACCAACGCCTATCGGCTTCTCGATTGCTTCGGAAACAACTAACAAACCGCATCAGATTCACTGACGATCTGTATGGGGACCATATTATAACCATCGCCAAATTGGACAGTCATGCCACGAGTGATGTTTCAATCCGCAGATGTGCACGCGTAAATTCTCCTCATTATGGATCCCTCTAACGGCGATTTAGGTGGGTATTCATGCAAATGCACCCAGTCCTATTGATCACCGTTAGTTTCTGATCAAACGTACAACATGTACGTCAGAAGCTCGTCCCTCTCATATCCCTGCAGCCGATACTTTGTACTTGATCGATTACTCGAGAACAGCAATCACCACATAGACCAAACCGCAATTATTGTGGTAAATTTATGGAGAAAAAGTTTATTCTGGTTTTCTTTTTCGTTCAACTATGAAAGTATCTACTTAGGCAAGTTTCTAAGGACGATGGAAAACTACGCGTTTAAATGGGAATGAGAATTAAAGAGAAACAAAGAAACATCGTCGTGTGTATGTGACCTTGTACAGCATCGAAAATAATAATTTATTTAGCAGTTAGGAATCATATTTGAACATACAGAAATTTATCTCAGGGCTGCAACTGTGTACAATAGATACTAAACAATGAATCAATAATTTTCTAGCCTAGGTTTACATGATATTCGTTAGTTGCTTATTAGGTCTTATTGTAGGTGCTACGGAGTGGTTTGGCTTGAAATCAAACTTCAGCTCTCTAACAATAAGTGCAACTTCTAACCAAGTAGTTTCAAAGCACAACGAACTTCGCGCTAAACGAAATAACGATTATTTTTATCCAATAAAACTATAATCAAGAAATAACATTATAAAATGTTGTATAGTCAACGATAAATCCATGAAACACTAATATCCTGCAGCTGTTCAACCTTACCGAATAATAATACAACAATTGCGTTTACTCTGTGTACTTATTCTCTGCGTATATGTATGCATAATAATTAATAGGTATTATATGTTTCTATAAAACGTAACTACAATATGCTTGACTAATAAAAATTTAATTATAGCGGCGAAGAACAACATCGTTTTTCGTACTTTTGAATATGTGTTAAAAAATTGCACTCTGGAAAATTAATATCAACTGCAAAAGTACATGTGTAAATAATAGCCTAGGAGAAAAAAATTATCCGTTCACATATTGTATGCGTATAAATACTATTACGTCATACAGCAACGTTTGTCAAGTACAAGACCGTTTTACTGCGCTCCAATAATATGACTTAAGTACAGCTAGCCTAATTTTTTTTGTTTTTGTCTTTTTTTTTTCGTTCACTCACAGTTACAACAAATTCACTATTACGTTACACGGTGTGTATTATTATTATTTTTTTTTTTTACGTGGAATCAAATTAAAGGCTAACGAGTGCCTCCCAGTCAATAATCTCAATTGCGATCATCACAATTAATAATAAATAACTAACTCAGTGCCCCCCCCCCAAGAGTCTAAGCCTCTGAGTACAATTTTAGAACAATTATTTTGTGAGGGGGACAGGAAAAACGAAAAATCAACGTATTACTGGTTCGCAATAACAGTATTGTTACTAAAATACAGCATCAGCGGATAGTTTGCATTTCTTGCATCCATCGGCATTACGATCAGTTATCAACATTTTCAATATAACGCCTTGAATCACGAGGTTTCAACAACCGACTAACTAACACGGGGGTTAAAATTCTGGGACTCGACTAAGATTGGTTCTATAATCAAAGATTAACGTCTCGTATGTATCGGAGCAGCGTCGAAATATGTCAGACCTGTTACGCATGAGGGAAAACGGCTGTCCTTCCCCTCGACAAGGGATAATTCGGTAGATCAATCAGTTGGGATCGATATGGACGCAGTACAAACCTAGCTAAACGGTGCAGTAGAAAGTGTAACGTTCGTTGATTGTCGTGGCGGAAGATTTCGGAACCGATTGGGTTGCGGTACCTGAACTTGTGAGATTCGTGGTTTCTCCCGAGGTTGGGCCATCCTGAAACAAACGAAAGCGGTCCGGAATATGATTAAAATGCTTTTTCTTCCTATTTTGCCAATTCTAAATCATCAACTGCAATAAATCAAAGTACCTACGTCAGCAAAAAATTTGGAATGGGGTGCAAGTTAAAGTAGGTTTTATTTTATCCAGATAACCATTTGAATTAAATATATATATATATATATACATATTTTTTTTATCCCAATACAAACAGTGACTTCGCAAATTATACTGCGGAAAAGTAAAACGAATTCACTGCGAATATGTGACACGTAGCTCTTTTCAATGTTCAATGCTTTCAAATTGGTACTGATAGTTTTGATCTATAGTTAACGTCTGACTCGTGGTGATTTTGGCATTGGATCAGAAACGTTGAATTTTTTGGATAATAATTAAATCGTCTTCAGTTCAAATTATTGTTGGGAGAATTGGATTCGATCTTGTGACCACTAGGGATTTAGGAACGACGTGTTAACTTCTGGGAAATTTAATATGGGTGTTACGTTGGGTCAGGGGAACAGTTGAGGAACAATTTCCGAGGATCATAAAGTTTCACCGCTATTGGTAGCCGGCCAAATCAAAGGGCGAGCTAACATTCTCTTACATAAAATACAAAGGGCACCTCAACAACAGGAGAGACTGCGAAGGGAAACTTTAAAGGAATTAAATTCGTCTCTAATGAAATGGTAAAGTTATATCCTACTGTGAAGTTGACATCACGTCGAATCATTTATCTAGGCACAATTGGCCAAGATTTCTCTGTTAAAGCCAGCAAGTTTTTAGATTCCATTTTACGTATTCGTACGAATCATTCGAATACGTCAATCTTTTGCTATTCGGTTAACACAATGCACAATTTGTTTCTTGCAAAACATTGAAAACTTCTTTGAAATTAAACAATGAACTAGTTTGACGCTTTCAATAGTCATATGCTGAAAAATGATCTCGTACGAAATTTGATACAATTTTTATTCTTAGACTTCACTCCTTTCTTTTAGTCAACGTCAACATGTTTGGCTGTCGTTTCTGGCTCGGAGTTTCAGCTTCTTTACGAACTTTATTCATTTTTTGTTTGGCAGCGAGCAATTAGTCATATTTCTTGTACGAATTTAGCGTCAAATAAATTTTATCCACAAAAATAATTCGATTCATTTTGATCTTCAGTTACGTACATGCGATACTTAGACTTGGAGATGTGTGCTGAATTTCACGGGTTATCTTACGAAAAAAAAAAAAAACAATACAAGACTGATCCGATTCTCTAACAACGGTATATAATGTACATACTAGCGATGAAAAAAATGACAATTACGAAGAAGAGAAAATGAATAATCAACCTGGTTTCCTGGCGAGATCCTTGGAGCGGCGTTGGATGTTTCTTGAGAAACCCTCTCAGCCGGCTTCTCGGAGTACCCAGACGACCTCGTTCCAGATTTTTCTCTCCGCTCTTCATCAATTTCACAAAGTTTAACTAACGGCAAGCCACACTGCCGGGGAGTCGCTGTTTCGTCCGAAATGGGTTTGTTTGATTTATCGAATACGTGTTCAGTCGGCTGATTTACGATCTTTGGTTTTTGATCGCGCTGTGCAGGACCGTTGTACTGATCTTTCCGCATTTGCTTCCTCGTAACGATCGTGTATTTTACATCGTTCTCTATCTCAACCTGTATCGGCTTAGCCGGCGTCTCGACAAGATTCTTCGAATTTGTTTTCTCCCCCGAACTCTCGATATCCAAGGTTTTCCCAAATTCTTCAACTCTTATCTTCGGCAGCACAACGCCGGAAGCATCTTTACAATTTTCACTGACGTTAAAACCGATGCTAGTCTCGCCCTGAATTTCGTAGAATTTAACGAAGCTTCTAACACTACCGGGAATTATCGATAAGACTTTTTTGGATTGGTCGGTACTTACATCTACGGGTGTCATGGCGTTATTGTCGTTATTAATATTATTATTATTATTATTATTCTTGTTGTTATTATTATTATTATTATTGTTATTGTTAATATTAATATTATTATTAGATTTGAGGACTATGGCACACTTATCGACGCCAATTCTTGGCTCTAACTCTACCTTGTTTCCGTTATTGTTGTTCGTTACGTCGCTGCTACCGTAATCGTCGTTGTCCTTGTATTCCTCCGCCATATTTTCTCTCTCCTCGTTCGATCCCTCAGCATATACAACAACCTTGTCTTCTGCCTCCTGCTTCTTGTCACCCTCACGTACGGTAATATTATCAACGTATTTAATATCGATAAGTTGATCAGTCTTTTGACTACAGTCGTAATTGCTGCTATTTCGAGGTCCGCTTCGAGGTATAACAACCCTCGACTCATCCTCAATTGGTTCTTGTTCGCTTACATTACATTTAACAACTTTACTATCTATGACACTATCTAAATTGCAATTCGACGTAACATTCGACTTCCCATCCGCCTCATCCTTCTTCTTCGAATCAATATTCAAACTACCAGCCCTCTCTTTATCTCCTTCATCATTACTGCCGAGCCGCGATTCGGCCCGCTGTTTCAATCTTATACCACTAAAACTGCTCGAGAGCTCACCAAGCAGTCTACTTTTCGCTTCGATCGCAGCACTAGCCCGCACCTCATCCCCGTCGATTCTACACCCCGGAATCAAACCCTTCGGGTGCGTTGCGACAACTTCGCAGGCGCTCCATTCTTTCGACTCCTCTTTCACCCGCAGCATGTCCATCAGGAATGAACTCCGCCTGACATTCTCCGGAGTCGATTCATCGCTCCCTCTTCTCGGTGTCTCGTTCTCCAAGCCCTCATCCTCCCGATCCCTAAAGGCACTATCCGTCGGGACTTTCTCGACGTCGGCCATGACCAAGATCGTCTGAAAATCGGTGTTGGACGAATTGGTCGAGTCCTCGGAAGGACCAACGGAGAGTATCGAGTCAAAGGGAACATCGCCGAACTCGTCCTTGGCAAGATCGCTCTCCGTAATCGGTGCAAAATCCTCCGTAGGAAGAGACTCGACGTTGTGAAGACTGTCAAGCTCGGTGACTTTCCCAGCGTCGACTTCTTCAGGCAGATCGATGCGGAATCGAACCCTTGACGGCGTGCGACTGGAGGTAGAAATCGAGCGGTCCTCGTCTTCCTCGTCACGGTCGAAGGTGTTGTCGCCGAAGAGGATGAGCCTGGTAGCGGGAGGCTTGCGTATCTGCCGCCTGTCGACGTAGTCCTCGAAGATGAAGTGATTCGGGTCGTTTCCCGTCTCGCCCCACGTCGATCCGCGGCACCGCTCGAAGGGCACGCTCGTCGTCGTAACCCTGAAGAGTACCTGGTCCTCCCGAAGACTACCGCCGTCCGACGAAACGCCCAAGGATGTGTCCCGAGGTCTCGGCGTTGGCTCGAAGGTCGTCATGTTTCTGAGCGTCCGGCTGTAGGAGCCCTCGACGTCGGCCATGACTTCCTGGAAATCCTGGAGGGTGAAAAACAGTGGTGGATACTCGTTAGGACGCGAGACCTTCGCCTTGTCCTTAGCACGACGCCCCGGCGATCCTCGCGTCGTTGGGACCTTCTTAGGGCTGTTTCCTCGTACAAGAGGGCGACAGAGAGCCGACCCGAAGGTCGAGAGCTGCTCCCGTGCTTCCGCTTCTGCGATCCGCTGCTTCTCTCCGTTTCCTGGCGAGCCGGACCTTGTCAGGGTTTCTCGAATTCCTCGCAGAAGAGATCCACGAGGAGGCGGCGGCGGTGGAGGGAGATGTACTCTGCGCTCGGATAGGAGCACCGGAGTTGTTGCCGACGACGAAGAGCCCGCTGTTGGATCGAGGAATGACTTCGTTTTACGCTTTGTTCGCCGCGGTGGAATCGGTGGGGCTGATCTGAGCTCGTCTGAAATTTTAAAAAAGAAGAACGAGTTTATCAAATTTGAACATTTAATCCTGGGCAGGTTCCAAATTGAGTTACGAATGAATTGCTCGGTCGCTTCATCGCATGCGGTATTATATCAGAGGAAAAAATATTTTCATGTAATTTATTTTATAGTTGAGATTTGATGGGGATCAGAAATTAACAAGTCTGTTGGATATAATGTATTAATAAGAGAAAGGGCATGGGGGGATAAGCATGGTGAAAGCGCCCCCGACGGAAATTCAATTTTAACTGCGAGGGCATGTAGATATTGATAAACGAGTGTGAGCCTCAAAATTTCAGACTTCTAACTCAACCGGCTTTCGAGTAAATCGGAAAATACTAAAAAAAATTTAAAATCCATCTATGCCCTTTTATGGAGAAATCAAAAAAATGCAAACGCAGAGATTTATTATGTTTATATCATTTTCGAATTTCATTTACTTGTTTCTTCTTCATCAGCAGTGGTTTGGGATTGAAGATTGGAAACACAATGTTGTCATTTGTAAAAATTCTATTCTACATATTAACTAATTTATAACATTGCGGATAGGAACAACATATATGAAAACTGAAATATTTTGTAGAACGACATTTTCATTACTTCTTGCGGATTTCAATAGCGTAACATAATATAACTAATGATATAACGAATTTTACATATCGGTATGTACGAAATTACGTAAATAATGTTTAGAATATTTCATTTCCCAAATTTTATCCATCAAAAAATTTCCATGAAAGCCACGGTAATTTATACTCAAGAGGTTCGTACGTGTAAAACTTTTTATCCCGAAACTTAAAGGAACGCAAATGCTTTTCAAGTTCAATGCGTGCTTCGGAATCCCTCGCAACAGTTCGAAGATTAGAGATTTGAAAAAACCGTATTGCATGTTACGAATTTGGTGTTTATTTCGTGTAGTAGGTATATGGAACATAGGGTTTCCATAAAATCAAAGCTATATTTGTCTGAACTCGATACCTAGCCTCGTTAAATAGAAAAAAATAATGACGGGAAGTGGCCTACAAACTTTTTTTTTTCCCACCTTCAAATCAACCGACATGCCAGAAACGTTTCATCCGAATTCAAAACTTTCCACTTCATTGTTTTCTTGCCGTACACATTTGACGACATTGATTTACTGGTTGGTGAATAAATTTGGAAGGCTTGTTAATACTTGATGTTTAACTTTTGTTATGAAAAAAGATGTAATAAATAAATAGATGTATCGATCGGAAATATTGTCTTTACGACAATGGTATCGTTCCCTGTAGATCTGTGAGTTCATTTCCAATGAGCGAACGCGTAATAGCCAAACAAACTATGATATATAGGCACTCTGAGAGTTATATTTATACTTCTTCACACGATTATGTGTAGAAACTACTGTAAGTGAAGCGCTGTAGCAACGAAACTGTTATTGCTCATTCAATTTCCACACATTTCTAACGTATTCATACATATAAATAAAACAAGAATTGTTATTCCTATATTTTCGCAACGAACAAGAATAAAACACTTTTCCTCATATTTTTAGCATTTCTTCGTAGCTTTTCGCAACGGGAAATTTCTCTACAGAAGAACGTTGCCTTGAAGGAAAAAAAAGAACCGGCGAACGATATTTGAATTAAAGGGACACGTACAAAATAAAACTGAATTTATGGAAAAAATTGCCTTTTCCAAGTGCCAAACAGAATTTCACGGTTAGAGTACTTCAGTCGAATTTCAAAAGTGTGTGTTTCAAATATCAACGGAACGCTACAGAATTTGATTCAGACTTTGCACATCTTTGGAAACCTTACGAATACCGTCAAATTTATTGAAAAACTTTGAAAGTGTAGAAAAATGAATTTTAAATGCTTCCATATTTCTTAAAATTTACAGTTCGCGATATCATGAAAATAAAAGTCCACACAAGTTGGTAATGGTTAACCTTTAATAGCGAGAATCCTTGGAAGTTGAAAAAGTGACAAATTAAAATAGAATCACAACAAAAACTGACCCAGACTCTAGCAAAGATGAATTGTCATCAATTATGTACAAAAATATAATGAGAGATAGGATTGTTTAAAAACTGCATCTCTCGTAAGCTTCACTCAGTACTCTGTAACTGTAGAAATATTTTGGACACATGAAAAAGATACCTGACGCAAATAACTCAGTCTGAATTCAAACGGAATGAAAATTTACCTATTCGCGAGTGAATTCTCTTCGAAATTGAAAAAAAATATTTTACACGCATAAAACGGAAATGAATTTATAACCAAAGACTTATTTCACCGGGATCATTTCCCCAATAAGCACAGAAATTTTTCTCCGTATCTCAGACAAATCCGTTTATATGTACGAATACTAAATCAGAGTAACTTGTCAACAGTTTCAAGGAGAAAACACACCGTAGCTCTTGTTTACGTCGCAAGTGTTGCGAAGCAAAGGGTTCTTACGAAAGATTTACGTGTCTCAATGATTCAACTCACTGTCTTTCATGGTCTCAGGATGATGTAGTCCAGCAGAAAGTGGCGGAAATCGGGTATTTCTGCGGGATTGACACGTAGATATTATAAACCGGCACGCGGTTGACGCGGAATATGAGCACCAGGATATGGCACTCGAGAGCTTCGACCAACGGAACACACTGCCACTGATTCCCTACGAGTGACATCCGCCAAAGCTCCGCGTGCCCCTCGCCATCCGTTCGCTCCGCGGTCAATAGTCATTATTACACAAGCGTTCAAACTCTTCCTGACGCTATTCTCACGTGCTTCGATTCAGTCGAGAAAGGTGGTTCATTTCTACGGAAAATTCATTCGGAACTTCAAACTTCTCGTGAAACGAATTCTGTGATGAATTTACCAGAAAAGCGCATAATAGTTGTTCCGAACAAATATTAGAATTTCAACCGCTGACTTGATTCGTAAAAATATTTACACATTTTGAGGCATGTTTTTTCTAACAACCATGTAGAACGGTGCGAGGCTTATTCTACATCAAAGTATCGAGTCAACGCGTAACGTGTTGAACTCGTCATTTCGAAAACCTGCGAATTGCTCGTAGAGATCTTTGTTTTTTTTCTGCATAATTTTTATTCATGCTAAGAAGTTGCGGTCGTTGCAATTTCACAATCAAAAATGAAATGCTTTTACTTTTCACACGTGTCACATTTGTAGAAAAGTATTTTTGACATTCCGTTCATTTTTTAGATTCATGAACAAAATTGACTCGATCTTTTGAATTTCATCGCAATTAAATTAGTTCACGTGACAAATTAACAGCTGCAAGAGTTCGCGAAATTGTTTCGAAGGAAATACATACCCATTGTGTCGTTTCAAAGTCGTAAGATTTTTCAAAACATACATACATATCAGAGAAATTCACCAGATAAAAGATCACGCGGAACTTCTTATGTCATATCCTCTGTTATACCTGTGCGACCTTTCTTGCCGGAATTCCAATTCTGCAGAAATATTTTTCTGAGCTACGCAGACTTTGTGAGGAAAAATTCCACAGGGGGAGAAAAGAACAAATTATACTGCTTTCAAAAGGAATTTAGAGGTCTCATTATAAGAAAATCGATTCCGTCTTACGGATGCTGCCAGGCTTAACGTCTTGAAAAATTGGAGGGTGAAACCAATCAAATTCGATATTAAGTTAAAAAATCTCAGTTAATAAGCGTCCAATTTTCTCTTTCCTAGCTAATTTTTATCCCTGACGTGCTCATCGCGATGAAATGGTCGTCAAAAATCGATATAAATTTTGACGAAAGGTTGCACACGTTAAAAAATTTCACACTCTGATGAAAATACGATTAACACATTCGTGCCAACGGATAACAATGGCATTGCGAGCTCAGAGTATTCACGTTCTTGATGACAACTGGTTCATCGCTCACATATCAAACAAATCCGAGATTATCGGATTTGGACATCTTTACATGCCGTGAGGTCAAAAAAGATCTCGAAATGTTTATCTCACGACGAAGTCTTAATAGATGTCATCCGCGTCTTGTACAGAAATCTTCACGACGCCAAGTAAAGAAAAAGACATTCCCCCGACGTTTTCTCGGATTTACGATGTTTTTATGACAAGATGAAAAAGAAAGAAGAGAAAAACTGCCCCGAGGGTTAACTCAATTTTGCACAATAACGTACGTAATTCGAACTACGATGTTCAGGATTGGATTCTTTCTTATGGCTTACTGTTAAAAAAATATCTTGCAGCCAATTATTTTCTCAGATTCGTGAATTCACGAACGAGTGTCGCACCATTTTATAGTCCAATTTTTTTATAAGATACTGTTAGAAATGATATGAATTGTATCAATTTATATGTATGTCTGTATCGATTGATGAACCATTCGATTCACGAAAACTGAGATTAAAATGAGGAATGAATATTGTTTAATTTTCCAAAATATCGATCAGCAATTTCGGTAAAGTAAAAAAGATTTTCCTGATATTTAAGAACGATTGAAGCTTAAATCTGCCTGATGGTATTTTGGCACAGTTTCACATTTCATTGTAGGTATGCCCTTGTATACAGAGGTATAAAAAAAAAAAAAAAAAAAAACGATTATCGTTGAAATATCCGTTTAAAAAAAATATGACATTTTAATCGATGAAGGATTGCTGCAGATATAAATTTCAAAAGCAAACGGGGAACCGTAAAGATCAGTTAGTTAGGCTTTTTTCGAAAAAACTTCGCACAGCTGTGATTCGCGTTTATAGCGAGAGTCTACCCCAAATAACGCGATGTTGGATAACCGCTGATAACAGAGAGGTAATGGCGCGTGGACAAAAGAGAGGGGAGAGCCGAGAGCCCGAAGCAGTGCTTCGCTAAACGGATAAAAGTAATTTAATTAGCGTGTCCAGAAAGGCGAGTGAGCTCCGAATAGCCAGTCACCTTAGTTGCTGAGCTAATAGAATTGTCGAGCTCAGTCTGAAGGAGGAATGTAATATATTATACAGAGTCGAGTCTTTAACGACGGGTGACTTTGTCCCCGCGATGAATAGGATGAAAGAAAACTTCCGTCCCGAATTTCCCGTCGCCCTTTGCCTTTGACCTCTCGCAACCAATCGGGCATACCGCATTGTCCTAACTTTACGTCCACCTTCTTTACCTCTGACTAAACGTTTTGATGCCAGTGAATCGATTTCTGTGGAGCCTTTGCTTAATTACCTTCGGTAATTATGATCCACTGTTTTAGAGTACTCAGGCACAGGTCCAGGTTTCCAACCGAGGGGTAATTTAAAATACAAAAAATTGAAGGATCGTTAAGCAGCGTGATTTATCAAGCGCCTAGGTAGACGTTTAATACAAAATTTGAAGCACATTTTACTATGGCCACAGATTCGTGCGATAACTGTATGAAAAGTGCCACAGCCGGATTTTGACTGCTCAATAATCCGTCCTTACAGTGTTCGAATATAATATAATTTTGCGATACTTGAGATCGATAAAGCGTCACTCAAAGCTACGTCAAATAGGTAAAGTATTTATTGTTGTGTTAAAACTTGGACAGTGCGTAAAAACTTAACATAAAGATGACATTTGTTTAATATATTTTTCGTCCATTAGGCCCAATGAGTATGTTTGTCACCAGATCAGTGTGCCGAGAGATTGACACAGTCTTTTCTATTCGTCAAATAGATAATCAATTTCGAAATAGTTTATCCTAGAATATGGTATTTCTGCCATTGACAAAAGGAGTATTCAGATAAGTAGGACGCAGGATAGAAACAAAATCTTGTTAATCTCACCTTGTACTGCGGCACGCGTTCAGTCTCAATTATTATATGAAGACCTGGCGACTAGTACGGCTCAGGTCAAAGTCCTCGATGCCGAGGAGTATGCTGGCCGAGTTCAGTTCATCGTCGCCGATGACGTCGGTAAGGTAGTGGGTGTTCATCCCACGGTGATTCCCCATCGCACTGGACGAGGCGCTGCTGTAAGCGCTTGATGTGTTCTGCACGGATCCCACTTCCTGTGTGGTTCTCTGACCCAACCACTTTGTAGCCATCGTGTTCGTCGAGTCCAGTTCCGAGGCCATGTCGAACCTGATGTTCCTGCAAATGCGAATAATTTGGGGAATAAACAAGTTAGTTCGATCGATTAGCGTCCCATCATTGGAAACCCCTTAACTTTGACTACAGTGTTCAAGGGATGTCGCAATATTGATGTATGAGTGAGAATAACTTTAAGTAAAGTAGCTAAACATTCTAAGCCTTCGTGGTTGAAAAATGAAATATTTATAATTTTCAGTGGTTTTACAGGCATCATCTATTCATTTAATTCATCCTAGCGAAATCGACTAATATTATAAATTTGAGCATTTCATCGCAGCGCGCGCTAGGTTAACCCTTTGAGAACATACTGGGTCTCTCTGACCTATACCTTTGTCTGCTAAAACAGTAATTGTTCAAAAATTTCTCTTTTCCCGGATTTTTTTTCTTTCTATTTACAACCTATATTTATACTTTTAAGATAAGGTACTCTGTGACATTCTAAGATAGCCAAGGTAGACCACTGAATTTCTTTAGGTATATCGGACTCGTATATTAGAAATGGTAGCACATTAACAATGAAACAAAGTCGATTTGACCCAAATTGTTCTTCATGTTTGAAAAAAATTGGTGTACACTCGAAGGGTTAGTGTTAATCCATGACGGTACAAGTAAAAATCATCTTTTCGTAGATGAGGGCTGACCTGAACATTTCAGAACGTGTTTGAAATAACAATAGGCATATACCGGGACAATCTTGTGAAACTTGAAAATCAACCGCGCATGCGCGAGTTTTATCGGCTGTTCGCGCAGGCTGGCCATCCCATGTTTCAGCTGTCAAACTGTTTCTGGCGGCGATGTAGTTGATATGAATTTTCGAGGTTAGAATCTTAAATAATTGAGGTAGTGAATCGGGAAGGTTTGTCAAGCATTTGTTGTTGGGCCGGAGAATTGATTCTTCAAAGAACGGTCGGAATTTAACGCTTATGCTCTTTGAAAACTGAAACGTACACATTTTGTGCAAGTTGGCCCGCCTGCAACGCAGACAAGAATATCGCGGTGGGAAGATTTCGCCGACCAATGAGAATTGAAATATTTGGCGCATGCGCGGTTCATATTCAAGTTTCAAGAGATTGTCCCGCCATATAACCGAGGTTTCACTGTACGTGATGTAGATATTTAAAAATTCTGCATCGCAGCTGTAAAATTCCTAATGGCAGATTTCTCTTTCGATGTCTGGCTCTAATGAGACTTATTGCTGCCGAATTCAAAACGCCTAATCCGATACGTGACAGGCGGAAAAAAGGAGAGTAAATATAACAAACGAAAATATTGTAAAATCAAAGCAAAATCTTGAAGGCGGATGAAGTAATTACAAAGGATGCAATTTTCCTTACTGTAAGTAATTGTTCTCAATTGGTCCTCGTCGATGAGAATCTGGATTTGCGCGGGAGACGATCTGTGATAAAACAAGATCCACCGTCTCCGCGGAACTCTGGAGCATCTTTAAGGCTTCTTCATAGCGGAGACTGAGGAGGCTCTGCCCGTTTATTGCGACAATTCGATCTCCTTCGGGACAGAAAGAGAACCCATGATTTTACGAACATTCACGACGAGTCTTCTGCGTAATTAATACAAACCTTTGTTCACATTTCCGGCCATGTCCGCAGACCCTCCAACGGAAACCGCCTGGACGTAGACGCCTCCATCATTGCCCTCGGTAACTTGGAGTCCTATGCTGCCCCCGTGGCCTCGTTCGAGCTGTATCGAGTGGAGGATTCGCTCCTCGGCGAAGGAGAGCTCGTCCAGCCTGGCCATGAGCGAGGCGGACATCGTCTCGTCAATGGGAACCCGGAACGTTTCGTCGTCCGATCTGATATCCGCGTCTGTTCGTGCATGAGGATAAAGATCTGAGATAAGATGTGGACGACGATATATATCGCGAGGGGGTTACGGTTAAGTAGGAGAGGAGAAAACGAACGGAAAGAGGAAAACGGGTCTGAAAAGTAAGCGTGCAAAACTTGACCGATCCATTCACTCGAAAGTCGGTCTGATTGTGAGAATAGATCGTAGAATATGAAATACAATTGATGTAAAGATGTACAGATTTTCAAATTCACAGACGAATAAACGATCAAGAGGTTGATCTAGAAAACGCAAACAATGTTACGTGGTATTGTAAAGAAAGCTTAAATGGAAACTCGGCAATTTTAAAAGAAATAAGTTAAGCATTTAAATTTAAGATATTGATCTGACATGTTTACTATTTTGACGGTAAAATGATAATTATTGTTGTTATAAATAATTGAAGAGATCTAAACAAATTATTATGTTACGTCTCAATTACGATCGAAATGAACCCAAACATCCAGTGAAACAAAATAACTGAGGAAAGTATAAGTTGCGATGTGTCAGACATAAAAATTATGTAGAAGCTGTGATGTTTGTACACTTGAAAGATTGATCCGGAAAACCGAACGCTTTTATAATCAAACTCCAGAATTTATCAACAGCTTGTATCGCTAATGAAGGGCTGACCAAGCTTTCAGTATATATTTTGTTTTACAAGTTGAATCACACAGATTCGTCTATTGCTCATGCCTAGCAGCTGCTTGGAAAAGAACACTGTAAAAGCAATACCAAAGCCATACTAGTTTTTCACCAAGAAGTTTCTTTGGACCAAATGAAGGACAGTGTTCCATACAAATTCTGAGTTGATGATTTTCATTAATCACATGATTTTTGCGAGTTGAAACGATATCCATTTCACGAAATTCCCGAAAACTCCTAAAATCACACCCTATGATGTTTCGTTTTCCAATGATTTCAACACGATTTCAACCATTCCAATACTTCATTTCCGCGATTAAACAGCTCCATCAGTTCTCTCAAAATAGGAACCATCCAAACTCCAACTGTGATCTCTGCATAGGTACGTATAGTCATATACTTTCGTAAGTCAGGTCAGCTGAACTCATGACTGAGTCAGATCACTGACCTCTTCGTAATTGATCGTGGTTAGTGTCGCGTTATCGTATATACATATATATGCAGCGTAACGCCATTGCATGTGTACAAGCATATACATGGTTAAGAGGATGTTATCTATCAGTTTTAATCGATCGCGTATAGTGTCACCAGTTTGAACATGATCAGAAAATATTATCATATGTATCGTAGACCTAGAAACATTGCAGTTGGAAATGCTGAACGCAAATATTAAAAAAAATATATATATATATATATATGTCTTACGCAAAAATAATACTAGTAAATGTATTCGTAAGGGGAAATAATTTTTAAGTATTCGCATAAGGTTTCGTAGTTAAAATGGTGCCAGTTTTACTCGGTTCGTAGGGGTGGTCGATACGGGGTAACGCAACATCTCCTTACGAGTCAGATCGACATATACTTACTGAGTACGTATGCTTCCGGTAGCGGTGAGTCAGCGGATGCCGACTGAGCAGACGACGTTGTATCGGACTTGAGCGATAACGACTCCAAGTCGCTGGTAACGTCGGCAAGGTTGGGATCCCGCTGAAGACTGCTGTAGATAGCCCTGGTCCCCATTTTCACCCCAAGTCGACGGGGAAGACTCGGCGTCCGGAAGCCGGTCATCTGCCGTGGCGTTCCGTAGTTCGGAAGGCTGGAAGTTTTTACCTGCGCAGAATAAAGTCGTTGGGATTTTATTTGCGGCGTGACGCTTGAGTACAGCAGGTTCCGAGTGCGCAATTTCGTCATAAACTCGTTTAAGAACACTGTTTTCCCCAGTTATCCTAATCGTTGAACGTCCTGCAAAGTACGTCGTTCAGTTTCGTACATTTGTCTTCGAGAGACGCTAACAGGACAATGGACCAATCACTTCCATTCCACGCTAAATCTTTCATCGTTTTGAAATTTTCTCATCTTCGGTTTGTTAAAATGAAATAGTTAATGTTAGTTAGACTTTACTTTCAACGGATAGTTTCATCAATTTTACATACTGCTAGATTCCAATTTAACGACTTCGAAAAGCGTGTTATCATCTATGAAATGGATACAGCAGGTCAAAGTTCTGAACGATTCAGATTTCCGGAAGATTTTGAAACAATTGCATTAGGCAGGCTTATTTCGGGCAAAATGTATTAGAAGTGAAACGTCGCAGACATGAGAGTAAGAAAAACCTGTATAGAAGAGTACTGATATGAACTAAAACTCTGAAAATAGTAAGTCTAAAAATTATAAGCTTTAATTTTACATCAATTTTCTCCTTTTTAAATAATATGCCAATACTGGAATACGATCAAAATTACTGATGCGATAATTATTCACTTCAATTTTTCAATGTTTGATAGAATCGTCTCATGATCCGCTATCATTTCGCCATAATCTGTTACGACCTTGCAAGATTCAGTCATATTGGTGGTTTGAACAATAGTGAATTATTACCATTCCTACGGATCCGATTTGATTGAATTATCGATCATAATAAAAGAAACTAAAAGTCCCTTACCTGCTGCGAGGTTTTTTTGACGTCGGTAACGTCGGTGACATCCCAGACTTCCTCGGGCACAGGGAACTTGAACTTTTTGGATTGCCCGGTCTTATTTATGGCTGCATAGATGTCTTCGGGTTTATCCGGGTTTCGGACAATCAGGTCAATAGCGTCGGAGGAGAAGGGCTTCGACAGGGATCCGGGATGCCCGATCCTCCCGGGCGGACCAATCTTCGCGTAGGCGTAGAGCTTGTCCTCTTCCCTGTCGGTTTCAGCGTGGGCGAGGTTCTTGGGATGGAAGTGATGCTGAGAGCCGATCAATCCGCGATCAGACTCGTCCTCGGTGTCCCTCGAAGCCCCTTCCGGCTCCAGACGCGCGTGTACTTGAGCATAAAGTGCGTCTTCTTCCGGCGTGTAACGAATCGGCTCCGGAACAACAGTCTGGCTCTTCTTCTGCGGGTTTTCGTTCTCCTTGTTCTGGTACTCCTCAAGTTGCATGGAGAACTTTTGTCTCTCCTGCTTCTTCGTCGCTTCGGCAATCGAGATTTTGTTCTTTCCGCTGTCCGGTTTCGATTTTGGAAGCGGGGAATTCGGCTCCACGATTAGGGGCACGCCAAACTCTGAACAAACCCGAATAATGGGATGTTAGTCGTGGATTATGTTTCAGTAAAAACAATATGCAACACGAAGCTACGGGGGATTTCAAATATTCTCGAAGAAATAAGTTTTCGTGTGATTTTGTTCACACTCTGGCGACTATTTCACAATTTAATTGATACGAATAATCGTAGAAGTGCCAACAACTGAAGAAACACAGAAGAAGTCACAATCAGTTACCTTTCATTTAATAGGGTACAACTTGTTTGAAAAATTGCCTGTTTCACATCTTATTAATAGAAGGTAATCTTCTAATATAGTAATTCTCTCATGGGCGTTTATTTATAAACAGAGTAATTTTTGTAACGTTAAATTGAAGCTTTTATATTTGGAGCCGTCCATAAATTGTGTCAGATTTATTCAAGCCAAGTATTGATATTTCCACAAGCCCCTTTTCGCCCTTTTTATGCGAAAGTTTTATACTCTATTCATGGGTAAAAGGTTGACACATCAAACACATAGATCGCCTGCGTTCCTTCCATTGTATTCATGCTTTAATTAAAAAAGAATTTATTCGCTACGTTTTCATCATGAAAATTATATAATTGACGGTGCATCGCATTAAAATTTGATTTGGACAGCAGCGATGAGAATAAAGCAAAGCATGCTTTTGTAAGTGCAGAGATACCAGTCCCTTTCAAGAATAATCAGAACCTCTGAACCGCAAAAACTTTACGCGAAACACCTGCCTTCGTGCCCTTTCCCTCCCCAGAAGCTTCAACACAATTTATGGACACTCCCTTATATCCAACTTTAAATAGGATGTAAAGGATACGTACCCGCCGCAAGCCCTTGGAGTGAGGTCAGCTCAGCCCTAAATTTGAGGAAGAATTGATGATGAAGAGAGGTCAGCTTGAAAGCGAAATAGCTTCTGAAAACGGATAAACAAAAACGAACATACATATAAGATGAAAAAAGTAGCCACACGGTTGCACAATTCTGTATGGACTGCAACGGACTAAGTACGTGAGTACCAAGATCAACAAAGCATGTTATACAGACTTTCGTTTCATCCGGCAATCGTCACTAACAACGTTACACTTACTTCCTATGATCCATCCTGAGCTTGAACTTGCACCGTTTCCCGTTAAGCTTCGTGTGAACGATGAGGCAGCTTTTGCTGTAACTCAGCGTCTGAATATCGCGCCACTGAAATCTGGCTAGTTCGATTTTCTCCCGAGGACTACCGCCTCTGTCGAAAAGCTTGAGTCCGTCGGCATGAATGGCCAGCCAAACGCCGCTCTCATTGGACTTCTTGGCCTTACTGAGCCCGCTGCCGTGATTATTCCCGTTGCTGCTATTGACGTTGTTCATCTTGTTGTTCTTGCTGACGTTGTTGTTCTGCTCGGCCTTTCGCGTTGTTGAAGAAGTCCTTGGCTTCGGGACGGCGTAAAGTTCCTCATTTATCCCGATCTTCTGTTCGTCTGAATAGGGTATCCTGAGAGGGTCTTCCCCGGGAAAATCGATCTTTCCGTAAATCGGATCATCCCCTGACTTCTCCATATCGTAGATATTCTCGGTATCGGCGTAAACACCAGCGTCCCCTTTTCGCTGCTCCTTCACGGCGGTTCCAGGGCCCATTTGCTGGGCCAGGACCTTCCCAAGTTCCTTGATGTCCACGGTTGCGATGTAGTAGTGGGCGCCATAGTCGCCGAGCGATTGGGCGTACTCGATGAACGTCTCTTCAGCCTTGTTCGTGTCCAGGCCGAATCTCTCTCTGTGGGCCTGGTGCAGCTGGGCCCGTAACGCCTCCGTGCTTCCCGAAAGCTCGGACTTTATCTGCTCTCTACTCAGCACCAGTGATTCTGGCACGTAGTGTTCGAGGAGGAAGTAATCACCGCAACCATGTTCCTGGGAAATTGAAAGGTGCACCGTTTACCCAGACGCCCATGCGAGGAGGAAATTCGCGCCTCGCTAGCCGAACCGCGAATGTGTTCTTAATTACTCAATTACCTGCACGGCTACCATCGCTTCGTCGGAACTACCATGCACCTCGTTATGGTTTGAAATGAACGCGCTTCAGACAGATTGCAACGATTCAAAACCGCAAAACAGTGTACGAAGAGGTCTCTTTCACGAGTTAATACTACAACCAAAATAATCCCCAACTTAATTCAAGTAATGCGATTTCCCAGTTATCATTCGACGAAAAAGGTAACTTCGATCAACCTATATTTCCTTTTTTCAGGTCGGAGAAGAATTTTTTTAATTGGCACTGTAACATTATTAGACCGATTGCAGCGCGAAATGGAATATTATAGGATAGTATGGGCAGTTAAAGATGACAAATTGACGGGGGGGGGTCAAGATCCCGAACGATCAAAAAATCGATCGGACGAAAACCCGAAATTTTCGAGATACGAATTTTAAAACAACGAATGATCAGCGTACCCAAGTTGAAGTTTTCGACAAATCATCCAGTAGAATAACTGTTTTCTCGAAAGTTCATTTAACGGGACGCTCTCTTATCTGAAAAAGTATTTTCAGAACAGTCGGCATTCCGATGACCAAAGCACAGAATGTGGAGATACGTAAAAACGAAAGTTTCGAAATTAAAAATGAAGAGCGGCTAATACTTCGAACAGCCGCAAAACCGAACAAATTAGTTGTCGACGATCAAAGTTTAAAAGGAGCAAAACCACGATCCGCAAAATGCAGAAGGGTCAGAAAGCCGAAAGGCCGCAACACGATTCTCATAGTTATATAGACTTCTCCTAGATGGCACTCCAGACCTCGGCAATCGGATACGCGTGGCGTTGCAGAGAATATATGGGTTTCTGACGTCATCCAACCTTTCGGTACTTTGGCCATTCTGTCTCCAGCCATCAGCCAAAAAAAAAAAAATATCGGTTTAAATTTATTTATACATTTTGGTGTTCTCACTTTTTATTTCACTACAAGTCAGCTTTTCGCTTTTGTGGCCTTTCTACGTTTTTAACTGTCGATAATAGTTTGACTTTCGAGATTTCATCCCGTCGACTTTTTGGTCTGTCAAATTTTTGTACCCCACCCCAAATTGACTTGTTTCCTGAGCATTGAATTGAAATGCTGCAATAATTCTACTCTCAAATAGTGCACTGCAACACAAATTAGGATGTGCAGGCTTCTTTCTAGCTCGAAATAATTCAAATATTGTGTTGTAAGAATTGTAGACAACTGAAATTCTTGAATAACTTGAACCATTTACGACTTCCTTAGATTTTAAAAATAAGTAGTGTAACGAATTTATTTTCATATATATATAACAGTTCAAAGTTGATTTATTTCACACATGAAACTCAATGTGCGAAGAAATTATGGCATTTACAGCAAATAGTTAACGTATTTTTCAGTCAGAATATCACTCTCAGAAGCCAGGCTGTAAAGTTTGATTGATTTCGAAAATTCAAATAGCACTTTGCCACGTTTATTTTCCTCTCTCTGTCCTTACTTTCAAAAAATTCATTCATGTCAACACGATGAGGCCTGAATTTATTGTGTGACTCCAAGTCGCATTCAACTCAGCTGTAAATTTGTACATTCGACGTTATTCTTGGCTAAAGCGGCTTCGTGGTGATATGCATATTTTTTTAAAATTAATTTATTCCAATGAACTAGAGTTGCCAAGTTTGAAGTATAATTTAAAAAAAGCGAAGTGTCTCAAGAGAATTTTCTCACAGTATAATGTTTCTTAGTGATGTTGACGGGTCTTTTGAAGTACCGAGGTACTCGAGAGTCATATAAACGTGAGAATTACTGAAACGTCGCGTCCGCAGTTAGATTATGAATTAATGTAATTTTTGAGTCTTCTATTTTTACTAAAAAAAAAATTAGAATGCGGTGACTTTCAGCAAATAATATAAAGAAAATTCTTCATCGGCTTGCAAAACACGTTACAAAAAGTAAACTGAACGATTTCCCATCCGTATGACAAGCTGACATTTTTACAAATCTACTCACGTTTGTGCTGTAATTTCCGAACTCAGCCTGGAGAGCGAGGCCGGTTAGACTGATCAACTGACCCAAAGAACAAATCAATTGCTGCTCTAATATGCATCGGCGAAGCTGAAGGTAGAGAAGATGCTTTGAACACCAACTTCTGAAACAAACCAAGTTATCCCGTGAAGCGAGGATCGAGAGTTTAGATGTACTTGTAAAAAAAGAAACCCGTTGACAAACTGAATAATATTATCGATAATATAGGTTTACATTGCATTAGCTTTCTCTGTGTACCTTATGCCGCGTAACGAAGGCAAGAAAAATCGAAGCCGAAAGTACAGCATAAAGCTTGTCGGTAGTCCCAAGAGGCCCTTGTTTTTTCCATTGTTTAACCAACCCGGGGGTGCAACCTTATTCAATTTCGTGTCTGGAGGAAGGATGGCGAAATCTCCGGCCAGCAGAGCTGCCAAACCGAGAGTAAAGTTCTCCTCCAGATTCTCCGCCTGGACCACCGCCTGAAAAGAGAAACAAAATCGTACCGTGTTTGTTCACGTTATTCTACAGGAGGCTGAAATGTGCCTCTTCTTTTTCTGGAAAGTGATAATGAGAAGAAAAAAACAAATTATAATTACAAGAAGAACAATAACGAGAAGAATCAACGTTGCTAAGATACAATTAAACGAATATCGAAATGTCAAGCCAAATTTTTCTTCAGCTCAATTTTTTCCAACCTCGCAGATCAGCCAACATCATTTCGAAGTTAGACTCAGCTCTGTGAATTCCTAAGTATGTACGTATAACCGAGATTGGTGCAAATCCGAGAATAGCCAAGAATGCATTGTTGTCACGAGCTCATTCAGTGATGCTGCATATTTCAATGGGATATAACCAAAGTTGAGGAGGTTGAATAGAAGTGGAGAATATGCCAGATTTTACGTTCGTGCATACCTGATGAGGCATCCGAGTTCAGAGCGATTTCAATGGGGTTTTAGTATCAAAACTTTGAACGAATACTCTTAAGGCATGAAACCGAAAACAACAACAAAGCAACTAAATAACGTCATCGGCATGTGTTAAATATTCAAAAATCCAACGTCGATTATGCGAATATCTTCATTTGCATTTCTATGTAAGCACGGACGTGGAAAATGAAGTCATACTAACTAACAATAAGAAAGACGAGGAACAGGATAGAACACCGTAAGACGCATTCAATGAACACGAGTCAGAAGCGGGTTAACGCGCAGAACGAATTTCTCTTCGTGTCTCGGGGACAGAGTTTTTATCCCAGGGCTAATTTTCTTCTATCTTTCAAATTGAATCATCCCATAAAGGTGGAATTGCTGCGATTCTAGTCCGCGGAGCCGTCTTCTGGGAGTATGCATAACAAATGTAGGAGGCTATAGCTATGCAGGTAAAATTTTCCTCCTTTTTATCTCGACGGTATCATTATCCATCCCACCCACATCCGAGAACTCCTATTGCAGAAAATTGGAAAAATGTTTCAAAGCTTTTCCAAGCCCCGCTTCAATCTACCAAGATTATCACCACGCTGTGTCACAAACGTACGTAAAATGGTCTAAAATAACTTGTCTAGTTATTTCATACACTTGGTTTGCTAAGTGGTGATGTGTTGCAGCGGCACGTGTAGATTAGACGTTGGCAAATGGCCAAGCAGTGCAGAGCTTTTGCGGTTATACGGTATATGACAAGAGATTTGTGTTCGAATTTGCGGTGACCATAAACCACGCGAAGCAGCTGGATCTTACTTCCAAGGATTGCTGGATGAGCATCTTTTGTGTCTCCGTCAACTTATGACCCCGTTGTTGAAGACTCGACCTTTCGAGAGGAGAATTTTCCAGGCCGCAGCCGGAGATATAATCTTCCGATAAATTGGATTGGAACCGCTTATCGGCGCTTGCCATATGCACAGTTCACTTTTGCGATAGTTTCGAATTCGAGTTATACTCTTGATTGAGCTTTAATCAGTTCTATCAAACGCCGGATTACTGGGCTTTTAACTTAGATCGATCCAAAACCGGATTACGATACCTTTCCTTTCTCTGTGCATCCTTTTTCTCTTTCGATTATTATATTATCCGCATATATTTATCAACCCTGACAGAAAATCGATTGTATACACTTTCTCGCTCCGAGAGACCTTTAACTTGTATTTTGTACGAGCTGAAATTGAGATCTCGTTTCACTTTTGACAATTTACCATGAAATATGGGAAACTCATCTCTGGCGACACAGATAATATTTTCTCTACCATTATTTTTTGTTTTTTCCCTTCTATTCAACATCCTTTCATAAATCTCAAATAATGCGTAGCCAAGAATGGACTATGAAAAAAACGATTAAGTAAAAAAGAAAAAAAAAACCTAAACGGCAACGGAAATTTATGATGGCGTTATTTTGAGTAACAGAAAACAATATTCTCCACATCGTGACAGGTGATCGATTTATGATTCAACTACGCGGCAAATAACTTTATGCCAAGATTGTTGACCCATCTTGCAAAACTATTATATTTGCCCGAAGAATCCAACTTTTATTTCCAAATAATTGTCCATTTTGAATTGGCCAAAACTGACCGCCACAAATATATCTATAATCTAATCTAATCTAATCCGAACCAACTGCCTGATTTCATTAT
Source organism: Neodiprion virginianus (assembly GCF_021901495.1). Classification (NCBI taxonomy): domain Eukaryota; kingdom Metazoa; phylum Arthropoda; class Insecta; order Hymenoptera; family Diprionidae; genus Neodiprion; species Neodiprion virginianus. The sequence continues at coordinate 10,915,211 of NC_060877.1, read as the reverse complement.
CATCTTCTATACCCAGGCTAATAAAATGTTAGAAGTAATGTGTTGTTCCAGTCAAATAAGACCCAATTTCATCAACCAAATATAAATTTATGAGGTTAAAAATGTTCATTCGTTCAAGCTAACGTGGATAGACTTTTTAGCAGGTTCACATAAAACTAAATTTTAGATACTTCTAGGATTTTATTTTTCTTCTTACACCTAAAGTTAAATTTCGAGAAAATTTTCTTAACACTCACCTGAAATAATTCTCCAGCAGTTATTTTCTGTGGATCACAGGTGACCTCGAGTCTCTGCCCGGTCAAAAGAATGACCACGACGCGGCTCGAAGACGCGATCTAAAATAAAATGACACGTGTTCTAGAGAATTTTTTTCTCGATCATTGTACAAATAGTCTACCATTCAACCGGCAACGGTGATGAAGAAAAAAATTTGTCAGAAGTGGGATTCGAACCCACGCCCACAGAAGTGGACTGCGACCTGAACGCAGCGCCTTAGACCGCTCGGCCATCCTGACTTGTAGGAACTGATCCGCAGAGTTGGATCACTCCTGATCGCCGAACAGAGTCGCATCATATTTTAAGAATATTTTTTGGCCAAAAATCGATAATATTCAGTATTTTTATCACCGTGTAGTCGCGCATTGAGTATTTATAGAATTTTAATACTCTGTTTCAAAAATACAAAAAACAGAAATACTAAAATAAAAAAAAAAAAGGTTTGAATATCGATGTTTTGTGTCAAGTCACTTCAAAATCATGACAGTTCCAGTAGATTCGTTCAGTTACTCTCTACGATATAAGATTCGTTTGACCCAGAAAACTATTTTCTAAACCTTCACTGAAACACTTATTTTTTAACATTTTGAAATCATTCAATATTGCGTTGGTATTAATTATGATTATCAAATGGCAATACTGCATTGGTTACTGGTGAAAACAAAAAAAGTAAAAACAGTTATAATCACAGATTTTGGGCAGGCATTTAGAAGTAATTTGAAATGTAGCATTGATATTTAAGTGTTTATTTATAATTCGATTATATTCTATTTTAGTATTTTTAAGAGATCTTTTCAGCTTACGAATAAACCAAATTGTTGGATAATTAATCAAATTAATAAACAAATACCGATTTTTGGCTGACCAATCTTCTCAAGCTCAACAAACTACTCCGAACTGATCGATATAAATTCACGATACAAAGACGGCATCATATATCTTTCATGGGTTTGAACTACGTTAGATAAACTATGCGAGTACAAATTTTCCATGGATCAAAGCGGTTCAGCCTCCTGATTAGATTTTTCAGTCGGAGTATAAATTAGGAGATTTTTTGTTTTTCTTCGGTAAGTTTTTATCGCATTAATTTTATCTTATCATTTTATATTTCATGGAAAAGAGGGCATAAGAGGTGATAAGAACCATGAAGGGAATTGATTTACTCACCTTGACGTCGCCGATGACTAGCTGCTTCGGTTGTTGATTGGCACGAACAACGAATTCCGGACCGACGCATCGCGTCTTGTTCAGTGATCTTGTTGGACCACCGACAGCACGATATAATCGTGACGGTGCTCTCTGAACCGCTTTTCCTCGTCGTGCCTTTGGGCCGCACCTGATTGTACTCCTGAGAAAGATTAGGCATTGAATTAAACCGTCGTCCAAGTATCGAGACATTGAAATTCTGAGGCTTACATGACCGACTATAGCCTACTTATTGATGCTTTTCTTTGCCAATGTTTAAGAGGCTATCGGACCCTCGTTAAATTCGGCGAATCGTAGTTTAAATTCCTTAATTTTTCCGAGTCATGGAGTCTCTCTGAATTTCGGCAAATGATGGGGTTTATGATTGTGCTTGCGGGTCGTCTGCGAAAAGTTCGGAAAATGGATGGTAAGATACAAAAAATGCCAAACTCAGCTGCAGTAGCGTACCGTAATCTCAAATCGAGTGAAAAAGTAGCAGTAAGTACTTCAGCGTTTTGGTCAATTATCAGAACTTTTTTTTCTCAACCCACAAGCACACTCATAAAGTCCTGTACGATTTGCCAAAGTATGAAGAAACTTCATTATTCATATTCAGGAAAGAAAAGAATTGTAAAATATGACATCCCCTCAACGACAATTTAACGCAAAAGGGTAGTAGCATAATTATTTACGATTCATAAATAATATTGATTCAATTGTTCGCGGCAAAAGCTAAATTGTTAATCAAGTTCTGTACTGAATAATTTATCTGTTCCGCGATGCGGAATTTTGGTATATATCGAGCGGATGAAGAAATTTTCCACAAACAATGTACTCATTTCACGCAAGGCAAGTGAAAAGTAATTCCAATTTCTTTCCAGAGTTCCACAGCTGGTGGATCAAATTACCAGCCTTTTCACAAACTTTATCCCACCGAAGTACGTAAAAAAGGGTGAAGATATTCATCGTCATTTGGTCCGGTTAACACCGTTCAACTGTCGTCGCAAACGGTCGTTGCAAAGTGCTTCTATATGTTTTGGCACTCTGGAACAAACTGTTTCTCTGATCTCTCAAGCGTTAGAAGCATTACAGTCTGGCTCAACGTGTCGCCGGAGGAGAGTTTTTGCAAGCGCGATGTGACAGGCTTTTATTGACTCAGAATCGAAGCTTTTCTCGGATTTTCGCTTCCACCGGCACTTCACAAAACGTTCGACAAACACGAGAGAGAAATCGAAGACCGGGAAAATCGGAACGGAGACTGACTCACCTTGGTGGCTTGACAGGTGGACCAGACTCAACGTCTGAACTCGAAGCCGGTGCCATTCTCTTCAGAGTCGTGATGATCCGTGGTGGTTTCGGAGGGACGGGACCACGTGGAGTGAAGCTCTTCTCCTGACTCGGGCAGGATTTACCCTCAGCGTGAACCGCGATCGGGTCCTGACATCCCGCAGGATCGCAGTTGGGTTGTGCCGCAAAGACAGTCAATTGAGGTGGTCCGCTGCAGCGCTTTGGATTCGGCTCATTCGCTCTGGTCACCGATTGGGTATTCGAAGTCTCGCGACGATGATGCGGAAGCCCGTGCACCAAGTATTTTCCGCGAGTCCCTGAAAGCACCCTTGTTGTCTGTCCATAAACGTCCGTGCTCTTCGAGTGGTCCTTGAGAGGTTTCGCTCCGTTCATGCTGCGAACGTCCTGCGTACTGAGGAACGGCTTTACCGGAAGCGAATAAATCGGATCGCTGTATATATTTCCGGAGGAGTTTTGAAGATTCTTCCTTCGGGACACGGCCAGCAGATCATTGCCGGTCTCTGGCTGATCGGTGCGAACCGGCTGAGAGTTCGTCCTCGCATGGTGCTGGGGCCCAGGAGCCCCTGGATTGCCCGGGATGTTCATCTGTGACTGGAACTCAGGTCTCGTTCCGTTTTCCAATGACCTTTCGCACCCCGGTAGACTCAGCAGATTCGGTTGCGACCTTGAGTTTCGTGACTGGGCTTTGAAGAGGGCTCCCTTCCCCTGGTGGTGCTTCGGGAAATGCGGCTGAGGTGGTGGCTGCTGTTGGCCCTGGTGAAGCTTCAATCTGGCACCCTGAAGAACGACTCGTTTTCGAGCCGCGTATTGCGGACAACGCACCACCTCTCGGTACATGTCCATAACTATGTGCGAGAAGGGCTTCGTCTGAAGGCGAGTCCTGCAGTATTCTGAAATCACCTGTAACGAAAGATGCGATTGATTTTATTTGATTTTAAAGTTCTGGACCATGGCTGGTGAGAGACGGGAGTAAATATCCGTGCCTTCCTTCCGATAACATCGTACGATTTTACGTTAGGGGTAAGAAAATAATTTTCATGTTTCAGAAAACTGAACATACACTGTTCGATGATCGAAATCGAAATTTGTCACTTATGTAAGTAACGTTTGCGGAACTCTTGAAGGTTGAATCAAGTTGCTCGTAGAATTGAAATTTCCATTCCAAACACTAGCTGTTCATTAAAAAGGAATAGCAGAATGGGAAACGAACGAAAATGTTGGTCATCGGAAAAAGTTTGGACGCCTTCACTCGGTACACTAAAAGTTATTACACCGAAGAATTGCTTTGTGATATTCCCGGGCAGTGGTATAAGCGCGGAATTTCCATGTCTGCATATTACGCGACACCTTAGTCGAACCTTCCGCAGTGTGAAGCCAGCGTAAAGCAGAAGATTTGAATTCGGAGTACCGATCGGTATTTCGACGAGCGAAAGTCGTTCGGTTCGGAAAATCGCTATTGTCAATTCCCGAACACACATTTTCCCCGCATTATTAAAAGAGAAGCTTTACCTCCAAAGGAGCGACAGGTTTCTGGAGTCGAATTTCTGTCAAGCTCTACGGTGGGCCGAGTTTTCCTTGATGAAGGAGAACGGTCCAATTTCTTTCTCTCTACCCCAGACGAGCCTCGACAAAGCCATCACTTTCACACTCGAGAAGAATTCGCCGGTAGGCGAACATCTGACCCAAATGACCGGGCAAGAGTACGAAGTAGAATAATTACTCCCTTTGTTTGCTTGCGCAGCTCAGATCCACGCCGGCCGAAACCGACAACCGAGGACTCGACCCTGCTGTTCTCCGACTCCTCGAACCAGCCCGACGCCCCCGCCACGCGAAACCATTAACAGCAGCTGATTTAATAAACTGCCATTCCGTATGCGAGACGTCACCCTCCTCCACTCGACGTCGCCCGTCGCAACGTGTGTGACGGTTTGGGTGCATGGCATGCGTGATCAGGCGACATTGTTAACGTCGTTTGATTGTGAGACGTCTCGCGGTATGTGAACAGGTATCGGTGAGCTTTTCCTTTCTCCTCTTTGCCCCGCACTCGCCACGTTCAGAATTTTTTTCCAATCGTTGTTCGGTGGGATCGGTAGAAATTCTTATGATAATTAGTATTTTATATTACGCGGAAAAACGATGAGCTGCATTAATAAATTAACAGCTGTACTTTCTTTGGTATAGCAATAAAATGGTAAACGTTTACGTTTGTTCGAGACAAATTGCGACTCTGCGCATCAGTCTGAATTGGAACATATTTGTATTTACGAGCAATCTTGCACGTGCAAAGTGGGGTAAATGTAATGGTATAAGATCGCTGGTTGGATAAGTTTGTTGAGGTTATTCAAAACTTTATGGATGAGGTTTGACTGTGAGTAGCATATGAGACTACGTTTCAAGTATTTGATCAGAAATATAAAGAGAAAAAATGATACGCAATATCGTCTTGATCAGGGATAAGGTTAGTTTCTTATTGGACAGTAGACTTTCCGAGTCCTTTGGATTTCCAAGATCGGAACGGTCTGTATTAGAAAAATTCGACCCCCAAGCATAATTTATAAATACCTGTCAGCCTTATAAATTTGAAGCAATCTCTCTCTCTCTCTCTCTCTCTCTCTCTCTCTCTCTCTCTCTCTCTCTCTCTCTCTCTCTCTCTCTCTCTCTCTCTCTCTCTCTCTCTCTCTCTGCGTAAGCCGGAAATTCTTTTCAACATGAACCAGTCGTATTATTGGATCAACTTGAAATTTGTCATACTTTTTCTCAGAAACACGATAAACAAAATCACAAATACGAATCGCAGTTTCAAGCCTCAATTAATTTTTTGATATTTTAAAACTTATTGTGTACTTTATTTACAATTATTCAAATATCGGACCTAACGGATAAAAATTGAATGATACAGCCAGATATTCCTCTGCGATATCATTCGTTACATAGTAAGTACATATACTGCAATTTCTGACAAAATTAGAAGACCACGATGAAAGTAGTTGTACTTAAAATTAAATCCTACAAACGAGTGATACACTTTCTTTGAAGAAACGAATTTGTTGAAACGCACAAGCCAACCGACTCTTCAATTTAATTTTAAACCGTTTAGTTAACCGAACCATTTACTTGAAAATGGGTGAATTTGTACTGCTAATCAACAAGTGAAAATAAATTTTAATACAATTTTCGCGGAGCTTGCAATCAGGTGATTGATCTTCTTTTTCTCTTGATAATGTAAAAAATTGTGTTCTCTCCAAAAATAATTGCAGCCTGACTCATTTTGTTATTGCCCCATTTGTCAGCATAAAGTCAAACTAATCCCCATGAAATAATGTAAAATATAAAAAATATGTTCAAGCCAATTTTTCGCGTGGATTATTTTTTGGTAAAATGAATGATTCGGATTCACAGGCGGCTGTAACTAAACCGGCCGATTTGAAGACCCAGTTGCGGTCACAATTAATCTCCGAGGAGCTAAGAATAATGCGTCATTGGTCCAGAGGGCAGTCCGGAGGCTGACAGACAGTCTCGTTTATTATCAGCCGACGAAAGGGAGAGAAGTTACGCACCGTCTACGTACCTCGCTTCGTACCTAGCGAATAGAAAAAGTAATTTGGCAAAGGGGGATGTAAATTACCCCTCATTACCCGTAGGCATAATATTTCCAGACACAACCGATTCTGCCAAAAGCAGGCCGGCAAGCGCAACTGGATTTAGAATATACCTTCTAAAAATAACACATTTCTCATACTATACGTATATTACGCTTATGCTGCATTTATTTACCAACCTCACGTAGAATCTCCTCTATATTGCAGCAAAAGAGAGACTCGCTCTTTCTCCCTTACGCCGACGCCCATCGACGGTGAAAAATTTTTAATTAGCGCCATTACGCGACTTCGCGGAAAAGGTGGAAAAAATTGAATTAAAATTCTTACAAAACTAAAAATAGACGACGTAAGCCTGAAACGACAAACGGATATGATGTAAATAAATCAACGCAGGATGAGACCGTGTTGATAAAAAAAAAAGTCAGAATATTCCACGCTAACACAGTTCCGTAGTTGTTGATTCGCGACGCAAAAAGAGACCTCCACAATCCGTTTTAATTACACGCCAGCTATAGCACGCATATGTGTAAACTTTTGCACAAGGTATGAAACAGCGAAGCAACGTTGATCAGAGCGTAGGAAGTTACAAATTTGTGTAAAAAGCATTACAATCAGGTGTAACGTATCGCAATTGGTGATGATTTTCTCTCCGCGTTTTTAAAATAAAATATACGTAAATTCAAAGTTTAACTTGCCACGAGCCTCGGATGACTTGATGTGATTCATACGTCTTGGCATTGTCCGTAATTTCGTTTCTCCTTCTTCGACAGCATTGACTCACAATCAGTGCCGGGAACGTTTGTCGGTTTGGTTGCTCACGGAAAGGATTGAAACCCCCTGAACACCTTGAAGGATTACTCTTACGTCTACATTGGCGAGCACTTGGAGTGGAGAACTCGAAGCAAAGTGACCTGTACTATATATAAGTTCACTGAATTTCAGTGGAAACTTTGGCAACTCTGTTCAGCTAACGCCGATCGAAGATCTAACCCTTGGAGGTGGAAAATAAATGTCAATGGAAACAAAGTTTATGGAATGTGAAAAGCCGTCTTTGTAAAAACTTGGCAATAATGGTATGGAAATTAAACAGTCGGTCACTTTTGGATTCTAAATATCTGAAGGTGAAATAGTATCAGCTAATAAGGTGCGAGAGGAATTTCAGGGTAAAAATATAAAAATTTCATGACTTACTAGAGGAACGAGAAGGTTTGGGAGAGCATTTGACCCACCAATGACAAGTGATACCGATATTTCATCACTCGAACCGAAACATGAACTCTAATGAACACGCGAACTCTCCACTCACATGTATGACAAGCAAAATTCTGCTAACATCCATCTGTTCATACGCAAATGGTAGCTACCTACTACTTTTGAAAAGTGATTAAATCTCGACTGGATGTCTGCCTATCCATTGATGAAAACGGAGCAAAGCGAGACGCTACGTTTATTACCGAGAATAAGTCGAGACTGGGAAGATATTTTACCGGTAAAGAAAATACGGAAGGACTTCTGTCACTGACAGCTTTGACCACAATCTGGCTCTAACCCTGTAGACCTCGTACCTACCTCGTTCGCTTTGATAGAAAGTTCCGTAAAGCTGCAGCGAAGCTTGAAGAGCAGAAACATATCGCGACGGCCCGAGCTGGCAGGGATCGTGCATCAACGGGACAAAACAATATCCAACCCGCGACCATTCATCCAGGCTTTTCCCGTCTTCATTTACGGGTACCAGCTACGCTCCAGATTTTCCTGGCAGGTTTAATTGCTGAGCACTAACAGTGGGCATTCATCGGTCGAACACAACCCGAACAGAAGCACGCTTCAATGTGGAAACGGAACCTTCCGTCCTTCTGGGGAAACCCTCTGCCCATTTTAATGCAACGCCCACTGGGGCGCAATTTTAGCGAAGCTCTTTTTTTTACACTTTGGCGGTCACGCGAATCGAGCGTAAAATCGAATCGTTGTAATTTGTTGGGGCCTTTTATCCCTCGTCATTATTCTAAGCATCTTACAAGGATAAGGGTACAAAATTAGAATTGCTGATTGATAGAAGGACCGGAATATCCAGTTATCATAGACGCGAAAATCTTATTCTTATAATTAAAAAATGTGGAAAGTTCAAGTACAGAAAATTGAAGACATGGAAAATCAGAATCGAGAGCTTACATACGATTCTATATTATCGAGAGTAATCTGACGATTCCACAGTTTGGCATTCTATCTTTTACCTCTCCGTCTTTCGACTTTCAACATTCTTAATTGCTATGTATCAAGTTTTTACTTCTTGAAAAATGCAAAAAAATGTTCGAAGGTTTCCTTACTCGAAATAGTGACAAGTTACTCGAACCATGTAACAATTTCCAATAATCGGTCTATTTTTCTTAACTATGCAATTGCCATGCACGTATGAGCAGCTCTTTCTTTGATAACCAATCTTATCCATTCTCTACAGTAATTCCGTTTTCCCAAATTTATCTGGTGGAGTTCAAAGTTCCCAACAAATTTCTCAGATTGCGTCAATGTCTGATCCTTCGTGAATTAATGGAACACCCGCAGTCCATGGAAATGAACAATATAATTTGTATAAACGGTGTAGGTATCTCAGAGGATAATCTATGCTCACTGAATCTGAATTAAATGACAAGTAAACTGACGCGTGTAATCAAGACTGAGCGTCCTCCGAATAGCGTCCCCTCAGAATCGTTCTGGCACAAAGTTACGTTATTGTATCGATTGTATTTCATTAGCGAGAGTCCCAGAAGCCGGTGGCAGTTGGCTGTAAATGGCACCAGCAAGCCGTGTCGTTAAGTAATTCCCAAGCTTCAAATTAATTATATTAACTCTGAGCAAACTAACAGCTTGGTTGATTTTCCCTCCGTCAGGCTCGTGAATAAATTTCCCTATCCCAATGAGCGAAGGATGTCGCAAGTTAAGCATGCAGCGGTTGCAGCAATTCGTAGCAAAACTGACAATGTAATAATTCTGCAAAAGAATAGACGAATATACCTTATTAAGAACAGAAAAATGTGTTTAATTTTTTTTTTTTTTTTTTTTTTGCTCTCCACTCATCCCGTCGATTGAATTCATTCGCCAATGAGCAAGTGCATCAGTGCCAAAGTTTTGCAAAAGCTTGGACCACAGGCTATTCGTTATCGATCCCAAGCTTGAGATCCATGTACGCGTCGAAAGGATCCTCGTAGGTTCGACAGAGACGTCAGCATGCAGTCCAGACCTCGTCTGTTGGTCGGTTGGTATAATTAATGACAAAGAGCTGCGCAAGGTATCAAACGAAGAGTAATGAGTTTACTGCGGTAGCCGGCACTCAGTCAACGCCACTCTCAGCATCCCTCACTGTCCGTCTCTCTCTCCCTCTATCTTTCTCTCCTTCCATGTCTCAGGTGCTCGTTGTCACATGGAAGCGGCGTCGTGAGTGGGTGGCACGATTCCATTCCACGTACGTTTCATTCATGAGGACGAGTATTGTCATTTTCATCGGTCTTCCCACCTTGGAGGGGGGCCTTGGGATGGAATATGGCTGCGTTGACAGGTGTGCGTGACGAGTACGGGTTGTCAAACCGTCACAGGGATTCGGATCGGTTGTTCTTTCATCGATTTTCTAAATAGCGCGTTACGTCAATACAGGCTTCATTTGGATCCAAAAGAGAGTTCACATAAACTGGCGATTTCAGTTATCGCTATGCTTGACACGATCACTGATTGCATTACGTCAAGATAACTCAAGTATACGGACTCCAGGATCTCGTGATTTTTACCCCCAGTATCAACCCCTTGATTAAATTTCACAGAACCTCTCAGAAAGTCGTCAAGTAACATTTCATAGTTTCCAATGTTACCGATCATTTATGGTGTACATGTCTTATCAAATAGTGAAAAATTTGTTGCTGACTGCATCGACGAATAAGCCACTTGTTAATTCGTGCAAATATGCCCGATATTTCACTGCGGCTGCTGAAAAGCCACACTTTTATTTTTCATTCATACTTCACATCGGGATACGTAATATTTTCCCGATTTCGATACACGTGAACTTTTTGAAGGTATCTAACACTTCGAAGCGTTGAAAAGTGTGTAACATAATCTCGACTTTTTCTGCACGGTTGATTGCTAATGAACACAAAAAATCAAATTTCAAAGATCGAGGTCGCCAACTTGCTTCCGGTCTTCCCCGACCTCGAGGTCAATTCTATAGCCTTCTCCACCCAGCCGAAGCATAGTTTGCGGAAACTGATAATTGATTGATCGCATAACGTGTCGTTGACGTGCCTGGAATCGCGTCTGACGAAAATCAGGCCAAGAGATAACAGTCGGACGGGTTGACGTTGAAAGGATCCTATATGGATTGTTACGGTGTGAGAAAAAAGATCTCCTAGCGCCCGGCGCAATTTGGTGGATGAATGTGTAGACAGGGTGCTGCATAATTCAATAATGACAAACACCGATTGAGTGAATTGTACTACCGGAAAATTAAATCAACGTTGTAAATGCCTGATTAAATTGACTAATCAACGTCCAGAGTTACTTTGTTTCATTACCACTCCACTAATTGATGGTGTTAAGTAATCACAAGCACAGTCGTCTGTGCTGATATAATTGCATTTTTGACACGTCATTTCAGTTCAAAGCCGTATATTTCGCAAAAGAATCATATATCGAGCTTGTCGTTTATACTTCGATCGTTCTCGATGGAAAAGATTTTAATCGAACAGTCGTTAGATTACCATCGTGAAGAAATTTATAACTCTAGATTCTAGTATGAAGATGGGTCATTAAGGTGATCAGCATGACTTAAGTTTGGCAAGCGTGGAATTCACAGGCTCTCAGCCGCGTCGTGATTATTCTTCGAAGTAACCAATTTCGCAAACTGACAATATCCAAGCATGAAAAAACGAGTGAAAAACTGAGAAGAGAACCAATTTAGGGGGAATTTTCACCACAATATCGAGATCCGAATGTATAATACATCCAAAATATTCAACACATCGGTTACGCGAGACTGAACGTCCCCGGATTGTGGACAAGCTACGGAACAAGTCGAATAAGTTGAATAAATTGCATATATTGCACGCAAAATTAATGAAATCCTGACTGGCCGCTCAGTTCCAGAGTATCTCATGCCCCCCACACACCTTGTGTAATACGATCCGAAATCAGTTCGATCTAACACGTGTGTGTAACACCGTCGATCCGTAGATCGAAACAGCAGTCGATCCATTAGTCGTAATTTCTCTGGCGGATTCCCCCCTTCCCGAATCCCGATATCCTGTCGATATCTCCCTATTATCGACAACCTGTGGGTGTGTAAGGGTATCATTTCTCGCTCTAACCACGAACCCATCTCGAGAGGAGCTGGTAGACCATCCTAACCTAACCCCTCCTGACCTACCTTCGGCTACTCTTCGCCTCGTCTCAGGACTTGGAACTCTGGATGCTCCTGGATTCGCCCCCATTCCTTTCCTCCTGTCATTCTACTCTCGCCCTCGCCTTCAGCTGGCTTGGCAACCCTGAGACGATGGATAGCCGGCGCATCGCGTCGATAAATTATTACAACGAAGCGAACGGGGACTCGTCCTCACCGAAATTGAGCATTCCGAAAGCTGGCTGAAAATAATCGATTCACTTCTGCACCCATTTTATACTCGATCTAACGATATTTCCAGGCACTTCCTCGCATAATGGCGTTCCTATAACATCTAGTCCGTAAGGTTGTCACTAAATTTTTGCCTGAATATCGAAGGGCTGCGCACTTAAGAAATCATTGAACCATCTCATCAAAAGTCAGACAGGAAATCGCTAAAAGTCGCTGGAAATCGCTCGAATAGCATGAATCCTGATGTTCTCATGATTTCTCAAAATGTATGGGAGATCATGGGGAATCACAAAAAAACCACGTGATTTCGGGAATCGCTGGGAATCATTCATCCCCTTTCCAAGCAAGCAAGCCTTTATCCAACGTCTATGTATATAGATAAATTCTCGATGTCATCTCTTATTGTAAGTGAAAAAAGTTTGTGTTCACGAAAATGTTTATGAGAGGATAAAATAATTATTCCAATTTCTTTAATAATTCATGTTATTGGTTGAGTCCCGACGTATCCCTAATCGGAAATTAATTATTGTTAATCTATAATAATTACTCAATGTTCATTGCTTGACAGTCTAGAATTCGATGATTTCTAAAATTTAGAAATCACTCGTAATCGTTGGAATCAGCAGAAATCGCAGGAACTCGTAGGTAATCTCATTGATTCGGAAATCATCGGTATCGCAGTCGAAACCAAACGAAATCGATTCCTCTTGGAAATCGTCGTGCCACCGAATTTGCGAGTGAGCAATCTAAATATGCTGAATATGGCCGGCCGAGCCTAGTCCAAAAGTTTAAACAAATGTTAACTTAATGATTGCTTCGTATTATAAGATCGCATTGTTTCTAGAACGCCAATAGCGGTAATTCCTGTTTATCGAAAAGTATGGAGAGATGAAAGTGAAAATAGGTCGAAAACTTCGTTTCGAATATTCGAACGTCCAGTTTAACACATTTTTAATCGAGTTAATTTCAATCACTCTTTCAACGATCGATTAATCATTGCATCGAATATTTCGATCGACTCAATGGCTTTAAATCGTCCTGACACCAACCGTTCCTCCGATTCTGGCCAAAGCCTAAAAATCCTTTCGGTAATCTGATTTCACGGGTATCAGAATATGTGCGAACTGACGGGGGAGGAACATTGCGATTAAATTGGGAAACAAAATTACACCTGAACTGTGCTCGTGATTCTCTTATCGTCATCGCAAGGCTATACGAGGCGAGGAGGGAGACAAAGTTTAGCCCAATGTTACACCGCATGAATATACTACACGGGGTCGTCCCGACATCGATTAAACTCGATTTTCCCATCGCCGAGTGAAATACGATGTTCAATTATAAGCGTTGGGTTGAGTTGGGTTAGGCTGGAAAAAAATAACCGACGCATAGTCATACATTGAAAAACGATGCCCAAGTCCTGTTTGCCGATCATTTCCTCTTTATTATCTTCAAATCGATCAATACGGATTTTGTCTGTTCGTCATTTTACACATCAGGTCGGGCGTCTGCACGTGTGTAGTACTCGAGACAATTTATAGTTTAATACGTAGCTAACCGATTTCAGCTTCACCGTATCGATTTCAGGACAAATCTCTCCGATCATAGAAAAATTAGGCAATACACCGATGTGAAATAATCGTCGTTCCTGTGTGCGAGCGGAAGAAAATAATACCAAACTTACGAGCAAGAGCGTCGAGTTTTTTGTTGCTCAGTTTTATTCGAAATGCTATCAGAGAAATGATATTAATTTTGGTCAACAAATAAAAATATTGAATTCACTATAGAATTATAAAACTGTTTCATTGAATTTGTGATAAATAATGTACCAGAAAAATATAAGTATGAATCACGTGCAGTTTTCATCACCGCAGTCTCGAATACTTTCAAAGTATAAGAAATATTCTAAAAAAAAAATCACATCTCAAATTTTCGCATTATCTACTCAATCCAAGAGAAAGGTTACAAGTGCCGTTTTCACTTAGCCTGAAAGTTCTCGGTGTGAAGAATACAACGTATATCGAAAATCTTATCGCGGTTCGGTTTATAATGGCCCATCAACGTTCGGGATCGATTAGCGAATTATTATCATCGTTTTCCAAAGCAGGAGAAGATGTTATATAATAACAATAACAATGAAAAGACGAAGAAGAAGAAAAAAAAGAAGAATCCAACCAAGGTTGCCAGACTGAAAATTACTTCGCCTCGCGGCGTTGCGCGCGTGTTGCGATGAAACGAAAGTGCGGCCGAGTAATTACGCATTGTTTCGATCGAATATTTAAAGATGAGTCAGCGACTGATTTGGCACTCAATTCACGCAAAGTACAATGACTTTCCAGGGTCCCGCGCAGCGTTATCTGTCCCCGTATCCAAGCGCGCAAGCAAAGCTGGCCCACGTGACTTGCAGAAAGCGTTTCGAAACCGCGATTCCAGGGTTCACTTGACCTGGATCATAAAGAACAAAGGGTGCGTAGGGCGCCCTCAAACACGTTTCGGTTTCCGCGATATCTGTACTGCGCGCATAGCTTTAGTACGCGGACATTGCATGCATACCTGATGTTGACTCCGAGCTGATGATACGCGACAGGCCATGATGTCACGTCGCAAGGTTATTCCGACGAATTTTACCGCGTGAATATTAAATTCTATCCCCCGTTGATTTCCCGGGTCGCCGTAATTGTGCAGCAACAGATATCCAGATCGATTTGGTACGAAAAATCATGTTCAATTGCTCTAAACGTGAACCTTATTGTTCGATTGACCTTTGCCATCTTCCTTCGCGAAAATGGCCACATTTTGGTATGTTAAACCAGAATTCAAGTCCGTGACGTCACGACCTATCGAGGTCAGACACCCTTTGACATTTAAGAAGGCACATGCACCCACCTTAGAACGGAATATTTGGATGAAACGAGTCGTTAATTTTATGACACATCGATATGATCGAGTGAAAAGTGGGTGCTGTAAAATGTAGACTCTTATAATCACCCCAATTGTACGGTATATGTTCCAGGCGACGAAAATTCCAAGTAAATATTTCAGATAAGAAATTGATTCCTGGAAATTTAATCGAGAGAATTGTCAAACGTAAAAATAACAATCCTGCGAAGAATCGGATCGACGGATCGCAGGAACGAACGGCCAGTAGGAACAGAAATACGCCGGGATTCTTAATCCACTGGCTCGATTCGCCGCAATTCCGAAAATACGTCTCAAGTTTTCTCGATCGATCCGTAATTCCTCATACCTACACATTTATACAAACAAAACCCGTCCTCGAGGCACCATTCACGTCATTGCTTTGCCAGAAAGAGGAACAAAAGGTAGTAACATTTGAGGGAAATTTGATAGAAAGAACTGAAGAAGTCAGTCGACGTAAGCTATATTCGAGCGAAAAGCTTTTCGTTTCAAAATTTTCTGACCTTCAAAACCAACTGAATCACACAATGTTTCCTTTCCTCGTAAATTTCGTGACACAAAAGTTTCTCACCGCCATTAACGAGCTGTGAGGCGAGCTGAACGGTGCCTCTTAATTTCCGCAAAGGATGTCATCTCTGTCGTAAAAAGCGGAAGAAGTTACGCGGCGTTCACTTTCCTCGTTTAAATAATCCGCTATACGCATCGATAAAACCGCGAAGAAGCCCTGCGCCAAACGACCAGTAAATATACAAGTTATTCCAGGCTTATCGGTCAGTTACGACTTCCAGAGTAATGATAAGAATAACTTTTGCAAAAGCTCGAGACATCCTTACGCGATCCACGTGTACAGCAGAAATGCAATTTTCTCTCCGCAACTGTTTGCCGCGGTTTGAATGAAATTTTACAAACCCACAAACAACTGCTCGTTGTTACACGTGGGTGGATCATGGGCTCCAACTTTGAGCAGAGGAGGACAAGCTCCGAGAAGCGCGCTTCCACGCTGGATGTGTACATAATACATCACATGTTTGTTTAGGTACAGGGTATATATATACATACATGTACGTGTATCTGTGTATTGCGGAAAGGTGTATGGCTCAGGGAGCTTTTCAAACGAAAAACGGAAAGTTTGAATACCAAGTAGAAAATTTTCATTGAATGGAAAGCCTTGAGCATACGGAAAGGTCAGGGGTCACCAGCAGTGTTAGACGTTTCTGGTATCCCTCCCCCTCCCCCGCCACCCCGAGCTTTTGCAGATGCCACGCTGAGGTCACCACCGCACCCGCGGAGATGCCATCCTATTCAAAGCTCTTACCGAGAATTTTCGCCTCCCTTTATCATCCAAAAATAATATCTCGCAAACCCGTTGAATCGATATTTTCAATTCACTTTCGCCCCGAGCAGATTCGAGTTATTTTTAGATTATTCTGAGGAATTGTTTGCTTTCCGTTTTAGATAAAATCGCGAACGAACTTTAACCAGTTTCAAGTAATTTATGCTTCATGTGTTTGACCTAGAATCAAGTCCAATTTCGAGATCAATATTCCAATTCTCGACCCAGGGTCGTGGGACGAAGTCGCACCACTTACAGACCCCAGTAAGGGGCACTGAAATTTCGAATTTTAAAAGTTCCGAAAATGCTAAATTCCGAATTTTTCGGTGGAAAAACTTAATGCAACGAAATCAAACTTTGACCAAACATCGAAGTTTCGAATGGTCCGAAACCCGAAGATCAAAGTTCCGAAGGTGCAAGGCCCCAAAAGAGCATAACTCCGAGAAGTCAAAGTTTCGAAAGTGCGAAAATGAGAAAATTTTAAAATCTAAAACATCGAAATTTTGAATGATCGAAGATTTTCAGTTCTGTGGATTTCTGGCTTGGAGAATTTTTACCACTTTCATCTTTGTTTGTTTGGGATTATCGATATTTTCAAGTTCGGAATCCTGATTATTCGGATCTTCGGTATTTCTGATTTTTTACACCCACTCGTTGAGTAAACTCCTCTGTGCGAGTATATTTTACCTTTCGGAATTTTATTCGATCGAAACTTAATTTTCGAAATTTTGCTCTACCGGAACTTTACTTTCGGAACTTTGCTCTATCGTGACTTGAATTTCCGGAATTCCGCATATCGAAATTTTCGCCCATTCAAAACTCTGTAGTTTCGTAAAACTGTAATTTCTTTACTTCAAGTTTCGCTACCAAGTAATTCGGAATTAGTCTTTTCGAAACTTTTCAAATTCGGAGCTTCAGCCCTGCCTCAAAAACCTATTTCTTTATAAATCCCATGGAATTTGTTATTCCTGTAATTCGATTCGACGAGACCAAGCGTATATCAAGTTCTCCGTGTGTACTTTTAAAAACCTCGATTCAGTGCATTCCGGGTATGATTGTGCATCGGAACTGATGTGAGCTCACATTGTATACGCGCAGCGTTTATTATTACATACATATTCACGATTTTCACTGCCGCGTACAAACAACTCCGAGGATACGCGCACCCCGCCTGTATTTAATTATAAGCAAATTGGTTTATTATGCACCCCCTACACCGCGGGACTCGAGGTGCCAGACTTGGCCTCCCAGCCTCTTTCTGGCCAAAACTGTACGGGTCAACCGCGCAACGAGGACCGAAGCTGGCTGGCCAGATTTCCGACTTGCCAACCGCAGAGTGGTAACCTGAGCTCCTGAGCTCGATGGAGTTCCTGCGGTGGTGAACCTTATCCCAAGCTGCACGGTATATACCTATACACAACGTAAATTAATTCGCAAAATTATTGTTTGCCCCCTTCTCCTGTATACCTGTCCGAGCCAAGTTTCAATCGTAAATCATATCTCGGTATGAGCGTGCAAGCCTGATGTAATTCCTCATCGCGATATAACTTGCAAAATCACCTCCGTGTTCCTCCAAGGCGCCGAGATGCAGCTTCAGCGTCCTCTTGATCCGTATACATTGGCTAACCAATTTCCTCGAGGAATGATACCATCGATAATTTACACTAGACTGGGCCAAAAAAAACAAGGAATTTTTTTTTTTTTTAATGGTACTGTAAAAACATTGTTCATGACGACAAATAAAAATTATCCTGAAAGTTTGAGCCCTTACTATTAATATTAAGGGGTGAATCGGTACAGCTATTGATTTTTTGACAGTTACCGCATTTTTTTACCCAAAATCCGTCAATTATCAATCTGAAAAGTAATTTCAATGTCGAATAACTTTTAAAGGAGTGAATTTCATGAAAAATGTTAAGAGACCTTTTTTGTAGAGCATCAAATTTCCCACAAAAATAATGGTTTGATCTATGAAAATATTGATTTTTCTGGTAATTACAGAAATCAAGAATTCAAACAAAAATTTGAAAAAACAAATCAATGTTTAAGGCACGATTACAAGGAAACGGCTCGATCTAGGTCAATTTAGTAAGACAGCTTTTTTGTAGGAAATTTAATTTCCCTTAAAAATATGGATTGATAAAATTTTTCAGATTGATAATTGACGGATTTTGGGTAAAAAAAAAATGCGGTAACTGTTAAAAAATCAATGGCTGTAACGATACGCCCCTTAATATTAATATTAAGGGCTCAAACTTTCAGGATAATTTTTATTTGTCGTCATGAACAATGTTTTTACAGTACCATTAAAAAAAAAAATTCTTCCGCTTTTTTGGCCCAGTCTAATTTACACGTTAAGTGTTGTAGGATTTCTTTTTCTTTTTCCCTTTTCTTCTTGAGCAGCTTTATCTAATTAAGTAACCGGCATTGTATCAAACGAAACGTAATTTGTAAATATTAGAACAGAATTATATTTGAGAATCCGATGCGTAGGAATATTTCTTGTGCGCATAAAATTTATCGGAACCTGAGTACTTCGTTATCTCTTTTTCGTCCTTCTCGTCGGGCAACGACGAATATTCCTAGCAATTAAAATAGATGTAGGAAATATTTTTAAACGTATTATACTTTTACGTATAATGTGGAATTTAGAGTGAAATTTATATTGGACATTTTTCCACTCTAGGATATGCTGCTCCTACTATATATATATACATATATTATATACGTATAATACGTATACTTAGGTACAATCTGTGACGAAAATAATCCCGAAGATACGTGACTGCGATTCCCTCGAATCCCGAAAAATTTAAAATGAAAAGATAAACTTTACACCATTTTCGTTGAAAATTCTTCCTCGCCTTGAATTACTTGCAGGAAGATTACATGAAATTCATTAATACCTACATAGCACGTTTCGAAACAAGAAATTCCGTACTTCCATAAAAAATAAAGCAGATCGTGAATCAGCAAAATAATTTTGTATAAATAATTTATTTTCATTTTACGTTCGAAAATCAAAGAGACTGACTAACCATCTCTGCTCGTTGAAAGAAACCCTAGTAATTTTCGTTACTCGTGTACTTCTTTCACAAATAAACTAATTTGTTCATCCAATATTGAATCATCCTACAACCATGCCTGATATGAAAACATACGATGATAAAAAATTTTCAAACTAAATAAATCGAACGATATTCTTCTCAGCGCTTTGTCAAAACAAGTTCGTCACGATTATTATCTATGCCTATTTACCGGCAAACAGCAAGCAACTTCGGAGTAATTATCCGGGTGAAATTGCGAGGGGTATATCACGAGCCATGAATACTTTTCACTTGAAAAACAGAGAACGCGTTTTAAAAGGTTCTCGGTTGAGTGGCTGGGCGTAACACCGAGTGCCTTCAGAGGCAGACGCAACTCTGCTCGGGCACGACGCATAAAATGTTTCACTTGACGGACAATACGTACCTTCGTATAGGTGCCGCGAACTTCTAACGCCTTTTTTCCAAAACAATATAACGACAGGGCTGCAAGAGGCGAAGGAAAAAGCCAGGCTTTGGCCGTCGACCTTTTAAAAATTAGGGAAACTGTTTTGACACATTTTTCCCCCCTCATATTCCAGTTTATGGAAACGCAAAAATCTGACCACCGCGATTGAAACTCCGCATTACATGTTACTGAAGTTTCGGAAATTTCAATAAACGACTTTAAAATTTTCTACATAATTTTTCCGAGACTAATGTTTTTCTTTTCCACCGTCAAAATGTTCGGCGATTTTCTGTTCTATTAGAAAACTTATTCATTCATCTTCTACTCGTAACATTCTTCCATCGAATACCCGAAAAATAGATAAACCTAATAGCCGTTTAAAAATAACAAAAACATGTAGTCATCGATCCAAAACATCTCTGTAAGGTCACCCAATAAAGCCTACCGTGTTAAATCCGTATCACAATACGTGGAATAAGCATCGATTTCTCTATCGGTATATCCATAAGTCCATCTGACGTCTGAAATAATTTGGATGCAGCTCATACCTACAATCGTATTCGCGTTTGCAATGCGACAGGAATAGGTTACGCGTAAATATTCAACGCCAGGTCGACGATACCGCGTCACCTTGAGCACGCGTATTACATACACTGCAATTTACTGTTTGGTTCGAATACGCACGACGCCACCATATGCACGTAATCCTGTCAGCACTCACCCGATACATCGCAGCCTTCAGAGCCCATATCTTCACGGTGACTGGTATCGTTGCATTTGGAATTATGAACCAGCTGATTGTGAGATGCATTTCGAGCACTGCATGACCAAGTGCACATCAATTCATAGGCCAAAATGTGTACCGGGATGCGAATTTTCATCGCATCGTGTTTTGCGAGTACATGGACTGCCAAATGCTTTCGCAGTGCGTTCCACGCCATGAATCAGTTTCATCCAGGGATAGTTACGATGTTAACCAACTGCACCTGTATGTTTTCCGTAGCGCAAGTTCGTTTCGCGAATTGGAATCTACTGTAACTAATTTTGTATCATCCGCCTACGTACATTTTGGATTCGGTGAGTATGGGAAGTGATTTCAAAGGATTTGTTATGGCAATCTAGAACCAGGTGAAGGACTCGAACTAATTTTTAATGGTTGCATACGATTTCAAAGAGGTCAAAAGGTTTCAGAAAATTGCGGATCTTTCAAATAGCTTCTAAAGATCTCACAAGTGTTCAAAGATTTTTATGTAATTTTAAAATACCTTATAAAATAGTATACTATCAAATTTCTTAGAAAGTTTTCCGGTATGCTTAAATTCTACAAAAAGTTATAATTTTGAAAAAAAAGTTTTCCTTTACAATTTGGCGAAGCTTTCAAGATATGTTAAATGATTGCAATACACTCGACATCACAATAACGATAAACCACCCTCGGCCGCAAAGTGTCGCAAGGTTTCCGGTACGATTCGAGCATTTTATTCTGACAAAGGAGAATCACTTCAGTCCATGAAATATTTACAAACGCTCAGGGCTGAATGATGCGTCCATTTACGAGCGTACGACGGATGCAGCCGGAAAGGGAAACGCATCGGACGAGGGTGCTGGGCGACGACAAGCCCAGCGTTACACTGCAGATTGTACCGAAGAAGAATGAGAAGTGAGAATAGCACTTACGTCTAGAAGGTTCATGAGAGAAGCTCTTCGGCGTGGGTCAGGCTCCGTCATGGCGGCCAAGACTGACTGCAGCGCAGAGGATGGCGACACCGACCCCGTCCCAGTCAAAGCTGCACCCCGGGGTGTCGTATCCAACAGCGCCCTGCCCAGCGAGTACATCCACATCTGAAAACCAGGAATAAACATTTAAGCGACGTTCACCAGCAGGGGTTAGATTCCACGATGAGAATTAGTTGGATTTGAAACGTACAACGGTACAAGTTGTGTTGGGACTACGGGGTGGTCTCGAATGGATGAGATGTTATTTGATTTATGGAGAGTTCGAGTCGATGCTGTGGAATGTGCCAAGGGTGCCTCCGTGTTCCCGTCAATCGTGAAGATACGCAACAGCGGGAGAATGTAGGGCGAGACGAATTCGGATAACGTATGTCCTTTTGAACGCTGGAGGAGTATATCGGATAAACGGATAACGAAGCGTAAGAGAAATGTCGAACGGTTCCGGAAGTGAGCTCACGATCGGAAAACGACAATGCCGACGGAATTTACATGATAAAGTGGATCAGACTGTTTCTCTTGGAAAGAATTCTCCGCGAGAATGGACTATCGATCGGTTCTACGGAGGATCGAGTCAACAACCTTGGCGCACCGCGCGGGAAGTGCCAATCTGATTCCAGGTAGGTAAGAAGGTTCAGCTAGTTGATTGACAACGGATAAATAGATGCTCGGAAAGAGGAAAAAGCGGAGGAAAAACGTCGAGACGATATTGTGAGACGACGGCGGTGCGAAGAAGACGAAATAAATTTCCCTCTTGTATATTCAGGCATACTTGATCCACGCAATATTAGATTGTCAAACAGGATGAAATATCGAGCCAGAAAAGCTCGCGACTCAACCGCCGATACCGCCAGAGAATTTGTTCACTTCACAAATCACCTTGACTGACTTTTACTAAAAACCCAATAATTCCAAACTGAAACTCAAGTGGACCATGTATTAAAGGTGGTGAGGAAACTTGGAAGGGTAAATCACTACAGCTACAACATGCTGAATGCTCTCGGGTAGGAATGACTGGAACCGAGTCTCGTACATACACGAACCTAGGCGCATCAGCTTCAAATATGTATAGCAAGATATATTGAACGGAAGTGTAAAGAGGAAGAGGAAATGCTTCTCCAACGTTCACGACCGTATGGGAGTCACGCGAACATTTCTCATCTCCACGGGAACAAGTCATTGTGTCTGCCTGTTTGAAGACGAGCACATTTCCCATGGGTGGAGAACCAGCCAGGATTTGCGCTGCAACGCAACGTGATCCAACTAATTTTAAGTTATAGATATCACGTACCTGATGGTACAATTTCTCAATTTCATAAAGCGGCAAATAATCCAGAAAGATTTCAGGAATACGATTACGAGGTATTCATTGTCAGCCTGTCGGAGTTGAAATTTAAAGCGAGACACTATCCAAGGGAAATGTACAGTTCAACTGTTAGCAAAGCTGCTTTCAGAAAAGACCTGCGTTTGAGTCTGAAGACGAATGCAAAGAGAAAATCAGAATTAAACACTCCATGAAGCACTGCGAATAACATATTCATGAGTCATGATTCATTTCCTGAAACCAGAAGATGCGAAACGGTTGAAATTTTGAACGCATAAGATTGATGTACCCCATTAACGCCGTGGAAATGCGGAAATTTAAGGCCCTGATCCGTAAATCCCGTAATTAGAGAGAACATCAACGTGCACGGAATCAGAAGAGTACCTGGATACGAGAGAACAGGTAGGCAGTAACCGAGAAAGGCTTACCGGCGAATGTGCAGTTCGTCTCGTTCGGTATATTCAGGTTAATTCGTATTCAAGGTACAAGCGAAACTGCTAATTACTCTGACAACGACGAGGCTCCGTCACAGCTGATGTGGTACGATCGCAAGTATTCACTAGCTGGCAGGTAGGTAGGTAGTTAGATAAGTGCAGGTATACCGGCGAAGTGTTTACTCGTTCAAGACCAATCGAAGTCCCTCGAAAGTTAACTAGGTTACCGGCTTCAACTCCTGCCTCGGAGAACGCGATTAATTAATAATTTAATAATCTCAGCGACTCGGCTAGCTCTTCGACAAGTTCTAGGGAGCGTCGCTCAAGTACCGTTACGCCTCTGACGCCCCCCTAGTCTACACTTTATAGATAATGAGATCGTCTCCGCTGAACGGTAATTCTCAAATCATCCTAACACCCAAAAGTTATTGGTCGATGCAGATCGAAAAAACAACTTCTTCGCAACTTCAAAGGAAAGAATAGTGACCCCCAGTCTTTTTTTTCAGACTTTGTTTTTCAATCACCTGTGGAAGTATGAATATAGAGGTTCGTGCGAAATTTTTTCTTGATAAAAGACATTTTTAGGGCTGGATTAAAATCTAAAGTGCTCAATGTCAGTACTGGATAAATAAGATTACCATTGAACGCAGAAATGAATAAGTGGATAATTGGACCGCCTTGTTCAATATCATGGGAAAACCCGTGAGTGGACTTATGGCAAATGATGGAGAGTGCAGTGAACATGACCGATAAAAGAATATTTTGAAAAGTAATATTCGATACTCTTAAGTCATATTCACGATTATCCTACAAATCCCTGAACGAGCACGTTATCCTTTTCGGTAACGATCCTACCGTGCAGCCGATGATCACTCGAGTGCTGATCAATAAGTATAGCATGCATTACTCCTAATCAGCACTGATGCTATCCCTATATTAAAGCTATGATTCAATTCTTTCACGTTGCAACGCCAAGCAAATGATTAGTTAACAGCACCAATATTAATAGCACATGATCGCCACGCACACATCCATTACAACAAGTTCATGAATGTTTACAGCTCACTGTAATCAAATTCCATTAACACCGACTACTACTGAATAACACATATTAATTCCAACTAGGAATATGAAGTATTCATTTTGGATTTGCACCATATAGTTCCTGGTTGAAACATAACAACGCCGATTGAATATTTCATTCAGTGTAGCTGTAACGCGAGGCAAAATCTCAATATCTATTGAAGCTACTTCCCCGCGGCTTGTTCACGGACCTGAGGATACATCTGTGCCACGAAACGCTGTTATTATATAAAGCGTGGTAAAGTATAGCCATACCCAATCGTCACTCGGAAAGAAAGCCTCCGGTGACAACCGGAATGTAACATCATGCACATCAAGATCCAACGCAAGGCACCCGCACGTTGATGTCAAGAACTGGGATCCTCCAGCTGATCGTGAAGGTATAAGAAGATGGGCAGATCCATGTAGCATTCATTTCACATCTTGTTACATTTACAGTGGCAGATACGTCATAAATCACCAAGAACGGAACGCCGAGAAGCGGTGGATTCTACGAACGAAAACGAGCAGTATAGAAGCGAAAGCCAGAGAAACGCGATGAGAGACGATAAAGATGAGAATGAAGCCGCTGCTGATACGGTGAAAATGTGGCTTGCTTCGTTTCGCATGTTCCGCTGGAATCCGTCAGAAGAAGAATAGGAAACGGAGGTGGCGATAGAAAAAGACACAGACGACGAGACGGGGATAGCCGGATAAACGGATGTCAACGCAACTCGGTTCTCTCTGACAACACACGAGGCGTACCGAATGCAGAAATAGACGTGGCTATTATTTTTCCCTCCAGCGTTCCCCGATGCGCTCGCTACCACTTGTATTTTCAGCGTGTTATTGGAATTGCAAAGCTGGTTCTCTTTCTCGCCCTCTTATCTTTTCTCAAGATAACTCCTAGATGGTCATGGTAGTAGTCGCAACGTAAATGACACGGAAATTTTCGCTGCACTGATGAATAAACGAGCCCTGCAGCAGTGCTTTCTCTTTGTAAAGCCGCCAAAGCAAAGGTCCTTTTCAACTGGTCGCAAGTAATTTGGAATTCAGGTTGTATTCCGCTTTGAATGATAGATGAAAGCATCTCTGATGTAGAGAAGTGATGATCCTGTGCAGTCAGGGAAAACTAACTCTGGATACTTCGTAGCTACACGTAAAAATAGAGTTAGAACGAGTATATTGTTCAATGGAAGGCCAGACTAAAAAAACGTAGGATTACACTCACACCGAACGTTGACCTAATGAAATTCACTCTGTTCTTCGTACTTCGAATAATAAACAGACGATTCATTTTGTACGTTCATGAGTTGAAAACTGGACTGCATAGAATCAAAGGATCCTACTGCTTTTGAATGAACTTCCCAGCTCATAGTATAAGCTCCCGGAATTATATTTCATGCTTTCAATGCCACACGCGTGTGGTACTTATGCGAGAATATGGAGTGGCAGTCATAAGTTTTAATAAGCCCGGGTCAGCGAGTCTGTCTATCGCATATGCATTACAGGTACTGACTCTCAATCTCAATATAACGCGTAGAACCATTCAAGGTGTCTGAGGGTATACTTTGGCTGATCCAAGATATGAAACGCGGAAGGATAATATCGGAGAAATTCCTATCCTATCTACCCACCTAAAGTTTTATTTGCGCCGATCACCCGATACACTTTTACCCCTGTAGGTACGTAGACTCGTGGTGCTCTTTAGAAGCTCACCCCGCACCATGAACCCGAACAATGTACGTGATCAGAACATTCGGTAAAGTTTTCGAGCTTTGTCGCGAACTTCCTCGTCTGTGCCTGACGACACGACGCACACGAATATCGGTGTGTCGATAGATCAGTCGATTCAAAGCCCCACATAATAATGGAGCAGGTGGTGTCCTACCGGGCAGCGCAACAACTATACCTAAAGTTTTTAATTACAAGCGCATGATAAGCTTCCGGTAGAACGTGCTGCGAGGAAAATACTGCGCTCGGTTCCATAGTCGGTGAAGTTGGCAATTTACGAAAGTAGATTAAGCCCCGCTTCAAGCTGAATTCGAGCAAAAACCGACGGCTACATGTATACCGATCCATCTGTTTCGTCCGCCTTTCACATGCATATTCGTCCCTTAAGCCGAAACAGCTGAACCTACTGGGTTGAAATAACAAACGGTCGATCGACCCGTCGTTTCTTCATTATTATTGGCATACTCGGTAGCCCGCAAGAACGTGGTCGTCATTCAGACATAATGCGTCACGCCTAAATTATAATAGCAACTTATACAGTGTGTTACTATGTATGTTTGGATAATTTTTTCCACCGATAGCTTTTACGAGAAAATTACTGAGCCAGCTTTCTATACAAGATAAGCTTCCAGTAAGTTTAAATGTATTTGCTATTTGTCGTGGAAAAGGATCCTTTACAGGTCTACAAAAAAACAACCAAAGTAACCTGATATAGGTATGTATGTACACAAATGGCGAAGGATTATATCACTGATTTAAATCTGGTGCAGATCCTGAAAAAGCTTTTTTGTTTCGAAGACTTGAGGCGCGCTCATTTGCGTCATTGCAAACATGTACATTCTAAGGGGTGACAGTGGATTTTGGAACGTAACACGCTTTATTTACCTAGAAATCGATGGCTGCTTGATAACGAAGAGTAATAAAATTGAGGAAAAGGAGAAGAGGGAATAGCTAATGGGACCGTGAGAGCAGGGGCATAGTTACCTTCTCGGAGTCGGTGTCTGAATAGGTTCTACCAGGACGATACTCCGGGGGTAGATAGGCCCGCGCCGTTTCCGGTGGCGCCGACCGGAGGATCACCCTACCACGTGGAGTGAGCTCGAGGGTGTGCGGAGTCACCACAGGACCCATCCCCGAACTTCCGACCACTCCGCCGTCTGGAACAAAACCGTAATCAAATATGTTAATAACGATGGGTATCGCCAACCGTTACGGACATCGAATTATCACCCTCGTAATCCAACGGACTTTTTTTGATCAAAAGCAAATGAGGGTAGAACTTGGAAAAGTTTTGTGTACCGGTGAGATTTTTTGCTACACTAAAGTTTTTTGTTACCCAATTCGGATATGAAGTTCGGATTCGCTAGAGATCCGTGTGCATATTTAAGGGGATGGTCACTCTTCGGACTTGATTTTAAAGTCAAGTTTGAATACCTGGTATCCGTGCGGAAAGGCTTGCGAATAAACAAAGATTATACGCCTGAAAAATACTATTCCTATCTTTATTTTGAGCTTTGAAGTTTGAACAGTGGTCCATAATTGTTTGATTACCACGATTTCAACGGATGATGCAAGTCTTGACAAGCTTGCACTTTTGACGTTGTTACGACTTTGTCTATGCCGTGAAATAAGGATACCAGGTGCTTTCAGGTACGACACAATCTTAGTTATCATTGGAACTAAAGATTCAAATCTAATCGTGGTACTTTTTTCAGTACGTTTTTTTGTAATTCTATTGATTATTAGCAGGTCCTAAGATTTGTAACCGAGGGTGTAGTTCGATCGGTCATAAATCATTCTAGTTTCTGCAAAAGCTAGGTAGATACCAGAAAAAAATGCGGAGTGAATTTTTTGAACCTTACGAATTCTTTCAAATTTATCGTACGAAAAGAGTTGAAAACCGTCGTTTCAAGTAGAATAAATGCAAGTAACAATGATACACCATTTTTCAAATTCCAAAGGTAAAACGAGTATCTGTCAGCCATATAAGCGTTCGTTATTTGCGAGCCTTTCGCTACTAAAAGTAGCTACTCAAACTTGACTCAAAAATCAAACGTGACAGAGTTGACTACCTTCCTTGAAAACCGACAAAAAAAATTCTTCGATGAGAAGCCGACGAGATTATTCAATCAGTACAGTCGATCAGTTACGCGGCAATCGACAATCACTCACTAACGTCAGTGGGAAACTAGGAAGTCTGAAAAAGTAAGTTGGGCAAGCGTTACCGGTGAAGGATCGGATCATCACAAGATTCATCCCCCCGAAAGCCATGGAAGAGAAGATCAGACATTTAGGGCTGCTTTTTCGAGGCTCCTAAAAGCTATGGTATATGGGAACGAATGAAATGTGTAATGGAATCAGAGGCGCCCTCCATCTTTGTATTTCCCGGACAGAATCGTCTGCCCTTCTTGGGCGGTAATCACTTAAAACCACTTTTAAAATATCCACGATGGAAAATTTTCGTCCTTCGCTCCTCTTTTTTTATCACTCGAATATTGTCGCCATAAGGATTTGCCCGTTCTTTGTGCCAGAATAAAATCGATACTCCCTTACTCACTGCCCTTGTAACAGAATGATGGATAACTTGAAAAAGAAATCTTTGAGCCGCTTCTACTCTCGTTGAAAGAATCGCTTTGAACCTTGTTAAGGACATCGACTCGTAATGCCTTTGATTATTTAACGTTTTTTATTCGTGCGATTTTTCAGTGTTTTCCTTTAACTCGAGAAAAATAGACGCTGCTGTACATATATGTGCTGAAACTGTGAAAATTGGAGTATATGAGATTGGATAAACAGTGAAAAATGATGGCTAGGTACTCCTAATTCAATGATACGACAGTCGTTCGAAAAAGTTACGAGCTTCAGTGGGCGGTTGGTCAACCGTAATTTGTATTACTTTAAAAGCAATAATTGAACCATCGTTCACGTGGTTCCTCGACAGTTTACGCCTACGGTTGGAATTTGCCCAGTACGTACAGCAATTCGTTTTTTTCCATCACTCGACGTCACATCCTGCTTCATCGTTTCTCTTGGCAAATTATGAGAATCATTTCAGCTACGAAGAAAAATTTTAACAGTGTAGGTGAAGCCTGATATATCAAACGTTCGATTCAGTGAAAACGGTAATGAAACGAATAACTTTTGAGATCAATGTGTGAAAACTAAAATTAAAGTATTTTTAAAAACAAACACTTTCAACGAGTTTTGCATGCAATGTCAATATGGTTTTTCTATAGAATAGAAATTTATTGATTATAGCCTTTGATGGCATTCCACGCTATGCTTCAGTGGCTCCCTAGGAAGCCAAAGAAAGGAATTCGTCTCAGGTGATCTGTGAGAAATTTAATTACCAACATAATGAGCTGTAATTTGTTTAATTTAGACAAATGAGCGGCGTAATCGGTATTGAAATAAAATTGTACAACAACGTATAGCTGCTTCAAAATGAATAATGATCGGTCTGTCTTGGTTGAGATTCAAGGGTTTCAAAATTCCCGTCTATGTTGGGGATATCGTTAAAATTAAATTCCGCTTGATTGATCTTGTCTTGTAATTCATTAGGTATGCTTTTTCGAACCCTTCATTATTCAGACGGTATAGGCCCACCATTACAAAATAGATTTCGTAAAATCACCGGAAACTTTTTGATCCCGGACTATGCATAAAATAACACTGTGACAGAATCTTGCGTGGTTTAGCATCAAATATTGGTAGCTTTACCGCAACCGTCCGAGTAGGTATTAAAAAATCTGGACTAAGCTTTGGGCGTCGTATCGAATAATTTATCAAACGTAAACTGTTATATTCTAAGTCAATCGGAGTGTTTATTTGCCGAATCATAGCTGAGGACCTCAATCACGATATATTTCGTTCATCGGAGTGAAAGAGACTCACAGTCAGGATTACCATTGAATTGAAATTCGACGAGGGACCAAGCGGACCTGGACAGCCGGTAAGTTCGATTGATACTAAATTCAGAAACAAGACAACGGCCGATAGCTGGGCGTCTGCAAATGGTTTCCAAGCCACGTGGTCATGTCGGTATCCGATCATTCAAACCCGCTCATTTCCCACCCAATGACACCCCGAAATTGTGAGAACGAAACTGTTGACTCAAATCAATACTCCCTGCAATCTGCACGCCTTGAATTGAACTTTTTGATTTATCACTACTGATAATGGTTCCAGCACGTTCGAAGCGTTATTTTCCCACTCTCTCTAGTTGTTACAGAACACAATTCGCTTGACGCTATTGAACGTTTTCTCCCCGTGACTCGTTACTACTGACGACGTACGTACGAGTGCGAGTTCAAGTGATAAAGCGATAGAAAGAAGGAAAGACATTGAGAAAGTTTGAATTGCGTAACGAATGACTGGATTTTCGATTGGTTTTCTTCCTGTCAAGCAAAAAAGTCTGCGTATCTTTGGCAACTTTTATTCTCGCCAAAAAGCTCGGAAAAACTCCTCCGTTATCACGTTACTCAAACGTGTCGGGAAATTACTAGCCTTTGGGAGAAATAAACAACGCGTCATAGGAGCTCGTATTTTTTATGCACGATGAAAGAAGGACTCACAGCAACGTTATTTGACGCTCAAATAGAGACACATTTGTGGATCTGTCAAAGGTGACAAGGTTTTACCACGTGAATTAGCGGATTATTTGCTTCAATTAAATGCGACCGGCCCTCAACGTTATTAATCATCCTTCCAACCCTCGTTTCGTACTCGATAATTAATTACGAACCGAACATTAAAATAATGTCCTTCTTCCAGGCGACTGGCTAAGCTTAACGAGGCTAATGAGTACACTGGGAAATGCAAATGTTCTCTGCATCTAGTTTTTGGTGTTCCGTTTTTTCAGTGTTCTTCATGCTGTATTGTAATTTCAATGATTTTCAGCGATACTGGAGAACCTGTGAAATAGAATATTTTTCCAAAATATCGCAATCAACTATCGCGTTGTTTCAAATAAATTCGTGCTATCTTGTAGCCAGGAATGTTATATTATATGAATATCTATGAAATAGCGAATAATAAACAGACGATTATTCAAGCCGAAAAGTTCATATCGACGTAGACAAAAGTGTTCTGTTTAATAAGTTAGCGCAGTTGTCATGTCATTGCACAGTATTTCACTGTCAAAGTGACAAGAGGAAAAAATTTTCAGTGACAAATCGCCTGAACAATTTCTTGAGCGTGAAGAAATTCACGTTATTACACAATCAGTTTTTCCTCTCGTCTTAATATTGAATATATCCTTATTTTTCTTCCCATCATTCAAAAACAACGGACACGTGTCATTTGTCGAAGAAAAAACATACGAACGTAAATGTGTGACATGACACCCCTCATCATACCGTTGAACGCGAGCAAAGCTGGGCGAAAGAAGACAAATATATCGAACGAAACTTGCGAGGTAAAAACGTTCGCCGCGATAATGATGGAAGGTTCCTATCAGGGAGTAAGTCATTTTTTATTTTTTTCTTTACATTTTTCTCATTACGTTCGTGTTTCTCCGTCTAGTACGACGTCACGTGCTGAATGTGAGAATGCGTAAACCGAGGAGAGGGTGGGAGGTACCGGGGCTCCTCACCATCGTTGTCTATGGGTTCGTTCCAGCTCCACTTTTGCCTCCACTTCCGTGATCCGTCTCGTATTTCCAGTGCGAAAAGCCAGATATGTCTCGGAGTAAGCGCGAAGGAATTTCCCCGAGTTTCAAGTTTTTAAGTGCTCTGCTCCGGGGGATAGTTGTTATCCCTAGCTGGGTCCTGGGCTCGTCCTCGACACCCTTGCACCGTCAAACTCGAGGAAAAAGCGTGGGACTCGGTCTTGTTATTCTCTCTTCGATTCGAGGCCGGGTGCCCATTCTCTAGATGGAAATTGAAGCACTCTCGTTACTTTTTTTTTTTTTTCACATCCTTGACCTCATCGAGGTTGTCTCGTTGACATTTTAGAATCCACGCGTACACACTTGTGCATATATACGCCGGGCAAAAGTGTTTCCGTTGAACCAACCAAGGCATGCGTGTCTACACGTATAATCACAGCGTCAGCCATAACAGAGAAGATTCAGTTTTAGACTTGGGGGATCGGGGGGGAGGGATGTTGCGGGAATCCGAGGAGTAATTTTCTCGCTACAAAAAACCCGGCTATCTGGGGTCGCTTAAACGTCACTCCCACCCAACGAAAACAAAGTCACCTATATTGCCGCCCCTGACAATGACTCGTTACATCGGACTAACACCCGAGTTCACTCGGAGACAGTTGCCAGATACCGAATCTTCACCCCCTTTACAATCTGCAGTGATTTCATTTCATCTTCAAGTTCCAAGCCTCTGCCGAGAAATTCCAGGCTCATTTTCACAGTGACGTTACAAGTCCGTTTGACATATACCAAACATCACAATTGTCACAAGAAAGCGATTTTGCTGCTTCTCGCGGTGTACGAAACTTCACGCGAAATGTGGGTACATTAGAACGATTCATCCTTGAGGATAAATATTTGAAGAGGAAAGAGCGTGTTCTTTCAGGAAATACCGACATATTCTGAACCTGAATAATAGAAGAGAACTTTTTAGCACGCACTTTTACTGCAATCATTTCGAAGTGCTGTCTGTTCAAGTATAATCATAGAATCGTGACGTGCGAATCACACGGTTAATGAATACATTATAGCAAATATCACTTCGTAACGACATGCATAAATTTGCAAATTGTCTCGAGTTGAATTACCATGTAAATTGTTTTGATTTAATCAATGTTTTTTAGATCAATAAATGATATTGTAGCAGTTTACATCTTTATTTGAATATTTTTTCTGAAAAAATTTTGAATGACATTTTCACTGAATTAATTTTTGGCCTGACCTGTCTCAAACTATATGTATGTACTGCATGTACGTTTATAACAAATCGTGACACTTACTTTATCAAAATGCCAGGAAAAAGAAACGTCAAATATGTACAATATTATGAACACATTCCTTTTCTGATTTCAAGTTCTGTGAAATTCTGTACTTTAAATCGTTAGGCACGGTTACGAAGAGTGGTAAGATTATGTGTTTTAAATTCTTTAAATGTCATCTAAGACGTTTTTTTTTTCGAACTAAGTCTATGAGTTTCCATGGGAATAAATCAGCATTGGAGACTTAGTATATAATACATCAGAAATAAAACACCGACGTCGTGACGAAAGAAATTCGAAACTACTAATAAAATTCCAGGCTATTTGCCGGGGCTAGAACGCGACTCGGTACCGTCTTAAGAACTTCGATGCCGTTCGCCGACTAAGGAAGCAAAGTTATGTGGAAGTTAAACAAATAAACGGAGACTACGCAGGGCTTGCCTTTCCTGTCTTCGAGTACTTTTCAGCCTCTCGGCCGATTCATCAGCGTTTCCTCTTCCCGGGCAACACGAAGGGAGAAAATAGGTAGGATAGTCGCGAACTCCTGGAAGGTCGGTCGTTGAAACTGCTCCTACGTCAGAGGAAGTGGAGAAGAGGAAGGCCTAGATCGACCAAGGTGACTAGTTAAGCGATGGATGCCATGCCGAGTGTTTTTAAGGGTTTCCGAGAGTGGGCCGGTCTTAATCCCGGTTAGGCGCCGCGGCCATTAAGCCCTCTCAAGTTGTCTCCGAACCGGAATAGACCTACATTTTCAAGTGGCCCCGGTAGGCCGGCTTGGGTCGAATTAGCTGCCTCGTTATGAGTGACTACCGAGCGAGTTATTCGGCACTCGGCATGGATTTAATAAAGCAAGAGCTATAGGGTCGTTAATTCGACTAATTGTAAGTTTCATTTTAATTCCTCGACGTTATACGCACGCGGAACGCGTCTTAAAAACTCCCGCGTTTACCCGGATAAATCTTCAAAAATTTCAGTCCAAGAGTTTTAATTACAAGAACCACACGGCGTGAACCTGATTAAGGTACTTCCGTCGCACTGAGAAACAGGACAGCTGTTAATCTACCTACCAAGTTTTGGTATGACGTATGCCTTGTTCGGAACAGCCGGTAATTCTCAACACTTAGAGCGCAATATGCTTTTCACCATTAAAGTTAATCGTAATAAACCATCGCGTCGACAGCGTGAATTGATACGTGATTCCGTTCGAAAACTCGGACGTTGTGTACCGCGTACAAAGTTGAAAAGTTTCATTACTCGACTTGAAAAACAAATAAAGAAATCACACGATTACGGTGTCGCTGGAGCAGTGAAAACGGCGTTGTTTTCGGAACATCAATCATCTGAAATACCGTTGAGTTGGGATTAAAGTATTGATGCGCCTATACATTTTCTGCTACTGTTGACAAGATAATAATTAACAGCATACTGCGTTGAGGGAAAAAATTTAAAACTCTTTAAACAATTTTTTGCTCACTCATAAATTCGTTCATAAATAGTGAATATCGTGGGAAAAACTTGAACATTCTCAAACCTGAAGAAATGGAGATCAATATCAGTGAATCAATCAACAATTGTTGAAAACAACAAATCTGAGCAGCAACAGCCCTAAAAAAATCACGGAAATATTATTGATGTTTTTTCAAGCATTGCTTTCAACTCACAAGAAAATTGATATCATCCATCAACCAAACATTTCATGGCAATTCGAAGTCTATGTAGATATCAGAGATAAGAATCATAATTTCATTTATTAAGTCTGAAAAATTCAATTTTGTTTTTAATGTACCGACTCTGACGGTGAGACTTTCTTGATAAATGTATGAAAACACCGTGACGTGAGTTCGAAATGATCCGAACGTACCCCGCGCAACATCTAAGATATCAGTAACGCTTCGAGTGTAAGGGATAGGTACGAAATTGAGCACAAGGATATTATATAACGGTTCGATTCAGCAAGTTTGAAACTGTATAGGTACCCCCACTGAGCATTGCAGTATCTACTGCTAGCTTTAGATTGCAGCCAGTATTACGTGTAGGTAAATGCTCATCTCCTAAGGGTCCAACGCCTCCAAGATATGGATTTTGCAGAGTGAGGATACGACGATATCGAATACTGGGATTGCCTCGACGCACTGCCGTCCTATAATATCGGATACAAATAACAAGATTTTTTCCTGACGCGATTGAAAACAAGGACAGCTTGTCTTTTCCCTGGAAGCAGTTCACCGAAGATACCGGATACATTTTTCTCACCCATGACTATTTTATTCTCATTCGAACAGCTGCATGAAATTCAAAAGAACCTAAATCCAGAAATATTGTTACAGATTTATCACCAAGACTTAAATTGCATGTGAGCCTGATTCATTCCCTCATACCTTTTCAAATCGTTGAGTATTTTCCAAGTGCAGATAATCCGGGGTTATGTATGAATGTTTTCAACTCACGAAGGAAAGCGAGAAACGATGAGAGACCAACAGCTCTATATCAGGCTTCTGAATATCCGCATAATTGATTCGTTCGACCGTGTGAACAAATAAACGTTCTTCAATGTAAAAACTTTTGGGAGGGAAGGATGATGAACCACTTCATCCTCTCGCGGCGTTGAATACGTATGACGGAATGACGATGAGCTTCATCCGAAAGGCAAACGGCTTTTTTCTCATCTCACAAGCCCTCCCCTTCCGTTTGCCGATATCCACGCCAGCAACCTGAATACCCTCAGAGGGCAGCGCGGCTTTATTAACAATTGCAAAAATCGTCACGTTCAGCGGTGCGACAGTAGAATAAAATGTTTAATCTCGTGCAGAGAGAGAGAGGCAAAAAAATGCTTCGTCCGTAAAGCTTTGCTCAAAGTTGGAGAGAGAGAGAGAGAGAGAGAGGGGGAGAAAAAAAGAAAGAAAAAAAGGGCGTGTGAAACGAGATGAAACAGTGACGGCGAAAACCGGGGTTAATACCGTTTTCCATAACGGGGGCGTGTGTTTTCCGTCTGTGTCAGCTGTCATACGATTCGTACGGAGTCGGGATGAATGGAACAGAAAAATGAAACAAAAAAAAAAAAACGACAGGCATTCAGGCGCGAGGCGTTATTAGCGCCTCGTTCTCATGCCTGCGCAGTTCAATGGGAGGAGGAGGAGAACTAATTGTAAGTACGGGTTTTAACTCAATTTTTGGCGATTCGACAAGAGCGATGGGAAACCTCCTTCACAATGGTTGAAAAATCTGTTTCAATATGATCGGTACTTTGACAAGATATTGTCTCACAGTTTCACTTGGCTCTTTCAAGTTTCTTAATTCGCGTTCCGTTCTTATTGTATACCTACGTACAATAAGCGAGAACTAAAGCTTAACGCGCCTTTGTTTCCCGCTGAAAAAAAGAGCAGGAGTTCGTTCAACATGCGTCAAGTTCCCTCATTTTTACTTCCCTCTTCGTTCTTCTGTTTTCAAATTTGTTGTTTATAGCTGAAAGAGATACGAGATGATGGATCACGTCGTATTGATCGCTCCTTCAAATCAAGGGTGGTTCCAAAAAATCGCGCTTAATTGACGAACAGATGGTCACAGCCTTTGCAGAGGTTCTTGGGTTATTAAGATTAACAATATCATGTTAGAAGTATTGAACTTAACTCTGGATACGCTTGAGTGAGAATTTATTTCCGATTATATGATTCTCGTAGTGTTCGACTAAATCGAACAGCCAAATCTTGCGGTTCAAATAATTGCCATTGATCATTTTAAATGCTCGTAAAAAAACCTAGAAGTTTGAAGTTTATCAATTTTATGGTACACAATTTTGTATTTATGTAGAGGTAGCGAAACGTGTTGGTAATGGATGAATGTAACAGAAATTTCAAAGTGAAATTGAACCCTATAAGTGTTTGAACTAAAACATTTTCCAAGAATTTCAGTCAGAACGTGGAAACCGGTAAAACGTAACGAATATTGGCCAACTTATACATGTTACAGCATCTCCTTGCTGGATTTTTGTATTTTTTTTTTTTTTTTCTTGTGCCCTACTTTTTTTTTGTTTTTTCATCTACCACGCAACAAGATCTGGGCGAGAAAAAAATATCTTGCAGCAAATTTTTCAACCCCCCAGCCGCGGTATCTCCGGCACAGCTTTTACGAATATTATGTGTCAGGCTGTGAGTGAATCATATAACTAAATGCTCGCATCTCGTTAGCGCAGGTTTACCTTTTCACTTAATAAAAATTTGGTCAAAAAGGCCGGCGATATTTCGCGATAACGTGGACTGTTCCGTGCCAATAAGTATCGGCGATTGAAAATGACGCGGTGAATAGCGAGTTAATTAAGACGCTTTAATTAAAGCTTGGCAAAGCTGAAAAGTAAGTAATTGGAAAAAGTCAAACCCTACTTTCAGCCTATACTTTTTAATTTTATCGCAGGAACAAATAATGCTTCGTTTCTATACAACGATAGTATTTTTCGTTATTTTCTTTCATCTCGTTTCCCTCCTCAGTGTTACGTCACTCGCAAAATTCCAGGCAACTGGTACCCTACTGAAGTCATTTTGCGGAAAAAAATACGTAAATTTCATTTAACCGCGTAAAGAATCTCGATGTGAGCATAAACGGATCACAGCGCGATACGCGTTGGTATTTGTGGGGTGAGCTCGGAGCACCGTGATTCTATAGCCACCGCCGTTATCCTTCGTCCAGGAAATCCCAGTGCTAAGGATTATGAATGGTGGGAATGCGAATGCGAATGCGAATGTGGAAAAAAAAAATTTAGACAAAGGACAAACAGAGATTATTGCCTTTCACCTCAGGAATTTCATTTGTGCAAAGGAGACTGGTCGGAAATAGCTGAAATTCCGCAACTAGTTCAATTTACACACGTGGCCGCCGCAGGAGTAGAACGAAAATATTATCCAAC
The DNA here is from genome assembly GCF_021901495.1 of Neodiprion virginianus. Taxonomy (NCBI): domain Eukaryota; kingdom Metazoa; phylum Arthropoda; class Insecta; order Hymenoptera; family Diprionidae; genus Neodiprion; species Neodiprion virginianus. The sequence goes on along the minus strand of NC_060877.1, from coordinate 10,877,406 downwards.
TCGCTGTCACTCACAATCAGCTTGAACACAAAATTATTCAATTTTCAATTTTTAGTCACCACCGACGTATTGGAGACAAGAAAGAACCGAATGAAAGCATAATTATTTCGTTACGATTTCGAAACGATGATTTCAGCAGACTATTCTGTTTCATAATTTTTCAAATTTCTGAAATATTTCACTGCCAAGTTAAGCGAAAGATCATTACGATTAACGGAACCATTGTATGTCCAGAATCATTTTCACCGGTCATTGCGTTTTCGATAATTCTTAATTCAGAGAGTAAATACTCGCTCGAAGAAAAATGATATTCCATCTGTTTTTGTATGAAAAATTTGTTTCTACAAACCATCTAATAAAACTTCTTGGTCGTTTGATCGTCACGTAATAAAACCACCGTTTGACTGCATATTTCAAATATTTCTCATACCTGGAACGGCAGATACTAGGTCGATTAAAATAAATACCGTGAATATTGCTATCGAAACATCCAATATATCGCGAGTATACATCAGGCAGGTATACGAAAAAGTGTTAACTTCACCGAAATGTTTTTCTTCAAAGTTGAAACTCTACGATGTATCTACGGTCGCCGACGCTGTATATCGATCGAACAAATATCCGAGTGAACGATTTCTTGTTACCGGATACATCGAACGATAAATTTTCCATCGTGATGATAAATTACACCGCGTTGTATTGTGAGGGAAGATGAGAAGTGGCCAATCGTGTAATCTGTAGCGATGATCACCCCGATTGTCATTAGCCTACCACGTTTCTCTTTGTCAAGAAATAACAGCATAGGATTACCAACGCGAGATACAATCCGGCTTTGGGTACTTTAGATCCACGTGATACTCTGGTTCGAAATACATCATCTCAAGAAATTTGACGAAACACCTTGGGGGCCCGATTGTATGGGAGGTAGAAGTAACCCCGAACCAACAAATGAACTCCAAAAGGTAACGGAATGAAAGATTCATGTCTGTAGGCGATGGCCTCGTTACTGACAAAGCATTCATGCTATATTTTAGCCTTCCGTCAGAGTGGAAGAGTAATTCTTCTTTTTTTTTCTCCCCCTCACGAGGCTCAAGTACGACGTTTAGATAGGAAGACCATCGAAGGCTTGGTGTAGATATCCTACATCGATGAACCACTTTCAGGAAGGATCAGCGAGGTCGTAAACGGTTTGTTCCCATCGGTAACGGGAATAACGAGATAACAGCGGGATAAAACTGATAAGAAAAAGAGGCCCTACTTTTTGAGGACCTCTTCTGACAACCGCTATGACGATAACCGATCGGTGATTGGCCAACTGCTACACGTGCGAATCTCGGCTCTCCCATGAAATGAGGTGTTTGTCCGAATATTGCGGTATTCGGACGACATTGGTACCACGCGGTGCAGTTTCCACGAGGTATTGTCCACCGATAAAATAAGGCATCCGTGAGAGTTTGAAAGTGACAATAAATTACACCAGATCTCGCTAAACTTTATCACGGACGCGAGCACCACACTCTGGCAGATCACGTACACTGTTAAAGGGTTTCAGAGCGGGACTGGTCCGAAGTTTAAAGAGAATGAATCGTTCGCTCTGCCAATCAAAGTTTCCAACGATACCTGGAGACCATTTGAACTCAAGGTGGTCATGTCCCGTGAACAACTTCCGTTCCTCGGTCCAAAATTACTTCCTGGGTATCACCCGCGAGTTTCTTGCCCCCGGGCAGGCTTCCACAGACGCCGGTATCTCTCTCTTTAAGCGTGAACGACCCGGTGACACCGTGGTCTTCAGACAGCAGCCTCCCTGCACCCAGGGACTCGGGTGCCATGGGAACGGGACCAGCGATGAATATATCACAAGTGTTTAAATGCTCGTTACTTTGTCCCAGCTCAACTTTTCGCTAGGGTAAAACTTTCGGAATGGGAACCGGATCTGGACCACTGTCCAAATGTCAAACGCTCTGCGGTCGCTCGTCTGATCATTCGATTATAGCGCGCCACCACCGGCGGAATTTCTGTAATGCTTTGATGACAAATTGAATACTTTCACGTCGAAATATTTACGCTAAAGGTATACGTGCCACTGTTGTATCGCTCATACCGCTGACCACGAGTATTTCATTTTACCTACAACAGCCGAATGCGTGGTTAGCACTGATTTTCTACCGGACGTTGGGAAAAAGTTTGTTAGAGTCAAAAGGTAAGAGGTGCGCCGAACCTGTCCACCTCAATTTTCGGTGTTATTTATACTTAGGGTTGACAGTATTTTATCACGGATAGCCCTCTCACCCTCCACCCAGCTTTTGGTGAACTCCCTACTCCGTTAGTCACACGCCCGTCATCCGGTTATCGTGCACTATATACAATACAAAAAACGTATCCCTACTCGGTTAAGTGCGAGATAAGCACCCGCAACGTGCTTGTCATTCTAGTTGCGGTAGTATTATCATTTTTAGTCCATCTACCAAAACTTATGCGATCGTTTTACCAGATACAAGGTATGTTCCGGAATGCCCAGGGCTTCATCAGCTGTGGATTGTTTGATTAAGCCAACGAATCGGCGTTATATTCATCCAACCTCTGTGTGCTGATCATTAGTACCTGGTATCTCTGAAAATGTAGGAAATTGACATTTCGGAGTATCATGGCGTATCGCGTTGTGCTCAAATATTGTCAGTCCCTAGTTTATTTCGTTTTTCTTCCGATGTAATCTTTCCTGACCTTCCGTTCAAGAAAATAAAAAATTTCCTCCGGGACCATTTGTACCTACAGTAAAATCAAGAGTTAGCATGAGTTGCTCGTGTACAATTCAGAGACTCTTCCAGTCATCGGAAATTTACAACCGTTGCTTAGACACGGCGAGTCACAACCGTGAGGCAAACGGGACATGAAGTCACCGCGTGTACCTTGGACACGGGAATATGCTCGTCTGGTTCCCCTGCCGTGTCGCGTGCAGGACATCGGTTTCACCTGGTGAAGCACGCCGGATTCCTGCCACACTCTGACACAATTAATGGTCTGAAACCCACGCGCTGGAGCGTCGTTTGCGGGATAATAGATGCATGCTATATACAGCCTTCGGCGTGTATGGGTGGTCTGATGCAGGAAGGATGGCATTACCGAGCAGCGTCGATTAAGCCCTGCGACAGACTTGTGGCTCTCTAGAGAAGGAGCTAGCCGAGGTAAGGGTCGTTCCATGTCCGGATTAAATTGGTGTATTACTTTAACAGTGAGTGTAGAATCATTACTGGAATGCTTATTATGCGATCATCTAAGCTTGGGTTTCATTCACCCTTTTTATTTCCTAAATAAATTATATAAATAAATAAGATAAATTTTGCTTCACTTTGACCTTCTTGAACTTTGTGTTACGTACGATAAGTACTGGGTATAGACTTTGGTTCATCTGTTTCACCTACACTGCTTTTAAGCAGCACTAAATCAACGTTATCGTAGTAGGTAGAAGTAGTATAAAGCCTCGTAACGTTTACCTGAGATCATTTAGGATGATCAACTTATCACGGTACGTATGTATGTACCTACAAAATCAGATTTTTAAACTTGAAAGAAAATTCATCAGCTACGCGTCCGCTGTGTCACCGTGTTTGTGGAGGTATTTCAAAGGGAAATTGAATCATGGAATTAAACATCACTCCACCCGCATCGTTATCCAACACCTGCTGGAGTGATGCGGAAAATTATACAACGGATATTATGATTGTCCGATATTGGGTTTTGCAAGCTTGAGTGGCTTCTGGGAAATTCTTAATGTCTGAATATCGGTGTCTCATTGATATAAAGGGTGTAGAAAATGAGTTTTCGATGCTGATTATGTCGAAATCTTCTTCAACTCAAAAATAAACTTGAGTCCCCTGTTACCAATTTATTCAACTAATTATCCAGCTGATATCGAACACTTGCGCAAATTCAGAAGACTCTCTCTCTTCCACAAATCGGATGTCAAAATAAGTATGAGTTAAATTACACGATGAATTCAAAGCCCTGTATTTCATGCGAAACATATTAATACAATATTGTTCGTATTTTCTTCGACAGCACTTTTCTTCAAGCGCAAACCACGATCAGGTTCATCGTCACGCCTGCATCGATTCAGTTCAAGATTATGCAGAGTATGCTAGTATTTTTCAATCATCTAATAATCCGACTGACAAATATTTGCGAGAACTTTTGCTGACGGTATGGCATCACGTGTAACTCTCGTCAGTTTACTTAGGCAAAAAGTTTACCAAGTTTTCTGCGGATATCCGGTGAAACGCGGAGGACCGTTCCAAAGTTGAACAACGCCAAATTATACGGAAACTTGAGGGAATTCGACAGACACCTCGAAAATCACGAGGGTGGGGGGGGGGGGGGGGGGGGGCACAGATGCTGTGACACATCGAGGGACAAGCTCGGACCAGAAACAACTACCCCCAACTATGTCAAACATCTTCCCCGTCGATTCTGCCGGTAAGCGAAGAAGATCACAGCGAATAAATAAAAGCATGTCAGAATAATATTGAGCGAGAAAGCTTTCACCAGGTTTTATTTGGGTACCTTTGTTTGCTCTTTCGAGTACAGATATACGTGTAAATGACCCCATGAGATGTCGTAGATAAACAACCTGAAAAATGTTTATTTTTCATATCAGCGACGTTGTTTTGCTCGTGAATAGATATCAAATCAAATACTCTGAAAACACAGTGATCAACTCTACTTGAGAGATTTTCTGCCGATTTTCGGTAAAGCGTCTCATCTGCCGGGATTTGTGACATTATTTTAAAGACCAGTCGAAATTCTAAGAAGTCGTTTTCTAATGTGTCAAGTACCTTTGTTACTACACTTTAGGTATATTTTTTTGGATACGAGGGTTGTGCAATTGATCGATTAGTCGTAGAGTTCGATTCGTTGACTTTTCGATTAATCGGCTTTTTTGGTGTTCAATAGTTCTTTCGATTAATCGATTGATTTGAAGAACAATCAATCAAAGTCTACGATCAATCGATGAATCGCGCAACTTCAGTAGATACCCTAGAATGCAGGTTTTTAAAAATTCATAGTGACGATACTTCACATGTATTTTCGCATTTATATTCACAGATATAACCAGCATAAAATATGCTTCTGCATAACAGCAGATTAATTTCTTTATATATCTATAAAATATTACACTAAGAATATCACTGAAAATAAAGTTCTACTGCAATCGTTGTCAAAAGTTTAGGAAAATCGTAATTTCCGGCACGTAATTCAATCCATGTACTAACGTACAAGAAGGCAGTTAAAGCGGCTAGTCGAGGGTGAGTTCGGGGCGTGGAAAGGGGTGTAATTTCAGGGGATCTCGTTGTGTAACGAGAGAAATGACGGCACGGGGATTGCAGGTGTGGATTCTAGACTTTCTTTAGGCAAAGTAACATTACGCTACAAATTTATCGTCCCGTACTTTGTGAAAGCACGAGCAAGCGCAGCCGAGACCAGGGTTTTTTTCTTTCAAGTAAAATATGACTCGATTAGCGTTTAATAAATCCAAGGGTATAATAAATTGACGGAAAAAGTCTCGGACTATCAGTTAACAGTTCAAACAGTTTTTAATTTTGAACGCTCAAGTTGTTCCACCGATCAAAATACGTACAGCTAAAATATGCTAATAAAAAATGTACGCAGACAACTTTTTCGGGGGAATTTTTCCCTCTCGCCAAAACGCTCTATTCGTCGTTAAAGTATGTGAAAACCCGCGAATAATTTCACCAAAGTTCATCAATTAATGGCTGCTCCGTTGTGGAAACTTTTTTTTACTTCACCGTTGCACATGTGAGAAATTCGATCGTTAACCTACCATCAATCATTCTGCCAGAGGGCGATAGGGAAACACAACAACCAAGAAGAAAACTTAACGAGTGAACGATAGCTTAGTTATACATATATCTATATATACATATAATGATCGCGAACGTGATTTGGCCAAGTGTCCGAAAGTCTGGAAGGTTAAGAAAAGATATTTCCCCCAAGATCTTTTTCGCCCCTCAACTACAGACGTAGAAAAATAAGAATTGCAGAGTTGATCCGTCCCTTTTAGGAGGCTATTACAAAATTTTTTACGGAGATCAATCGATGTAATCGATCAAGTTTAATATGTGACGATACAATTTTGCGACACGCGAATGATTACTTTGAAGTGCCGAGTATAAAATATGCGGCTTTTGATGTATGGGTAAAAAATGATACATGATAAAATAAATTGAATTAGTTTTCCACCAGATCTTGGCTTGGCAAAATTTTCTTTCGCCTTTGCGGTTCGCCGAGGTTTCCATAAACACTGAGCTACGCGACGAGAGCAGATCAAATGAGGATAAAAAGCTGTGTAACCACGCCAAATGAACCAACGTCTGTCTGTGTTAGGCGAAATCCCTCGTGTAAAACATATTCACTGTAAAATCAGACGAAAACTTACACGAGGAAAACCTTAAGGCTGTAAAAAAAGCTGTATTTTTTGTCTCGATCACAGCCTCGAAAATTTACGACGAAATCCCCCGTTGCCATTTTTCCCTCTCACCCCGGAGAATTTTCCATGTTAATAAAGCCTCGTTGCGTACGGCTGTACTGTGAACTACAAACATTCTCGAAGAGAAAATTCGAGTGGTTTTACCTCTGTAATTACTTCTAGCAAGTCGTTTAAAAAAATAAATTCCTCACGGTCTACGTAAATGAAAATTGTAAAAGAGGTGCCGGCGCTTCAGGAACTAAACGAGATTCCATTAATGCGCCAGTTATCGGGTCGGGATGAAACGCTACCCATAAGTCATGCGCCTGGCGATACGATGATGATTATTGGCAGGGAAAAAGCTGCTGCGGAGCCGTAAAAGTGGTGAGTAACGTTTCGGCGTGAGATATCCGTGCGAATTGATTCACGTGCGGCGCAATTGAATCGAGGAGCCCCGGGCCATCCATCCAACGGGATGTTGATGATCCTGTTTCCAGTTTTCGCGCGAGTCGAAACCTTTCCAACGCGATAATCCCGCTTTCGGAACGAAAGGATAATTCAACTCTTCGATGACACATGAAAGCCTAGGTTCCAATTCATCCAAAAAGCATACCTTGTACGTAATGTAAATCTATAAATCAGCGGGTCAAAAAGTCCCAAATGACTTGAGGAATATTTTCCGTCTTTCTCATTAACCAATTTTCCTCATCTTATTCTCAAATTTCTCATCATTGCCAAGTTTTTCCGTTTTTCCGTTTATCCGTTTTTCGCATACTACAACGCTTTCCGACTGGATTCTCACACACCGCAAAAAATCGAAACTTGTCGGTTGACTAGCCGGCGGCGAGATCTAGGGGTTGAAAATTACGACCATTTCCTATTTCGGGGCTTTCCTTGATACAGCTGATGAAATTGGGCAAAGTAACGTGTAGCCGTTCCGCGATACCTCGTTTCCTTTGGAAAAGTTCGAGACCCTCCAGCGCTTCCAATTCAGTTTACTCCGCAGTCTCGGATTAGACCAACGCGACTCCTCGCTGATGTTCCCGGAAATTGAATAATTGAAAATTTTAGATGGTCAGTAACCGCTTGCTATTACTCTTTCCACAGGCCAAATGTTTCAACGATGTGAAAAAACTGCGATGTTTCTCCGTACTTCAGCCTAGTTTTATCACCGGCCATCCATTCTTTACGGACCCTTTGTAATCCCACGTTTTTACGGTCATATACGACGGATATACGAGGTATACGTGTGACCGATAACCTGAGTATGAATTATTTAAACCTTCGTACCAACGATCATCCGCGTACCGATCCTTCTCGTATAAATGCAACAAAGTTTTATTCCCGCATTACTGATTCTACGAGCATTTGGTTCGTAGCAAAACCACATTTCGACGTGAAAACAATTTTACTACTTCAAAGATTGAAATGTCAATGAAGAATTATTGGCCAATCAATTACCATATTGGTTGGAAGACCGCGAAATTTCACGTTCGTTTCAATGTATCGAATATATTCATCTAGAGTACAATTATTTAATTACGATACAAAACGTAGAGGAAATTTGGTCAATTTTTAATTGCAGAAAATTTATCGTCATGTACGATTATCACGTAACGAGCATATGAAATATTGTTGTAAATAGATCTGTTACTGCATTAATAGTCAGAAAAAAAAATGCCTTGACCATGATTCATGAGTTGTATAAGATAATATAATTTCATTTAACTGGAAAAAACTTCATTTCACAAAAATAATTCAATGCATCAAATAATATCTTGCGATAGATCAAACTTTCATAAAATTATTTTATACAACGGTGTTTGTTGAATAATATCTTCAACGCCATTGGAACAAATAATTTTATAACATCGGTAAACCTCGTTTCAATTTGAGAAAATAATTCTACTACTTCGTAGGTCGAGACTAGCGAGCAATTTCTACAAGGCAAACGGCAGTGCGTATTTCCTTGAATTAAATGCGATTGATGTTACATTTCATAACGAGTATCGATAAGGTGTTTTGACGATACATCAGGTTCAACGCGCGAGTCAAAAACCCTTATCAATACGAGTTTCGACCCGTTAATTTTTATCACGAGAGCCAAGAAATCGTGACAAATCGACGATTTTGAAGTTGGGATGCTAAAAAGAAATATACTCTCCCCGAGGCGTCTCCTAATAAGAGTTTCGCGTCATCTCGACACTTTCCGCATACAACGCACCAAACCCCGCGTTACCTCTGGCGTAAATTCGAAATCGGCTTGATTAGTACACGGTCACCTCGAGCCATTCAAAGAGCGAAGACTCGGGCAACCATTCGTGTCCTGACTCTTGGTTATCTCACTCGATTACGCCGGCAGCCGTGGCCCTCGTCCCGATGAAAGCCAGAGGACTTAACGGCCGTTCCGTCAGAGACGTGAAATCATCCCCCGAAGAGGCACTGAACCACCCTCGTAACCAAGGGTGATAATTTTTCGCAGCAAGTGCATGCGGCGATACCTCGGACGGGAATTAAAGCAGACGTCGACTTACTCGAGAGAAAGAGATCCTGAAGGGCCTGGGCAGCCTGGCAGAGAAGTGCCCACGTCTCGGGGGCGGCCAGCCCGGCACCTCTCAGGACAAGCACGTCTCCAGCCAAAACGGCGAGAGCCTCTCCGCCGCCCGTTTCCGTCGGCGTCGGCGTCGGTGTAGGCATCCTAAAACAAACGAGGAACAACCAGGTATTAACTTTGCCGCGTTCAATCTCGCTAATTGAAACCATGGAAATTGCTTTTTTCAAATTTGCTGGTGATTACACAGGCCCACAAAAAAAAAAAAGTGTCTCAACTCGGCATGCCAAACATGTTTTCTCACGTGGGTACTTTTTATCGCTGAATCCGAATCTGAAGTCTTTCGGGCCGATTTTCAGTAAATGACGTATTCGTATATTGGGTATCTGAAATTTTAATTTTTGAAATCCGGAAATCCCCTCTACTCGCGTTTCGCATGCGTTTTGAATTAAAGGCTTCTTTGTATTTAGTTCCCTATATTTTCAGATTCCGTTTCCTCTCTGCAACGGACAAAATATTTTTGAAAACCTCGAAGCCCCTCTAAAGTACTCTGAATAGAGAACCCAGAACAAAAATGGACAAAAGGTCTGTTTCCAAAAATCGGATAGCCAAGTTCTTCGACCCAATAAAATTCTGCATTTCGTTAAAACACAACAGCGAGAGTTCTTGGACCATCGATATCACGAGTGGAACGAAAGCTCCCTCAATAATCCTGGATTCGAATTCTAATTAAGCTTGGTCCCCATCCCCCAGAACAATAACAAGCTACGTAACGCGAGTCGTTTGATTTCTCTGTCCTTTATACACCTTCGTACAAAGTGAGCGAGTATATGTGCATATCAAGCACTGCCCAAATCTGTGTTATACCTGATCGTGTAAGCCGGTTATATCTAGTCGCGTTCAACAATCGTCCTCGCAAACAGAACCGCAGGACAACGGTACGCCCTCCAGTGGGACCTCTGTTTTGCTGACGTCATACGTCACCGTAGTATCTTCTCTGGTGTTCACGGGGTGCGTATAGTCGATCGAAAAAGTTACCGCATTAGAACATCTTCGCTATTTCAACCAGGTTTGGAAAGAATGACCCCACAGGGTCTAGAAAGATGATCGAAACACTCAGATTTTCCATGAGATTAAAGGTTGACTTTGGATTTTCAGGTTTAATTTCGATGATTGTTTGATGTGTATTTCTTTTTTTCTGTCTTGTAACTAAACTAAAGACAATTTCTTTCGAGTTTTGTGTCAAGTTGATTCTGAATTTCTCTCTGCGACAAATTCAACCCAATAAATAGACTGTATGTATTGTAAACTAAAACGAGTTTTCGTTTTCACGTTTTGTTTAAATAGAAGTTCGTTGGAATAAATCAATTGCCCAAGCAATTAGCGTACAAGATGTTTGGAAACAAATCTTGAAAGAGAAAATACACTTAAGATTTCGAAAAAAATACTAAACCTGATACACTGTGCATAAAGAAATGTCTAGAATGTGGTTGTACATAGAATGTGACAATGATTGATCATGCGGTTAAACTTTTCCGAAACTTCGTAGGTATAAACAAAATTCTGACAGTCTGCAATAAACGTGAGCCGAGATAGGTAGACAAAACCTAGCAGGATACTAACAGTGAAATGGTGAAATTTGAAACTATCGATGGATCTTTCTTGGATGAGAAAGCCGTCATATCGAGTTTAGGGCGTGATAGTCAACCCGGATGTGGGCGAGCTCGCGAAATAGAATCGTAATTTGACAGCTGAAGGATTAACGCGTGAGGATATCTCTCACACTGTACGGCGAAATGTGGAAAGCGAGTGAAACAGTCAGCGCCGAATGGATATCGAAATATCACTCGTTCGCTCTCAGCTACGCAGTTGTCAAATCGACACCGTCATGAGGCCGATACGCCCACAAGTTTTGTCACAAACGTGCCTTTCTCGCGAATTTCAACCTCAGCAAAAATCACCCTTCCCTCATTGTCACGAGGAGACAGTTCCTCTATAAGTGTTTTAACGACCTACGAAATCCAAATTTTTTAGAACGTAGAAAAAGCTTCAAACGATCTTCAAAACACTGGTTCTCGCAAAAAAAGCTCAAATAACCGACAATATAAGCGTCACTTTAGTCTACCCATCCCTAGTATGACCAATAACCGAGAGTTTCGTTCTGATCATTTCATGTGAAACTCCACAAAACCTAGTGTGGTTACTGTGGATTTTTGACTCTTGTAAAATAATGTCGACGCAAGTTTATAACGTGGACTCGAAACTTCACTTGAAGATGGTGCTTGAATATTTTCAATATTGCCAAATATCCTTCAAATCGGTGAACTGGAACCGAACCTTCCGAAGTCCTCTACAGTCTTTTGAATTGTTCTCAAATCATTAAAGATCCCCAATATCCCGGTATCTCTAGATCACCTCTAACGTATACACCAATCCTCAGTTTTCATTCCCTGGGGATGTCCGTCCCGGAACCCATGATACCTACTTTGCAATCTACCACGAAGTTACAGTTCGTACCAACAAGTCCAAGTTCTAACATTGTTTCGCTAACGCCTAAATAGAAGATGTCACTCAACTGTCAGTGTCGGTTCTCTTTCTGGTTGATATCAACGTCTCAGCCAGTCCATCAAAATGTGGGACAAAAGTTTGAGAGCGAGCTGCTCGTCCATGAAAGTGCTGCAGTTCGACCGAGAGGAGAGGAGAGGAGGGATCGAGAAATGGAGGGCAAAACTCGAAGCTTTAAGCTCAACTATTTCCATAGTTCCCTCACCCCTCAGGAACAGAGTTCTTACACCCGACCGCCTCTCAAATAACTTTTCCACAGCCAGCAAACCGCTGCCGAGAACCGCGGGATAATGTGTCATAACTGTCGTCGAAATTCCGAGCTTTGACGGACAAATGACGCAAGTAAACCGTACAATTAGGCGCCACTTTGTACGGTGGCACTTCGTTTGATCCAGCAAAAAGCATTGCTGACCATGCTTCATTAGTGTACGCCGTTATACCGGACTTACCGCCGTCGTTTGTAAAGCGAAGATAAGCGCCTCAGATTGGCGTCGAAGGCAGTCTGATCAGAAGGATTAAATTGGAATAGGAAAGACGATTCAAAGGAATACTTAAAAAAGCATCACTCAGTTTGATTGAGTTTAGTTTAATTCAAAGGATAGTCATCGATTGGTAACAACCTAAGATTTCTTACGTGTGTTTCAAACGATTTGTGATGATATGGTCAGTGAGAAAAATGAACCCAGAAACATTAAAATCGGATGAAAAACGCCATAGTTGAAGCATTTTCAACATTCTGATAATGAACCTTTTCAAATATTGCTAATATTTGAGTTTGTGTCGTTGGAACGTGCTCAAATCAACTATCTATTAATAGTAGGATATTATTTTATTCGTGTTCACCGTCACTGGTACAAATAACATAGCTTGAGATTTGATAAACGGTTTTTGTTTTCTCTTTTCATAAATTTTGTTTCAGACGCGATGCGACCGATTAACTCCTCAATCTGAACCGGATAAACTCGAGCCGATTCAAACTCCGAACCATTAGTTTTAAAATTTTTCTATTCCGCCATGATCCCTCTCCAAACTCGGCGATCTATTCTGACAGTATCGCAATTCGCGTCGCACACGAGCACATCTCACCCTTTGCCGTTGAGCTGAATCGTTGAAGAATACCGAGAAGGCAGAGAGGCAAGTAGCAGATAAGTGAAATGGACCCATCCAGAAAGGTTGGGGGTAGTCGACTCGGGTCGGAAGATGAATTTAATACTTTCAGAGCACTTCGGAAGTGGGCGGCGGCAACGATCAAGCCTTCGCTCCCAGATGCACGTGCGGCGAACACGAACCACGTACATCCATGTTTACACGGGGGTTTTGGAGGCGTGGGTGTTAGGAAGACCCCGACTATACCCCCATCCACTTCCTTGATCGGATTCTCACCGCGAATCGATACGCCGTTACATGCAGGAATAAGAGTGCTCGGAATCTTTCCAGAGAGACTTTAAGCCCAATTTAGAGTTCGTGATGCACAGTCAGTGAAGGATGGAGGTCCTTCGAAATATAGGATACTAAGAGGGTAGTTGCGAAAGTTTCGTGAATTTTTTTAACGATTCTCGTACACTCGTATGGGTTAGAAATATAGAGACTAAGACACGACGTTTTTTGATGAACCGAAGTTCAGTGAAAAAAAATTAATCAAGGGGTATCCATTGAGGAACTCAATGGAACCTGATCCATCGAAGTTACAGACGTTCGATACAATTTTGGTGTTAATAACACGAAACAATAATACAATATTTTTTACATTACCAATAACCAAACTTTCCATTTATTCCAGTTTGCGGTATCCAATTTCTTTTATATTGAGAAGACATTTGTTTCAATCAAATTCAACCTAATTATCTTGATCTGAACTGATATATACTAATTGTTTCTATTCAACTGTTCTGCCCGAAAATTTCTAATCAACTTTCAAACAAACCGTAATACAATCATTTAAGAACACTTGTGATCAACCGAAGATCGCAGTTTTTATCTCGTTATAAAACTATCCTGACGAGAAAAATTCTTCAAACCATTTCAAAACGCGTTCACACCTTAAATTGGATCAATTATTGCTATTTGACCAGGATTATGTCTTAACAAGAATTACGATGTGAACAAACATCGGGGCAGCTGCCTTAATGGTTATTCGCAACTTTCTCTCGCTTAAATGAAACGTGACGGGTTGCGATAACGGTCGAGGTTTATGAGGGCCGATAAAAAATATATTTCTCATGCTTTTACGGGAGATACGTGATCGTTGAATGGAAAATTTGAAGGGCCTGAACCGCGGGCCGATTTCAAAAACGGAGTTAAAACGAGAACGTAGAACGGCATTAATGATTAATCAGATCCTGATGCTCCGTTGGATCTGTTAACGCTTTTTTTAAACACGTCCTACAGACATCAGTGATGAAATACACAATTATCAATAAAATCTGTGATAAAATGCCTGCAGGAATCGTCAGAAGTGTGATTCGCTCAATAATTTAAAGCTCTTTAGGGTGGCGCGTGTTTTTCTTTTTTTACTCATTCTTTCTTTCCTTCTCGCTTTTCTTCGCTTTATTTTTACTCGCCCATTCGAGTGGCGATTAGCATCTGTTCGTTATTACGAAGTTCAGGAGCCTCCGTCCTTTATCCGTAAATTAATATTCGTCTACTCTTTTAATCGAATCTTAAAAAAATTCTTATTAATATTCTTGAGAAGCAGTGGGGGTGAATCGAGAATTGATTACTCTTCGTCGTGTATAAACCACTCTCGTTACGCGATAATTGTCGAATTTAACAATTCGCTAGCGATTGCTAAATTCAAATCTGTCACGATCAGGCTTGCGATTCAAGAGGTACTTGTACGTTTCTACGTACAAAGCCGATCAGGGAAGAGATTTTGTTACGATGAATAAATATGTGCTTTCCGAAGAGATTGGAAAGTCTGTTCGAAAAGAAATCTAATACAGATATTTATTCAGGATGAAAATATCTCACTTCAGACAAAATAACATACTTTAGTTACAGCATACCTTTACCTGTTCTACAACAGACTATTTGTCTCGATTTCTTTCTCCAACCCAAATGGATCACGTTTCAATCCAATCATTGACTTTGATAATAAATCAATTCTTGGGGTCATGCGTCACGCTTGAAAGGACAAATTCCAATAAAATTCCTGATTTCAGAAAAACTGCAATTGCACAAAATCACTTTGAAAAAAGTAAGATCGAGATAGACAATTAAGTTATCAATATCCAGCCCGACAAGATACAACCGATCTAATTTCTTGTGGGTTTAAAGATCAATTTCTACACCACCTGCAAAATTTTTTTGAACGCGTCTGAAACCAAGGAATTAAACATTTTTAAATCCAGAAATCTTACACTGTTTGTACGACACAATACACAAAATATACATCACTCGTATCGAACGTCAAATATCTTTCAAAGAACCATCATTAACCGTATAAAAAATGTTTAATAAAAAAGCTTGGACGTCCTGTTTCAACTAATTGTAAGTTGAAATGGGAATTAAAATCACTACAAGTACTGCAAAATTAAATTTGCTACGTGGTTATAACTGCCAGTTACTGAAAAATAGAATAAGTACAATTTTCGTGCGTGCGAAATGAAAACTGATTGAACGAACTACATGAAGTTTTATCAGACGAACAATAATCCTTATTAGTACGTTCGGCTGACAAAAGCATTGAAAAATAAAAAAGTAAAATCTATTAGAACCGGACATTCGTAAGGAAATTTTTTTTTGTAACTAGAGCTGCGTGAGTAATCGCTTAATAATTTTCACTACGATTAATTGTCTCTCCGATCAATCGATTAATCGTTTAGTTGGTAAAGAACCGAATCAAAGTTAACAATTAACAGAATGATCGCACACCCCTAGTTGAACTGCCATTCATTAAAAAAGTTATCAATTTTCAACTTTACATAATACACTGAAGAATATACAGATTAAGTATCCCGACTTTGAGCATGTTAGAAAAGATGCACATAAACTGTTGGATGTAATAAACTAGCCAACGATGGTTAATTTATTTAGTCTGAATGAATTTGCTAGTTCCCTAACAAAGCGATGTAAAAGTGAAAATCTGTAACGTAACTCGTTGTAATTGTAATATTATTATAAACTCGAAGGTAACGCGATGTATTTCTTATGGCAACAGCCACGTTAAGCTCCTTTGTGCAACCAATTGTTTAAAATAAATAAATAATATCATACACTCAAAAAGTGGACGAGCGTGTAATCAATGATAGAAAAACAGCCGATTACACAGCCCCACAAAAGAATGTCTTGTCTGGCGTACTGGACCTACCACACCTGCATGTTTTTGAACATGCCGAGTCCAACTTTAGTCTCAGAATTCTTTCATCACTCTAACTTGCGCATCGAAAAATATTGCAATGTTCGAGGTCGATGAACGAATGTTTGAGGTAGAGGTACTCGAAATCCGGGGTCTGATGGACCAATTCTGACACCGAATTCGGATACAAAATGTTCAAAAACATATATACATAGTGATCTAATTCACAGAACCTTAAAAAGAATGAAGTACCCCATGGATAACTTAAAATCTGGGAGTGATGAAGCAATTTTTACACCAAATTCGGATTCAGAATGTCCAAAAACCTTATGACATAGTGGTCTAATTCCATCGGACCAGACCATTATTTAAAAAAAAATTTTTTTCTTAGCTGTGCATTCGATTATTTAACTTCTATTGATTACATGTTTGTACACTTCTTGGGTGTACAAGTATACTTGAAAATTGACAACATTTCTAACGAACGGCGGTAATCATTGGAATAATCATTAATTCCGATCGACTGTTTTACCAACTAAAGTACCAACTAAGAAAAATCAACTTGAGTGCCTGTGCCTCATTTATTGACAAGGGACGTGGGGCACACATGCTGCCAAGAGATAATTCGAGGTGTAACGAAGCTGTCGCAATACGAACCTTAGACATCGTCGACTGGGGCATCAGATCGGTGGGTAGTTGTGACCGTGATGACCTCGTGGGGTGCGAGGACACGACGCCGTGCGCCTGGTAGATAGTAAACCAGACAGGAGACCCCGACGAGAAATAGGAAGAATAGGAACACCAAGTCGAACATCAAGAGCGAGTTCAAGGTCATTAGCTGCATCGTGCGGGAGCAACGTCGCTATGGACTGCTCGCCACACCATTACATCGAACCGTAACTCTTTAATCGCGGTCAATGTTCCAGCACCTTCCTCGTGTACCGGCTACCATTTCTGCTCAGAACGGAAACGAGGCTTTCGTAAGGATTTTCATCCCGTAAATTCGGACGGACGTATACTCGTCAGTCTGCTGGTCGTTTTGTAGAAACTTATCGGAGCTTTATTGACTTATAACTTATACGATATATTAAGTTTGACATTATGAAGAGAAAATAGAAGGCAAATCACTTTTAATCTCGACGAAAAATTAGCTTTATTTTTAACTGTTTTAAAGAAAATGTCACGGAGAAATAATTTTTGGATTCATTGCGAACGTGGTTGTCTAACAGCGCTTTCGATAATCGACTTAGAGCTTACGATTTGACTGCCATTCGAAAAAAAGAATCACCGTTCTTTATTTCATTCTCTGATACTTTGTCGGAGAGAAAAGCTTCGCCAAATTTATATCAGAGATGTATATCATCAATTTTTTTGCCGGATGATATCTCGAGAACAAGTTACCCGATTTCAATGATTTTCATCTCAATCCACGCAGCTTTTCCAAACTTAGAACTCGTTAGACCATGGCTTTGATCGGTTCGGTAATTTCTCAATTACTTAATAAAAATCCAAAAAATAAAATAAAAATGATCGTATCTTGAGAATGAATGAATGGATTTGCATTAAAATTGATACCGTCGGGTTTTTTGGGCCGCTAATCACGAATCTAAGGTCAGATTTGCAAAATTTGAATTTGCCGTATTCAATAAGCTGAAGAAAAGCTCAAAACAGTTGAATTTTGATGAAAATTGTTCCTCAAGGGTTTGTTTGGTGGCTGATCACGAATCTGAAGTCAGATTACGTCATCCAAAATAGTGATCGAATAAGATGGAATATAATCTAAAAATATTCCGATTTTTACAGAAATTATTAGGCGGAGGTTTTTTGGGTCACCGATAACAAATCCAAGGTGAGACTTCCAAAATTTGTAATGATGGAACCATTACAGTGGTTAAAAATAAAAAAAAATCATCATATTAATTAATCACGAATCTGAATTTATAGTTCTAAATTCGAATTGGATATTACTTTTCTTTTCTCTACGAACTTGGAACCTGCAGTGTGAGAACGGGAAGTTCGAGAGCTGACTCATGCCCAGTCTAAAGCCGTTTGTTCTTCACTGTTTTCGAGCCATCGCCGACAAATTTCAAGTAATTTTTCGCGGACTTCAAGCGTTGCACGTCGTGGAATATTCACACGTGTCGCACGTTTTTCAATGATTAAATATCAAGCACACACATTGTTGTTGTCGAACGCGCGTGTCTGTACGCTCCATGTAAATTAGTACAACAAATACCGCGGCTTATGGTATTATCGTATTTTCCCAGCGCACAGACGACCGTGTCGGGTTTTGGTTAGACGGTGTGATTGGATTATCTTATACCGTAGGCCGCGGCTTTACGCCCGTTTACTTGAACGCCTACGCGGTAGGCTCCGTTGCCCTTTCCCTTCGCACCAAATCTGCCTCTGCGCTCAGCTTTCGAGAGAAAAAAGAACGTCATCTTAAGCAGCCCGCTTAAAGAGGATCAACTTCATCCTCGGTCCTCCTCACAACGTGCGAACGAAATTGTCACACTGCTCGAAAATAGGCAGTGACGTAAATTGATCAAACAAAAAGTAGAAAAAACCATGTTACGAAAGTCCCTCGCAAATCCAAAAGAAAAAAAGAGTTGCATAAGCCGTTGAACTATGTTTCGATTCGCTATTAAAGGGGCCATCAAAATTCATGCTCGTTCGTTGACACAATAGCCAGCTCAGCCTTGTACATGTATCTGTCAAAGTTATTGCACAGCCTAATTTTTACTGCACGTTACGAAGAGATGAACGGAAATGATAATGTCAAAGCTTTCCTCACCTATGATACGGTGTCTGTACTGATTCGAAAATATCAGACAGGCCTTAACTTTCAATATAAATGGAAGGAAAAAGATCCCGGAGATAAAGAATGAGGAGTATTGTTAAGCTGTTCATTTATTTCGATTTCATTTAAAATTGAAGGGCGATCAATTATTTGATTCCGCAAAATTAATATCGCAATGCACATGGCGGATGACGTGTCTGTCATGCTTACGGATCCGTGAAGAAATAATATATTGACATTTTCAAAATGAAACTGAAATCGATTGAGTTGCGTATATTCACTACAATTTTTTATAACCTATGTTTTTGTCCTTCAAGTAATAAAGAAGTGATACAATAATGTAGTTATTTAGTGAAAGCTTACATACTTCGAATTTCTTGTTGATGAACATTCGTTTCTGTAAGGTTTCTTGCAGCACGTAAGACGCGTGCATCCGTATCAGAGAAATCGATTAGTGATTTTTTTGTCAAAGAAAAGCTGTACACCGACGATCACGAATCTTCTCTCTCTAGCCTCTGCTATGAATATAATGCGTGCACATGAGGCAAAAGTCTACTGACTTGACGACTGTTGAGGTATTTACAGAGAGCTGGAATTGCGGTGAGCTGTCACCACAAGAAACCGCATTTAATGGCGGCACTAGAGTAGATGGAAATCACGTTTAACATATTGCTAGAAGCAAATGCCAGAATGAAAATTCCTCGTAGATACCGATCCTTTTCATGTCAGTACCGACAACCAATTAACAAAATTAAAAGTAATTTTTGAATGCGTCAAATTTTTCACGTTCCATATTTCACTCCTCAAAGTAATTTGAAACAATCCATTTTCGAATTTACAATTTTATATTTCGTATATCGAAGCGATAATTCTCTGAAATTTACGTCGAATGTTAAACTTGACAGAAACTTTTTAATTCTTAAGAATCAAGTGAAGTTTCAAGTGTTTGATCACGGATCTTGGAATTGAAACGAAGACTATAATGCTGATGATGCGTTACTTCATTGTAACTGGAGCAAAGACGTGGGTACACAATAGTCGTTTATAGGTTTTGAGAGGAGCTAAAATGAAGGCAAGAAACAAAGCAAAACCTATCTATTCGGAGAAGTTTGCGCCAGCGTGTATTATTCATCGCAATGTTACAGTGGGAACAGAAATGGTACAAAACTGCATTATCTGTACATGGTAAAACAGGGAGAAGGTGTAATTGTTCAAGTATGAACCTCGTCTACCCAGCTCGGCGTTGAAACTTCCTGCAAACACGGTGTTTATCAACAAATCTTGGCTAACGAGAACACAAATGAATACCAACTGTCACTAGTGTCAGGCCGTAGGAAAAGAAAAAAACAAACACCAGTGATCATATCTGCGTGAAAAAAAGTATGACCAAAACAAAGTTTGAAATCTGAAAAAGTAACGGAGTTGAATGACTTGAATTTCATCAAAAGACACTCTCCTCACGATGAAGAATAATGATAAACCATAAAATTTCAATGAATAAAGTTGGTTCGCTCATAACTTTAACAAAATGACAATGCCAAAATTGTATGCTTGATGTCTTAATTTTAATTAGACAGAGCTCGTATTACGTGTGGATAAATTATCTGCGAATCAAGTAAAATGGTATTTTAATACCGCTCAATATGGTTTTCCATTGAAATTACGCGAAATTGTCAATTTATTTATCAATTTTAACCTGTACAATGATTCTGAACACATTGTTTTTGTTATTTACAAAAAAGCTGAAGAAAAAATTCGTTCAAAGTGATTTTTAGGGATTCGATATGCTAATAAAATAAACTTCAATTTATTCGCGCTTCATCTTTCTTCTATAGCCGTATGTTATGAATAGACGTTACATCATCTACACTCTCATAAAATCGTAGGAAATACGCCATTGATTTTGGAAAAAAAACTGTAAAAAATGGCCCGATCGATATGCACTTTCCTTCTTGTCTGTCTTCTGATTTTGCGTCTATTCATTCAACGCTGAAAATTAACAAAAAAAAAATAATAATAATTTCGTAAGACCCCGCAAAGATGAAGCAGAAGCCATTTCGATTTGACTGGATAAATAATTCCGGAGTAAAAATAAACCCATATTAGGATAGCGAAGAGAAAATGCTTTCTCATAAATGCTAGCGCTTTGCCTTTGGCATTTTGAAAGAACACAAATCTCGAAAGGCTTTTGAACGTTTCCAATTAACTTGATATTTTCCCGTAAATATTTCTTCAGATAATAACAAGCTATGGAGAGTGCATGATTGTATTGCCAATTTAATCTTTCTCGATCTATATGACTTGCCAACTGAGAAAAAATTCAATACTTGTGAAGCGAAATTTGTTTCATACTGATTGCGAGCCACTGAAAATCCGTTGGCAGTCTGGCACTCGTTTCTGTTAGTCATGTAATATTCCTACCTTTACCGACTGAGCAAACTCGCCCGTTCTCTTCCTATATTAAATAAATAAACGAACGGAAAGAGTTCGAATTACGTCAGCGCATCGCTCTTTTGTAACGGAATTCAGAAAAATTAATCATATCCTGAAAATCGTCAAAAAAAAAAAAAAAATGTGTGGTTTTTCGATACGTGTTACTCCCCCTTATTCCCACATTACCCGCATTTCAAGGGTCAAAAAGTGAATCGCTGAGATACTTTGCGCAATTTCGAAAAGAATGAGGAGTAAAGTTTTTTTGGAAAGAAAAATGGTGTGTTATCTCGGTCGGTAAAAGTAGGACTAATACGTGAGCTTAAACTCGCCGTTTAGCACCCGGCAATTTGATAATCTATTACTTTAAACTACAAACGCGAAATGTGTCATCAATTTCACTAAACATCTCAATTTCTAAACAAACATCGTATGGCATACCAAAAGTTCGGCATTCATCAGGCAGAGTGTCGGGGATGCGTGAGAACGCCGCGCATTATGGGTAGGTACTTCATCAAGCAGAGACCTAGGCGCGAAAATGACAATGTGATAAGGCTGTGTGAGTGTCAGGTTGGTTTATCGAGGAAATCAAGCCGTCTCTCGCCACTTCACGTGGGCGTGATGGCCACAGTTCTCGAGGTCCTCGTACAAGTTTGTTGGTCGCGTTTAGTGCTATCTCGGTCTTCAACTACGAGCCGAAAAGTGCTCTGCAAACCCTCGGATCTAGCTGATTGTAAGTTGAAATCTATATGACAAAATCGATTGCTTGACTGGAGAGTCCAAAATTTTAATAACGAGTAATTCAATTTCTGTGATTTGTCTGAATTTTTATAAAATTTTCTTAATTTCATTCAAGCAATCGATCTCGACGTATAAATTTTAACTCACAATCAGCCAGGTTTGACTGTTTGCAAAATACTTTTCGGCTTGTATTTTAAAGTCGAGATAGCACTAAACAATACGTGATAAATTCATTTGTGTGGATGATGTTATAAAAAGTGAAATTCAACGTGATCGATACAATGTTAATTTGTTTTAGCAAGTAAATGACTACCGACAATACGTGATGTAAATTATAATTCGTCTTGCATTGGTCCAAATTAAATTAATCCACCAATGTGTAGATTTGATTGAATTGCTTATTCCTATAAGCTGCTTTTTCTGAAGTAAGAAACAGGTTTAATAGAATAAAAAAATTCGCTGATACCCTTGTATGGATTTCAAGTGAAATACAATAATATCGACTAGTTTTCATTTCTGCAATTTGATAGGTGAGAAAATTTAAACAATTACATATGGAAAATTGTAGAAATTCATATAATCTCGAAACCAAGATTTTAGAATTTTCAACGATGCATTATCCTTCAAGAAAAGATTTCGATACAATAGCATGTCGAGTTAGAAAGGAATAGAGACGATGAAAAGAATGAACAAATAGAAAAGCCGAAGTAAAGATTAAGCTAACGTTTCAAGAGCTACGGCAAGTGAAAAAGAAAAGCGCTAAAAACATGTGGGTAAAAAGTGCAGTAGCTATGTATGTATGTGCAACAGACCCAGAGTTACTGACAACAAAAGATACAATGGGAACACTATTCTTACATTGTACAAAACAACTTATAAACTTAACCCATTGTGCAGCAGCAGCAGCGTGAGTGTGACACAGCAGAGGTAGTAAAAACAAGATTATCAACGTTGTAAGAAAGAAGTTGTGGTGAAATGCTAGAATAAAATAGATATTCAACAGTGCGAACGCGTTGTAAAAAAATAAATGAGCCGAGTAAATGAATGAAAAGTCGATCATCCCAACGCCCTCACCGTCCAGTCGCAAGGACCTTTTCACTCGAAACGTCCGTCCGTCCGAACGATTCTTATTGTTAGTCCCTGAAAGGAACAGTAGCAACAAATTGCTTCTTGAACACGATCTAATACTCCTACGACCCTTGTCCCTCGCATCAGCGGCAGGAAAAAGCCAATCTAATCGCTAACTCGGAATTGATTTAGCAGAAATTTTTTATTACCGCGAAAATATCTAATTACATAGATCAAGAAAAAAAGTTTTTTTCCTTTTTCTAAGTTTATATTTAAATGAATAAATTTTAATTCTATCCACCGAATGATAATCAAATTCTGCATTTGTCTTTTTGACATTGACAAATAAGTATTCAAGTTTTTGGTTGATAGTATAAGCGGGTTGAAGTGAAAGGCAAAATTTATCCATTGAAACTATTTTTTCTTTTATTCGTTACGTGGAAGAAATAAAAATTTTTGACATGAAGAACCGTAAGATGCTATTAAGTATACTCGTGTTGAACTGACTGATTTCCGGACTACTCCTGCAGAGCAGTATGGTAAAATATATTTCAATTTCGCATTCCGCAATTAATAATTAATGAAATGGTGCTTGCTATACAGAAATCAAGTATGATTTGGGAAAAGCTTGTATTACCAACATGTTTTTTTTTTTAAAAAAAGCAGTTTTTTACAGATTCTAATGAATATAATGACTGGAAAACAGTGCGTGAATTATTTCAGGTTTTCAGCTACATTGAAAAGGGTGCCGAACACGATTGGAAATTGATCAAATAAAAAAACTACTCTTCAAGTAAAAAAGTGAGCGATTGTTCAATTTATTTCAATTGATAAAAACAAAAGGGAAAAATCGAGAACGAAGAAAAAACGAAATCATTTCGGCAGAAAAATGTATTTGATGGTGTTCTTATCGTGCAGACTATATTTGTTTTCCATAAAATGCCCATCTATCTGCGGTACAAGCGTTGAAACATATCAAACATCATTGATAGGTTTGAAAATAGTTGCAGCAAACAAAAAAATACAGCGTGGAAGACTCTAAAACAATTTTCATTTTTCAACTTTATATCGAAACCCTTTCCAATTTCGAGGTAAGAGAATTTTCGTCCTTTAATTATCCAGTAAACAAGTAAAAAATGAATTAAACAATAGTTGTCTTCGCTTTCACTCGAAAGTTGAGATTTTTTTCCCACTTTCAAATTTTCAAACCAAATAAAACGAATCGACCAACAGTTTTCTATTCTTTCTTTTCTGCAATTGCGATAATTCACGAAAAAATAGTATTGCCTCGAGGATGTCCTATAAAGATCAAATAGCGAATCAAATAGAACGAGATTAACCAAAAAACAACAACTCTTGCTATCTGGAACCGTACGTGAGAATAGTTATCGCGTTCATGGGCGAGTACAATGACAAAATATACAAAAGCTCGCACAAGTAAGCTCCGACTCCAACTACGTATAACAAAGGTAATAATAGATCATACTGGACTAAAGATAACATGTAAAGACGAAGTTCGGATGTGCTGAACGACCGAAGGCTACGCGGGTTAAAAATATAATCTCTCTGTCGCTTTCCCGATATCTGTTCGAGATAAGCAGCTGAACTTCTTTACAATTTCAACTATCCACAGAACGCGGAAACACGACTGACTAACGGAATCCGCCTATATTCCACATCCGTGGGCGGATGGAAAATTGAATACTTGTCCATAGACTTGCACGATTCCTGGATCGTTATCAAACCAAGTCAACCGTGTAACCACAAATTAGACCTGAATACCTGTGGTTACGTTGTACGTATACCCATGGTGTAAGGAAACAAGATGCGCATTAACAAAGTCACGTGATCCCCGCATTACGTCACGAGAAAAATTCCGCACCTGTCGTAAAAAGTACAACATAACCTGTGTAAACAATTATTTAACATCTCAACATTATTCCCCTATCAAATAAGATTTGATGGACGTGAGAATGAAAGGCTATTTTATAGCTTTTAAAAATAATGCTCAAAATGACGTCATATGGGGGCACGTTCTCATTGGCCGAAGAAGCAAGTTTTCGATGGGCAAAAACTCACCTTACTTCCTTACACCATGTATACATACCGACGGATAGAGCGTGTAACTGAAAGTTAGCTGGATCTAATCCACCATAACTATAGTCATGTCATGGGGAACTGTATTTTTTTTTTTTTAGGTATCTCAATCAAAATTGATTTGCACTCACACCTCAATGTTTATTATACGATAATAAGGTTTCTCCCAGTTTCAAAGTAAGGAGTAAATTCGTTACCAGCGTTACTAAAATAACAGCCATACACCAAGTTATTACGCAAATCAAATGAATATTTGAAAACTCGACCCCCGTTTTGAGTTTCTGGATTTTTCGTTTCAATACTAATCCGCCAGACCCTAAATACTCTTATCCAAGCAATACTGCCAAACATACAAGTGAATTTTTTACAACACATCAGAACTCATGCGATCCGATATGGTCTAGTGGCTAGGATACCTGGCTCTCACCCAGGAGGCTCGGGTTCGATTCCCGGTATCGGAATATTTTTTTATAATCATTTCGTTTCAATTTTTTATCTCTTCCTGATTCACATAGAACGTTACTTTGGGATTCAATGTTAAAAATTTGCAGACGCGAGTGTTTTTAAAGGAATTGTGTCACGTTTATTACTTGCATTTCTACAATATATATATGTAACATTCCAGAAGGATCACTTGTGCCTGTGTTTCTCTAGACATAACATTTACATCATAAGGTCAAACCATAATTGAATTTTCCAAGTTGTAATTCTGCGAGCTGGCAAATTTGCAATCTGCAAACAACTTGAAAGCAATAAATATCTAGGGAGAAGATATGACAGGCCTGTAAATATCCTAGCTTATTGTCGTCATCTGACGGATGGCCTTTCGCGAAATTACGAAATTTCCGGACGATGCTGAAGATGAGATTTGACCGCTGCGAGTCTAACAGATTATCGGTGAGAATATTTAGCATAAGTCTTGCGGATTGTTGACATGTCTTAACAAGTTCTTTGAACTACCAAATAAAGTCGAAGCACTAAGCACACAAGGGTGTAAAATTTGTCGGTTGAATCATTCTGTGAGAGCTGTAGGGTAGAAAAAAAAATTATTCTCACTGTCAGCACTTTCGATACGTCATTGCGGCATCTGTAGCAGCTAAATCCACGATATTCAAGGAAAAGGGTGTTTCGGTAAGTATAAAATATTCGATTTCGTTTCGAGTGTGAAACTACGGATTCCGGCCTCGACGAGTCTCTGATGGAAATCAGGGACAATCCGAGCTTCACGAGCGGAGTGAAATACGATAGGAGGAAACTTTTGGATCCTGAAGCAGAAAGAAGGAAAACGAGCAACAAGAGTCACGCGAAATTCCAGATCCTTTCCGCGGTTGGAAACCATTTTATCTCTTCTCCAAACCACGTACCCCTGAAGGAGAAGTGGCAGAAGAAGGAAACGGAGAAGGAGGAGAAAAAGGGTGACAGGTAACAGCCTCGAGGTATGTATACTGTGTATGTATACGCCGTGGAGAACTTGACGGGTCTTCCATCTTTTGAACGGAATAATCGTATAGAACGTAGTCGAGAAATGTGATACGCTTTGTCGAAGAAAAAGGGGTTGGAGCGTCTCGCTTCGGTGGGCGATTTCACCCCCATAGACAACGTTTATATGTGATATGTGTATAACTTCTCCACTTATCCTTACATTGAAGAATTCCTTGCAACCGGAAATGTAGCAAATCTTCGAATTTGAAGGTGAAACTTCATGAAATGAAGCATAATTATTCATTTGGAAAACGTTAGGTGAACTAGACTACTTTAGTCCTTTTTTGCAACACTTGCACAAAAAGTTCGATATTGTGACGCATATTTAGCGCGCGAAAAGTCAGCAAGTCCTGAACCTTTCCTAATTATGTTTGCAAAATAGTACCTTCCGGACTAGCGGTTACGCAAATTCGAATTTTACGCACTCTGTTCATGAAACATTTAGTTACACTAAAAGAAAAAATATTTCAATTCGATTCCTGCACTGGTGCAAGAATTTACTATTTTGTGCACTAGGTGGGAAAAAATAGTGTTTAATATACTATTTCTGTGCTGTTGCGCATGCGCACCGGCAAATAACTCAGTTTTACGTACGGGCAGTGACAGCGTCACGAAGCGCGAGTTACCTAACTACAATTTTGTAGTTCAAGATATCAGTGGCATCTTTTCACATCAAACACACAATAGCACTTCTCGAATCAAACGTTCAGATCACATCTGAGAGAGTGTGGTTCGTGGAACCAGCCAGAATTCACCGTACTTGTAACATAAAATACTATTTTCATTACTTTTCCATCGACAATTTAACAGAGTTTAATTCGAATTTTTATTTAAAACGGTCCCCGATTCTTCCGATTTCATTCTAACAATCAAATTCTGAGATCAGATCGACACGCAGCTAAAAATTTATTTACTCAAACCTGCATCTTGATAATTTTCCTCAAAACTAAGAAACACAAATGAAATTATTCGTTTACAGTTGACGTGTAGCTTTGCAAGTTTTACTCAACGTCAGTTTGATATAATTGTTAATTAGTTGAAAATACGTTCCCCGTGAAGAAACTTCGTTGTCGTTTAGAATTCGAATTGATAAGCAAAGTGTTCGATAAAAATTTCCATCATTTTAGTTTACCCACCCCATGAGATTACGATAAAAGCTGGTCCACCTCAAACTCATTCGCCGTTAACCTCGTGCCTAAGCAAATACATAGACACGAGCAGCTTTCGTCTGTAATCTACATTCGCAGGGAGTGCTTATGCACCGTGAACTATGACAAGCATAAGTTATCGAAAACTCGAGTACAGTGGCTAATGCTCTGATGGTAATTTCATTCGCCCTGCCTCGGAAAATACCGCATCACCTATGTACCGTATGCATACGTATATCCGAAGCTTACGGATTTTCGAAGACTTGCATACCTAATGCAAAGTTTGCATTATGTATTTCCACGTTCAGTTTAATAGTTGTGAGGTATAATATAGTCCACGCGGAGCAAGAAGTTCGAATTCTAAACCACGAAAGTTCGAGATGCTTATATATTAAGGATCACATTATGCACAACTTTTCACTGTTCGCAAGGTGCCTTGCGAAATGACTATCCTTGTTGGTATCGGAGATGAAATCAATGGAATATACAGTGCAGCTTAATCTGCAGTAGAATTTTTCAAATGGATTAAGGAAAACTCATTAATTTAATTTACTCTGATCACATCCCATGTGAGTGATCTAGAATCCAGCATATTTGTGACGACATTTTTTGCGTTACACTGCTATCGTTCAATAATTTCCCATCGCAAAACAAAAAAAGATCCTGCAGTAACAGTAAAATTAATAATAAACGCCGGAAAAACACTTTGCATGCGCGACGAAAAACGTAAAGAAAATATGGAACGATCCAAACTCGCATAGCTACCCAAATGAGGTAAAAACTCACAAATGTAATTTGTAACTGTACAAAAAAATTTTATCATTATATTTATTGCGCACACCAGCAGAAAGTTTTCGGCAGATTAATGATACCAAACTTATTTCATTTCCTCTAATTGTGAGAAAAAAATAAGACCGCTGCTCGTTTTTCAACCCCGATTAAATTCACCGTTCATCAAAAGTTCCGTTTTACGAGTGATCGAAATCCCTCGACAATCAACGATTGTTCTCAGAGCTTCATCCTCAGACCACGATTTCGAACTAAATCGCAACTACTTCGATCTGGAGTATTGGCAAAAAGGCGTGTAAGGGCGATTTGCAGCATAAATCAAAGATTTCAGAACGCAAGACTTGGGGCGTCAGGCTAAAAATATTCAAATACATGAAAAGTATCGACTGTTAAACCGAACGTGGAGTCGTGGAGTCAATTGCTCTGTAGGGGTGGAAAATCCCGTGGCGAGTATCTCCGACGCGTAGAAATGCCATCGCTGTCGGGGAAGGGGTGAATTTATTTCGCCGATAAAGCTATGCGAGGAAACCACGGGGGAATACGAATTAGAGGACCGTTTCGTCTATAATTGAACCACGACAATCTATTTTGAAACCTGATTCAGCCGGGAACTTGCGAAATCGAAACTATCGAATTTCCTGCCACCGTTGCGTCGAAGCCTCCGAAAAGATCAATAGCCATATTTCTTCGATGTAAGTACTTTTTACTTCCTCCTACTCTATGCAGAAATTTATATTCAAAGTCCTGCTCATAGATTAGTCGTCGATCACCAATGATGAATGGCTAGCTTTAATTTCAATTAATTGATTGTCCTTCAATGATGCAAAGTAAGATTTGGAACTTGTCTGCAATCAAGTGGGGGGAAAATGAGAGGCTCTGAATGATATACAGTAAACTAATAACGTTCAATTGTGTCCCAGAAACGATGCCGCTTATGGGATTGAAATTCCAAATTTGAAAAGTTTCGAGAACGCCTAATTCCGATTTTTTTGGTAGGAAAATTTCAAGTAAAGAAATAAAGCTCGTACGAAACAACAAAGTTTCAAATGGCCGGCAAGCCGAAGGCTCGGAGTTCCGAAATGCAAGATTCCAAAAATTCAAGTGACGATAGAGCAAAGTTCCGAAAAATAAAATTTCGATGGGGTAAAATTCCAAAGATCAAAACATACTCACACAACTAGTGAGTGTAAAAAATCAGAAAGCCGAAAATCAAAATGACCAAGATTCCGAACGTAAAAATATCGAAAATCCAAAACAAAGAAAGATTAAAGTAGTGAAATTTTACCGAGCCAGAAATTCACAGAACTGAAAATCTTCGAGCACTTGAAATTTCCATGGTTCAGGTTTTTTAATTTTCTCATTTTCGCACTTTCGAAACTTTGAGCTTCACATTAGGACTGTCTGAAGCTTTGATTTTTCGTCAAAGCTTGATTTCCTTACTTTAAGTTATGCCACCAAGAAATTCAGAATTTAGTACTTTCGGAACTCTTCAAATTTGACATTTCAATTCCGCTTCCAAGAAGCGTCCATTTCGGTTTGAGTAACTGATACAGCCTCGGGGCAATTTTGTTAAAATTACAAAGTTTCGTGACACGTCACTGCGATTGTCACCGGGTAAATTGAATTTTATTTTTTAGAGTGAAGAGGGTAAGAAATAAGGACGAAACTTTTATCATTCGCTAGTCGGACAAACGTTTTTCATCGGACAAAAGTTACAACAGTTACAACAGCAACTCTCTTTCTCTCGAGAACGAACTACGGAAACTGATTTACCTTTTTCACATATTCCTATGTGGAAGAGGATAAAAAAATGGCGTCGACTGGGCTTTGATGAGGAAAAAATTGAATATCAAAATTACTAGGCGAGTGAAATTGACACGCCAGGCAATTCTGACAGCCGAGAATCTTCATTTGCAATATGCACATATTTTATGTTCATAGGCAGAAAATGCTTTCACACAAAATGTATCCGAACCTTCTCTTCATTTTGCTCCGAATATTCGAACCCTCGTTCGAAACAACGGGATCAAAATCAGGACGAAACGACTTGTTCATCAATGCCGTTATCACCACAAGTACATAACCGAACGCGCGTTGCAAGACATTTTCAAGACGTTTTCAAGATTGGGAGAAAAATGTTCCCCTACTATTGAACGAAACCCTCTGACATTTTCCTAATTAACCTGACTGATCCTCGAACCCTCTGAAATTCCAAGAATTTCAACAAGATAATTCTTCACTCTGATCATGACTAACCTAACTTCTTTACAATTTACGAAGGATAAAAAACGAAAGTAAATTTCCGAATCGAGATGGAAGTGACGTGCCATCTTTTTCGTACATACCGTCGGTAAAAGAACAAAGTTGAACAACTTGAAAGCGGCAAATTTTTCAGCTCGCCTTACAGCCATTTTCATTGTTCTTATCATTATCGTTCTAATTATTATTTTAATCAAACGGACCTCGCGGAGAATCAAGGCGTGTACCAAAAAGGGAAGAGGTAAAATAAGAGAAATTAAATTTGTCGACAGCACGCGTAATGGGAAAAACGTCTCACGTCTTCCTCGCTCTATCTCTGCCCTTTGTTTACCTCACTACTGTACAATTCGCAAGCAATTAGAACAATACCTTTCTCCCGGGGTGATAACAATAAGTCAAATTCCGTCATTCTTCGCCTCTCTGGCCTCGCGCTCACATGCACGTTGGATTAGAGTGTTTTAGAAAAAAATAATTGCCTTTTTTCACCATGGCATTCCATTCAAAGTTTGTTCAGGTCGAAAGAAAGATTCTGTTTGAAAAAATGAGCGTTCTACGTTATGTGGACGATCGCACTCGTTTAATTTTTTACTTTCATTAATTTTTTTAAAACTTATGAATTATCGTGAAGAAAATTTTTCATCGTAAAATAGTTATAATTTCATATAAACTTTTAATATGGGAGAATAAGATTTCCGGTTTATATACCGTTGTGTTATGAATATAAATTTCGGGAAAGATATAATAATTGAAGTTTCTCCGTACGTTTAAAAAAAATAAATTTGAAAACTAGGTGAAAAATCAAACGATCGCGATTTTCCACATAACATAGAACGCTATTCTTTCGAAAAATCTGCTTTTTTTTTTAACTTAAACAAACTTCTTAGGGAGTTCCACGGTGAAGAATAACAAATAATTTTTTCCTAAAACACCCTAATATTAAATACATATGCCCTGCCCCGGCACTTGATACATTATAAAATGGAAAAAATATGCAGGATATATGAAAGGCTGTTTGATGAAAAATGTGCCGAAAAAAAACGTTGCAAAACAATTACTATAAAAGTGGAAACTCATTAGTTTGATTTTGAAGCGGTATTTTTTAATCGTAAATAAAATTTAAAAACCTTGAATCTAAACTCAATAAACTTCATTATTAACAATATCAAAGAAATCTCTTTGAAAATATGGAAACAGGAAATACTTGAATTATTAACAAAAACTGAGACCTGCTTTACTTTCCATCGATTTAAAATTATGGTAAAAATATAGTAGATTCCTTCGATTTCATTCTGTGACGGTTTATTCTATAAATACAACCATTTTCTACAAGATCACTAAACAGATGTAATTTTTCCCAGTAGTCAATTCAGCATTGGCATTTATTAATCATAATCGGTATCGTGCAGTGTTGAAAAATTATCAAATATTCAACGATGCCAAAGTAATAAAAAAAGATGCGTCAGTGATTTTTGTTTTCTAAAACGTAGCCTTCTAAATAAAATGAGTTATTTTCTTATAAAACATAGTCTTCTAAATAAAATGAACCATAGATCAAACCAACCTGCGACGTATTCAATCATTTCAAAGTGAAAAATTAAAATCAAGCGTCTCTATCTAAGCTAAATTAAGTAATTCCACCATTTTAATTTCTTTTTTGTTTTTGAAAAGATCTACGTAACCTATGTATATGATAATTTTTTTTTCAAAAAATGTATATAGTATCTTATTTGACCAACCAACCTGATCGTCAAGCCTTTCGTTTGGCTAAAAAAATCTCATACAATTGTCGCAAAATCGCGGATGATAAACTAGAAGTCTAGCGAAAGAAAAAAAGAAAAAAAAAAAAAAAAAACATCATCATCGCTTACCAAAATCTATTGCTGTGAACAATGACTGGACGCAGAGAAGACTTTGGGTCTGATTATTACAAGTAACGAAGTTGAAACAACGAGTGAAAGATTCTCTCGGCGGCAGAATTTCTCGACGATCTAATTACAATTTAGGTTTAATTGGTTCTGGCCGCTGGTTTTCGGCTTTTCTCTTGACGCCTTGACGCCCACGCTCGGCGTTGCCTTGCGACAATGGTCTCAGACTTTATACAGAACCGTGAGACAGTTTCGAGTTTCAGAGGTCTGGAGGGTGAGCGACGTTTGAATGAACGTGAACCGTATTCATCAGCGACGAATAGCAGACTTGAAATACGCGGTGCCATGTGGTAAGAAAATGTGGATTCAACGATTAACACAATTTTCATAATCCCTTAACTTCTGCGTGTTCTACGCAAAAGTGATTGCTATGAAATATTTCTCCAAATTGGAAAACGTGGTAATTTACGTCGGCGAAAAATTATAATCTATCTTCTTCGACTTTTTTTTTTTTTTTTTCATCTCTCAAACAACGCTTTTCACCAAGCAGCCAAAAGCAAATTAGCAACGTTTTACCGTTTTGATAATTTCATTTCTATTTAAACGGAAGTGGAACTCTGAAACAGATTCGATGGTTAACGTCATCTGGTGACGATTGGTGGTGGGAGAGCAAACTATGAAAATGAAATTGATTTTCGTATATATATATATATATATACACATGTGTACATATAAACGATCAACGATACAGAATTATCAAACTCGGCGCTGATAGATAAACGATAGAGTAAATAACAATCACGGTATGGAATTGCAGTGAACAGGGATTTATTACTTTGTTGCCGTTGACGCTCTTTTTTTCTTCATCAAAAAGAGAGAAAAAAAAACGACTTTGTTGCTATACCGGCTCTATATTTGTACGAGGAAAATGTAACGAAAAATAACCGAGTTTGTGCAAAGCGTTTAGCAGTGTAGGAGCATGTCTGACACAGGATTCTGAGGCAGAGTCGTTAGCTCGTGCTATGCAGCTGGAAAAAGGTGAGGATTTTTTTATTTTTTTTATTTTTTATTTCCAAGGCGTCGCTGTGCAAAAGCCCGCCGAGTTTTCAGGGCAGCTCATGCGCCTGAAACGACCCAAATCTTTGTCGCTAAAAGAGTTGTTGATGAAAAAAGAAGGGTATAAGAGAAGAGAAAGACAGTAATGAAGAAGGAAAAAAGTTGTGGGGGGGTGTTTAAATTCTGAATTTGAAAGCTTTCGAAAGTGCCGAATTTTGAATTTTTTTGTAACGACACTTGAAGCAAAGAAATCAAACTTTGGCGAAACATCAAAGTTTCGAATGGTCCAAAAACCCGAAGGTCAAATTTCCGAAAGGACATAACTCTGGAAGGTCAAAATTCCGACAGTGGGAAAATGAGAAAATTAAAAAATCTAAATCATCGAAATTCTGAATGATTGAAGATTTTCAGTTATGTGGATTTCTGGCTTGGAGAAATTTGACAGCTTTCATTTTTATTTGTTTTGGATTTTTGATATTTTTACATTCGGAATCCTGGTCTTTTCGATTTTCGTTTTTTTTCTGATTCTTTACACCCACCCGTTGAGTAAACAAACCTGTATAAGTATGTTTTAATTTTCGGAATTTTACCCCATCGAAACTCAATTGTTCGAACGTTGCTGTATCGTAACTTGATTTTTCGGAATCTTGCATTCCGAAACTCTGAGCCGTCGGGTTTCCGATCACTCGAGACTTTGCTGTTTCGCCCATGTTTGATTTCTTTACTTCAAGTTTCGCCACCAAATAAATTGGAATTAGTCGCTTCCGGATCTTTCAAATACGAAATTATAACCCCGTCTCATTTATGGGTGGAGAAAAAATAAGTAAACAAATTTCAAGTCTCATTGTCACGAATACAGTTTTTCCTCAATCGGTAAAATAAATTTCGGCAAGTTTCGGCAATTGTATTCTTGAACTAAACGAGTAAAACCCAACTGACTTTCTAATTACTGGTTTGTAGAATCGAATGAATCACTTTGACTCTATTACAGGTTAACATTGATGGATCAAAGTTGATTATCTAAGGAATTTATCGGTGAATTTTCGATCGTATAATATTCAGTAAAAAATGACAAAGTCCAACTTAGTTTGCTTCGATACAATTATTCATTTGACATTCCGCTCTTTGCATCTCTTCCCTTCACTTGTAACTAAATATTAACTTTTTTCTGCGCTTTTGCCATTTCCTCGTCTCAATTCCCACAAGAGCCTACGACTCGTATTTCTATGACGCCCTCGCTTTCCGACTTGACTATACACCAGCAGGAATACACTTTATTTCAATTACACCCAACGAAGTATCCTGGAAACTACGATTACACTTGCTCTACATTACTTGAAAACAAAAGCAAAAACTGCGCGGTCGACTGTCCGCAGGTACTGTGTGAAAAATGGGTTTCGGTCTTGCGACGAAATCAAAGAAAAAAAAAAAAAAAAGAAATACTCAGCCAACAATATTACTGTTAACCAAAACATCCCTTAGCTAAGATCCAACTTCCAAAATTCAAAAGAATTTCACAAAAGGAATTGATTGTATCGATATTACATATTTTTATTTTGCACATATTTACTCTGAAAATCGATTTTACCCATCAAAATCTAAATTCACACGCATGTTTGTAGATAAATTTCGCAAAGGACCCCAAATATCGAAGTTTTAAGTGACCGCCTCATTCGAATACAGACCATCATCGATACCACCCGACACATGCTTCACTTACTTCAAATCTGCAAAAGTAGTTGTTAATTCAGCGATGGTTACCAAGCTAAAAATAACCGATGCATCGATTAATCGAGTCCAAAAAAACAATCGGAATCAATTAATTCGCATTTTTTTTAAACGGTGAATATGAAACCAAAATTTTGAAAATTTCCGTAATCTCAGCAGCGACAAATTTTTTTCATGATTCATAGTTTCGTTCAAGATATTTTTCAATTTCATGTGTAAATATTCATTGCATCGAACAGGTACCTGTTTAGTAAGTCAGACAACGATAATAATACTTGATACTTTAATTACATAAATTGATATTGTATATATTGTTGATGGAAGTAAAAAAACAAAATCCGATTCTGAGAAAAAATAATCGAATCGGTCGTTTAATCGAGCTTGAAAAATAATCGATTATTTTTGGTCATTCTCAGCAGGCACGGCGAGTTCAGTTATCGAGTATGCCTATCGTTTTGACCGTCGAAGAGGAAAGCTGCTCGCGAAGTTCGGTCGTCGATAAATCACGCCTGAGCTTTAGCGAGGGCAATGCTTTATCGAATATCGTCGAATTCAGTTTCCTTCATCCCGCATGCAATTGACGTTCAACAAAAGTCGCTCGATTGTTTTACCGCGACGATCAGCGGTTGCTCGAAATTTTCGCTACCCCATTAATTTTGTTGTGCAAAATTATCGCAATATATGACGAATGGCTTATTACGCCGCGTGATTGCACGCGTGCAATTCAACGGCTTTCAGGATTAATCAAATTTTGTCCGTCGTCGTTGACACCCACTGGAATAAGAATTACCTCCAATTAAGGTGTCACTCACGCGTGATACGACAATCCGTTTAGTCCACCCGCGTGGAATAGAATCCGCACGATTGCTCGTCGATGTCGCTTTTCCTACACTGATTTTCCCTGTTATTTAATTCTCAGGCAGACTCGCTTATTCAATAATTATTTACTAACGACCAGCAGACTGATTTAGAACTTGTCATCCGCAAAGACGGAGAGCTGCAATTATCTTCGGCAAATACGATTTTATACCGAGTTTGCGAATTTACAACAAGACCTGCTTCACATAAACCGCAAAATTTGTCACGTCAATTTTTTGGGGAGAAACAAGTTTGTACGAGGAAAAATATATGCCGGTAAGATTTTACAAACACCTTAGAATCGGTGCCACTGCATTTTTTTTTTTTTTTCTTTTTACTCTTCAACGGTTTTGAATCTCTCACAGAAAGATTTTCGCACGGTGTAAAATTTTTCTAAGAACATCGATCAAGGGGAATAATAAAATTTTTGCGTTCCTAGTTACGAATAGTGAAATGTTCCATGTTCAAGACTTGAAAGAAATCCCATTGACCAGAATCCCGAATGAGGAATGAGCTGAAGAACTTTGTTGCTGTAAGGTTTCTCCCCAAAAAATCAGTGTGAGATTTCATTATTCAACTGTTTATTCATTCATTCATTTATTTATTTATTTATTTATACCACGACGAAGTTTGAGTGAGGCAGGTGTCGTTGTAGGGATGGAGTCGCCATTAGCATTGGAAACATGAATTTTCAACCAATGTTATCTGTAAAGAAATCGAACTTGTCAGTTAAAAGTATAAAACAACGTCCAGTAATCACGAGATGCTCGTTTCTAGAAAATTAATATTTACACTCGACAAGTGGCTATACTAAAAAACCTTGAAAATGTTGCAACATAAAAACGGATGGGAGATAATTTTCTCATCCTTGCTTCTATTTGTCGATTTCAGGTTTGTTTTCCGAAGTATTCGACACCCAAAAATAGTCATCGTTCGCAATTGATTATGATGAAAAAATCGCCAATTCCTCATGATCGATAAACCAGAAAAGTTGAATTCACATGAAAAATAGAGAGTATAAGAATTTTTCTTGAATTAATCGAATCAAACCCTCAATCAAGTTTGATTCGTTTGTACGGTGATCCTTGAATCCTGGCAAAAAGAAGCCCAAAGAAGTTCATTACTCTGGATCACCGACAGTCCTTTCAGAACAAAAAATCTACGAAATTTCATAGATATTACAGAGAGTCGGTGTCCAAAATTTGTTAGAGAAACGAGCATAACGTAAACCTTCGGTAAGAAATCCTTCTAACAATAATAACAATACCGACTCCATCCCAAAAAGTATCCTCGCGCTACTTTCAGCGATGGAGAAAAATACCTCGATAAAAACGATCAGAGACGAGTTGCTTCATTTCGGAAGTTCATTATTTCTCCTAATCCTCACACAGATGCTGCAGTAGTCATGGCAACTCGGAGTTTAATCCCGGATACGTTGAACCCATGCAACCGTCGCGTGTCAAGGTGTCGAGAGGCGCGATTCGAAGATTAAAAATCGTGTCGACATCCAATTTGAAAAAATCAATTTCCCCGCCTCTCCTTACTTTTTTAACCTTCAAATGTTTCTTTCCCCTCTATCTTTCTAACGACGACGCGTTTCCCGTTCCTCGTTACGCGAATAAAGCTCGAGGCCGACGCAAGTCCGAAGTGCTTTCGACGTGGCGGCCAAGAGAATACTGAAGCTCGTTCCTCGCGTTCGGCGAACCTGAGTTCTACACCCACCCCCAAAACCAGCGGCGCACAAACCCTCGCAACTGTTGCGCCCCCGCCCTCCGCTGATCTTAACGTTTTATAGCCGTTGCCGTACCGCGGTAATTAATGCTAACGATTTGGCAACGGACTCAAAACAGTTCCGGAAAACTCACTTTGCCCGCATTTTCCCACCCCCATCGACGATTTCCTATCCCTTGGATGAGAGGGAAAATATTTCGAATCCGGCAAACTTTCTCTGCCGGATAAATTAATTATACCGAGTGCAAGCGATCGTTTCATGGTGGTACCGTTTCAACGCCTAACCAAATTCCGGCATCAATATAATCAGTTTTGACGGGTATTTGGTTTTTTTTTCCGTCGAACAATACAATAACAACGATACAATAAAAAATTTCCAAACTTTTCTCATCGCTGAATTGTAAATTATTTTTAAGGTGTCGCTGACTTCGCTTGTCACATGTATATGCCATGTATATTTTGTTACGTCACAAGCGGGGAAATTTCCTCGTTAAAGTCTGCGAGAAAGGGGATAGCAATACGACTGGAAAGATTTTTAAATCGTAGCACGAAGAACGTGTACTTCCCTGACTCAGTCACTGCTAACATTATAGATCGCTGATAACGTTTATTATAAACAATTCGACTCACAATCAGCGTAGGTAAGACAAGATTCGTTCAGAAGAGTAGAAATTTTCATTTTTTCAAATGATCGTCTTCTCCAAATTAATCAAAAGGCTTCTATAAAAGTTTCTAAACCAGCTTGATGAAAGAAACTGAAAATAACCAGAAATTTCAAACTTTGTTGACCAATCGTCGATTGATCGGTTTTCCAAAAAAAAAAACGAAGGACCTTAACCCTTTCTGTAAAGTATTTTTCAACTCAATATTTTTGACGGATTTTTATTCCCCGAGGGTTTTGAGATATCGTTCATCACGAATTTGAAGTCAGAATTTGCTAATTTCTACATCCAAGATGGCAGATCCAATATAGCAGATGCGAAATCGAACAAACTATCAAAATTCGATGATTACGGCTGAAACTTGTTACTCGAGGGTTTTTGGGTCAACAAAAATCGTTTTAAATTGTAAATAAACTGTAATTAGGCTAGGCCACGGACATTCGTGAAGTGGGACGCTGAGGATGCGACCGTGACTGAAAGGATTAAGCGAGCTCTGTAACCGGATTAATTTTCAGTCCTTTTCAATCCAGTAGTAAGAAAATATTTCAAATTCAGCCATTATCCCGTCCCTGACATATATACATAATATGCGGTGCTTCCTCGTCACACATATCATTCATCTTGAGGGTCCGTCAAAAATGGTTCGAAGCTGCAGAGACCAGAAATTATGTACCTACCAACGTATCTCGATTCAACAAGGTGCAAGACTGAATAAATCATTCCGTCGTGGGTGTCGCGGAACGGGGATCTATCGATCATTTTGCCACCCGACTCGCCCGCATGTAAGAGTCGATTTGTCGCACCCAGCTCGCGTCACTTTGCTTATTTAGGTGCAGCCCGTTCCTTTGCGATATCAATTGAGCGATATGCTGTCGCTTGGCATTTCCGCCCCCGTCGAGTTCTCCACATTCGTATTCAACTCGCGCGAATATAAGATTCCACTTTTCTTGCCTGCCTGCATGGGACAAACGGAGTATAAAACTCGGCGTCACGTACCGTTCTTGAACAGTCGGTCAAAAATGTTGCTTCGCAAAGTTCTCGCCGCCCTATTCGTCACCCTGGTGCTCAAATTTACACGGCCAGTTCACTCGAACGACGAAATGGAAGCCGGAGAACGTCGACACTTTGAATTATCGCCGGAAGATGCGGTACCGATGAATAAATGGGTGAGATGTTGTGAGGAAAATTTACATTTTGTTCAATGAGTGACAGAAGAATTCCGATTTTTTTTTTCTTTTTTTTTTAAATCAAACAAAGCAATCGCATTGCACTTTTGTGATATGTGCATCGTCAAATTTCGGACTGTTTGAATAGAATGAAATCATTCCATGCATGGTCGATCACGATTTTTGTCTGTACTTTAAACTGTGACATTGGGTTTTGGATTTTTGGATTTCCGATCATGTTTAGCAGTAGTTATTAAAATATCGATGTAACCCGATATGTGTGTGAAGAGAAAATGGTATTTAAAAGGAGCATCATTTTTCACATAATTTTCTTGCATGCAGATATAGAATACATTTTTACGTACTTCCGAGCTGTTTATGAAAAACATTGAATATTTCTTCAAGTGAATCAAATTGATGGCAAGAAGGGGGTTCTTTTTTGAAAATTGCACACCAGTTGGTCTGTTCAAATTACCCTAAAGCGATCATATTCCGACTGTAATCTAAGTCATAATAATATTTCCACTTTTCCGTCATACAAATTTCAAATGCTTATAAAGTCACGTTTCTCAAGCTCCGAACGTTCTTTGAACGAAAATTGAAGTCACCAATTAATGAAAAATTCATCAATACGTATGCTCATTACACATCGAACGATGCAAAGTTTTGGAAGACAATCAACGTGGTATAAGCCGGTTTATATTTACCCTAAATTGATCTTTCGAAACTTTACCAACGTTGTGAAATTTGACAACATTGTTGATGCGAAAGAATCTCTTCCAGATTCTTAAATTTAAGAATGTCTTCGAAATACCTCGAGAATTCACTCTCTTGTCAAGCGTTGGAATGCGAGGACATAGAAACACTTAGGAACTCGTAAAGAATGCTCCTAAATACCGAAACAATTATATCACCCGGTGGTAACACGAGCACTTTCCACGCCCTCGCTCATTCCACGTGGGCGTACCGACTAGAGTGGTATCGACTAACCCACGAATTTTCTCCGCGTGTTAACAGGCCGGTGTAGATGACGCCAGGAACAGTTTCCCCGGCGATTTGATCGTCGGTTATCGTCTGGCGGACGAGGTGCTCTACAGGCGGGTCATCGAAATAAGAAATCCGACAAACGAGCTGAAAACTGGCATAATTACCTTCTCGGTGCCCAGAGGTGGGTGAAAATTCAGAGAGGCGGGGGTTCAAATTTAAGATTCGAAAAGTTCCGATAGCGCCGTATTCCCAATTTTTTGATGGCATCGCTTAGAATAAAGAAATCAGTCCGTGATGAAACATCAAAGTTTCGAACGATCCGAAACCCGAAGCTCAAAGTTCCGCAAAGGCATAACTACGACAAGTCAAAGTCCCGAAACCGCGCGAATGAGAAAATTTAAAAATCTGAGACATCGCGATTCAGATTGATCCAAGATTTTCAGTTCTGTGAATTTGTAGCTTGGTGAAATTTTACCACTTTGATCTATCTTTGTTTCGGATTTTCGATACTTTTACGTTCGGAATTTTACTCCATCGATAATTTGTTTTTCGGAAATTTTTCTCGATCGTAACCTTACTTTTCAAAACTTTGCTCCATCGTGACTTGAATTCTCGGAACATTAAGCCGTCGGATTTCCACCATTTAAACTTTGTTGTTTCGTGAAAGTTTGATTTCTTTACTTCAAGTTTCGTCGCCAAATAATTCGGAATTAGGCGCTTTCGAAACTTCAACCCTGCCGCAACTGAAAATATGTCTTTATATTTTCTTTTTTTTTCTTGTTCCTTTTACGCGAGGTACATAATCGGTTCAAAATTTAAAGCAATTTTTTGAAACTTGTTGACTAAATTCTGTTAAAATCTTAATTTGAAACTGTTCACACAGTCAAATAAGAAATGTAACAAAACAAAGACATGACAGGGCAGAGGTTCACTAAGTAAAACTGAGGCTGATCAAGTTTGTTATAATTAAAAAAAAAAAAAACCCCACGATTGAATTATTAATTTTAAAACATTGTATTTCAACAACTCATACAAGTGAAAATTTTTTTAATACAGC
Source organism: Neodiprion virginianus (assembly GCF_021901495.1). Classification (NCBI taxonomy): domain Eukaryota; kingdom Metazoa; phylum Arthropoda; class Insecta; order Hymenoptera; family Diprionidae; genus Neodiprion; species Neodiprion virginianus. The sequence goes on along the minus strand of NC_060877.1, from coordinate 10,835,588 downwards.
GCACTTTGTTCTTTTGCTTTCGGAAAAACTACATCTAAATTGAAAGTGACGTAAGGAGGAACTAGAAACAGGCATTATAGCTGATCAGGAGATCTCAGGACTAGGACCACCTAGGTTTGACACGTTTTACATTACAGGGCAATTTCACTACGTGAGCGCGATCAACCGAGCGGGAAGCGTGGGCGTGATGTGCGAGGAGCCCTACACGATTGGCAATTCGGAAACGGGTTTCAGAGTCAGGTCGCAGCCGAATACTCAGGTGGTCCTGGACTGCACCTTCGCAGCTCATTGATTTCCACATTTCTCGTTTCCTTTTTCACCAGAAAATTTGCAATTCACTATTGAAGTTGATGATTGTACGTGTACCTAAGTGTACACTAACACAGATTAGAAAAATAATAATAGGAAAATAAACAAAGTGTGCGGACTGAATTAAGTACGAAGCCTGATTTAAGGTGGTTTTTTATTCAATCCAAACAGCTTAACTGAAATTTAGACTCGGACTGATTGTTAATGTAGTAATAAAGTGAATCCCACCTCGTTGAAAATATCATACCAGATTACCGGACAAAAATGCTAAAACATGCTTTCTCAAAATTGGATCTTTAACATAGCGCTTAAGGCGGTTTTAAGTTTTTTCTACGGATATACTATCATGATTATTTTTTTAAATCCAAAGACCTTTGCAAAAAAACTAGACAATGGTTGTTATCTTTCCAACGATATGTTGAAAAGTAGACGTCGCTGACCGTTTCGAAAAAATTTTTAGCAACTCGATGATATGGCGGTGAATTTGAATATCGTGAATCCTATTTTCACACATCCTGAATTGATTTGTTACTAATAATCACAAAATGAAGAATAAGACGTCTCATCTTTTATTGAAGAAAATCTATTGCCCATCGAGACGCATGAAAATAATGAAACTACAGAATATATTAATTGTATCTGATGACAACGGTAGTCAAATTTAAACTATGGGCAGAACATTATCAATAAAATTATAATAAGCTATAATTAAAAACGTTATTAAAATTCTTGAATTTTATTTTCCTACATTATCCCAACAACTTTAATTTAAATTACATGCAAACTTTTCCAAAAGGATATTTTATTGACTCCGGAGTCACTAAAGAACAACCTTAACTGTCACTAATTGTGGTGCGTGGATCTTGAAGAATCCACATCAGCCACAGAAATAAGGAAGAAGAAGAAGAAGAAGAAGAAGAAGAAGCAGAAGAAGGATCGCTTCAAGATTCATTAGGGAAAAAGCGATGCCTCTCATAGTGAACATGCGGTATTATTTTGCGAGCAGTAATTGCGGAGATATTTATACGAATTTGAAGCCCGAAACCCTCCCGTCGATAATTACAAGATGTATAGAGGCAGCAGCTCCAGCACTTTCGTAGTTTTCAACTTCTTTCGTTAATTGCGACGCTATGAACTTAATTAATTATCGCTACATGGCTAGGCTACAGCAGCCTGTATTTTAAAGTCGGAGGTATGGAAAAGTTCATTAAAGTTTACGCTCATAACACTTTCTACTACTTTTCCACAGTAACTTCCAAGTTTCTCGATTCCCTGAGCAAGGAAACAACTTTTTGTTCGCCCATTTTTACAACTCGACTGGATTTACTTACGCGAGGATTATCTCACACAGTTTTACAATAAATAGTAACTAATTTCTTCCATCGAATTTCATATTTTCCAGAACATTTCCGTCACCTTAACTTCCCTTCACGTTCCTAAGCTGAAAAAAATTTCTATTTCTTTTAGTAACTAGAAAATTCTAGTAAACTGAGTATCGTTACAATAACGTTTCACATATTGTGGACAATACAAAAAAAAAAAAAAAGAAATGCAGTACAAGTGACTATTTCGTGTAATTATACATGTCTATACTGTTACGTATTGTTGTTTAATTTACAACATTAAATCTGATCGATTAGTTGACTATATTTTTTTCATATCAATAAAGCCTTAAAATGAATTTTTCTATTACACCAGCATCAAATTATGATTACTATTATCAAAAATTGTTTAATTTACAACGTAACACGTACCTACTGAATATTATTACTCACTTTCATTTTGTATCATACGCTTGTGGTAAAAAATAATAAAAATTATTAAGTAAGTACCGGTGCAGTAACTAAAACCAGAAATTTCTTCCAGCGTGACGCGAAATTCTTATTGAAACAATTACGTTATTAACCGTAGCGTGATTGATGAAAAATTTCGCAGGAATATATGAAAGATCGAAATTTACAACTTTTAATAACAATCCGTCAGAAGCAAGTGTCGCAATTATTCGTCAGCTGTGAGACGCCGAGGCGCAATACCCACCTTATAGCTAGGGTATGTACTATATATATACAACCGTGTTCGACTTAACGCGGGAGGATCTTCAGCCCTGCAGCAGGCAGTGTTAATTAGACGGGTGTGAATAATGCGTGACGGCAGTAAATACAGCGAGCCAGAACTGCGAGGGTGTAAACTCTATGAGAAAAGACGTTTTGCGACAGAGGCTAGGACGGATTTCGAGGAGGCAGATCGGACAGAAAGCAGCGGAAACCTCGACGTCGGGAACGCATTTTCAAGGGACCGTGTCGCGGCTTATTAGCGAAGTAAGCACCTCGTCAACTATCAACAAGACGTCTGTCTCTTCCATACATTATCTGCTTCTTCTACTAGACGCGATAATGTACCTCGCGAGAATCAGACGCCAAAAGACAGTCAGCCGTAACCAACGATATTAAATACGAGAGGAATTTCGGACCATTGAAATTTACAACCAATTTTCACCAATCGTTATTTCACCCCCGTTATGCTCTCACGTCCTTTGTGCAAGCTTTCAAAAAGGGAACGATACTTTTTTTTTTTTTTAACGTCGTGCATGTAAGTGAGCTGAAAGAAGCGATGTCACATGCGTAAGATTCGTTGTACACTTTTCATTTTGTGATCTACTCGCAGTTAGTTTTAGATTAACGCTACGATTATGCCTGTGTATCATTTTACGAAAAGGTGCTTTTTCTTCTGCCCAGAAGCGAAAGCCAACAATATTCATGTTTAAGCGTGAAGTTTTATTTTGGGACTTCACCTGGAATTCCGATCGGACAAATTTCTTTTATGAAAGAGAAAATAAGAAACTAAAATTCAAATCGCGTAGTTCTAAAAGCAATACAAACAACAATTGATTCTTCTTGTTAAAAAAATAACAAACAAATCCCTTACTATTATTAAATGATAATTAGAGAGTTCAACATTACGTGTTATATTGATTGCAGATTATACAGGTATATAAGGACAGATGGCGAAAATTTCTCATAAAAATTAACCAATGATCACATTCAAAGTGCTTTTTTTGTTAAGAAGCAGGATTCGCTGGCAGTGAATAATTGATAAATATTATCAATTGATTCGATAATAAGAAACTGAGAGCCCCGGTTTCACCGATCCCTTAATTACGAAGAAGCTCACTAGATTCTAAATCGCGGTTGGCACACCACGTCGTTATAAGCTCCAGAGAGCTGGTCTCCTAATCCCCTAGAGTCTGGCAAATCACCGCCGGGAAATAAAGCATTGAATTCTACAATCTGCACTTGTTCGTTTGTTTCATTATATTCCTCTCCGTTTTGTTCTCCGGTCAAATTCTTATACCCTTAGGATGTATTTCACGGAAGAAACAAACGACCCTGATTGGAAAGCAAAGTTTTTTTCCTCAATTTCAGGTTTTACACAACTTTCGTCACCGCTCGAGGACCTTAAACCAGACGTTGATTTTCGAGGCGGTTCTATTACTTTCAGAAATTGTAATCCAAGTCCGATAAAATACAACAAAGTCAATTCTCCAACGAAATTAAATTTAATTTAAAATCGCAAATTGTCTGAAGAAGCAGTACGAATATATGCAGTAATGGTGTCTCACTTTGAACGGTAATTCGGAACAGAAAAATGATTTTGATCGTGTGAATATTTGAATCGTAGGAGAAAATTCAACACCAGCGTTTCATTAGATAAAAAAAGACTATTATCGTAATGCGAAAAACGGCCAAATCAATTTATATGCGATTCACGCTTCAAATTGTAATCGACGTGTCTCGTTAACCGAACCATTGTTCCATGCTCAATTCACAATTGTACAAATTTGTAAAACCGGAACCCCTCGAGTTTAGGAGGATCGTATAAACCGACTGGATACCTCTTCGCATGCTTATAAATATTGACTACGGTACCTTCGTTCTACCCTCCTGATCTGTTGTTCCTTCTCTTCTGTGGCAAGTGAGAGAAATAAGCTTGGATTTTATTGGCGTATTACGCTTTTCGGATCTTTTCCTACATACCTTGCATGTAGAGAATTCAATTCGGCAAAGTTACGGTATAAAAAAAAAAATATCGGATCTACACTTTAAGCTCAACGAAGTTGTTTCAAGAGTAGAAAAAAGCATCAATTCAAACGTGAATCTTCAAGTTTTTTAAGTTCGTATTCTCGCCAGTGTATTTGAGGAAAATTTGAGAAAAGTTATTGCAGGATTAGTCTCATAAGCGTACATTTTTAAAGAAAAAATTTCAAACATTCATTTTGTGTCCTAAATCCGTGCAAAGTTTTCATTCTAGGAAGAAATTCGCCGGCGTGTTTTCACCAGTGATAGAATTATGCGTGAACCGTAACTCGAAGGGTGTGAAAATGAAAGTCTGAGATCCTATCGTCGTAAGAAACGCGAGTATAAAAGATGCAATGAATATTTGCGCACAGTCATTTTCTGCAAAATGCTATCGGCTTCAGTGTCAGCGTAAACGGGGCGGACGCAGAAAGCTTGATAACCATGTTAGGAGTCAATTTCTGAGCCAAGAATAAAGCGACGCCTCTGAACACGTCTCTCATCCTTTAATCTTTCCCTGACTACAGGCTTATCCGCTTCCAGACTCCTCGCCGCGATCAAACGACGTATTATACGATATTGGCACTGACTATCTCGTCTAACGAACCATGCCTGATCAAAGCTAGTAAAATTGAGTCAGGTCCGAGCAACTGTAGTGAATGTATTGAATTTCTAACTACGACTGCCGGTAATATCACAAGGAGAAGAACAATGCTATTGGTACAGAACCAATGGATTTTATTGAAAGAGGAAGTCTGATTATTATTACAATATTCTGTTTATTATCATTCATTTATTCTATTTTTTTTTTACAATTTGGAGCGAAAGAAAAAAAAAATACAACTATCCCGAAAGTCTCAAAGTTTCAAAATTAACTCGAAAAAAAAACCAGAAAGGTTTTACAACAAATATTTAAAAAAAAGTGGTGCAAATAAATTTCTACGATATTCCCAAAATTTTGCCACCAATAACAAATTTATGCTTGAAATGTGAAAATGAAGGCGTGAAAAATTGAAAAACCGAGTATCTGATCATTGTTCTTGAAAGTTATACGCTCACCAATAATTCTTAATGATCCAACATTTTCTCTTCCGCGTGTCGAATAAACAAGTTCAGTAACGTTCTTTCCACGATTCATATTACTCAAAGAATTGAAAGAATTGCTTCCACGAGTATTGGTTTTGAGAGGTGAAAACTTCTTCGACGTTTCTGTACCGTTGCTAAATCTATTTCCAATAAATTCACCAGGGGGGAGAAATTAACTTTTCGCCAATATCTTCGGCAAGTGCCCTGCGTGTATCTCAGTAGCGGCATTGTATTCAAATTTCTGCCGCTTATTCACGCTCGGATTTATGGACGGATATACATACATACATATATACGCATGTGTATATGACGGAATATCCGATACCCTGCGCCATAAAACCTTTTGTGAAATTTCATGCCCGGAGCTAAAACCGTCGACAAGCCAATTTCCCCACCAGGACTTCCGGTCTCGAAGGCATTAGCACAGTATTCGTTCAGTCAAAATAGGTCTGAATAAAAAGTAGTCGAGATATGGTTGCATTTTTGTGTACAGGGGTTTTCGACCCTCGGGAATCAAACCTAGAATCATGAGGTGCGTAGCAAAATTTGACTCTTCCCTCAAAAACTGCTATCGATAGATGAACAATGACCTCGGAAAATTCTACATTGAATTACGTCCTCGTACGTCGGAAACGGAGTCGGATTAACAAATTATGAAAAAAGATATTGTTTCAACAAAATTCCCCAGATGCCGTCGATAAGTTAAATTTCTTTTTTCTTAATTTGTTAACCCAACTCCGTTTCCGATATGTCAGGACATAATTCAACGTACAAATTTCCGCTCTGCACGATGGTCGAGTCATTTTTCATCTATCGATAGCAGTCGAAACACCGGCTGTGCAGCTCAAAACTGACTTCACATTTGACTTCCTAAGGGTCAAAAAAACCCATACACGCAAAAATCCAGCCATATCCTGAATATTCACAATACAGACCTATTTTGACTGAACAATTTCGGAATATCTGCAGACAATTACCGAGGCCATGCAGGGCTAGGTGGCGGGAAAATTGGACGACAGTACAATCCATCATCCCTCGTAACCGCGGACTGACAAACCTTCAGAAGCAGATGTGGCCAGCTGCATAATTCCGCAGATTGTATCTGCGAATGACCGACTAGCTTCTCCAAACGGTCGAAGGGACAGTGTCTTCTAGGCTTAGGGCTTTTTGCCCCTTCCATTACGAGAACGGAATTTCCCAAGAATTTTGGCCAAAGACCGTGAACGATGGAATTTGGTGAAAGACCTTAGTTAGCGGTCTGGACAGTGACGTAGCTGATACGCTCGGTATCTGAGGCCTGAACCACGAACGCGAAGTGTTACAAACTTCTCGACGTGATTAGGTTGAACCGTTACTCAACGAGACTCGAAACAAACTTGCTGCTTTCTTCCCGTACTGATGGGGAGAAAAAGAGCCCTTAATTTCTATAGGGAAGCTACGAAGACATAACAATGTGCGATAATATGCAGAAATTAGAAAAACATAGTAGAAATGATTGTGAGTGCCAAAATGATCAGGTTCCATTTCCAATTGTAAAGTTATCCAATTGGTATACCTAAGGAAAAATACACTATTCGGAAAGCATCGAATGCTGAGAGCCGAGTTCCAATAACAATTGACGAAACAACGACGATCATTTTTTCTCAAGATATTGCAACGAATTTAAGCTATTGAAATTTTTAATGACTTAAAATCGTTGAGTTGAGATTCGGAAAACAATGGGAACTGATTGGGAACGAATTAAAAAGTGAATTCAGAGGAAATGCAAGTCGAATAAAACCAAATTCGTTATCTGTGATAAATCAATTTTGGTCAATCTAAGTCTCTTGTCTGATTACCGAGCGAGTGTACAACCGCTTTTCCGAAGAATCACAATTTCAAACGCCAACTTCACTGCACTCCAACAATTAGTCTACCGTGATGCGAATTGACCTCAGGTTTCTACGCGGAACAATTAGGTGTACTTTACGTCGTTGAGGATGACCAGCGGTCAGTTGAGCGCAGGCGAGGCGAGTTGATCGTCGGGAAGGCAGACTTTGGAGGGTTGTCGGAGGCAGGCGTGAAACTCTAGATGATGATTGATTGATTAGGGCTGATGGAGCGTCGGCCTCGTTCTTCATCCCTGTAACGAGTAGCGTCAGAGTGTTCGTGTACACGTTCAAGCTACGTTGTTTAAAACTTTCGAATATTTCACCGTGGTATTATTTACGCTTGAACAAGTCACAAATTGATGGAACGAGCCTGGCGTTCGCCAGCTTGAATTCTTCCACGATTTGATCCCCGAGTTTTCCCTGTCCAAACTAACCGGCAACGTTCATCCCTCCCGGATGACGCGACGTCGCCCTAATTGCGCAGCGACGTATTACCAAAATTCTTACCAACAACGGGTCGACCCCAAACCACTTACAATTTGCAATCGCGTGTTTCTGCCCTCTTAAGACGCCCAGAGTCCGGCATGTAGCTGTCCAAGTATAATGACATTAAAAAACAATATCTCAGTCGGCGAAAATCAGCGACAAGCAAACGGATCGTACTCGGGAATTCTTAAATTCCAGCGAATACTGTACGTTCTTAACCGCGTATGATGAGGTAGTTCGTGAATTCATGAATTACAGATTTAATCTTGAAAATTTTACTCAGCTGGTGAAATTATTTAGCTCGGCTGCCACCTGCACTCACTTCAATTCGTTTCTTTTCTCAGACGTACCCGCGGTTCGCATATTACTTAGACTTTGTGAACAGAGTACCAACGTTTTTAACCGGAAAATTTTGCGTGTACTGGGTGTTGAGTATAATATTTAACAAGACATGCTTTTACGTTTGAATAAATACAGGCTGTAGGTATGTAACTCAATAGCTGCACAGCATAATGCAAATTTTGACAATCCGTTATCTTAAAATATAACCAACCGATTCATGACACTCTTTGGCACTAAATATACGCATATACGATGCCATTTACAGCGGTATGGAATCTGTTAGTAAAGTATTACGACGAAATTTTAGAATTCTAACGACGTCGCAAAACGTCAAAAGGTAACGAAATATCATAAAAAGTGACGTCAAGCTGTATATGAAACGTTCCAAAAGTTCAATAGGATTTTATAAATAATATTCAAACAACCATGTAGATTAATTTCAGGGCTTTCGTATAATTGTAGAAAATCTCAAAAAATAGTTTAACGTGATTTATTCGTGCATTGACAGATATATTTATTATTGATATTTCAAGTCGGTAAATATTTGGGAAATATCGAAAGATTTTTAGAAAAACAAGCGGTTACACCTCGAGGGTGAGTAAACGCCTTGGAATAATTACGGCTGAAGAGTGTCTCGGTGTATCGAGAAAATTGATGAGGTGCAAATCGAGTCAGAAAACATTTTCAAATTCCTCCGTACCGACGGGGGCTGCTTGTATACGCTCCTATATTTACGTACATGCAAATATTTAGTAGAAGTGAGAATTTGGGTTTACGTATTTATGCAAATGTATGCAATCTAGCTTGTTCGGCTCTGTAGAGATTTCAAGTGACGGAAATTGTGAAAACGTCGAGGGTTGGCTTCGCGTCCGTTGTGGCCGTGATGCCATCATCGCCAGGTACGTATTCTAATCGATTCGCCCTTAAAGTCATGCAGTACTCCTACCCTTACCGACCGAGCAAATTCACCCGTTTTTTTTTTATGTTGAACGAACAAACGAACGAAAAGGGTTCAAATTCTGACGACGCATCGCCCTTTTGTAACGGAATTCAAAAGAGTTATTCGTATCCGGAAAAGCGTCAAAAAAATGTGTCTGTTTTCATGCAATATTGAGGTCGTTAAACAAGAACTAGGAATTACAATAATTTCGTAAAAAACTACAATTTTTTTTGTCGGTTTTCCGGATATGAGTAGTTTTCAGGTATTCCGCTACAAAACAGCGATTCACCGTCAAAATTTGAAACCTTTCCGTTCATTTGTTCATACAACATAGGAAAAAAAAGAGTGAGTTTGCTCGGTCGGTAAAGGTAGGAGTACTAGATGACCTCAACTCGAAAGTTTAAAGCGTTAACATCACTAAATTTACTTACGCCGGGAGTTATCAGCGCCGTCGAACACCTGGACTAGAGATCAATCCAGGCCGACGTTGAACGATTTTCGAGAATCCAAATGCACTTTTGTGGGATCCGTAACGAGCTTACATTAGTTAGCCCCCCCTTGAGAAGCCGTATTCGAATTCGACTCGGTATCGCAGCGCTGAAAGCTCGTCAGTCCGCGACGAAAAGCCGACGAAGAAGCTTTCTCAGTAGGCAAGGAAAAATATCTTACATGCTAACCGGAATCGTGAGGTGAGTTTTCATCCTCTTGCTAATCCAATAAAGTACCGGAGAATTGTAGCCAATTTCATTTAGTGCGTCACGCGACTTAACTTCGGTACGTATTTTATCCAGATGAAAATACCTGCAGGTATAATGATTTTCATGACATTTGCATTTGCATTCTTGAGTAAAAGCGAGGATCGAAATATCCTGAATTTTGTGTAAAATCGATATTGGAACATTTCTCACGATTTTCCGATCAACATTTGATGACATATCGAAATAATAACATGTATTACAAGAAAATTTGACGCTTCAATTTCTAAATGGTTTTGAAACTTGTATTTATTTGTTTCTTTCACGAGAGTTAAAACTGTGTGAATAGAATGTAACTTTGATGCAAACTGAATTTTCTCTGTAAAAAAAATTCCTGGAGCTTTAAGACAATGAAGACTTCTCTATCCATGTTCACGTTATTCAAATTCCCAATTTTTATGGCCACATTTTCACTGTCAACCATGATTGTGTATCTTCAAATAAAACATCGAAATATCTTCCGTCATTGTGGAAGGAAGGGTCTTTCGGTTCATCGAATATTGTTCTCTGCTTTGATGTGAATGTTACTTTTATTCGACGTAAAATTTTTGTAGTCAAGAAATAAATATTGAATTAGATAATCCACGGGCATGGAATGTTACGAAGCCCATTTTTCAGCGCGAAAAGTATTAACGCATTAATTACCTACTCAAAGTAATGCTATAACAGATAAAGAAATTTAGAAAAACAAAATTGCAGAGTACCTTTACCAGAAATTGCGCCTTATTCATATTCCGCAGAGTCAGAGTGCAAGGTACCATTGCGGAAACAGCCCCCCCCCCCCCCCCCCCTCGTTAAGTCCAGAGCTTTGTTTAACAGGATTCAGTGAAGGTATAGAGTGAAGCACTTTGTGTGCTCATTGCGCAAGGCAGTCGTCTGCACGTTTCTAGCTATCCGTGCTGCAGTGGGAAAAGAGAGTAACGCAGGGACGTAAATGAAGGTGCCTTTTTTAAAACACCGAATAAGCAAGAAGAAACATTACAAGTACTACACATACGTGAGAGAGTTGCGCGCGAGGTACGATCAGGCCGATGATTTCCCCAGACGACAATTCTCCGCGTATTTATCACCATTTGCGGTTCACTACGTTCAGCTTAAGCTGCGTATACATACAAAGACGAATTTATCTCTCTTGTGCCATGCGTCTCGAAACGCGCATGATCTTTGTTATGCGGGACTGGCAGAATTTTTTTCACAGCTAAACATGAGACAGTATATAGTGCCGGTGCTGTTTGCGCTAGAACCTCGATCAGTTTAAGGTACCAGAGGTTGGTTGGAATCCTAATTATTTGGACACTGGGTCGTGGTACGAGGGTGAAGTTAGTAACGTTAAAACGCCGAAACATCACAGAAAAGTTCATTATTATAAAATTTTAGAACAACTTTTAAGAAGTTGGTTTTTCAAATTATGAGTACGTTTTGTTTATTATGGTTCAATAAATTTTGGGTAATCCTAAAGGTGCAAAGTAACGATGCCTCACAAACAAGCATTGTTAAAGTAACGGCACTAACTTCAATCCATATCCTCGTAGATGTGTCCGCAGTCCAATCTACCTACCAAACTACAATCATCATGAAACCTCCCAGGTCGATTTTATGAACAAGTATATTACGTCGATCCGTATCATTTTCAAATTATACGTGGCATTCGGTCATCTACATGTTATCCACGATGTGTGAAGAACCTGACTGCGAGTTTCTTTGTTGTAACGAACACTCATGTTTGTATGAACTGATCAGAAACTGCATGATCAGCTAGAAATGACGAGGAGTTTAACAAGGAAGACAGAGCAATGATCGATTGGTAGATGCGTAAGACAACTAAGGCTGGAGGTTTTAATTTCGATTCTTTTTGCTATGTGTATGAATAAAATTCACTGTTTAGGTATTCCGAATCGTAGCGATTTGACAAGTGTGGCGAACTGAAGTGACGATTATATTTTAATTACAACTTACGATTACACACCGGTTTTTACAGAAGACCAATCAATAGGTACCTGACGAGGTTCCAATCTGGCAAAAGCAATAGCAGGATCACGCTTAATCGCAGAAGTCGTAGCCAATTCTGATAGGATTCTGACTATTCTCCAGATCCACGCGCCCAATTTTCACAAAGAGCGTGTGATGTGAGCTGGACCACCGACGTTGAATGAACGTGCGATAACGTGCCGCAGAGTCCATACAGATTAATTATAACTGGCCGGTTTCCCGTGAGGAATGAATGAAATTTTGGTAACCGGATGGTCGAAAATGAGCATTGGTGCCAGAGAGTCCAGGGTGGTATGAATGGCAATTGTCGATGTCAGGTTCGAGATGGACCACCGGGGGACGTCTGGCTTCCGGTGATAACGTCGAATCCACTCTCCGTCCCTCCTTTCCCACCACTCCATCAATTCCTCTTCGCCGTGCGAGCTCCTCTCCCGGTGAATTGGTTGGCACAGCATTGTAGGTAGCAACAGTGCGATAATCGTGTGTTGTATCCATCTCGTTTTCATTCCAGGCAAAGGTACACCGGAAGTTCCGGTTCCGTGATGATCCAGGTAGCAGAGCGATGAAGAAGCGGGTTCGCCTCGAAGCGAAGGAGCCAAAGGAGAACAAGGAAGTGAAGACCGGGAGAGAAGGAAGGGAATCAAGGCAACAGGACAAAGGCCAGGACGCAATCGCCCTCGAGGACGAGGCCCAGAACGAGGGTTTTGCCGAGTGGCTTCGGTCCAGCAGCGGAGTCGAGCTGATGAGGCTCTTCGTAATCGCGAATTCGCTGGTCGTCTTCGTAACGATGGCCTGGCCGAACATGCAGGAGGCCCTCTACATCGTCAAGGATTTCATAATGGGCGACGAGTAGTGTGATTCCCTCCTCACCTACCAGGGAACACAGACGCGGAAGCGAAGATGCTGGCCTTTATATTCCGCGGTGTCTTCCTGGTCGGCATTGTCTCCTGGTACAGCACAAGCGTCTGGAAGATGATCGACGGCTACTTCAAGGATCGATTTCAGAGTTACCTCCGTGCCGAGTACGACAAAAACCCCCAAATGCTCGCCGACCTCCAGGCCTACAGCGCGGCCGCTGGTAAGAAGAGTCCAGCTCTACCGACCGCCGTCCCACCAGAACCGGACGTTGGCGAAGCCGTTCACATTTGCTCGGCCGAAGTTTGCCCAGCCGCCAGTAACAAGGCCAGTAACAGCATGGACCCGAGAGATGGATTTTTGGGCAGTGAAAAGCAGCCGGAAACTGCAGCCGCAACCGAACCGCCTCTGATGGTCGAAAGGAATCAGAGCAGGAGAGCAAATCACGCCGGTGAAGAGTTGAAAAACGATTCCACGAAGATGAGAAAGGTCAAAGAATCGAGAAAGCCGAAACGTAGGTCGGTCGAAGGTGGGAAGCCCTCGAAGAAAAGACTGAAGACCATCACCCTGACGGAGAAGGACTTCGCTTCGACGAGAGTAAAGGTCACACCTCAGGACTTTGACGAATTTGATGCAGATGAGAACGTCGCCAAGGAAATCGAGGACGAATCCCACGGCGTTCTGGTGTCGAAACTTCCGTTCAAACCTAAGGCGGATATCGGGGACCTTCGAAGGGTGTCGGAGGAGGAGTTCTGCCCTTTGACCTTGGAGGATGAGGTCTCCTGTCGGGAGACCAAAACTTGGCCTTGAATGCTTGCTTCGCACACATGCCGGAATCTTGAACGACCATTGTGGAATTTATAGTCATAAAAAACCATTGAATTCAAGTGAAATGAAACAATTTTAAGATACTTTTTAATCTGTGAATGAGATTCCAGATCTGACCTTCTTCGAATCGACAACGAAAATTGGGTAAAATTGTCTGTAGCGGTATGGTAGAAAGCTACCTGTGTATAATATTTGCTTAATATTTTCTGGTAGTAAAATTATCAGGCGAGAAATTAACTCTCCGTTTTTATTATACACATAAAGTTGAAGCGCAGATATTTATTCGACTATTTTGATTAACTTGTTCCGTTATGGAGGCGATTATAGGCACGATTTCTACGAATGCAATTGCCGGACAAACGGACTTGACCCTGATTGAAGCGGACTGCATGTACCAGGACTATCAATCGCCAAGATATGTTCTGTCTGGCAGGAAATCCATCACTCGTCGCAATATTGTGTCTGATAAGAAGCTATTCACCTACGCTTTTTCTCGTTGTTATGTGTCTCGAATAATTTTTACTAACTAAATCTCCGTATTTAATTACCGTTCCATAATGAACAGTTGTATAGCTTTTCCTTTGAAATTAAATACAATTCGAGACCTGATTCCTATGTTAACATGATATATTAATGTTCCTATTCCTAGACAAATGGCGTGTATTAATTAAGAGAACGCAACTACATGTTATAGTCATTCGCAAGCAGAACTATGTCGCATCATTTAGGAGAAAAAATTATAATCCTGACGGAGTTTCAACCTTAGCACATGGCATCTTTGAAGTAAGTTTCGTGAATAACGCGTTTATTAACCACACCCAACAAACCTTAAAAACTATTTGTACTAATTTGACTAATTTTTCAATTCAAATCTAGCAGCGTCCCTGTCTCTCGCATGCGGCATATCTCGTCTATTCTGACCCCATAATGACCAATGCACTTATGAATTTTTTTCATCACTACTTTTGTCATCAACCTACAGATACAGTAAAATGAAAAAGAACTGTTCGAATCTGAACTTATCAGATGCGGTATGCGTGAGATGAATCAGAACATTGAATATCTCGTATAAATGCAACACTAATGCGGTTCGCTGCAATTTTTGATAAGTAAAAAGACCGTAGATATGCTGCACATTCACTAAGCGGCTCTGCGCCTTCTAATAATGGCTCCTATAAGTAATAGCTTAACGGTAAAAGTGGATCAAATCGTGTCGGATGAAAGCAAATCAAATGTCAAGCAATTGTTCATCTCATTGCAATTCTGCGCTACGAATCAATCAGCACATGGTAGCCTTTTACACGTTACGTATACGTAGATCTCGACTTACGTATCCGACATGCGCGAGTCCAATAAGTTTGTGGCACTTGGCCCGCTGTCCTTTCAAACGAACTGCCATAATGTATTTGTTGACTAACCAGGTTGGAAGTCCAAGGACAGGTTGGCCAGGTACCATGCAGGCTGTTCATAAAAGACTGGGTTTCGCAATGCCCTTTATGCAGAGCATTAAAGGCTGCAAAGCGCCCAACGCACGCGACAAAGCACTGCCATAGCTCTGATTTCAAAAGAATTTCGACCCTTCGTTCTGACAACAATTTAGCAGCTATGCGCGACTCGCATTGTTAAGTTAAGTTCAAACATCACGTACACGAATACTTCGACGGACGAATGAAAGAGGATGGAAATGAAAAATGAAAAATGTGCAGTTGGAAATAGAAAACGGTTACCAGAACTTCCCCAATTTTATCTCTATTCTAAGGAAGTAAACTCACTACGTCACCGCTTTTTTTGCTCGGAAGCTGGGAAATTTTTTGCCGGACTGCTGCAGCCGAAGTAGAGTCGTGAATAGCTGACCGCAGGCCGCATATCATCAACTACTTTTTTGTAAAGTGGCACGGAGATACGGTGGCTTGATAAATTACGTGGGAGAAAATTCTGAGCGTTTAGAATTCAGTGCATCAAGTGCAGTCACCATGCAAATGAGTAAAAACAGAGTTTTTCCTAACATAATTACAACGCAGGTAAGTCTCATCAACTGGAGTCCATTGACAATATCCTCAATGTACTTTTATTTTGCTCAACAATATTAGGTACAACAAAGATATAAAGAGTAACTTCATCTGAATGCGGGCCTGTGTAGCCAAAACAATTGACAAAGTACAACGACGTTGAAACGGAAGAATTCTGAAAGACTTGTATTCCGAATGAAATGTTTTCTGTGGGATTTATTTCAGCAATTGATTAACCTTTGAGACATGGTTCGTCGATAGATCTATGAGAAAAAATTTTGCTGCTTGGTTATGCAACAAACTGAGCAGTTAAATTAGAATATAACAGAACGATGTTGAAATTCTTTCTTCTACAATGTCTACGAAATTCTGAATCAAGAACATGCTCTCAAGTATGTCAATACAAATTTTTCACCTGTTATCAACTTTGCCCAAAACCACTCGTTATAATCTGTTTATTAGGACTTCTTTTTTGATCTAAAAAAAACTTATAACTCCTAAGGTTCCCAAGAAACTTGTCAATCCCTCGAAAGTACCTACTAAATATCGATTTACTTGTCAAACTAAGCATCGAAATGCGTATAAATTTCTCCGTATTACACGCCTAAGATGGCAAATCATTCAAACCACTACCTGGTGCATTACAGATGTAGAACATTACAGCCTTGTGCGTAAGCTGTGCTCAATTATATCGATACCATCTAGTTCTAGATCATTAGTAATTTCTATCATTTGCTACCGCGATCAGCCATTGTCCTTCAATAACGTCGTCGTGCAGTATTATAAATAGAACAGTTGTCTGTCTGTATAAACTAACTGTTGAACTGAATAGTATAACCATTCAATGATCTTGAACTTAGTCGTACTCGCCAATAGCGTAACAGGGATTTATTAGGCCACGGTGTAATTAACAAGCAGTGTATGACGTTCACTCTTCTAATGGTTAAAATCCCATCGCTATTTCCAAATCAAGGCAAAATACGAAATGCCAGATGAAAATTTCGTCATTTCATATTCGCTACGATTCCAATTCGAATGCAAAATTAAACCGTATAGTATTACAAATTGTAAATTAAACAGCATAATTACGCACAATATCATAACAAACTCTTAAAGCATACACGGTCTGAATTAAAATGAAAATTCTATAAGGCCAATCCAGTGACTGCACGCGATTGAATTGAATGTGTAACGGTATAATTTGCGCCGATTTACTACAAAACACAATGAGGCTGAAGTTAGTACCGTCGATGTGTCGAAACATTGAAACAAAAGTCACCATTTTGCACCTTGGTTTACCAAATTTCAAGTAATCCTAAAGTTGCAAAATAACAACTCTTTCCAAAGATGCATCATTACAATAACGTAACAAACTTCAGCCTGATAATACACGACCATGAAAAACATTCCTCGATTCATTCGCCTCGATGGATCACGTGAGCGTAAGACTGTCAGGACCAGACCGTCACTTTTCAAGAATACTCTAGGATTTCGAACCACAATAAAAAGGGACCATCCGATTTTCGTTGCATATCGCAAAAGTTGCCAACCTGTTGATTATCGTCATCCGTCTGTGATGCCCGAGGAATTTAAGGCTGGCTTAGGACGGGTCGCAGGTAAATTTCGAGCCGGGATTTTGGGCCCGGACCCCGAGACCCGGGGGGCAGCATTGTTCAGGGCCCGATGAGGGGGCGGGGAAGGCCGGAGCCGAGGCATCGACCTAACCTTAAAGCGAGATAAGGGCACGCGTATAACGCTGGTACATACCTCGATTATGAAATATCGGAGTGGGGCTGCGATCGAGGATCGATGGCCAGCTTCATCGGCGAGGAAGGACGCTTCGCTCGGCGATCGGCACGCACCAGACTCTCCACTTGTCAAAACATTCCAGTCCTCATGTACCCGCACAAAAACATCATATTCCGCGCAAAGTGTCGCGATAACGCGAACCGATACCGAACGGTTTGGAATTTAAGCGATTCCCGCGCAACTTTCCGGCCGCTTCTTTTACACTCGACGCAACGCGCCGGTTTTCGAACAAGAAGTGGATCTCGACAGAGCGGAAAAGAACACCCTTGATGTCACGGACCGATTTTTCTCGACAAAATTTTCAAACGACCGATAAACACCAGCCACTAACTCCAACCGATGTAGTAGCGCTTGACCTGCCTAACGAACGACCAATCGCAGACCTGCTAGCTCAAGAATGTCGGTTACAAGCATCCACTACACACGCCACCTGCCTCTCTCGAAGCCAAGACGCAGACTGTTCACCCAACTTTATACATACCTACTCTCGATCACTGACCGTTAAAAGGATAGATCCCTGCACGCCGTGCTGTGATCTCTACCTGTACACGCGGCTCGCTTCGTCACGTCACTTGTGGTATTGATGATTTTTTTAGAAATTAAACAAATATTTCAAGTTTTGCATCCGCGAAACGCATTTGCTTTGGTAATTTTATCAAAATAGTAAACGTTTCTCAGTTAACGATATCAGTTCAAGTGTATGGCTGATTGTGAATAACACTGGTCTTCGGAAAAAAACTTTTTTTGTTTCGCCTTCTTAGTATCGTGTGTAATTATAATAGATTTGATGCTTTTGAATCGAAATGTAGTAATAAAAAATATTTACCACTTGTACTTTTCACGTAATGTTTTTTAGCTGTTTTCGCTCACAAATTATAATAATCAAACACTAATGATAGCAACAATGTTTATAAAAAAAAAATAAGTGACAAATTTAAAGAGTTTAAACATTATAATCGTCAGAAAATCTATCTACTAATATAATTCTGGTTATTTTGTAGTCCTCTTTGATTTCGTATTTCGCGACATGAAGTCACAACTTTCTCTTTCTATCAGTCCGAACTGGTTTTGTATATACAGATATTACTTAAAAAAAATTCATATCATGTAATGCATACATGATAGCAAAAAATGGATAGCAGATATAGATTCGGCACATTAATAAAACCTTCGTATCTATAACATATTTTATTGAATGGGGATTTCACTGCAGACCTGTTTAATTAATTGATAAGGAATCACGACAATGTTCCCCAAAGTGTCGAAAATTTCAACAAATTCAAAAAGCTTGTTTAGGGGTAACGAAACGTTGAAAATAGTGAATGCATTTTCACGAAGGAGAGCTGAGGAAATAGTTTGGCATTTGATTCGAAAGTTGAAATTTCACTTTTATACAATTTTAGGCTTGGACATCGGGAAAACACCAAAGAAAAGTCTTTGGATCTCCAAATTTTCAATACACACGTTATCGAATTGTACTGGGTGATGTTTTGACTTTCGAAAATAGAAAAATCCGGGAAATTAAATCGTATTCCATTGTGACATAAACTTCACACACGTATTTGGCTGTTCTTTATTTGATATAATTTTTACTTAGATGTGCTCGAAAATAAAAATAACTTTTTTAACGTTGCCAACGATAGTCAAAAAATGTCCAATCTGTGGGCGGTAAAATGAACTTGACAGAGTGTACTTGAGATGTCGCATGCGCCTGACGTTATTCCTTCGAACTTTGAACAGAGTACGGTAAAGTATACCAAGTTGCCGGGAAACTGGCATACAAGAAGAATGAAATATTATTCTTTCGTTTCTGTAGATTATTTCATAACAAATTTTATCCTTGAAAAAGAGAATGTGATTCTGAACCTACGAGATCACGTTCGCGCTCAAATTTCGATCCATATTCCATTGATTGTGACGTGCCGTTCCAATTATCTGGCCACCCAAGATTCGGTGTTCCATAAATTAAATGACTATGCGAAGTGAGCCGTGATGTACAAAGGAGAGGTCCAACAGAGACAAAATTTAATGGGGACAAAGAAACGAATGGACCTCACTTAAATTAGAAAGTAATTGGACGGAGAAAAAGTGATAGATTGCAAAGGAATCTGTTAAAAACTCAAAATTTTCAGATCATTGATTAGCCTTGGAGAGGTTCTGTCAAGAAAATAAATTCTGTCAACTACGATCTATTTCCCCTTAGCAGTGTTTATTCTATTTCAGCATGAGGTGCAAAATCTAGGCTACTTTTCTGTAAACAAGATTTTTATCCCACCAGTATACTCCTCTATGCACATGTATTTCCGGCGTTGAAACGTTTTATTTTACGCATTGCATGCGTGCGTCACACGCTGGACAATCAACTTCATGTGCCATAGTAACGTACGTACACCCACGCATTAAGTTATTATGCAATAGAGGCAGATGAAACGGTGCTGTTTTCGTAGATAGTATCTCTCATTGTCAGCATCCGTCGACTGAACGAGTATATGAAAACCATCACTCCGAACAATATCGACAGTACTGTGATCGGTATTTTAAAGTCGACAATGCTGCGGGACACGAATATTTTGCAATCCAAGGGTAAAACCACATCAGTCATTCAGTATATAAACACATCAGGGAGCAAACATACCTGCTAGATTCAGGATAAACCCTGAGCCTACAATGAGCATAAGTTCGACCGAAGGTGAAAAAGTACTGCCCAAGAATTGACAGAGGCTTTAAAGTGGAAGAGCAAACGCAAAGTTGGTACAGCCGACCAGAATCTCATGATTGTTTACCCAGGATCGTTTTATATTCGAGGATATGTGACAATGCACTGAATATTAATCTGAAAGGTCGAAAAATACGGCTGACCCGATAAGGCAAGTTTATGACTTCCGCTTGAGTGCAATAGAACCATAACGAGAAGAGAAAAAAAGGAAATTGAATAACATCAAAGTCGCCAATGCTTGTTGGAAATGATCTCGAATAATTGCCAGAAAGATCAGTTAATCGGCGTGACCGGAAGTCAGCCGAAACTTCACCGTGCCTACTTCGTGTACACGAATTGACACACTGGCTAAGACGTTGATTACGTAGACTCGTAGATGTTTCAACGGTCAAAACTGTTGCTTGTTGCTCGTCGACGTGCAGCACTCAAGGTCGTTCAAGGAAGCGGGATACTTATTGTATCAAGACTCGTTAGCCTCGGTGACAGCCGTGATAGCTGACCACTGAACAATGGCCAGTCAGTGCGTGTCCCATGAGTGACTACGAACTGTGATCCCCCGAACTCGAACTGATCGTAAAACTGTTTTCAACCTGCATTTGGTGCTCTTCTCTGTTTCCGTAACCAAACCATGTGTCGCAAGCACAGGTACTTTCTCATGGACGTGCAATTGGTTCACCTCGTGACGTGACGATGGCGGCCCTCGTCAGACTCAAGAGGGGTAGCGTGCAGCTGCGGCACGCCGCTCTCGAAGTTAGGGGTGGGTGATTAATTTTTGACCCATTTATTTTCTCCATCATTTCTTTTGACAGTCAAGGAAAGGTCTCTTATCTTATACTTGGTCAACATTCGATACATCGGTTCCTCTCATTTTGTCTTATGAATTTCGCTAGAGATTTCTGTCAACTTCGGCACATGGCACCGTCGGTGTTCTTTTAAACAAAAGAAAAAACCAGATCACGGAAGGTTCGAACTCTGTGATCCCGATATTTGATCGGTCAAAAAAAGACGCGTCTATACCTTCTATGGTGTCGTGAACACGGAGAGCATAAAGAGTAGTTTTTACTGAACACTGCAGGAAAAGAGGGACACACTAGGTTTTTTGGTAAAGTATACTTCGTAAGATGCAGAATTTAGTCTAGAAACAGTGAAAAGTGAGCACTGTGTGCGGAGTAAAATCTGTTACATTTACGGTGAAAAATATATTTGACATAGGTATTTTTTACCAAAAATTTTGATATGTCCTTCTTTTCCTGCAGCTTCAAGTAAAATCACCTCTTTTTCTTCTCTCCGTAAACACTTGGTTTCCAGTCATTTGAATATTCAATAAAGTTCTATGGGTTGCTAAATCAGACTCAAAATTCGAAATTATGAATCTGAAATGAAATAAAAATTTAACCCAAATACAGTGAAGCAATTATATTCAAGGAATATAATGTTTACACATCTTACGAATCTGAAATAAAAACAATATGAAGTTGAATGTAGTGACATGGATTTTAAAAATTGTCAGGGATTGTTTCAGAATATAGTAGTTCAATCTGATATCTAGGCACAAAATGCAGCTTGGGCTGATCAAATTGTTCAAGCAATATAAATTAGCCTGTACTATTAATAAGTCAATGTTTATAAAAGAGCGAGTAAATTTGTTCGTATGACATGATTACAAACAATTTTTCCATATTCTTGCGATGTCGTTGCATAAATTACGTTAAATTTTCACACAACATGGAAATATTGACTTTTCTTTCAAGAAATAAACTACTCTGTTCTACTATTTTCGGACTGACGATTATAAATTACCAGGTACGTTTACGAATAATTCCTAGTTCACATCAACGTAACCGAAAAATGAAAATGCCTTGTAACAAAGTTTGTTAAGCAACAGACTTCTACCGCAATTCACGTCCGTTAACGGATACCTATGTGCTGGGTACTTAAAAGTTTCACGGAAATTAGACGTAGACGTTTAAATACTTTTGCAACGTATTCGATCGTGCATCTGTATCATGAATCGATAAATACGAGGTCGATCACTGCGAGTACATTATTCAGCCCACTGTAATAGAAACTCCATTAATCGCAATGAAGAATAATTTCTTCTTTGATAGATTCAAAAAACGTTGATAATATCTAGCGATCGAAAGATGACCAGATACCACTAAGGGGCCGACGTTTAGTAGATACGCGTAACGTCGTAATGGAAAAATTGGTTCACGTTGAAACGCAGATCTGCAAGACGGCCGCGGCGGAAAATTTAGCGCTCTTGATTATGCACCCGTCGACAAAAACTGCACGTCTCGCACCGTATCAGAGGCTAGGCAAATAGCTGATGTAATTGTATTCATATTCTATTATCGGAGTTAATTATAAAAAAAACCGATCAGTTGCCGCACGAGACAGTGAATGCAGAAGACGCAGAAAATGCGATAGCGTACGCTGAGTATATAAACAATAGCTGCAGAAAGACTATTCGTAAATATTATTCCGTACGGAAAAATCTTTATTTCTGTGACGATCCCTAAGTAGGGATTGTGGTAGTTAATAAATAATTGTTTTAGATAGACTGTATACGTAAAACCGAGGAATGACAAACGCACGTACAGCCAGCCTGTAGTGTCTGTATTGCGAATACGGACACTATAATTTATTCGCTAGGTATATTTGGCGATAATAAGCTACGTTGACGCAATACTGGCGCCGTACAGAGATAAGAAATCTCTGTGTCACTTGAGGAACTCCGTATTGAAAATTTCGGCCGTCAACTCTGTGAAATGGCGGAGTTCGTGAAGAGAGGAAGTGTGCACCTTGTCAAGTGTGGCAGTATCCAAATCAAACAAGCTGCTAAAGAAGTGCGAGGTTTGTACCCTTAAAGCCACGAAACGAGCTTTCCCTTGACAGTGATACGATTTATGCTTTCGAGCGGATTCTATGCGGATTAAACGAAAAATAAAAAGGAAAAAGGTACGTCCTGTTCGATGACGCAAGCGAACGCGTCCGCAATCAACGATCAATTTGACGCGCATATACGACATTTTGGTTCTCGAAAAAAGTTAGACAGTTTATCTCACGTGGATAATTATTCAAAAATAAAACTATTATTGTTGATGTTGAAACAAATTCAAATTCCACCACGGTGTCAGAAGTTAAAGGGACATAGTAAAATACGACATGCTATGACGTATGTCAAACATTGAAAACAATTTGTTTTCATCCGTGGATGAAGAATGTTTATTTTTACTCAAATCGTGTCGTGTCCTTATTTATTTATTTTATTCATCTACGTCATAATTGTTTTACAATTCTGACGACAGTTTCACGTTCATTATATTTCTTTGTCTACGCGATGCCTACGTACTTATTTTTCCGTCAAACATTAATTGGCACAACCAATGAATAAAACTTGGAGTTAAATTTCCAAACCTGAATTACTTGAGTGATATCGATTTCCGATCGCCAAAATAATTAATATAATTTTGCCAAAAGAACTTTGTGTGATTGCCATTGTTCAGCTTGAATAAAATTAATCTGCGCTATGCTGATTTTGGAAGTATAACGATATATTACACCTATGTCATTCGTTCCAAGAGTAGGTACACCGACAAACCCGTGAGCCTGCAATTCCGTGATATGATAAAACAAGTCGTGATCAAAGAGTTACAATAAGAATTTTATGTTTAAACGTTATTCCACCTGATATTCGAGCGACAGTAAAGAGTAAAATAAATGGCATTCTGAAACGAGATTTGCTGAATTTCGAATGGCAATAGCGGAATAAGATTCTTGAGAAAAAGTGGCGCAATACAGCTGAAGAATTATCAGGTATGCAAATAAATGAGAAGGTCACCAGCATCCGAGAACAACGGGTTTGGCGTCTACTTCAGTTATCTGCACAAGATCAAATAGTTGTTTTGTGTACGTTGCGATAACGAAAAGCACCGTTAGTTGTCATACAGAGACGAAAGAACTCAGCTTCGATCAAAATTTATGCGTTGTTAAATATTTCAAGTTATAGGTTGATGAAATATTCCGTAATTATAAATTTTTAGGGTCAAATCAAGACCGTCAAAGAGATGGACGATCTGCTATCGACGAGTTTCACAAATATTAATAATAAATTGAGATAAGAGCTAGCTTCGAACTGTCTAATATGTTTACGAAAATATAACACGACCGTGTTTGATTATAGATCAGTGCTGGGTGTATTCACTATCCTAAATCAATCAGTCAATGATCAACGCAATAAGTAAAACGTCTACGAATCAGTAAAAAAAAATAATTTCATCCTTTGTTCATCTGTATACATAAACAAGAATAATTATGCAGGTGTATTCACCAAATTTTCTGTTAAAAGTTTTGAATCAAGTGCAGTTTAAGGTAATGTAAAATCACTTGAGGTTACTTAGAATTATATGAATTAGAAGTGAAGTCAAGTTATACGACTAAAATTCACACTCACCCGGTAAATAGTAAATTTACGTTACGGAAATCATT
Organism: Neodiprion virginianus; assembly: GCF_021901495.1. Taxonomy (NCBI): domain Eukaryota; kingdom Metazoa; phylum Arthropoda; class Insecta; order Hymenoptera; family Diprionidae; genus Neodiprion; species Neodiprion virginianus. The sequence continues at coordinate 10,811,029 of NC_060877.1, read as the reverse complement.
CTACTAAATACGTTTGATCGAAAATAGTTTTCAGAATGAAGACTAGTTGGATTGACTGAAGTTTCACTGTAATCTTACTTATTGTTAGTATTAACTTCGTCTCAGTCAGTTGAATTAACCGCGAAAAGTATATTTTCTGCCGTCATTTCTCTCGGTAATACCGGTCCGACATCATCATGATGGTACTATGCCACGTTCACAAAAAATCGAAGATAATGAGATTTGACCGAATTCTCACCCCAACACAAATTCGATAATTTTTCAGCGGCAGTTCGAGCGCGACACGTAGTCGCGGCTCTGGTTGCCGTAGGCTATGCCCTTTGCGGCGCCGTAGAAGTCAGCGCCTCCGTAGCCCTTCTAGCAAAGCAAGAAGACAACCATGCTATCATCGACACGTCGTGGCATTGCAATATGCTCGTCAATATCACGAGCCGCAATAAAACCGAAGACCACGAAGTCATTCTCATGGAGGTAAGTGAAAAAGCAGATATGTCAAATTACAGACACGTGCATATGCACATCCATCATAGCGGAACCACCGAATCCAATGTCCGATTGACCAATCATCATGCTCCATGTTATATTAGCCCGAATTCGATTAGATCTTCAAGTGAAAGAAGGTTTATTCCTCATTTAAACGGAATCATTTGACGTACGGTCAAGTAAAGTACCAAACATCCTGACTGGGAGCAATAATTAAACTACGTTAAGTCGCAGATTCGCTATAAGCAATGGATACGGTAAACCTTTGATCTCGTGTTTTAATGCACCCTCCAAAAAACCTGCGAAATCAAAAGCTGCAATGTTTCCACATAGCTTCGCCGTTTTTAATTCAATCGCCTCAATTACTGCTCATTATCTCTTCTGGCCATAACTTCTACTCCATTACTTCTCAATGCCTGACTTATAAATTCCAGTTACCGCAAGAGGAGCACACGGAGTCCATTATGCGCGAAGCATTCCTCTGGGGTCAGGTAGCAGGTCCCATTCTAGGGGGTTGCCTAGTCTGGGGTCGTTCTGGACCCTCCATCGTCTTCTCTCGCGCTGTCCTCAGTGCTTGTCTGGCCTCGCTTTTGGTGCCCGCTGCTTGGAAAGCACCGTCGCACGTCGCACTCAGGTTGTTTCAAGGCCTGTGTACAGTGAGTATGAAAGAACATACTGCATATATCAATGACAACAGCATGAAGGACGTAAATTCTGATCATTTGTACACCCGCAGGGTGCCACAATGCCCGCGGCTCACATGTTGGCGATGACATGGTTCAAGTCGACGCACAGAAGTTGGTACTTCTCTTGCTACGCGGGTAAGTAGAGGCCTCTCTTCTGCAGCAAAGGACGTCAAAAATTCTAGACTCTCACAACTTCGTTTCTCTCCGAGTTGATTACGTACAGCCAAAAATCTCGATTATTTTTACAGCCGTAAGCGTTGGCTATTGCCTTATGGGGTGGATTGGTACTGCAATGGTTCGTGCCTTTGGGCGCGACTCACTGTGCTACGGACTTGCCATACTCGCTGTTTGCTGGTACTTCGCTTTCAACCGCTGGGTTAAGAACTCTCCGAAGTCTTATCAGCACGACACCAACGTGAGATAATGTGTTATTTACGTGTATATAATGTAGTCTGCACCTCGTCTAATATGCACGAGACGTTACCTTCATTGTTCGTACATTTACTACTTATTTTTCGAATCCTGATTAAAGTTCCTAATACGGGAGTAAATTGGTGCTCAGTTTGAAAATGAAAAGTTCGACTTCCAAGCTTGATGCAGCTCAATGCCAAACTTATTCTATCAAGTAATGTATTTCAATTTTTCATTGACACGTGGCAACAGGCAGCGGTAATCCCCTGGGGAAAGCTGTTGAGGTCCGTTCCAGTCTGGGCATCTGCAGTGGCAACAATGGGCAATCAATGGGGTGATGCCACGTTGTCTCTTGGGATGACCAAGTACCTGAAGCTGATATACGGCTTTTCCACGGCGAACGTAAGTGTCTACCGTTTAAAATAATTGTTAAAATTTGGTTCACTCGACGAAGCTGCGACAGATCAGGTACTACAACTGTAGAATTTCTCATTTGTCTCGTGTTTTAATGCCAACAAAATATACCTCCAGGACTCAGTGCTCACTACACTACCGCACATTGGGCACTTCATGGCTGCACTGACTTGCGGTCTCCTCGTGGACCATGTTCGAGAATCTGGTATGGTCTCAACAACCACTGCCAGGAAGCTGGTTGTATACATGGGTAAGTCAGGAATGGTAACTGAGTTCTTTAAGTAACTCATTGCGGAAAATGCAGGTCTTTCATTATTTCAGAGGATGAATTAGATTGCTGTATTTTAATTAGTCGTTATTCCAAAATGGAATATTCGTTCCTCGAATCGATTGATTACATTTTTTCGAATGCTATGGCACCTCGTGGAAGTTAACCATACTTTGCACCAATTTAAATACATTTTTTGACAGTAAAAATAAGGAGTAAGCTACGACTTGGCTAAAAAATGCATGAAGAAATTAAACAGATTCATTTTCGAAACATGTGAGACACATCAAGTTTCACTAGCAGTGCAATCTTGAATCAGGATCATATCAGTGAACACTACGACCAACATTCCATTTATACGTCACAGTCCATTCTTAAAACTAACTACACTACATTCCATTTATACGTCACATTCCATTCTTAAAACTGATGCAAAATACCCTAAGACGATATATAATGTTTATTTCAGCACACTTCGTACCTGCTGCCCTTTTATTTGTGGCGGGATACGCAGGTTGTCAGGCACTTGGTGCCGCTTGGCTCGGGATCGCGGCCCTCCTGGTCTCCGGAACGGCCCCTGCTGGTGCCCTGGCTGCAGTCGCCGATTTAGCTCCTGAAGAATCACCGGCGTGTGCAGCGGCTGCGTGCGCTCTTTGCTCAACCCTCGGAGCAGCGGGACTTCTAGCTGCAAACTACTTCGTCACTCAAGCAATTCACGGCTCAGTAAGTCGATGAAATTAACGATATCTGGATACGAAATAACATTTTTTGTTTCGTATACAAGATATCGATACGATAACCGGCGGAACTTTCCACGCGGTTTTGTCTAAAGTTCACGAAGAGACTTCTTTACACAACTGAAACACTACGTAAATTTGTTGACAGATTGCAGGCTCTTGGCGGTTGGTTTTCGGGGTGGCTTCCGTGGTTCTATTTTCGACAGCGGCTGTGTTTCTGGCACTTGGTAAGGGGGTACAGCAGCCCTGGATCCCGTCAGTTGCCAGACCGAAGAGTCACGACGTGATCTATGAACAGGATTCTCTCGAGCTTGACTATGAAGACGTCGGAGTCCAGACGGAACCCTACGAGTTGTTCGAGGCCTACACCTTGACCGAGGACGTGGAGAGCGTAAAAGAAATGCCTCGATCCGCCTCAGTCCATTCGAAAGCTTCAAAATTATCCGTATAAATAATACATTCCAACATTACACATCAGCTGGCTCTCGTCAGTGGATTTGATTGCTCGAGTACTGAACGTGCTCTGCAGCAGTTGAACAATGATACAGACCTGTTCTTAACAGAAGTTTGAAACCTTACAGCTTTTTCACGGTTCAAACACGTTAGATCTAGGAAATGTTAGACCGATGTCAAGAGAGAAAAATAACTAAGTGAATGTGTGGCTACAAACGAAAAATACATGCATAATACATGCTTGATAAAATTAATTGAGAATGATAATTAATTGGATCGGTGAGGGGACGAAATATGTCAACGCATTTCTCTCAGCGGTATAGGATCGCATTTGATATTTACAGACATATGCTATGTAATAATGCCTCGTCTGCGACTTGCCAATTTTTAGAATTGTACAGCATATTTAATAAGGATAACAAATTAACGTATAGTTTAAGACGCTAGTCGTGGAATTATAAATTTTTAAGAAAATGTTACAGTAAGGAAGATATTGTAATAATAATACTAACAATAGTGTCAATGATGGGACCAGTAAGAATTATTGTTATACTGATGTACAGGGTGGTATTTTTTAATCGTACTAAGCAAATATCTCGAAAACTAGAAGAGATACGAGAAAAAGTTTGATCCAAAACCAGGGGGGGGGGGGTTTCGAAGGGGATAATGCTAAATATGGGTTGATTTGTGAATTGCGCCACTTTCTAGATTTTTTGAATACATCGTGATTTCAGATAGGAATCACGTATTTTGACAATCACTGGCGATTAACAGGTTTAAAGACAAATTCAAAAACGCAAAAACATTTAATTTTTACAAATTATCAGAATTATTTTTCACAATCTTTAGAAAGTGAAATACTTGGTCATTTTTTGCTGAGACAAGGCATTGACCCCAAAGTTTCATTACTTTTTTACGGGCTATGGGAGTCGCGTGATCATCTCAAAAACACGATTCGTATAATTGTTTCAAACCATGGGGATCGATGCTTTATTTAACGGAAAGTGGTTGAGTAAGTTGCTTTTTCGACATTGAGAAAATTTTTGGAATTCTTAAATTTATCTAAAAATTCTCACCTTTTTGAATTTGTCTTGAAACTCAGTATCAGTCGTTCATAGTCAAAATATGTGATCCCTATCTAAAATCACGAAATTCTCGAAAAATCACGAAAGTGGCGTAATCCACAAATCAACGCATATCAGTGTTATCTTTCCTCTTCAAACCCCGTCAATTTTGTGTTAAACCTTTTCTCTCATCTCGACTAGCTTCCGAGATATTCGTCTGGGGCAATTAAAAAATACCACCCTGTATAGAGATGCAGGTCTAGGTTTTATCTCAGAGACACATATCTTTTCAACAGCATTCGACCCCATTTCTCGAACAAATTGTTCTTATTCTAGGATCACGATACTATCGAAATTGTAAGCTAGAAACTTTCTATGACTTTTTATAAACTGATTTGTTGCTTTCCCATACAAATTAAACTTTTGTCTAGGAAAATATACCTTACATATCATAACAAGAAGCACCTTTTACATCGTTACCTTCAGTTGAATATCATATCTTTTCAGCGGAAACTTTGTACGAAACTTGATGAAAATATTTTGTCAGAAGTTTCCTCAAAGGTTTTGAGTTTAAAAAATTGTTCTGAATTGGAAATTTTCAAGGTTATTGAATAAGAATTGGAGAAGGATGAGTGAAGGATAAAAATAAGAATGGTTTGAACCGTAAGGTAACGACATTTCAAGAAAAATCTGCCTTATTTTTCGAAGTTACTCAGAAGCTGCGAAATAAAGTTGTTCAAATGTACATAGTAGATAAAATTATATGAAAATCTATGAAATTAATATTTTAATTGAAGATAGAGATGGAATGAACACCCTCAGATAATGTCGTTTATCCGAAAATTTCTATCTCACATATTTTTAACTATAGCTGTTGGTTAATTCTTTAAATATATAATTTACATACGATAGGAATAACTGTGTTGTAAGTTTTAAAAAAACAAGGAAAGCAATGAATTATTCTTGCTCTGTGAATTTGAACAATTGTGTAGGAAGCGATTTTAACAATATGAAAGCAAAATTAGTAAACTGTCAATTTCACGTTTTGTGACCCACATTGAAGACTACTTGCCAATATGTGAAGCTTAAAATTTCTTAGATCTGAACTTAATCACTGAAAAAACCCTTGATAAATATTTACAGTTATCAAGCAACACGTGCACGTTATCCAGAAAATAGTAGAAATCGTTTGATTAAATCTGGTTGATTTTCTGACCAACGCGCATATGTTTCTACCACTACAAGTGTTTCAAATTCATCATCACGTAGATCGTATGTAGTGTATGTATTCACCCGATATCATTCATATTACAAAAACATTACAAAAATATTACAACTATGATATTTCATGTTTCTGTGAATATTTTAGTCAGATTTTTGTGACATTATAAAAGCAACGTAACGTTTGTACAGAAATATGAAATTTATCGTGTTTTTTTAAGTATTCATTGAACGTTGGAGTGTAATGTTTTAATAATATTTCTTCAATGTTTCAGAGTTCAAAAAGATAAATATTTATAAAAACTCAACAAGGTAATTCTGGTTCCAAAATCTTCCTTACATTATTAGATCCGATCACATATTTGAAGTTTTTGTTCGAAAGAAATTAATATTATTTATTGAATCTTTGGGCTCATACTTCGAATTCTGTAATTCCCCTGGTTGGAAATCCAGCACGCTATCTACTCCTCGCTTGTCACAAGACGTTGCTTATAATTTCGATAATGATGGAGAATCGAAATCAAGATTATACCGGGTTTTTATAATTTTTTCACAATTTAAACGTGGATACAAAATTCATTCAGAAAAATTATTTCGATACGTGAGATTGGAGATGTCAGTAATCCGCGTACGTACCACGATTTGTCTTGACTAGTCTACCGTTTAAACTGCTTCAAGTTTTGAGTGCCCAAGCAAATGTGTTTGGTGACCGTTCGTTTTTGAAATAATTTGATATGATGCAAATGTCGTACGTAACATATATCCACTATAGAAAGTTAACCTTTGACTGCCACTGTAGCATATTTAATACAATGACAAAACAGCAATTTTCTTAAATATATTCTCCAATTCTGATTCAAAAATCCCGAAGTCATTTGAAAAATTGTAAATGCACTCTAAAGAAAGTTTTCAATGAATAATTTCATTTTGAAAAACGTTTTACTTGTGCATGAAAATTGAAAAACTCTATATTTAAAAAGTGTAATTTTTCAAAGATTTTGATTAAAAACAATGATTTTTTTCAACGCGAAAAAGGCTCGGCTGGTAAAGAATTTAGATTGGAATATTTTGGATACGAGACAGATGAATTATTTTGATTATCTTACGAAACGTCAACGCGAAAAGATGATACATGCATAATTTCCGTTAACATACCACGACCAAAAGTTCGGGTGGGTTCAGAAACTCCCTAGGACAGGAACAGAGCTAGTCAGGTCGCTGACGCGAGAACAAATGATGTGTCAGTAAGAATGATTGCTAACAAAATTGACTGCAAAATTTTCATTGGTTATCATTGTACAAGTGCTGCTGCATGCCCGACGAATAAACCAATCGCATCATTCTTACACAATAATACTCAAAACACCTGAACTAATGTTGGTAGGAGAGGTTTGAGTATCTGAAACAGACGAAGTTATGATTAACACAATGACAAAAGTGCATGCACGGACAACAACAATGTCGAGCCTGTAATTGAAGAAACTATTACACATCTTTGCAATCAAAATCAATTTTTTACATGGAATTATTGAATTAAATATGTTGTTTGAGTAAAGACTCAATGTTTATCGGTGTACTTGTGTAAAAAATTATTCCGGTGCCCTGAAACAAAAGAGAAGACAATCAGTAAAAAAAAAAAGAAACACTTCTGTACACCTCTGATATGTTTTATAAATACTTACGACAAGATTCCTCACTATCACTATACACTCCGCGGTTTTTATCCCCGTGAATGGGCCGCCGGCTTGAAAATGCCGCGCTTTCTCTCAGAACCAAAAAGTATCAAGTCAACGCGCAGCAGGTGCGACCAATCGAAGCTTGAAAACTCAGTTGTTAGTAAAAAAAAATTGATTGAAGAGCTGCAGGCTTAACACATCAAGTGCTTTACACTTTTTTTATATACCGTTTACGAAATCGCTAAGCAAAAGACGAGATCAATCGATTCGCATTATCAGGGTCGCGACAATTTTGCTCAAGTATAATATTCCTTGACTTTTCGCTGACTTTGCCCATCAAAAAATGTACAAGTCCCTGTCGTTTACCCACGAAACTGAGGTAATGATAGGCAGCTTTTACGACAAAAAGCTCCAGAAGTTTTGCACCTGGAGTACATTAATTTGGATCTAAAAAACACAAATAGTATTCTTTCGTTTCACACGAATAATTAGAAATTGAACCACATCATTTCTGACAGTTAGCTTAGCTGAATTTACGGAGCATGGCTGAAGTTTGAAAACAATTTATATAAGAAGTGCGTTCTTCCCTACGGTCCATCATAATTCCCTGATTTTTTCCGATAGGCAAAATTCCCCGACTATTCCCGGTTCCCCGGTGTTCCCGATACGTCGCCACCCTGATTATCAATCATCGAGCAAAAGACCCGTCCAATTCCCGTGATTAATCTACGCGCAAAAAGGCGCGATCGATTAACCCGTCAAAAAACCTTAAATATCTAGAACTTGTCGCAAAATTCTGTAGAAACCCAATCCGCATCTGCGTCTTTTGAAATCCGACACATTGCGATGCGAATTGTTCTTCCGAGATGCGAGTCAAGTTCGGGCGGGAGGTCGGAGGACATGCATTATTGTGTGGCGTGACGGTCGGCGGTCCTCTTCGACGCGACGTCTTCGAGCTCAGCATCTCTCCCCATCTAGCGTACCACGGAACGCGGTAGATGGTCCAGAGAAGCGTATTGCCCATTCAGACGATCACAGAGATCAATTGAATGGAATAATTATCGATAATGACTGAGTAATTAAATTGAATAACGACTGGAAAATGATTGCAGAGCGACAAGAAATGAGTAATTGAACGTCGTTAAAATTTGAAAGCTCTCTGATAGTTTGGAGACTCTTATACAGAGTCTTTCACGTGCTTTTGGAGGACAATCACTGTGATCGTTTGAAGCTGTGGATTACAAAAGTTAGTAACATCGCGGTACATCGCGACCTTCCTACCCTCGCCTGATTCCCAACGGAACCACCCAACGGAAATGTTGAAAAGAGATTCACACGCTCATCCACATTAAACCCCGCGACGGATCCCAAAACGACCACCTACCTACCCGATTACCTATATTCGCTCTAAGCGATTATCCATTCTTTCCAACACACATCATTCTTCCTCATTTGCACCGTGGTCACTGTGGCTTACTGTTTCGTTGGTTACCTGTCGGGAGCAAAATGTTTTTGTACCACAGTCAGCGAATGTACTATTTTAGCGATTGCTGGCTGACTATCGATACATCAACCTTTTGTAAGACGGATTAAAAACATCCTGTATGCTAATCAGCATTTTTCTAAGCGAGCTAAGCCTGTGGTTGTACGACAGCTGCAGAGTATTGAAAAATTGAAAATAATTCAAAATATATCATGCAAATTGAAAATAATTCAAAATATATCATGCAAATTGAATATGTTACGTTTTGCCAGACTTTGAAATGTTATTGATTAAACAATCATTGGAACATGTTTAAGCCTCAGGTGTATCCACCACTTAAACGACGTCATTTTAAAATTCGAACATAGGTAGGTAAATATCTGTAGCTAAACACTACTTGTTTTCGCGAATATCGAGTAAGTGATGGTAACCTGTCGCGATGCTCATTCCACTTTCAGCAACGTGCAAAATTTCTAACATTGAGTCACTATGGTAGAATAGGTCTACTGCACAAAAAGAAAAAACGATTCAACTTGAAGTCAAGCATCGTTGCGATCATGAATGAGCCTATCCATGCATCTAAGAAATCGCAGATTCGTGTAACAGTGTTACCGCCACGCCACGGGATGGAGGAGTCCCAGGGAAATACCCGTAACCTAACACATGCAAACTCACCAACGTTGCTGAGTAATGGAGAAGTTACTCGGATGTCTCTGCTTAACTCTGAAAAAGCGAAAAAGGAAGCTCGAATTAATTTAGCAAACTGATTTTTCAGTTCTCACATAAATTATTGTTATTGTCTACTTCCATATTTATTTGCCACATGTTAGGAAATGACAAGAGTTAGGCTTCAAATGTACCATAGTGAATTATCAAACAATAATTAAAATAAGTTTTCTCACCTTCTCCAGGTTGCTCCGCACTTTTGCATGTAATGGTAGTAGTTCTCGTAGCATCTCAGGTTGCATGGTGGTTGAACACACTTTTCACACTGCAATAATAATGTAATAAAATGTTACTCGCACAATGTACTTGGATCAGATTTTATGTCACTACAGATTGTCTGTATCACAATAAGTGATTTGCATGATATTTCAGTGATTTCTGATTCATTTATAAATGAACTGCAGAAATAAATACTAGAGGGGTAATAAAATAAGCACAGATATTGAGTAAGTGCCTAAAATTAGTGAACAACTAAAATCATTTACGATCAAAAGGGACATGGAAATCAACAATCATATCGAATATGTACCTTTCAGTTCTATTCACTGTATAGCGGGTGGATAAATTTTCAGTTTCTTGACAGAAATTGTTTGTTTGGGTTACGTCACTCAGATCATGGCTACATATGGTCGATAGTGCTACAATGTATAGTGTGCCCCTGTAAACAGATAAGAAATAACATTTTATGAATATTTGTTTCGCAAATTTAACATATAAGACGGTGAAAATTTACTATTCTATTTGTAAAATATAATGAAGAACTGAATACGAATCAATTTCAATTAACTGACAAATTTCTCAAATTGAAAATAGCCTAAAAGTATAATCAAGAATCATCTTAAATGTCTACCTTTCTTATAGTCTTTCACAAAATTGCGACCTGTTCAGCTTCTGCAGTTTGTTTTCCAACATTGTATTACCAGGGTCACCTAATGAGGATACTTGCCAACTTAGATCATTTTTGCAGTATTTGAACTCTGTAATCAGCTAAAACAACAACATTTTGTCAATATTTGATCCAATTCAACGGCCATATACTCAATGTTTAAACACAAGCAATTTTGGTTTTGTGCCAAGCTGTGGAAAGTCTCATCGATTACGTCAGATTACATAAACAAGTGAAAAGTGTTTGGAGATTATTTTATACCTGTCATTTATATGCAATAAATTCATCAATTTCGCTAGCGAGTGATGTCTTCCAAGATTCATTGACAGGACCTTTTAATCTAGGTTATCACAAATGCTACTCAACGTTGTTGAAGTTCCTTTCTGCAATCAAGTAAGATAACACAATATTTTGTTAGTACTTAATGAACTTTAATAACAATTTGAACAGCACTCAGAATTCCTCATAGTCGTCCTAAACATAATAAGTATCAGGAATCAACAACAGTTGACGATTTAGATTCACTCGAAATTATTACGAAATTGAGGATTCCTCTACAGATCGATCTCCAGAAAAATATTCGGAAACAAATGCAACCGCTTACAATCTTTTGTTACATAGGAAAAAAGGCCAAAATCAACTACGCAATAACATTTATTTAATTTCATTTATTTATTTAATTTCATCCGCAAACCGATATCAGACACATAACTCACACAAAGGTCACCGTCCGCAAGGCCCGTTTTTTCAGAATATTAGAAAGAAAACCGCAACGGAAGATTATCGGAGCATTTTCTTGTCACAAAACGCTTGTGACTACTCAAAAGTCTGCCCGAGAGCAATTTCAATCTGAATTAATAACCTGTTCAGTAAGCTCCGGGAAGCTAAAATCTAAAAATCTGCAGCTCGATAATCACACTGGATTCTAAGCCCATTCACACTTTTTATGTCGTAGCTGGTTACCTAAACTGACTGAGTTAAGCTTGCTAACGATGCAACTACGCAGTTTACCGAAGGTCGGCCGCACAAACAATAACAAACGACAACCGAGGCTGAGATTTGAGAATCGAATTCGCTAAGACCTGAAGTTGCACGGTAGAATGGAAATTTGAAACAAGAAACTCACCTTCGATGTCGCAGCCTGCGTTTATTTCAGTAACTCGCTTCTTTCGTGTGCCAAACGCTGCATGCCGTTCTTAGAGTATTCACAATGAGTTTCGTGGGAATACACTGATAGAATAACGTTACACAGCCTTTTTTTTAACCACAAGGTATCGGTGCTTTGCCATGTTCCGAATATAAAAACGTGCACATGGCAATCTGAAGTTTCGAGTTACGGCTCACGTAGTCTCACTACGACTGCTCGGAAGCGACTGACGTCGCGCTCCGCTCGGAAACGAGTTTCAACCGGTCGGAAACGCTATGCGAGTAGCACAGAACGCGGTCACATGTTGAAAAACTTGCCGTTGCACGCGGCGTCAAGTGTCAATTGAAATTTTCTAGCTACTTCCGATCAAATAAAATATGCGTTCCGCTGTTTTCTCACCTGCAGCAAACAGCTGAATGCAGCAGCAACATAAATGCTCTGATTGGTCAATGATTCTGGTGCTCTCTTGATAGAAACAAACCTATCTTTCTACAGCAGTTGTTTTTGATGACGAAAACAGTCTTCTATTGTATCACTTCTATGATTGGAGAAATAAATTATACATTTTTCGATTCAAAATCTATTTTCTACGTGAAATTGTTAAAATAAATATGCTATTCAAGTGAAATCTCAATATTTGTCGATAAGCTTGTATAAAAAATTATTCCGTTGCTCTGAAACAAAAGACAAGACAATTCCTAAAAAAAAAAAAAAATACTTTAGCAGACCTCTGACGTGTTTTATAAATAATTTCGACAAGATTCTTCACTATCACTATACACTCCGCGATTTTTATCCCATTGAATTGATCACCGGCTTGAAAATGAGAAATAAAAAGTATCAAATCGACGCACAAAAGGCATATTTAATTTAAAGTTGAGAATTTAATTGTTGATAATAGAATCGATTGAAATGCTACAGGCTGAACACATTGAGAGTGCTTTACTTTTTATACACAGCTTACAAAATCGCTAATCAAAAGACACGATCGATCGATTTTCATTATCAGGGTGGCGACAATTTTGCTTAAGTATAAGTATAATTGCTTAATTTTCCCTGATTTTTCCCGTAAAAAATTTTATATATGATATATATTTTATATAATATTTAAAAAATGTATAACCGCAAGGAAAAATTCAATTACAATGCTTCTTTTAATAGTAACAAACACAAAAATAATATTTTTTTACCTATAAGATACAACCAAGTTCGTCTTCCAAATCTATGAAGCTGTGCTTGGCAAGCGTAATAATAATATACGCGCGCAGAAGTATGCACATTTTGAAAAAAAAAACTAGAATCCTTCAATTAGTTGAAAAGTTACGGCCCTTCAAACAAAAAACGAAATTTACACAATTTGTAAGCATGGGTTTTCGTTAAAAAATGAGAACAGCCGTACAGAGGGATAAAATATTTTTATAGCAAAATGAAAAAATACGGGTCTCTATAAATCCGTTGAGGAATGACATACATTTTTACTGAATCGTTTGAATTTTCCACCCCGACCTTGCTGGGCGATTTGAGATGAAACCGGCCCTGAGCCAATATTTGTGCAATAATAATGCTATTATGCTACATATTTCTTGAGCAGGAAAAAGCAGCAGCAGCAGCAGTTTTCCCCTATCACTTTCGGCGCAACGACAAGCCACAAGATCACAAGAAATCACGACCTATTTCATGAGCAGCGCTGCTGCTGCGTAAAATTACCAAACTGATGCTAGTGAAAACTAGTAAGTTGCTAAACCACTGCTGCTTTTTACTGCTCATGAAATAGCACCCTAAGATATCCCTCCTGCCGTACACTCCATAATTCGCAACAACGATGCGACTTGACGTTCTTATCTTTCAGCTGCTGTTTTCGCAGTGGTTTTCACTAAGTCCATAGTTGTCAGACAACTCTGTTTCGAAAATACACCGCTAGATAGCACTAACAAACTAAATGCGGTCCAAATCCGCTTGGTGACTCGGCATGCGAGACTCACGAGACGACGTAGCTGTCAGTCCGAATCACGAGTCGAGTAATCTGCAGTATCGATACTCGTAGGAAGGAAGCGAAGCAAAGACGGCCAAGTCATCTTGAGCGATCTTCAGTGTCAGCGAGTTCGAGCTTGACATTACGTGCGGACGGTGGATAGGAGTGTTATTCTTTTTCTTTATCGAAATTTCGTGCACATCATAAACACCATTGGCATTGTTTACAATATGAAGACCATATTATTAGCGCTTTGCGCGTTTGTAGCTGGTAAGTTTTCGCCTTCTAACCAACGATCAATTGACAGTCCGTGGACTTTTCTCTTTGTTGACTTGCGACGTAATTACCAATGTTAATGACCCAACTGCGCCAAATGTCGGATTTTCTGATGATTTGGTAACCTCTAGTTGCTGTCCGACGACCTCTAAGTATCCCGAACCTTCGTTTGTAGAATTTTTGCAAGCAAGACAACACGAATGAACAAAATTTAAACTTCATCTTTCACCTTCTCTTATTTACAAAAATAGCCGCCTGACTAGCAGAGTAGATGATTATTTTTGCAATATCTTACAACTCGCTGTTTACTGCTATCACGTACGCTGCTAAAATCCTTTTGGTCTTTATGAATCAGAATCCAAAATGTAGAAAAATATTTCAGTAATCGAGATGCAGCCAAGCGAATCACTCATATTTCAGAGATTAGTCACATGTAGTGGGGACATACGATTTATTGATCATTAATGTCGGATGAGTCAAATCTACCAGGATGTTGCAGTTTAGCAGTGATTAATGCCATTTCCTAGTAACACCTAAATTATGTATTTTCATAATTTTACCACACTGACGAATTGATGGGTTGTGAAGAAAATAACCACCACCAACTTCAGGTTAAACATCGTTACATTTGCTTTGAATTTCAGTTGCTACAGCTAGAGTGGTGATCAGTACTGGAGGAAATGATAAAACGCATCTTCTAGGTGCTAAAGCCTGTACCTGGGGTCCATCATACTGGTGTCAAAACTTGACGTGAGTATGATAGATTCGTTCGAGAAGCTTTCATGTTCACATCTTTTTTCCCTCACTCGACTCTCCTCCTACCTCAAGGTTTCACAATGTTTTATCCATTGCTTTTATGCCGGCGTAGCGATGTGTGAGACTAAAGGTCTCTAGATAGTGATATTTTCTAACCACATGCATGCATACTATCAGTGCAACATTCCGTGTAGCTTCTCTCCCCTTACTTATTCCACTCTTTATATCATCAGCATTTCGTCACCTCAGAATGTGTTCCAAAACATAACAATACGCTACAGTTCAGCTCACGCATGAAGCCAGAGTTATCGTCAACAGACTCGCAAACAAGAGCTGCTTTAACGTTATTGGGTACTAACGTGGCACTTGCCTTCTGAAGTTAGTCATAGCTGAACCGTTGCCCTCCTCATGTTATACAAGCCTTTGTGTTCGTTATCAGAAGACAGTATGGATGTTGGTGGTTTACTGATAAAAGAGTTTTGATGTCTCGATTCTTAATGATGAATAATAGCCTCGTTTTGGATAAAAAATCAGAAGAGCTGAAAGGGGAAAAGAAGGGACCTGCAAAATCTGTTGTATAAAATTCGTAAACAATAGCCATATATTCTGGGCTAATTATATTTCAATGCTTCTTTCTACCGCATTCTTGTTCTCACTCCAAGTTTTCAACATATGATAACACCCGTTGAATAGGTTACATACTTTGTGTGACTGTTAATATTTCATTTATACTCAAGTTCATTTGTAAGTTGCAAAATAAAGTTGTCTGTCAATCTGTGCATGTATTATAAATAGCTACCTGCTACTTGGTTACTTCAAACACTACACACAGCAAACCCCGTGTTTATATAGTACTTCGAGAAGTTGTAATGGATTTGTTTACAGTATGAATTACAAAAGGTCGTAGAGAGAGTTGGTGTTTGCTACATTATTTCTGGCCCAGTTAATTAATATGGGCACAGTAAGAAATAATTTCAATGTTCTATGTGGTTTGAATTTGAAAAATATTAGGGTTCTGATTTATATTGTAGTACAGTAACTGATCATATGACACAGAAAATAATTGAAATCGTATTGCATTTGTTTGTGCATTTTGAACTTATGCTACTGAACTACATAAAATTGAAACCTTTTAAACAGTACTGCAGCAGGATGCAAAGCAACAAAGCACTGTATCAAGTCAAAGTGGGAAAACATGGAAGTGGAATATGACAAAGACAGTGTATGCGATATTTGTAAGGATATGGTAAAGCAAGCTAGGGATCAACTAGAAAGCAATCAAACTCAGGAAGACCTGAAGGCCGTGTTCGAGGGTAGTTGTGCTCTCATGCAAATAAAGATTATAGTTAAGGAGTGCGACGAACTAGTAGATCAATTCATACCGGAGCTAGTCGAGACTTTGGCGTCTCAAATGGACCCTTCTGTGGTATGCTCAGTCTCCGGACTCTGCAATTCAGCACGCATTGACAATCTGCTACGTGAATATCAAGAAAAAATGACCGAGGTATGAATCTGCAGTTCTTACACTTACATGATGATTACTTTGAACCAACTGAATACGCATCTCAAGAAATACACAGAATTGTGTCAGTTTTCTACCCACTCTGCTCTGCCACTGTCTAAATATGTTCAACCAATCGCTTACAGGATGATGAAATTGTTCCAAAGTCTTTATTCAACGACGAACTAGAACCTGATGAGTGTTCGAATTGTTACACTATAGCAACGCATCTAGAACACAAGTTGGAGGGAATGTCGCGTGATCAGATTCTGGAAAATATGCTAAATACATGTGGGCAATTTAGCTCCTTCTCTGATGCTTGTTCTTCCATTGTGCTCACATACTTCGAATCCATATATGAGCGATTGTCAACTGAATTCAAAGCAGAAAACATTTGTCACCTTTCTGGCCAATGTAGTTCGAGATTCCATAATCATGAAGAAATAGACGGCGAGGTAAAATATTTTCCAATACTAAACAGATCAATATTCTAAAATGTGTATCTGTTCTATGAATAATGTAAACTATCAGCAGAATAAACAAAGAGTCATTTGGTATTTACAGATAATAGAGGTTGAAGTCCGGCCCCTATCTAGTGTCGGTATGGTTGATGTTAGTGACGAACTTCCATGCAAGCTTTGTAAACAACTAGTAGGTCACTTGCAGGATCTCTTAGTTGCCAATACCACAGAATTAGAATTCCAAAAAGTTCTTGAAGGGCTCTGTAAACAGACCAAGTCCTTCGCATTTGAGGTATACCCTTAGTTTTCATTTTATTTAAATTGTTAACGTATATCGGTTTAACTTCAAGTAGACTTTTCTTTATTTTTACAAATCTTTTCACCAACAGTCGGTGAAAAAAATTGCTATAGATAAAATACATGAAAGTAGATGGTTATTGAAATAATTTCTTCAAGGATTTCTGTAATATTTCTTATCCTAATTCTGACTCATTGAGTATTGTACGATTTTATAGTGCACTGCGATTGTTGACGAATATTATCCACAAATATATTCATTTTTGACGCATGAACTAGACGGAAATTCAGTATGTCAAATAATGGGTGTGTGCCCAAGACCAAGTGATTCTGTGTATGTAAGTATTTATCCAAGCAACAGATTTTACACACAATTAAAAATACACGTTCTTAAAGCTTTGACGTCATTCCACTGAATTAATGTGTAAAAAAAAAAAAAAAACGATTCCAAATATGATTTCATCTATCAGAATGGACCGATATGGCCTCTTCTACCTGAAAAACCTGCAGCTATTGGAGTAAGAATAATGAACGAAAAGAAGCACAATCTTGGGGAGAACAAAGCTGGAATCAGAAAGCATAATTTGGGAGAAAATGGATCTGGACTGAGAAAGCAGGAACCCAAGTCGGAAGCTGAGGAAATGCAATTACCACTAGAAAGGATGCAAGTTTCTTCACTGGCGTTCCCTGTTGCAGGCGGTGGTAATGAGCAAACCTGTGCGTTATGCGAGTATGTCTTGCATTACTTGCAACAAGTAATCACCAATCCTACTACCGAGGTTCGTTAAGTTAATGTTCAAAGTATGTTGCCTATCTATTTATTGTGGTGAAAACAATGCCCTACACTGATCGTTCAAGTAACTCAAGCAGAACTTTTAACCTGATTTCAATAGGAGAAAGTAAAAGAAGAAATTGAAAAAGTATGTAGTAAATTACCGAAGACTGTACAGGGCGATTGTAACCAATTCGTTGATGTCTATGGAGATGCCATGGTAGCGATCCTTGCCCATGAAATTGATCCTTCTGTGGTTAGTAACAAAACCGTTTTTCAATACATTTCTGTGCGAGTAAATTGATGTCTATCAACTATCCTACAGCTCTGCCCAAGTCTGCATCTGTGTCCAACTGAGGAACTGGTCAATGCCTGGGAGTCAATTCCTAAAGATATGGTAATTGTAAGTGAGGTCGAAGAAAAACCCAGTTGTCCGTTGTGTCTCCTTGCTATCACACAGTTGTACAAAGTTGTAGAGAATAATAGGACAGAGGTAAGCAGCAATTGGATATTTATTTTCACGTTTCATATGTACTAACTGTGTACTCAAAAAATTGCCAGATCCGTTTTATCTTTACCATCGATTAAGATTCAGCAATTAATTCTGTAAGATTTAAAAGTTTGACACAAGTGCTTGGATGCTAAAAGAACAACAACATCCATGTTTTCATTTTCTCATTTAAATAATTATCTAAATCATTAATAGGCAAGCATAGAGGCTGCATTGGACAAACTATGCATTCACCTTCCGAGGAACCTCAAAGGAGAGTGTTTAGAATTGGTAAAGGTGTACAGCAAAGAACTAGTTGATCTTTTAATAGCAGATCTCACCCCGCAAGAAGTCTGTGTATACATAAAATTGTGTGAAGCAACACAGAGCCCTGTTCCATTCATTGAGAATTCCTTCCCTACAGACAAAAATGGAGAAATCAGTGAGTTGATTCACTACATTTCCAATATTTTATCAATCGAATCCTTACAGGTAGTTTACAAGTTCATTAAAAAATTATATTTGACTAAATGTAGTAACAAATGAGATCCCGGACTTTCCGCTCTACCCGGTAGCAAAACAAGAAGTCAGCTCTGATGCAGAATGTGTGGTTTGCGAGTTTATAATGAAGCACCTAGAAGAATCTATGAAGTCTAAGAGTAGCAGAGACGAAGTTGAGAAAATTGTGCATGGAGTGTGCCACGTCTTACCGAAGACTGTTAAAAGTCAATGTGACGATTTTGTAAACAAGTATGCTGATTTAGTCATTGATATGCTTGTGGCTGAGGTCAATCCCAGGGACATTTGTCAGGCAATCTCCCTCTGTGGACAACAGATTGAGCAAATGCAAGGTACGATATTAGAAATATTGGAATCTGTAAAATATTTCGTTAAAGAAGTTGCGTGGTGAAGTGAATTTCATTAAATAAAAGTAAAGTCTGCACTGTGCAGATTCGCTAAAAGTAAAGTTGTATTCAATTTTTACCTTCAGTGGATTGTTTAAAATTAAAATTCAATGTTAACTTAACTACTATTATTTCAGAATCTATATCCGAATGTGCTTTGTGCCAATCTGTAATATCCACAATCGAAAAAGAGTTGAAGGACCCAGAAGTGGATCATAACATTGAAATTATCGTGTCTAAAGTTTGCAAGTATATACCGTCTGGAAAACAAAACAAGGTCCGTAAAATGCTGCCAGCAGTCGAAAACTTTATTTCTGTGCACAGTTATTGATATAAGTATTTACTCATCGTATTATTTGTTCGATTTCTCTTCTGTGTAGTGCGAGACGATGATCGAAGTATACGGCCACAGCATAATCAACCTTCTACTGTCGTTCGTTGACACAAAAAAAATCTGCACTAAACTTGCACTCTGTTCAGACCAGGATTACCTAGCAATGTCAGCAGCCAGCTCAAGATTGAGACGTTTCACTAATCTTCCTAACCCTAACCTTGCTCAAAAACGGTGTACATGGGGAACAGCATATTGGTGTTTGTCTGACGACAATGCCGCCGCATGCAATGTAAGAAAATAAGGGTTAATCTGGAATCGCTCTATTACGCTATTCAACTGATCTTATTGTCACACTAAAAGGCAAACAGTATGCTTTAAATAAGTTCACGTAGGTATATACTACATCGCAGTAACCACAGAAATCCTGAAATAAATCAACTTCATTCTGTTACAGGTTGTCGATCATTGCAGGGAGAAAGTCTGGAAAGCAAATTCAGCGCCATCAGTTTAAAAATTCAATTTAAAATTTAATAAATTTAATTAAGGTAACTAAAGAGCATCAAGGTATTCGATACTCTACTATAAATAACATTGATCGAATAACACGTAAAAAAAATATGAAAAACTAATTAATAATAATCAGCAAAGCACTCTTGAGAAAGATACCTGGCATACTATAGTCTGTAACATTTGAACTGTTGAGATTGACACTACAACTGACAGCCTTTTGCTTTTCAAAATGGCAACACTGAAATATTCCTTTATTGAAACAATTCTCCTATAGTCTAGCCAGTATCTTTTATCGTATTGTAATGTTACAGTAAATTTATTAATATAATATAGCTGTCTGATGTTTAACTTTTTTATGCATTTTAATTAGTCTGCCAATTTTTCAACAGCGCAAGAACGAAAATAAATTTTCTGACTAAATTTAACTGTGATAATATGGAAAATAAAATGAAGTTGTTAAGAACCCGCTAATTACATCGGAACGTGTAGGTTCCGTTCCACATTTAGTCGGCCAACGAATAAATTATTGCGAGTTATAAAACTGATCTTATTGTCAAGTCGTTTGTGTAATTACAACGTCCAATTTCAAATTGAATCAGAGAAGTATAAACGTAACAAGAAATGTTGAAGGTATTACGGGAAAGTACGTAAGTTTCCCAAGATTTGACTGATTCATTATATAAATGTGCCATTGTACAAATATAATATTTGAAATATTATTCTAAGAAAAAAAGTAAAAAATTTCCGTAGTAGAATATCGTAAAATTCATTTATTACTAATTTCTACATTCTCAGCTTGCCATAATTGTAGAAAAATTTCACACAACTTCACTGAAATACGAGTTCTCATAAATCGTTTGAAATTTTGAATAATGGTAACGCTGTAATATTTAATGTGAATGTCGCCATAACTATTCAGAATACGTCGGGATAATTTTCGATTAACGCCAATTCTAATCTGACTTCGGAAGATTTTCGAATGAATAAGTTGCAGAAGTCTTATCGTTAGTTCCAATACGGTCAAAAACGCGAAAAGGGGGGGGGCAACTACGGTTTTACAGTTTGTTACAGAGTGGTGAAATCGTGAATGGGACATTTCATTTCGAGCCTAGCAAATGGACATTTCATCTTGTCGATGGTTTCGTACAATTCTTTCGGTTTCAGAACAACTTTGAAATCGCCATGAAGTTCCTTAGACTTGTCACGCGGTAATCTGAGTGTCGTAAACCCATATTTTGGCGGTTCGTAAACACCCGTTGTCACTCGAATGGATGTATCCCAACTGCATGGGGCCGTGCAACGAGTGACTGTTCTGAACGGCAATTTAGTGCCGAATTTTCCAGACTCCGATTGTGTCCGAAGTCTTTGAACATTTTTCAAACACCTTTCTTGCTCCTCATAAGATATGCCTACGAGTATCAGAGGTTTTTAGTACTTGTGAAACAGAGGTCTTCAAATAAAGCAGAACACACTCGCCTTTGCGAATGGAGCCGTTGCCAAGTTCCAAGCTTCGCTCCAAGTCCCGAATTTCTTTTTCGCACCGTTCAAAATACGTCCCTTCAAAGAGCAGAGGCTGCGCATCCGGTGGTCGGACCCTGCACTTTTTTAGACGCCGCTTCTCCACGTAGAGGGTATACTCCAGGCTTCGCATCATTTTCTCAATCATTGTGAACCTCGTTTTGTCAATGCGCGCTAGGACACCTGGCTGAGACTCGGTACTCAGAAGATGGTGCAGCTTGAAGAGAATGAACAGGATCCAAAGCATGGATTCACGCTCCATGAGTTTCCTCATGTACGCCGATTCTGAATCGCGAAATCTAAGGAGAAACAGTTCTTGGCTGTATAATCGCGGATACTTTTGGGAAATCATTTTCATTCGTAACCCGGGACTCGATGCTTTATTGGTCAGAAGACTCATCGTTATACTCTTTCATCCTCGTCGACGTCTCAGTGTTCTTGTCATAGACCGACTGCAACCATCGGCGGTACTTTGGAAAACTAACGCCGTTTTTGCGAGCTTTGTGACCACGCCAAAGTGCTTGAATCTTCGTAGCACACCGGTGATAATGCTCCCACCACATTTTCGTCACCTGATCCATGAGATGAGATCTCGCGAATTCACGTGCCATAAAACCTCGCCAGTGCCGCTGTATCGTTGTCGCTGATTGATCCAACATTCTTAAGTGATTCCGAGTAATAAAGCCACGACACCAGGCCTTAAAAAAAGTAGGCAATAATGACTGTTATCATGCGCCGTCGCATAATTGAATATTACTCTGGTGAAAATGATTTTTACGATTTTCTACGAATGTTCAGAGAAATTGGAACATTTCATACAACTTTATATAAAAATCACTTTCGAACAAAATTTTAAATCTGCATAATTTCTCATAAAATCTTCTAGATTTTAATGAAAATTTATATTTTTTCAATAAAAAATTTATACGACGCAATTTTGAAAGAAAATTAACAATTCATTATGAAAAACTGCATGCACATTTACAATTTTGTACCAAATAATATGAAATGTCTCAATTTTGGTAAAAATTCGTGATCCTAGAAATTTCGACTAGGGTATAACGACATTTTAATGATCGTGTTATGAGCTGACTTGAATCTTACGAGCCGCGATGAATTCATGCGCACGTTCTAATTCCGAAACGTCATCTCGCTGTTTGATTTCCCGATAAAGCTCTATTTTGCTTGTCAAAAAACATCGAGTTGAAACCATTTTCGTGGGAGATGAGAGCTTAGAGAAATAATAAGTTGTACGTAGAAAATCCAGTCAAGGTTGCTGTAACCTTCAAAAACCTTGCAAGCTTGATATAGTGAAATTTATTGATAAATTGCCTGGATTCGTTTCTGTTCTGTCTTTCTTATAGCGAGTGGCATACTAAATTCTCAGTATCATTTGTTTTGACACGATAGCCTACCCAAGTATACCAAAAATAATTCACAAAACGAGATCCAGAATCATTATAATCATTACGCATAGCATAGATCATGTTGGGCTATTTGTAAATAGCGCTCCTTCGGAAGCTCGCAATACCAGGGATGCGATTGAGTAATTTCACTTTTCACATTTCCCACTATCCGAGCATTCTGACTAGTTTGTAAAATTTAATCAACCAATGATCCTGGACGGTGAAAAATATGAAAAGTGAAATTACACAATCTCGTCCCTAGATCGAAGAATGGTCTTTAAATCCCGTAGTGACAAAGAACAGTGAAAGTTTATTTGTACGGAATGACAAACATTGTATAGTATAGTATAGTATAGTACTGAGAATAAGCGATTTGCACTTTTGCGAAGATTTTGGCTAGTCGTGAAAAGAGGCGAATGTTTCTAGCGCTGAGAATAGTCTTATTTTTATCCGGAAACTTCAGAGTATTGGTTAACTTCCGATATTTTGCGGAAGGTTTTGAAAATCTGGATCGCATAACGAACCGGCGAAAATTCTTAGCAATTAAGCTTCCAAATTGTCGACGGTTAATATTTATCGTAGTCTTAATTGTAAATGGTTCATAAATGGTTCATAAATTATTGGCTTACACACGTTTTGTATAGAGTGATAAAACTGGTATAGTGTATGGTCAACACTTAGTATTCCAAAAGTCGTTTGGATTACTGCATTGGCCAAATCTGAAAACGGATATATACTCGTAATACAGGCTATAATGATCGATGCTGCGATACAACTGTATAAACGGTATCTTTTCCTAACACAGGTGGACAAAAGTATTTTGCCTAGTTGCGAGTAGCTTCAAAAAATATTTAAATCGCTCTTTGAATCTCACCGTAAGCTTTCTTAAATAACAGGAACCTCGTTTTCAGTCAGATTTTCAAACACAAAACTAATCTCATTTGGGTGTAAAAAATTAAAAACAGAGTTCGAAAGTTTATAACATTGAAAACTAATATCTAAATTTGGAAATTTTCAATTTATTAGCCAATTTATCAAGTTCATGAAATCTACAAAAAATCATGCTTTCTACGAATTTACTATTGCGATTTCGTACAAAGCATACCATTTCTTTATTTGGGTGTCAAATATGAAAATGAATTTTAGCGTTTTTGTTCAGAATTGCATGCTGAATCGCACCGTGTGAAGCCCTTTTTCACGTTCGCGATACGTAGACTTAAATATTTCGAGATATATATATACCATGTATACATATAAGTCAACGTCGAAATCGATCAGGGCACCCCTGTGAGAAATCTTTTTCACGAGGAAAACACGCTGGTAATATGAGGTTCGCTTTCGTTCGGAATTTTTGGCTCCTATTGTTTGGGAGGATGTTTATACCTACGTTATCTGGCTCATAAACGGTGATCTGGGATCAGTCCGAAGTTTCCGAGACAATAAGTTTTCCCCACTAATATACGGTGTTGACGGTCTGATGACGTCACTACTACCATCAGCGCCGTCTGGGAGAGGTTACATCGTGGCTAGATCCATGGCTGGAACACCTATTCTCCTTAAACTATAACACGTTGATTTCGGTCGTTTCATCCATTTCATTTGAGACGACGCGCCGTAATGTACGCATCGTAGAGCTGACCCTGAACTTCACATCGAAAATTGCCAAGTAGCCACGCAGTCAGGTAAGTGTAGCATCCAACTGTTCAATTTAAACTTTAAGTATAGTAGAATTGTTAGCATAATTCAGGTCAGTTAAGATATTTGAATTTATGCTTGCTCATTAAACTTTTAATTAAATCTTTTAATTTCTACGTAAAAAATTAAAAGAATATTAAAAAAATATTAAAAAGTTGGTATATTTTTTCACTCTACAAAGAGAGAGATTATTTATCATGCATTCGTATTTCATTGCAGCAACATTTAAATTATTATTATTCCAACAAAAATTAAGTTTGTTTTAAAAAAAATTCTAACTCAGCTATGTAGATTAAACTGTAAGCAATTGAATTGTGTTATCTGATTTCATTAATTAAGGGGTTACCCTACTGTGACGACTGACGAACGCCTAAACAGGCTAATTTTTAGGAATTAATTTCGGAAAAACTGCTGATGTACTATTAATAATTTTTTCGTATCAATTCATGTGTATGTTAGGGAGTGTGTTTATTATATAATAATATTTTTAAAGTATAAAAGTTTAATACATAATTTGATAAAGATATGTCTCTTCGCGCGTTTCTACGGTTTTCGTCCACGATTAATCTGCAGTGTACATGATATCGAATATCGTAAGCATAGCTAGGTGATTCGACACAAAAATAAAAAATATATGGCCGTTAACTACATTGTATTCGCTTTTGACTGACAGAGCTTTTTTTCTTTTTTCTTTTTGCCGACAAAAAAGGAATTCCTGAATTTTATTCGACATTTTTGGTTCAATAATCTGATGCATTTTTATTTTTTTGAAAATGTATATCAAATTTCAAGTCGATTCATCGATTACAACGATTTACAAATTTCTGATGCGGATTCCACGACCTACTGCAAGTACGCGACATGAATACTACGAATATACTATTTCAATTTCGTAGAACCTGTGACATAATTTTATTTGTAAAATGCGTTGGAGTGTTTTTGTTGTGAATTGTATATAGAATGGGGCTGTTAACGAAATCGACCAGGGCACCTCCTGAAAAGTCGATCTTGATCGACTTGAAGCGAGAAGGAAGTGAAACTATTTTCAACGAAAATTCGATTTTCGATTAAAGTCAGAGTCAACTTTACCAATCCCCTACTCGGATACTTGTTGGTCATTCGCTGCCGCGGATCTTGATTAAGTCCTACAATTAACTGTTCAAACTATTCTTTAAAAGAAAAAAATAATAGTAGATTGTGTACCAAGGAGGCAAAGTAGGTCTTTTTACTTTGACTCTCTAGTGCACACGTATATACTTTATGTAACAAAAGTGTAGTTCACCATTTTCCTTTTTTTTCTTTAAGCTACGTACAAAAAAGAGCACTTTTAAGTACTAGGACGTAAAAGTGCATTTTTACATATTCCTATGCTCTTTTTTTTTATCATCGCGTAAATGATCGATTCACATTTATGGAACACAGGGAACTGAAACGCATAAACCATACTGTGTTACATGAACAATTTTGTAGTGATAATTTCACAGTAAGACAACCCTTTAATAATGTATCAGCTGTAATTGGGAACGATTAAGTTTGATCACAAACCTTAATAAGGTCTTGCAGAGTAAATGAAACTTTGTAAGCTATCTAAAAGCACAGAATGGTGAATTTTAGATGACATATTGCGCTGTAAATGTATATGATTTTTTTATAATTAGATCTCACGATAGATGAAAACTTGAGTTTCCAATCGAGCTTGACCTACCTAAACTTCAGATACAGGATGAATATTATTCTTCATGTCACATGTTCTATAGCAGCTCAGTTCAGTAATAATTTATTATCTATATAATCACAATTCATTCAACTTAATTCGCTACACTTAAAACTGTATGTCTTCAGGTGGAAATATAATATCGAACAGTAACATCAGAGAGCAACTGCAGTACTCTCAAGCTTGAAAAGAATTCAGCAGCATGGCAGATTATGTGATAAGTGATGCAAGTCAGGATGAGAAAGATCTGATCTCAAAAGATGGCCTTTCAGCAACTCAACTCCTGTCAAGTGGAAACGGATTAACATATAATGACTTTATTATTCTCCCAGGGTACATAGATTTCACTGCTAATGTGGTTGACCTTTCTTCGCCGCTTACCAAGAAGATCATCCTAAAAGTACCCCTGGTCTCGTCTCCGATGGACACGGTTACTGAATCCGAGATGGCGATTGCTATGGCTCTGTCTGGAGGAATTGGTATAATCCACAACAATTGCACTGCAGAGTATCAGGCGAATGAAGTTCAGAAAGTGAAAAAATACGAACATGGATTTATTAGAGATCCGGTTGTCTTATCGCCGAACCACACTGTTCTCGATGTTCGCAATGTGAAAACTAAGCACGGTTTTTGCGGCATCCCGATAACAGAGAACGGAAAACTAGGAGGAAGGCTTGTGGGTATTGTAACATCTAGGGATATTGACTTCCTTGAGGACACATCGAGCCAACAGAATCTCAAGCTAGAAAATGTGATGACTAGATTAAACAATTTGATAACTGGGGCCTCTGGAGTGACGTTAAAAGAAGCTAATTCCATTCTAGAAAAATCAAAGAAGGGTAAACTCCCAATAGTGAATAATAAAGGCGAACTTGTTGCTCTGATGGCTAGGACGGACTTGAAAAAAAATCGAAGCTACCCGAATGCCAGCAAGGATGAAAACAAACAGCTCCTGGTTGGTGCAGCAATTGGAACCCGTGAGGAAGATAAGAATAGGCTGCAACTGCTGGCAGCTTCGAAAGTCGATGTCATCGTCCTAGACTCGTCTCAAGGGAATTCTCAGTACCAAATCAACATGATTAAATACATCAAGTCCAAGTATCCAGAGATGCAAGTAATCGCAGGTAATATTGTCACAAGGATGCAAGCAAGAAACCTCATACGAGCTGGGGCAGACGGTCTTAGAGTCGGGATGGGATCAGGATCCATTTGTATAACTCAAGAAGTAACAGCAGTTGGTAGGGCTCAGGCCACGGCCGTTTACAGTGTCTCAGATTACGCTAGAAATTTCGGAGTCCCTGTGATAGCTGATGGTGGTATACAGACTATTGGGCACATAATCAAAGCGTTGAGTTTGGGTGCGAGTACTGTGATGATGGGATCGCTGCTTGCGGGAACAT
This sequence comes from Neodiprion virginianus, assembly GCF_021901495.1. Classification (NCBI taxonomy): domain Eukaryota; kingdom Metazoa; phylum Arthropoda; class Insecta; order Hymenoptera; family Diprionidae; genus Neodiprion; species Neodiprion virginianus. Next base: position 10,783,367 of record NC_060877.1, on the reverse strand, counting down.
CAGAGGCCCCAGGAGAGTATTTCTTTAGTGATGGAGTACGTTTGAAGAAATACAGAGGAATGGGGTCGCTGGATGCTATGAACCAAAAAGATGCAAGTGGTTCGGCAATGGATCGATATTTTCATAATGAAATGGATAAGCTGAAGGTGGCGCAGGGGGTCAGCGGGTCAATAGTCGACAAGGGTACAGTCCTCAAATTTTTACCATACCTTCAATGTGGCATTAGGCATGGATGCCACGACATTGGCGCCAAATCCGTATCCACCTTGCACCATATGATACACAGTGAGGAGGTTAAATTTGAAAGGAGAACTCAGTCGGCACAGTTGGAGGGAAATGTACATAGCTTATTTTCATATGAAAAGAGATTGTATTGATTTATTAGTAATAGCAACTTTGGTTCTCAAAACGATTATTGCCTTTTTAATATATGACCAAATGGTTGAGCGAGCCTGACAATTATGTCAATTATGAGTCTGCTACTTGTAAAAACGTCAGAGGTTTCATTGTCAACCAAAAATGCCTACAGTAACAGACTACGTTTGAAAAAGTTCAAAAAGATGGAATCGCTGGACAGTATAAACTAGGATGAAGCGAGATGCTTACAGTGATGGGTCAATTCTTTCGGCACATGATATGCTGTGAATTCTCTCGAAACAGACCCTGCCAAGCCGAATGGTTGCTGTGTGTGCCAACGTGTATCCAATTTTTATATGAGCAAAGCATAATAGAGAAACACTGCCAACCAAAAGTTCTGTATGTGTTTTGCAAGGACTGCATGACTTGGGAGTCCGGAGGACACTGCAATTCTCAGAAGAATAAAAAACTTGTGCATAAGACAACCCATAGAATCGTCAGAAGATATAAGAATATAACATAAATCTGATGATTGTATATTTACGAGTAAGTTTGAGAATTCATCTGAGAATTGCAGTGTCCTCCGGACTCCCAAGTCATATATATATATATGATAATTCGTTTGAAGTTTATCATATACACCTACATAGTATAGATATATATATATATACTATGTAGGTGTTTATGATAAACTTCAAACGAATTCTGCATGCCAAAACAGTTTTGATTTATATGTTATATGCGCAATTGGTAGGTCTTTACTACTTTGTTAAAACATTTTCTGTGTATTGATTGTTTAAAATTGAATTCCATATTATACAGAAAATCACGATACTATAAAATGACAGTTATACTATATACTATAATTTTTGTAAATAAATAATTAAATTTTTTAATTTCATTTTTTTGCCTGTCCTTATTTGACTATCAATTTCAAGTTATACATGCTTCTCATCGAGAACATTTATCCATTTAATTTGAATGGAATTCTGATAAATTCTATCACTTTCACCTCCAGCCCTACGAGTGGCGAAAAAAATATCTCTTTTTACGCGATTATGGCATTTTTCGCTTACTCCCGCGGTCTATTATACCTATCCGTATGAACACTACTTCAGTCAACGAACGACGAATGCGAATGCTTCGAATAATTCCGTAGTCGATGGTTCGCTTTGAATTTACCGCCATTCGCGCACTCACTCCTCACCACCTGTGAATAGTGCGAGGGCGTAACAACAGGTGGCGAAATTTCGATATTCGATGAATCGACGCGCGGCGACGGCGAGTTCGAAAACTAACCGGCTGAGGAGTGGGAGGCCAGAGCAGAGAAGCTACTAATGGCGGCGTTCAACTCTTCACATTTGAAATAGCGTTTTAGTTATGTGTACCGAGGGACTCGAACCGCATCGAGTTTCAAACAAAACGGGAAACAACGGCCCGTCGTATTAGCGTGGTGAGCTGAGCTTGGCCCCGGGGCTGAGCACGTAGTTCTTTGCGCCTTGAACCTCTCGACGATAGTCGGTGTCGGTGTTGATGCGTGCGGGGTTAACCTATTCAGGCTAGTCCCATCGCTCTCGAACAATGACAATGAATGAGGATTTCAACTTCGCCGAACTTTGTCGGCTCTGCTCGTTGAAAAGCAACAATCATCTTCAGATATTCGACAAGGAGGGCGAGCAGCGGCAGCTCCTCTTCAAAATTCGTTCCTGCATACCAGCTGTGGTAAGTACACAACTATACGTCCACCTACATACGGTCTTCCTGCGAGTCGAGGGATAATTATTACTCTCAGAATTTCGCAGCCCGTCTCACCGTCACGAGCGTGATCCATCAATTATCGCGATGAAATTTTTTCGTTCATCCTATTGATACAAGAATCGTCAGTTTGTCGCAGCAGTTTCCGACGTGCTTACAGCGGTCCGTGGCGTTGCCGGGCCGACCTTACGCTCACATAAAACAATCTCTAAGGGTTTCTACCTGCAAACTTTACAGTTACAATTTTTGCCCGTCCAAGGCACATCGCAATACACTATTTGGCAATGCGTACGAAGCACTGCAACGTAAAAGCTACATTACAACGACGGACTTCGCATTAGGCTTGAAATTTTCTTGCTTTGTTTAGTTTCGTTTTTTATTTTTAATTTTATTTTTATCGTGACTAGATCTCGAAATAAATTTTTCATTTTGTCTGGTTAAGTGGGCTGAAAGTTTTTGTCTGTAAATTTTTTTCTGCCCTAATTAATCTCCGAACTAAGCATCTGCAGACAAATTCACTAAGGATTTGGATAATTGTTGAGAAAAAAAAAAAACGATCCCAAAATTTATTGTACATCCATCAATTGTACAGAAGAATAGAAAAATTTGGACAAATTTTGATTCTGCAGGAAAAAATCGTGACATAATGCTGTACAGATATGGAAATTTATTGCAAAAAAAAAAAAAAAAAAACCTGGCGGTGAAAACAGAAAACGTAGATTGGAACGACTATTGTTTACATGAAATTGCAGAAGAATTTACAGAGGTTTCAGAGAAAATTTGCACTGAGAACTCCGGTCCTTACTTCATATGTTCAGTCAATATTTTCTTGTATTTCACATTTCCAGCTGATGACCTAGTTGAGAATAAAAAAAGGTAATTTCTATTGGGTATACACAAACGTAATTCAATTCGTATCCTTGTATTCGTTTCTTGCAATACACGTGCTTTAATTATTAAAAAAACAAGGAACAGAAAAATGTTGTTGGAAATATGCATACACACATCTTGAGAATCCCAATTGTAGTCTTGGAATAAAACAACTTCGTTTCTAACTTCAACTAAATTACGCTTAGGGTCAAGTATCGGTCCGTGGCGTTGCCGGGCCGACCTTACGTTCACATAAAACAATCTCTAAGGGTTTCTACCTGCAAACTTTACAGTTACAATTTTCGCCCGTCCAAGGCACATCGCAATACACTATTTGGCAATGCGTACGAAGCACTGCAACGTAAAAGCTACATTACAACGACGGACTTCGCATTAGGCTTGAAATTTTCTTGCTTTGTTTAGTTTCGTTTTTTATTTTTAATTTTATTTTTATCGTGACTAGATCTCGAAATAAATTTTTCATTTTGTCTGGTTAAGTGGGCTGAAAGTTTTTGTCTGTAAATTTTTTTCTGCCCTAATTAATCTCCGAACTAAGCATCTGCAGACAAATTCACTAAGGATTTGGATAATTGTTGAGAAAAAAAAAAAACGATCCCAAAATTTATTGTACATCCATCAATTGTACAGAAGAATAGAAAAATTTGGACAAATTTTGATTCTGCAGGAAAAAATCGTGGCATAATGCTGTACAGATATGGAAATTTATTGCAAAAAAAAAAAAAAAAAAAAACCTGGCGGTGAAAACAGAAAACGTAGATTGGAACGACTATTGTTTACATGAAATTGCAGAAGAATTTACAGAGGTTTCAGGGAAAATTTGCACTGAGAACTCAGGTCCTTACTTCATGTGTTCAGTCAATATTTTCTTGTATTTCACATTTCCAGCTGATGACCTAGTTGAGAATAAAAAAAGGTAATTTCTATTGGGTATACACAAACGTAATTCAATTCGTATCCTTGTATTCGTTTCTTGCAATACACGTGCTTTAATTATTAAAAAAACAAGGAACAGAAAAATGTAGTTGGAAATATGCATACACACATCTTGAGAATCCCAATTGTAGTAATCTTGGAATAAAACAACTTCGTTTCTAACTTCAAATAAATTACGCGTAGGGTCAAGTACTCAACAGATGCATTTCGCACTAATGCATGTGTGCAACTTTCAGTGATGTGGGAAATTTTCTGGTCGTAGAGCGTCTAGAAATGTTTCAACTTATTTCCCACACCTCACAGTCGTACCATTTACATCCGTAACTGATTGCTAATATTTTTCACAGATTACCAAAGAAGATGCTCTCCCAAAAAATATCTGCCAGCGGTGCCTCTACAAATTGGACATGTTCTACGAGTTCAGAGCAAGCTGCATGACGACTGACACTGTGCTAAAGAATTACGCAGATAGTTTAAAACAGCTAGCCGCTTCAGTCAACAGCCAGGTACACGCATGAAACTTTACATGATTCACGTAATTTTGAATATACGCACGGAAGCTGCACACGAATTTAATTTTAGATGTCGATATAACGCGGCATCGAAAAGCCCGCGCCATTTGAATTCACGGGCTTCTTAATAATTTATTTACGACAATGACCACGTATTACATTTTCATTCGAATTTAATCTTTTTCCCTTTAAATTTTCCATGCCGAATTGTAATCTTTTGCATGAAAGTTTTTACACGCTGCTAAAGGGTCATTATTATTTTTTGTTGTAATAAAACTGCGGCGATGAAAATACGTGATATGACTAACCAACTCGATAACACGAAATTATCAATCGCGTATTACAATCGAAAGTAAATTATGTGTAGTCCGAGTTGTTGTCCGGATGCGTGTATTCGCACCGATAGTTGTCCCGCTTCAAAATACATTGAGAGCCCATGCAGGTACACAAATATTGTTATTCTTTCAACAAATCCCGGAATATATTCTTCTCACTCGGAATTCGGACTCTATATATATATATACATAGTCCCCATACTACGTCCTTATATATTATGTACTTCTCCGCCGAAAACGATACCTGACACGTTTTACACATACACCTGTTCGTATCAGACGATAATATACGGAGCACGTGAACAGCGACTGCAGGTCGGAGGGATGTATTGTGTAGAAGTTTTTTAAAGAGTCGCACCGTTTGAACGAGAAAAACATTAAATTCTCACATTTCAGCGTAGCGGGTAGAGTCAGAAAAGTTTTTTAAGAAAAATATAACCAAATTCTATTTTCGTAAAATATGATAGCTACCTTGCGGGTTTCATACGGATCATTGCGCTGAAAAGTATGATTGTAATTGAATAATTTGATCGTATGCGACGTCACAAACGTAAATCAATAATTGTGTGGGTAGGTGGCATTTCTTCGTTTCATAACTGCATTAGGACTAATTGTAAGTAGAAAAGTTTATTTTTAACACATTATCGGAAAACGTTATTGCGCCGAACTTCCTGAAAAAATTTCGGCATGATGTTTCTTTTTCAGCAGTCAATCCGTACCTTGTTATAAAGACAACACGCAAAGTTTGTATTGATAGAACAATTTTTATATTATTTTCTGGCGCAGTCAAATAATAATTGTTGGTTTTTTTTTTCGACGCGTACATTTCGAGTTGCGGGTTGGCTACAAAAAAAAAGAAATTTTTGTTTTAAATATCTACGGCCACCGTGTGAAATTCGATCCTGTTTTCAGATTTCAAATAAATTTCACGAGGTTTTTGCGTTTCGTTGTCATTGGTAATTCTGAACTAGGATGGTCCATGATTAGCGAACGATTCCTCGTATATTTGCATTGCATGTTAATCGTATCGACCTATGCATAACGAAACTAACGAGGTGCAAGAGCAGTATTTGCTATTTTTCTCGAGTGAGAAAAGTCATACGAAATGGTGAAAAATTAATTTCGGTTAGAAAGTGCAATACAACGCATCGCTAAGAGGGAAATCCGACAGACGGAGACACGTGCGTAGTAAACCGGTACTGCGAAAGATGAGTCCTCGTTATTACGCCAAGTGTAGATGTAGCATATGACGCATTCCATAACGATTTGAGCTGGGTCCGACCCTCGACCTCTTCGATTGAATACACGATTTTTTATCTCGTTGTTTCAACTCTGAAATGTACTCGTATTTTCTTAAAGATTTTTTGAATCAATTTTGACACGCTTATAATTTTTAAATAAAAAACATCGCTATCCCAGTTTCTAAAATCTAAAAAAATTATCGAGAATCCGGGGCAGGATTGAAGTTCCGAATTTGGAAAGTTCCGAAAGCGTCTAATTCCGAATTATTTTCTGGCGAAACTTGAAGTAAGGAAATCTAAATCTTACGAAACAATAAAGTTTCGAATGGTCAGAAATCCGACGGTTCAAAGTTCTAAAATTTGAGATTTTGAAAATTCAACTTCCGAAAAGTAAAGTTCCGATAGAGCGAAATATTGAAAAATAAATTTTCAATAGAGTAAAATTCCGAAAGTTGAAATACGTTCACACAGCGTAATTTACGCAGCGAGTGGGTGTGAAAAATCCGAAAAATCGCAAATCAGAATGACCAGGATTCCGAACATAAAAATATCGAAAATCGAAAACAAAGATCAAACTGATGAAATTTTACCTAGCCAGAAATTCACAGATCTGAACGTCTTCGACGACTCCGAATTTCGATGTTTCAGATGTTATATTTTCTCATTTCCGCACTTTCGGAACTTTGACTTGTCGGAGTTGTTTGCCATTTGGAATTTTGCACTTTCGCAACTTTGAGCTTCGGATTTTCGGCCATTTGAAACTTTGATGTTTCATCAAACTTAGATTTCTTTACTATGAGTGTCGGTACCAAAAAATTCAAAATTTAGCACATTCGAAACTTTTCAAATTCGAAATTTCAACCCCGCCCCGAAAATCCTGATATCCGACAAATGATTTTCCAGAATTATGTCCGATCTTTAAATCTGAAATACGTTGGTTATTAAAAATTATAGATAAGTCAGATCGATTGTAAAAATCCGATAAAAAAAAAACAGATTTTAGTGTCTTTGATAGTTGAAACACCCGGATCAAATATCGCGAGCAAAATCGGAGAGGTCAAGGATCAGAGACGCAAGTCTAGTTGGCATGGAATGCCCCATATGTACACAGCTGCACAAAGGGTACACATGCGGCACCGACGAGACTATTTCGTGCGTGTGGTAGGCACGGGGCCGTAGCCGAATAAAGGAACAAGAAGATCCCCGTTGCAGTCGGGCTGCAGGTTCGGTTCACCGTCGGTTTGTTGGTTCTTCGTCGGGCCGCGTTATTTCCCCCACCCAAACGACGGCGCGGGCGCGACGAAGGATCTCGACTCGAGGATGGATCCCCCCCCCCCCCCCCCCCCTTTCGATTCCTCAATCCCTCTCCCTCCTCGGCACCGCCATAACCTCGAGTGTTCCTGCGAGAGCGAGAGCGTTTCTTCGTCGTCGTCGTCGTTTCCTTTCATCGTCCGTCCGTCGTTCGTGTTGTTTGGTATTGATCGACGCGCCGCGGCGCCCTGCGTTGTGAATAGAGAGCGAAAGTGACTAGCGTTCTACTGCTGCTGCTGCTGCTGCTGCTGCTGCTGCTGCTGCTGCTGCTGCTCATCGCGACGAGAGGAAGGACCAACAATGCCGCAGTGTGTGTCGGAGTGCAGTGCCGACGGTTCTCGGCTGGTGCAGTGACGACTCTGAAGTGCGCCGGAGACGAGAGTCAAACCCTCGTGCGTTGTACGCGCGACTCGCGTGTCGTCGGCACGCCTGCAGGTGCATCCTGTCTCAGTCCGCAGAAAACCAGTTATTCTTCCTCTTTTTGGCCCGCCTTTGTCGCCTCGCTACTCTCCGGCGTTCCTCGCGCACTCCGGGTGCTCCAGAAAATCGAGCGTCCGCGGAGAGACGTCCCGAAACGAGGGAAAGGAGAGAGACCGTCCGATATCTCGCCCTCCCTCTCGACGTTCCGCGCTCAATGTCAGTGTCAAGGTCGGCGGGCCGACGCACCATCGAGGCGAACCTCGGCTGCCTCACGCTTTCGAGTTCACGAACATCACCGAGCTGCTAGCTGCTGCTTCATCTTCGCCGTCCCCTCGTTTTTCGTACGTTATTACCACCTTGCGCATTGCCGTCGTGGTGCTGTTGCGAAGAGGGGATAAAGAGATAAAGAGAAAAAGAAGCTGCTTGTCATTCCTGCTGCAATTAGGGCTGCTAGATCTCCGGACCGACGGAGAAAACTATCGGAGCAACCCGAACTGTATCTCGTCTGAGTGATTTTCGGTAAGCCATTGCCAGCGGGGATTCGGGGGATTCGGGGGATTATCCTACCGGCGATTGCTGGGGAGGAAAGGAAAGGAAAGGAATGGAACGGGAAGGGACGGGAAGAGAAGGGAAGGGAGAAGTAAGGAAAGTGTGAGGGTGGGAGGGAGAACGAGAGTGTGCAAGACCGGCTGAGGAGATACGGAGACCAAGTACGGTTGTATAGGATACTCTGGTTTACTTCGACACTTCGATGTGTTGGTAGTTTCGACACTTTGGTCTCTTTGTTCGGCGAGAATTCGTGATCTTTACTAACAGTATACACACCTATAATCTCTATTGGTGTCCGGTTAAAAAGGGAATATTCATGAAACGTGAGACAGACCAAGTTTCGACAAATCTTGAAGTAAGTTTACCGGTTAGTGACACGCTTATTGTTAGACCCAATTACCGATCCTTTTATTTTCCATAATTATAAATTGACGGTGCAAATTGTGAATTTCTCGATGACTAAAACCAATTGCTTGAGGGAAAGATATTACAAATTTAGTTTTTCGTAATTTCAGAACTAAGGATCGAGTAGATACAACCAAAAAGGTCAATCATTGGGACAGGGTCGGTAACTGGTACACCAACCGTATAAAAAAAAATTTATAGTAGATCCAAAGTCCGGCGAAATCGATTTTCTTTTTTTTTTCTGCAACGGGTCAGATATTTTAAGATAAAACGGTTTTCCAAGCTTATCTGCTTCTCTTTGGTCGAAAACTTTGCGTAACTGCAAGTTTTAACGTTTGTGATTTTTTTCCGTACAACTATACGAGAATTTGAATACAAATGAGCGATGTATTGTTTCGTGATATTTGACATTTTTTCTACGCTTTCCACAATTTTATTTTCCAATATCCACGAACACAGAGGCTCTGGCATATATCTATAATATTAAAAGTATAGATGAAAAGCCCAGTAGACAATATTTGTTTTCTGTTGCAACAAAACTGCACCGCCGATAGAAGCATTAAGGTCGAAACAACTTGGAACAACCTAAAGAGCCCAAAATCTTGACTTTCATTCTACCCTGTCTGTAGTTCTATGCTAAAAGGAAATAATTGGTACTGAAAACTATATAAATACATTTTACATTTAAAACTTTCGGAGCTTAGAGGCACGTGTTTCATTTAACGCAGAGGCTTGAAACTTCGCACAGATTTTTTTTTAATGACTTGGATCAGATTTGGGGGGCATAACAATGAAAATTTTTCCCACCCCCGAACAAGGTCCACCCTGATAAGCATACAACAAAAGTTAGATAGAGAGGAAAATGATCTTTTTCGATTTGGAACCGACATTTCCCGCCTGCTTGTTCATTTCCGTAGTTTGTTTGTTCATTTTTCATACGAGTTTTAAAGTATGCATGCCATATAAAAATACCTACATAATAAGAACTTGCTGGTCAGGTTTATCCTTGTGTTGCTTTGGTTTAGGATGTCACGTGAACTCCTTGTAATATTATTTGAAAGATTACAGGTGTTCAGGTTCGAATGAAATCTGATATACTGACGAAATTAACAAGAATATATGTTATATATTTGATAAATTGATGTTATCCTAGATCGATGTGATTGCTCGATGACGTGCAGTTTGCATTGGTAGATTGTTACACGAGTTTGAATCAGTATTTTTTGAGAGCGACTCGCAGACGGAAAATACGTTCACTGTAATTGAGGGATGTATGGACAGCTAAAAAATAGCTGAAATTTTAAGAAAAACCGAAAATATGGGAGAGTGTAAAAAGAAGACTGAACAAGGGTTGTAAATTGGAAAGGACGCGGACATGGTGGAAAAATTCAGCTAGGTACTTGAAAGGTTCAACATAAAATATACGGATACAAACCTGCAGACGGACTCAGTACAAGTTAGCGGAAAACATTCGGGGACCAGATGTGTGGTTGTAAATTAACCTCTTAAGGTCTAGCGAAGGTTTTGCGACGCTGCACTTGCATATATATATATATGCATATATATTAGGCTGTGTCAAAAAAAACGGCTAATTTTTTTTTCAAAATCCTCACATAAAAACTTCCGAGAAGGTGTGAAAGGACGCCTGTAAAAAGCAGAGCCCTTAATATTATTATTAAGAGGTCGCGCATCGGGAATTTTTATTTCCCGTTTAAATAACACAGGAATAAATTTTTTTAAATTTTGCAATTTCGTATTTCTGCAACGGCTCATTGAATTAGCGGACCAAACCATATTTTCGTAGGAAATTTGACGCTCTACAAAAAAAGTCCTCATAAAGTTTTCGATAGTCACACTCCTTCAAAAGTTATTCGAGGTCAAAGTTAAACTTACAAAAAAATTCAATGTTTTTTTTTTTCGATGATACTATGAATCTTTTCTCATTATTTTGTTATAAAGAGGACAGATTTCGGAACAATTACATTTTTAAATAGTCAAGTGCATCAGTTATGGATTCTTCATGATAACATGTTTATTATTTAACATCGCATTTTTGTAAAGTAACTTTATATTGACTCGATGGGAAAATTAATGATTGAAAAAGCCCGATTAGAGTAAGATATATTTATTAAATATATCTTTATAACAAAATTATGAGAAAAGATTCATAGTATCATCAAAAAAAAAAAAAACATTGAATTTTTTTGTAAGTTCAACTTTGACCTCGAATAACTTTTGAAGGAGTGTGACTATCGAAAACTTTGTAAGGACTTTTTTTGTAGAGCGTCAAATTTCCTACAAAAATATGCTTTGGTCCGCTAATTCAATGAGCCGTTGCAAAAATACGAAATTGCAAAATTTAAAAAAATTTATTCCTGTGTTATTTATACGGGAAATAGAAATTCCCGATGCGCGACCTCTTAATAATAATATTAAGGGCTCTGCTCTTTACAGGCGTCCTTTCACACCTTCTCGGAAGTTTTTATGTGAGGATTTTGAAAAAAAAAATTAGCCGTTTTTTTGAATCAGCCTAATATATGTATATGTATATATAACCTTTACCCCAGAGTTTATGAACGACCTTTTATAATCTTGTGTTTTCATTGTTGTTATCTTATGAAACGTATAACCAGCGTACGTTTGACAGTCAACAACAATAAAAACAGAAGATTATTCTCGACAAACGTTTGGACTCGTGTATTTTCAATGACACAGTAAGTTTGGATAAACATCGCATGAGCAAGCCATACGTCTCGTATGGTGCAGATATTTTCGAATCCTCATTATTTCCGTTTCACAAATTGCCAAGGCCGTCTTATCTTGTCGAGAAACTTTAAGATTTGAGAACCTTTAAACTTTGAGAAATAATAAAATGTTCGTTCAATGCGTCGTTGTATAGGATGTGAAAAAAAAACGAAAACACATTATCGAACGAACTAGACGTAAAAAAACATTGTTAAATACGGAATAAAACCCGGCGCGGTTAGGAGTTTGAAAAATTAACCGTTCTCTCCAATACGGATAGTTCGAAAATGTAACGAAGAAATAACAAAAAATTAGGTTGAAAATCTCAAAAACGGAGAGCATTCGTGCCAAAATACCGAAGTCATAAATTTGTGACTGCATATTCGCGTATACGAAGTCACAAAATGTGTCGGTGCAGGCTTGAGAGTGAGAATTTGTTACGTTCGTTGCATCACACAACGCATTTTTATGTCTGTGTGCTGCTGATCGAACAAACGGCGGACCACCCGCGATGCCTTGTGTCTTTTATTCTTTCTTCGATTTTTTTTATCATACTGGAAAATTTTTCTCGCTCGTGAGGTTCAATTCGACTTTAACAATTAGATATTTACGTCACAGGTTGATTTTTAACTTAATTGTAAGACTGAAAATAATTTCTGTATTTGGTAACTTATAAAATTGATATTTATTTATCGAAACAGCTAAGATACAGAGTCGATATTTGAAAATTGAACTTCTTTATTTGCAAAAAGAAAATGAATTGGATGCCTGAATTTTAATTGTTGGTGGTGGAGTTACTGCAACGATCAGACCTAATTTGACATTGTTTCAAAGTACGGACAATCCTAACGTTGCAAAATGAAAGTTTTGCCCAAAGATGCATCCGTTACTATAATAATTTCAATTTCAACCTCGTCCGAATTGTGCGAAAATTTATGTAAAATCAAAGTCGACTTATGATTTATGTGCATTATTACTGGTTTCTATCGGTGTGATTATAATTTTGTATGATGCATAGTGCATATTAGCTCTCAAGTTTTGAAGAAACCACATTATTAATACATTTATCAGTAAATATATTATAATATGGTACAAAAGCAAATTTAAATAGTTCAATTGTATTAGTCAAACAACATCGAAACCTCAGTTTATCTACAACACTCAACAAGAGATTTTCCATTATAGCGTTTGCAAAGTTTTATCAATTTTTTATCTCGATGTTTGACATTTTCAAATATTTATTATTTTCTTTGTGTTTATTATATATTTTGTGTTTTTCAATCTAATGTCTTTAATTTATCTTTTATTTAAGAAATTCGAAAATATACAACCAATATCCAGCTAAGAAAGCAGAAACACAAAATAATTCAAATGACACAAAATTAAAATTCCTCTTTTGCAATTATTTCCTTTTAATTTTTCAACTTATTTTACGCGACGATCACTAATTTCAAGTGAAGAATATTCCTCTCTGAATTTGGTCGTCATGTTAAGAATGTTAAAAAAGCGATAATTCATGAGATTGGGAATCCCGTCATTCTCTGTCGTGTGTACCTAGTATGCATCACAGAATTCAATATCGTAACTTATCCTAGAACCATTTTCAACTAAAACTCCTAACGTCTCAATTAATAATCCGGATTGTTTTTATTTTCTCATTTTACTAGGTATCAGAAAAAGATAAAATGTCCGGTGGTAGTCAGCAGCAACAGCAACGTACGGCGTATGTTGAAGCCCATGCGGTTGCTCATGCTGCAGTTCAACAGCACATGGCGCAGCAGGCAGCCCAAGCAAGACTTGCCGGTCCAGGTCCTCCTGCTGCTCCTCAGCCACCAAATCCCACGTTTACCATCCCAGATGATGGACTTGGATACGACGATGGTGTCCGAGTTCTCCGCTCCATTGGGACCTGGTATGTCAATCGACTTCTGCAACTCATAACTGAGAGTGTAGAATTTTAAGAACGTAAAGCATAACGTGAATGCAGTCTAAATTTTGTATCCAAACTTAACTACTCAGTGTTTTTCATCAAACGATTAAATCTAAAACTAATCGAGCATCATCATGAAATAATGTTAATTAATTTCTTTATTTTATATACATCCTTATGGCCTATTTGACGATCGAATCGAATTGCACGCTCATGCCCTTCAAACAGGATACCTAATAAATTCTGCCGTGAAAAAGTCATTAATTTTTGGATCGTGGAAACAGGTCACCAGATTATTCTGCCGCAATGCGACCCGGAGGCGTAATGCCAGCATTTCCTACAGCCAATGAGCAACAGTTCTCTAGAGGACCAACGGTCAATCAGGCCCCACGTCCGAGACCAGGCTATGCATCTAAAGCTACAAATACAGGAGAGCCTACAGTCAAAGCGTTTGCTTGCACGGTTTGCGGCAAGGGTCTTGCTCGTAAAGATAAGCTGGTTATACATATGCGCATACATACTGGTGAGAAACCATATTCGTGCGAAGTTTGCGGTAAGTTTGCTGACTTTTTCCAGTTTTATCGGATAGTAATTAATTGCTGTTATGCAATCGTCTTCAAGTGTGAGTGAGGAATGTTTTGCTGACAAATGTGAAGTCGATCCTCAATGTAAAGAACATACCTCAGATGCTCTCTAAATTTACAACTTTTGAGTTGAAAATATCCTGCAATGACAAATTCTGTCCTTCGAAATATCTAACTCTTTGCGAGTCATCAAAGTTCATGTCTTATACGAAATTACTGAATGTTACTTTCAACAAAACATGTCCATATCAATATTATGCTTATGATCATTCTATTACCATCTGCTTTCACCTTACGAAACTATGAAACTCATTATTGAACTAGAAGATTTGAAATTGCACTTGAGACATGACAATACGTGAAAAGATTTGTGTCTAAAATTTGTATTTCCCTTGATATTTTGTATGTTTCATACTCCATAACATTACAATTTTGAAAAGTGCTTATCTGCCTCGTATTAATTAGCAACCTTTAAGTGAATAAATATTTGAATTTCAAACTAATCATATGCAATTGATATTTGAATTTTGAATCTCTACATCTACATTGTCTTAGGCAAAGCATTCGCGAGACGCGACAAGTTAGTTATACACATGAATAAACTGAGACATAGACCGGGTGTGACTCCACTCTCAACTCCAACTGCGCCAAACTCGGATCAGCAGCAACAGCAGCAGCAACAACAACAGCAGCAGCAGCAGCAACAACAGCAACAGCAACAACAGCAACAGCATCAAAATCGTCAAGATGCTCTTCAGAAACCAAAAATTGAACCTGTTAGCTGGGCTTGCGAACTTTGCGGAAGAGCTCATGCAACCAGAGAGGAATGGATGCAGCATGCAAGGTAATGTGATTAGAGTTTAAAAGTTGATGTTGCGTCTAAGTAATAGATACTAACAAACAAAAAATCGTTGAAAGTCAGATTCAAGTTTTATGCTTAACGATTGTTATTTGTGGACAGCAAAGTAAAAATTCGTATATTGTATAAAAATAATCTTTATGCATGTGAAGTTTGTAACAATAAAAATGTGGATAGTTTTTGTGATATCATATATCGAATAGATACTTGTATAGGGTTCCCACTGTTTAACACACAAATTTTAGGTCTCATCTTGAGGCTTCAGCACCACCGCAGCACGCCGCGCCATATTTTCCTGCAAGTGCTGCTCCACCACAACCCTATACATCAGAACGAAATTTCTGTCTGATGTGCCGCACAGATTTTACGGACAAAGCTGAATTCATGTTTCATGTTCGCTCGCATTTTGAGCCTCATTCACAACCGACTCCATCCCAGCATTCGAGTGGTAAGCAGGGTGCAGACTCTGCTACTGCCGAACTCATCGCCCGTGGCTTAGTTGACCCCTCGGGCCTCTGTAGCTAGAACCACACCACCTACCATTGCCTGTCGTCGATTCGTGTCTTACCGTAGTGCAAACTTTCGACTCTGCCGTTGGCGATGTGACATATAGATTGATATAACATCACGCGGTAATCGGTGATCGAAACGTTAGTGCCTATGTGTCATGGATTTATTATTAATCGAACATATGTAACAGTGAATAATAATTTTAATCATGTTAATTTGGATAGTACAGTCGGTCTTACTCAGTTTAAGTGGCCGATGAAATCATGATTGTTTAAAAATCACGTGTGAGTAATTTAGCCGCTAACTAGATTTATACACACATATATATCTATTATAAATATGATATACATATACATATTATACATATACGTACATATACATTGCTCGGAGATATCTGGTTAGAAGGAGTCGCATGTCTATTTTGTATAACTTGCATCATTATTAAGAGCAATTTATATATTTACAGTATATTTGATGTGTAAAAGAACTCTCTTCCCGCGTTATGATTGATTTACTTGTAAATATATTATATTTAGATCAGCGTATTTTATAATTGTAGTTATTAGTTTAGGCATTATACCCCGTAGTATTTCAGTTCATCGATTTATAAGTATATCTGATACAATATCCAATTGTATAATATTGTCGCAACATAATTATAAATACACATACACGCACACATACAATCAACATTAGGGTGTTGAACATCCATTTGTTTCCTTACTTCCGCCCTCAATTGTGCAGACGTTGAATCTTCGAAAATTTGTTATCTTTGGTAGAAATTTCGTAGAGATCAATAAATTACTCAAATATAATCATAAACCCAAAGATTCAAGATATGAGGTTTTTTATTCTTTATTGTGAGCTTACTGGTAATTGCAAAAATAATATTTTAAAAACAAAAATAACAAGATGGAACTTTGAAATTTAAAAATTGACTGAAGCATTTCGTGTCTCAGGTTTGGACAAGTTCAATTTTTAATCTGAAGTAGCGGATTTGAGGGATGGAGTTGCAAAAATTGCGATGGAGAATTGTTTTGGATCTTCTCATACCCTAATATAACTCATCTCACGTGTCACAAGTTACGTATACTTTTTACCTTGCACGGTGGAATGAATGAGCGATTAGCATATCAAAGTATTGTAATAAGATAACTTTACGTATAAAATAGTCGAGATATTGTCCGATGCAAACTTTAGCGTCAAATCTACGGTGTAAGAATTGTTTTGACTTAATCTTCGAACAACTTAGTTTTCGATTGATTTCCGGATTTCTCAAACATGGCACTGCCTACTAATTATAATATTCCTTGATTCCCACCGATAAAAAGTACTTGCTCTCCGTCTGCTGTTTTATTGCTCTAACAGCAGGAATTTTTAAATTTTCAATACGCTAGTAAAAAGCGCAATTGCAAATTATTTACAGTCTTAGCATTGAAACTCGTAATTGTTCTATCGCTGTTACATAAAATATAAGTTATTCATAATGCTTTTTAGAATTGCTGTCATTTTATACTAGAAATTATTCTTCAGTGGTTACGTCACGAGATTAACGCTATATCACGTCATTTTTTTTTTCCTATTACAGAAACTTTTACGCCCTCTACTCGACTATGTTAGTATCTTGTTGAGTTATTATCGTAGAATGATTGAACGTTATGAAAATTGTTGTTTAAGTTTGTGTCCATGTCGCAATTTATTTTTAGAGCCACGGAACTAATTAACTTACTTGATATTATTTGGGAGTTGGGGAGGTGGCGATCACCAGATCAGAAAAGTACCGACATCTGCTCCCATCTTCAGCATGCAGGGATCACGACATCATCTGATTGATTGCTGAAGACGGAAACAGATTCCACTGCCTGAAAGTCAAGATAAAGGTATGATAAACCGATGGAGCTAGTCCCACCAACCCCAAGAAAGCTCGGGAAAAGCAGAGTGGATAGGGAGGAAGTCAGGTGGACCCTCCTTTCACCACCATTCCTAAACTCCCAAATAATACCATGCATGATATGCCATTACTACTAAATTTCAGACAACAACTAATCAATTTCGGATGAAAAAGTAACTACATATTGAAAATTTGTCTAAACTGTGAGATATTTTTGGAGTCTTATCAGAATGATGGGTGAGCTTGCTACACATGCAGAACATAGTTTTTGAAGTGCTTTGAGAATTAAAACTTGTTATAAAAATGTTTGCTGCAACTACTAAACTTCAAAAATTGTACTCCAACTAACGAGGAACGCAGGCACAGAAACGAATCAAGTAATGCTAATGAACTTTTTCTAATTTCACATGAGACTTTCTATTTCAATCTTCAGAATAGTATTTGATTTGAAAATTTATTGAAAAAGAATTATATGCATTAACGGTGAGAAACTAATAATAACAGATAGGCAAAAGTGTTTCAAAATCTTTTCACATTTTGGCGAGATCCGAAATTTTGTGCTTGTTTTTCGGATTAGATTCGTTTTATTATGGTGGAATTTGGTGATTTGTACGTTTTCCTTTTGACTATCTGTTCTGACAGTTTCTTGTGGCCTGATGTTGTTCCGTTCTAAGTTACTTTAACGTTAGTTTCATCCGATTTGATTAAAACTTCATTTTTCATAGTATCGCCGCGTTGCCACACCATGCCGTATCTTGTACGTTTCGGGAAAAATAATTAACCCTAGGAGTACACACTCTGACTTCACAGACCCGATTGAAGTTTCAAAGGACTGGTACTGTGATACCTTTGACCTAACAGAAACGACTCTGCCGCGTAAAATATCTTTGGTCTTACTTTGCACATTGAAAGAGTGCACAAGAAAGCCTGGTGTTTCTCAGACCGTCGAGGTTTTTTTAGTAATGATCGAAAATTAGGACAATGTATTTTCTTCCCCAAGTAAGAAATCCATATTATCTCATCTATAATCTGTGAGGAAATGAAAATCATCTCAGTTACTTCCAAAGCCATGAATTTTTTTATCCATCAGTGCAAAACTCGCTTTTCTCCTTCGGCCATTTACTTAGACGCTTTTCTTGGGCACATTACGAATTGAAATCATATCTAGTTTTCACAAATGCCTTCTTAACTGCAGTCTGCTCATTCACTTAGAAAACTAAACATTCAAATAGACCTAATTTTGCTGATGTTGTCTGCATCTGACAGACCGAGTGTATGAAAGTAGACAGAGAGAGATATGTGTTTACTCCTAGGGTTAATACACTTACACATTTTCGAACCCGCACTTGATACAGCTTCAATGGCACTTAGTCTTGTCTAGATACATACATACATATACAATATACATAGGTACATAAGATTTATTCTAGTTGAGGAAGCAGCGAGCGCGCTGAGTTTTACTGTGCCTCCTTTGTAGACGTGTTATTTTATTAGCGTTTTACACTTTTATCTTGTTTTTAAACTTGTTGACTTAGCCAAAAATTTGACTGACTATTGATTGTAACTATCTGTAATTATTATTATTATTATTATTATCTTCATTATAGATAGACTAATTAGACCGAAAATATAGATTTGTAAGAAAAACCTCCCTCGAGAGAGATAACTATGTTTTAAAAAAAAAAGTTTTTCATCGATTTTGGTGAAATATCCACTTTTCTGTTTCGTAGACTGTGAATGTCATTGTAATCTCTGTTCAGATTATATGTTAAACCTATCGCAACCTTTTAAATATTTTTGTTTTCCTTGGCGATGTCGCTATATCGATATGTATATTACGTTGTCAAATCTCTGACAATACACAACAATCGATGAAACTTGTTTTGAAATTTATTATCGTGTACAAAATTTTTGGTTCAACTATGAGGCCCGAAACTTAAGAAAGTGCGTATTATTGCAAACATGCAATTGACATTCTGTACGCGTGTATAACTGATAGTATCCAAAATTATCGAAATTTTACTGTCGTTTGTAACCGACTGTTGTTACGATTTGTACAGATATGGATAATTGATCGATCTCTTTGTTTTCTATTATATTATATTCGGTATTAAGTAACATATATAATTATATACGTATGCATTCGATTTTTACCCACAATGTACTGTAAATTTAATGAAATTTATTCTAACCGCTTCAAGACTACAGTGGCGTTTCAAATTTGCACATTAGGTCGCCTTGAACTGGTCAGAGGTCGACCATATTCGAGGTACAGTACGGTGATTATTGGTTAGGGCGGTGATGTTTTTAAATTTGGACCGGGTCATGCAGAAAAAATGAATTAAAAATATAAAGCAAAACGAGCAGGCCCACAAAATGAAAAGCAAAGAGAAAGCAATTGGGAATATTGATGAACGAGTAATGTTTCGCATTGTTTCCTTCTTTATTGCGCATAGTGCCTTCTCTCTGGGACATGATAATTACGTATTGTATATGTATATTAATTATGTGTTTATATATAATTTTGACTTGCACGGTAGGAGGCACAATGGCGTAAACGTTATTACTATTACTATTACTGCTACTATTAAACAGATAAATATATAAATAAATAAATAAGTTAGGATAGATTATTTGATGCTGTTTGGTGTCGTCAGGAATGAACATTTGACGACACTGCCTCTAGCATCTGTTTTAGACTACTTTTATACCGTTAATGTCACACGCAGCTAATCAGAGTTGGTACATTACTGCCATAACCATAACATACAATGTATACTCATATACCTATACCTTTATAAATAAAATATATAAAATAACGTGGCATTTGTAATCAGACATTGGCATGAATTCTATGAATTTACTGTTGCGATTTCGTAGAATCCGTGCCATTTCTTTATTTCTGCATCAATTCAAAATGAATTAGAGAATTTTTATTCAGAATTGTGCATAGAATCTGGCTGTTGAGCCCAGTTTCGCGTTCGAGGTACGTGGACTTCGATATTTAAAAATACATACGACGACGTCCAAATCCACTAGGACACCCCCTTTTAAAGGGGGACTCTGGTGAAATTTCGATGATGTCGAGTTTTTTGTTTTTGATACGACTAAAAAAGAAGTGATCAAAAATTCCTTCCAACAAAATTTATATCATGGTGTTATGTGTCCTGAAAAAAAATTTCAATCTTCTGTGATGAAAGTAATACGCTGGAAATTTTCTTAACGTTATACCAAAAAATTTGCTTGTTTACCTCTTCACTCTTATCAAACTTTTTTTCATTGGTACTTAACGACCGTTGAGTATTAGAATCTATTATAGAGTCTTGGTGATCGGTCAATTAAGAAAACGTATTTTTAGTTAACGTTTCGACCCTGATATGGGCCCTTCTCAGAACGATTTATTTTTTTAAACTGTCAAAAATAACAAAAAGATTTTTGTAAAATAAATAATAGTACTAGAAGTAATCAGACTTAAATATTGTAGATGTAATACTCTTAGAGCTATTATATATTGTTGATAGTAAGAACCTTATGATTAATTGAAATAAGGATGTTTTTGAGTGTTATTTACCTTTTGAATTAAGTAAGTGGATGTAGTCGAATTCACAATTACAGTTGGTGGAAACAGTGTTCTTTTGAGTGACGGTAGACAATGTCAATCTTCAAGTTATTTTATATGTGGGAGTTAATAGTTGGTAGTCATTAATTAAAAAGATTAAAGAACTATGTTTCTTCACAGTCAGTATGTCATTGTGTTAAAAGGTTATTAAAGAAGGTTGTTTAGCAATGAAATTAATTCACTGGTGTCAATGAAGTGGAGGTAGGCTCTTTATAATTAAGTTCTACATGTCTAACGAAATATTGTTGGTTGAACCAATTGTGTCAACAGGTGAATAACGACTGATGGGAGAAAACAATGTAATCCAGAGTGAAGGTGAACCTATTATAAACAATTATACAGAAAAAAAATAAATATTTTGTAAGAAAAGTTATGTAGAAAGGACTGTATAATGGGGACAAAAAAATTTTTTTTATGTAGTTAAGGTTAAACAATATTTGTTGTGTGGGCGGAGATTAGAGTTTTGTAAATATTACTTAAATGTTCAACATCTTGTCTAAGATTAACCGAATTGGTATGACCTACAATGTTGCACATTTCTAATAACAGTCTTCTATAATAATTGTGTTCTTCGCAAAGGATGTTTGTGTTGTCGTAATTAAAAGTGTGTTGTTTATCGATACTATGTTTCGTTAGAGCTGTGTGACGTTCTTTAATCTCATGTATGTTGCGTTGGTGTTCTCTAATTTTAGTGTTGAGATGTCGACCAGTTTGACCTATGTAGACTTGATTGCAGTCATTGCATGGTATTTTATACACGACATTAGATCGTTTGCCCATGGGGATCTTGTCTTTGCCTGTATCAAAAACTAGTTGTAAATCTTTTGAATTTTTTCCAACAAACTTGACATTATATTTCGCGAATAAGCGGTTAAGAGCAGAGTCAATATTATTGTCAAGTATGTTGTTGATGTAGGTGCGTCTCTTATTAATTTGTTGGTGTAATAGGCCATGAGGGTAATCGTTCCATCTTAGTACATTGTGTATGAGTGACAGGTTTTTTTCCACGAAACGCTCCTACATCAACAACATACTTGACAATAATATTGACTCTGCTCCCGCTGAAGATAACAATAGACCCGTTACTACATATATCCCCATCCCATATGTATCCGGCCTCTTTGAGTCACTTAACCGCTTATTCGCCAAATATAATGTCAAGTTTGTTGGAAAAAATTCAAAAGATTTACAACTAGTTTTTGATACAGGCAAAGACAAGATCCCCATGGGCAAACGATCTAATGTCGTGTATAAAATACCGTGCAATGACTGCAATCAAGTCTACATAGGTCAAACTGGTCGACATCTCAACACTAGAATTAGGAAACACCAACGCAACATACATGAGATTAAAGAACGTCACACAGCTCTAACGAAACATAGTATCGATAAACAACACACTTTTAATTACGACAACACAAACATCCTTTGCGAAGAACACAATTATTATAGAAGACTGTTATTAGAAATGTGCAACATTGTAGGTCATACCAATTCGGTTAATCTTAGACAAGATGTTGAACATTTAAGTAATATTTACAAAACTCTAATCTCCGCCCACACAACAAATATTGTTTAACCTTAACTACATAAAAAAAATTTTTTTGTCCCCATTATACAGTCCTTTCTACATAACTTTTCTTACAAAATATTTATTGTTTTTCTGTATAATTGTTTATAATAGGTTCACCTTCACTCTGGATTACATTGTTTTCTCCCATCAGTCGTTATTCACCTGTTGACACAATTGGTTCAACCAACAATATTTCGTTAGACATGTAGAACTTAATTATAAAGAGCCTACCTCCACTTCATTGACACCAGTGAATTAATTTCATTGCTAAACAGACCTTCTTTAATAACCTTTTAACACAATGACATACTGACTGTGAAGAAACATAGTTCTTTAATCTTTTTAATTAATGACTACCAACTATTAACTCCCACATATAAAATAACTTGAAGATTGACATTGTCTACCGTCACTCAAAAGAACACTGTTTCCACCAATTGTAATTGTGAATTCGACTACATCTTAGTCCACTTACTTAATTCAAAAGGTAAATAACACTCAAAAACATCCTTATTTCAATTAATCATAAGGTTCTTACTATCAACAATATATAATAGCTCTAAGAGTATTACATCTACAATATTTAAGTCTGATTACTTCTAGTACTATTATTTATTTTACAAAAATCTTTTTGTTATTTTTGACAGTTTAAAAAAATAAATCGTTCTGAGAAGGGTCCATATCAGGGTCGAACGTTAACTAAAAATACGTTTTCTTAATTGACCGATCACCAAGACTCTATAATAGATTACATACGAGGTCGAGAATTCTTATTCATCACTGAGTATTAGAATCAACTGTACATGGCGTTAAAATTAATCACCTTGCGAAAAGTTTTAATTTTTTATACTTACCTTTTCGTACATAATTTACCAGCACAATTCTTATACTCTCCATAGTAAGTCGTCAGGTTTTATTTATTTCATTGCATCGGTTTTTGGCTTATAATATAACTTCGGGTTACACTTCCAGGTTTTTCACAATTTTCCGCGAAGTTTGAAAAATTTTGAATTTGGTAAACGTGTACGGCACATGAAAGGGTTATTTGAGTGCTGTATCAGATGAAAAAATTAACTCATAAAATCTCAAACTAGTGACGAATATTCCTCAGCATTAATTTTTCAAAAATGATCAATTCATCTATTCGCTTTTTAAAAGCACGCAATAAACAATTTCAACAAAGCCAGTTCGCATTCTATTGTGCTGTGCATATTTTACTATTAGGCTGAAAGATGAAAAGGTTTAAAACAAAAACACGATAAATAAGTGGCCGAAAATTGAAATGCTTGTTTTAAAACCTTCTGAGTTGGTTGGTTTTAGGTTTTCTATTGAGTTTCAGTGGAAAATCCAACGGGTATCGCAAGTATTGTAGACATACCTATAATCTTAATCAGCCATCATGAGAAAACCGGCTTTTGCACTGTTTCAAAGATAATTAAATTATACCTAGAAAAGGTATTGAAGATCGTGGAGTAAGATGAATCCAAGAAGTGTATCAAATATACAATACGAATATTAAGTATGTCAACAGACTTATACGCGCATAAATATATAGACTAACTTTACAGATTTTATTTTACAGAAACATTGTACCCTATAATACGCTGAATCATAAAAATTTCCGTGCCTCATGAAATAATATGCATACGTAAGTGCATTTATTCAAAATCCAATCGTTAAGAAAACATTGAATTATGCAAAGACTTGACATCCTCTTCGCGTTGCACGGCACGTTTCTTCTCCTTTTTATACAGTTCATAATCTTCATCATCCGTAGGTAATTCATACCTACACAACGGGCAGGAATTGGTCTGAAATAATAGAATTCAAATTTATCAATCGTATTGGTATTGAAATAATTTCGTGAGAGTCGGAACTGTTGTTTTTATAACAAATATTTTCAAATCTTCGATAATGCCTACCTTTTTTAACCACGGTGTAATACATTCGTTGTGAAACGAGTGACGGCATGGCATTGATTTAATTGAACTAGCAGCGTCGAAATCTTTTAAGCACACGGTACACTGTTGGCAATTTCCGTCGAATTTAATATCCTTCAGATTGGAAATTGCCTCTTTCGAAGCCGGAGGAGGGAGTCGCTCTCCTAGTCCCAGCTCATCCCACATTCCAAAATCTCTCAACAATCGCGCCATGTGCAAGAAAGAATTTGGCGCTTCTCCATCTCTCAAAGGTGTCCAACCCATTTCCTCAAAGTAGTCTGACATCTCGCTGTATAACGTGTAACAAACGACACGCTTAGTCGGTTTCTATAATTTGACTACATTTCACCTTACCTTCCAATTAATTCTAGTTTTCACTGATGAGTTTCACTTTTGACACTTGTTTATACGGTTGGACACAGTACTGATGATTGTCATCGTCGTGGTCATCGTGCATAGATTATTATTACTGCATCGTACATTAGTCAGGATGTATTGTATACTTTTAGACAATGTCATCGCCACGGAAAATGCGATTATCACACTGACATCGCAACGTAACTTTCCGAACGCTTACAATCGATAGGAGTTGAATAAATTCAAACGTAAAAGCTGGTTTACAATCAATACAAATGATTCGAATGTTCAGCCAATAGAATACGAGTAGGATGTTCACGGGAAAGTTGAATATATTCTTTAGTCAACGGTTACGTCTATATATTGCGGTGTCGTGGAAAGTTCACGCTCGTTGAAAATCGGCCTTAATACGGGACGAGCTTGTCTCACATTTTCATCGGTTCCGTCATGTGTTTGGCAGATTTTAAGCTTCAAGTATGAATTGCGAGCATTTAATATTGGGCAAACGATTTATTTAAATACATATGATGTGAATTCTGAAGCTTTTAACATAAAAATTCTACTGTTACAGAACTGAAAACGAAAATATGCAGCTTATTCAAGGTTCCCGCCACAACGAATTGCCAGAAAATGGAAGACATACTCACCACCTAGAAGCTGCACATGATCTATCTGTTTATTCTTAAGGTAGTAACGGATACAAATATTCAAATATTATAGTTGTATCATTACTAATTACAATATATTACGAGTATACATATATTTTCGATATATTTGAATATATGTCTACAGGCGCAAGACCGGTTCAGCGCTTATCAGCTCGACAGTTGTCGCCTCGTAAAAGTGCTGCAGTGAGCCACAATCTTCTGGCCGTTCATAACTGGTAATCGAGGAGCCCAAACACTTTGGAAAACGAGGATTCTTCAAATCGTAACGTATACATACATTACTTGAGTAGTAATCGTGACTATGTCGTAGCGTTCTAGCATTTACAGCAGTGAATAGCTAAACGATTTGGATATCGGTAAATGAAAACAGCTCAATATAAGTGACAACTTTTAATATTCCAGAATAGGAGTTACCTTTTTCAATCTTCTATCTTAGATTGAATTTGTCAAATCGATACAGTTCAGTCGGATATTCAAAATCAGTAATCGTACGTCGACTCCACGTACTAGAATTTTCGATTCCTTTTAGAAGTGTCGTTATTAATTATTGGCTATTGACATGTGTTTTAAAATCAGCACTTTTTTAAACCATAATAGCATTATACGAATGGACAATTTTCATTACGCGTATTCGCAATATTGTTATTCATTTATGTATGTGAGTGGGATTTCATGCCGTTGCATCCAGCGTCAGATGGTTACCATTGCCAATTTTTATGTAACTTAATAATTGTACGATCACAGTTCTATCTGTCAGCGAAAAAGACAGACACCGTTTCAGTAACGAAACATTTAGTTCCTTTCTGATCCTCCGTAGCTAGTTAAATTTGCACCAGATCGCATAAACTTTGAATTTGGATCTAATTGGAATGAATCTTATCTTACAAGCAAAGACTACAGTACAAATCGAATGTTCAAGTTACGAATGGACTTCAATTAGTATCTACGGACTTTGTATCTCGAGCTGAGCATTTGACTTATAACTTCTCCTGTCACAGACATAATATGGCACTGTGAGTATTACAGGACCTGTAGGAAACAATTTCATAGGCTGTACAATGGACATAAAGAGAAAAATGCAGGGGAAAACAAATATGAAGAAGAAGCAAAAGGTCAAGTGGTGGCAAAAGTTAAGAGATGCAAGAAGATTACAAAGAAAAATCAGTGATATGAGAAGACTGAGAAAAAAGAACGATAACAAGATTCTCAATCTCAATTATGACCTAAAAAAAGAAGCAGAGGCAAACAAAGCAGAAAAAGTAGAAGAAAATAGAAGCATGAGAAAACTTCTTTGCACGTCTATTAAAAAGTGTTTATCATTTATCTTAAATACTCACAAATAATCGACACCTTCATCTTAATACAAAATTACTATTTGACGAAAAACGTACTTTATTTTCATACTGTATTCGGTAAAAATTAAAGGATCTTCAAAACGTAAGAGCACCATATAAAAAGTGGCGTCTAAATGTGTTATATTAATTCTGCAGTACAACGTCTCGTCCGAGATAGACTCCAACAATAAGAGTATCTTCAATTACCTTCATTTAAGTATTCTCCGCTGAAGATTAACGTATGCGCAATCTAAGTCGCTCAATTACCAGAAAGAGCTTCGGTTGAAGGATAAAAGGTTCGGAGCAATTGACAGCGTTCACGATCAACATAAAGCGACTTACGTTTCACAACCATTTCCTTTTCTATGTCTCGTCTTGACTGTATTAAACTGCTGGTCGAATTCTCTGCTCGCTTCAACTGTCCCAAAGTAGCAGACACGCTCTCGGAAAGTGATTTTACCTCTTCGATAAGCCTGCAAATACGGTAATATAAAGTCACGGGAACCAACACACATTTTTATGTAGAAGAGTAGAAGAGAACTCAGTTGCAATGAGGAGTCAAGTTCAACGTATGCGTCATAATCTAAGCTAAGCGTAATCGAAGTTTCTTTGAAACGTGCCACTAACATCAGAGTTGCTGTTTCGGTCAAAAATGTTTGTGATCACTACATTTTAGCCGCTTGTCTCACAATTGCGTGGATGGCAGCTGGAAGTACTTAGTTGGCTTTGGCGATCAACCAAGAGATTCGTTTAAACTGATTGACTTACCCAAACTG
Source organism: Neodiprion virginianus (assembly GCF_021901495.1). Lineage (NCBI taxonomy): Eukaryota > Metazoa > Arthropoda > Insecta > Hymenoptera > Diprionidae > Neodiprion > Neodiprion virginianus. Next base: position 10,755,872 of record NC_060877.1, on the reverse strand, counting down.
AGGAACATCACGACAATTTTCAACACCATGACGAAGTAATCTTTTGTCTAGTCGTGTCTGGGCGCACTTCATCGCACCGTCCAATTTTTTTGACGCATTGTGCATCTCATCGATCAGAGTTTCCGTGTCCGAGAGTTGCTGCAAGTCCTGCGGATATTTTACATCGTAAATGAAGTTTGATCAACTATAGACGAATTGGAGCGAGATGATCACAAGTTAAAACGACTTGCCTTGTACAATTCTGCCTCCAACCGTCTCAAAGCTTGCTCTTGTAGCTGAATTTGCTGTGTCAATGTAAGATCCACGCGGTCCGCCTGATCACGAAGATCCTTAACCGCTTTTTCGATCATTGCGTCGACAGTCACTCGTAGTGTGCTTGATCTTTGCTTTGCAGTGTATCCTTCAGCAAGTACTTGCTTTGTCGAATATTCGTAGCCTGATGGCGATGATTGACTACAATTGTAGGTTTTTATTCGGTTATATCCTTTTCGTTACCATGAACGGGTTGTTTGGAAGTATCGATCCGTATAGTACTTACTCCGGTGGGATTCTGGTTGATCCCGCTTTCCAAAGAATAGTATCAGACTGGCTGCCCAGCCCCCTTGATTCCGTTTCAATTTCGTAAGCTTCCTTTTTTTCCGACCAGTCGAACTCAACACGCCGCTTCGCAGTTATTAATTCTTCGATTTGCATTTTTATTTGATCCAACAACCTTATGTAGACGTCTCTAATTTCCTCGCACAATGACAATTCCTGCAATAAAAATGGGAGATAAATACTTCACGCAAGTTTTTTCACAAACGCGTGAATTTGATGCTCAATTTCTTTACTTTGGTCACTTCTTCTGAAACCTGATCACGAACGAGGTCGTTATCCATGCGAAAACATCGTATGCGCATCATGTCTTTGCCAATATTTTCCACTACCTGCAGTACAGACTTTCCACGCATTGTTCTTCTTCTTACTTCTTGCACTAGGTCGATTTCTTCAACAATGTCTGCTATCATACGTTCAAGCTCTACGGTCCATCGATGGATTGTACCAGCCCTCGTGCTGAGACGTATGTTATTGTCCATTTGATTTCTATCAGCTTCGGCATAGGCTCTCGATATGCTACAGAGAGCATTAAATCCTGCCGTCCTATAAATGAATATAAATTTTTCTTGTCAATACCTAAGTGTCTTAGGAACGAAAGGTGTTGACCAAAATCGAAAACGACTTGTGAGAAGTTAATCAAAAAAGTTCCGAGTTTGATCAAGATAATGCGAAACTAACTTTAATCCTGCAAAATCAAACCAGTGAAGTAATTCCCGCATGAGTTTTACTTGGAAATGTAAAGGAATCAAGATAATCTCCATGCAAAGAAATGACAAGAGGAAAAAAAAGGAAATTATCGTACGTTGCCACTTGAATCCCATCGTGACAAGCTGCAGAAAGTTTTTTATTGTGTTCATTCCATTCGTTGGGACTGAATCGTGATAAGGAAAAGTTTTCGACTGCCGGACGAGTTCCTGTCAGATCCCCCAAAGGGGTCCAATACTCTAAAGGAACATTTTCTCCATGTCCTGTTGGTACCGGGCCCAAAGGACCTGGTGGAGCGTTTCTTGCTCTTTCCAGGGCAATGTTGTCTCCATCACCTTTCTCCGTCTCACATTCCTGCTGTGAGTGATTTGATGATTACATTGTGTGGTGACTATTACAAATGAATCTCCAACAAGCCAACAAACATTAAACTGTGACTAAGTTGTGGATATGACATACAGTTTGAATCGCTGCTTTTGCAGGGCACGGATCTATCCTAGGACAACCTTCTGGTTCACGCAAGTTGGTGTCAGTAATGCCATCACCTGTGGGATTATCTATCACCTGCTGAATTAGCGATGGTTCTGTGGGCTTTATGGACTCATCCATATGTGATTTGGCCGTGATTGCATCTAAGCCTTGTGCTTCACAGCAATTGTTGGATTCAGGCATTTTTCACAGGCAGCAATTTTATATATTCAAACAGAAAAAGTGGTACTCTGGTGAAATGACTCGTGGTTATCACAAGGTGAAAGCGCTGTTGAAGCCTCTGAGCATATCAGAATCGTTTAACCTCCATTCGAATAAGGATAATCAGCAATCAACGGTTAATGTAAGTTCTAGATTTAATTACAATAGATGGAAAGCGATGATACGATCAGTTCGAGAAAACACAAAAATTGTACGATACAGCTGAATAACAGATAACCTCCGCTCCTTCGATGAACTCGAAGTTGTTACTATAGACTAGGTTCAGAGTGAGAAATAAAAAAAAGATTATCATCGTGTCATTCGCTATCGAGTGAATCAGTTGTTATTTTGGAAAACGTTGCCGAAGGTGGGATGGAAGCTTCAATGAAACAGTACTGCCTAAAGCTTAGCCAGATTAAACCAAACCAACTTGAGCAGACAAAGGTACAAGGGATTTACCGCAAAACACAAGCTTTCGCACGCAACATACTCCACACATTCCGGTCACAGAGGATTCAAGGTTTAGTATGTAAATCAAGGGTGACTACACATGGAACGAAAGTCAATAGAGACTAGATACGAAAGGAGATATTCGAGAATACACCGCGACTTTGAATCATCAAATAAAAGTTCTATTCAAATAAACGTATAACAATAGTACATTGGTATGTAAAAAATTAACAAAATCGTAAAACTCATTTAAAAATTCTGTAAAATTGACTTATATCAAAAATGATTTAACCAAGAACCAGGCTCAGGAGTGTCCTGACAGAGCCACCGCTGAAGGATAAAAGGAACGTAAGAGCTGTCCTCGATCACGGTCAATGTAAAGTGATTTCCTTTTGACAATTATCTCACGTTCCAAATTGCCGCGAGCTTTGACCAATCCCATCTGCGATTGTTCCGCTCTTTCTATCTGGCCCTTCATCATCGTTATGTTTTCTCCCAGCGTTTTCACCTCCTCGATTAATCTGTATAATCGGTGATAATTTAATTTTTGTTGAAAACCGGTGTAGTACCAAAGACCATGCGATAAATTGAGTTGCAGTTTTAGCTACGCTTACCCAAATTGCGGCACATCGCGACAACTTTCAACATTGCGTCGAAGTAATCTGTTATCCAAGCGACTCTGGGCAACTTTCAATGTATTATCTAGATTTTTAGTGGAATCCTTTAGATTCTGGATAGAATCCTCTACTTGAGAGATCTCATAGAGACACTGCGTGAAATAGAAAAAGGAATATCGTGTTTCAAAAAATTGATAAATTCCACGTAACTCTTTACGTTTTACTTATATTTGCCAGATATGCGTACCGTGACGATTCCTTGAGGCTGATTGAGAATAAGATGCGAACGACGTTTCACCGGCAGATGGAAAACCGAAGTTACATCGTTTATGCAGTAAGTACCCCAGATGTAACTTTAGTTACCTACCTGCCAGCGAAGCGTCGTCCACATTTATCACCCTCAAGGAATCCTCCCAATATAACTCGATTTATCAAATTCTCACCCTGAGTAATTCCTTTTCGAGACGTTCGCAGCATTGCTGAGTTATGCTAACTTTTTGGGCCAATGCTGCGTCGACTCGATCAGCTTGAGTGCGAAGATCACGAACTGAGTTCACATAAATTGAGTCTAACGTTGAGCGCAGAGTCGCTGATTTTTGCCGAGTTGTTTCAGCCTGGGCGAGGGCTTCACGGGTCATGTGCTCGTATCCAGCAGGTGTTGATTGTCTATGAAAGAAAAAGGTAATTACAGTACATCCCGTACCGAAATATTAAGAGTTAAATTATCACCGTTAACGTTGGACTTTAGACTTACTCGCCTGGAATTCTTGCAGCACCAGCTTTCCATAGAATCAGGGGAGAATCATTGGTCAGTCCTATGCATTGGGCGTCTATTTCATAAGCATCTTTTTTATCGGTCCAGTCAAATTCTAGTCGTGTCTTTGCAGCCTTGAGTTCAAGGGCTTGTCTCTCGATCTGTTCTTTAGTTCTGCTCAGAAGCTCCCTGATCTCAGTGCACAGGCCAAGTTCCTAAAGTTCAGATAACGTTCAAGTTGTGAATTTTTGGTCAGACCTTTCAGAACAAGTAATTCTGGGAGACAGAAGAGTTATACTTTTATCAGTTCTGCATCCACATCGTCACGAACGAGATCAGGCTCCAGTCGCGTGGCTCTTAGCTGAAGGAATTCCCCGGCAATCGATTCTGGAATAGTCAGAACTGACAAAGACGCTCTTACTCGTCGATACTCCACTTCCAGTAGATCTATTTCCTCCGTCATTAACTGAAGTTCCCGTTCCAATTCGCTTTTCCATTTAAACACCTCACCGGCTCGCGTCATCAACCTTTCCTTGTTCTCCTGTTGCTGACTATCTGATTCTTTGAATACCCGCTGTATACTGTTCCTACCATTATAGGCCGACAATCTGTATAGTTGTCGAACAAGGAGGTCAAGGTTACTTCTCGAATCATTAATTCCAACAGCAACAAAATATCGCTTAAAATCATATTCAGAGAGAGAGAGAGAGAGAGAGAGAGAGAGAGAGAGAGAGAGAGAGAGAGAGAGAGAGAGAGAGAGAGAGGGAAGGTAACTTCGTATTCTCACTGAGCATCGTGTATCATTTTGTTGGACTCTTGGAAGAAGGTCTGGTTGTGCGCTCTCCATTCTCCAGGGCTGAACTGCGTTATCGAATACCGGTCGCAGATCGGTCTCAAGCCGGTAAAACCTCCTTGTGGTGTAAAAACTGTGCGCCCAGTTGCCCAAGGACCCATCGGACCCATTTCGCCGTCTGATTTCGCTGGTATAGAATCTTCGGGTTGCGGGAAGTAAAGAGGTGGCCTTTCGCCATCACCGCCACTGTGACCTTTCAGGAAATCCATCATTGGGCAAGGATCGTTTTGTTGTGACTATAAATTATACAGAGGAACGATCAGCATAATATGCCGTCAAGGTACAACACACTCAAAAATTAAAATCACTTTAGAGCTATATATATATATATGTAAACAAATATGACGAGGCCTATATTCACCTCATCATATTACTTCCTCACTCCTAAATTTGAAATTTCACCGCACAACAATGAGCGCCCTTGGCAGCTTCATGGTCAATAGCACATGCGTGTAAACATGAGCGAATACAGACGATAGAATGCCGAGAGCATGTGATGGATCAGTACATAAGCTATTATCAGCGGAATCATACGTAGAAACGGCAGAACGAGAGGAAATTAAGCTGTAAATGTCGTTTCTCCATTCACAGGTAATATTATTTTTATTCAACGTAGAATATAAGTACGTAATGTAAAAAAAAAGTAATGTAATGTAATGGTACACGAACCAATAAACTCCATTTACAGAGAAACTCATCGCAGCTTCGACTAGGTTAAAAAAGGATCATTATATATATTTGTAGGGATTCACTGTTGGGTTGGATTTTCAGTGAAATTATATCGTTGTTTTCTATAGTCAATTGCAGTCGTGGGACATTATAGCCCCATGACAATATTTTGATTAAAAAAAAAAAATCTCTTCAAATCAGGAAATCCAAATATTGCACGACAGAGATGATGAGAAACATAAGACATCGCGAGGTCTTTGTCTAACTTTTTGTTAATTTTTGCATGTAACTCTACTTATTATGTGATTCGTTTTGATTAGGCTTTAACGAAAGACTAGGTGGGACATTTAAAATGGGATTTGAAACAACCTGCAATACGATATTGAATTTCGATGACACCACTCAACCAAAAATTTTTATCCGAATTAGATAACAATTGTGCTTGGTAATACGGTATTGTTCCGGCTTTGAAGACATTAGATCAACAGCCCAGGTATATAAATTTAGGACAGTATATGCAGCAATACGTTTTCAGTGAACGGCAATTATCGCATCACCATGTCCTGAAGACAAAGTTGATTGCAAGCATTTCTGAAGAGAGGCGCTTGCACCTTTTCTTAAACCCAGTAACAATAAAATACTTCCAACACTTGCACACCATTGACAAATCACCTATAAGATTTCGTATATTTACCTACCGAAGGATTTCTCGATGGCCCATCAGGGCACGGTTCGGTGACTGGACATCCCTTCCGGTCGTTCGGGACTATCAATGCCTCCTGAAGATTGCCAGTAGCTGCCATGGCACACCTGTCATCTAAACATTTACGCTGCAACATTGTCCGTAGTCAACAGTGACAAAGATTGTGTGGTTGAACTGATACGTCCGCAGAGCTCGGAGCTGAAACTAACCGACTCAAGGTGTGTTTCAGGTGGAATGGCCGTTGGCAACGAGGATGGTACTGTACCTGGTGGAATCAAGGGTCTCGACGTATCGACCCTGCTTGAATACTATTTCCAAGCCTGATGCTCGCACGTGCGCTCAACAGCCCCGCTACTCTGACGGCGTGAGCTTACTGCCGTTTTGTTAATATCGTTATGACAACTGATATGACAGCCGAGAGTGAGGTATGTCGTTTTTAGAAACGTTTGGCAGATCGAAAAGTTGCACGGAAAACATTTTGACATCGCGGTGAAAGTAATTAAGAAAAGCTGATTATAAAAACGGAAAAAAAAAATACCGGATAAATGGATCTGCTGTGAAATGTTGCTGGGTTTGCGAAATCGTTAGTTTCAATCAAACTTTAGATTTTTTTGTTACGATTGAGAGAAGATGCTCATTCGCAAGTAAATGGTCAATATTTTATTCATTTTCTTTTCGTATCCGCAACATTTCTGATAAAGATGAGTTTTCGAAAAATAAAAAGCAGGACTTCAATCGACGATTATGACAACCACGTGCATCGATCTATCCACACGAAACACTCCATCTGTTAGAGATCCATACAGGATCCACTGCTTCGTAAAAGGTTCATACTCATGGTGGGTCTCTAATAGACATCTACATAAATGGACAATATCTACGACCATGTTAAAGAGGATGATGATATCCATTGGATGTCAATGAATCTCCACGCCTCAATTGAAAGTACCATGGAAAACCACGAGGTGGCGAATGGTGGTTCTTCTCTCTCACCACAAATGAGAGCTCCAAATTATATAACCACCCAGCAATTCTAACGTCTCGTTTACTCCGAAGTTGATCCGGCATTTATTGTACTTTACTATTTACTTAGTCATTCTTGAGTGTCTAGTCTATATTGTTCAGACCTTGGTCATTTTCGCATGGGGCAAAAATGTGCACGTGATGGTTTCTAATATATTTTGTTATACGTCCATTAGAGGTAATTGTTCCATGTGGGTAAATGGTATGGAACATTACATTTTTTTCAAGTTTTCATTGTGATTTCTTCAGTGTTCGTTTCTGTGTATCTGTGAAAATTTCTGTAAATATTTGTGTCGTATACGAAGTGGAGATTTTTTATACGGGTTTAACGGCTCCGCAAGTGTGGATAGAATACTGTTTCTTCCGTTTTAAAATTAATTTTAATAAAAACTGACCGAATAAAAATTTTTAAAATCTTAAATTTTCGGTTTCGTAATCGCAGTTAAAAACTCGAAAAAGTAAAAGGGCGCTGCGTTTTCTCCCGGGGTTGGGTTCCTCCTTGATTATAGATAAACATATCGTCGTGGGATAGACAATTACCCATATTCAGCTGAAATTACGAGGAGTGGTTAGCTAGTCCGGTAGACGGTCTAACCAAACAGTGATTAGACAGCTAAGCCGAGGGTAACCGAGTGGAAGGGTGCCCGATAGATTCTCCGCTTCCACACTTCGACACTTCTGAACTTGTGTACTTTGATAATACGCATGCAGATTCAGGTTTATACATGGGGTAGTCCAAAAAGTAGGATCCCTTATTCGACAACGATTGATGCATCTAAATTACAGGCTCAAAATAAACCATCCCTTGCATAAATTTAACACATATACGTATATGTGTATCACGTCATAACGGGTGGTTGAATTCCCTGCAGCAGCAATTCAAACAAATTTAATTTTGCGAATATTTTACTACCGAAGGCATCGAAAAATAATGTCTTTTCTATAAAAACTACTTGAGCGATATACGTATGGAAAATACGTTCGTTACGAAGACATCACTCATCCGGAAAAGTTAATACCGTCGGCTTACATACAGTGTATTTCGTTAGCAAAAATTGTTACGTGAAAAACTATTTTCTAAATTTTAATAGCGTTAAGGTATGGCAGAGAGACACGGGAAGCTACAAATTACCTTTCAAAAAGGAGAGTAATAAAATTTATTGTACGATAAAAACAAGTGTTTCGTCAGACTCGTGATACGTTTCTCTGAAAAATTGGAAAGTCTTTGAAAATTATTCACAGAATTTTGTAAACGAAACGGACCTTGATTTCGGCCTGCAATTACCCATCCCACTTTAAACCAAGAATGCCATCTAATTTGTATTTGCTAGAAAAATGTGATATTAACTCGCATTGTTATTTAAAATTGATAGAATACTATCTCTTGTTTCTCTGGTGAAAATAAGGTGTACGGAAGATGTGAATAAATGTGAATTAACGAATTGAAAAGTACGGGAAATGTGAAATTATAAAAATATAAATTCCTTCGCGTCTTATCTAATTCCTGCAAGCCTCGTTTCCGTCAGGGTTCATAGATCTTCTTCGTTTCGTCTCGTTTTCTCAACCCAACGTCTAGGTCTTTGCTTACCTCGACTCGATAGGCGGGGGTAACTTAGACAAGTATACAGCAGGAGTACATTCGGTTTATATTACAGATATGTGCGCAAGCTTTGATCCGGGCGCAGATCTACGGATTATTCGAGTGGTCCGAAGCCCGGGGCTTTGAAGCTCTGAGAAGACGTGTTTGAAGGCCGGTCATACAGCCTCGCAAGGTTTGTTCAGGCGAGCGTGAAAGCTTAACCGAATACACACGAATTTACGCGCGTAGACACCGCTCTGTCCCTCGGCGTTGACGCACGCGTTAATACCCACGATTTGCCCATCGCCTGCAGGACACAGGAGTGAAACTGCTGTCTCTATGCAGTCGGTCTTCTCTGTCTTGTTGTCCGGGTACTTTATTTGTCTCCTGATATCGGAAGCCGCTGAACCCTGCCTGCCTAGCAGCCCGAGGGTGAAGCCACGCCACAGCGACACGATCATGGAAATTTGTCAAACGGTTGAAATTCCCAGAGGACTTTACACCCCCGGATAAGAAAAGGTACGAATTCTTCAACAACGGTAACAACGATCCAAAGGATATGTATAAACACCAATAAACAGTCACTTGCTGTTGAAGTTTGTGCAAGGCATTCGAAATAAACTATTAAGATTTCAAGGAAACCGCGAATTCGAAACTAATTTCAACATAGTGAATGAAAAAATTAAGACAAGCAAATGTGTATTGCAAATTTTTAGCAAATATTTGATTTCAATTATGAGGTTTGATGAAGCATAATCTCGTCGAAGCAAAGAAAAGAAGAAGAATATAGTAACGAAAAATCGCGAAGCTCGACGAGTCGTGAAAACTCCTTTTTCAATTGGTTCTCTGTCATTACACGCATCCACGGGGGTGTCAGATAAGGTCTTTAGCATTAATGTGAAAAGTCGGATCTTTCACGGTATCCATGGGCAGGACGGTCCTGTCCTGGGTTTGTTGCGGTGTTAAGGGTCCCTCCTTTATCTAAGAGTAGGGAGGAGGGACCGAGAGTGTTGTGAGAGGATGAGCCGATTGTCGAGGCAACACGAGGATACCATTTCACGCTGCCAACTCAACCCAAAACTCCGTCGTACCCAGTTGTGTTGCGTATTGAGGGCGTTGGGTGGTTTTAGGTCGAAGCCGGGAGGAAAGCTGGAGGAGGGTAAGAGAGAGTAAGAGAGAAAAAAGAGAAAGAGAGCGAGGACGATTTGTCGAGAGGGCGAGAAGGGCTGGCGGGGGAATACAACGAACCATTAGCTCGCGTAAACGCCAGTTTTATGAACCGTGGACGACTTATTTCAAGGGTGCCGGCTCACGAGGGTGCGCGACTCTCTCTCTTTCACAGTAAAATCTTCTTGAGCCCGAAAATCTCTCCCTTTCACCCTGAAATACAATCCACGAATTCGAATGATATCCAAATGAGACGAAGGTTTGCAATCCGAGAATCAGAAGCGCTCGACGTGCGCTGAAAAATGTTAAATTATCAATTGTTGTCGCGTTGTAAGATTTCGAGGAAACTAATGTCATTAAAAAATTTTAGTGAATCGGAAGAATGATCACTTCTGGATATGGGTAATTCAATTTCTGCAACTGGTAACAAAGAAATATTAATAACATAATTGACGATAAGGTCTGAGCATTCTGAAACTAATTTTATTAATCGACAGAAATTTACGATAGTGTAGTAATTTATACACATCGATAAAACAAATATAACTCTTTTGTCAGCCAAATGACTATTTATCGTTGGAAGATTTTTCATCGGTTCGGTATCAATTATTGGGGTAATGCATTCTTCAGCAAAAAAGCGTTTATTGTTTCAATAGAAGAATTTTTCGTAACAAAAAAATTATTTCCGTCGAGATCAATCACGCTGTTTTCGAATTATTCTGCTAAAAATAATTTCATAGATTCACACGATAAATGAAATCCTGAAGAATCGCAGATTCTATGAATGTTACGTGACAAATTTGTATACTCTTCCCTATTTTTCCAAAGCTTTAATCCTTGACGAATTGCTATAAGTTACGTAATATTCAATTTTCACAAACTTATCATTCGAATTTCTTCCGTTTACGCAAAAAGAAGAGAAATGACAACTTTTCGAGCACATCGGGGAGAAAATAATTGGATTTTATGTACTCGATACGTACGTTAAAGTTATACTAGTTTCAATTATACACTTGGAAGATACAGTTGAACACGTTGTCACCTTTGTTTCCGAAAACTGAGAGAACCTTATGCCACTAAGCTGAAAATAATCGATTAATCGAGTTGAAAAAAATAATCGAACGCGACTCGATTGAATCGGTGTAAAATTAATCGATTATTTCGTATGTATTTGAAACGGTGTACATATATGAAACCAAAATTTCGTAAATTACATTATGTAGTCTTAATAACGGAGCAGTTTCTTGATAATTTATAGTTTCATTCAAAACATTTTTCAATTTCAGTTAACAATATTCATTTATCTCTCTTATTCTATCTATAATGAAATAAATTGACATTGCATCGCATCGTTCGTGGGACTAAAAAACGAAACCGGATCGTTGGGAAAAATAATCGAGTTTTAATAACAATTGATTACACTCGATTAAGTGGTAAAAAATAATAGACGCAAGCGAAAATCGATTATTTTTTGACGTTCTTACGACTTGGCATAAGCCGTATAAACGAAAATAACCATTAGATCCTCACGATCGTTGGGATACATCCCCACATCTGTATTTCGAGAACTTTGTGAGGTTTACACGGCGTTCAGCGAGTCCCGAAATGACTTTAGGTCCAACACTCCTGCAGGTATATAAAATGACGTGCAGAAAGTAGATGGATAGGCGTAGCTGGTTGATCGCTGCGGAGGCAAACAGGCCCGGAGGATACCGCGACGAGATTTTCCCCGCGCCCCCAGCCCCCGACCGACGATGGAGATGCAAGGGTGTCCTCGAGGTTCGAGGGTAGCTCCGCTCGGTCCGAAACCCCGCCCACAACCCCCGAGCCGACGAATCAGGACGCGCGTCACAAGCGGCGGGGGTCGGGGGCTTGGGGGTGGTGGATGCCCATGACGCGGTTGGGGCGGCTCGGCCACCCCCGGGTGACAACATGGCCTTGGAGCCGCCCTCCGCGAGGTAGAGCCAACTTGGCACCCCTGCAAGGCGAGCTGACGCGTAGAGCCAGTGAGCCAGCAAGCCTGGGAGCCGCCCTTCGGCGCCCCGCCAACAACGCGTCACGTCAAACCCGAGCAGCGGCCAAATCGCGTCGACGTTAAGAGTTCTGCGGCGTCGGCGTCGCGACGCCCGCCTAGTCCTAAGTCTGCGGCGTAGCTCCCGCCGCCCCCGCGAAAAACCTGGCGAACGCTCGCGTCTGACTTGATCGCACCCCCCTGTATGCTCGTGTTCCATCTCCCGGGGGCGGTCGAACGACCCTAAGGACCCCGACGGGAGAGAGAACAACTCGACTACACGACCTCGACTGAAGCGGAAGTCTTCGACGGGGATGCCCGACTTTTGATTCGTCGCAGAGGATGGGAACAGGTCAGTCTTCTGATCGTTTTTACGTCATTTGTGCAGGCAAGCGTATACGTCGATCTCAATTCCACCTCGTCGAAAGTTCGTAATGCGCGATTCTGAATAATCGTCGGGGTTTTTTCGTGAATTTGAACGCACGCGCGTCAACGGAACCGTGTTGAGTTGTCACGTTTTTGTCTTGTTGTTTTTCTTTACTTTTTTTTGTTTTTTTTTTACTTTTCCAAGTTTCAACGGAAATTCAAAAAACTCGTCGGCTACGAAGTTGAATGTACACGGTCGCGAGTCTTGTTGATGGTTTTATTCCGTCGTCTCATTTTTCTTCTGTTTCTGTTTATTTTTTTTTTTTAGTTTCTGTGGAAAAGAGTGTTCTGATGTCCGAACGAGTGGTTAATTTAGCTCATCTTGATGGGTGGGCGTACGAACTTTCCACTAGGACACGTTTCAAGACTAAAAGAAAACAAAAAAATTACCTAACAAAATGTTTTTTTGTTCTTCAAAATTTGTTCTTCGAATATAACTCTGAAACCATTTAGCCGATTATACGTACAGAAAAACTAATTGATTCTGAGGTGAGAAGAGGCCAGTGGATTGAGACTAAACTCGTGAAAATCTGATTATCCGTTCTCGAAATGCCCTGGGATAAAAGATTGTCCACACGCATCCAGGCGTTCATTTGAAAATAGTCGAAGGTCATTTTCTGGACCTTCAAACATGTAGAATCAGTTTAAATTCCACTTTTCATTTTTGAGGCGATTGAAATAACTTTTCCATTATTCTCTTATCTGAAATGGGAAGGTATAAAGTTCAGCTTCTAGTACTGTGATTATCTAAAGTGATTCCGTAACACTTAAACGAAACTTTAATACGTTTATGCGTAATAACATCAATAATTGTCAACAGACAATTACTTGTGAAACATATTTACTGTAAAAGAGTACACACTTTTCAGTTTACAAATCGACTACGTTAGTTGTTTTTTGTCAATAACCGACTGATTGAAAAATCTTGACGAAATTCAGCAAATGAATTAAATTGTAAAATGTATAGTAAATTCACTGTAAATACAATGTATGAAGTAATTAAAGTCGTAAAATTTTTGAAAGTAAAATGACAGAAATTAGTTTGAACGGTAACATTCGGTCACAAAATTAGTAAACAGATGGAAAGAAAATGGAGAGATGTTATTATTATCATAGAAACCCAAAAATGAAAGGTTGCGTTTTTTTCATTTGAATGGTTTTCTTGACTTCAAACTGTTTACATTTTGGATATGATCGATCCAGTAATTTCCGAGTTATTCGAATAACATGTGAAAATAAAAAAAATAAAAAAATGAAAATGATATCTCGAGTATGCATTTGTTTTTAGCTTTTCTTAGCTTTGAATTTACTAAAGTTTGGATGTTATCGGTTGGGTAGTGTTTGTGTTATTTGAATAAAAAAATAACAAAATACACGATTTCATTCGTAAATTATCTGTGGATAAGAAACGCATCCGAGCGTCAAGTTCTTCGGTTAGCCCAATTAAGATCAGCCAAATTAACCACTCATCTCCATTTAATCTTAAATGTCAGAATCCTTTTTTTTTAATGATTTCAAGTTTTTTTAAGTTTGCCAAAATGTAGACAAAAATCTGAAGGTAAATACTTTTTTTTAAATTGTGATTCTAATATAGGCTTCATACACATACAAATATTTTTCGTGTATTATTTAACATCTTCTACCAGTGAGTAAAATTGACTAAAGTATATTTCATAACACTCTCTGGCAATCACGTAACACTGCAGCATAGTCTGTTATAATTACAAAATAGGGAGAAAACAAACGAATGTTCACATTGGTCGTTGAAACTCTCACCACTGTATAATTGATATTCGCATCAGTGCTTCTCCTCGTTCAGTAGTAAAGCTTCTGAGTAATTTCGAATGTGATTTATATCATTTCTGAAACGATATCTGCGGTCGAATATTAGCTCATGTATTAAAAAAAGCAGCAAAACTCTGGAAAATCGTTTTATTCATTACATAATCTGCAGTTCCGTTTTTAAAAATTTCATATCGATATTTCATTCGTGTAAACTTTCGTCGAAGAATCGTACCGTAGATATCACATGATGAAAATTTCTCTGTATACGTATTTTCAGCGACACGCAGTCAGCGAGCCATTCTCGAAAATTCCTTCAAATGTCTCTCGATCCGCTTTTGCGACGACAGCATTATTTGCATATAAAGGGGATAAAATAAAAGCGGTAGAAAAGTCTTGCAGAATACACGTACAATAAGCCGCTGCTATAATTTCTTTTACCGAATACAACCGTCTCTGAAAGAAGAGATTATCATAGCACGAAAGCGCCGCAGGCGGATGTAATTACGTAGCTCGTTACCGCTAGATTGAATCCTAATGGCGACGTGAAAAGGAAAATGTAAAAAAGTTTAATTCGCTTCGAGGAAATCTCTTGCAGGGTGCATTTCGCAGTTCAGAAATTATACCTCACGCAGGAACCGTGACATAATTAAAAACTATAGAAAAACAGACGTGGTAATAAAAAATTACTTACGAAAAAAAAACAAAATAAAAAAAAAAAACAGAACAGGATTGCAGAATTTAATTTTTTAACTCAACTGAATAATTATCGAAGCGTTTTTATTAAAGTTTGAATTGCGTTTAAGGGTATACAGCTTTTAAGCGGTATTCTGAATACATTGACGGAATTATGCGGTATTATTACTTGAGCGGCGTTGACTGCTCGTTTCAATGTGACGTGAACCAATTGGGGATTCCATGCTTGGAGAGAATAATAATTACCTGAAAAAATCGATTAATATGTGTTTACATGGCTCGGAATTTTCTTTATTTTTAAATCGTAGCTATTGGTTTAGTTTTATTGTAAATGTTCATTTTCAACGTTATGATTTTCACCCTTTGATATCAGTTTTGATCATTTTTAGAAAACTGTAATTCTTTTCCTATTTCTTCAACGTTAGGTATATTTACAGTAATTTCAATGCGATACGGATATTTGCTTGCTTAACTATTATATAAAAATTTAATTTTCTTTATCTAAAATAATAAACATGAATCCACTTTCCCGCCCGATTCAACAAGTGCTAAATTTATACATGTTTCTGAACAGAGTGCCCAAATTGACAGAATCGTTTCTACTGTTTCGCTAATCGTAATAACGGAAAGAATATCTAAAAACAGATTCAACTGTAATAATACGTAGAAACATCAATGTAACCATTTGACGCGGGCGTGGACTTTAAAGTTAAGAACAATAAGATGGTATAAAATACAAGATGTAGATACTAGCGGATTCCTGGGTGTGTGCATTTTTCTATACTGCAAATAATGGAGAAGAAAAAAGAATGCATAACAAAAAAAGTGCGTCATACGAATTGCATTTATAATTTAATAGTATTACAACTATAAATATAGCCATCGTGATTAAATTTTGTTCGATTCAATTCAAAAACAAATAATTTTTTAGCTTTTCCGAAGTATCAGCCGCTTTCAATTTTCGATTTCGGAACTTTTATTCTTCTGTATCTTTACATTCTGTGCTTTATTCATTCGAAACGCAGACTGTTCTGACAATACCTTTCCGTATAAAGGAGCATTTGGTTAAATAAACTCTCGGGAAAACAATTATTCTACACGGTGATTTCTCGAAATTCTCAATTTCGGTACGCTGATCATTCCTTATTTCAAAATTCGTATCTCGAAAATTTCGGATTTTCGACCAGTCGACTATTTTAACATTCGGAACTGTGACTCCCACTCTATTTTTGCTTCCATTTCACGTGCAGAGGTGAAACGCATGCGGCATACAGATCGACGAACAAGTTGTAATCAGTAAGCCGATTCCTGCTGATGAAAGCTGGAGCGGTGTCGTTGAATGCGCGACTTTGAGTTGCAGATTGATTAAACACTAGGGGAGGAGGTTCTTCTCTCTTCTGCGTTATACGTATTCATCCTTAAACGTCTCCACCCAGCGTCGCGTGTCGGATGGGTTTGTGTGAGGTGAAACTCCGCGGGTTTCGTCCAGGGGTTGGTTTACTTAAATTACGTGCTTTGGGGCTGTGAAAGGTGGGTAGGCAGATGAAGATAATCCTTTAGGGTTGGTGGCGTATACGGGCCGGAGTTGTCTTCGTCTCTACGGTTGGCTTAGGCACGCGGCTGTGTTTTTCTTACCGTGGATCATTAGGACGATTAGGGTTGCCGCGAATGGGGGAGAACAGATTAGCACTGAGCTCGATTCCTGCCCTTCGCGGACCGAAACACCCCTGCGCTCAGTCTCCTCGTTTTCTTGCGCCTTTTCTTACACCCCGCATCTTTTTTTCTCAACCGGCGGGCTTTGCGATTTTACAAATTGAATTGTCCTTTCTTTTGACTGCTGCTTCTTCTTTTTCTCTTTTCTGCTTTCTCTTCACTTGGTTTTTTTCATACTTAGTAATTTTATTCCTCCTACGTCTGCTCGAATACAAAATGGCTCCTTCACATGTATCACGCTCCGCATTTGAACTAGAGTAATATCTCTGGATAAATTTTGACAGCAAATTTCTCTTTATTTCTATCTGTGAAAAACATTTTTTTTTTTTTGTAGAAAAACTCCGAATTTCCTACATTTCTCGAAAAAGTTACGTTCCTTTTTTTTTTAGTCATATGTACACCAAGTTCTGCGAGTTTGCCCATTTTTCTGTGGATGATTTCTCCGTGATTTTGTATACCATAATTTTTTAATTATATCTCTCTATTCGCTACATAGTATTTTTTTTGCGGAATAAGATAGTCTTATTATTTGTGAAACTGTTAACAGTATTCATCACGTAGATCAAAAGCTCCCAATTTTATGTCAGGTAAAAATTTACAGATTGATTACTTGCAAACATGAAAATACTTCAGAAGAAAATATCATAAGATTCTAAGACAAATTAACAAATGGCCAGAAAGAAATACGTTCAATACTTTCGAATGGCAAAGAATTGTATGAAATATTATGGAAAATCGTCGACAATACGTATTTTGTAATCAATGTCTCAGCAGAACAAGAATTAGTTTCAAACGTCGCTATTTGAGACGCACCTTAGAGCAATTTTTATAATTTTATTTGATTTTAGGAGACAGGCTACTTGATATCCCGTGCAAGGTATGCGGGGATCGTAGCTCGGGCAAACATTACGGCATCTACAGTTGCGACGGTGAGTAAAAAATTGTGACGGTAAAAAATGAAACGGTTTGGATCTTCGAGCATAGTAATTATCCAGTGAATCGCCAACTCGTGGTTATATTGACCTTTCGATCCATCATTGATTAAATTGCATCACGAGAAAACGCATCCAGATATCAAATTATCTCAAATTTTTAGGCTGTTCGGGATTTTTCAAGAGAAGCATTCATAGAAATCGCGTCTACACGTGCAAAGCTCAGGGTGATCTGAAGGGGCGCTGTCCCATCGACAAAACGCACAGGAATCAGTGCCGAGCCTGTCGTCTCACCAAGTGTTTTCAAGCCAGCATGAACAAGGACGGTAAGTCGGCATCGCAATTGCAAGCTCGCTATTGAAATGAATTTTTGATTATTTTCCTGTACCTGAAACGGTCGACGTTATCGTTATGCGACACGTCATGTTACGTGACGTCATGTTACGTTACCTGCTCGATTGTGGTTCGACGTTAAATTGCGAAATTCTCCCCTTCGTAAATCAAACGAACAATGAAATTACACGGAGCTTAATCCGCAAACAAACGTGTTAATTATTATCGAATAACTTCTCATTCATCGTGACGTCGCATTTTGATGTTTGTAGAACCGATCCATCGCTCCCCCTCAAAGCTCTGAATGAAGTGGAATTACACGAGGGTTTCATGTGCTTTCGTAGGTATTCGAGGCCTGCGTCGTTATGTGTGAAATTTACTCATTTCAAAGTTGGGGAAATTTTCGAAAGATCGAAAACCCATGAAGTCGGGAGTCTGGGATAAGGGAAGAAACGACGAATCGATAACTTAATGTCAACTTTGTCCTCTTAGTCCCCGCGACTGACAACCCTTTCAATTTTGCCACACGCTTCGCCAACGATTGATCAGGATTATAAGCTCGAGCTTTTTTTCCCCGCTGTTAAAATCGATAGAACTTTCGTGAACCGTTTTATCTGCCAGGCGCAGAGAACGCTGGGTATTTTCAAACACCTCTGTAAGAAGAGCTTTCAATCTTATCGACACTTATCCGAACATCATTGACAAACTCGTTATAGAAGGATAAAGCAGGAGTAGCATATATTTGAGAATCCTCTATGATCTACGATTGTAAAACACCTACACTGAACGATTATTTTCAAATTTCTCGTAATTCGGGAGTAACAGGAAGATCAAAGTCACGCGTTTTGGTTCTGGGCATGACGTTGAACGAACTTTACTTCTGGTTCAAGTATGAATAAGTTTCCAACTTTGATAAGGTATTGATAAATTACACTTGCACTTGCTCTGACAGATGATCTCGTTACGATATGTTACTCAGCCATCTCTCAATATTTCTTCAACCAACCCACTCTAAAAATCAGAATCATTCCAATCGACTGAATTTTAAGCTATCCCAACCGCACTTTTCAGCTACAATAAGGCTTTCCAAAGTTACAATACGGTTAAAAAGGTATAACCGATCATGAACCAAAAGTGTGACAAGCATCTGCACATTCCTCAAGTATCAAAGTACTTAATCCTCGGAATCATGGGTCACACAGTGCCTGTACAAACCCCTCGGTATCGCAAACGGCAAAAATCCCAGTCCTACCAGATCGAGTCTCCTTTGATTGAGATTATACAATATAACACGACAGATCCAGACATGGCAATAACCTAGGAATAGAGCCGTCAGAATATAGATGCACCGTCACCGACCGTCCATTACGCATACAAACTCGGAGTTTGCGTGGGGCGATCAGGCAAATGAGCTTACTCCGTTGGTCATCCCATTGCACACACAAAATGCGGCCAAGACGATGCTCCGCAGAGAATTCTAGAGGCCGATATTTCCGGGAACCATGGGGGGGGGGGGGGGGCGAGCTTGCGGAGAAATCGAGGGAGGGAAAGAGGCCATTTGACGGACAGGGTGAGAGAGGAGCGGCCTGGCTGAGGCGCAACCGCTTCTGAAGCACGGTGGTGGGGTTGCGGCGGGGCGCTTCGGGGGTGGCAGGGTGTTTAATGCAGGACGGGTGGCCGGGTTCCCAGCGGCCGCGGGGGCTCCAGACGAATAAGAGAGGAGATTCAATTAGCGGCAGAGCTTCGTACCTTTAGGGTGTCTGCACACGATAGGATTCGGTTCCTCGGCTGGGCGAAGTCACCTCTGGACGGAGGACGCTGCGTTCGTTATTTCGAAAGTCTCCGTCGTTCCTCATTTCCGCTGACGGAAACCGCACACTCCGTGTCGAACCGGGCGTTCCGCCGCTTCCCGCATCACGTCGCAATAGTCTTTTCGGTGGGGGTGGTACCTTTAAAAGTTATAGCTCGAGCGGGTGATGCTTCGGGAACCGCCCGAGGCGTGCAATCATCCCGTTCTCCCGCACCGCGGGTTCCCCCCCCCTCTACCTCGTCTTTACAACCCCGTCTGGAGCGCCACCCTCTCACCCCCGATCTGCCGACTAGCTAGCACGAGTACCTTTTGTGTAACACGGTACCTACATGTTTAATAATATATGATTTTCGGACTGGTCGAGAGATCGCCAGGTGTTATAATGGGGCGACATGCCTCCACGGTCACACGGGAGGAGGAAAATTTTTGGGCTTTTTGAATTATCGCAGTGTTTTTATCTCCCTCTCGACTCTATCGCCGTATGACGTTGGATACATTTATACTTTTTTCATTTCACTTTTATTGTTCTACTGGAGAATTTGTAGTCGCGATTGAATGAAAGAATTAAGGATATGTTGTGATTAAGAGTGAATGGGCTGGGGTTGAAGTTCCGAATGAGCAAGGCTCCGGAAGCGCTTAATTCCGAATTATTTGGTGGCAAACATTGCGGTAAAGAAATCAAACTTTTACGAAACAACAATGTTTCGAATGGTCGGAAACCCGACGGTGCAAAGTTCCGAAAATTCAACATGCCATTAAGCTGAGTTCCGAAAAGTAAAATTCCGAAAATTAAATCATAATCGCACAGCGTAGTTTACTCAACGAGTGGGTGTGAGAAATCAGAAAAACCAACCACGATTCCGAACGTAAAAATAACGAGAATCCAAATCGAAGAAATATCAATGTGGTGAATTTTTACCAAGCCAGAAATTCACGAAACAGAAAATCTCGAATTATTCGGAATTTCGATGTTTCAGATTTTTTAAAGTTTCTCGTTTTTGCATTTTCGCAACTTTGACTTGTCAGAGTTATACCCTTTTGGCATTTTATCCTTTCAGAACTTTGAGTGTCGGGTTTCGGACGGTTCGAAACTTTGATGTTTCGTCCTAGCTTGATTTCTTTATTTTAAGTTTCACCACCAAAAAATTTGGATTTTGGAGCTTTCGGAACTTTTAAAATTTGGCACTTCAACCCCGTCTCCTGAGTAAATTTGAGATCTAAATTTTTAAATATACTAATTTCGAGACCGTATGTTCGCAAAAAAATGCGAGGTACAATGAAGACCATTCTCATTGAATTCATAATCTTTAAATTTCTGGCATGTCATTCAATACCATCTTATAAACAATACCTTATATCCTCATTTCAAGCAAATGCAGTCAGTCATTTCGATTCGAAACTCTTTACATACATATTATTGTATAATTCACTTTTGCTAGATTTTGATTATCACCCACGCATTAACCAAGCTACAATATCACCCGTGTCGCTAAATTTGAAGAGTCAGAAGCTTGTTCGCGGTCAGGATATTACAACATACATCGTGATCTTGTTCGTTACATCGATGATATCGTCACTCAATCGGGCCCAACATTAAAATTATGTAACAATAATTTGAATTATGACCATTGCCAAACACGTAGTTACACGTTTATCATGAATTTTGAACCGCTCCTTCTCCGAATGCATGCATGGTATAATGTATCGTCGAAGAGAAAAGCTCTGCTTTCTTGAAATCGCCAAACCAGATTACGCCTACAATTACCATTAAATATTTTCGAAATTGGCCAAGTGAAGAATATATCTAGTAGGTGAAAGTATTCGTCACCCAGGTTTCTGTGGCGTCTCAAAACTTACGGCGGAAAATCAGCAAAATCAGTTCAAGGATTTGACGCAGCCACGATTTATCGCCTAAGTGTGTAATGTATACGTATACACGAAGCCCGCCCGTATCATTCCGCTAATGCAGAATGCCGTCACGGCTTCGTTGCCTCCTCGAGAGTCTTCGAACCCCTCCAGGTCCGTTTCTTCCCCCACTTGCATCTTCCATCCCCTTTCATCCCCTTTCCCCAACCGCGAAGAATCCTCCAGGAGCGAACCCCGAGCCCATTTCACCCCATTATGCCACCGCATCGAGCCCCCTCCTCTGGTCCTCCAGGTATTACTGGCTCCGAGTGTGTGTGTGTGTCTGTCTGCTGGCTGATATCTATTGGTATGCGAGTACCAATACATTTTTGCACCTTCTATATCCACGCCGCTGCAGGAGCAGCCATCGCGCGTTCTCGGCTATGTATCAATAAATAATATCCCGGGGATCTGGTACTTTATTCCTCGGCAAACAGTTTTTATGAAAAAGAAATAAAATAGAACCCTTGTGCTCGGTTCAAACTCTGTATATAAAAATGGATATGTGTAGGCATACGAAATGTTCAATTCCATCGAATCGTATAGTTTAACCCTCTGTACGATATTACAGTTCGATATACATATATGCATACATGTTTTGTATTTTAAACCTTGTCTAAGTATCAGCTTAAGCAATTCTTTGTTCGTTAATAGTATTGCCAAGTTTGAGTCATAAATGGAAATGAATTGGAGAAAATTTTCATTCGTCCGGCTACAATCGGAACGTTATTATAATTATTATTATTTTTTTTTTCTGCTTCAGTAAGCATAGCCAGAAATTCGACTGCCATTTATCGATGAAAAATCAAATTAATATTGACACACAAAGATTCGTGATACCTTCGTACTTTATTCTTACATCATACAGTATAATTTAAATGGTATATCGACTGGTACTTCAATTAAACTATTCGGCTTTGGACAGTTTTTTTTTTTTTAAATAGTTTGCTATAGTATAGTTTCATTCTGACAGTAAATAATTTCCATGAGAATACACAGTATGCACTAATTATTCGAGATTAGGAGTTCCTACAACGATATATTCGCCGTGTCGGTTGCACAGTGTTTGAAACTGTATGAACGTAGAGTTTGAAATTTCCAAAGTAAACTCTGGGACGAAAAGGCAGACCGATGGATGATTGGTTGACCTGCGCGTCGTGTCTGTATATGGCCTATACTCTACTTGTTGGCAGTTGGTCAACATCATCTGAAAAGCACACAGTGTTAAATCTGGCAATATATCCTCAAACTTTCCGTGGAACCAATTCACGCCCAATCAATTCAAAACTTGTCAAACAAAAAGTTGGAATCTCTTTGTTTTCTCTGACAATTTGCCCCTGCTCAGTCTTTTGCACCTTGTTTCAGAGGATTATGAAGCTTTCGCCTTTCGACGAACCGCGTCTTCCACGCTCGGTACGAATCTTTGCATGAATTATTGCAAAATTAATTTTAATCGGTTAGCTGCTACGAAATGAAAACACATGATCGATCACTTAAAAATTCTCTGCGTCTTGAGAAATAGTTTTCACAATTCTACCGCATATAACTAACAAACTTTGCGCCAGCAGCTCATTTTTATCAAATATAAAGAAGTGTTTAAGGTTTGATTAAATTCAGAAACACTGAGATAGAAATAAATTGCGAACAAAATCGGGGACAATGACCTTTCGCGATAAAGTGAAATGAATACGCTCGCGTTATTCGCTCTTACGTAACAAGATTATATTTAGAATAGATTAATGCTGCTTAGAATCTTCACGAGTCTGTTTTATCTTTTTCAAATTTGTTTTACAGACCGTAACATTTTTTAAATATGTTCCGGCGTGTTTTTCTAACAAGTCATCGAACCTTTCTTGGTTTGTCAGGGTTTCGATTACCCTGGATGTCTAACAAATCCGCCGGATAAAAAAGCATTAGACTTAAAAACCCGAAGTAACGCTGACTCGTCAATAATTTAATTTTGCTGTCGCTACTCGAGCAAGGGCTAAAAAATATGCGCCGATGGGGAAATTTCTAACAAATAAAATAAATTCGAATCGTTCAAAATATTACGGTTACCTCACGTGATACGGTAATGTTTTGTACGTTGATTATACCATAATTAAACAATTTCAACGTTTGATTTATCACATTCCAACAAAGATGTATTCGCGGCTGCTTAATTCCCCTTGCTCATCGATATAATTCCTCATGTCGTGCAACCTCCGATTTCCCATGTACTTGACACCCGGCCATTGACCAGCTTTAAAGAACTTTAGGCTGAAAATGAATATTCAGATCATCATCAGATTGTCAGTTAAATTGCTCGGATACCAAAATAAAGATACCGCAGTCAAGAAGTTAAGCTTAAGATAACGAAAAGCAATCTTATGGTAATTATTCATCGTTACGTTGGATATCCCGTGACGCTGTTCTGCCAGCAAAGTCTACCATATCGATCACAGTCGATTTTGGCAATTTGAATTTGACTGCCGTTGAGTGTTGAAGCCAGTTGATCCCACGTCGGCATTAGTTCCAGAGAATATATGCACCTGATGAGTGTCAAGTATATTTTCAATAATTATATCCGTGGAGCGGGGTTGAAATTCTGAATTTGAAAAGTGCCGAAAGCGCCAAATTTTTTGCTGGCGAAACTTAAAGTAAAGTAATAAAACTTTAACAAAACATCGGAAAGGTCCGAAACCTGACACTCAAAGTTCCGAAAGCGCGAAAATGAAAAAATTTAAGAAACTGAAACATCAAAGTCTGAATGATCAAAAATCTTCGAACAGTTCATTGAATTTCTGGCTTGGTGAAATTTCACCACTTTGATCTTTCTTTGTTTTGGATTATCTGTATTTTTACGTTTGGAATCCTGATCGTTCTGATTTTTAGTTTTTCTAATTTTTTACACCCACTCGTTGATCAAACTAAACTGTGTGGCTATGTTTTACTTTTCGGAGCTTTGGTCTGTGGTGACTTGAATTTTCATAATCCTTCGTTTCGGAATTTTGAGCCATCGGATTTACGAAAATTCGAAAGTTTGTAATTTCGTAAAAATTTGATTTCATCACTTTAAGTTTCGCCACCAAATAATTCGGGATTGAGCGTTTTCGGAACTTTTCAAATTCGAACCTTCAATCCCGTCCCAAATCTTTCTCACTCATTTTTGCGTAAGAAATTACAAACCACTTACCACGAGGTGTAAAACATAACGAAGTGATCTTTTTTTGCTACTTCTGTGCGGAATTTCTCAGCCGAATAATCAACTGCACGGACATTGGTAATTTGTGCATTAAGTGTCGTTCGGCATATGAAGAAAGTGGCGAGAAGTAGGGTGAGTTTAAGAAACATGGTCGGAAATTGAGTTTGTAGATCAATAACTTTCCAATATCTCTTCTGAAAGAGGATCGAGTCAATTTGATCAGTCAGTTGCTGTTTAGTTGATTTTGAATAGTCCAAACTCTGCTTCCAGAGCAAATTTTCACGAACTTAATTATAATTAATCCAATTTTTCATACTGGTTGGTAGTTTATTCGGAGTTATTAATGTGGAAGCCTAAGAATACAGCTCCTTTTTCTTCTATATCTCACTTTGGAACAGTTATCCAAGGTTTTTTCAGAATCCACGCGCTACTGCATCACGTAATATCATTGACTAATCGCGGAATACATTTCAAATAAAAATCTCGCTCACTCGCTGAGTTCAGGCAACTACACTGTGTGAGATTAGAGATGATCTCTTATTTTATTTGGGTTTAGTATGCTGGGCATAAAAAGATTGTTTATAATTACGTGTGATAACTAATCAAACATGAATACAAATCTGTGCTTTTTTAATAACCATTCCTGCTGTAATTATTGCGTTAGTAAGGTTTCACAGAGAAAATATTTCCAATTACAAAAAATACGTGAATCCGCCTACTAAACGAAATCCTCCTTGATACGCTGATGTATATTTATAGTACCCAACACTAATTAACTTTTGGAGCTGTAGTCAATTAATTCTGAGGTTAATTGCTGGATAATGGAAATGGATTTTACGTAAACGAGTGTTTAAAACTTGCGTGAGATCGATTTCTAGTTCTTAAAAAATAGATTTCAGAACAGACCGACAAATAATTTGCAAACTTTCCATCAACAAATACGTTTTTTCCAGATATAATGAATAATGAAACGTCTAACCAAATACAGATTGGAACTCATGTTGATAGTACTTTTAGAAAATAAATTGTGAACGGGATCGAAGATTATGACCTTTCGCGATAAGGTGAAGCGTTTGTTTCGGCCTTATATAATATGCACGCTCTGATTTAATCATACATGGAGATCTGAACGTAATTTAGTTTGACAAAATTCAGAGAAAAAATGCCGCATTTATGAATTAATTTGGTTTTGAGCCACACTTTTCAAGATAAAAAAAAAAACACGAGCGCAACTCTACTGATCACTCGCAGTAAAAAACTCCTAACAACAGTTTCTGAAATTTTTTCACAACGAGTTTAGCTCCAATATACGAAATAAATATGTCCTCGTATATTTTTTGACACATTATGCATCTCTAAGTTTTTTTCTATGCTGCAACTTAGACGCAGTGCAAAAATTTAACATCAAAAATTGAAAAAATTAACAGTCGGAACTAAATAGGGAAGGATACGAATTGGAAATTTGGAAGAAATTTGATTTTATAGTGAAAAATATTTTTTTTAGCTGTGGTTTAAAAAGCTTCTCGGGCAATTTTGACATAGTCATCCAGTAATACGATATTCGAAGTATTTTTGAATCGCAAGAAACATTACTTCATATCATGAAATAATCTTCAATTTTGAGAAAAAAATTATCGCCGAAGAGAGTTTTTACATGTCTTCAGCTTTTCTAAAATCTTGTTACAATTTGATATTTTTCAAATTGCCTAAATCTTTTAGGTATTTTAGGTGAGAAAAAAGTGTTAAAATATGGATAAAACTTGATTCTGATTATCGAAAGCAAAGCATAAAATTAAACTAGATGTTATACACTCGGATTAAAATATAATCACACTCCTGAAATTCGTCATTGCTGCATTGTCTCTTGCATAGTTTTTCCACCATCTGATTTTTCATTTCCTGCTAGGCAATGAGTATCTGACGCAGTTCCAATTAAATCAACGTTCTCTTTTGACCATGGGACGGAGAATAGAAGAAGGAGAGAGAAAACCAGTAACATTTTTAAATGAGATATCATGTCCCGTCGCTTCTGATACACCATATAAAATTACACGTTAGCCTGCGGATGTTGCATTTGTACATTCCCTTCCAGCTCATCTCACGTTGGCATTACATTTGTAGAATTTCCACCCCTAATGAATCATAGCATATATTTCTGAACAGTTGGAAATGCTTTCCTAATATTGGGTTTAAAGTAATTGGAGTTCACATAAATTCATTACGACTTAACCTGATCGGATATTGATCGACTAATTTGCTAATAGAACCTTCGCAAAGGTGTACTTATGTCGTTCACTTTTCTTTCTTAAAATTTGACATTAACTTTTACCCGAAATAATTATTCATGTTGGCACCATTCAGCACCGCTATTTACCGATCCAAAACATCGCTCCTCAATTCTCAGGAGGTAATTCTTCTAGCCATCTAAAAGAGCTGTAAAATCCATCTACCTAGTACAATTTCAGTAGTGAAACCAAGAGTGCGTCAGACACGGTGTGTAATTTAAAGGAAACTCCTAAAATCATTCCGATGTGAAAACAGTCTGCATATGATCTGTGAAAAGATCTATTGATATCAAAATATAGACCAAGATATATATGTATCGTGTTCTTAATCAACAATGGAAGGGTCGCAGAGTGAAAAAGAAGTGATCGTCGCTAGGAAGATAACTTACCAAATTCTATATTCAAGTTATTACAATTTATAGGACACGCTAAAGCACGGGTGAGATACACTCAGATAAAAAATACACAGAACATTTTCTTTAAAGCATAAATTATAGTGGAGAATTTACATAAAATAGAATCCTTCTGAACGTTTGAAGTGATTAGTTATTTAACACTTTCATTATAACTTCCATCATACCATGAAAAAGAAAAAAACTCCTAAAGCTTCACTCTATATCTATGAGATTCATGTTTTAAAAAGAAACCAAAAAATTATTCGAGACGGAGGTGAAATCATTTCATTTTAATATTCAGGCAATCTCAAAGATTCCAGAACTCCTAAACAACATTCCGGCATCTTTCGCAAATCGTGATATGTTATTGTGTACGCAAAATTCGACTAGGATTCTAATAAAAAAATTTCCAAATGGCAAACGCGATCCCGAATGAGAAAATTAGCAACACTGTACTTGTTGGCAGTTGGTCAACATAATCACAAAAGCACACAGCGTTTAATCGATAAGAAATGTATCTTCCGCGCACTGTAAATTTCCGCAAACTTTCCCTGCAATCTTCGCACGTGAAATTGATTCAAAAGTTGTGAATCAAAAGTTTGAATCCCTTTGTTTTCCCCGCAATTTTCCGCAGCTCAACGTCTTCTACCAGTAAATTTCAAAGGATTACGCAAAAGTTTTCGTACTCTAGCTAACCGCAATCTCCGTACGAATAACGTAATTGTTGAAATAGTGCGAACGCGCTTAATGCACGTAATTACACAAGAACTGTGTAAAAAATTTGCCGCTATTTGTCGAAATTACTGAAACAGAGCTATTTGAAAAAAAGAGAGGTCTAATCGAACGTCACTGAACAAAAAAAAAAAAAAAAAACAGAACAAAAAAGAAAAAGGGAAAAATCAAATAAATAAATAAAAAAAGAGGGAAGAAAATACTCGCGGATTAATGCTGCACTCGCAATGTACAGTGGGGATTGTCAAGCTTTGCCGGCTAGTCGGGAACGGGAACGGGAACGGGATCCTCTCTCTGCGTGGGAGATGGCGGCTGGTGAGAGGCATTCGTGCGAGGCGTGCCTTACACGATGCGAACGGCGTCAATCCATCCAACGCTACGGGGGTGAAACTGTGAGCTCGTATGGGTGTAACGGGTCGTTGCGTTAAGCTGCTCTTTGATCGTCACCTGTCACCCTCGTGTATAGGCATATACAGACAACGTGATACGGCGCCCCGTTCGGATGGAGGAATTAGCCAAGTGAAAGACGACGCGAGCTTTTCTCGCTGCATGCGTATACATAGTCTGTTAAGAATCAACTGACAAAGGGTTAAAGAATTGAAACTGTAACTTCTTTTTCATATCAGTTGCAAAGAACATTCATCTTTTTCTTCTCTTGTATTTCATTAGCAGAAAATTTTACAATTTGTAGCTTGATAGATGTTACTGTATTTAAGCTCACGTCAATCAGCACGGGAATCATAGAAACCGTGCTCTGTACTGGTATGAATATTAAATACAATCAAGCGGGTTATGATTTTTTTTTATTATATTCGTTGGATTTCTAATGTTGCACTTCGTCCTGCTTCAGATTTTAAAAACTTTGTTCCCGCAGGCATCCGTCGTGTCTTGTAGCTTTTAGGACGATTCTCAGATTTTTGAATACTGAGAGAGTTTACCCTTTTTATTTCGTTCATTTACCGCTGTACTAATACAGTCTTGTTGAAACAAAAATAACAACCGATTATGTTATTGCAGAATATTCCCTTAAAAATTTTATCTCAATCATTTCGAGCGGTAAAAGTTTGTTCATTCATCAGCATACGTCTATAGTAAACTGAGATTCTTAGCTCTAAGATTCGTCTCGTTTGATCAGAATTTGTCCACCACTCTATCCTATTCTTATGTAAGTGTAAGTCAACCAATGTGTTAGCAAATTTGTTGTTTCACGTCTACTCGAGAAAACACACATTTCTGTACTCGATATTCCTGTCCAGCGTCAATGTCGATGAACTATTTTTATGTAACGAGTGCATGGTTTACCCATTTTTTAGGCGTGGTTACCGTACACTAAGTACTCGCTTCTATGACGATACAGTGAGTCCGCGAATGCGGATGCGCGGAGTACAGAAAAGACCAATTTTAACTACTAGGAGCTAAATGTGGTCCCTTCTGTACTGCGCGCATGCGCTGTAGCGAGCAAATCTGACATTACGCAACCCTAACCTCAATTTCGTGCGTCGTGAAAAACGCGAAACATACTCTTGTCATATAAAGAATCACGTGCAACGAGGAGGCAACGATCTTTTCGCTTTGCATATTTGCCATATTCGTTTTCGACTCGCCTAATATTGAAAACTCACACTCGGCCCGAAAAGACCGAGTTTGCCCCCTTGTTACACAATGTACCGTTCTCAATGAATCCCCAAATTACAAATGGTTCAACTCACCTCACCATTCCTGCAACACGTGATTCAAAATTTTTCTTTGCACACCAGCATAAGAAACGAAATGATTTTGCGATAAAAAATTTCCAAGAATTGAGCAAGATACCGTGCGAAGTGTGAACCGATGCTTCCATGTAAGCACACGAGGACTTGGAGCCATCTCTCAGCATCAGACGATGCACGCCTGGATCTCGTGCGATCAGATTCGAAGCAAGCGTATCTTGAATACAGCCAAAGACAAGTTTATATTCCCGTATGAATAGATATCGGGAAGAACCCTCAGCCGGCGTGTTACACGCTTGGAAATCCACGGCAAGGGTGAGTCGGGGGTGGGTGCATGTAGCGCGACCTCGCTCACCCAGGGATTAGCCTCCGAGCTCGCTGACTGCTGAAATGTTCACAGATCGGTTTACCGTTTAGTTGGATGGCGAGTGTGAGCCGTTTTATAGGGGTTGGAGGCTGGAGGCTTGGAGGCCTGGAGGACGTGTGTGGGAACGCGCATTGTGGCTCGCACGTGCCGCCCCTGATCCTCCATCCCCCATCCCCCCCTCATCCCTCCGCTCCTCTCCAGGGTAACCCGCGGTGCCAACGGACACGTGTGGGTGGGGGTTGTGCTATCAGCCTGCACCCCCAACCTGGGCGCGGCTCATTCCAGCGCATGCGATTCGCAACTGGGGCAATGTGAAAACCTGAGCTTGAACCAACGACTTTCCCGGATGCATTCGCACGCCGTGTGAATTAATACTTAAACTTATCAGCTTACGCCGCGCGTTTCAAACCGTATATAACCTCTGCCTTCTCGCTGCTCCCTTATTCGTTTCGCTTTTAAGACTCACGTTTTTTTTTTATATCATTGCGAGCTTGAAACGCGTCGACAACCGTCAAATTCATTTCATACAATTTTTAGTGTTTTTATGTTGATCGGACTTGTTGCGATTGTTCAAGAGTTCTGTTCAACTTTTCGGAAAAAGACACTGCAAAGCCGTATGAATAGTACGTTAGTTGAATTATTGAAGAAAAAATTTTCTCTCTTTCGTCGGTAAGCTTACGTTTTACGATATATTCACGTATTTGTCGATTTAAGTAAAACTATCCTCGGAAGGAAGTCGGCCATTTTTATCTTTTTTATATAACGTAGTCAGTGATGGGAAATTATTTCATTATCTTCATCGAGATCGGTACAACTGTTAACTTTCAATAATTGTCTAAATTTCTTCCATTCCACGTTACCGTCATTAATTAATGATAGTCAACGATTTAACATCAATCTCAGAATGTCTACATCTTTTTTTGTCTCACGGCTGTTCGTTTTTCAATATGAGTTAGAATCTTTCTAAAATGATCAGAGTATGTTGAGTGAACCTTTACAATTGATGATTACCTGTCAAAATTAAATCGTACCGCTTCCAAATCATCAGTATATTGAGGAACATAAAAATACACAGTTCCTAGAGATTAAACTCTGACAATGGAGTACAAGAAATTCATTTTTCATGCATTCAATATTATACTGCAGATAGAGAAAAGAAATGTTTCAACAGTTTTAGTCGAATCGTGAATCACCGCGATCGAAAAATTGACTTAACTGTCACTGATTGGAAGCTATAATACTTAATCTTCATGTAATTATTTTTTAAATATCCAGACGTGACGAAGTATCACAAACTATTACAGAAATTCGAGTGGACGGCTGACCGGTAACGGACAATACTACTGCCACCCTATCTAGGTGCACTAATCTTTGAATGCTGCATCGCATCCCAATATAGATAATCAATCTCTCCCCACTGTTTGATTTGATGATCTGAATAAATGAAACTATATCCCGAGTAAATAATCCCTAAGCATTATACGTGTGAATTAAATACGTCAAATTTATTGAGATTTTCTTCACGTTCGGTGATTTTTACGAGTAGAAGAAACCGAAGCTAAATATAACGCAATATTGAGAATTGTATTTTCAGTATTTTTCGGGCCTGCAGGTTGGATTTTCTAGCCGTTCGCCTAATTTGATCCTTTCGGAATGGTTGTCCATTCCAGTGGACATACATTTCAAAAATACATAACAAAAGTTTCACTCGTTAAATTTGTTTTTTACGAACGAGTTTTTTCAACAGTTCCAATACCTCTCCGAGAAAAAATATATTGAAGACTGTCTCTTCATTTAAGTATGTTCTCGAATCAAAAACATGCAACTGAGAAAGATGTGTGGAATTTTCTTTTTCATGTCTAATTTCAGAGGAATTTAAAATTAATTTTGTCTCTGGAAAACATTATTTATGTTTCTAAAATAGTCTCAAATGTCATGAGGAAAATATATAAGCTTGACACCTGTTAATACAAAATTGTAAACTTGAAAAACATTACGTGTTCACTGTAATGGTCATACAAATAACTTTTGATATAGGCTTACGAAAATTCTGAAAGAAATTTTAAGGTTACAATTCGTTAGGAAGTTTACTGTTTATTAAAACACCATGGCCAATGCTAACAATTGCTAAAAATAATCCATCTTACTACGAGTTGGAATCGTTTTAAAACATGTCACAAAAATGAATCGTTCACAAGTTTAAAAAAAGAAATAAGTGAATCTATTTGATTGGTACGTTTTTCCGATTTTGCATATGTGTATACGTCAAATGTTTCATAACTAAAATAACGTCAATGGAAGTGAAACAATATTTATCGGAGTTTCAATTACTATAAACAAGCTTTCCGTCAAAGAAAAACACCATAAATCAGTGGCTGACTGTTCTTCGGACAATTCATGCTTCGTAATTTGCATCGACTGAGCTTTCAAGAACTCCTTATAAAAACATGTCTGCTAAAAGAAATAACCATACGTGTTTATTCGAATTTACCAAATAATCAATAAAGCAAATACGCCAAGAGCGGTCTCAGCAGCACTTGTTATTGCGCACGTCACTCATCTTATTGCGATACCAATACATTACATACGTACACGTAAAAATATACACATACATTTGTACCAATTGTATTTACGTATACACGAATCGTCAGAGCTTAAAAAATCCAGTAAAATATATTTCTGCTGCGGAAGGAAATATTTGGCAAACCTTTTCATGAGTTTATGCGAAAATTCTATATCAATTGTGAAAGAATTCGCGATATAGAAGCGACAATTCTTTTTTCTGTTAGAAACCATGCTGGTAAATTTACACATACTTTCACAGAATTTCATCTATACGAATAGTCGTCTATGAGTCGCGGTTAATTTGTTCACACAATTACAGGAATTATTTTGATGTTTTGATATAATATATTTGACTTAAACCTTTTAGAAATAAAGAAGAGGAAATGTTTTCATAAACTTTTCACATCGATGTTTCCTTCGCCGGAATAGTTCCATCTCTTGCACCCTACACACAACTACTCAGGTTCCAAAAACAATGTCAGTAACTCATCTAAACGGTAATAATAACTTTCTTCTGACCTACTGAATATTTATATGACGCGCATGAATATATCAGTTAATTTTAGTCAAACTCAAATTATACCGCACATTTTTGATGTGTAGCACCATTTCTGTACAAATATTCTTGTCTGAGCTGCGAAGTCAAATTTTTTTCACCGAACATTTTGTCGATCACGAGACAAATTATTAAAGATTTACCGTCTAAAGTTAATTCAGTTTTTTTTACTCACCATGTCAGTGCAATAATAATTTCACCTATTTTTTCGCGGGGATTTGATTAGTTCCAAATTGCAAGTAGTAACTTTGTCACAAAGCTAATTTAGAGTGTTTGAAAGAAATAAAAATCGCCTATGGTAAACGTTTCCTGTTAGCCAATGCAGCTGCAGGACTGCAGGACTGCAGCTAGGCTGTCGTTTGGGATGAATCGAATATCCAGGGACGCCGGTGAGAGCGTGGGATTCGCCGTCTGTGATCCGCTCAGCCTCATTAATGATGATGTGCTCTGCTACTCTCGGCTCTGCCCAAAACACACGGGTTTTCTCTCACCCTGCCGTTGAGGACCGGTCGAACCCTCTTCTCCATTCCCAACCGCGTCACCGAGCCTCGGTTGCTCATATTCGTATATAATTTACGAAACACGTATTCCCGACTAATTATTTATCATCAGGCGTCTCCGCCGTTCCCGGTTTTCGAGCACTCTCCGAACCCATGATCCAGGGCTTCGCGCTGTGGCTTTCCGTTCGCGTGAAAACTCGAAGGTGGATGAATACGTACAGCAGCTACGTCCTGAAACAATATAGAATCTGTTTGCCGATCCTTTGCTTTCACGGGAACTTTGGCACGCGTTGTGTAACACCGATTCACCACCCACGTGAGATCCCATGTAGGGTTAAAGCCAGCTTCAATTAACACCCGAAACGGGATTAGCGAATCACCTCAAGCATGTTGAGCTCCAGGCTTAGTCTACCTGTATACTTATCGAAGATGATGGCTAAATTTTCAACAAACTACACCGATCAACGGTGTGCTGGTGAAGTCTTATCACACACGGTTAGAGCTCGAGTTGTACTCGTACCGGTGATTGATGGGCCGAAATTATCAATGGCATAAGAGTGTAATTTATAAGGAACAGAGGATTTCATACACCGGAAGATGTTTGGTGTAATTGATGTTTAGCAGTGCAGCACGAGCGGGGCCCCAGGAAGCCAAAGCCTCATCTACACTTGTCTCATCACCACCATCACCACCATCACCAACAACCGCCACCACCCCACGTGACGCATCATCCTCCGGGTCACCCAGCCACACCTGGACACCATGGACCAGCGGCACATTTGTTGACTCATCACAGGTTGGGTCCGCCTGTTTCTCTCTTTTGTTGCACCTAGTTGCATGTCTTAATTTATGAGCCTTGATAATCAGAGTTGAGTCATCTCGAGGATTTCAAATACGAATATACCCGGTTATTTCCGTGAGGCACCCTTTAGGGACCCCTGATTGTAGGCAAATCGAGATAGAAGTTCACTCTGAGCAGGTCCGATGCTCTTTTGTTAGCACGCGGCTGATGTACCCTGTACCCTGATTTGCCTAAAATTAGGGGTCTCTATCAGGCGCATCACGGAAATAACCCGGTATGAGTCTTGAATAATTGCTTGGTATAATCATGTCTACTTGTTTTTTAAATGTACGAACAGGATCCTAAGGTGCGACCAGAAACCATCGCCGTATCCACCGCCGGTCTCGATATTGCAAAAAGCAAGCGAAGGATCACCGCCCCCGGCACCTTTACCACCCCCGCCTCCTCCGCCGCCCCCAAATCTCTATCACACAGCTGCTGTCAATCTTGGACCACAGCCACCGCTTCTGCAAATTCTTATGTCCGCTGAAAAGTGTCAGGTATTAAAATCAGCAAGTATTAGTGGTGAAGAATTTTTGGAATGTACGCTTGAGAAATTCGTCTGCTGTTGGTAATCTATGACGTCAAAAATTAGCTTTCTTATGCAGTCTTATCGATTGATAGAAGATTGAAAAAGAATCTCTTCAGTTCTATGAATAATGTTTGTTATATTTTCTGACTTGATGTATTTCTTCTCCAAGTTTACGATTTACCTGACCAGTCTGCTGTATTTGTAGATTATTCTCACAAATCCACATGAAAATCTGCAATTGAACAGAAACAGTAATATTTTAAGGTACAAATAAGTGTAGAAAACTGAGTCTTTCAATAGCAATTTGTAAGAATATTTTTCTCTAAGATTACTAATGTCAGAAAGTATCATATACTATTCTTGAGCCACCGCTAGATGTCGCATCTCACCCACTAAAGAAACTTTACTGAAGATAAGTTAAGTATACTTAGCAGATTCGAATACTTTTCTCATCTCTTGAGTACGATCTCGGCGGATTGAGAAAATCCGTCGCGAATTTCGTAACTCTGCCTGCATATCAATAGACGAGTCTTGCGAAAAATAACCAACATTAATTTTTTGTTGACTCCAAAAGTTCTATAACATTATACAGAAAATTATATCTATTTCAATGACTAATATTATACGAAAAATAATTGAATAATCGCGAAATAGAAAGTCATCCTACAATTACGATTAAAATTACAACGAAATTCTAAGAAAAATTCTGTACAAAAATTGGTACCATTATGTTCCCAACTCTCTAAAAAATCATCGAGATTTTCGTGGAAAATCGCACAACTTTATTTTACCAAGGTCAATTCTCTCCAAAATGAACCAAAACCTTTTTTCGATACACGCTCTGAAAGTAAACATTGATATCAACTCGGTGTACGACAAAGTTTGATTTCTAAATTCGTTCCCATCTCAGGAGCTTGTATGGAGTGCCAGACTTCAGCCAGATGGAGAGGCGTCCCCAGACCAGACAGAAACCGAAGCAAGCCACAGTCCTCCCACAGGAGCCTTGCAAAGTCTCAGTCCAACATGGGAAGTTTTACAGGTGAGCGTCTTTCACCCCGTTCGGCAAACAACAGAACACTTGGAATGGGGAAAACTCAGTGAGTCTTTGCGATCTGAGGCGAGCCGATCCATATTTTAGGAAACAACGGCGCGGCTGCTGTTCATGGCAGTGAGATGGGTTCGTTGCCTGGCCCCTTTTCAAACCTTATCGAAAAACGACCAGCTTCTCCTACTTCAGCAGGCCTGGACCCAGCTTTTCCTACTCCATCTTGCCCAGTGGTCGATCTCCTGGGACATATCGGGACTCCTCGAGGGCGAACAGGTCCGGGGTCGTTTACCCCCTGGGGATTCTTCGCACGAAGAACTCACGACGATTCAGGTACGGTATGGCGTCTCCTGTTCTTCGTTTGGTTCTTACTCAAGAGCCAATCATACCCGTTTATTTTTTCAATACATTCTTGACTATCAAAATTTAATTGAAGGTGAAATTGGACTTGAGCAGCTCTAGCTTCAGTTTGTTTGACGTGAAATAAAATTTGATGTGCAACAAACGCTTAAAGTTAGTGTAGAGGCGAAATGAAATTTCGAGTGTGTTTAACAATGGCGATTTTCATTTCACATCCAAGTTCAAATCCGACAGACGAATTTCATAAAAACATTGTTTTCTTCGATAGCAAGAGCCTAAAATTGTCAGACGTTATTTATGCTAGACATATTTTTTTACCATAGACATAATGTTTGTGCCTAGTATTTGATAGATACTTTTTAATCTCCATGAGCTTAGCTCGTGAAAATCAATATTATGTACGTGTGTACCTGCATTGCAAAAAGAAACGGACATGCTTGATTCTTTAATGAATTATTATCAATCTGTTCGTTCGATTTTTTCGAGGTTTTCTTCTTTACTGTATCAGATTTTTTACCTACTTTTTCAACTGTAATCAGAGTATATCAAGAAAATCGCACGAATACAAAGAACACTCAAGAGAAACTATCCAATTCAGTAGATGACGTTATTTAATTCATGCAATATTACTCTAATAACGCAGATCCTTTACAACTAATAATCTATGATTATTATTCAGGAAATCATGTGCAGATTCAGACAGCTTTCGCCCGACGGAAGCGAGTGCGGTTGCATGAAAGCGGTTGTTCTCTTCACGCCAGGTAAGATAATGCGTTTTCATCATCTATAATGATATAAGATAAATATCGGAATTGAGAAAGAATGAATTTTTCTAATTTCAATGCATCCCTACGTCGGCGGTCCTTTAAAATACAAACAGATTTTTAAGAAAGATCTGTTTGTCTGTCTGTTTGTCCAAAAAAAACCCGGTGATAATCTTGGAAACGGTTCAGTATGAAAAATTTGTAATTTACGGGACTTATATCCTAATTATGAGCATCAAAAATTGTAGATTTTTTGTCAGAAGCCCTATTTAATATCATGGCAACGAATTATCACCGCATATACTCGGCCATGCTCAGACGAGTCGAATTTAAAAATTCAACAACTAGTTCAATATTACATATTTTTAAAAAATACTGACAACTTAACGTCAACGAACTATCGAACGAAAAAAGCACGCGGATACAGTTTACACAACCTTTACGAAAAGTTTCATGGAAATAAAATATTGTAAAAGGAAACAATTTTACATACAATAAAGAAGACATTTTATGAAGCAAAAAAAATTCTTCAACTATACTCGATGGCCGGTATTTTCATTGATTGAGCTGATTCGTGAGCTGATAAAGTGTACTGTATAAAAAATTTACTTTTTGCAGCTTCTTTGAAGCAGCCCACACAGCACAATATGTTTCAGAAATGTTTCAGAAATGTCTTATCAGAAACATGTTATATTCCATTGCAACATTTCAGAAATATGTCAGAAATATGTCCATGTCCGCATATATAACTAACGTTTTATGGCTGACATATGTCAGAAATATGTCAGGAACATTTCGGTAATATGTCAGAAATATTTCCGCGATATATTTCAGAAATGTTTCAGAAATGTCTTATTAGAAACATTTTATATTCCATTGCAACATTTCAGAAATATGTCAGAAATATGTCCATGTCCGCATATATAACTAACGTTTTATAGCTGACATATGTCAAAAATATGTCAGAAACATTTCGGTCATATGTCAGAAATATTTCCGCGATATGTTTCAGAAATTTTTCAGCGATATATCTGAAAATGGTGACTGATATATTGCTGAAACATTTCCGAAAGATATAGTGAAAATATTTCTGATATATTCCACAATACATTTCAAAAATCTTTCAGGTAATAAAGAAAGTCCTGAATCTGAATAAAATGATTAATTATATAGGTATCTTACAAAGTTTTTATTTTCAAATACATTATAAAATCGTACAGACTCATGTCCATATTAAGTCGTGAATCGAAGGCTTCTTTTGAAATATACATGAAAGTAAGTATGGTCTTTTTCTCAATATAAACTTATCGTTATATTATTGTGATTATATTATTTTGGGAACAATAATGCATATGAAAATATAGGTTTCAATAATTAAGCTGATATAGGGCAGTTTATTGCTTTACACAATATTTACAAAGAAATGTTACGTAACACACGTAGTAAATGTTACTACGTATAGTTACTACTATACTAGTAAATATGGTGTATAGCAAAAGACTGCCCTGTATCAGCTTAATTATCATAACCTATATTTTCATATGCATTATTGATTTAAAAATAATTTAATTATTGTAATATTATAATAAGTTTAAATCGAGAAAAAACTATACTTATTTTCATGTATATTTTAAAAAAAGCGTTTGGATCACGACTTTACATTTCGTACTATATGTGCTTAACGTGCTTCATTCTAATAATACTTAATTTAGTTTGTTGTTCAACGAGTCGACGTTTATGTCTATCTGAATAGCAGTCGTTACTTTTCCTTTTACGTGTCATTTTCTGAAATCAAATATCATAAATAATACAAGTATAATAAAGTATAATATTCAATGTTGCAAACATAAAACTTTGAATAACAAAAGGTCAGTCAATAATTTCTCATTTGATGTGCAGGAAAATAAAAGTTTATTCTGAAAACAGTCTGAGAACTAAAGTTTGTCAGGGTCTACTATACAGTTGACTGCAAAGTTAAGTTGTTTAACATAAAATATACACTGAAAATATGGACGTAATGCCACTATTGATATTAAATTAGTGTGATTGCCAATTGAATGGTAGCTGGTTACCCAATCATTTGATCAAACATAAACTAAATGATTGGTTAATAATAGTCTTACCTAAAACGTATGTTGTATATTTCGAATACACAGTTGACTGTCAGCTGCTCAACCTTTTCCTGCAATTATTACAGATGTTTCAAGATTTAGTTGTAAATACATGAGTGTGATTCAAAGTAAATAACATGTAATTACTGATCGGCGGTCTCCACCTAGTCTGATACCTTTCTAACTAAAGCTAGATTAGACGAGGCTCAAGGTGGTATACGCCAGATTGAAATAACGTATAAGCAGAATGTTTTGTGAGAGTATATTCTGCTATTTTATAATCAACAATGATAGGAATGTGCATAAAACTGAAGCTGACATAGGACGTATATACAGAGCTCTGTACATGCCTTATAAAGCTTTTTATGAATTAGCCTTGTTCTATTTGGGCCAGCGAGATACACTAAGTGTTTCATTAGGGCCCGTCTATATGTATAGCGTGAAAAATAATTATAATGCATAATAATATCCTATAATAATTATAGTTAAAATGTTAAAAACGTACAGTTTTGAATATACAGGCCTCAATCAGTAATTAACCAGTGAAAAGTAAACCGAAGTTTGATAACGTTCGGCGTATCTTCAAGTTTCACTTGATCAACAATTTAGTATAAATTAAAAGTAGCCTTTATTAATAAATCGCGACACTATACGAATATCGGAATATGCATAATTTAATACTGCATAAGGCAATTATGCCGTATCGTGTGATTTTCCATCAAGGGGGAAAATCATTATGCAATTTGAAGGATAATTATCAGGACGAATTTTTCTTTGGTGAATCATTCTGATTTGGATAAACGAAGATCTGTAAACCAAAAAATATGAGAAAAAAACCAGAAATTTCTACACACAATTTCCACTATTTCTGACTTTTTCTAAATATTTGGTCAAACACTCTTAGTTCATCAAGATCACAATGATTCTCCAAAGGAAAAGTTATTCTGACAAAAAGTTATCCTTCAAATACGTAGCATGATTTTTTCAATTCTGTGGAAAAGCAAACGAGTACTCACTCGTGAGAGGTCAACTGCGGTTAGGACATAACCTTGTTGAGTAAACTATAAAAAGATTTAATATTATAGATGTTTCATAGTTGGGAAGTCAACGATCGTAATTATTTTATTTAATTCACAGATTGCCAAAAAATTATAAGCAGTATAGTACTTTCTGTTCACACATAAGCCGGTATTTCAATTGCATACCATTCAACACGTGGTGGCCAAGAACCGCGTACATAGCAAATATGCACGTAAATATGTAATTATGCCAAGTAGCTAAGGATATTTTTTGGTCTAATTCTCTACACATTTATTGGAAATTAAACATTTACTTACCAAATATCCACTTTTCTTGCCACGTGGGTTTCTGTAATTTTCTCAAGAGATCCGTGGTATCTAACGACCTGTAAAACGCGGTGCGAAAAAACAAGAAAGCTCGAGAATAAAGGATGGAAGAGTGCACGACGCTGCGCGACGGTGATGCGCGAAAAATTGGCGCGCGACGCTCGAGCACTCGCGCTCGAGTATGCGACGTGATGCCATATTTTTAGGGTTTTTCAGCGCTTCCTCGCGGCTAAATCGCGAATAAATAAGGCGCGTTAATTTGAATTAATATAAGTACGACGGTAATTTTCATAAACATATACGTAGAATAAGAATGCGAATAAATATTATAATATTACAATTAGTGTAAACCGGTCACCCAGGAATCAAAAAGGAATGTTAATTGTTGATGAATTGTTTAGTTAAAATATAAACACTGCTTGTTTATTCTTATATAGTTCAGACGTAAATAACGAATATTTATATGTATCCGTTTAAGGCGTTCAAAACCACCACCTCCAATACTTGAATATTCTAAACATTGGAATTTGGAAGTATCTGGTCAATGTTATACTAGTTTTAAAGTAAACACGCATTCGGTGTGGACCACAATTTCGGACCCGTTGTCACGAGTCCCTTTGGCATCTCCCATATCTCCTATATCTCCCAAAATAATTATTTTTTCGACCTGGGACCAACGGCATTCTATTCTTAAATGTATTCTAGATTTTTCTAGATGGTTTTCAAAAAATCGATTTTTTGAAGCCGTCACAGTGGTGTTGTCCCTTAAGAGATATTGTTCGAGAAAATTGGTAGATTCAACAAGACAAATGAGAATTATGACGCCCAATTCGTATTCCGTCAAAAAATCTTCACTTCGGTCTTCTTGACTGGACGTAGCTCAGTATGCATAATCATTAAAGATCCATAACTTTATGAAAGGTATAAATATTGAAAAACTTTATGCACGTGTCCATTATGGAAAATTTGAAAAATGACAAATTTTATAAAAAATACTTATGTATACACACATAAACGGAAATATTACTGAAACGTTTCGAAAGTTCGGGTGATGTTACATTGCGCTTGAAATATTTCTGAAATATATTTATAATATCAAAAATGTTATATTGCATTTGAAATATTTCTGAAATATATTTGTAATATCGAAAATGTTATATTGCATTTAAAATATTTCTGAAACGTTTCAAAGGTACCAGTGATGTTATATTGCATTCGAAATATTTCTGAAATATATTTATAATATCGAAAATGTTATATTACATTTGAAATATTTCTGAAATATATTTATAATATCGAAAATGTTATATTGCGTTTGAAATATTTCTGAAACGTTTCGAATGTACCAGTGATGTTATATTGCATTTGAAATATTTCTGAAAGGTTTCCGAAATATTGGGAATGTTATATTGCAATTGACATATTTCAGAAACATTTCAGAAATATTCCTGAAATGATGTAATGAATCTGAAATGTTGTAACATTTCGGAAATATTTCTGAGATATTTCGTGCCGTGTGGGAGATTAATAGAACATTGATAGATAAGCTGATACGGAAATAAAGTAATCATGTCCAGCCTCGTTAGTATAGCCGATGCTGAAGATACAAAAAAGACTGTTGATATAATTTTTACAGTGTATTTGCAATACTCCGTTCGATTTTTGTGATGGAACTCTTTGGATACCATCGTTATGGAATTAATTGTTTACAATCGTAATGGAACCGTTAACTGGAAACGATAATTCTTGCAGTCTTACTCCAAAAAAAAATTACTTGTTATATAACACATCGTTAAAATTGTGATCGTGGTTTTTGGACTTTCTAGAAACCAGGGGACTTCACGAGGGGCAACCGGTCCAGATGCTTCAAGACCAGGCCCAGTGCATTTTGGGAGATTACGTGAGATCGCGATATCCTCGTCAGCCAACAAGATTCGGGAGGCTGCTGCTCCTGCTCCCGAGTTTGAGGGCTGTAAATCCTTCGACCGTCGAACTCTTGTTCTTCCGGGAAACCATCGGGGAAATACCGATCGCTCGTCTGCTCGGCGATATGTACCAAATGGAGAGATACTCGAATTGAAAGTACCTAATCGTATTTCATAGAAAATCTGACGTAGCCAGAGGACTACTTTGACGTGTTTTTATATACTAACAATATTAAGTATTATGTTATTTTCTGCTTATCCCGCGATAAGATTGGCTATTACCCATATTCAGATAATATTGGGCTCTCTTATAGGTAAAATGTACATATAGGTATATGTATGTTTTATTTTAGTCGATGTGTGAAGGATCATTGGTCGAACAATAATTCACCGAAGACTGTCGATCCTTCCCACGATGAAACGTTATAGCTGTAAAGAATGTAGGTGTAAAGTTTCATGCAAACTGTGAATAACAGCTGTCAGCAGAACGATAATGTGTCTCCGTTACTGTAATACGTGACGAAGTACAGTCTGCGAGTTTCGTTAAATAACCGCTAAAGAGAAATTTGAAAAGAAACTTAGAATGTATCAGAAGAATTAAGAAGAACTGTAATATTCAAGTGATTGAGTCATACGCAAAACTGAATGTAGGTATATGGAGGCAATTTTTAATACAGTGATATGAAAAAAAAACAGCACCTCATCTCATTACAGAAGATATGTAATTAGACTTATTTCTCTTAAATATTCGTTGTAAAATTGCGCGGAAGATATTTTGACCAGAGGATCTGTGCTCTAATTGTCGTATACCAAGTACACATATAGCTGCATATATTTATTGACACTTTTTTCAACAATCTGTTACGTTTATCCACATAAAGAAAAACTTTATATTTAATTTGTTCCTATTTGCACTCTCTGGTGCAAATAACGGAGAAATAGAAAAAAAAAGAAGAAATTCATTCATACAATCGGATCACGATGAGCGCTGTCAATATCTGGTATTATAAATCTACGTTTTAATTATCCATACATACCAACAAATATGAAATACACATTCTTGTTAATATCGTACTGACTTTTGCAAT
The DNA here is from genome assembly GCF_021901495.1 of Neodiprion virginianus. Classification (NCBI taxonomy): domain Eukaryota; kingdom Metazoa; phylum Arthropoda; class Insecta; order Hymenoptera; family Diprionidae; genus Neodiprion; species Neodiprion virginianus. Next base: position 10,712,152 of record NC_060877.1, on the reverse strand, counting down.
ATTGGGTCTGAAGTTTATTACAAATTGCGTCAAGTATGTTCATCATCACCTCAAACCCTCAAAATGAGTATCTTGTCTATCGAAACGAAAGAAAACGGACAAAAATACGTGAAACGATAAGACTATACAAGAGGAACAGTTCAACATTGTTACTGCATTGCCTTTCTTGTCAAAAAATTAAGAAAAATGCAAAAATCTCATGCTCGTGTTCGAATCATTTCGATATATAAGAGACGAATCACGGTATAGTTTATGCACGGACTTGCTATATTGCCACAGCTATGGGGATATGTTGCATCTTATCTTATCTTCGTGTCCGCCCAGTTATGACGGCTACGTATGGATTTGATAATTCGAAAGCAAATCGGTCGCACCATCCCTATCAATCGTTAAAACTCATTAATCTTTACGCTATAATGGCCTGTAATATATGTATCGTTGTTCATTTAGTTACAATGTTTTTTCAATCGTTTGAAAAATATTCTCACTTTCTTATTCGCTTACATTTGTAAAACACTTGGGAAATGTCGGGCAGATGTAATATATGGGTAATATTTATCGTGAAAATTGAATTGAGAATTTTTCATGCAGTATTATAGTATTATAATATATAGATATACAGTATTATATATCTAGGTGTATGTATGAAAATTCGTTAGCAAAGTATTTTAGCGATTTCCCAACTGTGATACGTTATGCAACCCCTTTCATTCGTCGTGTGCAATAAGAGTAACGAAAAAAAGAAATAATATATGAATAATAATGATTAATACCCGTAAGTATCAATGAGCGGTAATTGATTATATAGTCGGGATTCATGTGATTATACATAATATCGAAGGAAAGTTGACACAAATCGAGCAAACGTACTTTATTTATATCGCTTATTGCCGCATCTGTGCACTTTTACTTGTGTACGCATTCCACTAACTATAAGCACACTGTTGTTCTTCGTTGAATATTTTTAAACGAGGTTTCACACCGGTTGTACAAATTTCCGAGTAAAGTTTTCACAAATTTCGGCCGAAATCAGCGAAAGCAAACTTCAAAAGGTACGACAAAATTTGTTTATAAATTAGTCTTGATGTCAAGTGTAACGTTTGTCGATATTTCCAGGAATACGTCCCGAAACGACGTTCTCAAATCTTCTGAATTTCTCTCTTACCACTGTTTAACTCCCTAAATTGAAATAAAATTAAATATAATATATTCAAAATGCGAGATAACTGTTTCTTCAATAACTCGTAAGTTTATTCATACGGAACATTAATCGTTCATCGTGACACGAAGACTGTAAACGGTAAATCTCGATAAACGACGGTAAATTGAATAAAATTTACGTTACTTAATAATACATACATACAATGTTACGTGTACATACTGTAAAGTAGCTGTAAAATGTTTCTGCTGTAAATCGGAACAATGTGTATAAATGTATTACGTATTCATATACATATGATATAATATACATGCTTACTATTATCTTAAGGCGATTCAATTCCCGATTATGATTATGCGCTATTCATTCGGTTCGGGAAACAGAAAATAATAAATAAATGCAAGAAAAGTATGAATCAAGTGCGAACACTTGGCAGTAAAAATATGTCTTAGGGTATTGTTAGATGTGTTAATAACAAAGACACACTGTTTAATTTCGAACCATTTTAATAATCCACTCAACATAGGCGATCATTTATAAACACAATATTTATACTCAGTATTCATTTCACGTTTTTACAAATGTACATTACAGGCTCACTTGTAATGCTTACCAACTAATCATAAGTATGTATAAAGTTTAAAAGGAATAATTCAACAGTTTCTTTTGGAGTATGTGAATCGAAACTGCTGCATGCAAATTATGATATAAGTTGGACAACGGAAGCTCAACATCTTACCTCAAACAAACGACTTCAACTCTGACTAAAAATGGATACTAGTTGTTCATTTTAAATGCTCTGCAAACTTTTCCTACGTCCGATGCTGACGCAAGAATAAAAGCTAATCTTATCAGCTGATTGCGATTTATCGGATTTCTAAGAATATTAGTTCACGATCACGCCCCCTGTATTATCAACTCAAGGAAACAAAATATTTTACATTTAATAATACAAGTTTTGTTTATTTCAAGTGACATAATCATGTAGAACCATAGAAATTGAAGACCAGAATTAATGTACGAGTTTACCATTTCAACTTGGTTCTCCTCTAATAACGTCTCTTCGCATTGTAGCGAATTGTGTCTCCAGTTCTCATTCTCACCCATTATGGTATGGGCTGGTTCTGTTTCAATTTCTTGGCAAGCTTTCGCTTGATAACAAATGTCTTGTGAGTCGACATGTGTCGGTAGCTCCAACAAAACGGCTTACTAATACGATACATTATGGAAGATTGCCATGAAACAAGTTTGAAAAATTATATGAAAATTTTTTTAAAAAGTAGAAACTATCATTCAGATCAATTACGCGAGCCGGTTTCATTTACGGATCAAAAACCGCTCGTAAGCTCCCTCCGATAAAAACCGTAAGTACCAACATGCGCTTTAGTTAGAACACATGATCACAGTTCGTCGCGGGACTGTATATGATTCATAACGAATTCGTAAAGATCGTCCAATGTACGCGATCCGTTGTACTCGGACAATTTTCGGCCGTCCTTGTACAGGAAGAGAGTTGGGAAGCCGTCCACTTCCTGGTCGTTACACAGCTGTTTGCTACTGTTCATCGTACAGTCGACCTTTACTATGTGCACATTTTCGTTTGCCCAGAACTTTTTTCCAAGCTCTTCCCACGTCGGGGCTAGACGCTTGCAGTGTCCGCACCACGGTGCGAAAAACTTGATGAATGTTACACCCTTCTCAATACCGTTCTTGAAACTCTCACCGGTCAACGTGAACACCGCGTCCGACGGACCGCCAGACTCTTTCTTTTCCTCGTCATTACTCTCCGCGTTCTTGCCCAGCATCATCGACACGTAAGTCTTCAACTCCTCGTGAGATCTCTGCCCCGTGTATTTATCAATCTGAGAAGTGAAAAAGCATTTTAAGAGGTATGGTCAATACTTATTGTACCACTTGAATAAATCATAAAAATTTCGATAAATGCTCATCGCGATTGAATTCGATATTAGCTGTGACATAAAACTTACCTTTTTACCGTCTTCAATCCACAACAGAGTCGGGTAGCCTTTAATGTCGAATTGGCCACAAACTGAGCGATGCTGGGTGCAGTCCACTTTAGAGATACTAACCAGGTCGCCATGAGCGAAGCTGTTCGCAAGCTCATCCCAAGTGGGTGCTAACTTTTGGCAATGTCCGCACCATGGTGCATAGAATTTAACAAAATGCTTTCCACTGGATACGTGTTTGTCAAATGTATATTCGGACAGTTCCAATAGTCCGTTCACAGGCTGCGGTACAGCTGGTTCGCTGTTCTCTTCCTGCGATATAAAATTACCTGATAAATAGTCAGAATTTTTGAAGATCGTATTACCGATAAAATATAGAGCAGTAATACTAACAACTGGAACGCTTCCGATTTGCTCATTGATGAATGTTGTCAGGGTGGGTAAGTCTCGAGTCCCACGGAACTTGATACCTTTGCTTCCGCCAGCTTTGAAGAACTTGAGACTGAAGATAAATGCAGGTAGTTATATGAGGTTATGGAATTTCCAACTAGTTGGTAATTTACAAGGAAAAATATAGATGAAAGTAGTTTAATGACCCTGAATTTCGAAACATTGAACAATTCAACTGAAGCTACAAATTTCTTTGCTTCTAAAAGGAAAAAAATTAGCGAGACTCAATCGGGTTGAAGAAAAATTGATAATTATTACGTTGGGTATCCAGTCACATCATTATCCGAACAGACAGTTGCATCAACGGTACAATCGACTTTTGCAATTCGAACTTGACCATCGTCAATTCCATTGAGCATTTCAGCTAATTGTTCCCACGTCGGTGCGAGTCGCTGGCAGTGTCCACACCTAATAAATAACAGAATATTTTCGTTCTATGTATGACGTGTTTATTAAGATTTACATACCCCTAGTCATTTTCAACAAATTTTGTAATTTTTACTCTATATTTTGAGGATAATTCAACACTTGTTTGAATGAAGTATTTGATAAATTTAGAGAGTCGAATTTACTTGAATAATGCACTGCTAAATATAGGTTGAAATATCAAATCTTAAAGCCATTTTCACAGGAATTGTGTTTCTTAAAACTTTGGGGCAGGTTACTTGAGACCTCTAATGGAGATTGAATCTGAATTTGAACTGTACATTTGTGATATTATCTGTTCATCTGTGGCTCTCAGGTTTCAAAATCATATGACCAAGTTTCATTTACTTTAAGAATTTATTTAACATTTGTTTCGGTTACTACCATTTCATCATTTCCTATAAAATCTCATCCTTCATATTATAAATATACTGATGCTACTATTTTTCATTTTTTTCTTTCATAAATAATTGTGTCTCTGAAAATCACATACTCAAATAAACTACAAACACAGAGATTTGAAATTTCAATAATATTGACAGCAAAAAAACTTAGCGGAATCAGCTACACTTATTCCGGTGTCCCGGAGATATGCATCAACATTATACTTGTAATGAGTGTAATGACAATTGAAATATTATGAATTATAAACTATATATTTCGTGTTCGCTTGTGTGTCCAAAATTTTTTGACTTACCAAGGTGCGTAAAACATGACAAAATGATCTTTCTTGGCTATCTCGACAGGGAAGGTTTCCGCCGAATATTGAAGAGTGTGGACGTCATCGTCGTGAGCAATGACCTCGCTTTGATATGTTGAAATTGTGACAAGAAGTGCGATGATTTTAAGAAGCATAGTTACGAGTGTCTGTGATTCGCTTTAATTTAATCGCTGATAAATCAAACAATCGTTGTCCACTGATTTTCTGAAAGAAAACAAAAAACCAATCGTCGTGTTGTTATCAGTTACTGAGAACCAAGAGAAGATGCGGGCAAATTTGCGTGAATAAAAAAAATCGGCGAAATTTGACAAAACTTCCAGTTTTATTAAATTAAGGTTAGCTAACTAATGCGCGATTTCTACTTATGAGGAAACAAAATCTTCCCGCAGCTTGTTATTTAGCGTAATATTTTATACTTTTGTCGAGGGAATTATTCAGGGGGAGGTGCAGTCTTGATATCGAAGTGCAACACTTTCTCGCAAGAACACGTTACCTCTCGCCGACCGATCGAAAACACACAAAACTCCAATCCGCCCACCGGGTACGAGACAGCGTACCGCGGGATGACACTGCGCCTGATTAGAAACGACTCTTACTCCACCTGGCGGCGAATCGGAATACTGAAGTTTAAAACATGGGCGGGAATGTTTGTCAATTCCGTCGCGTGACCGATTTGGGAGTTTCTGCGAGAGTACACCGCATTCTTTCGTGAAATATCGATTCAATTAGAAATTTTTGGTCGTATGACCGTTTTGGTACTTGAGAGTGCGCTGTGGTCGGCTAGTGAACATAAGATTTCATGTCGATTAGTTAAGTAGTTATATGCAAATATAACTTTAAAGCTTCCCTCGCAGCGAAATTGATGGATGAAAAATCTATACGATATTAATTCAGTCCGGGCTAGTTATGAGTAAAGCGCACTAACCGACAGTTACTGAGCTTACGTGGACTATATTGAGGATTTTTGTTTTGGTCCAGATAAAAAGTGAGGCTAACTCTTTTTGATTTTTGGTAAAAATTTTGAGATTCTGAAAAGTGCTGGCGTTGACTGAAGAACATAAAGACTGATGGTAACCCTGGGTAAATTTTTGTGACCAGTTTTCGGGGGGCAAGTGGGCCCAAGTGGGCCTGGGAGCGTAGGAGGGTTCTGCTCTATCGAGTCTACTTAACGAGCTCGCACTCAAGGAGGATGCCTCCTTGATCGCACTGACATTCGTAGCAGCCAAAGTAGTGTCGATATGAAAGTTTGAGATTGATTCGACACAAAGAGACTACTTGTCGACTGCGACTTAAAAATGTCGATCAGCTCGATAATCCCCGTGACAAGAAGCGTGACCGCGTCCACCGCAAACCACCCCGAACTACCACCGAGCACCATCAACCACCGCCGACCACCTCGGATCACCTTCGCCCTCGTCCACCTCGGCCATTTCCCCCACCTGCTCCTCCAGCCCCTCGTTGTCCTCGTCGTTGGCGTCCTCATCCATCACCACCAATCATCTCCAACCACCACCTAACACCTCCGACAATCTCTTACCACCACCAAACACCTCCTACCATCTTCATCCACCTCCTACCACCTCCTACTGCCATCAACCACCTCCTACCAGCGCCTACCACCTCCTGCCATTTCCGGACATCGCCAACGACCTCCGAGCACCACGGACCACCTTCGTTCTCCTCGTCCCCCTCCACGTCATCCGCCGACCGCTCGTCTTCGTCGTCCTCGTCGACCACGACCGATCACCGTCATACACCTCTAAACGCCTCCTACGTTGACTGAAGAATAAAAATACAGTTGCCCCAATGGGCTTTGGTGGGACAACCGAAAGTCGTCGTACGCTTGCGCTCCCTGAGATGTTCCATCGGTAGAGTTGAGAACTTATTGCAGAACATCAGAGAATTACCGATTTCGAAATGATGATGGCTGCATTCACCTTCCGAGTAACACAGTCTTCGCAATGGTGAGCCCAAGCCAGTACTTGGCTTGTGTATACTAACCGACGTGTCGGCGATACAAAAAATTAATAATGAAAATAAATTTCGTCCAAAATACATTGATACATGATGCATACTATAAATTATGTAATTTTCCAGGAGACAAACTAGATTATATACAATAATACGGCTATGATATGATAACAAAAGAATTGTTCATTTCGAAATGGGATTCTATTCGACACGCGCTCGATGTATTCCATTTGCTCTCTCGATCTTGAATTTTCATAGACATAGCATGGAAACGTTTTAACTAGTCGTAAGTGAACTATCTACGTTGGGTAAGAAAAAAATTCGGAGTAACTGTAATACATCACGGATGCGCTAATTTTGATCGAGATGAAATGGATGCTTCGTATATGAAACAGTATTTAACGCAGTGTCCTGGCTTCAAGACGTAAAAAGGTGATTGCCAGCGATTTTTTTTTTTAGTTGGGGAGAGAATGAACTAAGCTTCATAAAATTTCGAGTGTATTTTAATACACATTTGAAAGGTACGAGCGAAAATTTTTATCATCCAACTGTCGCAGAACGGCAGCGTTACTAGCCGACCCGTTAACTGAAGAATATATCTTCAGTCAACGGCTGACCATCGAAGGGTCTGGCCGCTTGAGTCTGGAATCGGCAGGAAAGATCAAGTGCCTATTTCTCGTATGAAATGTGAAAACTAAAATCATTGTACATCATATCATATCATCATACATCATATCATACATCATATCATACATACTATTGAAGTTCAAAATCCAAGTTTGCATGTCGGATATTCGAATGTTCAGAAAGTGACGTCACCAAAATTTTATTTTGTCTTGACGTCATCCATCTATATCGACGAAAATCAGTTAACCGAATTCCTCAGTCCGGAAACAACCGCGCAGTAGAGCGGACGGATGAAAATCGCGCTCCGCAAATTTCGAATACCGGGTTCTCTACCTCCTGCATCCTGCGTTCCGGGTCCGCTTCCTCGTGCAACTCGAGTTCCAGGACAAGCGCTCCGTAGTTCCTGCGCTCAAAGTCCACTACCTGGTGAAACTGGACTTCCAGGACAAGCGCTTCGTGGTTCCTGTGGAGCAGGTACAATACCTGGTGAAACTCGACTTCCAGAACAAGCGTTCCGTAGTTCTGGCTGTCCAGGTCCTTGACCTGGTGACTTTTGACCTTCACAACTAATTTTCCGTAGTTTTCCAGTTTTTCGTAGTTCTCCATTGTTCCTGCGCTTCAGGTCCACTACCTGGTGTAACTCGACTTCCAGGACACGCGCTCCGTGGTTCCTGCGCTCCAAGTCCGCTATCTGGTACAACTCGACTTCAGGGACAAGCGCTCAGTAGTTTTCGCGCGCCGGGTCCACTACCTGGTGAAACTCGATTTCTAGAACAAGCGCTCCCTAGTTCTGACTGTCCAGGTCCTTGACCTGGTGACTACTGACCTTCAGGACTAATTTTCAAGTTTACAAGTTTGATTATTGCAAACGTCATGTTTTGTACCATCAAACCAATATGCGTGCTTCGGATACAATTTTGAATCGGGATAATAACCGTACGACCACGATCAACAAATTGCAATTGCAATTTGGCATTCATCCTTACACAATATTTTTGATGTGTTTTAATACTGGAAATATTGATTAGTATTCGAGGATAACCCGAGGTGGTTAGTGGTGGTCGTTGGATGTGTTTGGAAATGGTCGGAGGTGGTCGGAGGGGGTTGGGGCTGGTTGCGGGTGATCGAGATAGATGAGGAGGTGACCGAGGAGCAGGACGGGGAAGATGAGAAGAACAAGGTGGACGAGGATGACGAGGATTTGTGCACTGTGAGTATAACATTTTTATAATATTTAACGGAGTGGGAGTAGGATCAGGAGTAGAAGTAGAAGTAGGAGTGGGATCAGGATCGAGAGTAAGAGTGGAAGTAGGATCACGAGTAGTACCAGGAGTAGGACCAGGAGTAGGATCAGGAGTGGGATCAGAAGCGGGAGTGGGATCAAGAAGATAAGTAGGATCAGGAGAGGGATCAGAAGTGGGACCAGAAGTGGGATCAGGAGTCAAATCAGGAGTAGGATCTGAAGTAGGATCAGAAGTAATAAGTACCAGGAGTAGGACCAGAAGTAGGATCACGAGTAGGATCAAAGTGGAAGTGGGACCAGGAGTAGGAGTAGGATCAACTATTTTCATGTAAGCCAGTAACAAAAAGCTATGTTTCTATTTCTGCACGGTGAATATAACGTTTTTCTAATATTTAATACCAATTGTAACTATACTTTATCTGAAATTTTTTAAACTTGTGACGTTTACAATAAATTATTTCAATTTAGTTTTCGCGCAAGCGCATATTCAGTAGCTTCAAATGCGCTGATAAAATTTATTACATATTAATCAATTATATTAATCCTTACAGAATATTTTCGATGTGTTCTTATACTGAAAATATTTATTACTATTCAAGGTATAACTCGAGGTGGTTAGCGGTGGTCGTTGGAAGTGAATTGGTAGTGGTCGGACGTGGACGAAGATTTGTGCTCGGTGAGTTTAATATTTTGATAATATTTAATGGCAAGTTTAATTATGTTGTATCTAAAATTTTTCAAACCTGTCATGTTTAAAATTTATTTCAATTCATTTTTTGCGCAAGCACAATAGTAGCTATAAATGCGCTGATAAAATTTATTATATGATCGAATAATCAATTAATTATATCAATCCTTACACAATATTTTTGATGTATTCTCATACTAAAACTTTCTGTAAGAGATGTTGAAGATTTTCAACATAATTATGTTTCAGTTCTGTGCCCCACCTACTGATCCACTGGTACATATCCTCCGACGTGACATCGCTGTGCTACGTATAAAGAAGACAAGATTTATTAAGATGCAAATCGCTCCTCTCTTCTTGCCATTGTGCTTTCAGCCATTGTTGTGCCGTGTGTTTAAAATTTAGGACAGTATATAATATAGAATAACAGGTACAGCTACGAATATAACACTACAATAAATCTTATAGAAATGAGCTCTCATTGAGATTTCTCTGTATTTATAACTCGACGCGAGAAGGCAAAAATCAATGTAATGCCATCTGCAAGGTAATTTGACTCGCGCTTGCACAACGAGAACTCGTTGGGCATTTTGCGGTGAAGTTTGAAAAATTGTTGTACAAGAAATTAAATAACTATAAAAATAGATAAAAAATATTATCTCTAATAGTGAATGTAGCTAATACAGCTTTAACCGTATATTGATTATGTTAATGATCTATTGTGACAAGATCGGAATTAGATAAGCTCTCTAAATACTCTTTTCTAGACTATTAATTTATATCATGTATATGTAAATGTATATTTATTGAGTTTATACAATCACTGCACTAGGATTACCCTTGCCACGTTTTATGGTGCGCTTGTGTAATTTGTATATTATTAACCTTACGTTTTACTCTATTTGCGACAAGTTGTGAGTGTTTCTAATTTCTTGGCAATTATTTATGTACATGTAAGTGTATATATGTATATGTATACTTATGCATGTGTATATACATATATACACATATTTAAAACTAGATTTTTACAATAAACACAGAGGTTTTAGTATATTCACATACGGATTTCTGTGTATAGGTATACTTGAACTAAAATATCCTTATCTCTAACACGGAGTACTTCGTAATTCGCATTTGTTCTTGTAACCCAATGTCCTGCATACGATGGCAAAAATCGAGATCCAACTTAACTGAGTCTCAAAGCCCTGTTGACATAAAAGCAGCTATTTGATAGAAATTATAGTTTATAGTTTACACAGCCCATTGCATGATATTTCATTATAAATACGTACGTTTCAATGTATTTAGGAATAATTTATCAAATGTACAGAGGTCATGTGCAAATAATAAATGAATTCGACCGCAGTTTGATGTATTCGTTAGAGCTTTAACAATAAATTTAAGCTTTGTTACTTCTTTTATTTTATTATGGATAATCAAAAACATTTCCGACTATTCGTGCTGTGGAAGCATGGGGATTAAACCAAATGTAGCAAAAGATTAGAAACAGTGTATGTAGAGTACGGGTATTTTTCTAATAATGCGAACACGTGCCGCCAGCTTAGTTTTGACATATCTAGAATACCACGCCTTGCGAATTAGCTTTCCAGACAGAGATGAATGATGAATTTTAAGGACTGCATTATCGTTGTTGAATACTCTATGCCTCAAGGGAAACTAAAATCTGTAACGATAAAATTGATGCACCGGATCATCGTCGACTTTAACTTTTGAAATGTCCTACCATTTCCGAACACCTCCAACCATCCTATTTACCTATATTACTAGATTAGCTATGATATGAAAAGAGAAGAATTATTCATTTCGAAATGGGATTCTATTCGACGCGCGCTCGATGTATTCCACAACATTAGTATTCATAATTATTCCAACAACTTTTCATTTGCTCTCTCGATCTTGAATTTTCATAGGCATAGAATCGAAACGCTGTTTTAGCTGGTCGCAAGTGAAGTATCTGCGTTGGGTGGAGGAGCAGAATTGTTTTTCGAAACTATTCGGATGGAAAAAAATTCAGAGTAACTGTAATACATCACAGATGCGCTAATTTTGATTAAGATTAAATGGATTCTCCGTACATGAGACAGTATTTAACGCAGCGTAGTGATTTAACGACCTAAGAAAGTGATGGGAAGAGAAGGAACGAGGCTTCTTAACACTTCGAGTGTATTTTAACACACATTTGAAAGGTACGAGCAAAATTTTTCATCATCCGACTGTCGCAGAACGGCAGCGTTATCAGCTGACCCGTTAACTGAAGGATGTATCTTCAGTCAACGGCTGACCATCGAAGGGCCTGGCCGCTTGAGTCTGGAATCGGCAGGAGAGATAAAGTGCGTATTTCTTGTATGAAATGTGAAAACTGAAATCATTGTACATCATATCATATCATCATACATCATACATCATACATCATCATACCTAGTATTACAGTTCGAAACCAAAGTTTGAATTTTCGGATGTTCGGAAAGTGACGTCACCAATCTAAAATCGGCTAGCCGAGTTCCTCAGTCCGGTAACAACCGCGCAGTGGAGCGGACGGATGAGAGTCGCGCTCCGCAAATTTCGAGTACCGGGTTCTCAACCTCCCGGATCCCGCGCTTCGGGTCCGCTACGCGGTGAAACTCGACTTCCAGGATAAGCGCTCCGTGGTTCCTCGTTCACGTTTACAATAAATTGTTTCAATTCGTTTTTCGCGCAACCCCAAATTCAGTAGCTGTCACTGCGCTAATAAAATTTCTCGACTTCCAGGATAAGCGCTCCGTGGTTCCTGGTTCACGTTTACAATAAATAATTTCAATTCGTTTTTCGCGCAACCCCAAATTCAGTAGCTGTCACTGCGCTGATAAAATTTCTCGACTTCCAGGATAAGCGCTCCGTGGTTCCTCGTTCACGTTTACAATAAATTGTTTCAATTCGTTTTTCGCGCAACCCCAAATTCAGTAGCTGTCACTGCGCTGATAAAATTTCTCGACTTCCAGCATAAGCGCTCCGTGGTTCCTCGTTCACGTTTACAATAAATAGTTTCAATTCGTTTTTCGCGCAACCCCAAATTCAGTAGCTGTCACTGCGCTGATAAAATTTCTCGACTTCCAGGATAAGCGCTCCGTGGTTCCTGGTTCACGTTTACAATAAATAATTTCAATTCGTTTTTCGCGCAACCCCAAATTCAGTAGCTGTCACTGCGCTGATAAAATTTCTCGACTTCCAGCATAAGCGCTCCGTGGTTCCTCGTTCACGTTTACAATAAATAGTTTCAATTCGTTTTTCGCGCAACCCCAAATTCAGTAGCTGTCACTGCGCTTATAAAATTTCTCGACTTCCAGGATAAACGCTCCGTGGTTCCTGGTTCATGTTTACAATAAATTATTTCAATTCGTTTTTCGCGCACGCCCAAATTCAGTAGCTGTCGGTGCGCTAATAAAATTTCTATAACTTTACAATCTTCTCGTAATCTTTTTGGTAAAATATGTCGATAAAAAAATTATATCAAACTTTACACATTATTTTTGATTAGTTCTCACGCTGAAAATATTTATTAGTTTTCGAGGTATAACTCGAGGTGGTTGCGGGTAATCTCGGTGATTCAGGAGGAGGGGGACGAGGATTTGTGCTCGGTGAGTAAAACACTTTTATAATATTTCATGGCAATCGTAATTATATTTCATCTGAAATATTACAAACTTTCACGTTTACAATAAATTATTTCAATTTATTTTTTGTGCAAGCACATATTCAGTAGCTATGAATAATCTTATCCAATTTATTATATTATTAATTAATTATTCAACCAATTACTCAATTATATTAATCCTCACACAATATTTTCGATGTGTTCTTATACAGAAAATATTTATTACTATTCAAGGTATAACCTGAGGTGGTTGAAGGTGGTCGGAGGTGGACGAGGAGGAGGACGAGGAGGACGAGGATTTGTGCTGGGTGAGTAAAACACTTTCATAATATTTGATGGCAATTGTAATTATATTTCATCTGAAATATTACAAACTTGTCACATTCACAATAAATTATTTCAATTCATTCTTCGTGCAAGCACATATTCAGTAGCTGTGAATAATCTTGTACAATTTATTATATTATTAATTAATTGATTAATTACAATAATTCTTACACAATATTTTTGATGTGTTCTTATACTAAAAATATTAATTACTATTCCAGGTATTACCCGAGGTGGTCGGAGGTGGTCGAGGAGGAGGACGAGCTGGACGAGGAGGAGGACCAGGTGGACGAGGAGGAGGCGGGGTGGGTCGTGGGAGAGGACCTCTCCTCTCGTCAGAGGAGGGGAGGGAGAGGGGCAGGGAAGGGGGAGAGGTGGGCGGGGAAGGGAAGGGACGGGAAGGGAAGGGAAGGGGCGGGGAGGGGAGGGAAGGGCGGCGGGGCGGGGGAGGGAGGGAGGGCGGGAGGGCGGGAGGGAGGGCGGGAGGGAGGGAGGGTGGGAGGGCGGGAGGGAGGGAGGGAGAGAGTGGAGGACGGATGTTGATGCGAGCCCGTTAGAATTAATAGAGCAGTACACCCCCCCCCCCCTCTCGCGCCCGCCCACCCGCCCTCCCTCCCTCCCTTCCTCCCTCCCTCCCTCCCTCCCTCCCTCCCTCCCACCCTCCCTTCCTTCCTCCCTCCCTCCCTCCCATCCCTTCCCATCCCTTCCCATCCCATCCCTTCCCTTCCCTTCCCCTCTCTACCCCCCTCCCCGCCCACCTCTACCCCTCCCCTGCCCCTTCCCCTCCACTGCCCCTCCTCGCCTCTCCTCTCCCACGACCCACCCCGCCTCCTCCTCGTCCACCTCGTCGTCCTCCTGGTCCACCTCGTCCTCCTCCTCGTCCACCTCCGACCACCTCCAACCACCGCCAACCACCTCGGGTTATACCTGGAATAGTAATAAATATTTTCAGTATGAGAACACATCAAAAATATTGTATAAGGATTAATGTAATTAATTAATTTAATAATAATATAATAATTTGTGTAAGATTATTCATAGCTACTGAATATGTGCTTGCACGAGAAATGAATTGAAATCATTTATTGTAAACGTGACAAGTTTGTAATATTTCAGATGAAATATAATTACAATTGCCATTAAATATTATAAGAATGTCAATTAATTAATTAATAATATAATAAATTGTATAAGATTATTTATAGCTACTGAATATGTGCTTGCACGAAAAATGAATTGAAATAATTTAATGTTAACATGACTAGTTTGAAATATGTTATATAAAATATAATTGCAATTGCCATCAAATATTATAAAAGTGTTTTACTCACCCAGCACGAATCCTCGTTCTCCTCGTCCTCCTCCTCGTCCACCTCCGACCACCTTCAACCACCTCGAACAACCACCGATAACCACCTCAGGTTATATCTTGAATAGTAATAAATATTTTCAGTATAAGAACACATGGAAATATTGTGTAAGGATTAATATAATTGAGTAATTGATTAATTAATTGATTATTAATATAATGAACTGTATAAGCTTATTCATAGCTACTGAATATGTGCTTGCTCGAAAAATGAATTGGAATAATTTGATGTGAACATGACTAGTTTGAAATATTTTAGATAAAATATAATTACAATTGCCAGCAAATATTATGAAATTGTTTTACTCACCGAGCACAAATCCTCGTCCCTCTCCTCCTGAATCACCACGATTACCCGCAACCACCCCTAACCACCCCCAACGACCACCGCCAACCACCTCGAGTTATACCTCGAATGCTAATGAATATTTTCAGGATAAGATCAAATCAAAAATACCGTGTAAGGTTTAATATAATTTTTTTATCGACATATTTGACCAAAAAGTTCATGAGAATATTGTAAAGTTATAGAAATTTTATTAGCGCACTGACAGCTACTGAATTTGGGGTTGCGCGAGAAGCGAATTGAAATTATTTATTGTAAACGTGAACCAGGAACCACGGAGCGCTTATCCTGGAAGTCGAGCAATTTTGTTAGCGCACTGACAGCTACTGAATTTGGGGTTGCGCGAAAAACGAATTGAAATTATTTATTGTAAACGTGAACCAGGAACCACGGAGCGCTTATCCTGGAAGTCGAGAAATTTTATTAGCGCAGTGACAGCTACTGAATTTGGGGTTGCGCGAAAAACGAATTGAAATTATTTATTGTAAACGTGAACCAGGAACCACGGAGCGCTTATCCTGGAAGTCGAGAAATTTTATTAGCGCAGTGACAGCTACTGAATTTGGGGTTGCGCGAAAAACGAATTGAAATTATTTATTGTAAACGTGAACCAGGAACCACGGAGCGCTTATCCTGGAAGTCGAGAAATTTTATTAGCGCAGTGACAGCTACTGAATTTGGGGTTGCGCGAAAAACGAATTGAAATTATTTATTGTAAACGTGAACCAGGAACCACGGAGCGCTTATGCTGGGAGTCGAGAAATTTTATTAGCGCAGTGACAGCTACTGAATTTGGGGTTGCGCGAAAAACGAATTGAAATTATTTATTGTAAACGTGAACCAGGAACCACGGAGCGCTTATCCTGGAAGTCGAGAAATTTTATCAGCGCAGTGACAGCTACTGAATTTGGGGTTGCGCGAAAAACGAATTAAAATTATTTATTGTAAACGTGAACCAGGAACCACGGAGCGCTTATCCTGGAAGTCGAGAAATTTTATTAGCGCAGTGACAGCTACTGAATTTGGGGTTGCGCGAAAAACGAATTGAAACAATTTATTGTAAACGTGAACGAGGAACCACGGAGCGCTTATCCTGAAAGTCGAGAAATTTTATTAGCGCAGTGACAGCTACTGAATTTGGGGTTGCGCGAAAAACGAATTGAAACAATTTATTGTAAACGTGAACGAGGAACCACGGAGCGCTTATGCTGGAAGTCGAGAAATTTTATCAGCGCAGTGACAGCTACTGAATTTGGGGTTGCGCGAAAAACGAATTGAAATTATTTATTGTAAACGTGAACCAGGAACCACGGAGCGCTTATCCTGGAAGTCGAGAAATTTTATTAGCGCAGTGACAGCTACTGAATTTGGGGTTGCGCGAAAAACGAATTGAAACAATTTATTGTAAACGTGAACGAGGAACCACGGAGCGCTTATCCTGAAAGTCGAGAAATTTTATTAGCGCAGTGACAGCTACTGAATTTGGGGTTGCGCGAAAAACGAATTGAAATTATTTATTGTAAACGTGAACCAGGAACCACGGAGCGCTTATCCTGGAAGTCGAGAAATTTTATTAGCGCAGTGACAGCTACTGAATTTGGGGTTGCGCGAAAAACGAATTGAAATTATTTATTTTTAACGTGAACGAGGAACCACGGAGCGCTTATCCTGAAAGTCGAGAAATTTTATCAGCGCAGTGACAGCTACTGAATTTGGGGTTGCGCGAAAAACGAATTGAAACTATTTATTGTAAACGTGAACCAGGAACCACGGAGCGCTTATCCTGGAAGTTGAGAAATTTTATTAGCGCAGTGACAGCTACTGAATTTGGGGTTGCGCGAAAAACGAATTGAAACAATTTATTGTAAACGTGAACGAGGAACCACGGAGCGCTTATGCTGGAAGTCGAGAAATTTTATCAGCGCAGTGACAGCTACTGAATTTGGGGTTGCGCGAAAAACGAATTGAAACAATTTATTGTAAACGTGAACGAGGAACCACGGAGCGCTTATCCTGGAAGTCGAGAAATTTTATCAGCGCAGTGACAGCTACTGAATTTGGGGTTGCGCGAAAAACGAATTGAAATTATTTATTGTAAACGTGAACCAGGAACCACGGAGCGCTTATCCTGGAAGTCGAGAAATTTTATTAGCGCAGTGACAGCTACTGAATTTGGGGTTGCGCGAAAAACGAATTGAAACAATTTATTGTAAACGTGAACGAGGAACCACGGAGCGCTTATCCTGAAAGTCGAGAAATTTTATTAGCGCAGTGACAGCTACTGAATTTGGGGTTGCGCGAAAAACGAATTGAAATTATTTATTTTTAACGTGAACGAGGAACCACGGAGCGCTTATCCTGAAAGTCGAGAAATTTTATCAGCGCAGTGACAGCTACTGAATTTGGGGTTGCGCGAAAAACGAATTGAAACTATTTATTGTAAACGTGAACCAGGAACCACGGAGCGCTTATCCTGGAAGTTGAGAAATTTTATTAGCGCAGTGACAGCTACTGAATTTGGGGTTGCGCGAAAAACGAATTGAAACAATTTATTGTAAACGTGAACGAGGAACCACGGAGCGCTTATGCTGGAAGTCGAGAAATTTTATCAGCGCAGTGACAGCTACTGAATTTGGGGTTGCGCGAAAAACGAATTGAAACAATTTATTGTAAACGTGAACGAGGAACCACGGAGCGCTTATCCTGGAAGTCGAGAAATTTTATCAGCGCAGTGACAGCTACTGAATTTGGGGTTGCGCGAAAAACGAATTGAAATTATTTATTGTAAACGTGAACCAGGAACCACGGAGCGCTTATCCTGGAAGTCGAGAAATTTTATTAGCGCAGTGACAGCTACTGAATTTGGGGTTGCGCGAAAAACGAATTGAAACAATTTATTGTAAACGTGAACGAGGAACCACGGAGCGCTTATCCTGAAAGTCGAGAAATTTTATTAGCGCAGTGACAGCTACTGAATTTGGGGTTGCGCGAAAAACGAATTGAAATTATTTATTGTAAACGTGAACCAGGAACCACGGAGCGCTTATCCTGGAAGTCGAGAAATTTTATTAGCGCAGTGACAGCTACTGAATTTGGGGTTGCGCGAAAAACGAATTGAAATTATTTATTTTTAACGTGAACGAGGAACCACGGAGCGCTTATCCTGAAAGTCGAGAAATTTTATCAGCGCAGTGACAGCTACTGAATTTGGGGTTGCGCGAAAAACGAATTGAAACTATTTATTGTAAACGTGAACCAGGAACCACGGAGCGCTTATCCTGGAAGTTGAGAAATTTTATTAGCGCAGTGACAGCTACTGAATTTGGGGTTGCGCGAAAAACGAATTGAAACAATTTATTGTAAACGTGAACGAGGAACCACGGAGCGCTTATCCTGAAAGTCGAGAAATTTTATCAGCGCAGTGACAGCTACTGAATTTGGGGTTGCGCGAAAAACGAATTGAAATTATTTATTGTAAACGTGAACCAGGAACCACGGAGCGCTTATCCTGGAAGTCGAGAAATTTTATTAGCGCAGTGACAGCTACTGAATTTGGGGTTGCGCGAAAAACGAATTGAAATTATTTATTTTTAACGTGAACGAGGAACCACGGAGCGCTTATCCTGAAAGTCGAGAAATTTTATCAGCGCAGTGACAGCTACTGAATTTGGGGTTGCGCGAAAAACGAATTGAAATTATTTATTGTAAACGTGAACCAGGAACCACGGAGCGCTTATCCTGGAAGTCGAGAAATTTTATCAGCGCAGTGACAGCTACTGAATTTGGGGTTGCGCGAAAAACGAATTGAAATTATTTATTGTAAACGTGAACCAGGAACCACGGAGCGCTTATCCTGGAAGTCGAGAAATTTTATTAGCGCAGTGACAGCTACTGAATTTGGGGTTGCGCGAAAAACGAATTGAAACAATTTATTGTAAACGTGAACGAGGAACCACGGAGCGCTTATCCTGAAAGTCGAGAAATTTTATTAGCGCAGTGACAGCTACTGAATTTGGGGTTGCGCGAAAAACGAATTGAAATTATTTATTGTAAACGTGAACCAGGAACCACGGAGCGCTTATCCTGGAAGTCGAGAAATTTTATTAGCGCAGTGACAGCTACTGAATTTGGGGTTGCGCGAAAAACGAATTGAAACAATTTATTGTAAACGTGAACGAGGAACCACGGAGCGCTTATCCTGGAAGTCGAGAAATTTTATCAGCGCAGTGACAGCTACTGAATTTGGGGTTGCGCGAAAAACGAATTGAAATTATTTATTGTAAACGTGAACCAGGAACCACGGAGCGCTTATCCTGGAAGTCGAGAAATTTTATTAGCGCAGTGACAGCTACTGAATTTGGGGTTGCGCGAAAAACGAATTGAAATTATTTATTTTTAACGTGAACGAGGAACCACGGAGCGCTTATCCTAAAAGTCGAGAAATTTTATCAGCGCAGTGACAGCTACTGAATTTGGGGTTGCGCGAAAAACGAATTGAAATTATTTATTGTAAACGTGAACCAGGAACCACGGAGCGCTTATCCTGGAAGTCGAGAAATTTTATCAGCGCAGTGACAGCTACTGAATTTGGGGTTGCGCGAAAAACGAATTGAAATTATTTATTGTAAACGTGAACCAGGAACCACGGAGCGCTTATCCTGGAAGTCGAGAAATTTTATTAGCGCAGTGACAGCTACTGAATTTGGGGTTGCGCGAAAAACGAATTGAAATTATTTATTTTTAACGTGAACGAGGAACCACGGAGCGCTTATCCTGAAAGTCGAGAAATTTTATCAGCGCAGTGACAGCTACTGAATTTGGGGTTGCGCGAAAAACGAATTGAAATTATTTATTGTAAACGTGAACCAGGAACCACGGAGCGCTTATCCTGGAAGTCGAGAAATTTTATCAGCGCAGTGACAGCTACTGAATTTGGGGTTGCGCGAAAAACGAATTGAAATTATTTATTGTAAACGTGAACCAGGAACCACGGAGCGCTTATCCTGGAAGTCGAGAAATTTTATTAGCGCAGTGACAGCTACTGAATTTGGGGTTGCGCGAAAAACGAATTGAAACAATTTATTGTAAACGTGAACGAGGAACCACGGAGCGCTTATCCTGAAAGTCGAGAAATTTTATTAGCGCAGTGACAGCTACTGAATTTGGGGTTGCGCGAAAAACGAATTGAAACTATTTATTGTAAACGTGAACCAGGAACCACGGAGCGCTTATCCTGGAAGTTGAGAAATTTTATTAGCGCAGTGACAGCTACTGAATTTGGGGTTGCGCGAAAAACGAATTGAAACAATTTATTGTAAACGTGAACGAGGAACCACGGAGCGCTTATGCTGGAAGTCGAGAAATTTTATCAGCGCAGTGACAGCTACTGAATTTGGGGTTGCGCGAAAAACGAATTGAAACAATTTATTGTAAACGTGAACGAGGAACCACGGAGCGCTTATCCTGGAAGTCGAGAAATTTTATCAGCGCAGTGACAGCTACTGAATTTGGGGTTGCGCGAAAAACGAATTGAAATTATTTATTGTAAACGTGAACCAGGAACCACGGAGCGCTTATCCTGGAAGTCGAGAAATTTTATTAGCGCAGTGACAGCTACTGAATTTGGGGTTGCGCGAAAAACGAATTGAAACAATTTATTGTAAACGTGAACGAGGAACCACGGAGCGCTTATCCTGAAAGTCGAGAAATTTTATTAGCGCAGTGACAGCTACTGAATTTGGGGTTGCGCGAAAAACGAATTGAAATTATTTATTGTAAACGTGAACCAGGAACCACGGAGCGCTTATCCTGGAAGTCGAGAAATTTTATTAGCGCAGTGACAGCTACTGAATTTGGGGTTGCGCGAAAAACGAATTGAAATTATTTATTTTTAACGTGAACGAGGAACCACGGAGCGCTTATCCTGAAAGTCGAGAAATTTTATCAGCGCAGTGACAGCTACTGAATTTGGGGTTGCGCGAAAAACGAATTGAAACTATTTATTGTAAACGTGAACCAGGAACCACGGAGCGCTTATCCTGGAAGTTGAGAAATTTTATTAGCGCAGTGACAGCTACTGAATTTGGGGTTGCGCGAAAAACGAATTGAAACAATTTATTGTAAACGTGAACGAGGAACCACGGAGCGCTTATCCTGAAAGTCGAGAAATTTTATCAGCGCAGTGACAGCTACTGAATTTGGGGTTGCGCGAAAAACGAATTGAAATTATTTATTGTAAACGTGAACCAGGAACCACGGAGCGCTTATCCTGGAAGTCGAGAAATTTTATTAGCGCAGTGACAGCTACTGAATTTGGGGTTGCGCGAAAAACGAATTGAAATTATTTATTTTTAACGTGAACGAGGAACCACGGAGCGCTTATCCTGAAAGTCGAGAAATTTTATCAGCGCAGTGACAGCTACTGAATTTGGGGTTGCGCGAAAAACGAATTGAAATTATTTATTGTAAACGTGAACCAGGAACCACGGAGCGCTTATCCTGGAAGTCGAGAAATTTTATCAGCGCAGTGACAGCTACTGAATTTGGGGTTGCGCGAAAAACGAATTGAAATTATTTATTGTAAACGTGAACCAGGAACCACGGAGCGCTTATCCTGGAAGTCGAGAAATTTTATTAGCGCAGTGACAGCTACTGAATTTGGGGTTGCGCGAAAAACGAATTGAAACAATTTATTGTAAACGTGAACGAGGAACCACGGAGCGCTTATCCTGAAAGTCGAGAAATTTTATTAGCGCAGTGACAGCTACTGAATTTGGGGTTGCGCGAAAAACGAATTGAAATTATTTATTGTAAACGTGAACCAGGAACCACGGAGCGCTTATCCTGGAAGTCGAGAAATTTTATTAGCGCAGTGACAGCTACTGAATTTGGGGTTGCGCGAAAAACGAATTGAAACAATTTATTGTAAACGTGAACGAGGAACCACGGAGCGCTTATCCTGGAAGTCGAGAAATTTTATCAGCGCAGTGACAGCTACTGAATTTGGGGTTGCGCGAAAAACGAATTGAAATTATTTATTGTAAACGTGAACCAGGAACCACGGAGCGCTTATCCTGGAAGTCGAGAAATTTTATTAGCGCAGTGACAGCTACTGAATTTGGGGTTGCGCGAAAAACGAATTGAAATTATTTATTTTTAACGTGAACGAGGAACCACGGAGCGCTTATCCTAAAAGTCGAGAAATTTTATCAGCGCAGTGACAGCTACTGAATTTGGGGTTGCGCGAAAAACGAATTGAAATTATTTATTGTAAACGTGAACCAGGAACCACGGAGCGCTTATCCTGGAAGTCGAGAAATTTTATCAGCGCAGTGACAGCTACTGAATTTGGGGTTGCGCGAAAAACGAATTGAAATTATTTATTGTAAACGTGAACCAGGAACCACGGAGCGCTTATCCTGGAAGTCGAGAAATTTTATTAGCGCAGTGACAGCTACTGAATTTGGGGTTGCGCGAAAAACGAATTGAAATTATTTATTTTTAACGTGAACGAGGAACCACGGAGCGCTTATCCTGAAAGTCGAGAAATTTTATCAGCGCAGTGACAGCTACTGAATTTGGGGTTGCGCGAAAAACGAATTGAAATTATTTATTGTAAACGTGAACCAGGAACCACGGAGCGCTTATCCTGGAAGTCGAGAAATTTTATCAGCGCAGTGACAGCTACTGAATTTGGGGTTGCGCGAAAAACGAATTGAAATTATTTATTGTAAACGTGAACCAGGAACCACGGAGCGCTTATCCTGGAAGTCGAGAAATTTTATTAGCGCAGTGACAGCTACTGAATTTGGGGTTGCGCGAAAAA
This sequence comes from Neodiprion virginianus, assembly GCF_021901495.1. Lineage (NCBI taxonomy): Eukaryota > Metazoa > Arthropoda > Insecta > Hymenoptera > Diprionidae > Neodiprion > Neodiprion virginianus. Next base: position 10,689,381 of record NC_060877.1, on the reverse strand, counting down.
CGAATTGAAACAATTTATTGTAAACGTGAACGAGGAACCACGGAGCGCTTATCCTGAAAGTCGAGAAATTTTATTAGCGCAGTGACAGCTACTGAATTTGGGGTTGCGCGAAAAACGAATTGAAATTATTTATTGTAAACGTGAACCAGGAACCACGGAGCGCTTATCCTGGAAGTCGAGAAATTTTATTAGCGCAGTGACAGCTACTGAATTTGGGGTTGCGCGAAAAACGAATTGAAACAATTTATTGTAAACGTGAACGAGGAACCACGGAGCGCTTATCCTGGAAGTCGAGTTTCACCGCGTAGCGGACCCGAAGCGCGGGATCCGGGAGGTTGAGAACCCGGTACTCGAAATTTGCGGAGCGCGACTCTCATCCGTCCGCTCCACTGCGCGGTTGTTACCGGACTGAGGAACTCGGCTAGCCGATTTTAGATTGGTGACGTCACTTTCCGAACATCCGAAAATTCAAACTTTGGTTTCGAACTGTAATACTAGGTATGATGATGTATGATGTATGATGTATGATGATATGATATGATGTACAATGATTTCAGTTTTCACATTTCATACAAGAAATACGCACTTTATCTCTCCTGCCGATTCCAGACTCAAGCGGCCAGGCCCTTCGATGGTCAGCCGTTGACTGAAGATACATCCTTCAGTTAACGGGTCAGCTGATAACGCTGCCGTTCTGCGACAGTCGGATGATGAAAAATTTTGCTCGTACCTTTCAAATGTGTGTTAAAATACACTCGAAGTGTTAAGAAGCCTCGTTCCTTCTCTTCCCATCACTTTCTTAGGTCGTTAAATCACTACGCTGCGTTAAATACTGTCTCATGTACGGAGAATCCATTTAATCTTAATCAAAATTAGCGCATCTGTGATGTATTACAGTTACTCTGAATTTTTTTCCATCCGAATAGTTTCGAAAAACAATTCTGCTCCTCCACCCAACGCAGATACTTCACTTGCGACCAGCTAAAACAGCGTTTCGATTCTATGCCTATGAAAATTCAAGATCGAGAGAGCAAATGAAAAGTTGTTGGAATAATTATGAATACTAATGTTGTGGAATACATCGAGCGCGCGTCGAATAGAATCCCATTTCGAAATGAATAATTCTTCTCTTTTCATATCATAGCTAATCTAGTAATATAGGTAAATAGGATGGTTGGAGGTGTTCGGAAATGGTAGGACATTTCAAAAGTTAAAGTCGACGATGATCCGGTGCATCAATTTTATCGTTACAGATTTTAGTTTCCCTTGAGGCATAGAGTATTCAACAACGATAATGCAGTCCTTAAAATTCATCATTCATCTCTGTCTGGAAAGCTAATTCGCAAGGCGTGGTATTCTAGATATGTCAAAACTAAGCTGGCGGCACGTGTTCGCATTATTAGAAAAATACCCGTACTCTACATACACTGTTTCTAATCTTTTGCTACATTTGGTTTAATCCCCATGCTTCCACAGCACGAATAGTCGGAAATGTTTTTGATTATCCATAATAAAATAAAAGAAGTAACAAAGCTTAAATTTATTGTTAAAGCTCTAACGAATACATCAAACTGCGGTCGAATTCATTTATTATTTGCACATGACCTCTGTACATTTGATAAATTATTCCTAAATACATTGAAACGTACGTATTTATAATGAAATATCATGCAATGGGCTGTGTAAACTATAAACTATAATTTCTATCAAATAGCTGCTTTTATGTCAACAGGGCTTTGAGACTCAGTTAAGTTGGATCTCGATTTTTGCCATCGTATGCAGGACATTGGGTTACAAGAACAAATGCGAATTACGAAGTACTCCGTGTTAGAGATAAGGATATTTTAGTTCAAGTATACCTATACACAGAAATCCGTATGTGAATATACTAAAACCTCTGTGTTTATTGTAAAAATCTAGTTTTAAATATGTGTATATATGTATATACACATGCATAAGTATACATATACATATATACACTTACATGTACATAAATAATTGCCAAGAAATTAGAAACACTCACAACTTGTCGCAAATAGAGTAAAACGTAAGGTTAATAATATACAAATTACACAAGCGCACCATAAAACGTGGCAAGGGTAATCCTAGTGCAGTGATTGTATAAACTCAATAAATATACATTTACATATACATGATATAAATTAATAGTCTAGAAAAGAGTATTTAGAGAGCTTATCTAATTCCGATCTTGTCACAATAGATCATTAACATAATCAATATACGGTTAAAGCTGTATTAGCTACATTCACTATTAGAGATAATATTTTTTATCTATTTTTATAGTTATTTAATTTCTTGTACAACAATTTTTCAAACTTCACCGCAAAATGCCCAACGAGTTCTCGTTGTGCAAGCGCGAGTCAAATTACCTTGCAGATGGCATTACATTGATTTTTGCCTTCTCGCGTCGAGTTATAAATACAGAGAAATCTCAATGAGAGCTCATTTCTATAAGATTTATTGTAGTGTTATATTCGTAGCTGTACCTGTTATTCTATATTATATACTGTCCTAAATTTTAAACACACGGCACAACAATGGCTGAAAGCACAATGGCAAGAAGAGAGGAGCGATTTGCATCTTAATAAATCTTGTCTTCTTTATACGTAGCACAGCGATGTCACGTCGGAGGATATGTACCAGTGGATCAGTAGGTGGGGCACAGAACTGAAACATAATTATGTTGAAAATCTTCAACATCTCTTACAGAAAGTTTTAGTATGAGAATACATCAAAAATATTGTGTAAGGATTGATATAATTAATTGATTATTCGATCATATAATAAATTTTATCAGCGCATTTATAGCTACTATTGTGCTTGCGCAAAAAATGAATTGAAATAAATTTTAAACATGACAGGTTTGAAAAATTTTAGATACAACATAATTAAACTTGCCATTAAATATTATCAAAATATTAAACTCACCGAGCACAAATCTTCGTCCACGTCCGACCACTACCAATTCACTTCCAACGACCACCGCTAACCACCTCGAGTTATACCTTGAATAGTAATAAATATTTTCAGTATAAGAACACATCGAAAATATTCTGTAAGGATTAATATAATTGATTAATATGTAATAAATTTTATCAGCGCATTTGAAGCTACTGAATATGCGCTTGCGCGAAAACTAAATTGAAATAATTTATTGTAAACGTCACAAGTTTAAAAAATTTCAGATAAAGTATAGTTACAATTGGTATTAAATATTAGAAAAACGTTATATTCACCGTGCAGAAATAGAAACATAGCTTTTTGTTACTGGCTTACATGAAAATAGTTGATCCTACTCCTACTCCTGGTCCCACTTCCACTTTGATCCTACTCGTGATCCTACTTCTGGTCCTACTCCTGGTACTTATTACTTCTGATCCTACTTCAGATCCTACTCCTGATTTGACTCCTGATCCCACTTCTGGTCCCACTTCTGATCCCTCTCCTGATCCTACTTATCTTCTTGATCCCACTCCCGCTTCTGATCCCACTCCTGATCCTACTCCTGGTCCTACTCCTGGTACTACTCGTGATCCTACTTCCACTCTTACTCTCGATCCTGATCCCACTCCTACTTCTACTTCTACTCCTGATCCTACTCCCACTCCGTTAAATATTATAAAAATGTTATACTCACAGTGCACAAATCCTCGTCATCCTCGTCCACCTTGTTCTTCTCATCTTCCCCGTCCTGCTCCTCGGTCACCTCCTCATCTATCTCGATCACCCGCAACCAGCCCCAACCCCCTCCGACCACCTCCGACCATTTCCAAACACATCCAACGACCACCACTAACCACCTCGGGTTATCCTCGAATACTAATCAATATTTCCAGTATTAAAACACATCAAAAATATTGTGTAAGGATGAATGCCAAATTGCAATTGCAATTTGTTGATCGTGGTCGTACGGTTATTATCCCGATTCAAAATTGTATCCGAAGCACGCATATTGGTTTGATGGTACAAAACATGACGTTTGCAATAATCAAACTTGTAAACTTGAAAATTAGTCCTGAAGGTCAGTAGTCACCAGGTCAAGGACCTGGACAGTCAGAACTAGGGAGCGCTTGTTCTAGAAATCGAGTTTCACCAGGTAGTGGACCCGGCGCGCGAAAACTACTGAGCGCTTGTCCCTGAAGTCGAGTTGTACCAGATAGCGGACTTGGAGCGCAGGAACCACGGAGCGCGTGTCCTGGAAGTCGAGTTACACCAGGTAGTGGACCTGAAGCGCAGGAACAATGGAGAACTACGAAAAACTGGAAAACTACGGAAAATTAGTTGTGAAGGTCAAAAGTCACCAGGTCAAGGACCTGGACAGCCAGAACTACGGAACGCTTGTTCTGGAAGTCGAGTTTCACCAGGTATTGTACCTGCTCCACAGGAACCACGAAGCGCTTGTCCTGGAAGTCCAGTTTCACCAGGTAGTGGACTTTGAGCGCAGGAACTACGGAGCGCTTGTCCTGGAACTCGAGTTGCACGAGGAAGCGGACCCGGAACGCAGGATGCAGGAGGTAGAGAACCCGGTATTCGAAATTTGCGGAGCGCGATTTTCATCCGTCCGCTCTACTGCGCGGTTGTTTCCGGACTGAGGAATTCGGTTAACTGATTTTCGTCGATATAGATGGATGACGTCAAGACAAAATAAAATTTTGGTGACGTCACTTTCTGAACATTCGAATATCCGACATGCAAACTTGGATTTTGAACTTCAATAGTATGTATGATATGATGTATGATATGATGTATGATGATATGATATGATGTACAATGATTTTAGTTTTCACATTTCATACGAGAAATAGGCACTTGATCTTTCCTGCCGATTCCAGACTCAAGCGGCCAGACCCTTCGATGGTCAGCCGTTGACTGAAGATATATTCTTCAGTTAACGGGTCGGCTAGTAACGCTGCCGTTCTGCGACAGTTGGATGATAAAAATTTTCGCTCGTACCTTTCAAATGTGTATTAAAATACACTCGAAATTTTATGAAGCTTAGTTCATTCTCTCCCCAACTAAAAAAAAAAATCGCTGGCAATCACCTTTTTACGTCTTGAAGCCAGGACACTGCGTTAAATACTGTTTCATATACGAAGCATCCATTTCATCTCGATCAAAATTAGCGCATCCGTGATGTATTACAGTTACTCCGAATTTTTTTCTTACCCAACGTAGATAGTTCACTTACGACTAGTTAAAACGTTTCCATGCTATGTCTATGAAAATTCAAGATCGAGAGAGCAAATGGAATACATCGAGCGCGTGTCGAATAGAATCCCATTTCGAAATGAACAATTCTTTTGTTATCATATCATAGCCGTATTACTGTAGATAATCTAGTTTGTATCCTGGAAAATTATAAAATTTATAGTACGCATTACGTATCAATTGTTACTGGATCATATATATTAATATCGTACATGGACCGCATGTACTGTATATTTTCTGGTCTCTGCATCTTTATTACATCTGATCTATTATTATTTATGATCTATGTATACATTCTTCCCTCGGGTACCTATACTTCAATTAAATCACCGTCTTGCTACGAATTTTGGACGAAATTTATTCTCATTATTAATTTCTTGCGTCGCCGACAAGTCGGTTAGTACACACAGGCCAAGTATTGGCTTGGGCTCACCATTGCGAAGACTGTGTTACTCGGAAGGTGAATGCAGCCAGCATCATGTCGAAATCGGTAATTCTCTATGTTCTGCAATATGTTCTCAACTCTACCGATGGAAGATCTCAGGGGGCGCAAACGCACGACGACTTTCGGTTGTCACACCAAAGCCCATTGGGGCAACTGACTTTTTATGCTTCATTCAACGGTGCTGGAATAAATTATTTGATTCGCTATTTCGACGGAATTTCGCGATAGGAATCGAATGGGCGCAGTCGAAATACGCTACGAGCATCGGATTAAAAGTTGCAGCCAAAAAACGATCAAATTTCTACGTCTTTTCTCAGCCATTTGTTTTACGCTGTTTTAGATTTATTCATTACATTTCTGAGGGTCCAATTGCTTCAGAAAATGTCGTAATGATGTATTAAAAATTTCTAACAGCGAAAATCGAAAAACGCAAGGCTAAAACATGAATTATGAGGAAAACAAATGTTGAAAAATCGCAAAATATAGGCTTTCATCAGAAGACATGGCAATCGCTAGAACATGCCATAAGCTGGGAAAGCCCGCGGGTAGTTCTGAGTCGATTATCTCCGTTAGCTTAATCGACACATCATTTCGTCTACTGAAATTCTCTTTACTATCTATTACCTAATAGTCAATTCTCACCCGCAAGTAACGACAATCAATGGCTCATCACACCTAACTCGGTGCCCGTAAACGCGTATGATTGTGATTAAAAAGTAGTAAATACTGTGCACGTAAACGTAGTAATAATCACGATCATCCTTTGACAAATTCCGAATGAAAGAATGAGCATATTCGGTTTGGCAAGGTAGCATATCTTGGATGGATATACGAATGCAGAAAGGCAAATTAATTAGGTGATGAAATGAATTATTTCAATCGTTATGATCCAATACCCTTCAAAATCTCGAATAATAATTAGTTCCTATTTGATTAATGGGTCATTTTGATGTAATTGAGGAACATTGCGCTTTTCCCGATATGAAATTATTTTTCCGCTTTTTTTTTTTAGGGTTTCTTTGTCATCTACGTCGATTCTCTATCTGCCATGCAAATTTACTTTGGTACATGGTGTTCACAAAACGAAAAACAATGTTTCATACATTGCCATGCCAATGTACACTATTATCATGCATTAGATTGTACGTTACTGTTCATTTAAATTTGCTCTTCTAACATTCGTTGTTATGCCTTATTGAAGCGTCCAACACAGTGGAATAGGAACAGTCGGATCAAGGTTTGTAACTAATAGTTTGTAAATTAGTTGCGACAGAGGGAGTTTTATATTCACGTGTACATGCCTGTATATTAATTAATGTACGAAAACAAATACAATATAGATGCATGTACAAGCGATTCTGGTATTCAGTTAAATATCACTGAATTAGCAATAATTTCCAGCATTACTGTAATCCAGATTTTCGATCGCACTAGTTCGAAGAATGTCATCCATGTTGTTGACTTGTATAAGTATCGAGGTACGTGCTGTCGGGAACACTAAAACAAAACATTTAAAGTATACATTTTAGAATTTTATTTAATAAAAAAGAAAATGTAAAAAATAATAAGTTTACATACAGTCTTGAATAGAAAAGATCTAGCGACCTTCAAGTGTCAATTCGTGAAGTTCACATCCACGTATAACCACAAGTGTAAATTACACCGATCCGTTAGCAGAATCGTCTTTTATTGTGAGCATCTTCTGAATGAAATCGTTGTACAAATGCTTTCGGCTTGGAATAAAGTGACCGCCGTCATGGGTCAATCTGGTTGCATCGGTGAATAGTGATGCCAAATCTTCAGCCATTTCTACGTGAAATAAAAAGATTCAAATCATTAATTAGATTTTCTACCAGCCACATGGTACAATAAAAAAGATGACATACAAATCATGATATTCTTCATGATGATATCTCACCAGTAGGAATAATTTGGTCTGTAGTTCCATAAATATGAAGACTGGGTAGACTAAACTGTTGGTTGTAAAATACGGAATGTGGCTCACAAAGTGACTTAAATCCCGATATGAGAATGGCGAAATTAAACCTAATCGGAGACACTGTGATATTATTAAAACATTTCTTATCAATTCACTCGATCAAGTGTATCTCAATATTACATTTTTGCTGTTGCATTGCGCACAAAATTGCAGAAAAAGCTGCACCCTGTGAAAAACCAAGTATTCCATCAAAAGGGCCTTTTTCTTCAAAACATTTCTCGACCAATCGTAAACTTTCTTCTAATCCGACACATTCAGGGCTGCCCACAGTTGCTTTGAATTCTGAATTTTTGTTGTTGAACCACCAGCCATATGCTGAAAAGGAAAACAGAACATACACAGAAATTCTGTGATTCATTGAATAGTTTAAGCATTGTCAACAATTTTCATACCTTCGGCACCTTCTTCTGCTTCTTTACCGCTCGGGTCTCGAGGCACCTTGTGCGGAGCTCTCAGGAATGTGAAGTTGATTTCTTTTTTGAATGCTTTTCGCAGAGAACCAATTTTTCCTCTGAAGACAACGTCCGACTGGTAATATCCATGTAATGCAAGAACCTGTAAAATATCTGATGAAGATAATTCAACTCAGGGTAATTACATTGAAAGAGATTGGTTATTATTTATACAACGATATCAGAAATACACATTGAGAGACGATCGTACTTGCAGTTGTTTCTTCACCTCAGTCATTATGCAGGCACGTTTATGATTTTTTGATCGAGCAGATATAATCACACGAGTAGATATAAATATTTTACTATAGAGAAGTTCCAGGCATTCACGATTATTTATCACAGTATTAGCCTAGTTTTAGGGATTCAGTTGGGTCTACCTAGTTGTTGAAACCAGTAGCCAGGCAGTGCCATCCTTAGAAAACGATGTACTTTGTACTACACGGTAACTCTTTTCTGTAGATAAGGGTCATGTAGTACTCCTATCTTTACCGACCGAGCAAACGTGACGCGGGTCGAGTGATTTGAACAATCGAAATAAACATTTATTTATACAACTCTTTATCTTCGTAGATAAGAGAAGTAAAAAAAATGTATTTGAATGGTTATAAATTCCGCCGATAAAGTCCGGATCCTTCTCACAAAAACTGCGAAAATCGAACGAGATGTGCGCTTGATAAATGTAACCATGATCTAGAATGGTAATCGATTGAAGCACGTAATGAGATTGAAAACACTAAAAACAGGCTCGTGCTTTAACGTTTTTTTTAATAGTTTCAAGCTTCTGGATACTATAATTTATTTTTGCATTACAACAGATTTCGCAGTTTGCACGTACTCGTACATACGTATTTTTTAGTAATGTAGCGACAAGAATTCCATATTCTTTCTCTGCGTGATTTCTACAATATAAACATACAGATATTTTAATATTCTACGTGTACATCGCGCTGACATAGAGTTTACGCATTCACGTGTGAGTTCCCTCGTTATTTCATGACACGGTCAATTTGAAACTTTCACCTTAGCCCCGCGAACGGTCGCGATGAAAATGCTGTAGGTATACCAAGGTACAACTTCGGAGAACATTCGAAGGTTCTACTGTTAGATACCCCGACGGTTCTCGGGTCACCGACATCATACGCGTCCTCAGGGTTTTGACTTTCAAAATTTTGGCTCCGCCCCTTGGCCATGAGCGCCTAGCTATAGGATAACTTCTGGGAGTAATACAACATTTTAATGGTAGTAGGTATTGAAAGACGTCCCACCATAAATTGTTCCCCCCAATCGCGAGATATTAGGATAATGCTCTTTGGTCATGATGACGTTTTACGTTATCCATCACAAAATTGTGCATGAAAAAATGAACAAACGAAAATGGTAACGTACCGGTAAATCTCTGAAAAATAGTGAATTTGGTTTTGTTACAAGTAGGAAAGTAGAACGAAACATGCGGAAATTAGGAATCACTTTCTTCTGTATTTATTTTGTCTGATCATGAAGGGTAAATACAGACTCTGAGCGTATTCTATAGAACATCACATCTTCAACCCGGTTCTCCGTATATACTTTGTGCATGCACGGGGCATAACGTCATAAATTCCAACCATAGCCTCTGGTGAGGCTTCCCTATACCAGCGTCTTCACATCTTTCTGCATTATGTGAGCAACGTAAAAATGTCTTTTTCCAGTTCTTAAAATAAAAAGTAAAGACCTTTCACCATACGTAATTGAGATAAAATATTTTTCTTTAATCAATTATTGTACTATGTATTCCCCTTACGTATTTTCAATGTAGAGATATGATTCTTTTTTTTGCAGTTATTCTAGTCACAGGTCAGGAATGATAGATTCTGTTTTATAAGATAAATTTGTGTCAATTCCAATCACCGCGCATAGAGTAAAACTTTAGTGATTCATTTGTCAACATTGAAAAATTGACGGGTTTCAAAATATGAACGAAAATTAATTTGAGAATAATAACGCGCCTGCCGATAGGCAACCAAACTGAGCGGGAAAGTAACTTGGGTTGCCGGTAAAAGGCGGAACTGGTTTTTTCGTGCACGTGTGAGCACGTACAAAGTGTATACGTGTGTACCCTAAGATTATCCGGAGGCACACGTTGCTGGATCGAGTTTTCGTCTCTTGGATGCTGTGCGCCTCGCACCTACTCGCTTCACGGCAGTAGGAACGAAACAAAAACCAGTTTGGTCCCTCCCGGTTTTTATACGTGACCACAATATCGTACACACGGCGTATACTATATAACGGTACTGAAAAACTACGCGCTGAGGTACGAGTAGATTAACAAAACTAAAAATCAACACTTGCGTAAGGTACGACTGATCGCTTATCTGTGATATTATGTAAATCGATACGTTCTATCATTTCATTTTGGTAATTTTGTTTTTGTCGCGCTGTAACACTTTTTTTAGATTATTTTTCCAGACGACATGGAAAATTGCTATCCCTTGTAAATTCTTGAGAATCCCTGATATTCTCAATATTTTTCCGACGACAATGTTCCTCTACTCTGTATTCATGAAGTTTATTTCGTTTTTGTTTTCGTAATTTTTGCGCAATTTTTACGTCTTCCAGCAGTGTCTTTATTTCTCGGCGATTCTAAGGATTCGATTTATATGAACGGTTAATTACAATGCTTACTTATTGATATCGATGCTTTTGAAAAACAAAAGTATTCGCGAGAAATTTGGAATTTTTTCCCCAGCATTACGGGAAATACAGAACACTCAAATTAGTTCAAACTAATCGGAAAACGCGAAAAACTCCTCGGTTTCCAAGAAATAAAAGGGAAAAAATGTCGTAATAAATCAGACAAATTTTTCCTCAATAAATTGATATTCCTCGCGAAGATTACAAAATGGTTTGGAACATTTCTTGTAGAATTTAATGGGAGAATTTTTCCTTAGACTGCATCCTTCATTCGATCATTTAATTTCTGCGCGATTCAAAAAGAGATCTAACTGCGGAACGCAATGAATCGGATTTCAAAATGAAATACAAAAAATTATCATATAAAAAACTTGATACGAAAATAACTAAATTAACAACCGTGAAAGTAGGTGTACCGTTGAAAAGCGCGCATTATTCTTCTTACCGCAAAAAGAGTTTTAAATGTTTAACGATACATTAATTTGCAAAACCACTCGCAATTAGCGTATCACATCTTAGATTGTAGGGTACGAATTTACTGTATGAAAAATGAGGAAACAAGAGAAGCGCGTAGAGCAACTATTGCGTCGAGGATCACGGATCGAATGATAAGTGACTAATTAAAAGCATGACATCACGATAAATAATAAAATGCAAACACTCGTTTCCCCAGAAAATAGGTAAACTTATTACAATTTATCTAAGTGATGACGATGTGTTTTCATTGTGATAATTCATTATGTTAAACAGCTGGATGTTGTTGATAAGACGCAATATATAGGTAGGCACACAGCCGGTAAATCTCACAGATTTATCAAGATCATTTTTACATGCAAGGTACAGTCATGCACAAGACGATTTTATTAGCGTTCCGTGTTGCATGAATAATGAACAATGAATATGAAATTTAGATGCAACTGTTTCTAAAATTTTCAAACCCCTTTTCAATTACTCTCGGCGAAATAGACTACGACAAATTTTTTTTACCATCTATACAGCAGATGTCATTGAAAAAAACGTCCAATTTTTTACGCCATTTTTTAGCTCATTGTACTGTAACTAAGAAATTCAACTTCCGAATGAAATTACAGAATCCCGGTCATCTGGTTCAATCGGAACACTTGTTCTAACTTTATTCACGGATGATTTGCCACAAATTGAATCCTCTTTGAATATTCATTTATTAAAAATACCCACAATGATCCTATGTTGGATAATTTTCCGAAATATTGTGTGAGCTGTGTTTTAAAATACCACCCGTAGCCTCTCTTTGTCAAGTTGACGAGGGGCGGTAAATCGTAAAGGGCAAGTGATACTTACCTATGCATCGCGTGATTCAAATGGAAGTGTGTCTCTTTTCTCAGTCCGTTGCTCTGGCTTGTTCGTGAACCTTTATTCCCTTTCTCTGGCAGTGTCTCTCTGAAAATTAGACAATTTTATTATGCATAGAATGCCCACGATAAGAAATGAAAATAACCAGCCACTGAATGTCAATCCCAGTTTGACGGAAAGTTTACTTTTATTACAAGTCACGAATTTCACACCAGAAAAATGATTTATTCGTATGTTAATCCATTGTAACATTGTTTCACGATCAATAAATTTTTCTTTTATTGGAATTTTTGAAATAACGAAAAAAAACTTGCCAACAAGCAGCAATACGTTCATGCTGAAATTCGTAAGTGTGAGGCAGACGTATTTTTTCTTGATTTGTTTCACAAAAGTATTCCGATGGGTTCCCATTTCAATGAATTATTCGTCTGGGTCTGGTTATACTTGTTGCTGCATTGTTCGGCAGGACTAAGATCAGGAACATAGGCTACTTGGGTCTGGCTAATGTTCCCCATAGTTCATAGCCAGAGACTTGACTAATAATCTACAGGAGCACTCAAGGCCAGATATTACGTCCACTGCAATGGAAATTCCATTTACGGTCAATGTTCAGCTCGGATAAGAAGCTTCTCATCCGTACTACATGAGCCGAAGCAGAATAAATGCAGTCGCAGCATTCGGATAATTGAGTGGATAATAAAACTGATTTACATTAACATCTCGGTTATAGTGCATGGCCACCTCTGCGTAACCCGCCATCTGCCAATATAATTGTCCGGCTAATAGCGCTTTTTTCTTTGACATATGCAAGTTGTAGTATTGGTATGCGTCACTGAGAAAATAAATTCTGTTATCAAACTAATTCATTAGTTGTCTTCTGACCTATAAAATATTTTTTCTTAGTGACTATATGTTGAATTATTGTTAGCTGAGTACCAGTTAAAATCGATCTCAGATATCGTGACTTCGTTTTTTTTTTAAGAATTTGGTATTTCGTAGATCACATAAAGAGGAATATAAAAGCACGATATAAACTGAACCGAAGAATGTATTTTGTTTAAACAATATCTCATGAAAATAGGTACAATGTTTACATGGAAAACAAAGTTCCCACATCGCGTTAAAGAAATTATATTCTGGAAAAAGTTAACTTTCGATAGGTAGAATTTTGAAAATGTATCATAGCTGCAATAATGAGAAGATACTGTGAAAATTTCACGAATTTTAGGAAATTTATTTGTGATAAAATCTGGTTTGATATCCATTTTCGTATAATTCAAAACTTCTCCATCCGATAAGTACCAACTACGACTCGATACACGTTGAGTTTCAAACTTTTCAGAACTTTGGATAACCAACTTTCCGAAATTTCTATGAATAATATAGTAGTATGACTTTACAACGGTGTTTCACGTCATGTCATATATTTTGGAAAATTTCCCCACTATTTTTCAACACATTGGTTGGGGACATTTTCTGGTGTGATTGGATTTAAGTTTTTTATTCAAATCGACCGAAGCACGGTAATATGTAAATGTATTTTTCAAGTGTCGAATCTCGTTAAATGCCCGATGAAGCACAGGAGTAACGTCTCCAGAAGCCTAGGTGAAACTGAACTGAACGATCGTTTGTTGTGCTTTATCGCCGCTCCGTGCAGCCGCAGGTGTTGTCTGTAAAAATTTTATCCGAACAGAGAGTGTCTTGCTGTCAACATTTTCAACGGCGTATTTCAACCGGTAATCTAGGCAGGTTGGGTAAATTATCTTTAACGCGCAGAACCGTCGCCGAGTCGCACATTATCGTTTGTCATATTCAGCCTGTGTACGTACCTTATACGAGTTAAAAGATCTCAAATTTTGTCGTACAAAATTCAAGGTACGGTTTATTTTTACTCTGAGGTTATCACGTTGCTGCTGTACGTTTCAGCTAAAAAAAGAAAAAAAGAAATTCAGAGATAAATTTCTGCGAATATTCAGTAAAAATCTCCTCTTCGCGTTGATAGAGATTAGATAAATTAGTTAAAAAGGCGTGTACCGTTATACCTCCAATGCTATTTGAGGGTGTCGATTGATATCGGTTCACTTTCGAGATTCTGTTCTAATCACTACAAGAATAATATTTCATCGCTACGGCTAGTCTAGCCGGAATTTCTTAAGTAACCGAGGCGAATGTTTATTTACAAAAGTATACCTATCTATAAATAACGATTCATGGTGGCACCACCGTTATTACATACGGATAGCATAGCTTTTGTGTACACATTTTTTTAATCATCCGGCAACGAGTCGAAGACGTTAATTCATTCAGGGATTTTTCAAAAGCCATTGGATCAAGTTTCACACGATTTGCGGTATCTTAGCAAAACTATAAACTTTGCACATAGAGTGGCATGGCGTTTCTGGTATAATTGTAGAATTGGATGGCCACGAAATGACTAAATATTACAAAATAGTTTACAGTGATGAACAGAATTAGCGCATTGAGGACAAGTGATCGTATTTAGAAATGCTTTATTTTTATCAATAGTAATTAAAAAATAGTATTACTACATTTTGCCGAGAAATCGAAGTTTCTATCATCTAATCTGGATTGACACAGGATTCAATAATCGATTTCATATCTCAGCTCTAATTTTCCCATGCCCCTCATACAAGCTGTAAGAGATTTGCAATTAATCCACTCAAAGTTTTCCCTGGCTAATTTTTTATAACATTTTACATCGCCTTCGTTATTCTTCCGAACGCGTTATCAAAGTACCTGTGTAATACGTAATCGATTGTCGAACCGTTTTCCCGTGTTCGCAAGTATCCGCAAGTGGTTTTACTAATCATGTTATACACACCAAGTATCATCGATGTTTCGTAAGAGCAGACAGTGTAAAAAAAAAAATTCTACTCCATCGTCGTCTTACGCGAGTAAGAAGAAAAGGAAGATGATACTTGCAGAGATAGAGAGAGAGGATTTACATTCTCCTATTTTGTTCCCGTGATTCGAATCCCGCATACATGAAAGATTCTCCGCTTTGCATTGCCGTGTAACCTTTTGCTCATTACACGCGTGTGTGTTTGCTTGTGTCAGGGTAGCGATGGAGAAACACGCGTAGAGAATAAGAATACACCTTGCGGAGAGACGAGCGTATAACGTACCTATCTACCTGGCTACATGTATAATGCAGAGTGTTTGTTGTTCCAGAGATTACGTACATACGTGATACACGCGTTACTCAGCCGGTCGTTTGAATATAACTGTATAAATTTAGCAGCTATAGTATGTTCTGCTATTCTTTGCGACCTGGAATTGGCTGCTAGCCACTTTTTGACCAACGTTTTTGCGAATTAGAAGCTTGCTTCTAGAATATCGGTCGCGGAATCGGCCAAGTTGGAAAATATGTTGTATACACACACAGAAATTGTAACGCGCGATTGTTCTCTTGCGAAAGAAATCTTGATTTCGAAACGAGTTTACCCTTCGCCACCAGATTCACTTTCAAACTGAACCAGGTCATATATGGCCTTGGGTAAATTTTGATCAGCTGTCTTGGTCTCGTTCACAATAGAAGCAGCGTCATTTTTCTGCACGGCGTTTTTAAATTGCCTTGAAATTTATCTATAGTAAGAAATTGAGTAATCGATTCGCGGTATAGTTCTTGATGAAAGAAATGTATCCGTATGAGTACAAGTTATTTGCAAAAATGAACACCTGATAATATATCCCGAGATTTGAAACGGATTAAACAAAAGCTTCCGTTATTTTGAAATTGATCGATTCGTATTTTCTGAGCTTTGTATGAATTTCATTTAATCCGTTTTTAGTGTTTAAATGACGTCGAAAATTCAAATATATACAGAATGAGAAATAAAATCTTATTTCTTGGCTCCATTTGTTACGTCTCACAACTACTCCGGCCATGGCCATCCAATAATTAAACCCCAAGAATGATTTATGTATGGATTTTCAACGAAAAATATGAAAGTTTGTCGTTTTTATTTTTCTTAAATGTATAGAAGGTCAAATTTTGAAACTTTTTTCATTCAATTTTCAGCGAATGAAGAGTGGAATAACGTGAATTTATTTCATAATAGTAGAAAAATTGATACACTGTACAATAATTTTTAACAAAAGATTCGCTGATTGAAAATTGAGTTTAGCATTGCAAAACTGGAAGAAATTCTCCCACGAATATTAAAATATTTTCGATTCTTCGGAATACTTTCACATATTTCGATCATCTTTTGGTATTTAAAAACTGAAAAAATTAAACCACGGGTTTTTCCGGCACAAAGACTCCTCGAAATTGACGTGGAAAGCTATAATGTTACAAGAATGTTTTTTTTTTCACGTTAGGAACTTTCGAAAAAATAGATACCACAAAATTCGGTGGGGACAAATTCACCATTCTTATCCGGACAGAACCTTTCAAATTCTTCTTCACAGATTTCAATATCACAACTTCAACGAGACGTTCAACGCCTGGCACGTCACGAGTCCGCCTTGATTGTTTTTGGATAATGAACTTCACGCTCCGCACGCAGGCTGATCTCGTAGAAAAACTCTTACCGTCGTTAAATTGCTCGAATCACTACCGCAAAGAAATGGGCGCGACGGTCCCTGGCGAGAGAAAAGTGGGGCCGTAATATGCCCTTCAGGTATAAGTTCAGGTAAATTAAGGACTCATCCTGAAGGGCTTTTCAGCCGTTGGCCACTGCCGGCCGTTCCGAGGCAGCCCCTCGACTCACACACACCGACTTATATTTAGAACCTGCGGCAAGTGCAAAATATCATCAAAGTACATAGGTATGTACATATATATATATATACTGGGTGTCGCAATTCAAAAGACGCATTACGTTTTTAGCCGAACTAATGGTTCAATTAGAAAAAAATGTCCTACAAAAGTTATGTGGTTCGGATTGGGAAACATGAAGAATTTTTGTTTATTTAACTTTTTTTTTAATATAGTGAATAGTTCGTGAGATACGACAGAGAATCAAATTCTGCAAGACACGGGGAGGTCGATTCGAAAGGATTCCCCTTGGAATTGCCTTGCACGCATTAGTAATTCTATTCATCATGTCTCAATCCCTCCCCGTGTCTTGCAGGATTTGATTTTTTGGTGTATCTCAGGAACTGTTCGCTTTAGAGAAAAAAAAAAAATTCTTAGGAAAGTTGTACATTTTTCGAATGAAGAATATCTGAGTTGAAATAAAAATGTATGATTCCATTAAAAAAAACTGGTCCATCCTCCACAGCATCGCCCGGTTATGATGTTGAGACCGCATGAAAAAAAATTCTTCACGTGTTCCACTCTGAACCATAAAACTTTTGTGGAACGCATTTTTCAATCGAACCGTTAGGTAGGCTAAACACGTGACGCGTCTTTTAAATTGGGACACCCTGTAGATACACGTGTAATACCGTGAATTATAAGATGGCTTGAAAAATCACGGTTTTTAAATGTTAACGCGTGGCCTTCCCGGCTTTGTGCAGGCATCGTGCTATTTTATAATGTGAAAAGGACGAATCCTTAACATTTTTTGACATTCGGATACCGCTATATTTTATTGAAGAAAAATATGCACAAACGCCTAGCCGCGATGCAAATAATTAACCAAACGAAGGTAAAATATTTTTAAAAACTATGTATACATATTGTTAACAGAACGTGAAAAATCCAACTCTTTGAAGACTGGTGACCTCTAAATTGAGCATAAAACAACAACAAAAATTCAAAAGGGTAAACACTACATTCTACACATTATAGTCCTCCTTATACACAGTGCTTGAAGAGAAGAAACTTCTTATTCACACATAAACCGGGTACAGGAAAACAAATTCGAACTCACTGGTGATGAGAGAAATTAACGACGACAGAGTCAGAGCGGCTAGGTGGTCTAGTGGAGTAAGGCTCCGGTCAAGCATCTCTAGACGCCAGGTTCGATTCCTGGCTCCGTTGTTAATTTTTCGAAATCGCGAATTTTTCGAATTTACATTCTTTCATAAAACAACAACAATGAAACACTTACTTATCAATTTCACGTGCAGTTATTAATTACGCAGTTTGAGGTGGAAGTTTGGCATTCCGAAGATTTCAGGGATGCCTGAATATTATTTTCATCAACCTGAACTTCAATCATAAATCCAAGGGTTTCTAATACATTGAAAAATGTGAACGCAACATTATAGCAAAATAGTAAATCTATTTTTTGAATAAGAACCGGTTTATTTGTAGAATCGTTTCTTTACATACAGGCTAAAATATTTTATCCAGTTCTGGAATAAAATTATCATCCATAACGCAGTCTGGTGTTAGAAAGAGCACACAGAGCGGGAATGAATAAAATTATACACGTGTGATTCTTGCGTCTATGAAACAAATTAGCGCATGAAGATCAAAAAAATGATATTATCGTGGCGTGAAATTCAAAATCCTTGTATTGTCTTCAAAGAATGGTTATAACAATTTGAAACGCTATAGAGAAATTTCGTTAGCAATGATTTTAACATCGATATACCTGGTTATGAAACGCAACTATCATAAAATAATGAATGTGTAACGTATTCTCAAATTTTATACAACCCATCCGATAGAATGTTAGTCAAAATTATTGATGAGATTATCTTCAGACCGTACTATAATTTCGATAAAACCCGTAATCCAGTTAGTGAACAAAGTATCGCAAAATAAATCTCCAGAAATTCCAATTGAAAATGGAGTAAAATGTAATTCAATCGATTTATTAAAATAATTGAAATCAAACCACCCCTTAATTTTTAAAAAATTTCGAGAGATCAAATGGTTCTCAAATTTTTGTAATTCTGTCCAAACTTGCAACTTTTTTTTCCCTCAAAATCTGTAGTTGAACAAAGTAAAAAAATACTTGTAAACGTACTTGTAGAAAATTTATCCACGCACAAAACAGAGTTTCTATTTATAAAAATAAAAGTGAAAGCGAGACGCGTTCGGTGTTGAAAAAAGATGAAGAAAAATGTTACATCTCTGATATTATTGATAATCGAGAGTTTGCCAAGTGAAATTTGTACCTTGCAGTTTGCAGTGCAGGGGCTGTGAAGACTGAGTTCAAATCTGTCACGCAGCGAATGCTTATCGCTCACGGCGAGGCGCGATAAGGTTGAGAACCCACTCGACCCCGGACAACCAATTGCGCAGCTTGTTTCGGCAGCCATCTTGCTCGGCTCGGTGTTTGAGTAGCGTGGCGCCCATATGGACTTTAGTATCCGTAGACAGCCGGCTGACGAAGCATGGACGTTCCCCACTTCGGCGCGCAGTAGCTCTCTTACCGAAGTGACGTTTCGCGGCTGTGACAAGTTGGCCTTTGAGAAATTAGTTCGAGAAGCGGGCGCTTCCGACGTTCTCGACGATTTGAAAATAAGAAAGCGCGCGAAAAAAACCAATCAAACCATGCGAGCGAAGTGAGTGACAGTTGACGTTTCGTAGTCGTGTTGAAGTGAGGAAGCTACGGCTTCGGCCAAAGTCCAGAACTGCTGATCCGAAATGTTGGTCAATTTTTAGTAAAAACTACGAGATGGGGCCGGAAAGAAACGGCGGAGAAAAAGGCGAGAATCTTTTTGAATGCGCGCGTTTTTGCCTCTTTTTAAATGAACGACTTTGAAACCTGGATCGTGCCGTTAGATCGGACCTGAGTTTACGACCACGGTCAAATTGAAGGACCGCACGTGCTTTAAGGACAGGAAAGTAAGGTGAGCCGGTAGTTTGAAACATCAGGCGATCATCTCGTGAGCGTGGGTCTTCTTCGACGCCGTTTCCGCGGGTCTTTTTCGTCTGAGGTAAGGAACCGGCGGACGTAAATAACTTCACTATGTTTACAACGATTATATAGAAACAGTTCGCACTGTGAACTGGAATAATCAGGAAATCGTGACGTTCAAGGAATGAAAAATGTTTGGAGAAAACAGTCCGATCATAGTCGGTGTTGAATCGCTGAGTCCTCTTGCATTTCAGGCTCTGCAATTTTTAGACAAATTTTGCCGGCCTGTGAAGGTTTTCAAGGTATAATAATTTCGATTTTTTTTCCAAATGTTTACGAAAAATTAGTGATCAACCATTTTTTAAAGTTGATGAAACCTGAGGAGTAGAAATATCGTGGAATTTTAATAAATCGAGATCTTTGACAGTAGTACAATAAATGATGTTTTCAAAAAATAACTGAATTAGTAAAAATCGTGACTGTGTAAAACCTTTTGTAAATTTATGTTTTTTAAATATTCAGTCAAGTTTTCCGTACAAGCAGCACAAGAACTGATTTTCAGTAGGAAATAGGAGTATGAATAAACTATCTAGGTTGAAGTGGATTTTGCTATTACTTCCGCTGTACCAACGAAAACTTCCTGCTTCCAGTCTCGGCATATATATGTATATGCAATAAATATGACGTGTGGCACAGAAAGAGATCATTCGTTGCGGTTTGTTTATCAACCTTTCATACGCGTATCATTCCGCCCTTCTTATTTTACATCGTTTCGTCTCGCCGAATGCGAACTTTTTTCACTTTCTGTACGTATTTGTTCTCCGCATTTTTCCTCGATAAATACTACGGCGAAAAGTAGAGAAAAAAGAAAGAAACTGGATGAGAGGAAAAAGCAATCAAGAAGTTCGCGGCAGTGACATTGAACGTGCAGTCTATACACTTACGCAATGTTTAATAGGATTCACGGTTAGAACAGAGTCACGGTCCACATTATTTTCTTAGTGATTAATTTTCTTTTTTTTATTTCAAAACTTTTCTTTCTCTTTCCCTCCCGTATCGTCGAACGAGAATCTCGAAACTCTCTAACCTGACTTTCTACGAAAGTATTACTTTTACACGCGTCGTATTATTGCACGCATACTTTTATATCTTATCATGTATGAGATTGATACTTCGGAGTTGTCATAAATTTGCATAAATTGAGCGTCAATTTTGACTGCAACCTCTTACAACGATCTACGAGTTCGGTTTATTGATTGAAAAATATGAGAGGGAAGTTGTCTTTTTTAAAGAAAGCAAATAATGATATTTTTCCATGTAGAACAAATTTGCGGTAAATGAACGCATAACTCGCAGACACTCGATGCGTGCGTTAACACGAATCGCGCTCTTTCACTTGAATTGTATAATTGAAGGTTGTTACAATGCTCGAATGTTTCAACGTTCCCTGGTCAGTGACCGGAAGTATCTCGACACTCGTTCGTTCCGATAGAAAATATACGGCGATTTCCGCGCATTTGTGTTACGAGGAGCTTTATTGCTCATTTCACGCTTTATTTTAGACACAAAGTGAGGAAATCAGTATCGCAGAATCGTAACTCTCTCCTTATATTTCCGTTCGGTTCTTCAAAGCTTACCGTGAAGTTTTTGTAATAAATGAAAAACGAATATGTTGCGTAAATTCTTGTGACTCGCGTCCAATGATTCAGTATCAATATCGCAGCTGTTCCTCGCTTGACGGGCGTGAAATTCAACGATAAACAAAACATGCCAACTGAACAGCGTGAACTGCCATATTTGCAATACCAGACCTCTGGTTCATTTATCCCATATTATAGCTGCATTTTGCAATACATGTTCCATTCGCAAAAACAAAAAAAAAAAAAAAGAAAAGAAAACTATCCGTGACAGGAATCATAATTGATTTTACGCCAGCGTTTCCACTACTAGTAGTTGCAATTAAAAAAAAGCTTAACAAGATTGATTTCCGTCAGCAAAGAAGTTGAACAGCAGTACTGCGTATATATATATATATACCTCATTCCTAGATATGCCGCATATTGCAAGTTCGTCATTGTCACGCTGCATTCATTTCGTAAGCTGCAATTGTGCGATCAACGGATGAATCATTGTTGTTGGCTCAGCTGCGTACCGCAATCGATGTTTTAGAAGATTTTTTAAACGACCAGGTTGCGAGACGTTGCGACAGATCTTGGAATATTTATTACCCCGTATGGAGCAACGGATAATGTTAGGATACCGGCAGCTATCACGGTGATAAGAGAGAGTTGAATTTTCAGCTATATCGCTCTTTCGGCGAGTATTTCAGACTTTATCTCGAATGGAATTTTAAAAAGTGCTTTTCGACGGTTCGGTGTATAATAACGCGTCCTCACCTTACAGACGAAAAGTCTGATCACTGTACCCCGCTGGTTTTTAAAGCCGATTATAATTAGAAACCCTGAATACATTGCTTCAGGATTTACTATTTGAAATCGTCGCTTCGTTTGGATTAGCTGTATATTTAGACGCAGCTCGTCGTCGCGCCGCATCTGCACTTTCGAAAAGATCAAATCGTTATACCATATAAGCGATAAGGAGGTACCATTCTTGTTTGATACTTACAGGGGGACCGGTAGTTTTTAACTCTGAGGAATGGGGAAAATGCAGATTCAATGATGTAATAACATTCGAAAATTGTACCTTATAAGCTTACAGATTGACAAAAACTGCTTGCAAGGCTTATTTTTAAGATTCATATTGGCGTATCGATGGTCAAAGTGTAATTGCTTACACGAAAATATATAAAAATAAACACGTCGCAATTTAGCGGGAAATTAGAAAAATTATCTTGTATTTCAATTCGTTTAATCTGCCAAAAAATCGACAAACTGTTCAATTCTGTGTCATTTTTATCAATCGCTAGTGATTAATGAACTCTGGAAGCGTTACGGAACGCCTTAAATGCTGGCACGGCAATTAAGATTCATGTTGGCAGCAATGAATCTAAGTAAAACGTTTATGTGAAATGAACATAAAGTGTACGATCAGGGTGTAATTATTCACAGCTCGTCACTTAACCAGGCATTAATCATTCTAAAAATTGCTACAAGACGTTACTTGCGTTGCTAGAAATGAATTAGGGTTACTAGAAACGTTCGAGTATCAGTCATTTGTAGCTAATTAGCTTTTCGATTATGAAGCCTGATTATTAAACAACGTAATTGACAGCGGCAAAGGTGTGCCCAAGTTGCAGTTGTCTTATCGCAACTATAACTGAGCGATAAGACTGCATTGCGGCTGCATCGAGTGACGCAGAATATAACGGAGAGCTAGGATAAGAAGCTCTGATATACCTTCAGTTATATTTGCACTCCGCAATCACGCAGGATAGTTACGTTTACCTTGCGGAAAGGAAGGCGAAGATTTGCGAAATGGTTTCAGCGCAGGTATAATATCGAAGATATTTCTAAAGTTTTTAGTCGAGAATGCTGGAGCGGTGCCCGTAGGTTAGATTTAACTGTAAAGTTAATTAGCTTAGTTAACTGAAGGATTGACCGGAGAAATGGGCGGGGGAGGGAGGGGGGGGAGGAGGAATATAAATGATCGATTATGATGGACGCGCGGCTACGGCATCTGCTGTCCGGAGCTTGACTAATTATTACTTAATTGAGAGAGTTAAAATTCAGTCAAGCTTTAATTTCCATCTTGTCAGCAAGATTTAAAAAGCAAAACGAAAAGTCGTTAAGATATATCAGGCGAACAGACTCTTGCATAAACATTAGAAGATCACGGCTGTTTTTTTGGCTAAAGCAATTCCAACGGTCAAGTTTATTTTCGCTGAAAACAAGGAAAAAAAAAAAAAAAAATAGAAAATGAAGGCAGATAAAAAATAAACCACCGTTACAAACCTGACGAGTAAAACGAATTTCAGAAAAACCGCACACTCGTGATAATTGCGGTATATAATTAAGTCCCGGAAGTTCGATCAGTGATTCCGATCAGCAGATCACGACATTTAATTGTGAATTGGGAAGGTTTTCGACGGCGGAAATTGAGCCCAACGAATGTCAATGTTTCTATGGATCTTTGACATTTGACAAAGGTAGTCCGTCTTGTACGTGTGTAAAATCGACTCGTCGTAGATGAATCGTGTAAGCCCATTTGGACGGACGATAAGACCAACAACGACCACGGACTTGCTCCACTTTCGAAACAGGCTCCTGAGTCACGGAGTTGCCTGTGAGCTCGAGCTCAACTTCGTAGGCTCTTTATTCCCTGCTTCTACTCCCCCGCATTCGCTCCGGCATCTGTATAAGCTAATAGCTAGCGTACATGGCGTCCCAAAAACTTTATTGTGTATCGTATATTCAGAAGCCGGGGATCGCGTCATACATTGAAGTCGTTAACGAGCCGCCACACAGCCATCGTTGTGTGTGACTGGCCAATTTTAATCTCGGTCTGCCGTTCCCAGACTGCCTCGAAATGCGGTACGTGTAAAGTTTGGGAAAAGTTTCACTGCGAACTAGCTATTGTGACGGTCTTCTGTTACTCTAAAACATTTTCCATGACGAAGGATATATCGATGCTGTAATACGGGAAGTAATTATTATTACCGTCGACGATACGTTCGTGTCGCAAAACATTTGCCATAGAGTTTGGATAAAATTTGTTCAAACAGTTTGCTTTGCAATTATAACCAGACAAAAATGGTGTGTTTCCCATGAGAGATTCCTTGGTGGAAGAAGTTTTGTGGTTGCCAAAAAAGACCCGAAATTAAACGTTGAGCAGAAGCTTATGGGATTTGTTAGACGAGATGATGCATGTGTGTATTGTTTAATATTGTTGTCGTTTCTTCAGAGCAATGTAACGATTAAGCTTTTATTTAACGCCTCACACTTGGCTAAATATTATTTTTCGACTATACGTTAACCTTAACGGTCTGTTTGCTTTGAGCGCGTGAAAATAAAGGGGTTATATGTTTTACGACTAACAGTTTGCGCTTCGTAGTTATAATTAATCGGATGAAAGTTATTTCTTTTATTTTGTTTATATGTATTTTATTTTATTCTTTGTATTTTTTGATTATTTTATGAACTGCGATTCCGGCTTCTTTTCATTGCAATTTTTCCGGATAGGTGAGTTAGTGTTACATCACTTTGTCCTATTAATTGTACACCGCATTTTATCACGTTTCCTATTTCATGACCCAGATTTCATCACAATTGTATCAATCGCGTCATTGTTAATCATTAATTGGCCTGTAAAACTATAAGAGCAAATTAGTCAGCGATATTTTCGTTAAATATCTAACAAATAAACGCTCAATGACTTATTTATCTTGATTTAAGGGGGGAGCCTGCTTTAGAGGCTTCAAAAAATCGATTTTTTTTTTTTTTGCATAAATGTCTTTCCGAACTATTCAAGAATGTGTCCCTAAAATTTCAGACGCAAATTCGAAATATTTTCGGAGTTACAGAAGAAATAGTGAGCAAGCGTCGAGCAGGTATGCGAGCGGTTTTTTGAAGTTTTTTGAAGAGTCTGAACCAGTTTTTTGAAGTTTTGAACCAGTTTTTTGAAGAGTCAGAAGGGCAATTCTATGGACCAGGAATCGCTGATTAGCATATTAATGCGGTAAGTTCAAGAAAATTACGATTTTTTATGTACGAAAACTTTGACGCACGATTTCTACGTTTTTCATTTTTACGCTTTTTCCTAATTGACGGGAGAGATAGGGAAAAAACTAAACGTCCTATCGAAACGAGACAAATTGCATTGTACTCGGGATGAAATTCTCTTCTAGTTGAACCTAAAAAACTTTAAGAAATTCAAGATTAACCCACTTTTTAAACAATCTAAACTGAATTCGTTTCCCAAGAAAAATGAATTTTTTTTTTAATTTGCGAAAAATTGTTGAATTTTTCACTTTTGGTGGAATTTTCTTGGTTTAACTAGAAGCTATACTATTGAGAAGTAAAAATTTTTTTGGTTTTTTTGTTTCAGATGGAAATTGCGACCTGCACCTTTCCCGCCGCACGACAAATGCATACTCGAGACGCCTCGGTGAAATGCTTGTACCAGGCATAATATGACATGTATCGTAATGAAAAAATTCGAGAAGACTGTTGAAATACATAACAATAAACCCTGAAAGTTTCGTTTTAATCGGATATTTCTTTCCTTCGCAAAAAAATCCTTGAAAAAACCGATTTTTTGAAGCCTCTAAAGCAGGCTCCCCCCTTAAACTAACGAAAATTATTGCCGTAAAACTTGTCTCGCATAAATATGTAGTATAATTTACTTTCAAATTTCAGAAATCTTTATTTCAGTACCGAGGATTTCAAAAATCGTTACAGTGATTCTTATTGGTAATCACGTGATCGATGTCGTGTGTCAAAACCTGGTTTATTCTAACTGAATGCGAAAAACTTATTTCTAGACTTAAGGCCAGAAACTCCGAAAGATCGCAAGCGAAGGAAGGCAACAATATTTCCTGGGTAACCCGTTAGTCGAAAGATTAAACTTATTCTTCTGGAGAAACGGAGATTATGTATTTGAAGTTCTGTTACCGCTTTCAGCTGAAACAAGCTTGAAAAAAGCTTGCATCGTGATTAATAGTGACCCGGCAGGCAATACATATACAGGCATACACACACATCATTCGTTTGCGTTACGCCTTCGGTGTAAAAACGAGTTCCGTGACCGTACATACATATTAGCGAATTCATTTATTCGCCGTACTGTTCGTTATATTTGGCACGTGTTATACAAGACTTTATAAAAAATTATGTATCGCGTTAAATGTGAATTATTATACTTTACAACGAGCTTCGCAGACAGTAAGATCATTATAATTTCATAACTCTCCAGTTTTTGTTTACTCAGGAGTGAACGGCACTTTGCCAAAATTCGTGTAGATAACACGGTGGATTGCAATGCAGAACACAATTGATTGCGATTTATCTGTTTACAAACAGTCGATTTTTTTTTTAAAATTATGAATCTCCATAAATGAAATTTATTCCCATACCGATTAAACGTGTGTTATAAGTTCATGAACTTTGCGGACGCGTTTCATATTTCACGGTGTCTGCATGGTTGGTTGGTAAATATGAACGCGTAAAAAAAAAAAAAAAAAAATGTTGATTAAGAATGCTGATTCAGCCACAGAAAATTGTAATTCTACTTCTATGTGAGACACGTTAAATTTCAGTTGACTGTAATTTTAAATTTAATTATTTCAGTAGTTAATTAAAGGTCGTCCAAAATTATACGCCACCCTCAAGGAGCTTCAGAGAAACGTTAGGGTAGCAAAAAGCTGCTTCTTTGAAATTTTAACAACCAACGTGTTTTCGTTATCATGATTTGTAGTTTAATTTTGAATCCACCATTTATTACAAACAACATTTGGTCCGTCATTTATTCATTGTTTCGTAGAATACGATGTTATTTCAATCTCGTATTGTATAATGGCAATTCACGTCGTCGTATACGCAAAAAATTCGGGGAATGTTTAAATACAATTAGACTATGCATATATAGTATATACATTATATGTTGTTCATTCGGAGATTAAATAGAAGAATCAATTTGCTCTTGTTGATATTACACATAGTTTCGAGTACAGTTCTTAAGATTTTGTAATCAAGTTTTTTCTTTGTCCGTCAATCACACTCACAGATTTCAATATTCTTTTGCGAATACGATAGAATAGAAAGAGTAACGAATCGTCGTGGAATTCCTTTCAACATTATCTTCCAAGGAAGCCGATTGCCATTATTAACTGCCGTTCCTTCTTCGATCCGTCTCGAAATTCGTCGGTTTTTTTTTTTTTTTTCGAGGCAGCTGTGGTTTGCGACTGTAAACCCTTCAACCTCCGTCTTATCCACGATTGTTAGGATCACAGGATCTGAGTGGTAATCGTCGGTCCACGGCCGGCAAAAAACCCGTAAAGCGTTTCCTAAGAACGAGAAGTAATAATAAATATGAGTATAAAAACGAAACCACCAAAGAATCAACTGCGTTATTTCATCGGGCGAAAGTGTAAAGTAACGTGGGAGGCAGCGCGTGTTTTCTGGGAATGAAAACACACCGCTTTGGATACCTACTCGCAAAAGCGTACCTTAAACGCGGCTCGAAAATGCCTGGATACGAGGGCGTAGAGTATCGGGTTAACCGCCGCAGATAATTCGACGATCAAGTAGCTGGCGTCGAGTATAGTTTGCGAACAGCATAACGTTGGAGCCATAAAGCGGACCAAGGACACCATCCGATACGGAGCCATGCTGACATAGAAAACCGCACCGAGGGCCACTGAAATGTGTTCACCACTAGAGTTATGAGTTACGGCGTTACGACGTTACAGGAAATTGCCATAATCCTAGGCCAACGCTCGCCCCGAGAAACTCGCCTGACGTAGGCAGGCTTCCGATATATTTCGGTAGGTGCGATGTTTGAATGATTAAACTCACCGAAAACCCTGGTAGCGTCGTTTTCGGCGGTGTTCTCGAAGCTGCCGGTATCGATCAGCACGAATGTACCCAGAGTGATGATCAAGAGGGTGGGAAGAACGAGGAACATAGCGGTCGAAGCGAGGAATATGAGGCCCTGGATGCTGGTAAGAAAATGGAACTTCAAGTTGAGTTCCATCGCAGCGAAGGTCGCGGCCATCGCCCAAATTACAAGGACCCCTTTGGCACCCTGCGAAAATCCGAAATCCGGACCGGGCTGCGATTTCGGATGACAATGTGCGACGTATCGTTCGAGCGCGAAGATGACCAAGGTCAGAACCGAAGCCTCCAGGGTCAAGTAGGCGACGTAGACGCCGTTAGTGTGGAAGCAGAATTTGATCCATTGCTTCAGGACGTCCAGGAGGATCTGGACGGTCACTATGAGGTTCGAGATCACTATGCTGATGACGTAGCAGTTGGAAGCAGTGCGCATAGATCGATTACTGCCAATTATCACTGCCACCACTACCAAGTTTAAGGGTAAACCGAGGGACACGATTGCCAACCTGAGTATCGTCAGGAGGTAACCGTCGCTGTTCTCCTCGCCTACGACAAAGCCCAAGCTTCTATTCGCGATCTCGTTGTTGTTGAGAAGCTCGAATTCGATGTAGGTTGGCATGGCGAATTAGCACTCACTTCAATTAACCAGACAAACGTTTGCTCCTGCACTTCTCGCGCGGTTTCTCTCTCCCCGATCACTTCTGATCCCGATAAAACCTGGCCCGCTTCTGACAACACTGCCTGCTTCGCCCCAGCGCTGATGCGTTTTAATGAATTATATCGAACAGCCGACCTGCGCGTAATAATAGCAATTAACATAATAGAACCGGTGAAGTATAATCCCGAAGGTGGGTTCAAAATTCATTAAACTGAGTGCCTCCCTTCGGTGCCGCGGATCTTCCGGAAGTACGTACTTGCATGTGGAAATGCCTTTCGCGATTTACAGTGAATAACCAGTGACAGCTCTTCCGGTGGTTTCAAAGTCCGTTGAATAATCTTTGACCATAAAATTCATCCTCGTAATTCTCGCTCGTCGCAACAGGATCTGACATTTTTTTGGCAGTCTATGACATAATCCATTTCCCTGCAGACATACGGCTGTAACTTTTTTTCACCCCATTTCGGGGATTGGGGGTGAAATTGAGCCAGGTCAGATGATGCTAGTTGAAGATACCTGGGAACGTGCCAGGCGTATAAATATGTACTTGAAAAAGCCTCTTTTCTTCAGACAAGGGTTAGCTTCGAATTTATGGCAGTCGGATGCGGTAAGTCGAACGGGCCCAGTTCGATCGGCGATTGCAGAGCAAAACTGTTTGAGTATTTATCGGCGAGTCCTTATCGTTAAACAAAAATCGAATTTGCGAAGCATAACGCTTGCGTTAAAATAATTCTCCACTTCAATCCCCAGTAGCTTGTAAAGTAAGGAGATAACGCGGTTTAATAGCGTCTACAGTTACCTCACCCAGCTCTGAATAGACTACCTACCACATGTACGAAGGCGCGTGTAGAGGTGCATAAAATTGTTGCAAAGGTTTGCTCATTCCATTCATGAGAATTGACGCTATATATGATCAAGCAAGTCAGAGCGTGAGTGACTGAAGAGGTATTAACTGTGACGTGTCATAATTGTGCGCTAACCTAATTAATAGTTAGACATAAACCATCCTCTGCGTTTACTCGACCAAACAGCCGAAACCACGGGTGTCAAAATTTGCAAATCTTCGTTAAATATGCAATTTATTCGTGCATTAATTCATTCGAACAGTGTACAGATTTCCGGAGTAAATTACGTTACTGACACACATGCTACGTTAATTGTTAGGCGAACTATGTGCACGCGGCTCGTTATGGGTACAATATTTCCCAACCAAAGGAGAGTTGTGACAGAATTTCGATCGTGGGAAATAAGTATCGAGAGCACGAGTGTGATAGTTCGATGAAAATAAAAGACAGGACCGCGTGTCGGTAACGGGACTGCCGATTTATTCGCTGATTTGGCCATTCGGTTGTAAGCATCTGAGACAAACCACCGGCTGTGTGTGCGATACGCTCGATGGCCATGCGCCACTGGCTATCGGATAGCCACGGGCTTAAACTATCGTTCGGATTATTTTTTACCGGCGAATTAATTGGATTCTACATCGGACAAGTATGCGAATTCATTGACGGTTCGGCAGGTGCTTTACGTACGTGTTTTACGCGTGTTGCGTACCAGCGTACGTAAGACATAAACACGTGCGAAAGTTGCTCTACTTCGTGTTACATGTACTTACTCGTAACGTGAGATTCCCTTCTTTGAAACGGGAAATAGCTGTGGTACCTAATTATTACCGTGGTCGAGATATCTGTGAGAGATAGGCGGGTATTATGAACTCGAGAGTCTCTCTAGTCACGGGTTTTTTCAATCGCATTCCATTCACTGCTCAGATAGCGCACCTGGGCAGGCTTACGAACGTATACCTTGTAATAAACCAGTGGCACTTGTAATTTAAGGAGGTTCAACCCTTTCCAGAAAATCATCCCAGGATCAGCTTTCGTCTTGGTTAGATTTGGTGGTAAGACGTTACTGTTGAAATCTCGTGAATTTCCGAAAGTTTCGCTCCTTAATTCGCAAAATCTCATTCTCCGCGAAATTGTTGTATAACGATCACTGCACGTGAGGTAGTTTTTTGCGGAATCGTATCATGATTTTATACCGATTAATCGCACGCAAATAACCCATTGGTTGAATTGATTCGGTTGAATAAAAAATGATTGCTCATTGGCTTGAGATATTTTCTGGTACGATAAAATCGAAACTCTATTTCGAACGACTGAATTCTACGATAAAATACAATTCGTGGGGGTAAGTCGATTCGGAACGCGTTCTATGGAAGATCAGCGACACACCCTGCAGAGACAAAGTGTCTTGAAGAAAACGCTTAAGCTCTTCTCCTCCTGTTCATTGTTTCAGCAAACCAGCGAGCGTCCGTCACTCGCTTTTTACAGTTTTTGCGAATCGTGACCATTTACGCGTGTACCCTGTGCAACCGAGCCTCACGTAGATGCCAGAATTGCCTCTCTGATCGTATAAAGAGTCGGTGGCCGTCGACCTCGCGTGGTTTCGCGTCTGCGGACCGTACGCCTCGCGACTCGTTTATACCGTATTTTTTTCGTCGCGTGAATTCGAGTATTCATTTTTGCTTGTTTCTCTTGTTGTCGTGTTTTTTGTTCACCTTTGCTGCCCGGCCGTGGCTCGTAGCCTCGAAAGACGAAGAGGCCTCCTCGACGCATAAACTACGAAGATTGGGCCCCCAGGCACCGGACTGGTCCATCGCCTCGGGCCCATCACGACCGACCGAGGAGAGCCAATCGGAGCGAAGCGGAGCAAAGCGGAGCAAAGAGAAGCCTGGCAAAGCCTGTGAAGAAGCGAGACGGAGATGAGGCATGGGCGCTATTATCATCGGTGGCTTAGCCATGAGCGACGAGCAAGAACCAACACCGGGGGCTGAGGCTAAGGCTCGGGCTGAGGTTGATTGCATTCCTTTCGGAGGAAAGGTGCCGAGAATTTGACACCACCTTCATCCAGTCCTACAATCCCTAGGCCTTTGGCTCAAGGAGACCAGAATTATTTACCTTTAACGGATGGTCAACTGCTGGGACTGTCGAGTGGAAATTGTTTTTCTATATTTTTTGTAAAAAAATATTTGCACGGTGGATTTATCTTCTCGGAGAGTAAGATCGAAACCTGGAAAAGACTTATCTTCTTGGAGAGTAAGATCGAAATCTGGTAAAGAGTCCACCATCCATTTCTTCGATTGGTCATGATGAAGGAAATAATTCGATTGGAAGTTTCTCTAGCGGTATATAGGTACTGATTTTTTTCCCCTACTCGAATACATTTCCTGCTTTTTAGTATTTCTTAATTTTTTCATGGATTAATCATCATGCTGAACTTTTTTGGACTGGGAGTTAAGAGGGGCCGGCCACACGTCTCGCCGTATACCATCACGTTAAAGACACACTTGGTAATTTGTTTCACGTCAAAAGCTTAGACGCCTTTTCTTCCTCACTTCTCTCTCTCTCTCTCTCGCCACTTGCAGCAGAGAACAAAGAATGTGAAGAGCCGAGCGTAACGCGTAGATGGTAGTTTGAAAACGGTGCACGTAGCCAACGTACCACTCTTTCAGTCAACGATGGGAGAAAGTTATATAAGTTGAGTTAATTTGAGTAACCAATTGACGCTGATCTTGCAAGCTCTTCCATTCCCGCAATTCACCGACCCCTTAAGAGTCTTCAAAAAAATGAAACCTGTGGAATACGATGCAGTCAGTGATTTTGGTCAATTCTCAAAAATGACGTCCCGAGAGCCGTTGAGCGTGATTCCGATCGGCAACGAATCGAACGGCAAGAGAAGCGCAGCTCCTTGACGACAAAAGAGGCCCGTAAATCACGCAGAGAGGAGATGCTTGGGCAAAATGAGTATTACGAAGAAGTTGAAGGACTATTATATGGTTCTGGAATAGCTGACTAGTCGGTAAGTCACAGAATTATACGATTTTACCTTGCCAAGACTTGAAACGCGATTGTCTTAAAAAAATATCTTACAATGAGTTGAAAATTGGCGTACACGATTACTGAAAAACTGTTTAACCGATCAAGCTCATATTTGGCATACGTTTTTATCATACTCACGTCCAATTAATGAACCTAAGACCGATTAAAAATTATCAAAATAAACATGATTTTGGCTGCGTCGCCAATTTTTTTTTCTGAGGCGTCCCCTTTAACCAATCATCATTATTTATCCAATGTTATTGGCTTATTTAGTGATCACACGTGCGTGATAATCATACGTGGTGCTGGACTATACCACCGCATTCGGCCTACCTTTCGGACAACTTCACGGCGACTGGTTATATCTTCGCTATTTTTCACTTCGTTTAAGCAACAAAAATTGTTTGTCAAAACAAGAAATGTGCAATAAAAAGTACCTATAACCCTGAAAAGATGTATACATTGCTTACCCTCCAGAAAAAAAACATGAAAATCGACTAAAATTTGGCGTTCGTGACGTTTTATTTGTCACGAATTTACTCTGTTTTAATGTTACTCAGATTTTTGCACGAAATAAGAATGTCTCTTCACGCGTTTGATTACAAGCCTCGAATGTTGGCTGCGATCGAAGATACTTCAGATTATTGTACGGTGCAAGTAAAAGTACCGGGTATAGTATTTAAGAGATTGAAAATCAAACTAGCTTTAATTACTTATTTTCCGTAAGATCAGAGAAACTGAAGCGTGTAATTGTTTTACAACGAGAATTACCAACTGCCTAGTCTCAGTTCATTCGAATCGTACTCACCGTGCTAAAGCTTATATATCTGAAAACGATTTCGCCGAACAGGAATAAGCCGCGAAGAAAAGCTGCTGTTTGTGAAACTCTGACGTGTTGGCGGCCGGCTTCGCTGTTGTTCCATAATACAGTTAACGGAAGGGTCGCCGGCCAACCGCCATAAAGTTGGCAATTTTTGTTCATCCTTGCACAGCTAATATACCGACACTGAAATTTTTGTACCTCTTCGTAATAGTATACCGGCAGTTAAGAGTAACTATACATTACGACGGTTGGAATGCAAGCTTGTAAGTAAAATAAGAACTTTCCAAGAACCGATTACCCTGATACTTACGCTTGCGTTGCCCGCAATTGGAAAAACGAAAACTTTTCGGACATAAACTCGGTAGTAGACTTGGTGGTTATTGTATTAATTGCTAAAAAATTCTCTTCTTCACGAGCCGAGAATTTTTTCCTGGGTATTGAGTTCGCGACTCGCACAGGATGCTATCAGAGTTTATTAAAATTACAAAGAGATCTCGCCGAGGTGTGTTACTGTCCTCTTCCGCTGACTCAGGAACTGAAAGGCATATTTGCCTAACCGGAAAACACCTACTCAACCACCTGTTTCATTTGACTTTCCCCGTCGATCGAGTGAGGACTTTCTGATCAACCATGGCGATGATCAGGGTGCGGTAACCCGACAGACAAACATCGATTGTTACTGTAAATTTCCTCTGGAGCGAATCGTCAAGGATTCCGAATGCCTTTTAAACCTGCTGAATTGCAAACACGGTTCATAGAAATTCGCAGCATCCCGATCGGGCTTTCTCACTTTCTATTGACTGATATAAGGAGTAAACTGATGAGTCGATAATACTTCAAGTTGTGCGTTCTCTTTGTAAGAAGTCTGTTAAATTCACTCGACCTTGTAGCAAGTCTATGGAAATCATTTGAGATTACGTCAAGTCGCTTCGATACATGTAAGATTGATAGAAGTAACATCAGAAACGACTCGAAGTCTTCTTGGGATCCAATTAGTAGCGATGTGTCGAAGAAACAGGAATTGAATTCGTGAAAAATTGACCTCAACCACCCGTACCGAGCTTTTTTTATTTCTCTATAAATATGAAGCCCTCCAGGCTTGCGACGTGGAGAAATTCAACGCCTGACGAGTCCTGCAAGATTATTTTGAAACCGCAAATGGCGCACGAGCCTCGCCGAGGTCTGTGCAGGGATTTCTGCGCAGATCACCCGACATTTGATACTTTGTACTCACTTTCCCGCGCTGCGGTGGGCTGAATGCAGCCCTTGCAAAAGTCCGGCGAGCTGCTTCGACACCCCTGCTTACTGTCCTCTCGAGAAAAGATCGGCTCCCGCAATTGCAGCACCTTGACACTTGATCACGTCTCCGTGACGACGTAACAACAATAGACCGCGGACCACAAAGCCGATCTTGGCAGGGATCCGAAAGCTCGAAGCCTGATAGAAATCAAGTTCAAGTTCCGCTGGAGCTCGAGTGTCTCGAGAAAATTTTTCCTCATCAAATTCTACGAAGGTGGTGCAAGATTAACTAGTTTTTTTTTTTTTTTTTTTTAATTTTAATTTAATCGTAAACCCGCAAGGATCCTCGTGACAATCGGATATAGTCGTGATAAAAGCAGTTCAAATTTTCGAATCAAATAATTGATCCATGGTACGAGCATCAAATTTTCGAATGTCTCAAGAGTGAAATTCAGCTGCACAGATCATCGATTTGCCGATAGTCTAAAAGACTGTCGAAACTCCAAATTTTCAGTTGCACCTGTTCATCAGTTTCATCTCAATGTTCATATAACGATTTCGTAATATTTATAAAGCTTTTCATTCGAACATAACAATTTGTTACTTAACGTCCACCATAAAAGTTTATCACCAGAAAATCACCACCCTTATCTAGTCTCTTAAATTTTTGCTACTCATTTGTTAATTCCGTTGTCTAACAACAACTTCTCAATGAAACAGACTCGTCTGAATACCGGGTCTCGTACACCCATCGTTGAAACTGCAAATATTGCTTCCAGACGTTTCTCCCGTGATGCGGATGTATGTTTTATTCAACTGGAAATTTATGTGTACCTACGTGGCACAGGATATATCTATCATTCAATGATAGGTATTGGATGCTGTGAGTCACGTGAGTCGCATCGCGGGTTTCGAGAGAGCGATAGGGAGTATCTTGGAATAAGGAATTTATTGGATATGGAACCGCATCCTAGGGAGCTATTAATCTTTCACCAGGCGACGCGTATGCGATGGCCTTAGGGCTGCTCTTGGTGGTCGCGATTCCCACCCAGCCGAGCCCCCACCCACCTCATACGTTTACAGTGTCAGAGAACCAGCCCTACCCTAACTTTAGTCTACAAAGGTCCTTTAATGCCAACGTTTCACGCATCGTTTCTGCCCTTTTGTCCTCTCCTACTATGAGACTGCATTAGAAATATTGTGAAACTTGGATCCCAACTGATGTGACTCTTAATTCAATAGTAAATTCACTTTCGTAACATTTGACATCCTCTTTTTGTATGTCCATTTCCAATTTAGACCGAATCATTCGTTGGAACGAAATTTCTATTCGGTTGCAGCAGTAGTTTCAGGGTAACTAGGGACGATTAAATTTCCGTGACCGTCGGTTTATTTCATGGAAGCTTAGACTTAGAGGTACGAGAAGCTTGTACACTTTAAACGAAAACTTGAAACAGCAGCTCACGAGCACGTAGCTCAAGAAGTGTGCAGGAACGAGTAGATACGACAGAGAGCTGTTAGTTGTTATCAGCAAAGCTTTTACGGGCCTCTTGGGAATGCTCAAGTTGCGAAGTGAAAGATGGATATAAACTTGACTATGTGTTCATGGTGGGTGTGATATTAGCCTGGAATAAAATGGAATGACACGTGAAACTGGATCCTTGATTTTATAGATCGTCCGGCAAGTCCTCGGCCATTCGTGCAGCCTGGTAAACTCTGCTGCGAACAAAGAAATCACGTGGAACTACCGACACGGGAAACTGCATTCAAAACTATTAGAGTTTTATCTATCACTTAGAAACTCCGTGCGACGATCATAACTTGAGCAGGGAACCCATGAGGAAGAACTTTCGGAATCAATACGTAAACCTTATATCTGATGTATGAAGGAATTTATGGAAGTTGTATGTGTATACTTGAAAACTTGACAAAACGTTCTTCCCCGAACTTTTGAAAATATTGGCGAGGCTCTCGAAGCTCTTC
This sequence comes from Neodiprion virginianus, assembly GCF_021901495.1. Taxonomy (NCBI): domain Eukaryota; kingdom Metazoa; phylum Arthropoda; class Insecta; order Hymenoptera; family Diprionidae; genus Neodiprion; species Neodiprion virginianus. The sequence continues at coordinate 10,652,433 of NC_060877.1, read as the reverse complement.
GTCAAGGGGACTCTGATTTCTTCGGGCTGCAGAGCAGAAAGCGGATGATTTTCTTCCATGTGACCAATACAACGGTAAGTATAGAATGTATGTTTGTAGAAATTCGCTCGCTGTTTATTTTGTTGAATTTCCCGACTCTCGAAATACTGGGTTTAAACCGATGTGATAATGATGATGAAAACGATGACAATAATAGCGGCACAAAGTTGGCAAAGCAAATTCACGAGTCGATCATACGTGTTATTAATAATCCTTGGCGCACACATGACTCAAAGCTTCGCCTATCTTCTGCACCTTTGAAAATATATTTTCGTCTATTTACGCAATATGTTCGTAAACATCCCTCCGGACTCCCTTTAAGAGTTTTCGAAGATCGAAATAGCGGCCCCCCGAGCCACGTTGATGGGTCATATTAATTTTTAGACATTAAAATTCCCAGATGATCATCGAACTCTTCAACACTTGTAACACAACGTGATATATCTGCAACTCCTGCAGTGGAATCGGCAGGCGGTTCACGAACAGACACGACCATTCAGTCAATCTCCGCTCGACTCACGCGCGTTACTTAAAGCCTTGGCAATTCTCGACACTCTGGCTTACTATTCGTGTAGTAGTAGGGAGAAACAAGAAGTCGTTTGTAAGACGCCGATCAGAGACGCGTAAAGCTGCTGATGTCGAATCCGTGCTCTGAAGAGTAAACGGCTCTTTCCCTATCACCGAACCGTGTGTGGAGTGTGTTAAACTATAGCAAATATGGAACTGCCACCAACGAAACTTCAGGAATCAGCTATTCCGACATCCAAGAAATTGACCACTTATTCACTAAAAATCAAACAATCCCATCTCTACCAAAGCATACATAGATGGGACATTTGCTCGAAACGAAGCGTTACCAAAAATGGTCGTGTGCGTTGGACGAATGACGGTTTACAAAGTTGGAGACGAAAATAGATCCGGAATAATCGAGGGGCCGGAAGTTCGTCCATGCGGAACTTACCTAGCCTATTTTGCGGAGTTTTTCACTTGGGCTGTTTTTTTTATAGATTTTAGCCGTCAGTTTGACGGGGTGACGTGCGAACGTCGCGGCCGCGGTTTCTGGCTGTGGGCGTCGCGGCGCCTCGTTTCTTGCCAGATGGCCTCCAGTTTTGAGCGTCGCTCTACAAACGCCGTACAGAAATAACGTCATCAAAAAACCCCGTGCAAACGAACTCCTGCTTCCTAACGTCGTCTGCGTGCGGCAACAATGGCGTCCGCCAAACTACCAAAATAACTCAAGTGCAACATCGCGCCTGCATACAATATCCAATCTTATATTACACGCACACACCTTATTACACCGTGACTTCATCCTGTACCCACACTCGCGCATTCGTGTGTAGACTTTCGAAAAATTTCGAAGCTACACTGCTTGTGTGACTTTGGTAACAGGAGAGGACTTAAAAAAAAAAGGGAATGATACCGAAGTTAACGGCGATGCGTACATCTGCTGATCTCGATACTCCCGCATTTAAATGACTCAACGCTTCATGGCGTGGCACTAAGACCCCCGATTAGTATAATTGTTAATTCGTAATCTTTGGAGAAGCGAAAGAAGTGATTCGGATCATTGCCGCATGAATGAAAGTGACGGTTTACAATGACTTTAATGGATCTTCGTAAGATGAGTTTCGCTATTTCGTTACGTGATTATTTTGACGTAAGGCGAGGTCATTCGAGCGTAGATAGAAACCAGTAACTTCCATTATCTTATTTTCAACGAACAAGCTGTATAGGTACTTTGACATTTTTCTGACTGATAAGATCTGACTGCTAGTATTTTATTTTTTATCTTGTATTTGACAGTAGTTTTCAAGACTCGTACAAAGATATTTGTTTGAAGACCAAACAACGTACTAACCGAGACCTCCAAGAAAGTTTGCGGTTGGTATTTACCTCACTTTAAAGATTTTGTTTCACGAGGTACCACGAATAGCAGTTCTCAGAAAAAGTGAGGAAGAAACTCAACTACCTAGCATTTCAAAACGAGGACGAGAAAATGAATCTTATGAAAATCGATTCTTGGTCGACATAAAATCCTTTAGGTCCATGGAAAGTTTTCCAAGAGTGGAACTAACAAATTCGCTCTAGTCTAATAGGGAGTCTCAGGATCCGAACTAACAGGTTTGGATGCTCCGAACGGAGTGAAACGCGGTTCATTTTTCCCGAACACCCTGTATGCACACACGGTGAGAAGGAGTATGTGGCAGGACGGGGGCGTCGTTGTAATTCTGTGCGGTGAACAAGCGTCGTGACTCGTGACTCGCTATTCCGAACACGTATAGTGGTCGTCAACGATAGGGGGTTAAGGAGTCTCTGTCTTGGTCTTCGCAAGTTTCATGGTCCCGTATTTTTTCATTAGAAAACTTGTGGCTCATCCATGTATAGTATATGCCAATTCGAAAGCAATCAAGATGTACAATATCCGACTGTTTATGGACGCCAATGGAGGCCAAAAAGGAGCTGAAGATTTTTTCACTGGTTGCAATCAATGCGATTCTCTTCGCCTTCGAGATCTATTCAACGGACCGTCAAAACAGCGTGCACAGTGTGCCATTAAAGAAAGTGTAACGGTCGATGCGATTTTCAAGACGTCAGTAATGACACAATGATCAGGAAATAACACCGATGCTTGTTTCAGCGCAGGAATTGTAACGAGATCGTAATCAACTGCGGGTAGATGAATCATTCAGAGCTCGGATCTTCGCTGCGCCGTTAGCGATTCGTCAGGTACTAAAAAAGGGAGTATCCAATTTTTATGGTGATTGTCTCGCGACTTTTTTGATCTCATCGCAACAGAGTTACCATTGACGTAATTGTATTTGATCCTGATTTGCGATGGTTGTCCGATAATAACAATCGGTGGAAATGAACCGATTAACGGTCCTCAGGAAACGAAGACGAGGACAGTGACTTTCTTTCAAGTTTACTTTGTACAAACGAACGCGATTCCAGAGTTCGAATATAAAGGAACACTCGCTTACATTTGGACGGTGCTTTTTAAAGAAGGCTTAATTTTAAGCTTCTTTATCTTGAATCCAACTCCCACCTCGGTCTACTTTATTTATTTCACTGCCTGGATGCGAAGCGATATCAATTCTCGAGTTTATCAGTTCGTTTCTTGAACCAGTGAACCATGCACGCCGGCAGATATCAGGGAAAGAAAAACGGTCGTAGAAAAATAAGGAAATTGAATAAACTTCACGGTTGGCGGTCAATGAAAGTGCATCATAATTACGTTAACCGTGAATAATTGTCAATGCCGTAAACGTAAATCACATCTAACCGTTGGGGAAGAAGCGTCTTTCTCGGTTCTGGTATAGAGGAATAAAACAAGCGTATAATACCAAGACGATGAGATACGAGCCGAGCTGTGACGTGGTGGTAGAACCAGGATGAAGGGAGGGATAGATCTCCACGACTGGGCGCCCGGCTTGACCTGAAAAACAATTTTTCAAGGCGAGGCGTCTGGAATGCGTTATCTTTACTCTGTCTTTGACATGATCCCTGACCTTTCATTTAAGCCCTGCAACCTCTCCACGCTGCGCTAAGAGCCAGAGATCCGGGCTTTGTTTACCCGCGCGCAAAACTTGTTCCGTTCCTAACGTCGCTGGGGCCTTGATTTTGAAAAATTATTGTAATCGGACTCTTGCAAAGGCAATGCGTGTGTCTGACACGGTCTGAATAAGCGGTCCGACGAGCTCAAAGACTATGGCAAAGTATTTCCATTCGTTTGTTTCGTTGTACGACCGGCACAAATTTCAGATAAAATCGATCGATGGGTGACAATAATTGGACTCCGACTTCCAACGGTTGATAATACGCGGCATCTGGTGTCTCGCTACACGCATGTTACTCGGGTACAAACGTACTTATACATGCCTCCTCTATATGTCGGTTTTACACAGTCCTATGGCGCGTTTAGTCAAGCCTCGAATGAACGTGCCACGTGAATAAATCGCTGGAAGATGGTATTTTTAGGTGCGGCTGGTATACAACTATAGTATAATACGTGTGTGGCGAACCCGATTCATTGATGCTGCAGTGAATACACATGTATTATTACCACGCACGTGTACCGTTGTGCTTCGCGTACAACAACCGGGTCGTTAAATTGAAATGAAAAATTATTCGTTCCTCGATCGAATTCTGTTTTTTCGTTCCATTTTTGATGCTTCGATCGATATTCGTTTTCGATGCTGGGCAACTCGTGATAGCCATTTCGGTACGATTCTTAATATCAGTATTCGCAATCGAGATCCGATCAACGATGAGTTTAGTTTAATAAAATTGAATAAAATTTTTCACTGCAAGAAGAGTTTTGAAATTGTGTGAAAATTGTTTTGTCCGAAGAAAAACTGAACACGTGAGGGCATTCTAAAATCGATATGTAGTTCGTATAAGAACTTTACTAATCGTCAGAAATTAATGCTTTCTTGGTACTAATCAAATCGTAATTAGTGTTCCAAGTTGTCGAGTTTAATCAGTTCAAAGTGGTCTGATAAAAAATGACTGGTGGTACCGCCGGCAGGATAAATTAATGCGGTGAAATAAACACCGTCCTGTCATCGACCTTTACAACTTTTACCAGAAAAATAGCGTCCGAGGATGCGGAGTCTGGCTCTTCGGACAACCGTAAACTTACCCACTTCGAAGGTTTCGTTATTTTTATGAGCCATGTGCGCGGGTCTGACCTCCCCTCAGATACCCCATAAATGCCTACATTTTTATGGGGCAAGTGATCGCGTTACCCTTCGTAGCTGTATTACGGATGTAACGAGGATCGAGCCGAATCCGACAACAAATGCAAACGCCAATCTCTCTATTTCGTATTGTTTCCAAAGTGGTTTTACCCCCTCGATTTTTTCGTATTTCATACACACGTGTTACGTGCAAAGTCGAGTCGAGTAAAGAGCATAAAAATAATAAACCGTTCTATCCGCTCGTGTCTTTGCTACGAACAGGATTCTACGTCTAGCTTTCACCGCGTGGAATTTTTAATGAGAGAAAACTTCCGATTTCGGACGAATCTGTTCACACGACTTTACCCATGCTCTATATACCTACACTAGGAGCGAAAAATGTGTAAATAATTTGCTATCGAAATTGAATTTAAAGAAAAAGAATTTGGCCTGATTGAAAAAAACAATAACTAAATAAAACAACACAAAAAAAAGAGACTCGGGCTATGGAACTGATGAAACTGCATTGAATGTTTTTCCGACTTGCAGATGAGAACCACGTAGCGGGAAGGGATGGCGTCGGCTATGGGGCTGCAGCAGCAAAATGTCCCTCACAATCAACAGGACTCGGCGGTTTACAATGGTTACAGAACGGCGAATAAGAGCCAGCATAGCCTCGGCAAACAACCTGGCTCGGAGAGACAACAACTTCAAGGTGGTCAACAAACCGCCCCGGGAGATCACAACGCCAGTTTCACAAGCACGAAGGGCCTCCTCAACGGACCCGGGCAGAACAATTGCTTTCTCAACAGCGCCGTTCAGGTGAGATTTTAATTGTTGATTAAAAATTAGACGAATTATAAACTAGCCGCCTAATCGTAAATTATGTGTCAGAGTTCTGCTTCAAAGGAGATTGATAAAAAAGACTGAGATTCGAATTGGAAACAGAGATCTTTTCTACAGTTTCGATTCAACTTTTCGTCGAGATAAGATGACTAACATCTGTACCAGCTTTGAATTGTTTATAATTGATCGTTTTGTGTCACTAAATTGTGTCTGAGATACCGGGAATCTAAAAATCTAAAAAAGCCGAATAACGAGGAGGTGATACTCGTCTCCGAATGGAGACACAAAAATCGATCTATGCGATATTTGAAGTAAAAATTGCCGATAATAGACGCGGCAATAGACGCGAAGATCTTATCCGCACATCTCGCTGAAATACCTCAAGTCTATTCAAATATCGTATTATATAACTAAATGCTTTTCGAGGCTTTGATGATCGTTTACGGCAATGCCTCACCGCATGAATATTCATACGGTAGAGTGACGAGGCATGTCAAGGACCTCCTTCTCCTTCTTCGCCTTCTCCTCGACATTCGCTGGCTCCTCGCGAGCGATCGAGAGGCTGCCATCTCGTATTTCTAGCCTTGATTTACCAGCGCGAATGTATGCAGAGAGGTGAACGTGTCTGCAGCAATATCCCCACAATACGTTTATTCGGGGATCGATAAGATCATCGCAGTAGCAACGTTCTCTCTCGAATCGTGTGTCGAAGTATCTCTACACGAAAATATTAAACAGTATAGTTTTACCGACTAATTAATTTCCTGACTGGCGGCTGAAATTTTGGATTAATAGTTTGTGCCGTGTTTGATTAGTACAAGCTATAGCTAAAATTTCGGATGCCAAATGGTAATAATTACATATCCATTAAACTAAGGTCAACATCTGTTCATCTATTTTTTCGTTATAATTAGATTCAATTTTATGACTAAAAATTGAGATCCCTGAGAGTTATAGATTTTTTAAAATAATTTCCCGACGATGCAATTTAAAGTTTGAGGCTGCTTCTACACGTTTCGTCGTCAGAGCTGGATTAAAAATGTTAAAAGAATCATTTTATCTTGTTTTGTTTGCTTTCGAAACAACTTTCGTACACTTTGGATACGGTATGAAAATTGTTTAGTTCGTCCCAGCCACTTGGCAAACCTGCGAAACTTTAGCTTCGTCTTACTAAGCTCGAAACTCAATCTGAAACTCAGTATATCTCTTACCTCCAAGGCGATTCTACTCGCGCAGCATCTCAACTAATTTTCCGTGACTTGAAATTGATTTTGCGCCAGATGAGATTGATTAATTCAGCTTTCGATACGCAATTTTCAAAAGAAACTATCGGAGTGAAGGGAAAAACTTTCTTTCGCACGGTTGTAAAAGTTGCAGGTTTTTTTTTTTTTTTCTGCTCTATAAGTGAAAATGTTGAGGGTGTCCTTCAGCTCGCAATCAGAATTAATAACACATCACTTCTAATTCAACATTCATGCGCCCCAATTCCGAGCCAGCGAACTCTGCGATTCACGGATGAAATCGAGTGGAAATAATAAATTCTTTTTCGTCTACTTCTAAAAATAAAAAAAAATAAAAAAATAAAAAATAATGAAAGCGTTTCGAAGCTGAGGAATACATTTTTTGTCAAACTGATGAGGCATTTAACGTTTTACAAATATGTTAAAAGAAAAAAATAAGAGGAGAAAAATGCGAAAAAATCTGCAAGATAACGATGTTTGTGACGCGTATGAGATAACGCCTGGCAAAACGATTTGCAAAATGTATTCATCAAGGATGTTCGTATACTGGGAGGTTGAATAAAATCCATCAAGGGTACAATAGAGGCGACGAATACTGTTCAGTGAATAATGGCGAGGATCGACGAACGTGTAAGACGTGCATTCCTTGAAGTAGCAGCCACTTTTCACTCGGTGTTACGTGATACGTGATACAAGCTTGGGGTGCGGTAGCTTCACCTCGCGGTTTCGTCACACGGAATACGAATAAAGAATAAACGGTTATATTCTCCACGCAGGGCAGGACGCGGGCGATCCGCTCGTGGATGGACGAGACCGCATTAAATTGTTTTAGTTGTATTTTAAATTATACCTCTGCACGTGATACTTTTAACTTTGCCTGGAAACCCCGATCTCTGATCAAGAAACATACCGAACTACCTGGAATCATGGCGAGATGATTCTCGTGGTAAAAATGAAAAGGAAAAAAACGAAACCTTGGACTTTTTCATTTTTGTCACGTATGTGCTGGTAAAATCGATATCTTTACAACGCAATGGTTTAAATATCGCTGGAGTGCGAAGAAAATGTCGTGTAAGTAACTATAATGTAATTAATAATTGCAGTGGGTGATACGATATTTTTTGATTATTAAGATATTAAATTAGTTTCTCGAGTCTTTTATATATTTTCATTCAATTAAAACCTTATCATCAATTTATTCTTACATCTACATTGAATTATCGCAATAGTTACGAGAGGATGTTTGTATGTTCTGGCATCTATTTATAACTATTTCGAAGAGGTTTAAGTTTGTAACGTTAAGACAACGAAACATTGGAATAAATTGCTATTTTGTACATTTGAAAATGGGTTTAACGGTTTAATGTATTTCGTTCAATTCTAAAGTCGCGAACCAGCGGTTCTTCCGACGAAATTCATCGTTGTATCAATTTTGCATAGTCCGAAGTGAAGCTTCGGTAAGCTCCCGAAAGTTTATGAATATTTGAAATGAAAATAAACGCTTTCGAAATATTTCTTGTGGCAGACCAGTAAACCAACAACATATATCTGTACTATTTAGCTGCCTGTAAATGTTATCAACTACAAGTCGCGTTGAAAATTTTGGAAAACGATGCAGCTCGAGATCGTATTTTTTTTTTTTTACCATTGATTGAAAACAGATAAGAAGTTCACCTTGAAGAAGAAAAAATCGTTGAAACGAGTAGAAGGTACAGATTGCGGCACTGATTCAATTTCTACATTGCCGAAAGCCAATGTTACACCCTCGGGGCAATCGCGCACCCTTCGAAACGACGCGGTAGACGTCGCGACGTCGCCCCGCTCCGCTTTATACACCATGAAATTTCACCCTTGAATGCTTTGCTCGGCTTTAACTACACCTACGGCGGCTTGTTTGTCTGCGCGTCCATACCCGTCAAAGATTCCGCAGACCCGCAGGGGTTAAAGTGGAAATTTCATTGGAATTAAAATGATTTCCTATCGTTTAGACGGAGGAAATGAATCAATATTCAAGGACGCGTCGTTCCAGGAAATTTATCGACTCTTTTTAGCTTCGTTTTTATATTATATGCGTGTGCGCGGCGGATGTGCCGTCGACGTTCTGCAGACGTAGACTCCCGTCGGATTTATCCCAATGAGTAATGCCGACCTTCGTCACTTTGGTGTTTATTTAAAATGGTTTACGATTTTAGCTACTAATATTTTTTAAGGAAAATCGATAAGATGACGGCTGCTTTTTTTTTTTTTTTTTTTTTAAGTAGTAATGTAAAATATACTCAAGACTGTACGAAGAAAAGAACGTCTTATTAAAATGAAAGAATCAATTTGAGTTAATACTGTAAAAGTTATTACTACCCTATAAGCAATAAATCAAATTAAATTTGTTTCGGTCTTTTACATGAAACAATTTCACAAAATTCGAGGGTGTTGAGATGGAATGCTGTTATGTTGTTGAACCGCGTGGAAATTCATTGAGATTGCTGCAAAAATTAGTTTTCAAAATGTCTCGGAGATTACGAAACTTTTGGGAAAGCTGATACAATCAATTAATTTCTTAGAATAGATTCACTGTGCGCCGGACCAATGAAAGTAATGCTTATAAGGAACTAAGGGAATTAGGTCTATTTTCACAAATCGGGCGAACCGAGATTCGGTCACGTATAATTCGACCACTTTCTGAAATACACTATTTTCGGAGTGGTGAAAAAAGTTCGGCGATAATAATAATACATGATGTCAAAAGATGAAGATTGTTTATCGCTATTTATTGTAACGATATTTTGTGTGCTAAATATATTTGGACTCGAGTTAAATTTCCGACATTTTTTAGAGAAATCACGTATTTTGTGACAAAATTCTGACCAAAGAATGATACAAAAATTTGCCGTCTCATTTCTTTTTGAAGTATCAGCGATCGTTTAACAAATTGGTTGTAACAAATCTGCGGTTTTCTCTCCATTTTTTAACATCCGTTCGCGTGCTTCTTCCGAACAAAGTTGTCCCGCTAAACGTTGATCCGGTTTCCGAAGCAACCAAACGAAAAGAAACAGTTCCAATTTTGACATTCGAAGTAAGTTGCGCCCCCGTTGAGAAAAAAATTGCAATACTTGTACGTGCGCCGTTACACCGAATAAACTCATGTTCCGATTGAAAAGAGGTCAAACAGTCTGAACGAGGTAGGACAAAAGTACAAAAAGATCAAAAATAGAAGGGTCGCAATATCGAATTTTTAATGATGGAAAAATTTCACTCACAGAATTTGCAACTGTAGAAAATCGAAGTATGGAGGGTGGAAAAAAAAAACAGAAAGATCAGACTACGCAACGTCAAAATGTCGAATCCTCAAAAATCGTCTTGATAATATAGAATCGTATACAGATTTTAGATTTTGCCGTTCTATGTTTGGACCTTTCTATATTTTGCGTTTCTGTACTTTGAATTTCTATATTTTCAATTTTCCATACTCGGACTTTCCGCATTTTAATAATTCCACGAATTTGATTTTCGCCTCTTTGAAAATAAGATATTTCGGTCCTTCTGGTTTTTTACCCCCACCCGTCTAAGCGGCACAATAAAAATAGGCAGCGATGAGTCACCGGGTTGATTTTTTATCCAGTAGCATCGAGGCAGACGTTAGAAGTCAGGCTATTCCGACGTCCCTGCGACACCTGCCTGATTCTCCTCACACAGTTTTGGAAGTGCGTGTTGCGTTTCTCCCTCCGTCAACGAAGCCACTCTACGCATCCCACTACGCACTACTACTACAACAACCGCTAAACTTCCGGAAGTTATTCTTACTCGGTATACATTATACGGCACCAGCAAGCCTATCGCTAGAATCGATCAAGCCTCTCTCACAATTAGCGTTTCATTCTTGATTTCTGGATCCTCTTTGCAGGGTTATACAGAGCCAGCTGTAGCTTCTTATTCGGAAACAATACTTGCCGAGAGAGGATTTTTTCATATTCGTCATACAAGAATACCTTCTCATTTGAAACAAAGAAACTCGTTCCATTTCTGAAGTCGAATTTCCGAAACGAGCACAAAAATTGCTGTACAGTAATTCTTAATAGCTAATTTTGATCAATCATAACGCTACCATTTTTCACAGAGTTTTGTAAACCTTTATGTTTACAGAACAAGAAAAAAAAAACAAACAGCAGGGATATTTTGTGGTTATGAAAAATTCTTAAAAGTAATTCGCAACAATTATGACCCACTGAAATCCACGATGCATTATGGATATTCATACGACCACATCCCACCTGTCCGGGCGCTGTTTCTCTCTCTCTCTCTCTCACAGTCTTTCCCTCTCACCCTAAAAATCGCCCCTCCGTTTCTCTCTCGGCTCGTATCTCTTGCTCTCCTCACCTGTCCAAATCGAGAGGAAAGGTTAACCCGAGTGGATACAACCATGCAAGGATGCACGCTGCCCACGGCAGGTGGGCAGTTCGGCCAATAGCACAAGAAGCGAAAATAGTTAGACCGGCAGGTTTCATCCGCTGTTAGCACGTGAGGCCCAATGCAGTCTGGGTCTGGTTTAGTCGTACCTAGTTTGGTACCGGAATCACGGGCCAGCGAACGGTGACATCACTCACCTCTTTCGTCGTCCTTTACACTTTGTCACGGTAATTCACTTCGCTTTTCTTGATTCTTGTAACCTTCCTCCTTAAATCCAGCCAGTCCTCAAGAACAACGCATCGTGTGTTGCGTTCCTATTGTTTCCGTGATTCGGTTCCCTTTACAAATAACCTGCAACTGTGCCAAACGAAGGAACACCAATTATACCGCGATAGGTTCGACTAATAGTCATAGTGGTGATGGCTATATGCATACACGGTTGTAGAAATGGAAAGTACAAACGCCTCGAACGAATCTTCCGGCAATAAATTAGCTTTGAAATTTATTTCGAGCCTGAAAAACAAAGGCCAAATAAAATCGGCCGGGATATTAACCTCTGTTTCACAACACAGAGAGTGCGGATGCTTATTGCCAGGTGAATCATAATTGTGGGATATTTTCACGGAACCGGAAGTATACGGGAGAGGGCACGAGAGTGGGAGGAAACGGACGTGATGGGTGAACGATGGTTGAAAGGATGCTTTTGAGCGGAGAGATTTTCCACTCGCAACGTGTAGAAATGACTTTGAAAATCTTTAAACTTGACATTTCGTCTCACTTCGGACGTTTAGTGACAAGTTGAATATCACGACTGCCAGATGTTGATGTTGTTGACGATTCGTGCCAACCCCAAACTGCAGGGACAAGGACGGCCCGAGAGAAAAAAAAGTTAGTAGGCAGCACGCGTCCGAGATCTGACTTCCGGTTGACGAGAGAAAAAACGTATCGAATAAGAGCATCATGGTGAAAACAAAAAAAGATCCTCTCATCCTCGTCGTGGTCGAAGATTGCCTCGAAAAATTCTCGTCTTCGGTCGGCAGCTGGCCGTCAGGAGATGAGGATGATCCGCAGGCACGTGCCTTCAGGCGTTTTCCATTGTTCCTGGCAGTTTTTGGCCGATCCTGCAGGGCTTTCTCATCTACGGGGTAGGGGTCAGATGCTCGTGCCAGGTGGAGGAGAGGCTTGCCTTTCCGCTGAAAATATCTGAATACATCAACGCTAACTTGTAAGTAACGCGGGGCTGTTGTTCGTCCACTCGAGTTCATCTTGACGGCTGATGGCTGGTCAAGTTGCAAATGGTCGAAGAATGATGTAACTATAAAAATAAGACAAATTTTTTCCAAGTCCTTCACACCAGGCGCCATCTGATCGTTCAGGCTTCGCACGCGCTAATTCGGTCGGCCAATTCATCGCTGAGAGTCAAGACTGTAGGATTTTACGTGGAAAAGTTTCGCAAAGTTTGAAGATTTTACCATCCAAAGTTGCTTCCACGTTCGTGTGTTTCCAAATTTTAAACTCTTGTTATACTTTCCCATCACGATTACTTGTCGACATACTTTCAAAACTGCAATTGAATTTTTGTCACTCGAGAGGGTGGCCTTTCGTTTTTCAATTAGGATACAGAATTGTGACGCAAAGCTTTGGGTAGTTCTCGTCTTTGCCGAGAAGAGTCCATGCATCGGTAGCACATAGCGGATCAACGTAAACGATTTGAGTTTGATCATCAATAGATCATCGTCATTTTTCACGCTTGATGCTTTCCTTTCCGACGATCACCTATCACGCTGTAACCTTACGCACACACTCACCCAAGTTCATGTGTACTTTCAACTATCAATGTCGTGACTTTTGACAGAAAGGATAATGATCATCGGTAAACAAAGTTTGAAAAGAAAATATGACCGTGTAATGGCTACTGACCGTATACGCGTTCAAATGATTCGGTCCGCCCTTTTTCACATTCAATTAGCACGGCTCGCAGGTGGTTAAATAAAGATATATTTACGGGTAAAAAAAGAAGTGTGCACCCACAACGAATGTTTGCCGGTACAATTACGACTCGAAGGAAGCGGGTAACAGCACGACCCGCGGTAGCGCCGCCGGTCTCGGATTCGTTGTTTCGCCTCTTTTATGGGAGATCTCGCTTTAATTGCGATAACAAAAAAGGAGGGGAAAAACAAGATAAAAAGCGACCGGGATCGGCTAGCCTACTAATTATGGTTAGTTGGGTTTGTAGGTAGCACGGAGGAGTTCGACGCTGGTGGAATTGGTTTAATTCGTATCCCATGATGCCGTGCCACTCCGTGCACATACCATCTACTCTTGGAACACACACGAGACCTCGGTACCCAGTCGTCGACGTATTAATGGTAATGGTAATCGCCGCTGCCGGAGTAGGTAGTCGGAAAGAGTCGAGACTGGTAAACTCCCACCATTGTATAATTTCCTCAAAGATTTCCCACGTGCGAGGACCAGACGGACACGGACTTGGGTATCGCACACCGTCGTTACACACGAAGACATACGCCTCGTAAGCGCGACTTTACATCAAAGCGTTAAATACGCCCTGACTCGGTTCAACTCTCGTGACTCTCCGTCGGGTGAACCTTGAACCCAACCGCAGGGAACGGAACCACAATCTCCGGTGAGGTCTTGGAAAACCTTACTTCGTCATTGCGAACCTGTCATCCTGGGCTTGGACTCAAGGGAGTCATCTGTTAATGGGACTATTTCCAATTCCGTTGAAACGTGATTAGTCAATTTGATCGGTGGTAATAGTTTCGACGTCGTTTAATGCTGGTTGACAAAGAATCGCTTTACAGGACAGGTGCTGTTATTATATTTATTTACCAAGTACTCTACCTTGTCAATTATCGACGATGAAATTCAAACTAAACGTTCCACGGTGTGAATGAGAACTTTAGCTGCAGTGTTAAATTGAAATCGCAAGCCACTTCGGAAAGCAGTCGCTTTTGAATAGCATGAAATCATTTGAAATCACTTTGATTCCTTGAAATCGCGTGAAACTGCACGTGTATTAACTTGTTGAAATCGCAAACCACTTTGCAAAGCAGTCGCTTTTAAATCGCTTGAAATTACTCAAAATCACTCGAAATCATGTTTAATCGCGTGAAATTGCTTGAAATTACTTGAAGTCACTTGAAATAACACAAAATCGAATGAAATCCCTTGAAATTGCTTGAAATCGCATGTTACTCGATCTATGTAATGAGTGAATACCACCGCGTATAGTCAACTTTTTCACTGTGTTTGTTTTGGTCGTTTGACCAGAGTTCTTCTCTAACTTCAATCGGGATGGGATGAGTGAGTGAGAGGGTGAATAAATAAATAACACAATTTCGCGGGAAAGACAAGACGCTTGCTTCGGCATAAAAACCCTCACGGTGCAGAGGGAAAAGCCGAAGCAAGACCAGTGTTTATTAACTACCAATCAGATCATCATAAAACAGGATAATACAGCCGCTGGTGCGTTCCTTGTCAACCAGATTGAATGATCATTCAATAATCTTAAGCCAACTTATCTAAGTCTCCATGAGAAACCGTGCTCCGCAACTTCCACGCACTCGTGGAAGCAGGGAGTGGGGAGCGTCAAGGTGGCCCAATGCCGTGCAAACAGCGGTCCCGACGTCTCGGGAACCAACGCTGAAGCAGTGACGCTCGCCCAGGGAGACGCGACACCCCCGGCCCAACCGGAGGGTGAAACACGTCTCCCCCGACCGTGTTAAACGATAAATCTTAAAACTACGCGAGACGAAATAATCGACGCGCGTGTCTAAGGAAAACCTAACGCGTCCTACCTATTCGAGCGCTCGAGACTAACTAACTTGCGCTGCGCCCTCACCGGCCAAGCGAACGTACGTAACTGCCGATTCGAGTATCGGCTCACGAATTTCTGACGTGGGCAATAAGTACGTAATTTGAATTACTATAACGTTGAACTACTCGTCATGCGGAATAAGAAAGTAAATCTACTGTTGTGACTCTTTAGTCACCTTATACGTGGTAAATAGATGCAACATACAAATATAACGACACTAAAGTATTGCTATGATAAATTTACAAAACTAATATAATAATAATAAAGTGGCGCGAACAGTGTTCATTTCACCAAATTCGTTGCCACTTTCACTATTAACACGAAGTTACCGTGTGATTTCTGTAAAACCGAGCTGATTCAGCCGCTGTTCCTCGTGGAATTGACGGTATATAGTCAGTAGACGACGAACAAAATGTTATTGTTTGAATCAGCAAAAAAATGCGACAAATTTATTGGTTAAATTTACTAAACGTTCAGTCCCCGTAAATTCATTTTTTACGTTACAGCCAATCTTTTCACAAGTTTTCGATCGAGGTACCATCATTTTGACAGGACATTGCTCAAAGGAGTGCTTATCCTGAAAATTGCGACACTGAGTGTGAGCGATAAAACTAGACGATACACATTTTACACGTCACGGATTTTAGGTGGGATGAGGATTCGGGACGAGAGAGGTCGAGAACCGCGTTAATACATTCGCACACTTATCCAATTTGCGTAATTATTTTTAGTATTCAATTTAAGAGTGCACCGAGTCCGAGGTCAGATTGAATGAGTCTTATTCATCAGGTTTTTTTTTTTCTACCACACGTCTCTGATGTTCGCCATGATTCGAAGAGAAAGATACTGCATTATACCGACTTGCCGGTTAAAATCGCAAAAAACAACGTTTCATGCGTTTGCTACGCTAATTGGCAATTTAAATGATTACTCGACAGGGGCACTAGGTTAATAATAATTATTATTATTTCATCGCCAACTTGTACCGATTCAAACGTCAAGGGGACTGGTCTCGGTAAAATTAAACTTTTGAAGTAACATTTTCTCATGCCGTAGAGGACAATATTTCATACAGATTATATAAATTAATAACATAATAGAAGGTTCAGACTTTTTTGAATTTGTTTGAGTTTCTACTTTTGAAAGTTGACTACAATATCCATTTGGCTAGATAAAGTTATTCAAAACTCGACCATGTTCGTTAGAGTTTGCAGTTTTAAATTTTCATTCACATCAAGGATGGTTTTCAGTAAAGTTCTCATCGATCGGTAAATTTCGTCACTTTTTCGTGTCGCTGATAATTCCGCTGCTTCGGCTATTCAGATGTGTACCTAACCACAGTGAAATACTATCGTAATTAAGAAGTTGAAATAAATTTCAGGAATCTATCGAGTCTTCCCTGACATTCAAATTTGTTCCTTCGTCCAAAAAAATCAGGATCTTTTAGGGGTTTCTCGTGATCTGAATCACTTTCAAGTCGATCTGACGATGAGCAAGACTGAAGTTGGAGCCAGCTGTGTAAGTCGATAGTGAAACTGGGAAAGATGAAAAGATGAAAATATGCAAACGAAGGGCTCGAGTTGGCGGGTTGTACTAGGTTTGTGGCTGGTGTGGGAAAGCGCCGCGATGCGAGACCCTCTTATGCATAATACAAGTTGGCGTCTAGCCTCGTGAATGGTATCAACCTGCATCCACCCCGGTGGTTCCCTTCGCCCTGAAAGAGGCACAACTAGCGCAGGTGGAAAAAGAAATTACAGTAATTTACCAAACGCGAGATTCTCGTCCTGGAAAAAGATCATCTTCCCGGGCCTCGGAGCGACAAAGTATCGCAACAGGCATTATCGGAACCACTTTCAATGTCTCTTTTCTCCGTATCAGACTTCGGCAGAGGTCGAATTGACGTCTTCTAACAATACCTCGTACACCCATCCGCCTTACGCCTCTCTTACTTTTTGTCACGATCGCTTCGGCCGCGATCATTTGCATCCCAATTATTCCCGCGCCAAACAATAATCCGAACTTTTCCCCCTCGCTTCTCACACCATTCGTTATTCCTCGATCCGTCTGCGTGACGTAATTATCGGTATTTCAAGCCGAATATTTTTCCTAGCTGTCTCGCAAATTCGGGACAACATCAAGCTCTGATATTCGAAAACGGAGGCTTGAAAGTTTGGAATTTTTGAGGGATATTGATTATCGATTTTTTAAAAAGGACGTTTCATTTTTCGAGAGAAGAGACGATCGTGAAGTTTTTACAAAACTAATAATTACAACGATTTGCATACCGGATGATTTTCAACGATTCTGCGAATAGAAAAGCAAAGAGAAGTCGAAAGGAGATATGAAATTATTAAACGCGCATCGATATTTCGCAGACGTTCTTCCCTCGACTCGCGTGATGCGTTTGCACCATCCAGCTGCAACAGGAGATGAGTTCGAACCCCTTTGAAATCTAACTCTGAACGCACCGATGATTCCCTGCGAAGCTGAGTTCGTCTTTCTCAATACTGCCCCATCATTCGGTTGTATCGGACCATAACCGTCCCTTTTTCTTTCTCTCGGCAAATCCCACTGATCTCACGTTATGCAGGCGAGTTGGGTTATGTGGGTATCGCGATTTCCAAGACCAGTCTGCGACCAGTCGGTTGAAACCGATCCGAACGAAGATGAGCGAGCCTAATATCTTAGTCTACAAGAATTTACGGTCTCGTTTATTGGATCGAGTATATTACAGACGAGCCGCGCGAATCGTTAACAAGTTGTATAAATTATAAAAATTAATATGAGATGATGAAAAAAATGTTGTTTCGTCTGCAGAAACAATTTTTACGCAAAGTTGGTACAAAACGTTGTAATTTTCTTGCGATTCAATAACGAAGATGGGTAGTTACTGTAAATTATAGTGGGTATCATTAAATTATTCCTCAACGATTATACAAGTACACTAAAATTCGTCAGGTTTTTGTGTATTATTTAATTAAAACCTTACGTTCGGTTATTTAACTGTCGTCGTTAGGCGTTTGTTGTTAATTCGCGTGTCTTGCAGGATTATGGTCAGCGGCAGTTAACGAGGAAATAAAAGACACCGAATCTTTGGTCCATGCTCGTGTATACGCAGTAGTATCAGGAAATTGTGAGGATGGAGAAAGTATTAGCGAAAAGTAATAAGGAAATAATCAAATAGCGAGTTTTTCGATGCATAAAGCATTTATTTTTCTTTTATGATAAGCCGTATGTGTGGAATTACTTTGAGAATTGCAGAGGTGAATTATTATGTAATTTATTTATAGATACAGATATTTAACAGACTGAAGTTTGTATCGTTATTGTAAGAAGTCGTTATTTTGCAACTTTAGGATTACTTTGAAATTAGTAAACTGTTAATACGGTATCAACAAATTCAGATTTTGTAAATTCAACTTTTTTTTAGGTAATCTAAAGCTGCTAAACAGTGATTTCTGTTTCACCGTTTCGATTTATAATCAAGAACGTTACTAACTAATAAATATTATGCATTGCTGATTAATACATAAAAATGTTGAGGTAAATATTTCACCAGGAAAAAAAGGGCCGCGTTAATTATTGTTGAAGGTGATCGGGTTTCCACTCGGAGCGCGAAAACTGCGAGAATGAAAGTTTTTATCGATTAATTCGAGAAGGAAACGCACGGGCAAAAATTCGACACGTTCAACAAACGCCTTGCCTTTAAAAATAGCCGGAGCAAACGAAAGGGAAAGTAATTAACGGCTGAATAATCTACAATCATTTATTTTAAAATAACAAAATGTCTTTGACGCTCGCTTATAAAACTTGGAATAAACAAGATTTGAAAAATAATTCCTGGCGTATTGCCACCAAAGGGTAAAAATGTCAACAACTCGATGTAAAATTTAATCAACGTACGAGGCGTTCGAGACGAGATAGTAAAATAGAGAAAAAGTTTTCGTAGTAGGTAAGCCGCGTTCCGAGCTATCAGCCTTTCACCGAATAAAACTTTGTACTAGCTCTCGGAGCTGACGTTTTCTGTGCTACCGACGGTCAGTCAAAGACAACTTTTTCTAATTTATCGCGCAAAGTGTTAGCTCACGTCGAGCATCACTGAACAAAGATTAGCTCGTTGAACAGCGCTCGGCACAATTATCTGCAATTTTGCGATTCACGGAGCGAGTCTTCACAGCTTTCAAGTTATTACTCGCGAACTCGAAATACTTTAAAAGAAGAAAAAACTTTTCAAGATGGTATTTCAAATTTTTTTTCAAACGACTCAGTCATCCGCTATCTGAAAGTAAATTTCTTTTTCCTACCAATAACAGCGATTTTTATTAACATTAATGTGTTCTTATTTTTATTAAATTGAATACGATGTTCGATCGTATTAATTTTTAGCCTTGCACGGTTCAATTCATTCGCAATCAATATAAAATTCTCTGAAATCAGATCAAAATTTGATGTTTGTTTTTTGTTTTTTCTTCTTTCTTTCTTTCTTTCTTCGTATCGACTTTTAATTAGCTGAGAAATTAGGAACCAAGCAAGTCTTGAGCAACGTCGACCTCTTGGCTTTATCTTGCCCGCTTACATGCGGACACGCTCAGTGAACGACGTGGGAGCTGGATGGCGCCTCCCAGGGTGTTCCATCCATCCCGCAGGAGTCAGCAGAAGCTGATACGCCATTCACACCTTCACGTTTACTATCATCGACGATACGATCTAGCCGTAAACGCGTGTATATTACGCACACATAGCAATCAAGTGTATATTTTTACATACATGCATGCACTACGCATGCAGGGCATGAATGTGCATTCGAATGTGTAAGTTTCACGTCCATCCGAGTCTAGCTAATACGAAGTAATTACACACTTGGATCTCGTTACGTGCCGGGCTTGAGAATATTTTTGACAGAGGAGTTGAAGCGGAACCAAACGGGGTCTCTTTTAATGTGCAATTATTTCTACTAGTTTATACTTTTAGTTTCAAAAAAAAAAATCAATTTACTCTTTTGAAGATGAGACAACATTTATTGTTTGATTGGCTACTCAGGAGACCATTAATTTTTCTCTCGAGTATCTTATTTTGTGTTTAAAAAAAAAAAAAAACAAAAAAAAAACAGAGACAAATTAATATGAGAATTCAATCCGAGTATTCAGTTTTATTCTGTTATCCAATATTAGGACAGGCATTGTTATAATCCGTAATTATTCGTGAGAAGAATTGTTGTTGAACAGACACTCTCTCTTTGAATACTGAAAAAAAGTTTCACAGTCTCCGGTCTTGATTAATGACCCATTAAAAAGTAACTCCTGCATATTATTGTTCGAGCCGTGAATAATACAAACATTTGAAAAAATCTCAATACTTTTATGTAGCACAAAAAACAAACAAAAAAAAAAACAAAAAACCGACCGAGTCGAAATGGGTCAACTGCTTTGTTCCCACGCGTGTTTCGTAACTGATTCAATCAATGATTCAAGACTCGATTCGTCATCCAGCCGGATGACTCTACGTAATTGCAAAAACACAGATCACCCTCGCGATCGGGGCAACATTGAAACTCGGCTGAAATGAAAATTAAATCCTGTAACGAGTTGAAAACTCCACAAAAATTTGCACGAAAAATTGGGATCGTCACCGAGTTTGACGGAGGAAATGAAAGCGATGGGATCCTCATCCCCGCCGCTTGCGTCTCGAGTTAGTCTGATGATATTCTAGGGTGAACCACGACGCGGAGGTCTACTCGCCAAATCGTTCTCACGTGGTGTACCTACCGTGACCATCGGGTAGGTACCTAGCACAGGTGCGCTAGTACACGGTAGTAGTAAACTGGGGGGGGGGGGGGGGTTATAACCGGAAGTCTACGCCGGAACCGCGTCTTTCCAATGCCAATGGCCAAGGGTCTGGATCTACGTAATTGTTTCGAGCCAGGAAACGGTAGAGCGGTCTGCGATAAAGAGACCTCAAGATTTTGGAAAGATTGATGATATTTTATTTGTTTGTTAGTGAGGGAATTTAACGTGTATGGAGAATTAATGTCGGGTAATGAAATGTGTTGCAATATTGACATGGATTCAAAATTTCACTCTTCGTTTTAGAGTTACAGTTGTTTGTAACTTTCTTTAAAATTTATTAAGAGTTGTATCGATCGTCGTAGATTATATACGTTGCAGATGTATACCTGCTCGTATAACTTCGAAAAGCGTGCATCGTGACAATGTCAATTATTCATACATAAAATTCAAACTTACACTCATTAAGAAGACAATTTACTTACTAACAAGCTTCGAACTCGGAAGCTCTTCGAGTTCAAACCATTTAGTTGATAGATCTTCTGCGTGGGGGTAAACAGGCGGGACGCTTGAATGTCCGTGAGAATCCACATCCTGCACCCTCGATGCACAAAAGAGAATAAGGACTCGTGCGCGATGGTGCGTAGAAAAAGTCTATGGTGCGTGTAAACGTTCCGACCAACCCGCACAATAATCAAAATCTAATCGTAGCTGATATCTGATATTTTTGTTGGCTGCATTTCAACGTAATCGTCGGTGTCGAAAGTACGGGCAGGGGTGTAAAAATAATCGTCAAGCTTCACCGGGCGAGAAATCATCGAACTATCTTTCAGTTTCATAGTTTATCCGAATTATCTGAAAAACCGTGAGTTAAAAATCAGAAATTTGAAATCAGCGTAACAGCTTCTGATTTTTCAGACACGTATATGTTGCTGAAATTAACAAACGGGGATTTTCGCAATATTCCTTTTATAAAACGATACTATATATATGCGCGTGTGAATTTACACATCCACGATGAAATGGGATTAATTAGCGAGAGGATGTTACGATGATGAAAATTGGTGAGCTCACACAAGCGAATTGAAATTCACGTATGCTTTATACCGCAAGAAATTGACTTGTCAGTTAAAACATATTCCGAATAATGGATAACATGAATTACGATAAATATACCAAATTACCCTAACCGCGTGCCGAAACGCTCATTGATTATTAGGCACGAGCTATGTGGTAGCAGCCATTGCACGCGAATAGATATCGGAGTCGTAAAATATGTATCCATGAATAAATATTCAATTAAGAGTTACGCAATATCTTGAAAATAGCGTTATAAGTTAACGAGCGGAATATAATATGCCTGTATTCTTGAATATTGATACGAACATCCGTTGGACCCGTAAGAAAGGTCAACAACGCGTAGTTGTAAATCAGCGATCGGGTTCTGGGTATAATTATTATTAATTTCTCGTAAACTTCGTCGGCCATTTTCGATCTGAAATGAAATTTGAATACAAGTACGAAAAGTTTCGTAACGATTTTCAGACCAAACGAAGTCAATTCGATTCACGGTTTTTCTCTTTCAGTGAATTGGAATCAAAAAATCACTTCTCGCTTCGTCGAGATAAAATTTTCTAATGAGGAGAAAAGCATACAAACGCGAAATAGTGTGGCGCAAAAAAATTCACGCGCCATTTAGACTTGAACAATACATCCATCAAGAATAACGCGTGACGAATCATTCGCCGAAAATGTTTAGAAAAAATTCATCAAGCGATATTCAACGCCGCTTGTAAAAATGACGAAGCAAGGTAGTAGCGGTGAATAATAACTCCGTTCGAAAAGCTAGTAAGAAATGATAATAATAAACGAAATATAATTTGCTACCGACAATGAAAAAGATCTCTGCTGCTTCACGTTTGGTGCCCGAGGGCTTTAAACGCTCCAGATCGACTAAGTTCGCGCGAAAATCGACCGTACGATCAATTTGCGGGGTAAATTAAGCAGAGAACCAAAGTGGACCGGTCCGTACTTCGATCGTACGAGAGTACGAGAACCAATTCAAAGCTTCGTGTGTACAAACCGATTGTCGGTTTGTCCTGCGCCCCCCTCTTCTGTTCCTCAGCAAGGACCAGGAACTCAAGGCCCGAGCCAAGATGGTGGCGGGTCAAGATCCTCCGCCGATTGGTCTTTCAAATCCAACCGTTTCCTTCGCCGAACTCTCCTGCCAACCACTCGACCAATAGGAAACCAAGCTGTCGACGCCGACGCCGGAAAAGATCCCGCGCGTTTTGTGTGTAGTACCTCGATTTTCACCAACGGGATTTGGTAAACCGAGTAAGGAGGTTAAGGTTTGCCAAAAATTGATACTTATCGATGTTATTCGAGATTGTCGTACGTTGGAGTCAATGCCAGATTATTTTATCTGTAAGTCATGAAGATCTCTTCAGAAGTATGAAAATAATTGATCCAGGAATTGTAAACAAAAGATGTCCAATTTTCAATCACTTCGAAATTGCGAAAAATATAGTAGATTTGTTCGATTTCCACAAATTTACTGTAAGACTTTGTTTTATCTCGTTGGTATCGTTAGATGCTTAATTTTACAATATTGCACCAATTTCGATCGTGATCAACAAATGTCGACATTGAATTTCCTACCGAATAAAAAATGTGTTCCAATGGCTTTGTGGAAAATAGTCTTTTGAATAAAATAATACATCGTAGAGTAAAATTAGACAAATTTACTAGATTTGTAATTATATTCAGAAGATTCGAAATAAAGCATCGATATCCAAGCTCTTGTTTATAACTGCGGTACTTTGCATACATTTTAGCATTATCGAAGAGACTTTCTTAGTTTACGGATTCGATAACACGATAAGTATTCAATGTCCGATTATTTCGTAATAA
Source organism: Neodiprion virginianus (assembly GCF_021901495.1). Classification (NCBI taxonomy): domain Eukaryota; kingdom Metazoa; phylum Arthropoda; class Insecta; order Hymenoptera; family Diprionidae; genus Neodiprion; species Neodiprion virginianus. The sequence goes on along the minus strand of NC_060877.1, from coordinate 10,628,690 downwards.
ACTTAACAAGGAGTATAAATTTTTGGTCAATCCCACCGAGTTCTTTGTCTCTTTGCAAAACCAGCAGCTTTTGCTTACCGATCTCCGATCTGACGAATGTTTTTCTCATTACTTACTTGTGTCGCTTTTGGCTTTTTGCTTGTTTCGTTTTTGGAAGGGGAGGAAAGGGCCCTCAGTCTATCGTCCATTGTCGTGTGCAGGATAGGAAAGTTTTTTCTCCGATCTTCGGGGCGCGAGTCTATTGCGATAAACTTTTACTCCAGTTCGAATCTCGGAACCGGTTTCCTCGTAACAGGGCTAGCGTGCCCCGGGTGCTGCTGGATGGCTGCCCCCTGCCGGTTGTCGACTAGAGTCACTCGGAGAGTAAACCGGTCCTCCTCCGTCCTCCTTCTCTCGTTCACTTTCCTCCTTCACGTCGTACTACGATAGCCTCGCGTCAGGGACTCGGCTCGACGTTGAATATACGTTATATTATTCACCATTATTCACCTCGGATCACCGCGTGTGATTAACGATCCATCCTCCGTCGATATTTACGCCTAGGCCAGAAGCCTCTAGCCTCGTAACGGGTCACTGGAATTATTTACGTTGAATAAGAATCGGCTGAAGGGAGCTGAAGATTCACTTGCGAAATTTTCATTCTTGATCAAACGATCCGTTTACTTTGCTTTCGTTCACCCACCATCTCGTCTCTCAACTCGGCCCGTAATCACATTTTTTTACGTAAGACGATCGACGCTCAATTTGTACGCCGTATTGTAAAATGGGTGAAGATTTTTTCCGAATTCGGATCAAATGAATCGTTCGTAAGGAACAAGCTTGCATAGTCAAGTAGAATTTGATAAAGATGTGAAGACAAAAAATGGACCGGGGTTGTCAAACCTTTTCCACTCGTCACGTAGGGCGCGAAGAAAAATTTATTGCACTTTTTCGTTAAAGCGAATAACTCGAAAATCTGGAACGAGTGTCATTTTGGTCAGTCAAGCAGGAGTGTAGGACTAGCTAAAGAAATTTTTTTTTTTTTAAATACAAAAATAAATCTACATCCTTCTCATCAACTCCGGCAAAAAATTACGGGGAGAAAAACTTCACTCAGGCATAAGAGTGCATGCGATTTATGCTTGTGTAAATGATTTCGCGTGTAAAAGATCGGCTAGATGGTTCCTAGGCTCACGATGACTACTAGACCAAAGCCTTGTGCACGTCTATAATTATGCCGATGTATAGAAGCGTTGGTACAAGGGTTATACCATAAGATGAAGTTTCTAGACGGTGAGAAGAGGAGAACCAGTTTTGCGTCGTTCTTTTTGTACTCTTATTCCTCTTCCTCTTCTTCTTATTCCTTTTCTTTTTCTTTTTCTTCCTTTTTGATCGTCGCACGTGCGCGCGGCACTTGGTGAGCGAGGACGCATCTACTCAACGTGAACTCATCGAGGAGATGGGATGCTGCTACAGAGTAGTCGTGCAGGACCAGAAAAGAAAGGTTACATCGAGGCTCCGTCCTCGGAGGAGCCACTTTTCAGACCCATCTTCAATTATCTGCTCCTTGATTTTCACCCGGCAGCAGGCGCCGTATATTTTTAACAAATTTTTGTTCATGTATATATGTGTATACGTGTAATATTGCCATCTCACGCGTGATGTTAGAATTTCGTTCATCAGAAACCCAAGGATTCAGGGCTCTTTATGCATTTTGTCATGTTTGATAGATTGGTCGGGAAAATATTCAAATTGTCTAATTTTGGAAATTTTCACAAAATATCATCAGCTAAATTTATTACATGCTTATCGCATTTTTTGAATCACTGAATTTTTACGCTCCCAGCAAGTGGAAACAGACTCAGTCTTGAAGTAGGAAAGTCGTTTCAGATTAAGTAATTAGTGCATGTAAAACGCCGGGGAATATAATTTGTTCAGATCGTTCGGATAGGAGTAGATGGGTGGGGCGATAAGTTTGAACGACTAGTAAAGGAAGAAAAAATTAAGTAAACTGGCACCCCAATCACAAGTTGATTAACAACGTGCAGAATCGGTTTTTGGATACGTATTTAGGCATGCGTATTTCGGTACCGTTCTGAGGAAGGTGTTGAAATCTTTAATCTTCAGTGCTCTTCAACGGTTTGTATATACATGCAAATTTCGGCAAATTTTATCTTTGTTTAGGATCTTTTACCGGAGTAGAAAGATAAATAGCGATACATTTGAGGATTCATCATTTAAGCGAACAAGCGGAAGTTCCGATTATTTTATGAGGAAATTGAAATGAAACAAGGGATGCGAACAGCATACTTTTTTGGTTTTAGTAATAAAAATATTTCGTTAAATATTTCGATTAATACTAATTCAATATTGAGAAAATTCGGTATCCTTTTTTATCCTATATCGTCAGTGAAATGACAGAAAATTTGGAAAAATCAACTCGAGTGGTATTTTTTTTTCATACCTTTTCTAAAAACCTTGAATTTATGGATTGTATACTATTGAAGAGTTCAAGAAATATATAAGGTGAATTTCTTGAGCAGGTGCTAATTCTATATATTTTATTACGAAGTAGATCAAACGTAAATCGAATTCATGGTATATAAATCAATACCCTACAAACCAATCAATATTGAACTAAAAATGGAATCGTCATTGGGAACTGGTTATTTTTGTCAGCGGCAGAAAATTTCTAGTTTTGGCTATTATACAGTCGTCAAGAGTTTATCGAAAATGTTTTTCATCACAATTAAAAAATACGGTTCCTAGAGTGTAAAATAAAGATGAGTTTTGTAGCTGTAATCAGAGAAAATAGTACGTGTTGCTGTTTCTCATAATTACGGTTATTCGTACACTATTTTTTCGTACCTATAGTCACAATTTGATCCTGGTGGAACATTAAACTGATATTGATGAACTTTAACAGCGCCGAAATAGTTACACATACCACATTTTCTTACGATTCCATTCCAACGGTATTGAAACGTAATATCGTAACGATAGGTTTGAGCATTCGACTGGAATGTTCCAGCAACTATACATAGCAAATTACATTTTCCTCCGTGCAGTCATTGGTGCTGTCAGCTACGCTTGTGCCATTGAACAACTGTAAAGAAGGGTGAACAGGTACACTACACCGTACAGTACGAGGATGGCCATGGGCCCTCCTGCTCTCCCGAGTGCCAACACCTATAATCCGTGCACCGAATGTCGAGACAGGTCAACCTGTCGTTAGGTTCGAGCTCACGGAGCCGAAAACAGGTAGGGGCGTTTAGGTTTGGGCGCATAAATCTACCTGCCCTTGGCTGTCTGGATAGGGGCGAACGATGCACCTTGCTACTTTTGTTAGCGCAGCCCAAAGTAAACCTCCACCCTCGACCAGCGCCTAAGCAAATGGCCGAGTATCATAAGTCGGATGGATCATGCGTACGCAGGTCTCTCGGGGATTCCAGCCCAAAGACCCTCTGGGCTCATTTTTTATTCTTCTTTCTTCTGTTTCTTACCTGACTGATTGTTGTTGCCTGTTTCCAAGGTACAGTAATATTCATTAACGACTCAACCCTCCGGCTAACTTCTTTTCGGTCCGAAACGAAATACGAGCTAGATTCTGTGCGAGTTATGTGACAATAAATCTAATTTCACACGTCGGCTAAATCGCCGGTCATTTTCACATGATACGTATAGAATCGAACTCGCAATTTGGTTTGGACCGAAAACAAGTTAGTCGGAAGGTTGAGGCATTAAATCTTTGAGTCGCACATTGTTGTACTCAGTCAACTTTTATAACGAGATAGTCTTCCATGGTTTTTTGGATCGCTGACTACGAATCTGAAATCAGCTTTTGGAAATTCAAGATGGTGGGTCTAACATGGTGGACAAAAATTTAAGAATTGCTCGAATACGGTTAAAAAACGTTACGCAACAGCTTTTGGGTTTGCTGAACGGATTCGCCGTGTTGAAGTTTTGAAAATTTCATTTGTTCTTATAGTATAGTCTCTTCGTTTACTGAGATTACTTGTTATTGGGATCATTTTTGTCACGGAAAAAAAATCCCGCCAAATATTTTCCAAATCGCTTCGCACAATATCGGTAAACTCAGTCATCTTAACAAGACAGTGCAAAATAAGTACGTAACGGTTTTAGGAAGTGCAGGAGTTACACGGTTAACATTTCGTCGTTGCGTAACAAATCGAGAACGTACGACGGTACGATAAATCGTTATAACCCGACTAAAAGTTCTGTTGCCAAATGATATATATCTATATGGTTTGAATTACAACCAGGAGTAAGCTATGTTATGTGTATAAGGAAACTGCGACTGCCGCAGGTTTCTCGGGGACGATATTTCGCAATCTTACAGAACGAAGATGAGCCAGCTGGCTACGCGCAGTGCTGCAGCAAAACTTATCCATGCAAAACGTTCTTTGAAGCCTTTCGCTTCGCGCTGACGTATCTGCCGTGTATCTCTTCCTCTATAATCGATCAAGAAGGCTGTAGAAATTCGATTTCAAATGAGCTACGCAAAAGAGATTTCACAAGGATGTACCTGTTTGCATAATAGAAGCTTCCTTTTTCAAAGCGTTGCAGATTCTAATAATTGAAATCGGACAAACTTCTCAATCAAAAAGGCTCTGCTTTCGTATCGCAGATTTTTATCACGAGGCTAAAGACTCTTAACTTTGGAAGAATTTAGGCGTGTTTTTGAATCTGTTTTCCTTCTATTTCGTTTGTCATAGTCAAACTGATGCTGCAAAAGTCCACGTTTTACGGGGATTTAAAAAGTCCTGTACAGTCCCCGAAAACGATGTATATATTCAATGTTTTCACACAATAACGACAGCTAAAAATTACTACAAGATTCAACGAATATTTATATTTGAGCAAATATGTAAAACCTGATCTCCGTGTGGAATAATTTAACGTAAAAGCGCGAGCTTTGAGTAAAAACAGCGATCGTCAAGCGTTTGGTAAGTCTTGAATCGGTGTATCGATATTTGTTAATGGCGCGCCCACGCGAAACGAGGTGAATTTGGCGACGAATAAATTCACAGTAGTCTCGCCGGGGCAATTATTGCAGCATCAGTGGTGCCTGGGAAAAAGATGATATCCGGTGACGCGTTAACTCGATTTTGAGAAAAATCTGTAAGTCGTACAACTCCCGCCCACGCATCTACGCAAGAGCGTCAGAGTGTAATCTTCGATGTTCTCACGCCTCTTCGCAAAGGGGGGGAACCCGATACGGAATTTTGAGTAGGTCTGTCTCTCGTCTCGTGATACGTATCAAGGTACCTCCCCGTAAGGAGGAATACTTGAAAGAAACGGAGATATCTCAAGACAGCGCCGAAAATGGGCCTCGGCTTGACCGAGGCAACGGCTCCTAGGAAGAAAAATAAACGAGAAAAGAAAAGAGATGTATACCGAAAGAGAAGGAATCACTGCAATTATCCGAGACCCATAGACACGGTCACGCTGTTCCCGAGATCTTTACACTATCCAGACTGCCGAGGGTCCTGCAGGCTGGGCCTGCGAACCAGAAATGATCTGCCTAACCATTGTACGCTTTGAGACTCGACAGATTCAACCGATTCTGAGAACCGTCTGTGACCTTTTAACTCGCCTCTCGGCTATCCGAGTCTCAGTTTTATGTTACTCGAAATCTTTTCAAGCACAACCGGACGCCGCTGTGTTTTATATATATATATATATATGTGCGTATAAATTACGCTGCTAAGAAAGGAGTTTGCTGAAAGAGCAGTGCAATTTTGAGCGGTTTTCTAGGCTTTTTGATAAAAATGATCGCGTCAAGTTTCTTCCATCCTCAAAATTGTTTGTGACATTACGAAATCTCGAAACTGAGGTATTATGCAATAAAATCAATCTTCTTGATAATTCAGAGTGCAATGAACTCCTCTAATGTTACATGCATCCAGCTTGCTTCCTCTGTTCTTATCATGAATTATAACATAACGAGGAAAATAGTATCTACATGGAGGTAAATTTCGTCCGTTTGTATTAAGATACCGTAATGCGGTTACCGGGTTTGCTGAAGCGCGTCAGAAGGCTGTTTTCAAGGTATATTCTGTACTGTATTCAAATACGATCTGGGATTTATGATCGACAGATCTTATACCGTGTAATATGTATTCTTATATCCGGGTTGTGAATTTTTCCCTACTAATCATTGTCGTGGTCAAAGCCCTTGACGTAAAATATGTTGAGTCGGTGGATGTTTGGTCTGGAACAGTTTTGCTGTTTTATGTAAATACGAGTATTATACGATCTCGCATGAGTTTCCGGAATCGCATCCCATGTCCAAGTCGACATGATTACATGCATCCAATGTTAATCGAATACGCTGTATCGTCTCTATCTTGACTTTTACCGAAAATATAACATTTTTGCCATTCGGATAAGGTGTGATCACTTTTGTTAACTACCAGAAATTTTTGGGCAGTGCTCATAGAGCATGAAAAATTGAATTTTCAAGTATTCAGACTTCATCTGATTCGGTAAATCTTTTTTCTGCAGTTACTAAAATGCTTGTAATGAAATGTAATAGACACTTGATCATGGCGCGAATTACGCAGCAGTCATTGCTATGATATTCCATTATTACGTAGCGAAACACATCAAACTCCAATATTGGGATACGAGAATTTTGGTTCTTTCAATAACAAGAGAAGACGAAATACCAAGTCGGTACAAGTATTATTTCGGATACACTGTTCAACGAAAAACTTTAACGTTCTGTTGATAGTATACAGTTTGGGTTTTGGACTTATCGAAAAACAGACGCCACAAACAGATTACGTAAAAAGTTTTTAAAATTCCGCTGGCAAACGTGCATTAAGATCACCAATTTCCATTATAAACGGCAAAAAAATTAAACCATCGAACGATGTTAAGATTAATCGTAAACTGGCTTGAAAACCAGTTTTCCATTCATCGGAACGATTTTACGAAATTCGAGTTGTACCCACTTGTATCAACAGCGCAAAACGCCCCCCCCCCCCCCCCCCCAAAAGTTGTAACATGACAAAATAATGAATTGAAACAAGCATCCCTGATTCCTGGTACCAGCGTACAAACCTACAACCTTTGAACCGAAGCATGTCTCAGGGGGACAACAAAATTGTCCGCGATAATTGCGCAACCATACATTATAGTAACCCGGAAGGTTAGAGAAGGGGGGATATTCGGTGAGAGCGTATCGTAGCGTAAAATTCTCCCCCTCCGGCCCCCTTTGTCGGTGAACTCTGCGTCCCCCACCCACGCGAGATGAGGCCCCGTAGTAAAAATGGCCGCAACGAACCGGCCCGAGGCCCGAACGCGCCAGGCCGCGTAGTAGCGTGTAGTACAACCGAGGACCGAGGCGTCGCGGGGCCCGGAAATCGGCGGCTTGCTACAGGGCGAGCATTGCTTCGAGTATAGAGCTTTGAGTTTAGTTGCCAACCTGTCCGCCGGCGGGGAATCGGGCGCTGGCGTCGTTCGATTCGCGGCCGAAGGCCCAACCCCGGCATTGTTGGAGTGACGCCCGCGCCAGAGAACCCGAGTATAGATAGACAGAGAGAGAGAGAGGAGGAGGAACGACGCGTTTTCATTGTTGTTTGTTGTTGTTGTTGTTGTTGGTTTATCGCTTTTGCGTCGCATCCGACGCGATGCCGAACCGCGGGCCCAACATTTGACGGAACAATATTCCTTCGAATCTCGCAGGGACTTCAGACACCTGTACGCGCAAGGATGAAGCAGGAAAAACCTGTCAGGAGACAGGCGCTCTTCCAGATCGCCAAGGTTCGTTTTATATTGTCATCTGTACAGCTGCATGTGGGATTTTGGTTTCTTTTTGAAATCTTTCTACTACCTCTTGTTCCGGATTTTTATCCCGATGATTTTATACTAGAGTTGGAAGAGTCAGGGTCTGGGGATATTGTTGGTTGGAGATTCGTCATTCTCACGATTCGGTCTTCTTCCCGTTAACCACGACTACGTGCCGAGTCAAGGATCTCGGCGCTTTGTTTATTTAAAGTCTTATCTTGTGGCGATGGGAGAAATCGCGTGTGTCAACGTCTTCTGGTCCTTCCAAATGATTGATTCTCGTTTTGACTTCGATTCACTCATTGCTCTGTTCAACGGCAGAGAACGGGATCTAAGCGAGAGAAAGAGAGAGAATGGAATCGGACGCTTATAATAAGAGAAAAAAAAAATATATAGCCATTGTTGCGTGGATGTGAGAACGTGGGACCAGCAGTGTAAGGCGTGTAAGAAATTTTGGTAAATACAATATTTATCACGAGTGCACGAAAAGTGGGCCCTTGAAGTTTGCTTAGCAGTTTAGCGAGACGAAAGTAGCCGATTTCATCTCAGTGTTGTAAGGATATGGATTCACGCATTCGCGGTTCACAGTTGCTTCGCTTTCGTCCCTTGTCACAAAATATATTGTCGAGTTAGGAAATATGGAGAGCAATCATGCGTCGAACAACTGCCAGACTCCGAAATAAGCATGCTGTTATAAACTCGACCGCTGAAATGGGAAGTAGAATTATTGCCTGTTTGAAAATCGTTGAAACTAGATGTGATTAATGCGCACATTCGCAGTAAATTGATTATCTTTCCGCCTTTCAATTTATTTCAGATCATATGAAGCGTGTCTAGGCGTTTCATTGAGAACGGTAATAAAATTATTATGAAACTATTTGCACCGAATAGGTCAAACACACAACTCAACCGTTGCTGTTAATTGTAAGTTTTACGGATGGGCGAATGCATCAATCGCTGATAGTTTGCGAAAATATTTTGATTTTGACTAATCGTTAACTTTATTTTTAGAATATTGAAATATTTTTCAAATTTACGCACCCCATTCCAATCAAGTGAACCAAATTTGTAAGGTTGATTGCTATTCTTATAATGAAGAAAACTGCGTAAATGATTTACAAAGTTTTCATGATAAATCAACCCTCAAACAAGGTGAAAAAAGTCAAAAATATGTGAGGGAAGTAATCAGCGTCAGTTTTCGATATTTTTTCTTAACGTTGCATATATTCTAATTCTGCTTGAGCCGCGCGATTCTCAGAATGCCAAAATGTCGTATATTTAGAGCATGTAATGCAATTAATAATTATCGTCCAATAATAATAATGAAAAATTATTGATACAAAAATTGTGATGGGTAAATTTTTTTATTCATATTCCAAGCTTTCAATTTCATAAAATTTTCAATCGAATTTGCATAATTTTCAAGCCAATCAATTGAAGAAGCATTCGTTGTCATATTTTGCCACAAACAGATATCTCTGCAGTAGCATCAAAGCTTTGAGATTCGTCCAAGACTGTTAAAATACCAATGTTACTACACGATACCCTTTCAGCAATAACACTCATTCATAAACGATGAATTTCCTCCGCGGTGTAAACATAATATCAGGCAAAATATATGCGAGAATTTCCCAAGCAGTTGTCCTTCGATCGAAAACAATCTCGCGGCATTTCAACAGAATACTCTCGTACATATGCACATGGATATAGTTTATTATTACCGACTACCAGGTATCATATTGTACCCATATGCCATGCAGCCTGAGCAGTTACACCTTAGAATGTTGAGACACAGGCATAACTGGTGGTGTACGAAGGTGTTGGACTCCACGCACACGTCTCAACTAGCGTTAACGTGTGTTTATAACGCATAAGTGTGCGGGGACCTCGTCGGATACCAAATAGAACGCGTACTATACTTACGCACCAAAGGCTTACCTAGCCAGCTAGCATTGGTCAGCGTGGACGTCTAACTATCTAACTAACGGTTCTTCTAGTACACAGCGTAGTCCAACCACGCGACTTTCAAATTGTCGAATCGGACTGGCCCAAAGAATTACATACCTAATCGTTCGGAGTCGAACATCAACTTTTGGTTTCAATCAAGCTGGGACAATTCATTGGCACGTATAAAAACTCGACACGCGGTGCGGTTTTGCAACGATTTCACGTTTCACGAGTTTAAAATATTGCGTTATTATTTACAATCGCAAACGTATGAAAAATAGTCCAAACGTCAAGAAAGCATTTTACTTGTCACGGGATCTATAAATGTCCGCGGTTTTACATACGTTATATTTGTTTTACAAGTATTGAAAAGTAGTTGAAAGACTTGGATCACATTGATATTTGTACCATTTTAGCGTTTTTCAAAAAATTACGGACACACTGAGAAAATTTTCATTTGTTACAGTAACTAGAAAAATTCAGTAAAACAGGTATCGTTAAAAAAAACTGTTTGAATATTGTTGAAATTACGAAAAACAAGGTACGCCTAACCATTTTGCGCTATTGTCGATTCTTTTTTGGTAATTGCAACGCAAAATCAGTTTGTTCGGTTTACTCTACTTTTTTAGTTAAACAAGGATTTAACATTTGACATAAATTTTCGCAACAGTTACAAGAAAATATAGTAACAGTGATCGTAATGAGAAAGAATAGTAAGGGATACTAGACTTTCCGGTGACAGCTACAAAACTAATTTTCATTTTCTACGTACAACTATATTTTTCGATTGTGGTAAAAAACTAAAATAGTTAAGGACTGAGCGGTAACCGGAACTAAAAATTTCTTTCAGTGCACTGTCTTCTGTCTTGAAAAGGCTTCAGTTTTTTGCAAATGGTTTACCTTTCACGAAAATAAGTTCATTTTCTTCTCATTGATTGCAGTCCCTCGATCATCTGACGGAGTTAAAAATTGAAAGCAAACATATTTTGACGACTCTATTCGAACCGGGCGACACAGTCCGATTCGGTTGTTGCCTCTAAAGCAGCCCATCGGAAGCGACAGTTTACTTTATTCGTAATTAGCAATTAGTAGTATCAGCCTCGCAGGTAGGAGAACTACTTACGGTTCTATTTTTGGTTCGCCGGTTCGCGGTGAGCGCCTTACTCGGTCGTCGAAATCACTTACAGTCATCGTGTACTTGGTCTCCGTTCCTCGATCGCTCGGTTCCGTCACGTTTCTGCCTTCGGGACGCCCTGCGGATGCGCCTTATTCAATCATCCGGCTGACAATGATTCTCCTTATTTTACGATGTAATAGCGGTCTGCTTGCATTCGGTATTTAAGTTCTTACAAATGTCCGCAAAGCTAGTCAGTGATATAATTAAATCCTCCAGGCAAGGAACGGAAATTGACGTTTGGATCTGTTCATCCTGATTACAGGTTTTAAACGAGCACATTATTTTTTTGTCGCGACTATCGTTCGCGCGAATAATTAAAACGCGAGTTTTATCGTAGCGAGAAAGACATTATTTCACGGTCATTGATTTTGCCACTGATTCGTCGCTTTATGTATACGAACGAAAATAAATAAATAATATGAACTCACGACGAACGTGAAAAATGAGTTATTTCATATAATATTCTGCATAATCGAAGAAACGTGTTGCCAGTGGAAATTTTATCCTGGCTATTTTGCCAGCAAGCTGCAATTTTCATCGCCGCAGTTGGAGAGTTATTTGATCTTTATCGTATTGAAATTTGTTCCAATTGCACTTGTTATAATATTTTGTAGGATTCTTCAAATTGAACTGAATTCAAAGGTATAATTTTTGATCGAATGATTGTGCGTCAAAGCCTGTAATCATAACGAGAGAATCTTATCTGTACATTTTGTCATTCGTCTTTCAAAGGGCTAAAATGGTACGTTTAATTTTATTTCAGGTCTTGTGGCACCTCGACATCTTTCGACGCAGTTTTCGCGAACTTTCTGGACATGCCTGCATGCGAGAATCTTGCATCTTTTGCGCTTTGAAGGTAAGGACAGAGATCTTATACTAATCAATCGTATTGAATTCCTGCGGGAAAAAAAAAATTAAAACGTAACGTACTTCTACAGTTTTTGCGGAGTTCAAAATTGTGTAGATTCATATTTCCGTTGTTACATAAGAATATGGAAATGCGCGTGTGATAAAACAATCATGTGGTTTTATCTTATCGTACAGAACTTCCTGCGAGGTTAATTTATTTTATACACGCAATGACCGTGAGCTTGATAACTTTCGGTCGAAACTTGTGACATTAAAATGTCAGCAATGATAAAAGCCTTCTCAACGTATATGTAACGAAGAAACATTAGGCCTCAGATATTTGTCACACTCTCGTGGCCCTCGACTTGAAAAAATAATAATATCTCAAGTGCACGAGCGTTTCAAGGGTGGCTGGGTTCAAAAAAACTCAGTTTAAAATTTCCTCCACTTAAAAGGCTCGCCTTTCACGGAGTGATTTGTAAGTTATAAAAAAAGCTTTTCAATTTATACAGTCGTCAAATATCGTTACGGTCGGTTTTCATCTGTCGAAGAAAAACTGCAGGTGCGTAACAAACTGGGGACTTTTTGGATAAAAATAATTGTGTAAAACTGTGTTTCATTTGAATGAAAAAAATATTTAATGAAAAGAATGTATAAACTCATGCCGGCATAGATCGTACGTAGGAATATCTAGGGACCAAGCATAGACTGCGTATACGTAGTATAATAGAGTACTCGAGATTATTATATCGATAGGAAGTTGTAACGGGGCCTCGAGCCAGAATCGACTCCTTTCTCCGGTGCAAGATTCTCGAGGTTGGTGGAGCTTACGCTATTGGTCGTCGGCCTACCGCCGCTGGCTGAGAGTCGAAGGTTTTACGGAGCTCTGGCGTCACGTTGGGCCCCGACCGATGGACCCAAGCGAGCCAAGCTGCTAGCTAGGGAGTCTGCGTCGTTCCGGGCTGTCGGTCCCTCCGCGTCGAGTAGCACGAGCTTTTTGCCTGATCCGCCTGGACGCCTATTTCTTCGGACGCCCGGCGAACCCCAGGTTTCACCGCGATCAGACGCCCTTTGTTCCCCCGGTTCCGCAGGATCCGTTTCTTCTTGTCCTTTTTCTTCTTCTTCTTCTTCAAAAAAAAAAACCACGAGTGCGGCCATTTTTCCGCGATTACCACCGAGCTGGAGATAGAAAGGGACAGGTGAATACTATTCTCAAGAGGAACAAAGACGAGAACAGAGGCCGCATCGTGTGCCATGTGAGAATCGCCGGGGTGAAACTCGGAGCGCACCTGCCTCACACCCTCAAACACCGTGTCGAATGCGGGCTCGAAAACTACCTGCGTTGATCGAGGGCCGACGGTGAATAAGGAAAGTGAAATTCGAAAAATCCCGGGCACCGTTGGAGGACTTAAACCTACGATTCACAACGGTTCACGAAGCGAGTGAAACGTGCGCGACCCGCGTTGGTAATCGCGGAAATCTAGGTTTTCAAATCTACGGGGTACCGTTTTAGGAAAGGCCAAAAACGGAAATGAGAATCGTACTGAGTTTCGCTATCAGCCCGACTTTGGGGCCGTTCAAATGTTCCTCGAATATTGTCAGGAGGCGGTGATCGGTGGTGAAATTTTTCGGGAACTTGCGATAACGATTGCATTCATACGTGACCGCGCAGCCTGCCCGCTACGGACCTCGAGAAAAAGGCGGCTCTCGGCTTTCCTTCCTTCCATTCGGGTTTCTTCAGAGCGTATTACTACTACGATTCACCTCCCACCTCGTCTCTCGCGAGTCGTAAAAAGGTGAGCAAGGCGACGCGAGGCTAAGTCGGTCTCGGTCCTAGTCTTGAGTGATCGCTCTTTCTCTCGACGACGGCGAGCGTGTGTCTCCATGTAGGTACGCTCTTCGGCTGCACGGGGGCGTCTGTCTTGGTGCTTAGTGACGTCACGCCCCGCGGTTCTTCGAGATCTATTGCGGAGGTGTGCAGGGGGCGGACAGGGGAGTAGATCTCGAGTCAGTGGCACCGAGGGTGGGGACACTTACTCGGCACTCCGCAAGCTGCTGCCACCAGGTACGCAAGCCGGAGTAGAACGTGGAGTGCTTGCATCGGCGCCGTTTTACTCCCTGCAGGTTACTCAACCTGAAGCACACCGCGCTACCTGCGGCCCTTTTTCGTTATTTGAGAAAACGTGTCCGAATCACGATCACGTGGTTTGTGCGAGTACAATAAAACGCTAGGGTGTGGATCGGGACAACAGCCTTTCGTCAATTGTCGAGAAGTTTCTTTTCCGCACTTGTTGGAACTGAGCTTTCCATATGGTTCTTAGACAGGTGTTACGAGTGTCTTGTTTTCACTGGAGATTTTTTTACCGTGTGGTTCAGAGTCCGTACTAGGCCTTTGGAAGGGAGCGTATAGCGAGGATCGTGCTGACTGCAGAGGAGAGTGTCTCTTGTGTTGTGTTTGTGATAAGGGATACGTAGCAGGTGTATTTTTTTTCTTATGCAAGTGGATATTGTGTGCAGGTTGAGTGGGGGCTTGAAAGTTTGCCCTGCGGTTCCTCTTCCGCTTCTTTTTTTACCCTCTCCTCGTTCATCATAGCCAGCCGCGTGGCGAGGAACGTCTTATCAAAACTAACCGCGGCGAGTAAATATATGTACGTGATGTTAAGCGCAGATAAAGAAGCGAGTTTTTTCCTTCACGCTGATATGACAGACGTGACGTGTAACCAACGAGACGTGGAGGACCAATCCAAGTAACGTTATCTGCAGGTACCTGCTGACGAACTAGCGGAACAAATACTCGCGAAGGCTCTTCAAAAAAGATGGTGCGACGTTCCTTTGAAGTTGGACTTTCAGACGCGTAATTGTAATCCGCGTCGGTAATAATAAGAGACGTTTCGTTTTGAACAATCATCGGAATGTCTCTCCGGGGATTTCTGCCTCGCCATCGTGTCTGTTGTACGAGGAAGCTGGTCGCGAGTGTGAGAGATCGAAGGCGTCACGTAACGAGTAGCCGCGGGGCTTTTAGATAAGAGAAGAAAAGAGACGGAAAATTGTTCGAGAGGTGAAAAATTTGTCGAGTGTCTTTGAGAAAAGTTTTATATCGACGATGTTGAAGTGGATAAAGGTTCGCCAGGACCCTTTAACGTCTCGGTCAACCGCGACGTCGACGACGACGACGACATCAGGTTTCGCTTCCAGAGATCAGGGGGATAGCAAAGAAATTCGAGACGATGATAACAGAATTTTTGGTACTTCATGCAAAATGGAGGAGGAGGAGGAGGAGGAGGAGGAGGAGGACAGCGGTATGGAAAGAGAAGATTCCCCGGCGGGAATCGATTTGAAGGATTTAAAGAAAGTAAGTCAACGACTGTTCGACACCGATTTTTGGGTCAGACGTCACCAGACCCATTACTGAACATGTGGATATCCCGAGGCTCGAGGAGCGGGGATGGCATGCGAAATATGATACAAATTCTTCAAAATCCATGTAATTATTGTAACGGACCCATATTGAGATCACGTAGTACGCGCCACGCAGATGTTATAGGTAATTTTCTACTCGCGTACCGCAACACTCGCCTTGTCTCTGTCGTAATCGTTTACAGATGAGTTGACTGAACGCTCGGCATTTTCATTGTCATCTTTTGTCAGAAAACTTTCTCTTATATAATCTATTAATACTCTTTTTCAATATTCAAAAGTGGTATTTTATTTTATTATTTTTTTTTTCATCGTCATCTCGCATCACGAGGTGGAGTAAAAAAAAATTCATATTGAAACTCCGAGTTACCATTCATTACAAAGCAAAAACATTGAAAAGTAAAGAAAAAAGTTATAAGAATCGAAATTTATCATCTGCAGAAGTATCTTCGTTTTTTTGCCTCTCTATTGAAATATTTGAAATCAGATTTTGGTGATTCATTTCTATAAGAACATTAGAAGTAGAAGAAAATGAGACTAAGTCACCATCTCCATTATGGATATAAGAAAATTGATTTCTGTCAGAAGAGTTGGTTTGAAAAAAAAAAGTTACAAATACTCAATGATTCGGTTACTTTTCATTATACTATGTATACTTATCATTATACTTTTCATTATTAGTTCAAGGAATCGTTCACAGATTTAAATTGATTCGACCTTTTCGACGTCCCGCAGCTGTATCACCGGCGGTTGTAGCGACACAAAATAATACTCGACCACCGTTGCAGTGTAATCTACGTGCTTGTATTATACTTTCTACACGTTCCATACAGCATTGCGAAAGATTTGTGCAAGGAGCTATAGCCATTCATATAATGCCGATAAATTACCACACATTAAACACGGCGGTTCAACAAATGCCACCACCACATTCACGATCAGAGAATGTCGCAGCGGCACCGCGAGTTGCGTTACATAAACGCTGCAGCAGTCGCCGCGAATTTGTTAGCCAAATGCGAAAATCCTAGTTAAATATATATCCCGTCAATCAGGAGCCACGGAATGACCACAAAAGGCGACGTCGGCTGATCAGCGGAAGTGTTGAGAATGTCGACGCTTCAGTTGCAAACGAGACTCCTGCGAGTGGTAATTGAGTTCTGGCCACTGATCACCGATCTCGTCAGCTGCGGTGGAAGCTAATCAATCCCAAATACCCACCCCGAGCAGCCGATCATTGAACGTGCAGAGTTTCTTACGCATGTTACTCACACATTCCCTCGGGAATGCGAGTGCAGCGCGTGTCCCTTGCGTAACCGGGATTAATAATCAACGTTTGTGCTTGTTTGCATATTTGCAGGACCTTTTCTCCCAGCTGCAATTCTCCCAGGAAAGCGCACTGCCACCCGATGCCCTCCGACGAGCACTCGCCGAGAGCTTTCTTGACCAGCAACGGTTTCAACTTGGCTTTATGGACGACGCCGCAGAATGTTTCGTAAGTATTTCATCCCTTACATCCATTATTCAAATTCTCAGGTTCAAGACCCTCTTGTGAATATCGTTCCAAACTTGTTGTAAAGTTTTCGTGGAAGACTCGGGCTGATGGTACCATTGAAATGTTTAGAGGTTATGAGTTTGTTGCGCTATATTGAAGAAATTTCGGACTTTCTCATGTATATCTCAGTTACCGGTAGCGTAACGAGTAAGTGATTTTATAATTCGAAAGATGAGGCAAAAGGAAATAACATCAATTATTGGATTTGGTTCGGCAGCTTGATCACATGAGATTATACTTTTTTATGGCAGGGTTATTCGTTCTGGAAATGGTGAATTCCCAGAGTAAAACATAAATGGTAATAAATCTTGACTTTTGACGTTGAATTTTACCCGGGAGTTTCGATCATTTTACTCTCAAGGTTCGGTTTCCCCTCCCTCGGAAACGAACAAAGGAACGAAATGAAAGATATCCGAAAGTGCTTTTTACTGCACGAAGGTTTCGAGCAGACAACTTGTGAGAAGTGTATTCAGAGGGTGTAAAATTAGTCTCGCGATGCATCTATAAATTACCATTATAATAGCTTAAAGCATCCCGTTATAATAATTTTGAGTCACATACGCGTCGGAGATTGGATTATATTATTCTCTTGCCCGAGTTTGATCCTCTGCTACGTGAATAAGCGAGATAAATATTTCACCGACTTCATACTTGATCCTAGATTTTTTCTCAATTTGTTGCGGATATTTCTTGTTAGACCGCAAGTAATACGGTTGGAAAAATCTGGGCTGAAGTTTGTTCGATACTTCGTATCGGGGGAATCGGGGTCCGGAAAACGAGCCACCAAGAACCGAGTCTTCCTAATGGCATGGCCAATCAGTAAGATTTTATCATCGAAATAACGGTTTTCAACTAATTCCCCGATCTTTTGTTGAATCTAAGAAACGGCCAGCCTTGAAATCTTGATTACTTCGGGTCAGTTCACTCGTACTGACTACCATTGTCTCGGCTTGTCGGGTGTTCCCACCCTGAGACCGACTCGAATTTAGCGTAAAAAATTTTTTCTGTAATACCATTATGTAACTCCACGAGACGTACGCACCTCGCGTATCTGACGGTGTTTCATTCACGGTTTCGTGAATCGCATTAGGTGGCGACGCGGACCTTGGAAGTCGGAAGGAAAGGAAACAAATCTGTTTTCGAGGAGAAAATCAATCTCCATATTCAAATCTGATACGGAGGTATAATTGTGCGGGTATTCTTTTGTTCTAGGAAAATATACTGCTGCGAATTCACCTCCACATTGCCAGTGGCGAAGCGGAGGACATGTGCAGTGCCCGACATTGCGTGCCTCATCAAAAGTTTGCGATGACTTTGGTCGAGCAGAGCGTTTGTGGCGCCTGTGGAGCGACTTCGGAACCGCTACCTTTCACCCAGGTTGGTTAACACTTCCGTACAATTTATCGCGTCCATGATAAATCTGCCACTTGAGTGGTCGCTGAACTCATTGTCAGGGTTTTGATTGCGAGTGTTTGAATGGAAAAACCGTCCTATTATTAGAACAAACTTCATCAGGTACCAAAGCAGTGAATGAAACTTTCCGAGTTGAAGAACGGAATATGGGTAAAGATTGATTTGAATTACTTGTATAAAAAGAACCAAATACAAAGAATTTTTTTTTTTTTTCTACAAAAATCTTGACCCGATCGCAAATTTTGTACTTTGAAATAGTCATACGTTCGTTTCATGGGTTTCATATTAAGGATGGGTTTGAAAAAGCGTATCCGCGTCTTTTTGAGAAGCATTCGACCAAAAGGGATCAGCAGCTTGCCTTTTTTCCCACGATCGTCCGCAGGTATAAGACGCGCAGACATAATACTGCAAACTCAGCATTGTCGAGTTTCGCCCACGCAGGCTGACAACTCGAAGAGAGTAAATTGTGCGCTCGCCCAGTGACGTTCTACTGTCGGCGAATTTGGAGGTAACTTTTTTCATGTGCCGAGGAGTTTTGTGCTGATCTCTGGGAAAGATCGGGCCTTATCGATTCATCGAAGGAGTCAGGCAAGATCGTTTATTGGATGTATCGGTTAATGCGAAGACTGAAAATAAACGAAGATCGGGTATTCCTGTTGCTGATGAGACCGGAAATCGCTCGAGTGACTTAAGCTGAAGCCATACCTGCCAAACCCTTAAATATCCAGGTGACCCAGACCCTTTGATGGACGCGATGCCCTCCGGATTATACGGGATTAGAGAGACGGGATTTTCCGGTAATCCAAGTATTGAGAAAGCTTAGTTTATGAAGGCGATGGGAAGGATTCGGCATAGAGATAGAGTTTTCAAACGAGCTGATAAAATCGTAGACAAGATTTTTTTACAGCGATTTTATTTAAAAGATTATTTATTTGAAAGATTACGAAGAACCCTTTCCCCGATGTTTTTCTCAACCGTTACGGATGAACGCAAAGTTTTCGTCTGAGAATTTATTGTCGAATCCATTTTTGGGTCAGTATGCGCTGCGGAACGTGTAAATAAAAATGAATCAGCCGTTATTTGCACTTCCTAATCGAAGATACATGACGACGCCGTATCTTATGCATGTGAACACACAAAATGCAAACATTTTTTCTATCCTGGCAGTCAGGCGTAGGTGTCGTCGAATGCTGCTGGCTAGAATATCAGGTTCTGCAACTAAGCAGATACATATGTATAATGAGCGTGAACAACTTACCCGACGCAATTTGCATCGGTCATGGACGTTACTTTTATAGGTAATCAAAGAGACGTTTTACCTGCCTCGTTATTACGAAGTTCGAGTTGGTAACGTTAACGTCATGAAATATTGTAAAAAATTTCACTGTTTTACAAATTCGGAACGCCTTTTGACGAATTGTAATTGCAAAATGTGAGTGTGGTTTTTTCTAAAAATTCATCGTTACTCTATAATGCAATTAATTTCAATCTCGTTATTTATCTTATTATTATCTGCATACGTAGAGTTTTATTTTCTTGCAGTATGGATTGTATTCTTGCCTGAAAGCTTGTCTTCACCTGTCTGACCTCTGTGAAATTACATGCCTGTATATTTCATTCACCGTTACAGATGGTCCATTATGTGTCAGCCTCAGCTCTGACGTCACAGGCTCGGCAGACGCCACAGTCATCGAGATCAAGTCCGGATCTCTTCGGGCAACTTCTTCGACGTGCAGGGGGAATGGGAGACATCCGCGACTGTCCGGTAAGACGTCGTCTATTTCATTCAGTTTTCATTTCCATTTTCGAGGTCAAATTATATTAAGAAATATACTTCGAATAGGGGAATAACAGCACCAAAGGTTTTAACGGTGACTCATTAAGAAAGTAAGAAACCTCAAACAGCTCGATTGCTGTTTACGCGGAATTATGACCATAGAGAGTGTCTGTTCGTAGTAAAGAGCTTCAGATCCTGTTTGTACACTCATTCATGGAAAAGTGTTTAAATATCATTAGTGAGGCAGTGATTGGCCATGGTAAAGTAAAAAGCGAAAAACTGATACCAGGAATCGACTCTTAGTATAAACCCAATGTTTAATACTATCATTATTAATTCAACGACATCTTCACATGCTAAAACCTCAACGCTTTTGATCCTCTGCAGAGTTCCTGTGGTGCTAAAATCCAAATTTGCCGAACGCTGATGAACCGACCCGAGATAGTGTCGGTTGGTGTCGTCTGGGACAGCGAAAGGCCGTCATTGGAGCACATCATGGACGTGTTTGCGACAGTGGGAACATGCCTTAGACTAAGCGACGTCTTCCATAGCGTGGTTGACTCGCGATGGGGTGCTTCGACCATCCACAACCTTGTAGGTGTCGTTACGTATTACGGAAAACACTACTCCACCTTCTTCTTTCACACAAAACTGAAGGTAAGCTGTAATAGGATTGTGCGAATCAACGTGAAAAAATTTTCGGCATGCTAATTTCGTGGTCTCATTTTGTTTTTCTTCAAGGTCTGGATATACTTCGACGATGCAACGGTGAAGGAGATCGGTCCACGGTGGGAGCAGGTGGTCGAAAAATGCCGAAGAGGGAGATACCAGCCGTTATTACTGCTGTATGCGACACCCGGTGGAACACCGGTGAACACCGAAAACGCCCCGAAAACTGTGACCCCCTTCCCAAATGGGAACGGACTGAAAACACCACCGAAGAACAACCTGCGAAGGTCGATAACGCCGAGTCCTGAGAAGGCCTCGATAAACGGTACCGCGAGGCGGGCCATAACTCCGAACCCCGACAGTCCTCCTCATATGTACACGCAAAGAAGGACGTACAGCGACTATCAGAACCTGACCGACATCCAGAACAACATTTTTGGCAACCAGGTAAGTTGGAAAATGGCTCCTCATGACGCGGAACAACTCTGACCGATGTACATTTTGTTTTCCAGGGAGTAGACGCCGTTGATGGCGAAGTGGAGTCCAAGTACATAAGTCGACGCGCGGTGGAGAATGTGATGCAGCAGCAGAAGAAACAGCAAATGCAGCTGACGAGGAGCCTGAGCGCCGGATCAACGCCGCAGGACGGAATAAGCATTCCAGATCATTTGAACGTGCCCCGAAGGCGGGATTCGGGCAATTGGTCCGGTGATCGTAACAGCGCTTCTTCAAGCTCCTCGACAACGATGGACAACCCGTATCTTTACATCGTTAACAAGATGCAGAGAAACTCCGGGGTTCCTAAAAGTCCGACAAGCAAATCTGGTGAACTG
Source organism: Neodiprion virginianus (assembly GCF_021901495.1). Taxonomy (NCBI): domain Eukaryota; kingdom Metazoa; phylum Arthropoda; class Insecta; order Hymenoptera; family Diprionidae; genus Neodiprion; species Neodiprion virginianus. Next base: position 10,607,262 of record NC_060877.1, on the reverse strand, counting down.
TCTAGCAGCAGTAGCGGACACTACGATGCTGGATACGATTCCTACTCCCTTTCCTCCACCGATAGTCTTCCGCTTCAGCAGGGGTTGAAGCACAATTTGCAGGTAGAGTTTAAGAATCTGGAAACACGGGAGAATGTCGATTACCAGCTTCGGTCGACTGTATTACGATATTCAATTTCGTGCTTCTTCTAGCTTGCGCAAATACCCGAAGGTTATCAGCCATCGTCCGGAGACGACTGCGAGCGTCTCTGCAAGGAGACCGATGCTCTTCTCGACAAATCACGAGCGGCTGAAGATGCTGGGGATCTTGGAACGGCCGTTGCTCTTTGCAATGCTGCCAGCAGTAAAGCGAGAGCAGCGATGGATGCGCCATACAATAATCCACACACGATGACCATAGCCATGATGAAGCACAACACGTGCGTGATGAGGGCTCGCAGTCTGCATAGAAGGATACTCCAAGAACAAGCCATTGCTAACGGAGAGAAAGAAGGTGAGATAGTTGCATCGATCGATTCGTAGATAGGAAGAAACGTGGCGCGAGGCACTTTGTTGAATCTCCTAATACGTCCATATTTCTCTTTCATGTATGCTCCGTTGAATTTATTTAGATTTTCTTTGGTTACTTACTAAATTTCTGTTCCACAGAGGGTGCGACGGAGGGCAGACACTCCCGTGAGAACAGTAAATCCAGTCAACATTCGAGGCAAAGCTCGCGTGACAAGGGTAATCACTCGCGTCAGAACAGTCGAGAGTTACTGGTAAACGCTGCAGCAGTTGTCGACAAGCCATCGTCTGTGAAGAGTATCCAGATATACGCAACACTGCCAAAGAAGAAGACCTTGCGAAGTAAGGCTACGGCGGTGAATGTGGTGGAGGACGAAGAGTACATGCTGTACGATCGACCGACTCAGCGAACTGGGCTGTTTGGTAGGGTAAAGCGGTGTGACGAGGATAAGAAGGACAAGAAACGGGCGCGCAGTGAAGAAAGGAACAAGAATTCCACGAAGGACTTCTCCATAGCACCGATAAAAGCTTCGCCAACAGTGAAAAATGGAAAGATGGCGGAGAAACCGAAGGAGAATGACGCTAATCCAACGAAGATATCACAGACGAACGGTACTCTACCTGCGGAACAAAAGCAAGGAAAGAAGCAGCACAAGATACGACGAAAGCTTCTGATGGGTGGACTAATAAAGAGGAAAAATCGAAGCATGCCCGATCTGAGGGAGGGACAAGATGGACAACCACCAGTGAGCGTTGAGCCCTCTTGCAATACTCTGCCTAAGCAGTCCGTAGATGATTCTAGCCTCGGTCTTAAAGGTAACGAAGTCGGTCAATCACTGAGTGGGTATCTCTCCGAAGGTCACTTGGAATTTGCGGGTAACAACAATAATAACAATACCAGTAATAACAATAACACCGGGAACCCTAACCTCGAGAGGAGCCGCCTGATGAGAAAAAGCTTCCACGGTAGCGCCGGGAAGGTGTTGCACGCGGCAAAGGTACCCCCGCCGCCACCACTGAGAACAACTTCCCAACTTAGCAAGTCTAAGTGTCAAGGTGAAGTCGGTGGTGGACTTCAGTCTGAGAACTCGATGTATCCGTTGTCGGACGACAACGTCGGTAACTCTTCGCAGAGTCAGAATAATAACGCGTTTTGGAATCACGCCAACCAGGCGAACCTCGTCTCGCAGTCTGGGCGCGTTACCAACTACGCCGATTATTCCATGGAGCCCCACTCTCTGCAATTTCTTCCGTCCTACAACCAGGAACAACCGATCGTTTCCAACTTCAACGGCAAGCCAAGGATCCAGGACGACGTTGTTCAGTATGCAAACGGCATTCTGTACGAGCCAACGTTCGTCGTCACTCGAGCAGATGTTCACAGCGAACAGAGTCCCGTCAAGCATCAGTCCCAGCCCGACTCCTTACCACCTTATCCAGAAAACTCCAACGTTTCTCACTCCAGACAACCCAGTGAAGAGTTTCCTCCACCTCCCTATCCCTGCATACAATCCGTCTCTCACTCCCGACAACCCAGTGAAGATTTCCCTCCTCCTCCACCTCCTATTGACGCCAATCCACCCGCGCAAATGGGATCCGTAGGTTCTCAGCAGCAGCAGCAAACATCACAGCAGCTCGAGGCTCAACAGATTAGCAGTCTGCTTGCTCAGCTGCAGTTAAAGAGGGAGCAGATGCTGATCACGGGCGAAGTTGACGGCAAGGAACAGGACGAGGACGATAAAACGTCCGGAGAAACGTGGCTGCGTGAATTACAAGCGAAGCAGGCCGAAAGAAGGATGAAGAAGCAGAGCCCTGTTGACCAAATGGCATCGCACAATCAGGATATGCCCAAGACCAGGGCGCCCTCGGTGCCCCAAACACAGGGATCGACAATTGCTAGGAGAACGAGCGACCTGATGATGAACACTCTTGGTCAGACTCACGAACAAAGCAGAGATGTGACGGACAGTGCGAGGCTGGTCACAGTTTCGTCGTCAGTTAAAGACATGGCAGCTAGGTTTGAGCAGATCAAACAACAGCCGCCTGCCAAACCTGAAGTTGACCAAAAACCGAGCAAAACAATATCAACGTTATCCGGGAGCGACGTGACTCAGGACGTTCCACCTTCTGAGCCACTAAAATTGTCGACGGAAAATCTTGCCGCGTTTACAAAATCCGATAACCAGTCGAGCCAGTCGGTCCTGAACTCCAGCTTCGAATCGAGCTCCAGCCAGAGCACGTTTATCTCTACGGCACCGGCGCCGGTTAGCGCTCCCACAAGTCAGTCGGAGAGCGGTTTGAACGCGGCAATATTGTCCATGTCGTTATTCCTACCCCACGAAAACGGACTTCCAGTTGATTATCCAGAGGATGACATAAGTGAGGTTGCGATGCAGAACACAATTCAGAATACAACGATACTCCCGATAGAGGAAGATATTATGCCGAGGAAGACAAAACGCAGGATCGGTAAGAAGAAGAGTGTCTCTTTCTGCGATCAGGTCGTTCTGGTCGCGACTGCCGAGGACGACGAAAAGGACTCTTACATCCCGAATCCAATCTTGGAACGGGTCCTCAGATCGGCCCTCAACAAGCCCGAGACAGCTCTGGTTCTTCGGGAAATTCGAAACCTCCAGGAGGCTGAATTGAACAGAGAAAATACGGCTCCTAAATTTCAGCAGCATACTCTACCGCTGAAGAGTGAAGCGGACAGCATTCCAGCCACGCCGTACCAGGACCAGTTAAGGAGCGTTAATCCAATGGCCGACACGATAAGACCGACGTTTGGACGACAGAATTCGAACGAAATGCCGAATGGCCCTCCACAGGACGGAAAGAAGGCTTACAATTCTTACAACGAGGGGCAGGATGTCGTACGGGAAGCGTACCCTGTCGGGAATCAGAACCTGTCGAAAACTCTGACTTCGTATACCCAGCAGTATCCCCAGCAAATTCGTTATCCTCAGAACGGACACTCTGCGCATATCCAGGGCTACACGCAAACGCAGACGGCTCATCCCAGGAATCAGGGAATCCCAGTTTCGCAAATGCAGAAGCCGGCGAGTCCGTTTCCGACGCAAGTCCACAACCAATACCCCCAGAATGGTACGGTGGGTCAGAAGATAATGAACGCTGCGAACCAGCAGAAGAACGGCTTCCAAGGAAACTATTATCAGCTGGAACAGCAGCACAACCAAGTGAACAAACAGTATTCGGCTCAGCAGCAGCAATCGGGTAATATGAATCAAAGGATTCAACAGCACAATGTCAGTCCAGTGACTGTTCCCCACGGTCAACAGATGGTCTGCTACCCGTCGAACCAGTCAACGAATCCTTATCAGCAGTACAACAATTCTTCGTCACCGCAAAGTCAGTACCCAGTCAGTTCCTATCAGGGTTATCCTCAGCAGAACAGAGCTAATCAGCTGCTACCCCAGTACCAGCCACCCCCGAATCCGACCGCTCCTTTTCAACAACAACAACAGCAGCAACAGCAACAGCAGTCTAACGGGCAAAATTATCAAGGAAGAATAGAAAACACCTACCAACGACAACCGCAGAAAAATGAGCAGCAGAATATTCTTGCTCCGAATCAAACCTATCCGAATCCCATACAGAATGGTCAGATACAGTCGAACATGAAGTATCCGACGTATCAGCATCCGCCGGCACCCAAGCAAACGAAACAAGTGCACTTCCAAGCCGGCACTAAGGGAGGTGCGGTCAACCAAAATTCGTCTTCCGTACAGAAAACTTCACCAGTGACAGCTATGCCTCGAACAACACATTGCCACTTATGTCGAAAGAAGCACGTCGTTGAACCTGCAATTTATTGCACGGACTGCGATTTTTACATGTCGAGATTCCGGCCAAAGTCTTAGAATTTTCGTAAGATGATGGTCCGGATAAATTTAAAAATTTGTAAGGTATTTTCGCGTCTATGGTCCGCAGTTTTAAGCTCTCTGTATTTAGGTGAATCCTTTGTTGTTACAGCGAACAGTTATCGTTATATTTTAATTTAAACTTATATATTATATAGTGTTTAAGTACGATGGGTGTGACAGAAAAAAAAATCACACCTATGGTTGATCATCGATATACTAAACGCAGTATTGGCTATAGTGATTACCATCGGTTTTGCAAATATCAAGTGGTAATAATTGCTTTTCTTCATTTCTGTACTTACGTATAGGTATAGTATGTACATTTTTACTCATATAGAGATGTTAATTGTTATATTATGATTCGTTTGCGACCGTTAGTTGTAAAAGCCCATTGACTTGAATCTTGACGGTAAATAATTCTTTTTTTAATAACCTAGTGCTTCGATGTCCTTTTTCCTTTTAATTCTGTACAAAATTATAGATCATTTTTGTCTGTGTCGAATTGTTTTCAATTACTTACAAATTAGTTGTTATCGTTATAACCTTTGAGTTGAAGGTATATTATACTTAAGTTAAGCATAGTTGTCGTGCGTTTATATTTTATACGAATATTTTCATATGTATATTATATATATATATATATATATATACATATATATTAAATATACCCAGGAGCTATAGGAATGTCAGAATTGTGATACTAGCCAAGCTATGTAGTACACTGTGTTAAGTTAAGGTTATTATTATTGGAGATTATATCAAAAGCATATATGGTTATGTATGTAATGTAGGTGAATGCAAAGTAGCTGCAGGAATATGATCTCTGAAGAAGTATGTCAAGTTAAGCATACATATATATATATATATATACACATAGACATTATTACGTGTTACAAGTTACATATGTATTATCCACGTGCTACATAAATGTACAAATTTCTTATTTTACATATACCATTATTATTATTATTATTATTATTATTATTATTATTATGATTATTCTTTTTTTTTTGTACGTCAGTATTTTGTTTTAAAAATACTTTTATATTTCCATTCAGTTTTACGTTAATAAATTACTACTTGAAATAAAAGTTTCGGATCTTTCTTTTATTACCGCCAATTCTATTTGTATTTTTGAAGCAATCGTGCCAAATGTAGTTGACGATGATAAATTTTATGCATGATGAAACAATTGAATTAATTGCTGGGACACATTTCAGTGTTTTTGTTTTGTTCATAGCTCTAAGAATTTGATTATCTATGGTCGTAAGAAGCCTCTTTCAAACAATCCTCTTCGGTAGAACATACAAAGATTTTTATTACAAGATATCGCAATTCTCATAAATTTTCATACGTTTAGTACTTGCTTGCTTTATCTCAGTTGTGGAGATAAGTTTTTCAGGCGTAAAAAATTATACACTCCAAGCATTTTTTTTTAAAACTCTTCAATTATTGCCGTGCGTTTTGAGCTGATAGTTTTCTGATTTATATTTTTAAACTGCGTAAAAATAATTCCTTCAAACTGTCGCACGATATATGTGATCATATTTTACTCAAAAATGATATCCTACACATTAAAATGCAAGTGCAGCTCTTACAGGTATGTCAGCTTAGCCACTTTTTTCCGGCACCTCTCAGATATTGCTCATGGCTACACTTCGGTACTTGGTGAAGGTAGACTGTGTGAAATTAGTTAGATTTTTTTATCATTTTCCTCTCAGGAGCAGAATGTTTTGTTTAAACTTCATATAACTTGGATTGCGTAGATTTGGAAAAAAGTTTTTTGATCTCTGCCGATCTTTGTAATGCAGTAAATTTTATATTTTTATTATGATTGAAACGGATGTTTTGAGTACGAAGAGAAAACAACTTTTTTTACTCGCGATCAACGGGAGATATTTGATATGATTCTGAACTACTTCCAAGTGTAGTACTATTTGCAAAATGCGTCAAATTAAGATTAATATGTCATAGAATTCAGTAAAATATGACTGAACTGACGGTGAATGTTTCATGTATTTACAAATGCGCAAAAAATAAATTGTTTTGACAATAATAAATCATATGTCGATATAATCACCGGTTGACATAACAATTGCCATATTGCATAAGACGTTGGGTAATATACGCGTCGTGCACTTATTGATAAGGTACACCGAGGTAAAATCGCAACGTTTACTACTTTGCGAAGAAACAATCTTTACGACCTAGCTTAATGGCATTTTCGACTTCGAAATCGTAATATTTTCGCAGTTATTCCGATAATTTCGATAACGGTGACGTTCTCGTAATATAGCACCATGCTTTGATTGTAAACACGACACAGCTCGCTCAGGTCGGTGTATCTGGCGATCGAGCTGGGTAGCATCAGTCACGTTCGTGAAAACAAACTGAACGGACGTCTAGACTGTGAGTTGGTGCAGGTAACTGTTATAATCAGGCTATAAATTCGTGATACGGGCTTGTTAATCGTTAGCTGAATGTTAATTTCTTTGCTGTGACTCGTGTACAAAGCTATCGCATTTATCGTTGTTGATTGATTTTTAATTCCTTAATTATTATTAGTCGATAGGTGTTTCGAATCAATGTTGCTTGCTTTAATGTCAATCGATACATTTCAGGAATCGATTACCGACTCATTGAGATATCTGTCTAATTTAAAATATTTATCATTAATTGTCAAACGATGCCAAGTTCTATCTAGTTGAAAACTGATGCTAGATTTTATGGTTCAAAACAAAGTTTTGGGAGTATTTAAATTTGTAAATAAAATTTCATATATCACATGCCAAATTGAAATAGATGAAGGATCCAAACTTCGATGAATTGAACATTAGCAGAACAACACTAGCAGCTCAACCATGCGAAGAATTTCTGAATTTGTAATACGTAATAATTGAAAAATTACTGTCAAAGATGCCATAAATATTTAACGGTTGCATTTACAGAAAGGTTTGAAAAAAGCGAGTTCTCTGTTCACATTTTTCGCGTCACTTTGTTGCTGAGTGAAAAATTAATGCTTTTAAAATCTCTAAAAAACTTCGACCTTTGTTAAGTAGAAGAGAAAATACAAATTAAACTTTAGTGTTGTGCAATTGAAATCTTTTAATTAAAAATATCTCAATAGTTGAGCGTTTTACAATAGAATTGTATTTTTTTTTTCGTGTAAAAGCGACATCTTCTTGCTTAATTTTAAAAGTAGTCAATATCTGTTGCACGTTATAACGTTCATTATTTCATAATAGTTTTCTTTTGCAACGTTTCTAACTTGACTCTACTCACGATATGACCTTAATCCGCTGACATACCACGACTAACATCGTCACCAAACTTTCCGGAGCAAAACGAAATTATCACACATACGACAGATATTTCAACACCGAAGAAAAGCAAAAGAAAAAGATATCCCTCAACCTGGAATAGTATATCGGAATTCAAAAAAGCCAAACAAAAATTATTGACACGAAGTAAGCAGCCAGTTAGAGTCGGATGAGTCTTCCATTGGTTGATGCAAAGCAATAAAGCCCACGAATGGAATTGGTTAATTGCTTAATACAAAGCAACAAAGCAATAAAAATCACATTTTGTAATCAGTAGGAAAAATTTCATCCCGTTGAATAGGTAGAAGTCGCAACGTTCTGCAAGCGCCAACTTACCATTCGAGGATACAGGTTGCCGGCTCGTGCAGCGGTGTCATCTGAGAGCGCGCGAGAAGATCCGCCCTTCCGATTCCCGCGCTGGTTGTTGACACTCCGTAAATTGCGTGCCAGAGGACCTCCGGGATCGATCGAGCGGTGGCAGCACATGCACGCGCGGATCCTAGTACGTAGCGCGAAAGAAAGTTCAGGAGATTTCCGCGGGCGTCGCGCGAGGACGAAAAGTCTTGGATTTTGACGGACAGGTGGTGCTCGAGTGTGCCGTAATGGCGTGTGACGGATAGAGTTGACAACACACGGGGTGGTGTTTTGTCGCCGGAGGTGAAATCGCGAGTGGTGCGTTGAGTGAGGTTCGATATCGGGGCACGAGGTTTGCGCGATGACGGTCTCCGGGTCGCTGCCTACCTACCAGCGGTTCGTTAACGGCGTGCCGGTTCTCTCCTTCACCCGGCGCTCCTTCAGACCGCGGGAAAAGTACCTGATACTGCTCGTGTTTTTGACGTTTGGGGTCGTGTGCTTTGGCGCATTCTTCTTCCTCCCGGACTTCCGGAACGGGACCGGCGGCGCCGCCGTCAACAGCGTCTACAAGGTGTACCAGCACATGCAGAAGGCCGGACCGGAGCTCCTCATTCCGGCTCCACCGCACGCCGACGAATCCTCGCATCCAAACGCTATTCCCATCGTCAAACACGCTGAACCCGGACGTCTCGACATCCACGTTATCGAGGATAAGGAAAAGCTCCAGGTGAAGACCGACGACTCGACGCTGAAACGCGGAAACCGTGGCTCAAGCCGTCCCCCCCCCCTTCCCTTTCAGATTTCAAAGTTCGAGAATCGAACGGGTTCAAGACCCTCGTTTGTTTGTTAGGCTGAAGTTAGCAACGTTATAGCGATGATTCACGTTTCGTAAATTTATATCGTTACTCCGCAATATCAGGAATATTTGAAATGCAGTAGAGCACAATCAGGGTAAAACATATTTATATTTTGTCAAACTTGACTGTGTACTTCAAAATCATTGCGTCATTTCTGAGCAGTGAACTTTACCCCGAATGTTTTATTCCGTTAACGTTACTAACCTCAGTCTCATGTTTTTTTTTCAACTAGTTATTCGACGATCCGACGCGATACCTAAAACTCCGAGAATTTTCTATAGAACGACGAAAGAAAAAGAGATTCTTTCGAGCTATTCAAACTCGTTCACTGACATCACACCGCGAGTCGGACGAACGTGCCGATATGAATATACGGTTATTCGACGTGGACAAGTCACGCAAGCGGACGTGGGAATGTGTCGTAACCTTAGAGCATTACGTTATATATGCTCTAAGGTCGTAACGCCGAATTGACAAATCGTCCGTGTCTGACTTTAGGCGGTTGCGTCGAACGACGAGTCGTCTTGTCAAGCACCGCAAGTATTTTAGGGTTAACTCGTTCTCGCGGTACAAGCGCGACGTGTATCGATTTCACCATGGATTCGCATCCTACCGAGATACGTCATTGACCATCTCTCACAGATAATCGTAAACAAGAAGCATGATAACATTAATAACATTGAAAGCCAGCGATCGAGCCTCGCAGTGAAGTTGGTAGCGGGACGCGCACGCCTTTTTGTTTACTCGGGTGGGTAAACACGTGCTACAGTTTTGTCCCGTGGACTGCGAGCTGGCTGCAATCGTGCGGTGGAGCAAGCAACACGTACATACGTATCTGGCATCGACGAAAGTCTCTATGCATGCCCTACATATATGTGTGTATTATAGATACGTATGACGCAGCAGGACGAGGTTTACGTGTTGCGTCCCGTTCGTTGGACGAAGTTATTCCTGCTTGTCGGTCGTCGGTTCGGGGCCGAAACTTTCGCGTCGAAAAGCCGGGACATTCGGGAAAAATTGTTATTTCGCGTATCTAGAATTGTCGGAAATGCAGCAAACCGTAATGAAATAAGACACACTGTTATTTTGAAATCTAAGTTTCGTTAAACGCATTGGAAACTTGAAAGTAACGAACTTCTTTTCAACGTTTCGAGAAGATAACGTTAACAACTTCAATCTCGCGGCTGTTATCATAGTCGGTAATTAAGGATCGAATGTACTGGTTATTTACGGGTCTGATCCGTGACCCTCACGTGACTCGCTGTGGTGTTCTGTATTTCGCAGATGTTTGTGTTGAATTCGCGACTTCGATATCGATCCTCAGCAGTCGAAAGTGATCTCGAGGTTTGGACTATGTGTACAATATTTACTAAAGCTGTTTCGTTCACCATCGGTTAGTATTCGTCCCCTGTTGTTATCTGTCGTGCGGGTTACCTGAACCATGAATATTTTCAATTTGTACCTTGTGATTTACGAGGAATCTTGATTGGTTTCATCTATTGCATTTCAATTTTTACCAATTTATTCCTTCAGTGGTTTCCATTCACGGTTTGATACTTTTTACTGGTTTTCATATGACACAACGCGTTTATTTTCGTACGAACGAAAGTCGACGATATTTAGAGAATCAAAAATGTGATTCAGTCTTACAAGTGCCTATGCGTTCACTTGTCGAGATGAAAAAGAGTCACGCACTGTGTAATCAAAGCAGATCATGTCGATTCAAGCATAATTATCGTATGTCGGCTTAAAATACTTTTGGCAAATTGAGTGAACATAGCGACGAGGCCGGATTTAAGCTGTGCGATTATTTTACGTATATTTATTATAAGTGCCGATACGTTTGAACAGCTACACTTGTTATTATACGTATACAACCGGTTATGAAGTTGAATTCAAAATTTGACTGTAGGATTATCGTCGTATACAACGATTAATCATAAATATATATTTTTTTTTTATCGGGAACAAATAATTTAGGAGATTTTAAATAGTTTTTCTTGCCTAAAATCCGTTACATGTAAGAAATTAAACGGCTTGAGTCACGGTTTTTTCGCGTTTTTCTTATTTTCTTTCTTTTTTGTTACTTAAATCTTCCCCGATACTGACGAATGTTGTGTAGGCAAAAATAAACGAGGAGTATCAGCACCAAAAAACTCTGGAAAAACCTGACATCGGCGGTGAATCTCGCGCGTATGTGACTAGTAGTGCTTCGCCGTTAATACCGGGGACAAATCGTCGAGTGGAAGATCCTCTCCTGGAAACTGTGCCTCCTGGACCAGCTGATAAGCTACCAGTCGTCGTCGGTGGCGAAGACAAGGATCCTGCAACCCGGCAGCGACGCGAGAAAGTTAAAGAGGTAAGATCATCGAGTCTTTATGCACGATCATTTCTTCCCCCATCTCATGTATTATATCTTGCAGGGATGTATTTAAACGCTTTTTTCTCTCTCTCTTACTTGCGAAAAACGATGATATTTTTTATGGTAAATACAACTTTGCGCAAAGCCAATTTTTCAGGTCAACTTTGAGTGATACTTGAGGAATTTGTTTTTGTTTTTTAGAAAAATATTTTATTTTATTTAATAAAATCTTGAAAAACGAGTGGCTATTCAGTAATCTGAATATTTTCAGAAATTTCTGATCCTTTTTTGGTGTAGTATCAGCTCTCGAAATAATCGAGTTTTAAGTTTTTATAAATTTTTAGTTCATCCGTTCGGGTTCTCGAGATGTTTCAAAAGTTTTTTTTGATTGACAAAATTTGAAAACTCGAATGTTTCGTAAACTAGATGATCGACAAACGAAAGGTTTTGTCAAGATATCTGGGATCACAAATTTCTCCGAGTCGGATGGTCCAATTAGGTACTTATGCAGATTCGAAAACCGAAAGAACTCAAAACTACACAGATTGATATAAAACGCATTAAACGGGAAATTTAGTGAATCAAATAAGTTTGGGGGTCAAAATCCCGAAAGATCAAAAGTCAACCGGTCGAAAAACTGAAATTTTCAAGATAAAAATTCCAAAGCATCGAATGATCAGCGCATCGAAGTTGGGATTTTCGACAAATCACCCAATAGAATAACCGTTTTCCCGAAAGTTTATTTAACCGGACGCTCTCTTATCTGAAAAAGTATTTTCTGAACAATCGGCATTCCGAATGACCAGAGCACAGAATGTGAAGATACAGAAAACTGAAAGTTCCGAAATTAAAAATTGAGAGCTGCTGATACTTCGAACAGCCGCAAAACCGAAGAAATTAGTTGTCGACAATCAAAGTTCAGAAAGGAACAAAATTACCATCCGCAAAATGCAGAAGGGCTTGTAGGACTTGTACAGACCAAAATGAATTGAATTAGAAGAAATATCGCGTAGAAGAAACGTATTGAATATGAGTTTAGTAATAAATTTGATGATAGTGAAGTTGGTAACGTTACTGTAACAATGAATGTTTAGGAAAAATCGCTACTTCGCAACTTTAATACCGTCTGAAATTCGATAAATCACGACAGACAAAACATACTCATATTTTTGAAAGCCAACGCCTTGAAAGTCATTCGGATATTGCACAGTAACGATTTTTTCTCTGATATTTCGTTACGTTAACGTTACCAACATCAGCCTCGTTAAATATTTAAAATTACACGTGAACTTGTTTCATCGCATTGTCGAGTATTATGTAATTCCGTCCGATGGTAATTGCGACATAAGGAACCTGAAAGCAATTAAAAAAAGGAACATTACAAGGCAAGGACGCAGGAAGAGACGCGATGATGTAGGCATATTTGTTGTCGCCTGAAAGTATCAAATATTTGTTTTCCAAGGCGGAGTCTCTTGAGTGAAACGCTTATACCGTCTATTAGACGACGTTGTTTTAACTTGGACATCGCGTGGCTGTTAGACATCGACGTTCATTTTTTCTTATCTTTCCGTTCGTTGGTTCGAAAGTCTCTCGATAAATATTCGGTGATATAATATCCCAGTACGTGTTCCGACCTCGTGGATACACGTGCGTACACATATTATACACATATTATACAATGCGCGGAACTTTTGGTGTGGTCCATCACGGGTCGTTGAACTTGACAGAATTTCTCATTATGAAAACCGGCAGGTATTTTGCGGTGGCTACCCAGCGACGTGGCGCATCTTCTTACCGAATTCAATGATCATATGCGAAGTTTTACATCTCTGATAAGCAGATTTATATGTAATACAGAATATTAGATTTCAAGCGGGTGTATTACAACGGACAAAAATTATCATTCTATACCAATGAGAGAGATGAGGTTGAAGTTGGTGTGGGTTCCTAAACGATCCATGCTTGTGAGAATCGTTACTCAGCAACCCTAGGATGGTCTGAAATTCACCTAGTCAATTATAACAAAGAAAACATGTTCGTAGTTTGAAAATCCGACTCGTCGGAAGTCGTTCTAAAACGGTATAACGATTTATTCCATTATATTTTATTACGTTTTCGTAAACTTAACTAACTTCAACGTGGTTGAGTTAGAATATTCCGTAATTGTTTTCATTCAACTGTTATGCGAGGATTTTACCGATCGTATCATTTTGACTATTGTAACAATATTGACAACATTGCAATGGAACGATAATATCTGCAAAGGCACGCTGATCTGGAAGTGAAGACAGAGAAGAAGATCCGCGAGATACGGGACGCAAATCTGCGTATCGTTATATACCTATACTGCAACATTTCGTGAGCCAGACGAGCAGTATGAAAAGGGAGGTTAAATTGAAAGAAAATACATTTCCCCAGTGTCGATTTTGCGATTGAAACCTACGTACCACCCGGCTTGCATGCCGATCCGGCAGCCTTGGTACACCTTCGCAAAGGCGGAATAATGGATCAATTTGTCGTTATTCCTCTTGCGTTTGTCTTCCTTCTTCCTTTCTTCTCCTCTTATCGCTTTGCCCGTTCCCCGCACGTTTTCCTCTCTTTCAAGCGCCTCCTTTATCTCTTCTCTCGTACTTTCTCGCTGCTGAAAATGAAATTCCGTGGTATGTGGCGTGTAACGGCATAATATATTATGGCTACGAGCAGAGACGAGATATTTTATTGTAAGTATTAAATTTTCGGATTAACCGTTACAATGTCATGGTAAGACTTTGCCCTACCGCCGCTGTGCACAGCTGCATATGTTGGTTGGTTGCTCCACGGGGTTGTTGGCAAAAGTCACAAATGTCGTCTGAACGCGACATGTGCCAAATATATCATGTAGCTTATTGCTGCTGCTGCTGCTGTGCTTCGCTGCAGGTTTCGACCCTCTGCTGCTCTCGGCAGAGCAGCCAAATCCTCGAATTTTCTTTTTTCAAATCCTTAAAAACAATTGTACTTCTCGAATTTCATCAATTGCTAGGTTCGGGTTGTTTTTCCTAGTAATGATTTTTACGTTATTTTCACGTGAATATTTCTGTAAACAGCAACAAGACGAAAAAAATTCCTTTTAATGTAAATCAACTTTTTATTATGTGATCTTCTCATCTCTTCGCGGTCACACTTGGTCGTATTTCACCCCAGCAACCATGCATTTCTTATGGGACGACAAATAAGTGCATCCGCGAAAGGTTAAATTGTGACATTCTGCTGTCACGGATGTTTTCAGTCCAGTCTAATTGATTCCAAATTCCGTAGGAAATGGAATAAGAAGTACAAAAGAATAGAAATAAAATTTTCAGGTGAATAATAGTTGATTATAAAATCAAAATCGACCTTTAAAATTTTCCAACATAATTCATTGCCGAATCCGTTTCTGTATAATGTTTTAATATGCTAACGTAATATTTACTTTGGATCGTATATCCCACAGGATAACGGAACTATATTTTAATGCTCATTATATACGCAGACTTCTTCCATTCGTATTTCATGTTTTATCATCTCTTATTTGATATTAAATTTCGCAAGACAAAGTTCAGAGGTTACGTTCTTCATTATTATTCCAGCGTGGTTGCATGATATTATTTTGTCCGTGTGTGCGTGAAGTTATACATATTCACAGTGTACAGATTCGTGGTAGATTTTATACGCGTATAAAATTTACCGTGATGAGGCGAACGTATAGTATAACCATAAACCAATTTACCTGATACAAGTATATGTAGATATACAACAAATACATGTGTCTATATTGTATATTTGCGTGTGTATATAACCTTTATGCACACAAAAGTGTGTGTATAAATCTAGCGTGTACATATCGACGGGCCCGCTTCGGCACACTTAGCGTTAATTTCATATTTTCAAACGGTCGATTACGTTTTTACATTGCGATTAAGTAATTGAATCCCCTCGATGGATCGTTAACCTTTTGTCGATTTGACGGGAAACACGACGGATGTTAAACGACGTTTTTTTTTCTTCTTCACTTTTTATTCGGAATATTGTTGTTCAAATTCATTCATTTTCTTTTGTACTTTAACACTACACATTTATGCATAGAAGCTTCTAGATTACGGGGAGAATTATATATAACACATATTGTAACGGACTGGGCGTCACAGAATAAATGGAACAGGTTCGTGAGCTCATGAAGCGAACAAACAGGCAGGAAAATTATAAGATGAGGAGAAATGCTTTAATGGCAATGCGTGTTTACAGTTTAAAGTCTGGAACGGACTGTTTTTACAATACACTGAGAAAAATTTCATTTGTTATAGTAACTGAAAAAATTCAGTAAAACAGGTATCGTTAAAGAACTGTTTAAAATATTGTTGAAATTACGAAAAACGAGGTACGCGTAACCATTTTGCGCCATTGGCAATCCTTTTTTGTTAATTGCAACGCAAAATCAGTTTGTGAGGTTTACTCTACTTTTTTAGTTGAATAAGGCTTCAACGTCAATTTATCGTTGCACAAGCATTAAATTTTCGCAACAGTTACAAGAAAATATAGTAACAGTGATCGTAATGAGAAAGAATAGTAACGGATACTAGATTTTCCGGTAACAGCTAGAAAACTAATTTTCATTTTGTACCTAGAACTATATTTTTCGATTGTGATAAATAATGAAAACAGTCAAGGACTGAGCGGTAACTGAAACTAAAAATTTCTCTCAGTGTAATGATGGTCGGTGCGGCAACCTTACTTTATTTTAACACATGAATGTTTTATGCATCTTTTATCTACGATGATTACTACATCATTAGAAGGAAAGGAAAACGGGTGATTTCACCCTTTGTAACAATATGCGTATGATAGAGGTGATTATTATCATGCTTATAAAAAGGTTGTATGACCGTAATTTTTTTTTTTTGTTTATCCATAATTATCTATAACCCCAAACGTTATAATTTTTAAACGAATCAATCGAAACAAAATCATGTGAAAATTCAGACCTCTGTCGCGTACGTGTTTAAAATTTTCTCACCGTGAAAAGGTGATCGTATCATGTGTATGAGACGAAATTTATCGGAAGTAACGTCAATGTTTCCAATTCACCTCAATATATGTAAAATGAATGGCGGATTACGACGAGGAGTGATTTAAAAAACGGCAACGTTATCTTTTCTCTCCTACAGCGCGAGTTTCGCGAATCTGCGTTATTAATATCGCGTCGGTAAAATAATAAGCTTACCTTCCGAAGAACCGGGGGAGACGACGACGATGCATCGCAAGGGGAGATGAAGATCATCTCGTTCGCCAGCCGAGTCCGCGATCTTATGGCGGTTGCCATTGCGTGCGTGTACGCGGCGAATCGCTTCAGGGTCCCTCGCAGCATCAGCGGAATCCGAGGACGACAAGGGGCGAGGTGCGCTTTTACTCATTTGGCCAATTCGTTTCGGTGGAGAACACACGTATGTAACCTACGTACGTATCGTAACCCTGCCTTTCTTCATCGTCGACGCCGGGTCGATGATCCTTTGAAGTGTGTGTATGCCCGGCTTTCGATCTTTATTATACCTGTGCGATTTCAACGCTGATTTCACTCTCCATCGTCACGCAGCCCGATGCCGACGAGCAGCCTGGAGGTAGGATCATTCTTGGTGCCCGGATCGAGTAACGAGGAAATGGAGAAGGGATTGCGCGAGTTTCGTTGAAACACCGTTGCAGGCTTTGTACGCGTTAATAGATGTACAAGGAGATTCGAGTCCTGAATTCAGATCCCATAACGACACAGTTACCGACACTTAGCCAAGACGCAAACATTTTTTTTAAATCTTCCGGAGCGGGGGACATTACCACTCTGACTGACTTTATCGATCATCGGATCATTTCGTTGCTCTACCTCGCTGGTAATTTGCCCTACTTTACCATAGTTTCAATCCTCATTGGGCAAAATACCGGAATTGCAGTAAGTAAAAATCGCCATTTCGTTGCATGAGAATTGCATAGTTCTAACTGCGAAATCTATGCTATATTATTGTTTAAAAAATAAAGAAACAAATAAATAAGACAATAGATTTTTGAATCTTTAAGGCCTGAAATAACTTGACCGATATATGTATTTATATCCGGTAGGTAAATTCTGCGTAAACACACTGCGTTGCAGTCTTGAATTGAATTTTTCATACCATTGAGCAATCATTAACCGAGTTATTAGCGTCGTTTCGAACGTCCCAAGTGTCGTGTCTGTGTGATTGACACTCACTCACCGCAGCGGGTGCTTCTGGGTTTGAATTCTCGTTTTATTTCGATAACTCTTAACCCTGTTTATGGTGCCCGCATTAAATCGTCGTCGACGAATTTCACTCGCTGCTTCGCTTTTTCACCCTCGTCTCCGGTACTTATTCACTTTGGTTTTCGCTATCCTAGAAACCTGCAGAAGACTTGTTCCATCGGAAGTGTTATACACGCATTAAATATTTATCACGGTAGCATGAAATATAGTCGAGAGAAAAATTGTAAAGCGGAAAATTCTCACATCAGTTCGATCTGAATAAAAATTGTATCGACCGATTGCATTTCCGAAAACAATGCATTGTAATTTCAATTTAAAACAAAGTGCACTCTTCGAAAAAATGATTGAGAATTATCCAACCTGGATAGATTACGTCGCAATACATTAACAAATGTAACGTATATAACTTTCCTTCCCGTCTGCGGAACATTTTGAAATTCAGGTCATTCACGCGGAGCTGGTTTCACAATCAGACAAAGTTCTAATCAACAGGGAAACCGGAGAGGGGGTGAATCCCGGGTTATGATATCGCATCGGTAGGCAGGCAGGCAGACAGACGGACGTCTTTGCAGATAGCGTTTAAATGTGTGGGTATAACGCGCGCCGCCCACGAGATGAGAGGAGAGCAGCAGCCGCCGCTCTCCTCCTCATTCAGGGACGATAATATGTCACTGATTTACTCTTATCAGTAAAACCGGCACAATTCTATGGATGGTTGGACTGGATATATCTACTCCCCGCCCATAGTATTATAATAGTCTTTACAGACAATGAATTCACCGCCCAACTCTGTGCAGGTTATAATATAGACTTGTGTGTGTGTGTGTGTGCGTGTGTGTGTGCGCATAATCCTCACACGGAGTGGAACCATTATTTGAAGTTGCTTCAGACTCTGATACAGATTATATAACCCATGCTTTCGAAAACTTTTCAAGCTGTAATGGTATTAAAAAAGTTTCCGGGACGCGAAATTGATGGTTTGAAAGGTGCTATTTGTGGATAATGGCTTGGCTTTTATTTCTATAACTAAGAGCGCTTCGGTGGTACCAAGATGAATTTTTCTAGTTGTAAAAACAACGTTGGTGTGTAAATTTCAACATCTTGTATTAAAAAATTTCAGTACCCTATACTCCGATGGATATAGTGTATGTTGCAGATATGCGAGTTGCTCACTGAACGTGGATCCAAGTAATTTTCAGAATGCAATTTCTTTTCCATTGATTTTCGATTATTCCAAACTAGCGCGAAGACGAAATTTCATGATTTGCATTCGGGTCAAATTTGTTACCCATTCTTCTTTCACGTTGATCAAGTTCAAATTATTTCAAATTCATTTTCTCCAATGCCATCGTTTGAAAATCATTTCTTATGCCATGTACGATGTTTCCTGCAACTGATTCCAAACTATTTTCGAACGAAAGAATAATAACAAAGTCAAATTATAATTAAGATACGACATTACAGAAAGGGGACACATTATTCCCATTGAAAAAGGTCTGGAGATCTTTGGAATTCCACCACTTGAAAGAATCCCCCGTTTAAACCATCAATTTGACGCGAAATTTCGCGCAAGGTATCAACTGAATTCTCAAACGCGTTAAATGCCTCATTCCCAGTATGTATACATATTTGTATAACATTGCGATGAAGTTGTGTCCATGCTCCTTTATACATTTCATGTATTCACAGTGGTGATTTTCAGCCTCGTGGCAAACAAGTTGTTAATCGGTAAATGCGCCTGACAATGCGCGTAGTTGTAGTTTTGGTTTTCAGTACGAGTGGAGCGAAACGAACCTCCGATTGTCCCGCGGCGATGACGCGAAATTTGCACAATAGTTGGCAAACGAATCGCAATGAGTTTGGCAAGCACAAATCGCACGATTCTGTTGTGCGAAAATCCCTGCGGGACTTTAACGTAATTATTAATACTATTATTACAGTATTATCACCGAGTAGAAGGATTCACAGTTTCGTCTGTTGTCTCCTGAAAATTTGTGGCTGGAATATGTGAATTTGCGTGAATTATACTTAATGATGGAGAAAATCTATTGATTCGGAAATTATCGTCTCTTTCGGTACTTTTGCATTTTCGCATTTTCACAAAGTTTGGCTTGCTGATTGAAAACAGCAAGCGAAGGTTGTTGTATCAGGGTGTTTCAAGAAAAAGATTATTTCCGTTATTCCACCGTTAGTACCCTTTAAAAACCTGATTTACAATCTACATGAATTTGTTTTTAGACTATTTATATATTTATAAGTATCTCTTCAATACTCATTGGAATATTCCTGCCAAAAAACTACGAGTAATGCGGCGCAAAGTTCCAAACCGACAAAAATTTAGATCGATGATTATATGTAGAATTCCATGCATCACTCGCATAGCCGAAATCGTAATGGAGATTGACCGTGAAATTTGACAGCAGGTAGAATAGGAAATGAAAGTAAATCTGGGTTCTGCTCATTGTGAAAAATTCTACCTTGACTTTGAACAACGTTCAACTGCTCGAGGTATGAAATTCCGAAACTTCGATCGGTTTTCAACGTAATCAGGAAACGTTTGACTAGCACGTTTCCCCGGCTTTTGATCCTTGACGGCGATTGCCAAACTCAGTTCTTGGCGCAAGGGTCGCGCTTTTTGCGGTGAAATGTTCAGACAGTGTCCCGTAGGTGTTACAGTATCGGCAGCACGTCACTTTGGCGTCTTGCCACGTATCAAATCTCCATCTCGATCCTTCTCTCTCTCTCCCTCTCTCTCTCCCTTTCTCTCATGATTTATGCGTGCCGCGGTGTGACACTGACGCACAATTTCCACCCCACCGAAGGGCGGCGAGCCCTTCTTACTCAACGGGGATCAACCGCCGGGTGTAACTTTCCCACGGCACCCTTCTTCCTACACCACTCCGATCATCGCTTCTACCTTGGGTACACAACATCCCGTGCACAACACTTGCACTGTATCTCGGTGTGGGTGCAGGACAGAGGATATGAGGACTCGATATGAGTCACGAGATGGTGGACTGTAAGGTTGGTTCGCATTGCATACTTGGATGTTTTACTTACAAGGGAAAACTTCCCTTTTGCCGTTACCAAGGATGAGGATGAGAGAGTCGAGGTACGGCTCTAGGAGTTACACTTTTCACCTTCGAATGTCGAATGTCGAAGGTGAAAAGACGCTTTAGATGAGCTTTCACTTTGATCACTTGCTGTGGTCTTTGATTATCCAATTCTGATCTCGGGTTATGCGACCAGTTATGGAGATGCCGTTGAAGACAATTCTCTGAAATCGTGTACTTGAAGATGCGATCGATGAACCTTTGTGAACAACTTGATGAAGCTATTACTGACAAGTTTTAGTAACAAACTCCCGAGGAGAGACTGAAATATCAGGTTGAAGTTAGTAATGTTAAGGTAACGAAACCTCAGGTTAAAAAATCGATATTGTTGAGCAATTTAAAAATGACTTTCACGGAGTTTACTTTTAAAAATTAAAGTATATTTTGTTTATAGTCGTTGGCTAAATCTCGGACATTCCTAAAGATGTAAAATAGCGATTCTTCTTCTTCATCCTCGTGATGAAATCTGGTTAGCTACCTGAGAGTGCAAAGTGGTGGAATTATTGCTGAAGCATTGATGTATACCTTGGTTATTGGAACTCCTTCCGATCAGTCTTGATCGATTGAAATTTCAGGCAGGTGAGAAGTTGGTTCAACGAAGCTCGATGGTTGATGTTTTATAAACTTAACTACCGAAGCATTTAAAGGAATCGATCGCGTTCCGACGAGTGCTTCAGAGTTACACATCCTGATGTGAGCAGCACAGCCTTAATAGAATATTCGAATGAACTTTGTACATGGTTATGATTTGGAAATTCGGCGTGTGTTAAGGAATTCAGTTCTTGTGAATTCGAAGCTCTTCTCCGTACAGTGAATAAATGTTTTTTTATTCCGCAATGCTGATCGTTATTTGTTGCGTTACTAATGGTTCCAACTGGCGTGAACACGCACTTATTCACACGCATATTTATACGTTTCGTATTCACGAGGCGAGGAAATTAGCCACATCCATAAACAGTAGCTGTAACCACTTTCCACTATACCGCCTACGCTCAGCAAAATCATTACATAGGCATGTATGGGGCGTTCTCTGCCAACTCGGCCACTCTTCCAATTTTCTTCATATTTTACCAGTTTGTTGTACTACACAAAATTCTTATCACACGAAGTTATAAAATGATGACATTCACGTGAAAATGCATTAGGTCGTTGTTGATTGACGTCTCCGAAAACTGCGATAGGTAAAAATATAGATTATATATTATTATTTTCTTACAAAACTTATCATGCTGCAGTGCAGGATATGCCGTGCTGTTAATTACTTACGTGAATCTCGCCTCCGACATTGAAATAAAATTTTTTTGTCGACTGCACTCGTTTGTACACCGTTTGTACCTATTTGTGCCATTTTTAGTTTAACACGCTTAGCTGCTGAGGCGGGCCTAGCTTTAGCTTCATGTTTGGGTTAGGCGTTGATAAGTCATTCGGGACATCTTTCTTTATACCTGTATGTTGATGACAATTTATTATGACGCATGGCAAAAGTGTCGAGGTGATGGGAACCGAGGGATAAATGAACTTGTTCTTTTGCATGAGGACCAAACAATGTTGCACAACAATTTATTATTCATTCGTTATTTCAATCGTCACGTTTTTTATTCAACAAAGATGATAATAATATGTACCCTTAGCCTGAATTGCACTGAAGTGATCAACATCCCATAAGGATTACAATAAAATGCAAAAAAATTGCCAATGTGAAGTAAAGTACTGGATGTGCATTCCAGAATTTTTATGATCAAGTGCGCGACCGAAGAAATGCAGCGCACTGATTATAACGGCACCTTAGCTTTCAGCTCATCCCAAAACTGTAGACGTTCTTTGAAATAGGGATATTCAACGGTGAGTCCGAGATTGGATTTATTTCCGATGTGAAGATTCTTGGCATTCGTGATTGAAAATGGTTCCCATTTCGTGTTGTTACCAAAAGCCGGACTCGTGGGTGTTCTGGAAACATGTTATTGACTTGAAGTTTTAAAATGAATGCTAGTAAAAAGTCCACTCTCATGTTTAATACCCAAATCAGCTCACCCATGGGTAGCGAAAGACGTCCACAATTCCACCATAACGTTCACCATTTCATAATCTTTCTTGCTTCGAGTTTCGTTGTGACCCCAAAATCTTTCCTTTTGGAAATTTTGGGGATTCGGGAATAGGTATAGTAGTTCCTCACCATGTGGCACGCCGCAATAAGACTTAGTACCGCCATACGCGTACGAAAAGCTTAATGCACCACGGTAATCGAATGTGTAAAAATATTGTGGATTCACAGCCGTTGCAAACTGCTGTCGGAGTGCGTCGTAAGCCGGGTAGTTGAAATAAACGTCACTCACAAGGACTGTTAGGTTTGCCAGTATCTGCCACATAACAGAATTATAATTTGTTGCCATTCAAAACTTTGTTGCAATTGAAATATCCATACTACCCACCACGTTTTTGTCGGCTTCAAAATTTTTGAAGTAGTACGACTTGATGTCTTCAACCCAAGCGGTTCCCGAACCCGGTAAATACTTCCAGTTTAAAAAAATAGGTAAGATGCTGTCGAAGTTTGCCAGAAAGTAATCGACCAGTGTCTCATTTTCATAAAAAGCTGAAAACAATGTAAAAAGAAGTTTGATAGTAGGTTGAAAAACGAAGCAGACCCTACGATCACTCCTAATTGGATATAAAAGTTGCAAAAGCATGCCACGACAGTTGCTGCAATTTTTCGAGTTATTGCCAAATGAAAAACATTAAAAAAAAAAAAAAAAAACACCCAAGCTTTTCTATACGTGTTACGAGAAATCACGTCGAGTTCTCGGATGGAAGTTGCATGAGACTTGAAAATCGACACATGATTTAAAAAGTACGTAATGTGTAATTCATGAATACTCACATAAAGATTTTTTTGAATTAAATCAACTCACTTGGATAAAGTCAATCAAGTACCAATAATTTATGCGTTACGAATTGAGGTATTCAAATTTTCGAAAACAGTTAAGAATTCAAAACGATTACTTGGTAGCTAGTTGTACTTACGTATAGACATAGCTAATCCGTCATCTCGACAAACACCTGAAACCCAAGGCAAATCTCGAACCCGACCATTGCGAATCAAATTTTGGGGACTGTCAGTGAGAATGGCACCATCGATATTTGGTTCATCAGTGGGGCCCCACACGACTATCGGAAATGATCGCCAATCATAGAATTTCGGGTAAAAACCTAAAATATTCGAAACATCGACTGTCCGCAAGCATTCAATCAGGGGATCCGTTGATGTATTGAAACAGCCAACATATTTACCAAGGTCAAATGCTTGGCTAGCATATGGACCGCTTGGTCTATAAGCCCATGCCGCAAGTGCGGATCCACTTTCCGTTATGTATCTGTGAAAGAGCCCTGCAGAAGTAGAAAATGGGTGGTTCGATATCCTTATGAGGAGCGTAAATGTATTACGTTTGAAAATGTATGAGTCAGACTTTATCGCGAAGGATATGGACCTTGACTCGTTATAATTTGACTAAAGACTCGTCGCAAGGAAACGAAACCTCACCGGCAGCACCTTTTGTATTTGAGTTTCGATTCAACTTGTTATTTACCAATCGTGATATCCATCATTGTCAGAAGATGAACCGAACCCGCGCCTGCACTTTGCCCGAACAGCGTGACCTGATCAGGATCGCCTCCGAAGTACTTGACATTACTTTGAACCCATTTCAGGGCTAGGATCTGGTCCTTCAAGCCCCAATTTCCGGAAGCTACCTTGTCGCCGGTGCTCAAATATCCTAATGGTCCTAGACGATAGTTCAAGGTTACGAGAATCACATCTTTGTCGAGGAGGAATTCTGGGCCATAAACCGATGAAGTATCGCTTCCAATGATGAATTCTCCACCGTGAAAGAACACCATCACCGGAAGTAGTCGCGAGATTGAATTTTTGGGAAGCTGAAAGCACAATCACCCCATTAAACTGACTCACCTCATTTATAGAGTTGATTTGAATGATATTTTCATCGTCCGAAGCAGTGAGCAACATTATTGCAAATCCATAATTACCTGTGGCGTGTATACATTCAGATACAAGCAATCCTCGTCCCCGTTTATTTTCTTGCTCAACAATGAGATCTGAGGGCATTCATTCGAATCTACAGTAGCGTTTCGAGTTCCTTTCCAACCATCAGCTGCCACTGGATTTGCGAATCTACGATGTAAAATGGACCAATCAATGTTACAAGTACTATTGCGAAAATGGTGGAGTAGAGAAAGAATTCACTAATTCCAGATAGGACGCCGCCGGTGGATATACTAAAAATGGCTATGGAGATAGTTTAGTAGATTTGCTACTTTAATCCAGTCACGTTGAAGGTAATTAATTTGGACAACACGCAACATAAATTAAACACAATGTTAAGCTTGGGAATCTATTATCAGTTTATCTCTAAGTTACTTCGTTTTCGTGCTATCCAGGTGTATCCACCTTTCTACAACGCCCTGTATTTATTATTAAACTTCACATATTCTACAAACCGGAGTTTTCCAATCGGTGGTTGCGCGTAAGGAATTCCCAGGAAAGCTGACACACTTCGATTACTGTACGTCGTCAGTATTTTTCCTCGCAGGATTCCTTGACAAATTGTCACTTCAGGTTGATTATTTTTCACCGCTGAAGCACAGCTTAAAGAAAAGAAAATTGTCACGAATAGCAGCAGGACAAGGTCTTCTTTCAGGCAGCACGACAACATCGTCCTCTCGCGTTCTACTCAAACGCCGGTATACTCGAATCTAATGCAGAGAAAAATAGCTTGTCAATTCACGTCATGAACCAGATGCCGTCGGATTCACGCATCAAATTCAGATATTTCATCAATGTTAGGCTTCGAGCGCAATAATTGTCGGTATTGATTTCAAAAGGAGTAACGTTGTGTGCAAAGAAATCGAAACACACGCATTTTCTTCTTCTTCCAAATGGCTATCGCCAAAAATGGTATTTGCCAAAGTACTCACATTTTATTTTTGATTTATTGTGTTTGAAATTTAAGCAACGGTTTGATATTATTCGGTTTCACTCAACTCTATTAGCTTGAGCTTTATCTATGATTTGTAAGCTTTGAACCGATTCGTTTCCGAAAGTACCACGTGGAAGGATTCAACCATGGATTACAAACAAGAAAATTGGATACTCACAATTATTTTAACTTGTCAGATTTTTCAGATGAATTATTATATTTGCGATAAAATTTGGAAGCTTTGGTTAATCTATTACGGTAAGCCACCGATGCTTCGGGGCTTTGTTCCGTGTAGTCTGAAAATCGGACAGATACTGCAAAGATGGTTCCGACTCACCGGGATGTCTATTTAGCATTTTTCAAAATACACATGTCAATATCAGATTCGCGCATATAAAATATGGTATGTAAATTATTATTTAACGTAAATTTGCATTACATCCTGGCTTGAAGATATAGGTATTTGCATTCCAATAATATTTATTCCTCTGAGCAAGAATTGGGCAACTGATGGAGCCTCAAAAGGTAGATTTTCTAATTGCCGGGTCAAAATACTCTGCATTTGTTTGTTTGTGCATCGTTGTTGAAAGATGGTAATGAATTAATATACCGACTATGAGAGAGCGCGGAATGAGTTTGGGTAAGTAGCAGTCCATCAGGGCGATATCTCGTCAAGTTTGAATACTCAGAATTTGTCTGCCAAGTAACTCGGGTTCTTTGCATCCAATTAATGCTATATGCGAGAGAGTACTGAAGGGTTTATAATTTAATTATATATATATACATATATATTTGGGACAAATTAATTAATTTTCGGTGTGAATAATACCATGCGATAAGACAACAATTAGCCCAATTTCCAGCCCGATCGGATAACTTTTATTTTTGGGGCTGGTACACTTGAGGAATTTTGATTCATAGATAACCTGTGTTTAACTTTTACTATAAAATTAAATAAATGTGCTCTGTATTTTCAATTTAGAAAAAACATTTTGGCCATCTTAACGCCGTCATTTTTTATTTTAAATCAAATTAAATTTTTTTTCGAAACGTCCCCCTTCGAACCCTAAAAGTTTTATTATACTCAATAATCGATCGGAGTCGTATTTTCCGAGATGAGTCAGGTGTAAGATTAAAATGGGACACCCGGTAGAATGTAGAAACAAAGAGAATGCTATGGCATGTATATGAATACAAGACTCCTATTATACAGAAGTTCGTTTATCCGCCACGATCATCAGGGTAATGAATATTTGAAAACATCTGTAGTCACATTTATAATGTGATCATTGAATTCTGGAATAACCAGTTGGTAAAATAAAATAGCGTAAACCGGTTCTCTGGGGAAAACCAACGACCAATGTATCGTTAGAACTGGAAACGATGCGTCTTGTTCGTCAAAACATGTTGTTCTTCATTGAAACGTGAAACATTGAAAATAGTGGAAAATTTGGACATTGGGAAACCAGGCAAAAAAATGGTTGTATCGGGAAATGTATGAAAGGGAACTGAACGATAATGACAATAAAAATAATGCGTCAGATACACTGTTGAAATCTATATTAAATTCCACGTCAGTGCACGTAAATTAAAGTTCAATTAATTATCGATTTAGGGAAAACAGGGAAAATCTGGAAAACCGCGAAATGTCAGGGAATTTCGAAAACAAGACTGAAATTTTTAGTCTTTCTAAGTAACAAACTTGTTTTTATATAAAGTATGTACTATCAATTTCAAGTACAACAAAATTTCAAGTGAAATTTCACTTAAAATTTTGTTTCGTCAAATCACGTCATACATTCTATGTATATTATTTAATACCAAAACTTGTTTTGTTTTTTTCTTACGGAAAATCGCAGGCTGTTGTTTGTAAATTAATAGCCAGACAGTAAGTCAGTTACATATAATATTGAAGGTATTGATACTAATGTATAAAAAAATTGTCAATAATCAGCGGCACATTCCTTGAAAGCTTACTGGGATCCGTAAAACTCAGGGAATTTCAGATTTGAAAAAGCGAGCGAACCCCGAGTCCTATAATTTAGTTCGTCAATTTCACAAGACATTCTACAGTGAATGTGTTGTCATTTTTATACGATTTTTTTACACTGGTAGGGGCGCCCTTCCGATTTTACTTCTTCCAACTCGTATAAAGTTGGTGTATGAAATGAGAAGACGAGTCAAGTCTGTGAAATTATGAGAGCCCGCAACGGTGCGACCACTTCCGCCAATTATGACCCAAGTTTTTAGTTTTTAGTTTTCAGTGTTCAGAGGCTGCGTGCATTGTGTGTGGAGTGAGGTGCAGCATGCCGTTCTGCCGCTATTGTAATTTTATACCGTTCGCTTTATTTTTTCGTTTTTACTTTTTTACCCTGCATAGTTCCTTCCTGCGGTTCGCCATATTTCCGGTCACGTCCTGGCGCCGCCATCCAGCATCGCTCTGCTCCTGCAGGGCGTGTAATAAAAACAATTGAAAAACAAAACCGATTATTCAAAATTTAAATGATTTTTCTCCATAGCCAGTAGTATTATTTCCTTTTCTCTCTTTTTCGTTCGTCCGTTCAGCGCGTCGCTGGCAAATCTATTTAACATTCTGTCACTTCCGGAATCAAGTCGTGCGAAAAGCGTACATTTCTTCTTTTTCATCGTTTTCACCCGTTTTGTTCTTTCGATATCGACTTTTTATTTTCAAACCGCCCCCCACCCCACCCTTTATTTCCTGCCAGCGATAAAATTTGCGCTCCGTCTACCTATACTGTAGCTTGTACATACATATTCCGGTGCGTAAAATGATAAATTTGCGGGGGAAAAAAAAGGGATTGAAAGAATGCAGGGCGATTCGGAAATATCTGTAAATTTATCTAGTCGAATTCGCTCTGATTTACATTCACATATATATACGACGATCTTAAGACGCTTGTCCAGCTGCTGGAAGAATAAAAGCTACTGGTAATTTATCAATTTTCATCGATTAAGCGCTTATCGGGTGCTGAAATTGAACGAAAAATGGTTGAAATGAAAGAAATGACGAAACAAAGACTCGAAATGTACAATAAAATTCGATCCACGCGAGTTTGATTTCAAACAAAACATCTCCTTAATCAAAAAAAAATTATATCTTTACGAATTTATCAAAAGACGGACTTCATTCTTGATCTGTATAATTTACTGTTTCACTTTCTTCCCCTCGATGATGTTATACGTATGTGTTATCTTGCTAGATTTATATCTATACTTCATAGACTTAATGTATACGTGAAGTAGTTTCAATATTCTGGCAACGGTCACATTTTGTTCATTTTTAAGTGTCACTACACGCCAGTCAGTCAATAATATTCCAAATGATTCAAAGCACTTATTTTGTCATGATTTGTTAATCACATTCGAGTTTGCCTTTTAAAGTCGTAACATTTCAGTAAAAATTAACATTCGAAACGATGAATTAGTCATAAATAATATTAAAATAACGCCAATGACAAAAATCAATTCATTCCTAGGACGATGATTTTTTTTTTTATTTTCATTGCGTGTTTAGTGTAAAGCCATTGAAGGAATGATGCGTAATGTTATAGGCGCCTCGAGTTTGCATGGACCGTTATGAGAATCCCTTCAAAAGGTTTTCTTCAAAGCTGTACTTCCATTCCATTTTTTTTTTTTTTTTTTTCTTTTTGTCGCCCTTTCTTTTCCCACTCATTTTACGAGTATCACGCGGAAAGAGAAAATCTACGCCATATAGTTGAACCTATTCAATATTTCTGCTTCGTCGGTATGAGTTTCTCCGCATTTGCACACTGCACGAACGCCGTTTTCATGTATGTGTATTATGAAACACTCTGTGAGAAATGTATTCTCACAGAAAAGCTACTTTTTACGCGATATAAATACTTGTGCTATGTGTAAAATCAGTATTTAAAAGAGGTCATGGAAAACCTATAATAGTCATGGGATTTTTGATTTGGTCATAGGAAAAACTGAGAGTATCAGTTTTCTATCATTGGAATTAGAAATAATTTTTTTAGGCAACAAGTTTACTTTTTTTCGTCGAGAAAATAAGTTGGCTTAAATTGACGTTTTTCAACATTATATTTTTCTTCAATTCGAATCGAATCTGAACCCAATATAAAGTTAATAAGCTGATCGATTTAGGTTTTAGTAAATCACTAGAACTGGGAAAATTTCCTGAAAATTGTGTTTGGTAAACTAACAACTCTTTGACTGATCATTTCTTTTTTTTTTCATTTGTTTGATCACGCTCAAATACTCGTTGATACTGAATATAAACAAATATTCATACCGTGAAAATATTCAGGTGTGATTTTCTTTTTTCTTTCTCTTTAAACTGCAATAGATTTAATGAATATTACAATCTAACTACCGATAAAATAATGCCATATGATGGATTTTAGTTGAGAATTGATAATCATTCGGACCACGCATCCGATTCAATTAGTATATATAATATGTTAGGAACACATTTGAGTGAAACTTGTCAAAAATTCGTTGACGGTATATAAAACTAAAATTGCTAACAAAAATCTTTTCATTACGCAGTAATAAAGATGACAAAGAAATTGAACTAAACGAGATGTGAAATGAATGAATATTAAAACGAAAAAAAAAACGTTAACTATTTACAAAACTAACTTTTGAACACTGTAGTCTTTTCTTTCTGTCTATCCGGCTGAAAATAATATGGATTCATTTTTTCCGATGGTTTATACAGGCCGACGTTTTACGTGAAGCACAAAGTTGTATCGAAGCTTAGTTTCAACCATGCGAATATCTCCGTGTGACCGTCCGATTCCATCATTGTCGATATTTTTCGGTATCTACACGTCTTTGTCCTCATACAGGTTCATCCTCAATTCCACGTGCAAAATGTTACGCGCACTTATATAACTCGTGTACGTGTATGATCGAAGTGGGAAAATTGTGGAATTTTCTTTCGTCCGTCGATCTAAAATATCCTCCGTCATTGTCACTCTCGCGAACGTCGTTACCTGTCGTCGTTTATACAAACCAGCCACGCTTTCACCGTCTCACAGAGGCTTCGTGGAAACGTTTCAGTCGAGTATCGAGTGGAAAATATGTCGGTGAAGGAGGAAAAATAAAATAAGAAAATAAAAAGAAGCCGGGAGAAAACCACCGCTTCAACAATTCTGTAATTCAAACACGCTCATGCGTGTGAAAGAAGAAATTGAAACATCAGAAAGTGGGGTGAAAACTGGAGAAAAATATGCAAGGTTGAAGTTCGTAACGTTAATGTAGCGATGCATTCTATTATTTAAACTTGCGTTATTTCGCTATTTCATGACACCGTTGGGAGTTTGCAAAGACATGAAAATACAATTTATTACAGAATTCTTTTTTTTTTTCTTACAATTCAGTACATTCTTCAAACGATTTATAAAATTTCACTGAGAAAACAAAATTTTTCCATGTCACTTCCATAAGATACTTCGATCACGAAGCAAACTCTCGGATTTGATACACAGAGAGAACAAATTTTCGATGAATTTTTTTGCCATCAATTTGAAACCGCTAAACCATTGGGAGCACAAATGAAATTCTTCTCAGCGTACTCCACAGAGCTTGCGAGAAGGTTTAGAGTTGAAATACAGACCTGTGCTTTGGATAAGCTTTCTATTTACTTATTTATTTAAAACCAATTTTAGAATGGTCCCAAATAAGGCCCACCCTGATATCACTGCACACGTTCAAAAATTGGGGTTTTTTCTTCGGCGCAAAGACACTAGCCGTATTTTCTTCGTAAACTGTGATCAAAAATGACCTGCAAAGTGAATAAATAAATAAATAAATAATTGAATAAAGTTTAAAAAAAAGCCACCGGTCGATTCTCTCCGATCGGACCGTCGACGAGGTCCAACTCGCGGGCGCGAACCCACCACCGCTCACCACGGAGACTTTTGGCTGCTGGGTTTCCCCTCTGGCCCGATTCGCCTCTCCTTAGCTGACCTGGACGGACCCCGGATTCCTCCGGGGTGACCATGTCGATGGCGAGCTTGGTGCGGACGTCCGGTCAACGAAGACCCTCGTCTACGGTTGACCCCGACCTGGGGGATCCTCCTCGGTAGCCAGCCTCCGAGTAGCCGGATTACAGGAGACGCCACGCTCCCAGCTACGAGAGATTCGAGCGTTCTCATTCTCGTGTTGAAGTTAGTCACGTTGTCACGACGATTCCTTGCTGGGAAAAATGCGTTGTTTTGGGGATTTTGGAATTGTCCGAACTTTGTTAAACCGTTGTAAATGAGTCCAAAGTTAAGAAAATGGTGATTTTTTCCCCCCAATGTTTCGTTACGATAATGTTACTAGCTTCAACCTCGTTTGTCGAACTTCTTCGGGGATTATCTTCGACGTGTCTTTGACAAAGTCTGAGTTGCAGTAACGTTTTTTCAGCGATGCATGCTTCGGATGAATCGTTATTTCGCAAGATTGGAATTCTCTGATCCTTTAACTGCGGTCATTTTTATAACGAAGAACTTTATTTACCGATGTTTGGAAAACTCGGCTTCTTCAAAGTCATTTTAAAATTGCGACGTAGCAACTTTTTATTCAAATACTTCGTCACGTTCGCTTGACCAACTCCAACATCGTTATATGTAATTCGGCAGAGTTGACGGCGTGCGGTTCTACGTGCAAAGTTAACAAAGTTTATAAAATTTCATGTCAGAGAGGGTATGTTTAGAAACTCGTTCGATTGGAATATAACAGTCGGATAGATAAATAAGTTGAATGCGAAAATAAAAAATTCAAACTTTGAGTAATTCAAGTCGAGTTGTTTCATGTGAATTTTCTTTCTTTTTTTTTTAATTACTTTTCTCTGTAAAAAAAAAAAAAAAAATTCGACAAAACTGTAGGCGATATACGCTTGTCACAAACGCATTTGACTCGAGTTATCCCCCCAAAAGGCACCTCCGGTTCAAAAACATTTCGCAAAGTACATTAAACGCGGTCAATACCCACAAAAAATACCTTCTTTGATGAAAAATCTATGCATTCAATCAGTATATTTTATGCACCAATAAATATCCTGGTGCTTTTATTTTATTTTAATAAAAAAGACAATTTCACGGGGACGATAGTTGAGATTTTTGGGAAACGAGACGGAATGCCTTCCACCTCTTAAGAAGCTACCTTTTTTTTTACATCAACTACCGTATGTGCGCGAATTTATATTGCATGCAATTTCGAGGACATGATGCAATTCCACGGGGTAAATATTCCCGTTCAAGAGAGCTGCGTTTAAGTGCTTCACTTAAAGCTGCAGCAGCGTTTTCCATAGCGGAAAGGAGAAAAGTGCGCTTCGTTACAACTGCTTCCTTTCTTGTTTTCACCTTCATTCAAAATATATCAGGAACGCGCCGCTTCGATTTGTATGCTGCTCACGATCCGGATAAAATGTGAGGGAAATTATATTGTAGGTACCCCAGCTGCACCGTTGTTGCATCGTTGAGCGTTTTCGTATCTCTCATCGTTCCGTTTTCCCCGGTGCTTCGCACAAATTTCAGGTATTTTCATGTTTCAATAAAACGGGAAAGTGCTGGGATCTGAAATGTTATTATTCTCTTACTATTCTGTGAAACGGCAGTTATTATTCAGAATTGCAGACTTCGTCTCGACTTGAAGAATGATTTTGAATCGAGGGAGGGTTGAAGTTGCGAATTTAAAAAGTTACGAAAGCGCCTAATTCCGAATTATTTCGTGGTGAAACTTAGAGTAAAGAATTTAGACTTTTGTTAAATGTAAAATGCCGAAAATTTAAGTTACGATTGAGCAAAGTTCCGAAAAGTAAAGTTCCGATGGAGAAAAATTTCGAAAAATAAAATCTCGATAGAGTCGAATTCCGAAAATTAGAATATACTCACACAGCGTTGTTCGCTCAACGATTGGGTGTAAAAAATTAGAATGACAAGGATTCCGAACGTAAAAGTATCGAAAATCTAAAACAAAGAGAGATCAAATTGGTGAAATTTCATTTGGTTGAATATCATGAATCATTCGGAATTTCCATGTTTCCGATGTTTTGAGTTTTCTCATTTTCGCACTTTTGGAACTTTGACTTATCGGAGTTATGCTCTTTCGGAACTTTAAACGTCAGGTTTCGAACCGTTTGAAATTTTGATGTTTTGTCAAAGTTTAATTTCTTTGCTTCAAGTTTCGCGATAAAAAAATTGGGAATTGGCGCTTTCGGAAGATTGCAAATCCGGAATTTCAACCCCGACTCATGTAACGCAACATCATATTCTCACCAATTGAAATTCGCGTCATTATACCTAGAACCAAGGTTGAAAACTGAAAAAAAAAAATTGCACGAGGGATGAAAGACGTCTCTGAATTACACCTTTCCGTAAACTTTCAAAGGTATTTATAATCCGCCTCGTTTTCGAGGAATCGTGATTAGGTGGTCCTCGGTAATATTTTATACCGTCTTACAGGGAGTCGGAAAATCAATTAAGGATGTAATAAAGAGTTAATGACACGTGAGACGGTATAATCTCAATAACCTCAGATATTCTTGTCATTATACCCACTGCTTCACTCTATCCAGTCAACAAACGATTCCTGGGATACGAGGGTGTAACCGGAGTCCTGCGGGAAGTCAGCCGGTCCAATTAAAGTTTATCACTCAATAAGAGACCCGTCGTCGTTAGCCCTAGAACTTGGCTATTACCTGTATGACAACCCTTCTACTGAAAATTCACAACGCGATCCAGTCTCACCAAAAAACGCTCGTCATTCGTCGGTCGGAGTGATACGACTAATGCATGCTTCACTTTTTGTAAGAATTACTGGACGAAGATGAGCACGAATATCCCGGAATCCTTCTCGATAATGTTTCTCAGTATATCGATTAACGATAGGTAAGATGAATTTTTGTTTTCATTTTGTATCATATTAGATGTGTGGTGATTTGCGTTTAATATATACATAGGTGTAGGTGTATATTGATGTATATTGATCATTATACTCACGAATCAAATTTCAAAACGAAAACTGGAAGGCTTTAACGAAGGTGGACGAGGGCGTGAAGAGAGAATTATTTCCTTGCTTTACATTTATCAGACTCTGACATAAAAATCTGTCACGTTTGTATTCATATGAAAAACGTTTTTTCATTACGTTTCTATGCTAAACAAGCCTTGAGGGTACTTTGCAAAGTATATTTTTAGACTCGCTGTCTGAGAACGGATGCAAATCGTGGGATGAAAATACTCGGGGTAATGACGTGAAGTTTAAAAGAAAATATAGAAGTATTATGTTAATAAACCGTGATACACTGAGTTGGATAATTTTCTTCTTTTATTTTCGTCGAGGTGTAAAAAACACGCTGAATTTTATGCGCTGCTTTTGAAAGCAGCTCGTTCTGCAACATTCATGTATTCTACATATGGGAAAGAAAATCCCTTGCAAGCGGAAATTACATGTGCAGGATAGCAAATTGTTTTTGCCTGCATTTATGATTAAGAGGTAATTTTCGGTACAAGGGTATTCGTATTATTCATTGTAAAATATTCATTTCATTTTTCACCCCTAAACGTTTCTGATGCTGTACTGAAAGTGAGCAACGAGCTTTTAAGATTACAGAACTGATAGATTTGCGTTCAATTTAAATTCATCCCAAAATATTTTTACGGTTTTTAAACATACACAAATTAGTTTTTAATTTTTGAAACCTGTCAGATTTTTTAAGAATCACGTTTCGAACTGTAATCAGGCAATCTCGTAATCAGTGAGTTTTTCGACTAGTTTTTAAATAGAGCAAAGCAGAGTTGCTTGAAACTATTTGAAGCCGTGCTTTTTGACGTCACGTGCAGCTTTTCAAAACCATGAGGTATATTGAAAAATCGGATCATATGTACGATGCCTGTTGAAAGTTTTTTCAAGACAACTAACGCTAATTCAAGTCTGCATATCAAGTTTTTTGAAACTTTTTGAAGTCGTTTCAAGAGCAACAATGTTACTGGAAATATGGTTTTTGGTTCCATTCAAGAGCAAAATGAGAATTTTAGTTCAAGCAATTCGCAGGTCATGTAAGTACCATAAAAATTAGCTACGGAGCTACGGTTTGTTGAAATTGAATGTACGATACAGTCGATTCATTTGACGAGAATAGATAAAGTTGTTAATAACTGAGCTCTTTCTTATATTATTCCGAGGTTCCGACCTAAGTCAACTCTATTAATTAGCCTTATTCGCACCGCCCAATTCTTCATTTCCAAATTCTTTCGCTCGAACATCGTATTCAGTGTGTCTGACGCCTCCCTAATGCAGAACCTGTAAAACGAGGAAGTCGACAATGGTCTTCTTCAATGAACGACTGCGGCGTGTTTGTAAATGGATCTATGGAAGTGTGTATCGGAAATCACTGCCGGGCAAAAGCTGTAATAGGATCAGAGCGAAAGCCGGCCCATGTATGAAAGAAGTGGAGACGAAGAGGAAGTAAGCGGATATCGGTGGCCACTCGGAGCAGTCAGTCAGTCAGTCCCTTGACCGCCCGCCCTAAGGACGTGCCCATCTACTCTATCTCTTCGCGCCTTTCGCCGCGTCCTATACGTTAGCTAAGGTAGTTACTGGCTCCGGATTATGGTATAGAGAAGAACGTGCCTCCGGGTAATCCAATAACAACCGGCCCCCGAATGCTCGGAATGCCCAGACTCTCGGCCTTTTCTTCCCTATATATATGTATATATATATATATATGTATATATATATGCACAGTACCCTGCGAACTAAACCTTTGCTTTGCAGTCTATTCGCGAAAGGTTTCGACCCGGCCCTCGGTCACTCCGGTCAATACATTCCCCCTCCCCCTCTCCCACGCATTTCATCCCCGTCTCTCTCTCTCTCTCTCTCTCTTTTTTCTCTCTCTTGCCTGCTCAATCTCTTTCCTCGTTTGTCAGGCTCTTCGTTTGACAGTCGGTGTCAGACGAAAATATCCTAGTTGGTCCTCTGCACATTTTCTTTGAGGTTCGTGAGAATAAAAATCAAACAACGATTTAAACGATTTAAAAATCAAACAACGTTTAATTTTCGCATGAATTTTATCCTTAATGTACCGATTTTGCTTCGTACAACTCGTCGGTCCAGAAGTTGATTAAATATGTTGTGTATTTAATAGTGTAACAATTTGAAATTTTTTGCGAACTGTTTCTTATTATCGACAAAAAAAAAAAAGATCGTCGCGCAGATCTTACAATCTTTGCGCAGAGCGAGAGAAAATCTTCTTCTTCTTCGAGGGTCGTTTCTTCTCGTTGACTGGGAATTTTTCTTCCGAAGTGAAATACACCGAAAAGAGAAGCAGACGGAGCGATTGTCCGCAGAAGCAGCATTCGAGGCCGCAAGAATGTCGTTGAGATTTGTAGTTGCTGGTAACATTAGCGTCTGCTCTTTTGTTGGACCATTAGTCATTGAGAATCTCGCGGCTCCATTTAGCATCTTTGTCGACTTTGGAGACTCGACGCGGGTCGTTTGGGCAGAGATCGTTTTCCTTTTCGTCTCCATTTCGTTGGTACACACACTCGATACAGATGCTGGCCTGTGTAAAAGAGAGGGCAAGAGGGGAAGGGAATTACTGTCTTCTTTCACCACTTTTTATACTCGCTTTGCTTTTACAACTTCTTTTTTTCGTCGTACCTTCGAGGAATGAAAATTTGTTTCGACCCGCAGCTTTTAGAATCGACTCAATGAAGACGGATGAGAATTCCTACCGAGTTGACCTCACTTTTTGAAAGGACTCGGTACACAAAAAGTTGATATCGTTCTACTCTTGAAATACGTATTTATCGATATCATCAACAAAGTGCGATCGTCGGATTCTGTAAATCACTTTCGGTATCTTCTTGGGTGTTCTTCGAGATTCAAGATCCGGTCGCAACAGTCAAACGACGGAGCTGAAAGTTCGTGTCAATAAAATTGAAATCTTTTTGTAAATCCCTAATGATTTCAATTTTTCTTACAGATTCTTGCCTCTGTTTGCGGCATGTAGTAATCTCTGCAAATTCTGTTTCTTTAATGCAAAATTCCACGAGTTCTTTCTTTGACGAGTTCTCCCGCCTCTCTCATTCTCTCGTCACGAAAAGAGAATCGTCGATTTCTGCGAATCGTTTACAGCTAATAACCGTGAATCGGTTTTCTTATTCGTCACCTCACTTACGACAACGTGTTATAAGAATACCTGGTAATTGTCTACGCTCGCGTTCACATCCTCCGCATCGCGGCCTAATGACCATTCCAAAGAAATACAGTCGCCGGGTCAAAGAAACGGAGAAAATCTTACGGTAGCGAGTTAAAAAGAGAATAATAACACCAACGCTAATAAAAATTAGTGATAATAATAATGGTAATAATAACAATAATAATAATATACACCTGCAAGGGTAATGGCTATGCGTGAGAAGCTTTCGTGATGATGGAACGAAAGTCACAGTCACGATTCAGATTTACCCGTATCCGTTCAACTTGAATTAAAAAATGCGCAAATCGTAGTTTGACGTATAATTTTTCAGCCTAACCTCCAGTCTGTATCACGGAGACCGATTTTGTGAAATTAAGAAGAATTTTCACCAGGAAATTGACAAAGTTTCAGCAAGCATCATTTTTTGGTTATCGTACTTGCCGTAGTAACTTGGGAAACCTCGATGTATCAATTTTGTTGAACATAGAATACAACTTACTCGTCAATGGGTCTCGTGTTCGATCCTCTGCATTAAAACGATGACATTCTAAACGTGTAATTGGAAAAAATTAACGGGGTATTCTTGTCAAAATGTGGAGGTAGACGAATCAAAGTCACACAGAGTAAATTCAAGGTCAAGTAAAATCGTTCGTAACGTATCTACACGTTTCAATTACTTCTCAAGCCTGCACGGAAAAAAAAATTCAGCTCGTGGAACTAAATATTAGATAGTTACTTGTAAACAGTTCGTCGAACTAAACGTTCTGTTATTGGAAGAGCACTGCATGGTTCGTATAACTGACTGTTAGTCAGCTGTCATAGCTGTACGTTGTTCAGCTCTCTCAGCTAAACAGCTTCGTTCGAAGAGCTAGACCAGAATTTTTCGGCTCCGCTCACAGCGCTTATTATTAAATAGTACAATTAT
Source organism: Neodiprion virginianus (assembly GCF_021901495.1). Classification (NCBI taxonomy): domain Eukaryota; kingdom Metazoa; phylum Arthropoda; class Insecta; order Hymenoptera; family Diprionidae; genus Neodiprion; species Neodiprion virginianus. The sequence continues at coordinate 10,568,476 of NC_060877.1, read as the reverse complement.
ATTGCTATTAGTATTATTTTTCATCATTATTATCATTATTTATTCAGTGTCATTTACATATTTGAATGGACTATTTAAACAATTATCCATCAACTGTATTTAAATCATACTCATGAAATTTGAAGGTTATGAAATATGTCAACGCACCAGAGCACAGCGCAACTTACAGCTCTTGGAGCAAAACCATTCAGCTGTGAGAGCTGAACAACTTGCAGCTATCAGAGCTGACTAATATATAGTTGCTGTAACTACAAGATAGACCGTAGAGTGCGTATAGTTACTGGAGCTGTAGAATACAGCTCGCCGAACAGAATTTTTTTTTCCGTGTGTCAATGAATTAATCGACCCGACAAGACGTACTAACAAAATCATTCAGACAGCTGCTAGGAAAGTTTGGAAATCGTTTCTTCAATGTTCGGTGTTGCAGAAATTCATTATCATATTTTTCCGACTCTTATTTCTCTACCCCCTCTTACTTATCCAGAGTATAACGATGATCGTTTGTTATTTGATTGTTATTTCATATAAAAACGATACCAAATCAGATATACGATCCGAGATGAATTCAAGGAAACGTGAAACAGGGAGATCGGATCCGGGGGTTTTGATCGTGCGCAGAGACGATCATTTTCGCGATCTGCGATCGCAGTTGGAATATCGGAACTACAAGTGAACCTGGGGCGTTCACGGAGGACCTTTAAGAGCCAACCTGCCTTTGGATTAATCGAATTCCTCTCTAAGATCGTCGGCGAGCTGTAGGCGAATGCTGCAGCCACCCGACCACCTCTACATACTTAGTTGACTTCGTAGATAAGCAGTTTCCCCAAATTGTAAATCGATATCCAATCTCGTTATTAAGATATCGCTTTCCCCCGGTATAGGCAGCAGAGGTGAGCCTGTTTCTCGGTAAGTGAGCTGCTATTTCACCGTGCCATTTTCAATCTCGACCCGTAATGCATCTCGTATATAAAGCCCTCATCTCGTTATGCTACACGGTGTACGATGCGCAGGTAATTAGCCACGTGTCTAACCGTCCACCGTATAAGGTACTTATCTTTCACCAGAGAATTTGCCACGAGGTGGATTATATTTGAGCTCGGTTCTCTGTAACCGTCCGTGATCGTGATAGTTGCTTCAAGTTTTACATTTACCCCATTATACTTGGGCGTGGAGTTGAAATTTCATTGAAGATCCAAAGTTTTTTCAGTCTCTTTTATTTTTTTAACATTTTTTTTTTTCTTCTCAACGGAAGGACAGATTCCGCAGGATATACTTTCAATTGACTCGGGGAACTTTAAGCTCGTTATGCGGAAGTTATCGTGAAGAAGAAAACGTTTCTATTATACAATTATCCGTGCTGGAAGAAAGTTTCGCTGTATTTGTTTTTTCACAGAATGAGAGAAAAGAATTGATATGAAATTTATCCGACTGGCAATAACTGCAAACCATTCACAGTTACTATTTATAGTTACTCGTATTATTAGGTCGAGTTTTTATCTGAATAGATTTTGGATATGCTGTGGTAGTACAGTGTGTACTTAGGTTTGTGAAAATGCTTTAGAGCTAATTACCGTTTATGAAAGGCACGCTGATCAGTTTTATCATGGTTTTAACTTTTAACTATTCCTTCCGAATTTTCGCACTTCCTGTCATCAAAAAAATTGACCCAAGGTGTGTTTTGTTTGAGGAAATGTTGATTTTCCTGAAAATGAAATTAATTTTAACGCATAAGATCCTCAGAAACTGCCGAAAAACAGGTTAATTTTTTTTTTTTTTTTTGCATTTTAGCAATTTAAAGAATTTAAAAAAATTATGTGTCGCATTTTCATCATATTCAAAAAATTTCATGATATAGTCTTTGAAAATTTCCACTTTTTTTGTCCATAAAACGAAGGACAAATGTTTTTTAGTCTTTCGCATGTGTACAGGACGTAAAAAGTCGAAAGATCGTGATTATTTGGTACTTCTTGAGGTTTTACTGAATAATAAATCTCATGCCCGGAAAGATAACAATTTTTTACACACATTAACCATAACAAAGAAAGATCAAACTGGTGAAATTTCACCGAACTGAATATCATGAATCATTCGGACTCTCCATGATACAGATTTTTTTAAATTACTTCAGTCTTCGAACTTTGACTTGTCACAATTATGCCCTTTCGGGTTTTGAAATTTTACGCTTTTGGAACTTCAAGCGTGGGGTTTCGGACCATTCGAAACTTTGATGTTTTATCAAAGTTTGATTTCTTTACTTCAAATTTCGGAACTTTGAAAATTCGGAATTTCAGAAAAAAATCGTACATTGGCGAAGAGACCGGTTTCTCCAATTTATAAATCGGTAATTTGCAGGGGCGTTTCCACAGCCTTTCCTGTAATCCGCCCACTGATCACACCTACGAAATAGCCGTGAAACCGTTGAAATGACGTAGGTGAAGAGGCCGTAAGCTACGCCGGGACAATCGACGAACAATTTCTCCTTTTATAAGGCAGCAATAAAACGTCGGTAGTTTTTCCACTTTTATAACTCGTACCACGCGCTCCTGCATCGTCCCCTCCTCGCACATCCACCCATACATCCACCACTCGGAGACCCAGTCGATTTTCTCCGACCCCCAGAGTCAAGTCCTGAATACTGAATTCGGAATAACCAAGAGTTATACGGCGAGTGATTTGATTTTTCAGTCGTTTCACACACCGCTACGCCGTTTCCCCAATGGCAGCTGTGTAAGGATCACACACGGAAAATGCTGTATCGCATATCGAGACCTCAAAACTAATTTCACCGACACATCAGATTCTTCAAGATTTTTTTTTCATTCAAGCTTCTACGGGGTTCTGAATAATTACAAAATCAGCCTCTTGTAGAATCGTAAAAATACCACAACATTGATTTTGCGTTCAGGCTCAATTCTTTTTTCATTAACAACTAAGAGATGGGATAAATTTTTTGATTTTGAGACGAGCGGTAAATCTTGACCGTTTTTAATGATCTTCCTGTTTTTCCAAGTTCAAAGAGAAAAATTCCCATCGTGGAATTGCGTGATAAAGTAATGATATCGACAAATAGGTTAAATAACACGAAACGTGACATTCGAACTCTCAAAGCCCCTGTTTAATTTTTTTTATTTTATTTTATTTGTATACCTTCGTTTTTCCACCGACCCTGAACTTGATTATCGGTAAAATTTCGCCCGAGGGTTGCCGGCTATGAAAGGGTTGAGGCGAATTCGTGTGTGCGTACAAAGTCGCTGCCTCTAACTTCTAAGCATCGTCTTAGAAGATTGCAAAAATTCTGCCTTTTTATCGAAGAGATGAAATTTCCGGCGTCGAGTTTATTTAAAAAATATGAAATTCGGACCTGCCGATGATTATGAATATATCTATATACGCCGAAGCGTAGCATCGAAAGGAGGAACCCGTGAAACGTTTTACGACTTGTGTTTTACGTAGGCACTTTTTGCACCGTGGACGAATAAGTTTTATTCTAGTTTTTGAAACCGCGAGATAGCCGACGCTTCGATATCTTATAAACTTATTTGCAAATTATTCCACCAAATCTTGCGACGGCTTTTTTTTTTATTTCAGAATCAAGAAGGTTGAGCATAAAATTCAACCTTTCTCAAATTATTTTGATTATCGCGTTATCCACAAAAAGATTTCAATTGAAAATAATGCCCACACTTAATATTGTCCGTAAATTAATGTTTCTATAAATTTCTTTGACATGAATTTCTCAAATACTACCCTAGTCATCACAAAAACATGACGTGGAATATCGTCACAGGTTATAATTAATCAACCCATACCGTGTTAAAAATAATAACGATGTCGTCGACAAAAATTTTTCATACAAATTTAAGAGAATCCATTCCTGCGTAAAATTATTTAAAAATACGATTTGCATCGCAATAAAAAATAGAAAAATATTGCGATCCTTGTGAATTTACCGAGACTGATTTCAATTCTTTTTTTTTATTTTTTATCTCCTCGGATCCATTTCATCCTCAGTTCATTTTTACTGTTTTTCAACGAAGAAACGCGTGCTATTGAAGATGGACGCTCACAACAGAACGGCGCAAGTTGCTCTAGTCATTTGGACTTGCAACTTTAAGAGACCCGCGACTCGCGTCTCACAGTCATCCTTATCCTGGTCCTCGTCATTATTCGAGTGCTCAGGGGTGTGTCGAGCATCGCGACGCATTCTCGTTGGTATGTACAACAATTCTAAAGGGCGTTCATTAGTGTCGTAAGTAGCAGGGCGAGTTGGCAGAAGTAGCGAGTAGTCGCAAAGGAAAAAGACCAAGGGAGCAATATTATATGCAGTTCCGCTGCCCGCTAATTCCGTGCTCTCAGCAAAAAGTTGAGTTCCGCGATTCCATCCTCTTGTTTGCAAAAAGAAATTTCAGATTCTTGTCAGGAATTCGCTGAAAATTCATCAACGATTTTCAATCGAGAAATTCGTGTTTTTTTCCCACATTTTTTTGGTAAATTGCTGAAATTTAATTCGAATCGCAGGTATGATTAAGTAGAGAAAAAATGCGAACCAAATCAAATATCATCGTTACGATACATGCTCTTCAAACTTTTGCCAAAAGCCGTATCACGGATCTGTTTCATTTACGTTAATTCACGAAAGGAAATTAACTGGCATTGTTGAACTGAAAATTTTTGTGAAAAAATCCTGTAATTGATTTGCATTCGTTTTAGTTTCGTCTCAATTTTTCCGATCAGTCAAAATGTGATTATCATTGTGCGATTGATACACGTAAACTGGTGAAATTTATATTCGATCTTGTACGAGTGATCAGAAGTAACAAGTATGCAGACAATAAAGCGAAGAAGGCAAGTTCGTAGTGCGAAGCCGTGAGATGTATAATACGGGGTGATTTATGGGTGGAATAAAGATCGCAGCCCTATAAACGGGCGTCTCGTCGTTCCGAATGCGAGAGTATGAATTTCGAGCAGGCAAATTGTTTTGCAAGTATAAAATTGTTTAAAACGTACGGGGCCATCGGTTTATCGGATTTGAACTTTTGGAGAAAGGCCAAACGGCAAAATGGGTGGCTGGCTTAGAAGTGAGCAAAACGAGTGGCACTTTTGCACGATCTGCACGATCAGTTTAACCCGGTGGCTGTGATTCTGAGGTCTGCTGTAAATTTAACCGCACATCTTGAATTAGTTTACGGATAATTCATCCCTGCACAAATATCTGAGCTGTTGTAAAATAAATAATTTTACATTCCACGATACAAATCGAGAGTTGAAACAAACGTATTACCGTCTTAAAATCTTTGGATCAAAGTGCAGGAAACGGAAAATTAAACTGTAACGAAATTACGTACCCAGATAAGATGTCATTGATTAATTATTAACAACGATTCGAATCTCGTAACTTATCCATTGTTGCGACGTTCACTGAGTGATTTCGTTGAATGAAATTTTAAGGCAGGTTGAATAGATCGAGTGTCCGGTCCTTAATTTTTATAGCCTGAAGAATATTTCTTTCGATTCTGCGCTATCTTTATTTTATTCCCAAGATTCATTGAAAATTATTGACACTTTGCCGAGTAATCGTTATCAGCTCGTAAATCACACGTATCTCGGTAAATTTTATCAATAATTTGCAGTTGATCTAGCTGAATGTCTTCAACAATTGGCAAATAATGTGCCGGCTGAATCAGACGTGACTCGACGAAACTTTCGAAGTCTTCATTGTTTGAGCAATTGAAGTTTTCACAGATAAAGGTTGATTGTAAACTCGTTGTATTCAACAGTCTTCACCGTAACGCCGAGTTCCGATAGTCACGACTTTAAACAATTAATCGGTTTAGCGTAATAAAATTTCTATTTCTCACGTAGTTCCGGAAAGTTAACGAGATGCGAGGAGAGAAAAAGCGCGATGGGATTTCTTCATCCACCGGTCGCGAAAATATGATCACAGAAAGCTCACGGCACAATGAGAGATGCCATATTAATATCCGCAGAGCTTGCAGCGATTCTGCTGCTGCTGGTTGGTTGGCTCTGCGCTTCGTCGCGTCCTTTTCCGGTCTACGTTAGGGACGAGAGTTCCTCTCGACGCAGGCTTCTGCATCTGTGGGAAACTAGAAAGGCTAAAGCCAGCCGGAATCTGGACCAGGACCAGAGAATCGCCTCCGGCAAACCTCGTGCGCCGGATTATCATCGCAATAGCCTCGTTAATTACTCGCCTGTTGTTAAGCCGCGGTCGTTGTTCGTCATTACAGTCTGATGTGCGGATGAGGAAAGCCATTTTTTCTATAACGAACCTCTCTTTCAATGACTAATTGAAAATCATCGTTCGTCGCTTAATCATTGGAGTCATGAGACTTTCCCGAGGCGAGCCACGCGGAAAAGTCTCGTTATACTTATGGTCGGAAGTCGAGAAGACTTTAGGCTACAGCCCTCCAGGTACTTATCGGTGCTCCTTAGCGGCCGTGTCAGCAATGGAATTTCAAATATCTGTTTTGCATTCTGGATCCATTCTTCTTTCGCAAACGTGGATAACGTTGCCGAGTTAGATTATTGTGCGTGAAACACTGAGAGAAATTTTTAGTTCCGGTTACCGCTCGGTCCTTGACTATTTCCATTTTTTACCACAATCGAAAAATATAGTTCTAGGTTGAAATTGAAAATTAGTTTTCTAGCCGTTACCGGAAAGTCTAGTATCCGTTACTATTCCTTCTCATTACGATCACTGTTACTATATTTTCTTGTAACTGTTGCGAAAATTTGATGCTTTTGCAACGATAAATTGACGTTAAAGCCTTATTTAACTAAAAAACTAGAGTAAACCTCGTTTTTCGTAATTTCAACAATATTCAAAGAGTTTTTTTTAACGATACCTGTTTTGCTGAATTTTTCTAGTTACTGTAACAAATGAAATTTTTCTCGGTGAAGAGAACGGGATGAGAAATAGAGCGGGGGGAAAAACTGTCTAATTGATGGTTGTACGGTAAAAAAAAAATTTCGCTTATTTTACATTCGACGAAGATTTTGATTCTTGTTTGATTTTTAATCTCGTTTCCCGTTAATTCGAATTTGCGGTAGAAAAACGCTACTTTTTTTTTCCCACAGATGAGGAAAAAATGTGAACAAGTAATAATATGCCACTTTCGACCCGCTATCAAGGTAAAAAAAATCTGAACATTACGGTCGAGTCGGGGATAAAATAAAAAATAGCTATTTTTCAGGAAATAATCAGATCGTGACCCGAGCGTCTGCAATTTTCACATTTTTCACCGTTCCCCACATACTCCGCGGCCCTCTTAATCCAGTTTGGTAGGTGCAAAAAAATTGGCTCGGTCATTTATCTTGACTTGGTCTCTGCAGCGGCGCACCTTGGAGGTACTAGTCGTCTTCAAGAATAGCCACACCGACTTTAAATGCGGCTTGGAAAATATACGCTCGACTGTAGGTCGAAATGAGAATTCTCTTGCGCTATATACGATCGGCTGGTGTATATACATATATATATATAATTTATATATGTATATACATGGGTGTGTGTGTATATAAATTCGGTAAACGGTGTCATTAAAGCCAATCCGGAATACCGGGCGTCTATTAAACCCCGAAACTAAGAGATAATTATCGGAGTGGCGTGGCGGAGAGTCTTGCGAGTCGGCATTGTTAGATTTCTTGCGAATCGTCGAGGATGAGAGTATCCGATACGTTGTTTTGCCAAAGTTCCATCGGTCGGCGGCATCGAGCTGCTGACCGAACTCGAAACCCAGTCAAGGAATCCCGGCACAGATTTAAGTACGAGGTTGACTCATACACTTATACATATATGTATGTGTGTGTGTGTGTGTGTGTAGAAGTAAAAAAAGCAACGCGAAAGAAAAAAGCACGATAATAGGAGAAACAAGAAACAGGAACCTACCTTTTTAACGTAAGTTTAACATTTGTCGGATACCTTTTTGTCGAACCGATCCCATACTAAACGACGATAAAACGGACGCGCCGAACAAACGAAAACCCGACGTGCAATGATTCACTTTTAGCCGGGTACTAAATTCACTTGAGGTTGAAAATAAAGAGGCGAAACGAGAGTGTAAAGATTTAACTTTTTGAATCAATTCTTGCCTATCAAAGAGTGCTTTTGCCAAAGTTTATACGTGTGAAATTTTGGCAACAAAGCTTCGGAAAATACCTTTGTATTACGATATATATATAATTATGTTGAATATTTCATGTTTTCGATATAATAGTTGGAATTTTAACGAAAAATAAACATGTGTTAAAGTAGGTTGTACAATAATTTTGTTTTCATTGTAAAGGCTTAGATTGGGAGTTACTTTTCTCATTTGGATATCAATATACCAGCTTCAGACTTCTTTGCAATCTTGTCCTGTTTCCAAAATTTTCAACAGTTTCTTCAATCGGGGTTCGGGACCTAGGATTGTTTTGTAATTTATTATGCAGCTGATTGAAGCAGCTAATGATCATAAGTTTGAAAGTTTTTTGTCCAGTATTTAATTTGCGATGTGAAATATTCAAAATTTTGTTATTGGTATGTTCTATATCTTGTTCATATGCTATCTATTACGTACGTCTTAATCAGCGTTAGCGGTTTCTGTGCGGGTGGTATTAAGTCTGTTACTTTTTTAAATGATTTTTTTATTTCGCTTTTTATTTTTTTTTATCCTTCAATTCAAATAATCTTTCGCAATAACTTTTTATTTCGTCAATTTCTTTATTGGGTAATCAATTTACGTATATACATATATAATCACTTACAAATTACTCCGGTTCTGAGTTAAGCAGTAATTAAAGGATCTTTGTTCAAGAATTAAGTCATGGCGTGATAATTTTATGGTCATTTTTAATATTCTCGTCGCTGGCGTCAGCAGCTGTTGGCTTTTGGGGGTGACCGTTTTCCTCATTTCGCATCGTAACAGCCTGCAGTTATTTAATCCCCCCTCCGTTTTTTTTTTTTAAGGCAATTAAATATTTGAACGTACTATTGAATCGAAAGAGTAAAATCAGAAAATACGGTACGGTAAATCGATTAAAAACTCGATACGCGTAATTAAACAGTCGCAACATGTTTGACTTTGGTACGGATAGAACGAAGAAAAACTTGGCAGTATCATTATTTTTACAGAAATTGTTTCAACGATGAATCAAAACTCTATAAATTCATCTGTGCGCTGATTTGATCAAGTTGTTGAAAAAAACGAATCGGTTTGTTGAAAATCGGGAGTGATTAATGGACAGAATTCGAACGCTCGTTGGATAAATCATTACCAGCCAAGTCGGTAACTGAATGAAGATAAATTGAATCAAAGATAATAAATTGAAGTCGAAGGGGTATTTTGAGAAAGGAGGATCGGCCTCCGTGACTCGAACACGGAGTAATAAAAGCCTGAACTCCGTATCGAAATATGCATTGCGCCTTTACGCCGGCGTTTATACCTCAGGTATGCATGTGCGAAAGCTTGTATTATACGATGTGATACGTTTATGCAAATCGGAAGCGATGTCGGCCGTTGTACGCGATCTCTCGGGGCACGGTGAGACCGGCAAACGCATTAATGTAATCGGCTTGTTAAAGGGCGCGTGGCGAAGGAAATGCAAATTTCAACCTCGCGTCCGCTTCCCGTGCTCTCGAGACCGGTCCACCCCAGGGAATTTAGATCTTGACCAGAAACAGGAATGGAATTCCTCGGGGGTGGGAGATTTAGGACCGTTCAGCAACTCGAAACGGCCATATTCTTGGCCGTTCGCACCACCCTTGTTTACGGGGCGTGTAAGGGTCGTTGGGAACGACGTACTTCGTTAAACGAACCCGAAGCTCGCGAAAGCTGAGATTTCAAATTATTGCTAATCGCGACGGGATGCTGCAGGGTTTTTTGAAAAGACTAATTTTCCACGAATTCCTTGTCTTTCGAGTTTCGACTCGCGTGAAATCAACCCCCGGTGAGTGGGAAGGAAAAGTAAGTATGCTTAGCTTGCTTCTGTCTCTGGCTTATTGGACGAAAACAAATAAAATGAAACTCATCAGACCCCGAGCCGTTCGCCGATGTAATAAAAATAAGAAACTGTGCAGACTCGGATCTCAGACCTGATGCAACATCCGCCCAGTCAGCTTCGCTCTTGTTTAAAGAAATCTTCGTGTCGAGGTTGAAATCCCGAAAGATAAAAAGGCGAATGGTCGATAATCAGAAATTTTCGAGACACGAATTTTAATGTAACGAACGATCAGCGCGCTGAAATTGAGATTTTCGATAAATTGTCCCGTAGAATAACTTTGCCCGATAAGTATTTTCAGAGCATTCTGCATTCGGAACGAACAAAGCACGGAAGATATTCAGATTCTTCAGCTATACCATATTTTCAACTATTTTTCTTCACCCTGTTATAGCGATATTTGAAAAATGCGAAAGTCGGAGGTGGCCAGTATAACGAGCAATTAAAACGCGTGCATATATCAATTAGAATGCTAATCGTAAGAAAGCGCAGAGTAAAAAGGAGGCGGAGGGATATGAAAAGGGTCGACAACGAAGGTCGAGTTGATCACGTTTGCTGACGAGGAGAGGCTAGTAATAAATATGCAAATATTTCCCGGCTTAGCCCGGATGATGTCGCCTTGATAATTTCGCTGTAAAACACTCGTCAGTGTAAAAAACAATCGACGCCAACTCACTCTTCAATTATCCCACGAATGCATAACAACTGCGTTTTCACGCCTGTCGGAATTATTTATATCGAGTTTTCATGAAAAATACAAAACAGCACTATTTTTTTTCTTGTTTTTTATCTATTGCAGTCTTACGACTTGCTGATTCTTTGTACTGCTGAGAAAAATTGCGCATTGTAATTGTAATTCGAAGAAAACGATGGCTCAATAAAATTAAATAAAAAAGGTAACGGAAGAAGAAAAAAAAAAGACACGGAGGAAATTAATTATTACAACAGATGCAGAAGCTCATCATTTCTCAGTATCATTCCCATAAAACGAATTTCTTTCCGTTGTCATTATTCATAAACGTAAAAGATTTGAGGAAAACTTTCTTGAAATATTGATTACTGAAGAAATAATTACGGATAGAGTATTTTCATCCAATATCCGTGAGTGTTACGAAAAGTCAATGTATTTCGTACGAAAACGCTTCGAATACTTTGATAGCTCCAAGTGTTACTCCAAGTTTTTATTGTCCTGGGAAGACTTTTTTCAAACTGAGTCACTCAACTTGGTTTATACTCCAAACGTGTTCTAGGTTCTAGGCACCCAGGATTTAACTTGAAACTATTTATTTTTTTTCTAAACTCTTTTGGAGGAATAGGCCATTTCACTAGAACAGCGGAAATGTCGACGAATAAGGATCGTCTGAATCGCGAGGGTGAAATTGGTTAGCCCAAAGCGAGAACACATTGAGAACAATCACATTTTTGCAAATTTAGAATTACCGAAGTGTCGAAGTTAGAAGCCAGACAACCCTAGAATTGCGAAACGACAATTTTCCCGAACGTTTCGAATTTTAACTCCAACCTGAATCCGGGAACAATATGATTTAAAAATCACGTCGTGATCTAGAAGATCTCTCGTCACATCACCGCGGTGTTTGTCTCTCAGCGATCGAATCATCAATATTCGGACACTCATTTTCACGATAAAACAACATTACGAACCATTAAAAACATTGCGTAAGTAGATACACAGGGAATGTTGACGAATGGCCAATCGTTGACCTAAATAACCAAAATCTAGAAATGCCATTCAACGATGCCAAGCTATTTTAGACGGTCCATTTTGAGGATAACTTCGGACAACGCGGGTACTGTAGTTGCCAAAAAGTATGACGTATCACCGGGCATCCGTCTGTTAAATTGCCTGCATGCGGGACGTTGATAAATTAGGTAGAGTTCGCTCACCACCGACTAAGGGTGTAGGTTACACTTGTCTGGTTAGGTGACTAAAATTTGTTGTTCCTCGTCCGAACCTCACCAAACTTTGCGAACCTGTAACCGACGTAGAAATTTTTTTTTTGCTTACCCTTTTTACCCCCAAAACACAATGTTCGCGTATGTAACTGACGTGTTTTAGAAATTGTTGTTATTATTTGAAGCCAACATCGTGTGTCATACTGCCCGAGAACTATAAGCTTATCGTCGCTTTTTCGTTCAATCAATTAATTCTCGGCACTCACTGATAGAGGTACACGAAAGGATGCACCAAACGTACAGTCTGGTCAAAGAACTGTAAAGACAGAAATATCACGTGACGAAGGTTGAAAGTGCAACTGAAGTCGATCGAGTTCAATTTACTTGAAACGATATTTCGTTGGAAGTGAATTTTGCTTCTTTTTTGCTTAATTTTTTTAACCATGAAATTCAGCCACAACAGCAGAACTCTTGAAGAGATCTCAGTATTGAATCATTTAGACAATGAAAAAATGGTATCGTTTGAACAATTTTAATGAACCAGGGCTCGTTTTGATCGTAAATGAATTTTCTGTAAATCAACAAACTCGTATTTTCTGGTTGGCTTCTTAGTGGATCGGATAAACATGATCAACGAAATCATTGCGAGCCATGACGATGTCGCTGTCTTTACATCTGTTCCACTTGACTGTACGTGTGATACACCTTTAAACGATGTATCGAATCGTCGTTTTCGTTTTCTTTCCCTCTTATGCTATGTGAAAAGAAAATATTCTCGACTGTCTTGCGTCAGGTGGCTTCCGGGACTCGACCGAACACCCACTGATTTATCACGTTTTTCCTTGAACGCCGGACTCGGTTCCCTCTTCGCCTCTCCTCCGTCCATCTCGTTGATCTGTTACTCAAATTACGACGAAAAAAAAAGAAAAAAAGAAAGAAAGAAAAATTCACGCCTGGAATCTTCACCGGTATAGATTTCGGTCATCGAAATTCACTTCGACGACAATTACGCTCAAGTGGAAGGTTCCAATCACCTTGGCAGTTACGATTTATATTTTTTCGCTTCCCGTCTCGCTACACGTGTTTGGCGTCACGCGAAGGAAGACAATTACTGATGAATGTACGGGGCAAACCTGCCATGGGGAATTTGTAACCCTGGTCAAAGCGACCGCGGGTTTCCACTTCTTGTTATTCCGCCACGAGGCGGACAATTTAGGGGGAAACTTTGTTGTGGCGAAGAGCAACAGCTCGCGAAGGCAACTCGTGCTCACGTTTGATACCGCGCTGTTAAGCTCGTTACAAATATAGCTAGATGAGACAGAGGTGGAAGAATCGTTTCTCTTGTTGAAGTCACACAGCGCATGAAATTGCGGGGAGTGGAAAAATCACTCCGTCGCTTTTATGCAGGTATATTTAAAATTGGTTTTCACTTGTAAGATAATTCAAATTGGCACATCTTTTTATGTTTTTCATCAATGTCTGATATTTAACTTAGAAATTAAAATTTTTCGTTCCTATCTTCTTTTTTTTTTTATTGCAAAGTATACGCTACTGTGATTTGTTCGTTTTCCAATTTTTACCACTCCCGATCTTGCGTTCTATCATTGGTTGATATTGGTTAAAGAAAAGTTACATCGTCACTTGAGAGATTTACCAGCCGGTTTTATAAGCTACCGGACAGGATAGCAGCAAATTCTGAGATACTCTGTGATCAACTAGTCTCAATCGAGACAAAGTTTCGCGAATCATACAAAAATTGAAAACTTCTCACGCATTGAAAAATGTTGATGGAAACGAGATGTTTCGTGAAAATACTTCGCAACGGCAGATAATGGCTGTATTACAAGCGTACTCGTTTTACGACTCATTAAAAATTGCACAAAACAAACACGAAGCAGTCCCTTTAATGGATCCTGTTGTACGTCCACGTATAATTTAGCAATGTTCAACTATTTACACGGAACCACGTGGCACCATTGTCCCCCGGTTCATCCGGTCAATTGTGTTCCACTTAGTCTCCTCTAAATAAGTTCAGAACTTGTATAAACTAGCTTTCAAAGCGACTGCTGAGTAACTGCCAGAAATTCACAGTATTTCAGTGAACCGAAACAAGCGCATCAGTTCAAATTTCAGATAATTTCTGATTCGACCAGCCAAAATGAGACATCGATTCTCGGATCGGTAGCTGCTGATTTTCTTCGCCTCTTCCGTCTTCCGGATAAAACATTGGATTCTTAATCGAGGCGTATAAAAATCTTTCGCGGTCAAATTATACCACTTTGCTCGGCTTGCGTGACGCGTTGTACAACTTATCGTTGCAGATCGGTGCGAGAAGAGGGAGTTCGGGGTGTTTGGCTTATCGTTGAGGCCGGGTCAGAGGGTTTCGGACTTTGGATTCTCTTACGGATCCATTCTCGCGCACGGCTTTGACTCTCACTAAACCCTCGACTTCCGTCCGCTTGGTGCAGATTTGTGGGTGAAATTTATCCCGTAAATCATTAAAGCGAGTTAAACTGCAGCATTGTTTGTTAACCGTTAAACCAGACGGCGGGTATATGGGACTTTCCTTAATTAATGAGAGATGTTTTAGCCGTGCGAAATTCGCGCTATTGCCAACTACTCCCAAGGCGATTCCCGCAAGTTTACGAGACACCCTGAGAACGAAGAGTTTTCCCTCACTAAATCCTAAACTATTTCCTCCTTCTGCAGTTTGTACGCGTCAACGTTCATTACCAACGACGCCGAGCTCTTTCACCCTTTAAGTCACCGGGGGACGACTCCTAATTGGACTACACAAAATTGCTAACTTGAAAAGTCAATAAACTACCGGGGAGTGTAGATTCGTCAATCCACTTGACACCGAGAATCGTTCCGCGAGAATCAGACTTTTGCGGCCCAACGATTTTTGTGTTTTTTTTTTTTTTTTTCAATCAGTCATTACCGACCTCCTCGAAATACCATCGCCAAGCATATTGAACAACTTGTCGCTTTTTGTTTGTTTCAGGTAAGTGACGTTGAACACTGCAAACGAGATGCAAATTTATAAATATGTAGTTTCATCTCTTCCCCCGAGGCACGGAACAGAGCGTAAGTACCTAGACAGTACGTTGTTCTTTATTGGAAACTCGGTCTCTTTTCTTTGCTCTATTCTGATTGAATATGCTGATGAAAAAGGCGTCGGGTATACATTCCGCGTGATACATCACTCGGATTATCGTGCAGATTGTTGTTTCGTCGTGTTTCCTTGTCGCTTCTGTCAAGACGTGGACGTACACGACGCTCGGAGCCTTGCCATAATTTAGTAGGGTATTTAACCATGTCGAGCGTGGGCGTTCTCGGACACACTTTATTTTTCTCTCTTTTTATTCCACTTTGTTTCTTTTTATTTGTTATTTTTTTTTCTTTCTTTTTTTTTTTTCTTGGTCTTTCGTTTTTTCACCTGACACGCGAGAAACTACTCAAACTATCGTAACACGGTACATATTCGTTTGTCACGGTTAAGAGGTAAGTCTGACGAATGGGCAAAATATGGTTCTTTCATAAATAATTTTTTACTTCTACACTTACGTGGTAAATATTTTGAAGAAAGTTTTAATTGTTCAGACAACGAACAAAAGAAAATTGATTGTGTAAGCGAACGTTCGGATTTGCTGGAAACTCGGTTTAGTTCATTCATAACTGACAATGAACGACGGCTAAATACAAAAGTGTTTCTAAAAAACACAATTCACTCGGAAACTTGTCCGTTGAAACGAAAATATCTTTGCCACAAAGCGTTCGTACGAAAACTTGGTCTGTTAGGACAGTAGTCTTTTTAAAAAAAAAAAATAAAAAATAAAAATCAGGTCCATCAGTTGATTACGAAACCTAAACCTTGATTTGAACCGTCGATTTGCCTTGCCAGTATAAAAGTAATATTTTCAAGAAAGTATAATTGTCGGGAGAGCGAGTCTATATTTCGTCCATTTGTCAAAGTTTGAACTGGTTCTCTTAATAACTCCTTCCTCGCAAATAAAGACAATCCATCCTGCAGTAATGGCTTGCGACGGGAGCTGAAACGCCTCCATTGATCGGCACTGGACTTCCACTCACGAAATGAGAAAGATAAACTTGTCTATTATCCTTACCATAAATGACACTCAAACATAGTTCTAGTATTATTCTGTATAACTATCAAACTTTTATGCCCGATCATTCGCGTCGGCAGCCATGAAAGCACGAAGACAAAAAGATGGGGAAAAACGTAAAAAGGAAAATGAATGTACGCAGTCAAGGAAGCAGATAGGTTGAATCGATCTGCGGATTGTATAGCACCTCTTCTATCTTGCCTGCAGCAGGAATTGGATCAGTTTTATACACGCGTACATATTCATAAAAGAGAGAGGGGAACAAAAAATTGATGTCTTTTCGGGAAATCGCCGCACGTGTGGGTGCCGTTGGGTAGATTCGAATCTAGCGATGCGCCAATGAATTTCGACAGAACTGCCGGAGGCGGAGCCATTTTCCAGTTCAAACTGTTACCAATATTCCAGACCCATCTTTCCCCCCCTCCTTGTGTCTGTCTATGTTTTTCTTACCTTTTCTTCCTCGGGCACACAAAATACTACCTGACTGGCTCGGCTAATGTTATCTCTTTCCAATATTTTTCTTTCACTTTGCCTCGTCCTTTCAAATTTTTTCGCGTATAACCTTCGTCCTGTTCCTATCTGTATTAAACGTCCGAGAGAATTCAAATTTTATATTCTGCGGGGGAATCTGGCGCCCCTTACCGACGTCTCAGGCTGATGCGATTCTCGAAGAGAAAAAGGTCGGGACCAAAAATAGGAACTTCATAATCGATTTGTAAATCTGAAATGTTCGTCATCAACGGTACTGGTTGCAACAACTAGTTTTAGGTTTGTTGAAATCGTCGATGGATTTTTGAAAACCGTTGAGATCTCTGCGTCCGCGAAAATTGGCCAAACCAAATTATTCGCGCACCTCAGAGTGAATCGTGGAAACTCGTCGATTTTAACTGAAAATCGTTCGATTCCGAGCGCCCGGTTTCAACGAATCTCGTGGCAAGTGTTGGGATTTGCCTGCGTCGAGGGATTCGCGTTTCCTTTGATCTTGCTACCCGAGATACGTGGATTCTTTGGTCCATTCTTAGCAAAGGCGCCCGCGTTAAGCCAGACATCGATACAGTAACATTGAGGTGTCGGTGTTGCACCTAGCTAAAAGTCAGCGCGATTTGGTGCAGCGGATTATTTCCACCAGTTGTAGTCGGATCGACATTTGATAAAAATCGCGAATGAAAGTTTGCTGAATAGTGCAGAAAATGAAGGAAGAACACCGTTCGAACGGAATAAAAACAGATGTAGTGAAAAAAATTTCAGTCCATTCTGTGCAGTTTTTGGTGACAGCGGTTGGACTTCTTGATATTTGTTCCTCTCTGTACGTCCTGATTATGACTGATGTAGTGTCGCACTCAACACCCTGAAGGAAGTGGTGAATCCTTTCCAGGAAATGCAGACCTTAAATAGAACCCTTTCCTTCGCTTACATGGTTCGGAACGACTGCGGAGCTTCAACTCGAATTCACCGCATCGTAGAGTGAAACGTAGGGTAAACCATCTATCACGCGATCCGGGTACTGTACAGGTTTTGTGTTCCGCTCCTTGAAACGTGTCTAATGCATTTGTATGGATACATAAGCAGGTAGGTACGTGTCTTGTGAAGCAGACGTCGTGGGTTTCCCTTGGAGTATTTCAATGGAGGTTGTTGCCTACCGAATGTAAGGCACGCGCGACTTGAAAGGGACATTACCGAAGGACCGTTCTGTTCGAAATAAATTTTTTACCGCCATGTTTTTATCAGGACAGGTTATTTCGTCGCTGCTTGGTAAGGTTAGGGAAAGATGTGAGGTCATCAGACGTTGCTGCGGTAAATTCATTGACAACTTTCGAAATTGAAACGATTTTAACCACTCGATTCGCAAAGTACTGATGTTTCGGTGAAAAACATCATCGTCGTAACAGAAAATTTTTCCATTAAAACAGTTCAAAAGCGTTTTTCAAGTCGGATGGTATTCGCACCATACCTCATTATTGCAACGACAGATATCATTTTTCACCACCACCGCTCCCTCGGAAACTGGTTTTACCGTGACGAGCAAACGAATCGTCGGTGTTAATTATTCTCAACGGATGAAACTGCTGACGGAAATCGTTGACACACTGTGAATTTTCACACGTTCGTTCGTTGCGTCGTTCCGACGGTGAATTAACGGTCTTCTTTTATCGTTACAGTAAGCTAATTTAAGTGGTAACGGTAAAATTTATGCTACGTTGATACGCGCGTGGATTGAAATCAGTCACGACGTACCTACTTCCGTTCGTCAATTAGCTCGCGTCGCTAATTTAGAATTCCAGCATCGCTGACACTCTGGGAAAACTGAGATTAAGACACGCCTGGGGTTCCTTCCCTCTTGTCCCTCCATGTCTTCGAAGCAAAACATCCCGCAAATTCCTGCTCTTGAAATTCATCCTACGCCTAAATTTCACTTCCGGTTCTACCCGTGACTCCCTCTCGTGTCTTTTTCGTTGTTCCCTCTTCCCTCAGCATAGCGGTGCAAAGTCGGTTAAGACCGCAACAATACTCGCGGCTTGTAATTAGACTCGCAATATGTATTGCTATCTCGCCTTGCAAATTCCAACTGTTGGGTCACGCCCGTTGCGCCATTATTATATCACGGCTGCACACCGGGAATCGGGAAATTGCTCGCCCGCGGTATCAGGCAAGCGGAATTAGTTATATTCACCTATTCTCTCTTTCTCTCTCTCATCTTGATCGTTCCGATTCCCAACTCTTAGCACCATCTGTAACTGATGATTTTTTGAACTTTTATCGGTACCTAGTACCTACTCACAATTTTCACCGAAGTGACTCTCCGATTGTTTGACTTTTAAGATAATTCTATTCTTCGTCGTCTCTTAGTCTGTTGTTCGCTTATGTCTATGTATTTTCACACGCATGTTTGAAAAATTGTAATTGCATCAGTCGTTCTTGTTTCAACGTTTCCCCCAAAGCATAGCTAGGGCGTAATAAATTTATCTTTCTCTCTCCCTCTCCCTCTCACCCCGAATCGTAACCCATTCGCGTTACGCTCTATGGTTCGGGAAATGGCGTGCCTCGTTGTTTGATACGTCGACGGCTACTTTGTCGCGCAATTAATTACCTCGTACGAACGTTGATTAATCAAGGCTCGCTCTCACGTGTTGCCACCGAGGTGCGAAGGTGGTGCATTCATGCGGCCTCTTCCTACCCTCCGTAATGCGAGAGAGAGAGAGTTTCGTTTCAGCTATGAGCGTCAGTTTCAATTGGGTACAGCGGTTTCTCCGAAACGGTGGAAATCAACCGCGTTGCTTTGAACAGATCACGTTTTACGTTATACGTATACATATATGTATACATACCGAATTATATATTTCGTGGTGAAAATTAATTTTCTATCCAAACCCCCGTGCGGCTAATATCGAGGTTTTTTTTTTTTTTTCCATTCACAAAACTTCGACGTGACCTTATTCGTATCTCTCAAAGACATCTCCTTCTTGAACGGCTTACAACCCGCGTATGTTGGCCACGTTCAAAGTTCTTTGACGACGAAGGAGGACGAAAAGTGGCCGGTGTTGAGCCTCTAAAGAGGCTTACGCTGATTGACACCTCCATGAACCGAACCCACCCCGAGACTCGGTCGGATTGACGGCTCACATGTCCCATTTTCACATTAGTTAAGGATATCCCTTTTTCCTTCTTCTTTTTATCTTTATTCTTATTTTTATTCTTCTTTTTCGCCACGTCTCGCTCGCTGCACGATGTAAACTTTAATCCATCCAGGTAGAGGCATACCGGAATATCGTTCGTGACTCTTCGCGGCGGATCCTCGTCCACGTCCGTTCTCTTATTCTAAACTTCACATCACTAATTTAGTGGCTTTGAAAACACTTCGTCTAGAGACGTGCTTTCTCTTCAGGATTAATCGATTCTATTCGACTTCTTTGTTCGTTTTTCAAAATCTTTTCACGTTTGGTTCTCTTTATTATCGGTACAGTTTTAGCCAATTGATTCAGACAAGACGGCGCTACCGAATTTCTCTGGTTTTTAGTATTTACACCGACGATATTGCCACAGGAAAAAAAAAGACGAACGTGTTTTATCTCATTGCAAATATTCTGTAGAAATACGTTTTTTAAATGAGATACAAACGAGTCTGGAATTCATCCCAACATGAAACTATCACGAACTAACTTTAATTGTTGTGATTGGAAAAAGATCTTTAGAGAATATTGAACATGTAATTGTTTGGTTAAAGAAATCACATAGTTTTTCAGTTGGCATTTGAATTTACGGACTTGATGGAAATGTAACGTATTTTCACTTTTTGTCAAATATTAACTGTTCGAAAAAAAAATTTTCAAACAGGTGGTGTACGTATACCTACACGAACGATTCTTTTTCTCTCTAGTTACGCAAGATTTTGTATTTTTTTCCGAGTGGTCGTTCGATTTTCACCCAGATATATATACAGATGAATTCGGTTTCTGGTCATTTCGCGGGCTTTTTTCCCGCGGTTTTTTGCGATAATGTTCGACACCGTTCGCGATATAATGACGGGGTCGATGCCGGGTGAAAAAAGGTTTGACGGAGATAGGATTATCCCAGATTTTGGGATCGCCCGGGTTATCGGAAATCGGCCATCCCCGGCACTATCCGCCGACCAGTCTCCCAGTCCGCCCTTATCTCCTATTCTTACTCTCGTCATCCGCCGCGATGTAACCTCGCGACAAGGCTTCTATCTCCCGGGTTTATACAGTCGAAGGTCCTGCCCGTCGAGGATCTTGTCTTTGTTATTTTTCCCTCCTTTTTCCTTCGGCGCAGCTGTGGAGATCGCACGGTTTTCCTTCCTTCCTTCCTTCCTTGCTTTTACAAATATATTCATCTGGAAATTTTACCATTTCAATACACGGTATACATTTTTATCCCTGAATCGTAATCAATCGACGTTTCAAGAGGAGAGGGAAAAAATTTAGGCAAAAATCGTTCTCAATACCTTATATCTCGGATAATTAAATGCTTCTTCGAATTTTAATGCACCAAATGACATTGAAAATTTTACCCTCACCGTATAAACTCATTTATTCCTTTTCTTTTTCACATTTTTCTTTCTTCCTCTGCTTGAAAAAATACTCGCCACTTTGAATATTAATTTTGTATTCAGCCAATATCCCTTTTCCCAGATTCACGTTTTATTCCTGTATTAAGGGATAAAAGTTCAATCGAGAATACATTTCAATCAATTGAATAATCTATCAGGAGCCTAATATTCTTCCCATGGTAATAAGCTTTCTCTTGGTTCGACCTCTTTAATTCCGCACAATAATTCTTCGATAATTTTTCATCGAAAGCCGGTACAGAAGACCGATATAATTGTACCAATAATCGAATTATATATACGAGATGTCGAGAGAATTTATACATTTTAATCGGATAATATTATCTGGTTTTTAAGATTACACAAATTTTGAGTTCGGGTTATAGATCTCTAATTTTCATTTCATCCACGTAATTATTACAAGAAAAAATAGTTTTATTAGATAAATTTTTCTTTTTTAGAAATGAAAACAAAATTTCAGGTTTGAAGAAAAATCACGTGTTTTCTCAAACATTTAATATAAATAATAACTAAGCAAACTTCAGATTCTCATTTAAATCACTTCTATTAAAAAATGATAATTAATTTTTTTAATAAATAAACTTTGATTCTACACATCGAATAATAACCTAAACCTTCGTTTGTTACTTATAAAGTTTGCCTTTGTCATTCTTACGTTGATAAATAAGTCTTGAAGCTTTTGGTCATAACTTTCAACCAAACATAGCTATCAACAAATGCAATCATTGTAAGTAACAAATGAAGATCTTGACTATTATTTGATGCATAGCGCCGAACATTATTTATTTAAACATAGCTTGAAAAAAAAAAAAAAAAACGGTGTTACGAGCCTGAAATTTCTTCTAATTTTTCGCAGTAACGCACATTCGTGGGAACAGAAACGCTGCAGAAAGAGATATTTTTGTCTAGCTTTAAAGATGTACACGCGAGATATGAGACACGCTAAAGGAGTATTTGTCGGACAGCCCTGCAGAAGCAGCAGTAGCAGCAACAACTTGCATATAATCTACAACTTTCTAGTCTCTGAGGATAAGCGACGTGGGCATTACATATTCCAGAGCTCAGCGTCAGCTCGAGATCTCGCTACACAAAGGTAATTGAATGCCTCCACGAATCCTTCTCATTTCACTTCACTAATGTGAGTAAATATAAACTCGGGGTCACCGACATTGATAGAATGGAAAATTTCATTCCGTACGCGGTATGAAAGAAAATCCACATCGATTAGTTAGGCTGAAAATAGGAATATTATTTTTAAACAGTAATTTATAAAAACCAGAAAAAAAAACGAAACAATTTTTAGTTCATTCAAATCAGGTTCATTGATTGTATCTGACTACGTTTCTTTACTGCTTTTTTTAAACTACATATTTCTGTGCTTATCCACTCTTGGGTAAATTCACAAGTATGTATTATGAGTGAAATGAATTTTACGAGGGTAAAGTTAGTGACGTTAAGAAAATGTGAAATGGAAATTCACCACTTTGCAGCTTCAGAGTAACTTCAAAAGAGTTGATGCTGCAAAAGCTGAGTGTCCTAACGCTGTTATTACATCAATGTTAGGAAGCGCAATATTTTCGAATTCCGATGTTTGATCGTGAAATTTATAATCTAGAATGTTCGAAGTACGCTCGAGACTTTTAATTTGACGAATGACTTATCGCAACGATTTTTATCCGTGTATTGTTAATGCTTTCACTCTTGTATCGTGATTCAAATTTATGGTCTCGCGATGAAAAATTTCACATCATATACGGTGACGAAAGAATTGAGAAAATCAAAAAACACGAGCCATAGTGATAGAATTTTTCGCGGTTTCTTCTGATCACTATATATAGTGATCAGAATACAAACCGTGTGTTGTATACAAACCAATTTAATCGAAAAATGGAAAAACCGTCAAGTATGATGATCAAAATCGGACACTAGAGTTCAGAAAACGTAAAGGTTCGTTGAAATTAGAGAAGGTAATTCTTGGACGTAACCAATACTTTTCACATATCATCATGGATGATGAAAAGTAAAAACGAAAAAAAAAAAAAAAAAAAGTCACAAGACAAAAATGACTCCAACGACTCGAATATCGCGAAGATCAATGGGAGGGAAGACGTATTGACCCAGAGACCTGAGGGGAGACCTGGGGAGTTGAATTATGCAAGAAATTTTCCCGGCTCTCCCTCTCTTTTCGAGAATATTAAAAAAGCCTAGTGCCTGAAGCTGGCTCGCCGCGCGTTATGCGGCAGCTGGAATGGCAAAGACGACGGTAAATGTAAAATCGAGGCCACTGAAGCAACTCCCTCAACTCCCCCGTTGCATTAGCGGAGGCCCGCTTTCAATACGTTTACGTCTCCCCGCAATCCTGTTACAGTTTTCCAACGGATCTGAAATTACGAGCGACAGTGGATTAACGTCCAGCGAATCCTTATCTAGATCTGCTAGGAAAGTTTCTTTAATTTCTATCATTGGGATTAAAGTTTATAATTTATACGCATTGTATTTTTTATGTAACGTAGCTTGTAACAATATTGATAAAGGGTGTAAAGTCGGCGTTGCGCATAAAAGTCAAACCGGAATATTGCGAGACATTAGGATAATTTATTCTTATTTTACAACGTATCGAATTGTTTCAAACTTACTTGTATCATGAATGTCTTCGGTATTTTCATATGTTGACCTCGCTACTTCCAATTTTTGAAGCTTCCTAGTTTTATGAATCAGAAGCAAAAAATCACAAATTCCACCTATACATTGCCAATAGAAAACACACAACATTTTCACTCTAAATTGACGTAGGTTCGTTAAAAACGATGTGTACAAAAATAACTTCAAACCCAGTAATTGGTTCGACAAATCTACAACACAGCTGGAACAAATTAATTACTTCTATATTTCTCCGATGGGCCCCACAAGAAATTCGCAATATAATTATCACAGCAAAATAAAAATCAAATAAAAAAAAAAGGAAAATACAGAATGACAATATTGCCAATGATAAATTCCATGCTTGCGTTGTGATCAAAATTAATTAACGAAACGTGGGTAGAAATTAGCACGTCGTTAGCGGTTTGCGGGGTGTTTCTGAAATTCGAAGAATCTGCTCACCGTCATCCTGTTAATTTAGCGAAAAGTTCTTTGCGCGTTTCGAAATTTCGCCAGAGCAAGGATGTAGTTTTAATTTTTTCATAGAAGTTGCATTTCTTTTGCAGTTTCTGATTGTTCGTCATTTTTATTTGATTACTCTGTTTCATTTTTATATTTCCCTTTGTTTTTTTACAATCTTCCCTGCAAAATAATCTTTCTTTCTTTAATGATTAAGCGTTTATTCCCGCGTCCTGTACATTGTTGGGCATCGGTGGTTTTCCGTAAAATACAAACAGCGAAAGCTACACGGAACGGCGATGAGATTTTAGCGAACTTGCAGCTTTAGTGTTTGTCAAATTTATATCGAGCGGTCCGAGAGCCTGGAGTCGGGTAATAATTGATGATTATTTGGATCCAGCACTAATTAAAGCTCACAGAAAGAAGTTTCGTTCGTAGTCATTAATGATTCACCGGGGCTTGATGAAACGACGTACGGGGACGTCGCTCGGTCGGTATCTAGTGGCATTAAACTCATACGTTTACAAACCGCTCCGAAAACTCTGGCACACTTCACTGAAAACTTTTTAACCGCACGAAGGGCTTGCGCAGCTGAAGAGAAACGAACCCTGAATAAATTGGTTGGTGGAAAATTGATCCGCTTTATTCATTTCATCACCAGATGTAAGTCGTGCCTTGAGTATTTATCGAATTATATTTGCGAGCTACAAAAATCACTTTGAGAATACAAAGCAGGTGATACTGGAATTGTAACTAAAAGCTTAGATATGGATACTTCGTTTCGAGTTGTTTAAAAATTGTTAAACATTTTGTAGATTCTTTAGACTTCACTCTGGAATGGATAATTGTATTCAAATGATAAATCCTTACGAAGTCGTAAGATATAAGAATCGCTTCAGTGAGTTTGCAGAAAATAGTCATCTGATACTGAATGTAGCTGCTAGATTTTTAACCATTTTCAAGCGATTTAAAATGCAGCATGGATATATATGATTTTTTTCTAATTCCTGTATTTTAGGTTTTTGTAGTTTTTAAATAATCTTCCTGGCTTGAGAATGCAATAATTTCATGAATACTCAATGTACGAAAAGTGTCAATTTTTGGGTTACCAACCTTTCGAAATCTTCATCGTTTTCAAGATTACTTTGAATCCGTACAGAAACAACGGAATTAGACAATTATAACCTCTGAATAAAAGTTTAAAGAAATGTCAACACTGTAATATTCTCAAGGTGCATTGATAGAACAGAATCAGCCTTTTCCATTTTTTAAATATGTGAATATTCAAAATCGTCGTTTCCTTTTTGACTTCGGCACTTTTCGGACATCTTTCGAGCAATGTTTGTCGCATTGGCATGAAAGTATTTAGCGGTTCCATTGCACTGGAAAATTGAAAAAGTGTTAAAAATCAACAGATGTTCATCTCGCGCGAAAGAGGTAAAAGGTTAAATTGTGCGAGACTTGACTACTCTGCAAATATTGGGACATGCTACTCAGCTAGGCAATCTTGAGACTCCGAACTCGTTCAACGGTTCATTAGTTTAATGTTTGCCGATGCTTAGAATTAACTCTCAGTTTCCAAGACGCACTTGCCCGCGGCTAGTTGGCCTGAAAGCGGCTTTGATTCTTTGCACGATCTTCGTTTTTGCACTCTTCGGTTAGTTCTCTCATTTTTTTATTTTTCTTCTCATTTAAGACCCTTATATCGTAACCTAGTCTCGGATCCGCGCGTTCCTAGTTCAAATAAAAAAAGAAAAAAAAGACAAAAGATAATTTATACAGGCAACAGTGACGTACAGTAACATTCATTAATGCCTTCGGCTTTCGGCTAACTTTTTTTTCATCGCTATTCATTGTCACATAATACGTATAGAATCGAACTCGCATTTTGTTTCGGACCGAAAACAAGTTAGTCGGAAGCCCAAGGCATTAGTGAACATTACTGTACCTACATACCTGTATAATACAGTAGATACGTGAATATATAACAACAGTAACGATAAATTCAATCGTGTTGGGAGAAAAATTGAGAAACTTTTTACGAACTGCCGGGTTGTTGAAAACTTTATTAGCCGTCCATATAATCGTAATTCTGGCCATTCGTTCTACCTTCTAGCTTATAAGGTTTGTATGATATTCAAAGAAAGTCTTATATTACGTACCTCTCGCATATATTTGCGCAGGTGGAACTGTTTGTGCAACTCGTTGCAACTAATTTTACCTTTCGTTCTGAACTAGCGCTAATTAAGAAGCTTAAACTTTTTATTTTTCTGTGATTTCAACTTTTGAAAGAAGTTTTTAATTCGACGAGCGTGGCAAAAATTGGAAAACTAACTATTCTCGCATTCTGCGACCCGGTTGAATATCAAATCAATCAATTTTTTTTTCTCACGGTTAACGCGGTTCGCGTTATTCATTTTTCGATGAGACGAAATTGAACGATATTGAGTTAACGCGATAATTTTTTTGTTTTTCAACCACCTCGTTTTGCTTTAAAAATATCGATATTGTTTCGTCGATACTGATATTCTGAATCTAGAAGCGGTATAGAAATCGAAACTACGCGAAATTCGTGTCATAAAAATGATGCGAGAAAAAGGAACGCGTTGCGGTAGGACAGTAAAAAAAAGAAAAAGAAGAAAAAAAGTTCCATATAGAGAGGATATAGAGTAATTTCTTTCACCTAAAAGAGAGAAATTTCCACGTAGCCAAATTTGCCCGGAATATTTTGTAGCAGAATATAGCTACGTGCTGAGAATACCTTGAGAAAGTTTTGTGCGAGTCTATCTTGAAAATTATTCCGCAAGAGACTTTTCCCACACACACACACACACACACACAGACCTGCGATTCCCGAAGTTACAGCAGCGTCGCCTGCATTTCACCCGTAGAATTTCAGCAGCAGATAGAAAATAGAACAGACTAGAGGAAAAAAAAAAAAAAAAATAATAATAATAATAATAGAAATAAAAATTCTCACCGACCGTGGCGCAAAAATTTTTGTTAGCTCTCATGTGTACAAACTTCTTGGCCTGGAGAACGCGCGTCTTAATTATCATGACGCGGTGCGTCGAGCCGTTAGAGGAAACGAGTTACGACGAATGGTCCCGTTGATGACGGCGCGTGCTGCTCGTTCTCATCGGCGAAAATCAATTGCCTCGTTCACCGTTGTCTATAATTAACCCCCGCAACCACGTGGAACGGAAACGAGACGGTCGTCGAGCTTCGTCGAAACGATCTCCACGGATAATTACACAACGGTAGTAATTTAGCTCCGTGGCTTAATAATAGGCCCGAGCGTAGCGCAAATGGGTTGCACTGCCAACGGGACTTTATTTCAGGCTATTTGACGCAATTTTTTGACTCGGTCTTTCGAATCGTACTCGTTTCGGTCCTTATTCGCTTACCGTACGGGAATTTCTTGATTCAAACTTGTCAGCTGGGTTTAATTTCGGCGAGTACGGAGTTGAAATTATTACTCGGTTTCGTCGCGTTGTAGTTTATAGTTGTTTTTTTTTTTTTTTATGTATTTGAATCGTCGATAATCAACTGTATTTATAATGATTCCCTTTTTTTTTAGAATTTTTTTTTTTTTCTAACAATTTTTGTAAGTTTTTGAGTTGGACGAATTACAGATTTAGTAAGAGAATATAGCAGTCACACGTTTAGGAATTTAAAGAACTCCGTTAGACAAAATATCGGAGTTGCAACAAAATCTTCCACTTATTTCCTGTAATTCAATTTACAATTACTTTGCTGATATTGCTTTTAAGATGTTAAATCACATTTTAAACTTTACGCAGTCTTACGTATACCAATCACGTAGAATTGATTTTGATCACTGATCAATTACATTTTTCAAATTATAATTCAAATTCTAACACCAGATCCGCATTCACTCCCTGACTTTTCATTAATCAACGTTCCAAATTTTTCACCACATCAGATTATATCAATATCTGCTCTATTAGGCAGATAATTGGCAAGTAACGACGCGAAAAATCGATCGTAACGAGTAACGAATATAAGCAATAAAGTTCGTTGGATTATTGCTGAAGGTACGAGTCATAAGGTACTTATAATACAATATGCGATGACGTATACGACGGTAGTTGGAAGTTATATCACAGGGGGCGGGTACAACACCCCATGATTTATTGTTATTGGAGGATAATTATTATTGCAAGTACTTCTCAAAGAGTTTTAGTGCAAATGCATACGTACTTTCGTGTGTGCGTATGTGTTGGTATACGTTACGCGCAGCCTCCTATTCGCTTCCCGGCTACTGGCTCAAGGTAGTAAAACTCGGTCGAAAGTAGCCAACTCTGAAATGGGGTAGCTACCCAGGAGGGAACTACTCAACTTGCAACTACGCAACTATGTAAGTTGTACGTACGTGTGTTTACATACCGGGACAATCTCTTGAAACTTGAAAATCAACCGCGCATGCGCCAAATAATTCAATCTCATTGGTCGGCGAAATCTTCACGCAGCGATATTTTTGTCCGCGATGCAGGCGGGCCAACCTACGCAAAATGTGTACGTTTGAATTTTCAAAGAGCATAAGCGTTAAATTCCGACCGTTCTTTTAAGAATCAACTCTCCGACCCAACAACAAATGCTTTTCAAACTTTTCCGAGTCACTAGCTCGATTACTTGAGATTCTAACCTCGAAAATTCGTATCAACTACATCGCCGCCAGATATAGTTTGACAGATGAAACTCGGGATGGCCAGCCTGCATACAACAGCCGATAAAACTCGCGCATGCGCGGTTGATTTTCAAGTTTCAAGAGATTGGCCCGGTATAGTGTGTTCACACGTACACCGATTTCGAGTAATCCATTAATATCACGTTCATGCAGAGTGTATGCCTGTACCTTCGCACCTTGTACCTTCGGTCGAATGGATATTATCGGAAGATCGTATAAAACGCTGGAGGATGAAATTGATGGCGCGACGGTTCGATTTGGGGGTTCATTATCGTCTACTGCTATCCATGCTACACACACGCGCGAAATAATAACGTTTCTAATAATGGAAAACCGACATACGATATGCACAGAGCTTCTCATTATACCGAACGAATATATCGCTTCGGTTTACACGCGGTTCAGATTTAAATTTATATCTGTTCTACCGACATCGTCTGCCATCCTACCATACCGTAAACGTGTTAACTTTTTTTTGGAAATAGAAAAATGTAGTTCAGTTTTATCCTCATAATTCCATAAAAGTATCGGGGCTTCGAGGTATTTAACAAAATGTTCATTTTCGAACTTCGCTAACTTATTCGAACGAAAATCAGAACGTTTGGAAGCTAATTCCGGCTGCTAACTTAAGCTTCGTCCGATATCGGGCTTCGACGATGAATCAACAAGCATGATTGTGAATATTTATAATTCTAAATGCTTTCGTCCAACAAGTACAATATGTAAATAAAGTTTTATTTGACGACGCACGTAAAAATTATTGGTTGAAGATCGTTTGACATTTTCGATTGATTGTGTAGCTATTTCTTGTGATTAGGGTAGGAAAAAAAGAAAAAAAAAAAAAAAAAAACACTATTCGAGTACAAAATCAAATAATTTCGCAGAAGTTACAGGCGAAAAAATCAGAATCTAGTTAATGGAAACTGAATGTCAGCTCAAATATAATCGAATTCTTGCTTGTGCGAAGAACCGTAATTTGATCATATCTATCCACATTCGATTCCAGCGACTAAAATACTCGATTATCGTCACCAACAACCTTCGTTGATTTACTAGATTTATCGTAACTTTTTCTGGGTTGAAAAGCAGGATAAACGGTTTCCGTAAAATCATTTCTTACGTTTTACGTCGGTTAAACTGTTTTCTTTGTTACATTTTTTTTTTCTACCGAGTATTCTTGATCCAGTTTGAAAAATTTCTAGACAAATGGTTGCAAACGAATTGTTTGTCGCTAAATAGGACGAAATTATTCAGGCGAAAACTAGTTTAACAAAAATAAAACTAGAACTGGACTACTGCTATTTCGGTCTCAAAATCATTGGTTCACGTAACAGAATTGGTGTGGATTTTCTCGATAATTGAATCATTGTCGTTTTCGAAATAACTCGCCTCGAATGATTTATAAGAAAGTGTTTAATAAAATTTGAATCTTGTTTTCAAGTTATGTGTCGTTTTTAGATTCAGAACTATCGTGTACAAAAATGAAAACGAAGTAAGTTGGCTTCGAATCCTCCTGTTTTATACGTACATCTTTAGTTTTTTCTCGATTACATGCGGATTCGTCCTTTTTCCTTTTTCGTTCCTGGAGCAGATACACGCGTGAGAAATGTTACGCATTTGCAATATCGAGAAGAGACCGCGGGCCGTGCTCGTTTTGCTATTCGTCGAGTAGTGTACAAGACACCTGAAGCTTTGCAACGTTTTATAAGTGTGCATCTCAGCGATGTGCGAATTGTAGCAACTATTAATTTAGAAGCGGCCAACACGCTGCTTCAGCTGGTAGTAGCGGCGTCAGTTTTTCAACTTATCGTTAGATACAAATATCTCGCGGCGGAGTAAAAAGCATTCGGGATGATGAATGTCAGAATTCACAGTTGCAATGGGTTGTTAAACCATACATAAGACTGTCTGTCTGCCGCACGATAGTTTCTGCAAACGGTGTAGCTTTACTAGTCATGAAACGTGATGGAATGCGAGGTAAAACCGTTGGCAATCATTTGTTTGAATGTCAAAGCTTTTTACGTATCCTCAAAGCGACACGTTTCATTCGTAAATGCGTAACGCTGTTCTTAGATACGTTCTGCGTCAACCTGTCAGAAACGTTTATCAAAGTTTACAAATCTTAGCCCTTTTTATAGCTGCCTTCAAGTCGAATCTCACGGGTATTTTTCAAGTCTCGTCAAATTTGAACCTCTGACCTGCGATCGTATCGATTTGTACCTGGCAAAATACTGTGTTGTCATTATCAGTTGTGAATTCGCTCGTACATTCCCGCATCCTAAGTTACGAAATCAGATTTTCCCTTTTTGGGATAGTTTCTACATTAAAAATACGATTCGTTTCCTGATCGTTGAGAGAATCTTGTTCCTTACGATTTCATTTTTATACGTTCCCCTGAATTGACGCTCGGCATTTGTTAATATTGGATTTTTAACACTGTTATACAGTTGCTAATTATCGTCAATTATCACGATTTCTCGACATCTGCACTTTATACATTATATAATATCCAGACTCTTCATCATTACTTTTAAAACTTTTTTTCTCACGTTCCTCTTGCACAGCGAGTTTTAATCACTGTTATAACCATTCGATTTTACTCCGTAATATTCAGTTCTGCTTTCTCTCTCTCTCTCTCCCTCTCTCTCTCTCTCTCTCTCTCTCTCTCTCTCTCTCTCTCTCTCTCTCTCTCTCTCTCTCTCTCTCTCTCTCTCTCTCTCTCTCTCTCTCTCTCTCTCTCTCTCTCTCTCTCTCTCTCTCTCTCTCTCTCTCTCTTTCTCTCTCCGCTTTTATAATTATAATTGGTTCCAGACAAACTTTTGAACGTCGCCATTTCAATCTAAGGGGATATATAAAGGTGAGACAAATTTTCACCCTGTCGGTTAACAGTTACGTTTCAACAATATTCGACCGTGAATTTTTGTTAACGATGATTGAAGGGACGCGGAAAACATCCCGGCCAATACGTTTGAAAAAAGAAAATGACAAAAAAGTTCGCGGCTTGTGAATTTGCGACACAATTTCACCTGTTCTCTGCACGATGTTGACCTATGGGGTCGAAGAGGTCAGATATGACTACACGGACATAATATACGTTCACTCGTGTAAATTGAAACGCGTCATTGCAGCTTACGATATTTATTTTTGTTAATCGTTAGTTGAAACTACCGATCTAGTATTTTTCGGAATTTTTATCGCTCACAAAGTAACATACCACCCTTACCAAACAGTTTTTGTGAGTTTCACGTTTTATTGCAAATACATTTCACGATACAGATATTTTTGTTCGTTTGTTCAGTGTTTTTTGCTCATTCGCACTATATTTTATCGTAACTGTAATTGGAAAAATTTGATGTTGGTACAAGAATAAATTAATGTTAAGGCCTTGATTAAAGAAATACTTAATTCAAGTTTGGCCGTAAAATAATTCGGAATTTGACGCTTTCGGAACTTTTCAAATTCGGAAATTCAACACCTCCCTTTGCAAACGTGAGAAATGAAATTTTTCTCATCGCAGATGCTTTTAGTTGTTGGAGCAAAATTTGTTGCATTTTATTTCACGCCTTCTCTCGACGCTCTTCGCCTTCGTTTCCCATCGCCTCGCGTATCGCGTACCTGAAATACAACGGTTGGGTTAAAAGGTCAATTCGTCTTGCGAGCTTCCCCACTTCTTGCCTTTCCGCACTTCCTTTTCTCTATTTCTTTATTACCAGCTGCTCTCCCTGTCTGTCTCACTATTTCGAGGAGGATATCAGTCGTAAAGCAGGGAAGGCAACGCGACCCTTTGCAACTCGCGTTCAAGGGTCCGAAAGACTTCGTACAGCGACTGAATGGCCGAGGATTTTCTATAGACTTCGTCTTAAGCGGACTAACCCGCTTGCAATTAGGAACGCGTGGCTCCTACCTGTGAATAACGTAAGCTATGAAAACGAAAATATAAGTCGTCGGAATTAGACGGGGAGTAAATTTTTCTCACCGATGCGCACTGAGCAAAATTTCATTTGTTATAGTAACTAGAAAAATTCAGTAAAACAGGTATCGTTGAAAAAACTGTCTGAATATTGTTGGAATTACGAAAAACGAGGTACGCGTAAACATTTTGCGCTATTGTCGATCCTTTTTTGGTAATTGCATCGTAAAATCGGTTTTTTCGGTTTACTCTACTTTTTTAATTGAATAAGGCTTTAACGTCAATTTATTGTCGCACAAGCATTAAATTTTTGCAACAGTTACGAGAAAATATAATAACAGTGATCGTAATGAGAAAGAATAGTAACGGATACCAGACTTTCTGGTAACAGCTACAAGACTAATTTTCATTTTGTATCTAGAACTATATTTTTCGATTGTAGTGAAAAATGAAAATAGTTAAGGTAACCAGAACTAAAAATTTCACTTCAAAAAATAACATACGAATAACAAAACTTAGTGATCAATCAATTAAATAAATCCATACGGAAATATTGAATCCCCATTCTCCCTCTTACAATTTCACAACCGGACGAGTTATTTTTTTTTCTGTCGAGAAAAAATTTGCCAATTAAAAAAATCTTCTCGAGCATATTACGGAGATACGGATAATTCGAAATTAAACGTCATTCAGGCATAATGCTGCAGCTGGGATGTTTTTGAATGCCGGGTATATACTTAGGCGCAGGGGCTGCGAAGTTTTTTTTTTTTTTTTTTTATTTATAAGAGAGCAAAGAAGGCCTCGTTCATTTAAAAAGTGGCAAGCGAGACCCGGAGGGCCGTACGCATAATATTCCTTTACCAAGACATAATGCATCATCATTATGCAGTTTGATCGTTGAATTCTTACGCGCATCGTGTACAGCTTCGAATATATGTATCCAAACTACGATCGATTATTCATCCGGATTTATGGCGCGGTGTTATTTTCATTTATTTTATTATTTTTTTTTTTCTTTCTCTCTCTCTTTCTTTCTTCGTCTCACTTTCGCCTCGGGGGTTATTCGGCCAATTGCGAAATACGCCGCCTGCCTACCACTCTTTGATTGCGGAAATTACGGGATATTTATCTTAATAAAAAATTTGGGTCGAAATGATGACGAAAGGAAAGTGAAAAAGAAAAAAAGATAAAGAAAATAGCGAAGTAGTTGAAATGAGGGAAAATTGCCAGTCATCAGTTGAATCTTTCGATCCGTTTTCACGGAAGAAAACAGGCATGAAATGGTTATTTTACACAAACAACATCAGTACACATACGTGCGAAGTAAACTAACAGAAATAACAATCTAATTCATAATTTATCTATTTCGATTTATTCTTTCTGTAGGTAAGTAAATTAAAAAATTCTTGAAAAACTAATTATCGGTTGTCATGGAATTGAATTCATTCGCTGATTGCAGAGATTTTACCTGTTATTTATCCATTTCATCGCGGTGTTTGACTTTTCTTACTTTCCTATTTTTCACGCGTTACATTTCCGTGGTCTGAACGATTTCTCGTAATCCTATTGAGAAAATTCTGATCGGTTGCTCAGAAAATTCACCTTCAGCTCAAGTTATTCCCGGAACTCGTAGCGTAATTAATTTTCCGTTGATGATTTCTTTTTTTCAATCGTGAATTTTGTTCATTTCTTTTACCAGATGTAAAGATTTTCTGTTTAACAAGAAGCCGTCAACGATTCCGAGTCTTGAAACTTTTCTAATCGTAGATTCGTATTCAAATAAGCAGCACATTTGCAACCGGCCATTTGTTATCTATTTGGGAGAAGTAGCTTAATGGAAATTTCAATTTCATGGCTTATAATTATTCAGTGCCATAAATTGGAGCCACATAAAAATCAACAATCCATTTCATCGCTACTCGTTTACACTTTATTGGTTTCACGAATGCACTTTTTCAGATATATTATATATATTAGCATAATAATCATTTTCGCGCTCTGTTGCGGGAATTGAATTTCGCTGTTAAACAACGCTGATTTGT
The DNA here is from genome assembly GCF_021901495.1 of Neodiprion virginianus. NCBI lineage: Eukaryota > Metazoa > Arthropoda > Insecta > Hymenoptera > Diprionidae > Neodiprion > Neodiprion virginianus. Next base: position 10,533,597 of record NC_060877.1, on the reverse strand, counting down.
CTCTAATTGTATACAGCAACAACAAGGAAGACGCTGACTAATCGCTGAGTAATTCGACTTGTCTGAACAGAAATGCACGCGAGTTCAGTTTCGTTCGGTTGATACGATAATCGTCGGCGATAATCGAGTCTGGTGACAGTTCACGAGGGTATTTAAATTCGGGACTTAATTCCTTTTCGCGGAGTCAGGATAATCGGTACAAAACTGTGCAAATACGCGTACGCACAGTTGTGTAATTTCTAGAATAATAACGAGTATTTCGTTAATTATAATAGCTGTCGCAGCTAATTAAGCTTGACTTGAAAACTCGACGAAACGAAAGTGAACGCGAAACGCCAGCAGCTGGTGTTAATTCCCCAAGGAATACGAGCGTGGGGACCATGAAACGGGGAGCCAATGCCTTGGGTATTAATATTTTTAATTAAACGAGTTCCTCTCTGCATGTATATGTGTGTATATGTAGGTATCATATACACGCCCAGTCTTCGCGTATATCGGGTACATTTAGAACTCTATTCAACCCAATGGTATAATTTCCGGTGCGCCGATTTCCGCGCTAAATACATTCTCTTGCAAAACTTGAAAAACAAAACTCTGTGTAAAGTTGAAAACTTCATTCAGGATCTCGTGTCGATTTGAGTCGAGGTTATGAATGAACTCGTCCTTCGGTTTTGCGCGGGTTGATATCATTGAATGGTTTGAAGGGGTTGGTATTGATCGTTAGTTAATTTTTATGAATGGGAATTATGGAAATTCATTAGCGTTGGCATTTCTCGAAGGATGAAAATGTTCGAATTTAGAAACATGAAAGCATTTTGCAAGTTTGATTTAGCTAATAGTGAAACGTTTCCTAATCAAATTAGAATTCGTGTTGCTAACCTTTGTTTTTTCATGCTACCGCGACAACTTTGAAAACAATGCGCATGAATGTGTCCGAGGATGCAATTGTGAGGTTTTTCAAAAATACTTAAACTGACGATATCTTGTGGGTTAAAAATCTCGTGTTGAAATGTATATTCGAAAATATTCGAGCAATAACTCGTAGCAAAACTGACTCTTCCTCATATTTTTGTATAATTTTATTCTTTAAAAAGCTCAAAAAAGCATAAAAGTCAAAGCTGGCCCAGCTTTATAAATTGGGTTTAAGTTTAAAAATTTTGATATCTGAAATCAAAATCTGAAAAATCTCAATGCAATAGTTAAATTTTCGTGATTGTGCATAATTCATTCCCAACACACGGACGACTTGCGATGTAAAGTCACTCAAAAATATCGTTTTTTTCTTTTTTTTTTTTTGTTCTTTCGTACTACGACTAAATCAACTCGAATCGAACAATAAATCATTCCTACTACGGCTTTGACGCACAGGTTCGATCAGTGACCTGCGGCGAAGCGTTACCGTTTCTTTCTCAAAGGTGACGATTGTGCGAGCAAAGAAAAAAAAAAACAACAAAATAACAAAAATAAAAAATTCGCATCGTTTTACCGGCTCTTTCTGCAATTTCACGCACGAATGTGTCTTGGCTCGTGATGAGGTGAAACCGTTCGGCGTATCACATATCCTGAACCCGTAGTATAAGACTATACACACAACAACGGGGCGCGAAGTTAATACTAATTTGTGCAGCTCACCATTCTGCCGTAAATCTGTCAAGCTAAGGGTATCTTCTTCATATTTATCCCGGCTCCTGTGACATGAAATATTGGCCAAGGTAACTGGGCTTGGGATTGGGGGTTGGGGGTTGGGAGTGGGTCACCGTCGGGGGGTCGAGGAAGATGCCGTCGGCTAGGAAAAGGGGGGAGACGTAATACGGCTCGTAGAACGAACGGTGTCGCACGCGACCAGCGTTCGAAATGCCATAAATGACGTCACCGTTCTCATCCTTCATGGTTGTTGCCCGACCGGTCGGTTCCTCCAGGGGGAACATAATATCAGTCACGTTTGGTATTATCCCGTCCATCTTAGACCGGAACACTTGAGCCGTTACGTGTCTTTTCGAATATTAGGTAATCCCTAAACGATGGATCCTTTTATCCTATGCTCCTCTCGGATCATCGTCGCGTGTAAAACGACCGTTGTCAATTTTTAACGGACGACGAGGATCAACGTCAAGGATCACCTGGCGTCAAAGCTTCTTCTAAATTTCGTCCACGATCGAGTTCTCAAATGGCGAGCGTACAGTTTCGAAGGATAACCAAATTTTTTCAATCTCTCGCTGTAGTTATTTCAACGAATTGTCAACGACAACTTGGCACTTTGTGAAAACAAGTTTATTTGTCAAGTTTTTTTCTTCCGATACGAGAACGTTACATTATAAATGTCCAGAAGTGGTTTTTCTACAAAGTTTCTAAAACTTTTTATCGGAGATGTTAACTTTCGAAGTACCTGCAGGTTTATCTAATTGTCATACCAATGTACTCGAAATCGGTATGAAAGTTTTAAAACGACACTTGAACTAGCGATCATTGCTGTAATATTCTTCAATACTCCACTTTCATCTAATTCTGTACGGAAAAGAAAACGATCGAAGGGAAAAAGAAGGAAATCCTTCTCCAAGGTTTGCAGGAGAGGACAGTATAGAAATCGGTGATTTCGTTCGGTCAAATGATCTCCTTTTCTGCTGCTGTCTTCTTTATTGGAAGAAGGCAACAATGCAGCGGAAGATAAACACACGATAAACGTTCCATTGAAATGAAATGAAATTGTACCGAACTATAACACAGACGTGGATTCGTAACTACGTAGAGAATCCTCCAATACTACTCAAGGGTGAAACAAAGCTTTTCAGATCCGTTTACCATCAATCGGCCACTTCGCTATCCACCTGAGTGCAATAGTTTCCATTAGTTTCCCTCTTCTGGACGTTGGCCAGATCCGAAATCCCTTAGCTTGCTACGCCAGAGCGAGACAAACGATCCATTTCCATATAAACTACCATCACGATGCTACCCGTCAGGGTCAAGACGATTTTGAATGAAAAATTCATAAAACAGACCGTTTGAATCGGTGAACAAGAAGAAGAGAAACAGTTCTTCTCGTCGATAAATTTCCCTCGCATCCGTTATGTCGCCGCGATTCATTATACAGGTTCAATTTTGGTAGTTGCATTTGAAGAATAAAGATATTGAAAAAAAGAAAGAGACAACGAGTTCGTCAACCTTTTTTAGGGTGAAATTCTACTGCGTTTTTTTTTATAGTTCATTAGAATTCGTCTTTTCCTCTTCATTTTCGACACAGCGTCTCTTTGAGTTGAAATTAATTTGCAAGTGTCACGTGGCCGAGACGAGAAAAAGGTTGCTCAGGTTTTTAATTAATAGTCTCCTTGGTAGACTAGACTATTAATACAAAGGAGCCGGTTTTCATCGCAAAAAGAGTTCGCTCGCTTGTTTTTCCTTTCCTTTTTTAAATGATTCCCTCGCTTTTTGTCTGCTTTCTTTCTGCGTGCTTTTCCTAAACTTTTTTTTTTCGACGTTCGTATTTCTCCGCTTCTCGTTGGTTACACAGACGATGACGTGACTGTGTTTTTTAATCGTGGATGGGTTTTTTCCCTCCTCCCGCAGCCTGCTGGTACACGATACAGAGCCAGTCTCGGAAAAGGCTGAATGAAAAATCGCTTTTGGACGAGCTCTCGTCCAATTAACGTCACTCTTCATTTCGCTGATCTTATTGTTAGCCAGTCAAAATTGACCTTTCCAATAACCAACGATTCGAAGTAAGACCCCGTAAAAAGACTAATATCGCGAAACGTCTCTCGCAGCTGGTCGTGCGTTTCATTTGTTTTCAATAACAATTTAATAATAATTATACCATTTTGAATATCGTCTTCATCATTCATAAAAACCAATTTTCTTGACAAGTGGTTAAGCATTCAGCAGGAATATTCAAACAACGATTGAAATGAGAATGGTGCAGAAATAAGTATCTTAAAAACTCGCGAAACTTTGAGTTTCATTTGCGAGTAAAAACCTGGAAAAACACAGCACATTGAGAATCAACGAATGGCGCAATAATCTGTGGAACTCTTTTTTTTTTTTTATCTTTTTAATTCATATGGAAACGTCAACGTGAAAAGACGTATTTCCCATTTGTTTTCGCATCGCGATGTACGTGCACATATTGGTTTTGAAATAAATGCCGGTGTGGCGCGACGAAATATGACACGGGTATGTGCCACGAGTACAGACTCTAATGGGCTGTGAGAGTACAGGATTTCGAACTGACCCGTGTTCGTGTGACATGCATACATACCTAACCAGAATAAAACGACAGACGTGTAAAACAGACGCAACGGGAATGTCGAGGCATTGATGGATACGTTGCAGGCACCATCGCTGGAAACGGGGATTTTATACTCTGACGCTACTGCTTTTTCCCTTCTTTCCTTTGATTTACATCCATCAAATAATCGCCCACGTCATTTCACTCGAATCTCTTCATTGACTACGACTGTCGGCGACCACTGGAGAAGCAACTTGAACGATCAATTGCACGTTGAACAAGTTTATTTGAAACCAATGTAGAGGGATTGATGATTGGATTAAAACGTGAGACTTGGACTTCTTGAACTGGCTTTTTAAGTAAGGGGGAGAATCGATTAGGTGTTCAACCAATTTCAACCTTGCCTGATCAGGTGCCAATCTTATGAACTCGATAACGATAACAATAATAAGTTCATCAATATGTATCATACCTGTCGATTGGAATTTTCTGTGCCTTTCGACTCTGAACGACAAATAAGTGTGAGTTTTAGAGACACCGTTGGTCGAGTGGCGAAACCCAGGGAATGAATAGATTTCAATTGAATCAATCAACAAAAAATCTCCTCGTTATTTTAAAATTTGTTTAATGTGAATAAGAAATTTCAGAAGATCAGTTTCGACGATTCTATTCTATTATTCAATAACTCGCTGCATAACCGACATATTCTCGAAGAGTTACGAGATAAGTCACTTTTCGTTTCGACGATAGTTGTGTAGGAATATTTCCAATAGTTATTACCGTACGTTGTGATCTTTGCTTCTTTTTCGCAACAGTTGTTAGTATCAATCTGATTGTAAAGAGAAGCCGAAACACTTACAGCACTTTATAATAAAACCCGTACCAAGTAGGTATAAAATGCGAATTGAAAATTATATCTGAATATATCAAGATATCTTGACGTGCATAATCAAATCACACAATAAAACGTCGATTACCTAAATTACATAATTCAAGAGCCTGCAGCAGAAATATTATATCTGTGAAAAGTGAGGTAGATTTTCTCCCTTGAGATGGTTAAGTCACCCCCTAATCTTCTCGCGCCTATTCGCTGCAATACCGGGGTAATCGTTTCTCCGATAGCCACCAAATCCTCGAGGTTCTTCTTTCATTCCATCTTTTTTCCTTTTCCTACTCTTACTCATCTTTCTATCTCTCTTCTTCTTTCTCTGTCTCGATTTCTTCTTGGTCTCATCTTCCGTCTGGGACTTAAAGAAACGCGGTATTCAAGAGCCTTGAGTATGAATCTTGTAGCAGAAGGAAGAGGAGGAGGAGGAGGAGGAGCAGGAGGAGGAGGTGGGGCGAGAGGATGCGATTCAACCGAAGACAGCTCCTTCCTATCTTGGGCAGATATTTCTGCACGGCACAAAATGCCAATACTTTACTCACCCGCCAACGACGCGACGAGACTCTCGGCGCATGAAAGCTTTTAAACTGTTACACCAAATGATGGAATACCTTGCGCTTCCCCCTTTCCTCAACCGCGTAAAGGAGGCGATGGATGCACCGTGTCCTCTGCTTATATTCTCGCAGGATAACTTTTCGCTTCGACTTCGTTTCTTTAGGGGGATTTAGATACCTATAAAAGTGGGGGAGCTCAAATTCGGATTGGTTGTCCGTCATTCGTCGAATAACTTGGGTGTTATCGTGAGAACTGAAACGGTGAAACACTGACGGTATCTGCAGGAACAAAAAAGACGAGGAGTCTCCATCTACTCCAATTAATGGTGATCTTCCCAAAACATTCTCTATGATTGGCTTGTCCCTCATTTAAGGATTCCCGTAGAAGGGCGAGCGCAGGAAGTTGAGCAGACTTTACTGTACTTCGAATCGATCCAAACCACCAGCATATTGTGAGGTAATATAAACTACACGCAGCTGCTGTACGAGCTCGGTGTTTTTATTTCGACAAACGGTTTGAAGGGCACGAGATTAGAGGGCCGCGTCGAACGAGGAAAAGGAAAGGGACGAGTGGGCGAAGAAGGTTGGCAAGTCTGGCCATGGTATTCTGCTTACTTTGCTGTCTGTGCTGGATACGTGCTGACAGACAAAGGATAATGCTTCCGGAACGCGTTAAAGCTGATTGGAATGAAGGGCGTATGTGAACTGCGTGGGCGCGGTCAATGCTAACAAAACTACGCCCTGGCGAACACCCTCCATCCATCCATAAATACTTTTATAGTACGCAAGTGGAAAATAAACGGCACGTATTCGTCATGATGAAAAATTAGCTTCTTACTGCAACTCCGCCTGACCAATTATAGAGACTCAAATTTTACCGCTGTGGATACAAATTGAAATTCATCATTAAGGATGGTCGTTCTTTCTTGGATAAATTTCAAACTGCTAAACGGTTAATATCAAAGTTAAAATGGTACACATAGGTATGATTTTGCTTAACTAGAGCCATTGCAAGTGTATTGACCATTCGGATATTTGAACCATTTGGAACTTGGACCATTCGGGTTGAAAACGTTCTTTCAGTTGATGGCTCTGTTAATTAGAAACACTTACTCGTTCCAGCGTGGTAATATCGAAGTATCTACATATTTTCTGCAGGAGATTGGTATTTCTTATAAGCGGCCATTTTGAAGTAATACTAAACTTGTTTTTTACCAAATACGATTCATCCGACATCTGAAACAATGCCTTAATATTCATCGAATCGCAGAAATCTTCTGAAATTCCATTCCTTGGAGGGAATAATGAATAGAGAGTAGGTAAGCATTGTCCCCCTTCACTCACAATCAGGATCTCGCCTGACTCCTTTACGTTTGCAATAAACTCGAAAGAGTGTCGTCCCCGCGATTACTCTGCTGGTCGATGAGACGATTTTCGATTACATGTGTCCGACGGTCAGCGAGCTGTTTCCTCTATTCGCGGTAACCGGCAGGTGAACAGAAATGTTCTTCGGTCCCGAGCAGGGATACAAACGTTTTTCTCCACACCATTCCCTTCTTTTCTTATGGCGCTAGTGTTCTTTTTTTTTCTTTACTCTTTTTTCCAGTGTGAACTCGTTAGCCTTTTGGTGGGTTCTCTTTTCTCTCCTGCAATTCGAAGCTCGAGTATTTTCCTTCGGAATGACCTTCAGTCACGAACCCCAGATCGAAACCACGGACATTGCGAATGATCAGTGGCGGTAAAAAAGGCGCCCGATTTTCTTGGCTATGAAATCCACGTACAACGTCGGGTTAAGTTCGTCGCATTAAATTCTTCTCAATCTCCCAACCCGAAGAGCTTCTATGGCGAAATCTGCCGCCACTGTAGCGCTAGTGCAAAAAATCCAAATACAATCGCTGCGCACTCTTCTTGTCTATTGCCATTTATCCGCGATGGAGATGAAACGTCTCATCTCAGGCTCCGTGGAAACTAGGAGTGAAAAAAGGGTATGCAAGTCACGAATTAGATATGGGGACGTGAATGGGAAATGAAGGAGGTCGGTATCACCGTACCATATATTCCGGCTCGAGGATGGAAGCTGGTTTTTCTTTTGTTTTCCGTGAAGAACGAATTGCTTGTTCCTGCAGGACGCGCTAAGATGTCCCCGAGGCATCCTCGAAGCTGGCTGGGGTAGGTAAGGCTCGGTGCATCACGTTCTGCAGCCTCGAGCAAGATTCGTGGTATATGCTCCAAGAGCCGCGTTCCAAGGGTGTGTGGGTGTCCTTCTACCTGGCAGAGATTACACCCGTGGTCTTCTTCCCACCCACGCGCCGCGACATCTGGGTTGAAGAAAAGCCCAGGGAGCGGAAAATTGTAACCTCTCTCCTTCTCTCTCCGGGTGTCTTACGCTCGCCTGCTCTGGGAAGAATCTCTTCCTCCCCCATGAGCTAGCCATAAGTTACAGGTGAATAAACAAGACGTCGACGCGCCACTCGACCAAGAGTTGTTGCCGTCTTATATTATCCTCTCGACTCCTCAGCAACGAGTTCATTAATCCCTTAGCGTAGTCTTACACCGTCGTTTAACGAGGTATCGCTTCCACACCGTGGAACTTACAATCAAATAGAATTTTTTGGTGCACGAATCTGTTGGTGTAGTGAGAAGTTTTTCCCATCATACTTGGAGAGTCGGGTAGTGATCGAAGAATCGATGTGTGAGCTATATCGGAAGGGAATGAAAAATTGTTAATGGAAATGAGAAAACGTCATTGTTTTTTTTATTTATGGAATCTCTTGATGAAATCTAACAGAAGATGCTTGATCTCCGATGTAGAATTTGTCGAGAATTTTGGCATCAATTTATATCTGCGTACGGTAATAACCGAGTTCCGGTTCAAGAAATGATCGTCTTCCTTCCCCGGACACCCGATCTTATCCAGCCCGCTCAAAGAGTGAAACGCGATGATAATGGCATAACCGGGAGCTCACGATCTATAAGCAGTGAGGGACGATAAATCAACGAGCAAGGCGGGGCGGCCGAGGCGCGCCCAAGGCTTGTCAGTCACGCCATATTCATAGCTGCCGAGCTGGTTGTATATGTGCTTTCAGGCAAAGTCCACTGTGCCGTGATCAATTTTGATCATTTTTATCACTGCGAACGGAGTCGTTGAGATAATGAAGAATGGTCAGAAATGTGCGTCGGAAACATAGCGGGATTATTATTATTTGATACAAAGAATTGAAGTTGTCGTCTATTCCTTTGCCCACATTTTCAACATCTCAGTAAGCATTGCAATTTTTTTTTTTAAGCTTATTGTTTAACCAAAAAATACCATAGTCAATGCGTGTAATTTAAGATTATTGCGGGTAAAAGATTTGGGGGGACAGTTGAATTGGTCACGACAAATACGGAAATGCAAGACTTGGGTGATGTTGATTGTAAAGAATTCCTCGTTTGGTCTGTAGAAGATGAATTCCGCTTTGTCAAAATTGGAAGTATGGCAGGTAAAGCAAAATTTGACGTAATCAAATCTTCGATATCGTTTTTCCCATTATCAATCATCCTTAAGTGTTCAGCCCTTTAATTTTACCGTGTAATCGTTTATTGGTCTTAACCGGTCAGCGAAAATTTTGGAAATTTGATGGAGGGTGATGAATTATTTTAAGATTGACCAGAAAACTCAATGACATTGCATTCCATTTGAGCTTAGTGAAAAATATGGCAAGACGTTAAAATTAAATTTTTATCGGGTGAATAGGAATGATGTAAAATCCGTAATTGGTAGGTATGGAAGTCATATTAATATCAGGGAATCGTCATTATAATTGCAGGAAATATTCATCGTTTGAACTGCGGAAGATTCGCTTCAAGGTACAATTTGGTATAAAAAAAAACCTTGATTCAATATCGGTCTTTCACTGTCAATTATCCTTGATTGTGATGGCTTTCCAATTCACTGCGTAATCATTTATTGGTTTTCCTTATGATGGATTTCAAAATATCAATCGAGCACGTTAGGGCAGAAAGAATACACAAAACTCGGTGATATTTTCGGAGATATCGTAATTCAACAAGGTATATATTCATACACATATTACATATGCATGATTCATATTTTCGTTTCTTTCTTTTCGTCAGCATGATTGTCGAGCAGGGAGTTCGTCTTATTAACGACGAGCAGGCATCAGCCCTTGGTAAAATTTCCGCCTAATATAAAATCAGGCAGAGGGGACGTCGCGTCTATTCAGCATCAAGTTTCGCAGACAATTTTTCGGAAATTTGGCATCGGTTCTCCGCTCCTGCTTGCACAATGTAGATACGATCGTACGAATTGTTCCATACCAACTGATTCCGAATCACCGATTGACCATTCAATATTTTATTTTTCGCGGGGATTTTTCCTGCGATAAAACAACCTCCAGGAACGTCTCGAAACATTTTTTAATTTTACTACAACAATTTCCTTTCGGCATATGAATTTTAAAACCATAGAAATGTCCCAATTATTGGTTTCAAGAAACCACGAATACGATTTTTCATAAGCTTTTAGGAGTTGTACCGTCGTTGGGAAAATTCTCGTCGAAAAATAAAAAAATTGTTAACGTTCAATCGTTTACGTTATAGTTAACACGTGATGCCCCATTTTACTACATCGTGTATCCAGAGTGAGATTTCACGCTAGAATTTGCCAGGTGGGAATCATCCTGTAGGTGATGCGGTTGGGTGCGTACACCGGATAATCGGGGGGTGAAATTGTAGTGGTAGGCAGTCTAGTACGGACGAAACAATTTCCTCTTCTCCAACGCACCACCGGTAGTCGCGTAAATAATCAAACGAATAATTAACGCGGCTGTGTCCCCTTGATGGCGGTGGTCGGCGAAATAAATTCCGTTCAACGCGGATTTAATTGCTCTAGAACTCGAAATGTCCTAACGAGCATTTGTACTCCGGATTTTTGATACGTCGAAATTAATGAGAATTCATCTAACAATAAGCACTGGCGAGTTTGTGTAAAACCGAGTTTCTCCGCAATCTGTATTCGACTCTCGTCCCGGCGATGGAGATGGTAATGCTGCTGCTGCCGCCGCTGCTGTTTCCAACTCAACGAAGAATGCAATACCCTTAATCGAGTGCGCAGCTTCTCTCCTTTTGTTTTTCTATTGTTATTTTCAAGTGGCGTCTCTCCCCGTCTTTTGTTAACTAATCGAATCCCCCCCCCCATTTTCTCGTTCCCGTGAAACTGCAGGCTTTTGCTCTTTTGCGATTTTTTAATCTTGTGTAATAATTACCTGCTTGATTGCTGTTCAATTAGCTTCAATACCGAAGTGAATGTTTTTTGTCAAGAGTTCAGGGTGCTTGCGGCGTTGAAAATTGGAAATATCAGCCTTTTGACGACTTTAGATCTCCGATTTCATTACAGTACTGTTCCAATTCTCATCGCTGACTACATTGTCACAAATTGCACGCTTTCAGAACGCCAAATTTTTAGAGTCCCACAGTTTCGTGAGAATCAACGCAATAGAATTGCTAACATGTTTGTTATAAATAATTGAATAACCTGCAAGTTGTTGTTGAAGCAAAATCAATCACAGTAATGCCACCAGTCGAACAATTAACTGTTTACTCATGAACACATCATGGAATACTTTTTACTCAATTAAAACACACCATTTCGAGTGAGATCCGTTGTGATCGACGGAAAAGTTTGCTTCAAGAAGAAAAATTGAAGAAGATAAGGGTGGATCTTATGATTAAATTGGGGAGGCAGTCTAGGGATCAAATTTTCTCGTATATCAAAATTAAGGATAAAAAAAAGCACTAAAAACTATAAAAAAGAACGACAAAGAAATAAAAAATCACAAAAATAAAAAAATGAGATCAAAATCAAAATCCCTCGAGGCGGAGAATTTTTCCTTGATTTTTTTGTTCACCTTAGCCGGGTTCTCGGCGTCTTTTCTCCAGAACGAAGCTCGTACATCATCCTCGCCGTCGTCCTCGCGAACCTAAGTTTCGCCACGTATCCTGGGGGTTAGCTCTTCCCTCCCGGGAAAGAGATGGATCGAGATACACTTTTGCTTCAACCTTCGCACAAACGGGGAACCAGTTTTTGCGAACGAGATCGGAATTGCGTAAGAAAAACAGACGTAATCGTGGCGGTACCTCGCCTAGGGCTGCCGCGTCTCGAGACTTGATAATCCTGACTTGCTTGCCTTCTTTTCTTAACCGAGAACTTCAATTATCGAGACAATTCTCTTCAGCCGCGTATACGAACAGTGGATCATTTTACAAGCAAGGTGAAAACTTGCGGCAACTACTCCGCTCATCCTAATTTCCCTGGGCAACTGACCTAACAACTGGTGGCAGCGGTGGGATAGTTTAAATATCGCAAACTGCCTCACTCGCAATTTTCGCAGTGAATTAATGAAAACGCCGGAGGTGGATGATCGTTTCACCGGAAGCAGCTGCTCGTGGAATTTGTGCGATATGAGGAGAATTTAATATTCACTTATGACGTGGTAAATGTATTTTTTCTTTCATTCGCTCTCTTTGTTTCATCGATTATTTTTATTTATTTTTTTTTTTTTCTATTATTTCCGTCTCGCTTTTCACCGCGTATCCCGGCAAAATGCACTCGATGAGAGTTTAGCGGGAAATCGATTAACGTTAATCAACAGCCTCGAGCGATGAAAGTAAAACGTATAAAAATTTTTTAATCATTTATTCAAGCAAAGAGCTCCGGCTGGCTACCGACTAATACGTTTTTAATGCTGGCCGAGGCAGGTATCGCTGCAGAAGTGCCGGGCGAGGTTACACAACCAAAGGGCTCTTCGCAATCGGGATAACGAGGTAGAGAAGATCCCTCCGCTCGAACCCCGGGGCCAAAACCACCGAGTAAATCCTCCGCAAACAATAGTTGATGAAAACCATCCAAATCTCGGGGAAAATTACCAACGGTACGAATTATTTTATCGGCAACACCGAGGACAACTATTTCAGTTGGATGGCTGCAGATATTCCCACCCTCGCGAGGGGAATTACGGTTATATCGTTCCTCTTTGGAAGTCGGCCTCTCCTAATCCCTCGTTCCTTATTATCCATTCGGCGCCCGCTGCTTATCATCCCTATTTTTATAACTTACACTCGAAGGCGTGGTAAAATGCGATTAACGCATAATTTAGCTGAGGAGAAAAGTAATCTTATCCCCTCGGCTGAAAGCTCGGAATATTCATATCCGAATAATTAAAATGGACACTCTAATCTTCAGCTACTGGAAATCTGGTTTGAGTCGCTTCGCCGAATTACGGGTACTTCTTGGGATAAGGACTTGTGAGAATTTCTTTCAATTCGGATTCGTAGCTCAAAAAATTTACACCCGACGCTGCGGAAATATCGTTTGCATCTGCAATAATAGTTTAACGCAGCAATTGACGGTGACTGCATCGTAACTATTAATCCTCAAAAACAAACGTAACCAGCAGCTATAGCTCCGGGTAGTTATCGTTCCGAGTCTACTGCGGTGTTAAAGTTTTCCCATCCTTCAGGATTATTCGAAATCCAGCCTGCAGCGAGCCATGAAAGCTCCCGATGCACTTCTGGCAAAGTAGTTATATTTATATACGTGTACACGTGTCCGGAAGCTCGAGTTGCGAGTTTCAACCTATAAAGCTTCATTGTCATTGCTTTCAGTGCCGGATTAGCGAATGAAAAGTATATTATTTTTCTGAAAGTAAAGAGCTTAACTTCACCTCGGTGAGGTGCCTTTAACGCACGCCTTCGTCGGAGAAAATAATTATAATCCTGCTTGTAGAGAGGGGAAATTATTTTTTTCATCAAATTATACTCCCCTATCTCGTCGGTGGGAATTTTCAAGTTCGATACGCATTTCGATTATTTTTCATCCGTGAAGGTAAGACGATTGTTATTAAGGAAAAGTAAAATACACCCGAAACCTCGGGTATTTTTATTCGTGTAAAATTTCGTACAACTCTGCAATTGTTAATGAACTCGTTTATCCTCTATACCTGATATCGTATACATTACGACTAATACCAACGGTTATATATTTCTCGCAAAGCCCATTTAGCTTGCAAAGCCGTCTTTGTATAATATCGTGTACAGAGTGAGGGGCGAGGGTCGCATAGAGGCTGCGGAATATATTCGGATAGAACAATTAATATCAGAACGTTTGTTTCCACCTACACATAGTTTTCGGCATTGTTCTCTCAAACTGGAATGGTCAAGCCTTTAATTTGAACACGTTACCAATTATATCCCCGAGGATTAGGAAAGTGTTCCTATATTCGTAACCCGCAGCGGACGACCGCGCGCGCAGCTTATACTTTTTGGATACAGTTATCATTTCACATAATTCCCTAGTTTCACTATACAACAGATCATATTATTACAAAGTGTGAAATCACCTTTTTTCCTCCCATTTCTTATGATCCGGTAGTCATCGTAGAAAAAGACATATAAGAGCTCTCATATGTTATGAAATAAATGAGATTGCTGCGTCAACCAACATTATTGTACAAACTTTCCTCTTTCAGACTATAAACTGTAACCACGCATTTTGCCATCGAAGCATTTTTTTCCCATCTTTCAATTTCTGCCTGTTTTTTGGTCACTTTTTGTCACACAACGAACCCGATTTATTTCCGCAACACCCAAAAGTGTAGTGATACGAATGTTCAAAAATCCATCTGGAGAAAGGTAAATTGATAATCGTGAACAATTTTTTCACGATGAAATGAAGTATTACATTGTGTGGAAATGCAACGTGAAGAAGTAACTTCTTGTTAGGGACTTGAGAGCACCGAGTACCAGTCGATAATAAACACTTGCAAAAGTTTCAAGGGGACAGGAGGAAGCTGGAAACGAGTGAAGGACGTCTGACGGTTCTGGCGGGGAAAAAGTTTGAGGTTAGAACTAATTATAAGTTGCACATTTCCTGGTCCTACCGAGTCAGCCGCGAGAGTGAATTCAGTGGTAACGTTACACCGTCTCTCCATAGCAGACAGGTATCGCCCCCTTGCCCCTCTAAGTACGTTTGTTTTTTAAAGCAACACGTTTCTTGACAGAAGGTTAATAAACTTTTTCAACTCGCATAAATCATCGGCATTTTTCAACCTCCGGTTGGACGGCTACGAGAACTGTTGTGTAATAAAAACAACAACAAAGTTAAATGTGTTTCAATAAATTCCTCAACTCTTGGATCCTGTCGGGCTTTTCGCTCGTTCCTTGGTACTTGGTGCGTAGGTAGGTAGGTAGTTATACCTCCTTGCTTACTTCGGCGTTACGCAAAGTTTGCAAAGCCAAGTTTTAGCCCCGCGCATTTCACCGAATGAGAAATGAGCCAGTCAATTTAGCCGGTTCTTCGTCCTGCTAATAAACAGTAGCTTAATATTGCTCTCTTACTTTTTACGCCTTGACACTTGACACTTTTCAGACTCCAGCGAAACGGTCACTCGGATCACAGAAGCATTCGCCGTTGAAGATGCATGAAAGTGATATTTGAAAAACAAGCATCTGGTACCTGTATAGTAAGTTATACAGTAAGTTTCTGAACTGGTACGAAATACAATTTAAAAATCGAAACCATATATAGCCAATTGGCAGACTGGTCTACAAGCGATTGAATTACCAAACAATTTAAACTTTTGGAGCGTTGAATCGGTGAAATTTGCATCGTGTTGCGTCGGAACAATCCCAACTGGATGAAATGAGTTTGGTACCTACGTTCGTCTCTCGACAGTGCGTCCCGATTGCTTCGCTTGTCTCGATTGTCCCAATCGTACAAGCGAATGTTTGCATTCGTCTTCACGCTTCGCCAACTACTTGATGACCCTTGTCGCTATTTGGAATACCTTCCAGTCGACCGGTTCGACTGAAACAACCCGAATGAGAATTCAGTCCCGTAATACCGATAATCAAACATGGCAATGTGCCGTCAAAGACTAATAGAAAGTAAAACAGCAACTGACTCACCTGTCGACAGAAGCGGAGAATTTTTACTGAAATAGAATTGACTACAGCTATACTTCCAAGGTGGTCAGTTATACGTGTACCAACCGACAGTGGAAAAATCACTGATGCGTCTTAAAAGAAAGATGCTTTCGACGAGAAGAGCTTTGCTACCTCGCTTCTTCGGCACTTACCATTCACTCGTAAGTTAAGGAAGGATGCGAGTTGAGGTGTTTCATTTCCATCGCATTGACTTTGGTCAACATTTAACGAAGGAAATTCCCACCTGTGTTCGGTTATTTTTATACACTTTTATGAATTCAATGCTCATCGTCGCGTAATTCCTCCTCTGTTAGCTGGACCGGTGATGAATTCTCGCCCAGTTCTTCGACCTTCCATGTCCTTCTGCGTGAGGAGTCAGATGTTTCTTCGCTAATACCGACAATGACAGATGGCCCTGTATCTCGGCTGCCTTCTTAATCTTGATTCCCAGACTTCCTTCTACCAAGCATACCTGACGTCCAAAAACCATCACATGTTTGAGTTTGTGTATATATACCGGGTATATTGCCCTCGCTGCTCTAGTTTATTGTCTAATGAAGAAACATTGAATTGCTTCTAACGCAAAAGTACAGGACCCTCGTGATGATCCATCAAAGTTGAAATTCGTTTCATTTTCTTGGGCTGCTCCTGTTCGTCTAGAAAAAGAAAAAAAAAAACTCACAACTAAGTTCCGTTTGCATCTTTTACTTTGACACTTTATTTACTTTTATTTTCTCCCTGGACTGCATTTCATCTTTTCAAATATTAAACCGTATGCATGAATATCGCGATTTGTTTCACTCGAGACACTGGAAATTGAAGTAGATAGATGTTTACGTTTTCTAGAAAAGTTAGATTGCGAAACTGCGTAGTTCTCGAGAGTATCGCGTTCAACGTCGAGATCGCTTTGAAATGTAGAAGTTCCTCAAGGTGAAGAGAACGAACGTCGCGGTCGGACTTCCAACGGTATATCAACGAACGCTGACGCGGTATTCGAACTACCCACTGTCAAACTGTTTGACACCAATCCTCTGTTAATCAACCTCAATCAATTTCGAGGGTTCAAGATTCTCAGCACAGTTTGCGGCGTGGATGATGTCGATCCATTACGTGGACTCTCCCCGGATTATGCCCAGTCCATAAAGGATCAAGTCACAGTGTTTGCTAGGTCTGCTAATGAGGTCATAATTGCAGTGCCAATTAGGATCGGTGCCTTTGAAGCCGAAACGTTTTGATTGTGTCATTAAACAAGAACGGATTTTTGTATCTTAGCATCACGGATGCAAATCCGTTCGTAAAAAATCGCTTGGAAATGAAAAATTGATTTTCTATCACGAAATTTTCTCAGCAATATCACGGCGATCAAATGCTTCTGCCATCCTAGAGCAGTTCCGATATTTTAAAACCATCGGAAGAATATTTATACTCGTTTCGCTTGAATACTAGACGGTTGTTTGACCATGCGGATATATTTATGCGCAGTGTCTGGGTCGAGTGAGTGCGTCCTGGTATCGATCTTGGAGTTAGCCGAAAGGCCAAAGGGTCGAAAGAGAACGACCACTTAGGCGAATTGGTAGAAAGCGTGCCGTACAGAAACAACGCCTCTTCCGCAAATGTTTCGTGTTTTATATGAGTTATGAGGTTAGGGATATTCGCTCTGTGATAATTTCTGGCTTCGAACAGACTTTGGGACCCCGATTAATCCTTGGGAAATACAGGGCTTTACAACGATAACTCTCTTGAAATATCTGTAGGAATCTATAAAAAATATACATCTGTGTGGCCTAATTACTGCAAAGAGAAAAACGCGACAATTGCCACTTGCGTATGGCTTAAATCTCTTACCAAAAACTGTACTTTCCAGCTTTCTTTTAGCTCATGTCATATTCTTCGAGTGATATATTTGACGAAATGCGGGATTTTGTCGTTCAACAAAGACAAAAACAGTGAGTTTCCTCGATTTCTGTCGTCGATTAAGTAGTAACGGGATTCAGTAAGTTCTACAAAGTCATCAAGTGTAATCAATCTGCCGCTAACCTACTCATACACACGCGATTATGGTCTCTTAGAGGTACTGTGAAATCCGAGTGCATTGAGTTTCACAACACAATCAATACCGTATACGTCGTAACTATATCAGTGCGGTTTATGATCGAAAGAAGTCATTGAAAGCGAAGAATATCGATCAGTCTCGATCGTCCGGCAACAATACAACCGTTATTAGCAGGCGTCGTGCTGAGGGGTGTAACAATCGTTTGTTTATCTAAAAATAGCGAACCGTCGTGAAAGTCGAGGAACATAACTATAGGCGGAAGGGAAAAAGACAAGCCGGGGAAAAAGGGAGAGGAGATAAGCAACGAGAACTGAACAGTGCGCAAGCATTCATTGTCTAGTTAAAGCAACAACGGTACCTTCGGAATATCGATACCGATTCACGATTGTGGCTTCCAGAATATACACAACCGAGTACAACCCAAAGTATATACGGGACAATTCCCCATGAGATATTTTATCTCATAATTAGCTTTTGAAATTTCGGTCCGAGCCCTGCAATGTGTGCTGCTGGCCTTGAAAAATATCTAACCAAATTTATAGGTGTAGTACGGTGCGGTACAGTGATAAAGCAGATACTTGGCGTGACGGACTTTTCTATTATCGATCAATCTTCTGCCGTCGCAGCGTGATAGTAAAACTTCAAGACGCCGCAAATTCTTTTTAAACTTTCATCCTCGCATGAAAAACTCTGCTGGATAGTATCAATAGTCAATTCACTCCGCAGCACGGTGCTTACTGATAATTTTACGTCTTGGAGTCTCCTGCATATGTCATTCACAGTTAGCAGTAACGCTACACTGATTCGTTTCCTTGAGCAAAGCATGCAATTGAACCATTTTTTAACCTATCGACAATATACACGTTTACTGATACACATTTTCAAACGTAGTACTTTATCGATACGTTGTGTCTCCTTTTGGTTTCGCAAAACAAAAACGCGTTTGAAATTAATCACTATGGCACAACCAATAGAACGTTTTGCAATTAATACACCCAATGTCAATAAATCGACAAGCTTCCATTTGATAAAAGGAATAAAGTTGTCGGAATATATGGTTGTTCAGTTTGATCATGTGAAATCGTACTTTTTATGACGTGACTTTTTATAGTCGAACCGGAAAAGACCGAAAGCAAAACACGATGGTCAATAAATCTTAGCTTTTACTTCTGACATCATTTTTTTTATCCCCGAAGGGTATTTCCCCTCGCTGCAGACATATTTTTATTCTTTTTGTCCCCAAACGCATGGTTCAATTTGTTCAGGGTCGAAGGCAGAAGCGGATAGATGCAACGCTCTTTGGAAAGTGTATAAAATAATGCGCGGACGTAAATTTAAGTATGCACAATGAATCTGTTGACAAATGGCTTGTATTGCGGCAACCCGTTTCATGGTTTCACATGAGTAGATAGGAAAGAAAAGTTCTGTTTACAGATTCCGTTACCGACTCTTAGTTAAGACACAAACCCTTTTGCTGGAATGTTCGGAGATGGAGAGATGTTCCCAATCCGATTAACCGACTTTATCCATCTGCACCGGTTTACTAACGATCAATGAAAAATGGACTCCGGTCCACCACCGCCTAAGAGTCGTTACAAAATTTTTCATTCGCGTTTAGAAGAGTGGTCGTACAAGTGGAAGCCGAAGAGAATATAAAATATTATCTCACGCGACCGTTCTGACAGCCGGTGAGAATCTAGATCTATGAGTCCTTTTCCTTGGGGTTTCGTGTTTTTCATATCACTCGGTCAATTCCCATTGGCTATCGATTGGGTCTAAAGCCCCCTTTTTCTCTTCCACCCAGCTCATTCTGGTAACTTCTCTCTCTCTATCTCTCTTCCCCCCCCCCCCCCCTCTTTGTTCACTGGACTGAGCGATCATTTCATTCAGTCATCGGCATTGCTCTCGAGAGAGAAGGGTAAACAACTGTTGGCTGTGCCAACCTACTCGACTGTTGCAGCATCGCTGCAAGAGCCGGCAGATGGAAGCGTTACGTCTGTTGGACGAGTATTTGACCGGCAGACGATGGAACTTTATGCAAATCACGTGCAGAGTTCGCTCGAGCATCTCTTCACCTCGGTTCATCTCTCTTCACTCCCTTCCTATTACCCTTGGGAACTTGCTAGGTACCCGCAAATCGGGCACCTCAGAGTATCCAATATCCACCGTGTATGAATATATATAGCCACGTTACAGTTTTAAAAAGATTTTATCATCGGCGAGGTAGCGTCGAAAATGGGGAAAACCAGAAGCTTCAGAATGTTAGAATTTGAGTAGAAGAAATTCTGGTTCAGAGTACAAATTACTAACATCGATATGTTTTGACGAAAATTTTGAATGCGAAGAAAAATAAACATTTGTCATTTCTTATCTTCATGGTGTATATTCTTGATGGGGGGAAATGATTTCGGTACAATCTTTCCATCTCATTTCTCTGGAAGTTAAGCTTTTTGCTCAGATAGGATCAAAACTTTCTCCGGAATCGTCGTTGATTGTAATTTATTATACATCGTACCACTTGAGTTACAACTTGTTACACCAAGAGTTAATGAAACGAGATAATAAGAGGGGATGTCCCCCAGGAACCGGTCCAGTTCTTCGTCAGTATCCCGTACACTCTTCATTCAACAAGGTCGCTCCCGCTGTGCGTATTCATATTATGATATTTTTCTCATCTCCCGAAGCTACTGGCAAATTAAACCTGAAATTCATTTCTTTCAATTTCATTCATTTCTTGCTCTCGTCCCCCTTTGAGCGACTCTTGTAGCTTACTTTCCGAAAAAAGTAGCATCAACTCGTGTATCTTAAATATCAATGAATTGAAAATTTAGATTGAAAAGTAAGAAAATATCACAAAGATAATCCAAATTTTATTACTCAAATTCAAATAACGGTAGTTATTTCACCTTCCTCACTTCTTTTCGGTTAAATATCCAACTGCCCGAGAGTTTTCAAATTCATGTCTCTCTCGAATGTAGTGAGGATAAACGAGAATTATTCGAATAACAGTCTACGGTGATTTCTATCTATTCATTCAACTGAAATCTACAAATTCATAGAGAAGATAAAGAAAGAAAAAAAATCTACCATGATATAAAACTGAAGCCAGTCGTGGGATTATGATAAACGAAGTTGGATGCATATGAATAGCGCTTTTAAAACTTGTGAATAACGTATCCTGTTAAAAAAACAGGAATTGTCCCGCGGAAATCAGCCTCGTTGGTTATAAATTTTTCATGTTTTCAAACTTCTTCGTGTGGCATGGAGTGGAACAAAGTTGAATTATAGAAAAACCTATTGAAAAAAATTCAGTTTTGGACAGGTTGATAACTCTCGAATAAAATATCCTGACGACAAGGGATCAACGCTAGTTTTCAATGTTATTTTACGGAGTCTGGATCCCGCCGTGATATCGTTAAAAATAGACTGGTTTCGTTTCATTATCCAGTGTAAACTCAAGATAAATCTCTTAGATATTAACGTGTACGCGTCCAAGTCGGTGTATATAAATATTATATAAGTAGCTGAGAGCAGCAGCGACGATTTTATCGATCCCAAATAACATATTCGGGAGGAAGAGTTTTTTTTTTTTTCTTTTCTTTCCTTTCACGGAACTTGTTCTTTTGCCCTGTAGATATACTGGCTAATCGATCAACGGGTTGATTACTTTGAGCCGTTTTCAGCAATTCTGCGTTTTATCTCCTTAATAATATCTTCGAACGCTCCGGGAGCCGACCTAACGTGACCAACGAAATTCTGACGTGCGTTGCCGCTCAATTCTTCCAAAAAACCCACACGCGAATTATAGTGCAGCGTTCTTTTTTCCCCCCTTGTTTTTCCACCATTTCTCAGAGAGTGTAAGCAAAGATAGAAATCTCACTGGATTAATGCTGCCAACCTAACTGAACATTCAGAAAAATCTCGATCCTACGATCTTTAATGATTTGGTATTCATCGAATAACGATCTTTCATAAAACTGCACCATTACATTAACGAAACGTGACAAAACTTGAGCGTTACGAAATCTCTTGGATTTTCCGTTGAAGTACACAGCAATTTTGGCAGTAGGTATAACATTCGATTACATGTTTCTCAATCCGTGAAATATGCCTGTTGCAAAATAGTGGAATACAAGATAATCGAATTCGATTAATGGAAGATTTGAAAAAATTAGGGAATCT
Organism: Neodiprion virginianus; assembly: GCF_021901495.1. Taxonomy (NCBI): domain Eukaryota; kingdom Metazoa; phylum Arthropoda; class Insecta; order Hymenoptera; family Diprionidae; genus Neodiprion; species Neodiprion virginianus. Next base: position 10,511,719 of record NC_060877.1, on the reverse strand, counting down.
TGAATTTCAGATGCCGGGTGAAACATTGATTTGGTATTTCGGATAAAACTGCTTAAGGGGAAGGTAATTCGCGTTGCCGCGATGCGTTCGCCGGCCTGAAAGCTGTATAATGTTGTCGGTAACCGAGCATCCGTAAACGGTGAACCGATGAGGATCATCGTCTGCTGGTTTAAAGCGAACGTGGGGGAAGCCGATCGTCGGCGAGCAGCGAGCGCCGAATTCTTCGTGTTTTAAATAATTTTATTTTACTTTTAATACGCGTTCCCGATGGAATCTCTTCTCTTTCGCGTTGCATGCGTCGTCGTTCTTCGCATGAAAACGGCCTGAGAAAGAGAGGGAGAAACTCCTTCTTCTCCCGGGATGATACGAGATAACGAAGCCTTCGGGCTTCTTTCCCGTGACGCGAACTTCAATCGTCCCGACCGACCGGCTGCTGCAGCCGGCCTCGAATTTTCGGCGACTTGAGATTATTCCACTCATCCTGGCTACATCCGGACTACGGATTGTTGGACGAGTTTTTACGGCCGGCCGAAGGGTGGCGAAAATAATCGGTGGAGAAAATTAAGGGATATTCTTTGGAGAAACGGATAAACTTTGTCGACGCGATGACTCGTCTCTTACTTTTCTTTTCCGCGTCTCTTCTTGGAACTTTTTTTTTCTTTTTTTGTTGCTCGTGTTTCGTTTTCGTTTTTGTCCACGAGACCGGAGAAAATTGTCCGCGAGGATATTGCAGTCCACCGTCATCGAGAGGGGTTCGCTTCTCCTCTCGCCGGTAAAACCAATCCCAGAGGATGTGGATGGAGGGGGAGTTAATTTGACCGAAATCTTGTGAAAAAGCGATTGGATATTTGAAAGGTATTAAACCTATCGGTGTAGTCTCGGTAGGTTATTACGATAATGTTATGCGAGCTAATTGGGGGGGGGGGTTCTTCCTCGGTTGAGATGCGATAAAAAAAAAAATACATTCCACACCGCCTCGATATTTCATATTTGATCCAATGATGCGAAAAACTAGTACACGTGATAAACCTTTTACTTTTTTTCCAATGCTTGTCACCGGCGAATTGCGGCAGGCTACACAGAAACCGATTTAGACTCAAAATTTTGTTCTCATAATGGTTATACGAATTTTTATATATTTTTTTTATTGAGTTACTTTGATAAAGATCAATAAACAAGTACAAAGTGAACGCGTGTAGGTAATGAGAAAAACTTAATTAGTTTTATCAACGAAATAAGAGGAACTAACACTCTTTCAATCTCAATCCTCTTCTATACTCCAAATCTAACGCAAACCTGAAATATGTATATTAAATCCGTATGAATTATTCGAGAATTTGTTCTTTAGACAGTCACACAAATGTAAATAAAATTTTGTTCGTTACCGTCGGACTGACAATGAATGAAATAAAAATTATGTTTCACGAGTAATGATTGACGAGAGAAAAAAAAAGAATAAAAGAATTCTCGCAGTCGGTAGGACTCGAACCTACGCTCCCAGAGGGAATCTGATTTCTAGTCAGACGCCTTAACCACTCGGCCACGACTGCTTGTAGAGATAACATTGAGCCTTTCATTTCACCGTGCTGATTTTTGCGAGAGGTTCATTTACGTTGTTTCAACAGCTGCGGAGTGGATATGATGCCGTCAATATCGTTGAGAGGTAATTACATATTTACACGAGCCGAACACGTAACGTTTTAACAGATTCGTCAATATCCCGTCTATGCATACGCAACTCACCGAGTGCATCGGTAATATTCAAATTTCCGGCTGGATCTCGTTGCATAAGTGCAAACAGACTTGTTGAATTTTGCGCTATGATAATATTTTCCCGGAAATGGGTATCAAGTAATACATATTTAGTTTAACTGACAATCAAACTGTCGAGAACCAGATTGCAATTCTTTTTCCACGGATATACGATACAACGAAATTGTTTCAATTTCTAACGATCGGATGAAAGTGACGCGTGTTTTTTCGTACAGTTTTCACGTAACATTTCGACAATACGAATGAAAAAATCGAACTCAATCTCGGAATATCTTTTTTGAATTCGTTCACTGTTACACGTCTCTTTTTACGACAGCAAAAAAGATACGCGGGCAAGTATGAAAATATATCATCAAAGCTATCATTCCGGAATGTCACCAGCGATAAAGGGACATGAAGGAGCAACTGCCGGTAAACCGCGGCTCATCTCGCCGTATGAAGTTGTTTAAGCTTGTTAAGTCTGACGATGGTTAAGTTACTTTCCTGAAGCCATTCCAAGAGCGAAACCCATTAAAACCGTTCCGGTGGTTGTCTAGGATTTAGAGGATGGTAAAACATCCCAACAACTTTACTCCTTTATGGACGGCTGCACCACCTTTCTGCGTAACAGCCGACGACCCGTGATGGATGTGCACTATGTCTTATACCCGGTAGGAATCCGAATGTACACTGTAAAAAAATTTCGAGTTTAAAATCGACCTTAAGTGGACTAACGTAAAAACAATTTCATTTGTTACAGTAACTAGAAAACGTCAGTAAAACAGGTGTCGTTAAAAAAACTGTTTGAATATTGTTGGAATTACGAAAAACGAGGTACGCGTAAACATTTTGCGCTATTGTCGATCCTTTTTTGTTTATTGCAACGCAAAATCAGTTTGTGAGGTTTACTCTACTTTTTTAGTCATATAAGGCTTTAACGTCAATTTATTGCTGCACAAGCATTAAATTTTCGCAACAGTAACAAGAAAATATAGTAACAGTGATCGCAATGAGAAAGAATAGTAACGGATACTAGACTTTCCGGTAACAGTTGCAAAACTAATTTTCATTTTGTACCTGGAACTGTATTTTTCGATTGTGGTAAAAAATAAAAATAGTTAAGAACTGAGCGGTAAGCGTAACTAAAAACTTTTCTCACAATAGGTGAGAAATTCAATGTCAGACAGTGTTGGGTTGACACTGACTGAAAAATATTCTGCAGAAGTCCGCGTCGCATTTTTTTCACAATGTACCGGCTTCGGTCGTTTTTCATTGGATGTATATAGAAGTCATTTATTGCTTTAATCAAAAATTGTTCGATTTGGCAGCTAATCGAAAGAAAGTTCACCATTATCTTTGTCAAAGGAACGTATTCGTAATCAATGAATGTTTTTTTAAAGATGCATGAAAAAAATACTAATATTACAATCAGGTATACTTGGACATCGATTTTTAACTTCCAATTGTTTCAAAATTATAAGAAAAAAACTTAGATTGCTCGTTCAATTTTATTCCGCTATGGCTTAATTTGTTGAGAAAGCCATTCGATTACAAATTCGACGAAATGAATTTTGTATTGCTGTTTTCACTGTCAGAATTGATATCGGTGTAATGTTGAAAAATTTAATATTATGCGATACCAATATGACAAAATAAACTGTCTTAGTGGGATTATAGCGAAGAGGTAATTTCCTGAATAAAACGAGTCATCGCAGAATGAAATCGAACAGATATAATCAATTTTTCACCATTTTACAACGACTTGAAAATATACAAACTCTAGATCAAAGTTCTTGTCTGCAGCATAGAAAAAAATTTGTCACTTGAATTTTTTTTCTTGGGTAATTATCGTCATCTTAATTTTTTGTACGATAAAAAAAGGAGCAACAATAATCATTCATTCTAAGGTATTAATACATAAGTCATATTTTCGAAATTTCAAGTCACGAAAATCTCGATCAAAAACCCTCAGATTACGAACGGCCTCGAGTTCACAGTTAAAGGTCGACTCTTGTCTCATATTTTTGAATTTCGATCGAGATTAATTTCACCGGAAAAGAACAGCGCAAATGACCGGGACACGTATTCATGGCGTACCATTGTTGGAGGGTTCAGCCAATAAACAATCCGCGAACGTGCGCGGTTCACATCCTACGTCATTGTTGTTGCGTCCTGACTTTATTGAGCGTGAATCGTCGATGGTTCTCCGGATGGAAAAATCCCCTTCCGTAGAATTATATAGAGCATGAAGAAGCAGGCCGCTTACCGCATTGTTACTTTCGTCGACGAATCGAACGGACATTCTTCGAGCCCCATTCAACGGCCAATCGGCAAAACGTGGCGGACCCTTCGTGTTCCGCATCCTGGGGAGTAAGTCTGATGCGCGAAGTGCGTGCAACGAAACGGTGTGTTCGGCTTGTCACAAAGCCACCGACCGAAGTGAAAATAACGCTTCGATCATCCGACACGGTGTGAATGTGATTGATGATCACCCCGGGTCTGAATAAATATACCAACCATTACACCCGGGTTCTTCGTGTGCCTGATAAAACCCTCTACGAATGAGAATTCTCGCAAACGATCCGCGATTTCTCACTTCAAACACACACGCAGTCGTTGCGCGAAATATGTATTCCCGGTGTTCGGCTGGATTGGGGCATCGCCAAATTCATGCTAAATATACAAATTGTTTATCGATCATTCAGGGAATGGGAAACATCGAATGAATTTCAGGGGAGTGTTCAACCTGAGACTGGCTTTCGGGAGCTAACCCTTTCGCTCGAGTCACGAACAGTAATTTGGGTTGCTTCTATTTTCAGAAAATTGTACGAACTCACCTTCTCAAGATATGAAAGTTTCCACAGTGTTGCTTTTTCCGAAATTATAGTTTTCACGTCATACAAATATATATACTTTACGAACGTTTCGCGCAATCGGTATGATAAAAAATTGGAATCAGTAGCCATGACGCTTAAAATCCCACCTTCGATCAACACAAAGCACTTTGACTCGGTGTGGGTTGCTGTTATTCCCTTTTCTTACCTTCAAGGCAGCCAACGGCTCGGATGAAATTTCTCAGCGACTTGCTTTCACCGCAGCAACCTACCGCTCGGTGTTTTAGAGTGAAATTATGTGACAGTAGGGATTTGTAAGACGTAAACCTAACAGGTCAGATAAAATCACGGTATACCAACAGAAAAAAAAAAAAAAAATAAAAAAACAGCTTTGAGCATCGGATCGACCGCCGTTTGGACTCTGCTACTCATTTGGTCTCTGATCGGTTGAAGCGAAACGTTTCGTAGGACCGCAATATGACTTTTTCTCAAAGCTGCGAAAAAAGCTCACCCCTCACTCGAAGTTACATGATCGATGATTTTAGCACCTTAAATCTCAGATTCCGATGTCGGAATATCCGCGTTCGTGATAATATGGTGATTTTCGTTCGGTATTGAAATTGCCAAAAGTGTCGAGTACCGCTTCCGCTTCCACCCTGGAGGTTTGAGATTGACTCGAGACAATTCTCAGCAATCGATTCACCCGATCCGGCCTCGAATCTCGTCCAACCGACCTAATCATCGGAGTATAAAAAATCCATCCTGGATTCGAAGATGGAATAAAAAGACGTTCGATTCGAGGGATTCGGTCGAGACGAAATTCGTGATCCTTCAGTCTTTTCCCAGCTTCTTCCCCCCGGTCCTCCGGATAGAACGAACCGCTCGGAAAACAGTCGGGCTTAATTTGATCTTATCTTAGTTGAAACGGATGCGATCCTTCGGGTGCAGCGGAGGCAGAAAGCCGGCTTGATGGTCAAGCCTGGCTCTCTCGCGTATGGGATGAAGGCAGAAAGGAAGACGCATTATAAATAACGCTTGAACGTCGCGCAATGTAAATGCAATACAAATTGGACTCGGTCTCTTATTATTATTCATTGAGGACATTTGTTAGCTTATCTGACGTCGCTGCTGCGTTCTGGACACAACCGAACGTGGATCTTTCCCTCCGCTCCCTTTTATCTCTCATCCCTTCCTTCGCTTCTTGTTCGCAGCGGCGCACCGCAAGCCGCATCAAGTAGCGAGACTGATTTGATCGCGCGTGAGGCGACGCGTTTCTAAACCGACAACACGCCGGCTGTTCGTCCTCTTTCTATACGCCATGGTTATGGACCTTTTGCGTACCGTGACGTATCGTATCCTCCTCCTTGTATCTTTGCGGTTGGCGGACATGCGTGCCATGCTCATTGTACGTCTCTGCGGTGCGTTGTCGAGTTAAACGCGGAATACGAGTTGCGGAATTCACGAGATCGCGACGCAGTCTAAGACGCAAGTGAAGTAGAGAATTGAGCGTATTTTATGATTGGAGTGTGAAGTTGGATCGATGACAAGATGGAATAAAGAAATAATAACCATTGAGTCGTAGATCGTATGATATTCTGGATATTACAATTTTTAAATTCGGAATAATTTCACTCGATGTCAGATACAATACCGAGCTGAGAGAAATTTTTAGTTCCGGTTACCGAACTAAATGAATATTAGTTTTGAATAAATGAAAATTAGTTTTTTAGCTGTCACCGGAAAGTCTAGTATCCGTTACTATTCTTTCTCATTACGATCACTGTTGCTATATTTTATTGCAACTGTTGCGAAAATTTAACGCTTGTGCAACAATAAATTGACGCTAAAGCCTTGTGTGACTACAAAAGTAGAGTAAATCTCACAAACTGATTTTGCGTTGCAATAACCAAAAAAGGATCGACGACAGCGCAAAATGGTTACGCGTACCTCGTTTTTCGTAATTCCAACAATATTCAAACAGTTTTTTTTTTAACGGTACCTGTTTTACTGAGTTTTTTTAGTCACTGTAACAAATGAAATTTTTCTCACTGCGTTGGAATCATTAATTCGAGTTGGACGTTTGTCACTTGGAATTTTTGGTACGAAACAATGCGAAATGTTACATTACTTACGCACCAACAGGTAAGAAACAGAATATCAAAACCCACGCCTGTACGGAGATATGAAAAATTCTGCCGTCAGAAGCACACAACAAGTTGGTTTGAAAATAACACAGCGCGTAGCCGTGAAGCGATTTTTCACAAAAATTGTGAAAATACTTGGATTATACGTAAAACCAGAGATCATCAATATGAATCAGACGTAGATACGAGTTGAATTGATCGTCTCGCGCTCGGGAAATGGATCTTGACATTCCTGATATAACACCAGGCGAGGTCGGGGAGGTGGATAAATATGAAAGAAGCAAAGACATCCGTCTGAATATCCGACGTTTACCTGTTAACGAAAATGGACTCGAAGATCGATAAGAGACAAGTCGATCGAGTTGAATTTAGATTGATACTCCACAAGCGGCAACAGCCGTATTAAAAAAGTCGAGTGATCCGAAACCCGAAACCGTGGTTCACATCCGCTGTTGCGATTGTGCGAGGCGAGGTTTCCGTATAGATTTCTCATTTGGAAAGTGAAAGATTGAAGAGTAGGCGGGGAACGAACCGAGTTATCGAAGAAGTTTGAAAAGCTTATTGTGACCTTTTAGAAACTTATCACTTCGGGAGCGAACAGGAATCAGCACTGAGATATACGACTATCAACAACACTCGGCACGGTCGCAAAACGCGAGCTCGAACTCCTATCCGGGAAAACTAATTTTCTTCTCCAAGTTACAACACCGCATTTTATCCCCCAGACCGACCAGCGACACATGCGAAGAGTTAGGTTGCAGACGGTCATGAATGAAATTTAAAATAATGTCTATCTTCGTTTAAACGAAAGTCGAAATTCTTTCGGTTACGTTGATTTTTCCAATAAATCAAACCTCGAAGTCATATCTCGTCGTCAAATTTGGACAGGTTTCACCGGGACTAACTTTTTATGTGTATAAAATTGTAGAATTGATTATTGTTCAAAGTAGTAAATTAGAATTTGAATTTTTAACCCTCGGTTAGGAATTTGAGAATTTTTCAGAAACCGAGTAGAGTGCGATAAAGCAAAACGCGTACTCGTACTTCGTAAGATGTCTCAAGTTCGCTTGAAGTCATTTTAAAATATTCAAATCGAGATTTTCTTTTTAATGCTTCTCCAACGATTGACACATTAACTTGAGCCTCGTTCGTAATATGGCAATGCGCGTGTAAATGACTGTAAATGCGTTTAAATCATTTTGTTCTTTCCCTTACTATTAAGTTGAACAATGGTCAGACATAAAAATGTGGCGTGAGTTTAGTTTGATGAGATAAAGGTAACCTTATGTGTTCATTCTGGTTGAAACGAGTTTTATCGACGCTGTTGACACCGACTGTCGCCCAACTCTGGCACTCAATGGATTGAAAGTACACTGAGAAAAATTTCATTTGTTATAGTAACTAGAAAAATTCAATAAAACTAATAATTTCTCTCGGTGTATGTACATTGCACGCTTGAATTGTTCATTAAATTGGGAACTACTCAAATCCACGTTCAATCAACATTGGCATTAAAGTGTCGATCAGTGGCCCTGCTTCTTTCGTCAGTTGGATCACCGATTGTACCACATTAATGTAATTTTTTCCGCTGTCTTGGTTAGTTAAAAATATTTAACAACGGAATCCACGTAGACCTCAAACTCCAGCGTTAATCTATCGCTCGTACGAAACACCGTTAATTAAATACACCGAACGCGGTGAACGCACTAAAAGCAAATTGATATATGAATCGTGATTTCATCGCTTCGAATGCTCGGTTATGCACGCGAACGATTCCATTTCCATTTTAGACTGAAATCACCGGAATATTTTCAGCTCTGTATTTGGACGCACATTCGACGTATACACCTCACTTTGAACGAATGAAGTTACCAATGCTCGTTCTTTCCAAACCAAACTAGATACGAAAAAAACCCACCGTATATGAATTTAGAATGACTTTTACATGTTCTTTGAGATACAATGATTTTGCATTGTAGATTTTTGTCAATAATTGCGGAAACGACGTACGAAATTTATTTGAGTAGATTTGTTGCAGGGAATTGATTCGCAAAAAAAAAAAAAAATACCGTGCAACTTTTCTACATGTTTGTCGGATATTTTGCTTTTTATTTGAAAATCGTAGATTTCAATTGTTTTTCCCACATATCGAAAATATATTTTCGTGATCTGATTTCTTTGAACTTATCGAAGATAGTCGAGTCACGGCATCGATCATGACGTTAGAATCTTTCAAATTTTCGTCCATCACAATTGAAAAGTGTCGTTTTCCGTTAGACGAAAAATATCATACCGAGAAAATAAGAGAAAGAAAATCGTGCAAAGTTGGATTTTCAACGAAATATCCGCGTAAATCGTGTGAATCTCAAAGACGATGTTTGCTCGGTCAGTAACGAAGGTTATTTTACATTACATTTTCCAGAAGGATATAATTGTGGCGCGTAGCTCCAGTGGCAGAGGAACAATCATCATCACTCGCGTTCTCTCAAACGTTGAACAAATTCAATGTTGAAATATGCCCCGCGACAGGATATTATCAGCTTAACGCCGTGGGCGATGCTTGGCAATATTTTACTCGGCGTCGACGAAAGATTGAATGCCGACTGTAAATCTTATCCGACTAAAATACGTCGGATTTAACGTCTCGCATCGACCAACACGCAACGTCGAGACCTCGCGGAGTCACGGATCCAAGATTTCCTCTCACTTTCTGTTCTTCGTTTTGTTCCGTAGTCGTTGAACACTTCTGCACATTGTGGACTGAACCGTAGCTGCAGCGATTTCAGGTGTTGCGAATTATTTGGACAACTCGTCGAGACCGATTAATTAATAGTCGTAAAAATTTTTGAAATTTTCATTCGCTACTTCAAGCTTATAACAGATATCATTTTTCAATGGAAAAAATGTATGTTTTTTGGAGATTATTGAAGATAACCCGAAGCTTGGTCTAATCATTTCATCTTATTATTCGTCAGAAATATTTTTCAAAAAAATTTGTGGACGCGATTGTTATTTTTGACGATATTCTTTGTTTTGGATTTTCGATATTTTTACGTTCGGAATCCTGGTCATTCTGATTTTCGGTTAAGCTGATTTTTTACACCCTCTCGTTGAGTAAACTACTAAATTTTTCGAATTTTTCTCTATCGTAACTTGAATTTTCGGAATCTTGCATTTCGGAACTTTGAGCAGTCGGGATCCCGACCATTCGAAACTTTGATGTTTCTTCAATGTTTGATTTCTTTACTTCACGATTGGCGACCAAATGATTCAGAATTAGGCGCTTTCGGAACTTTTCAAATTCGGAACTTCAACCCCGCCCCCGAAATCAATGCATACGTGGTAAGTATGAAATGTCGGTGAATCCGTGTGAATTTATCGTCTCGCAAATACGTCGCAATCAGTCTCTAATTACAATATCGTAGCGTAACTCATTCGGAATTGATAAAACTGCAGTAAATAACGTTGGATTTGTCTTCGGAGTATAAAAAAGAGAGTTTATAGAATGGAAAGGAGTGATTTGCGATCCGCGAAGATAGCGAGTAGCCGTTAAATATCCTCGTTTCGCGGCTACCAAAATAAATTATTGTTTTGAAAATAAAAGAGAGATGATTTCGCATCGGGTGCATTAATCCGGCGCTCATATCGCATGCATGCCAATAGATAAAACAAAATCGGCCGATGGCTAATGGGTAATAAATATCCGTGCAACTCTTCGAGACGTTAAACGTCCCCTGCGGAATATTTTCGGGTCTCTTGGCAAAAATACGGCTCGACGGAGGATCCGCTTCGCGGAATTGCGATAAAATACATTCTAGTTTAAATATATATGCCGCCTTATAAGCGCGCAATCAAATTGTTAACTTTGAGAAATTTTTAGTTCCGGTTACCGCTCGGTCCTTAACTATTTTCATTTTTTACCACAATCGAAAAATATTGTTCTAGGTACAAAATGAAAATTAGCTTTCTAGCTGTTACCGGAAAATCTAGTATTCGTTACTATTCTTTTTCACTACGATCACTGTTGCTATATTTTCTTGCAACTATTGCGAAAATTCAATGCTTGTGCAACGATAAATTGACGTTGAAGCCTTATTCAACTAAAAAAGTAGAGTAAACCTCAGAATCTGATTTTGCGTTACAATAACCAAAAGAGGATCGACAATAGCGCAAAATGGTTGGGCATACCTCGTTTTTCGTAATTCCAACAATATTTAAACAGTTTTTTTTAACGATACCTGTTTTAGTCAATTTTTCTAGTTCGTGTAACAAATGAAATTTTTCTCGGTGTTGTTGCGACAAAGCGGGAAAATTTCGTCCGCCCCTGCAATTCCGGAAAACTCCTCTCCCTGCATCGGCTGGCTTTTAAAGTTACTCACCTGGTTTTCACACCGAAACAAACTCCGGCTATTTATCAGCGAATTTCATCAGAGGTTAACTCGCTAATTCCCTCTGAACCCCTTCCGCAACCCCGATACGCCATCCTGGATATCAGCCAACATTTTCACCGCGCATTTGCAAGACGGTAACATAAAACTCAAGATTTACAGCTTCGCTCGCTCGCTAGCTCGGTGGTCACAATCGCTTCTCCGCCTTCTTTTTCATCCGCCAAATGAACCCGCGTGCCTTTGATATTTTGATATATCGGCTTGGATCGATCGGACTTTTATTTTATTTCTTATTTTTTCTCCCCTTCCGAGCTTTTTCTCTGTACGTGGACTCATTTAACGTCTTTTTTAATTACTTTTTAGCCGAGTTCAAACTGCCGCGGTGATCGCGTAATAATAATTGTGTGATCCTGGGATATAAATCGAAAAATTATTACCCGATTAGATGTTCGCTCGTCTTTATCGCTCTTCGGGTATAAAATTCATGAATAATTGTAAACCGCGAGTCGGCTTCTCGGTAGGAAAATTTATTTAACGTCGAAATCTTCGACTTACGCATATCCACGGGACGGAATTTTTCGTTTGCAGATCAGCCGAATTACGGAAATGTAAATACAGAGGGAAATTTTCTAATTCGTAAAAGCGTTCAAGTGTTTTTCTTGCAGAAACAGTTTCTTTTTAACTCTATTTTTATCAAGCTTTATTCGATTCGATTAAAATTGTGCGAGAAATTAAAATGATAAAAATAAATAAATAAACAAGTTCATCATCCACGTCTAATTTTTGCTCATCAATCATTTGTATCGACTTGCATTTGGGCATTCAGATTTTTATGCATTTATTTTTTTTTTTCAAATCAATAATTGCTCTTGCTAATATTTTTATTTCATTTATTTTTACGTAAATATCATAGTGAGATTTCTCTTATTCTTCAATATCCTGCCTGTTTCCTCTTTATATATGAACGTACGCCAAACTTTTGGAATACGTCAATTCGTGTTAAAATTTCTAGCCAAGATAGATCAGAACATTAATGCATCTGATATTCTCGTCGTGTTTGAAAAGCTAATCAAATGTTCTTTCGTTAAAATAAGCACTTACTCCTGAAATTGCAAAATCATTCAGTTTAATGAGTCTCAGCTGTCCAATATCACGCAATTCGATCTCGGCTGTTACAGCTTCAAAATAGCATAATAGCATCGGGCGTTCAACTGCAGAAAACGCTAAAAGCGAATTCTCACACGGATAACGAATAGTCCATTATATTAAGTAGTAGTTATTCATATTGCAATGATCTCTTAGAATTTTTCGAATCGCAGTGCTTTTATCACGTCGGAATATCTATATCACATGCTTTGTATCATTCAGATTGTAACTTTGCAATGCGTCATCTGGTGGAAAATAATCAAACTAACGCAAAAAGGCTGACAGTTGACCGTAAGACGGTGTTTTTTCGCATATGGATGGTAGAACAAGTATATTATTGATCATGTTTCAGTAATTTATGTGACACGAGTAATTTGAAACTCCAAGAATTACGATTTTCCTCTGATGAAATTAAAAACTTGGGTTATGTGGTGATAAAATGGCGCCAAGAACCGGCCGCTGACGTCATAGAACATTTTCCAATAATTTATTACACGAGACAATGTGTGTAGAGTTCGTTCTTTTCATACAAAATAATTAGACGAACTTTTCCCGGGGCTCGGATCCTGATTAAATTTGAATATGTTCTGTGTAACAAAGTTTGTCTTTCCGTTATTCATTTTACGCGTTGATCAAATACTGCGGTGATTCTGGCGATCCGTATTCACCAGTAATAACATTAATAAAAACTTTCGGTGAAATAGTGCAATGGAAATAATTTTCTAATTTTCATTATTACTATTACCGTATCGTTTCAATACAGTTTCTCATCTTGTTTCTAAAAATTACATCGATCGGTTGATTTGAAATTACAAAATTTCACGTGTAAGAATTGCTTGCTAAGATTGACGCAACATGCTGATGTTCAAGAACTACAATAATCGCTAATTTCGGGGTTGCTCTTACAGTTTAATTTAAAATTTTTCAACAGCAATACTCGTTGGCCCATTAGCTCAGTTGGTTAGAGCGTCGTGCTAATAACGCGAAGGTCGCGGGTTCGATCCCCTCATGGGCCAGTGAAATTTTTTGCTCCATTTCATAAGTACTGCCAGTATTGCACGGGTTTTAAAAAGGAAAAAAAAAAAATCGGCATTGAATTTTCCTTCGATCTCAATTTTATCTGTGCAATCCGATTATTCTCGCTGCATGCTTTCAGCTCGTCAGTCGTGCAGTTATCTCGAATTTTGATCGAGAATAGACACTAGGAAATTTCAGTGAGAATTGATAATAAAAAACAGCACCGAATTGACACGGTAAAAACTTCTACAATCGTTTGGAAAAAAAAATTTACATCGATCCTGCCAGGATTCGAACCTGGAATCTTCTGATCCGTAGTCAGACGCGTTATCCGTTGCGCCACAGGACCGTTAAATCTCAGCTAGAGCGGCCAACTTTCGTAGAAAATACCTCTCGGCGAGCACGTTGCTGAACCACGTGGTCAAAGGCGAGCGCGGTCAGCGAAGCTTTGCCTAAGCTCGACTTGTGCCGCCGAAAGTCAGAGGTCAATGTTTCATCAGCCGTTGACCCTTGATCAGGTGATAGGAATGGTCAAGCTGCAGCTCTTCGTTCGATCGTGACTTTTCAAAAATACCAGATGGTAACGGCGGGATTCCTACTTATCGGCCGGTTTATATGAAATCAATTAAGAAATAGTAACATTGACGCTAAGAAAAGCTAAAACTGTTTTATTTATCGAAACTTCTTTTCTGCTGAATTAAAGAAGAAATGAACTTTTGTCTTTCATTCTCGTTTTGGAACTTTAGTTTTGAGGTTAGGTTAGGTTCAGTCTTCAGTAACGGTTGATTCAAGTTAAACAACGCTGGAATCCATTTATCTGAATATGTTGTTATTGTTGCTTTTTTTGATTTTTTTTTTGTTTAACCGAACATCTTGTCAAACGTCTTTCAACATTTTGTCCTTCATCGATATTCGAGAATCAATTAGAATCAAAATAATTTTCAAACTTTAGTTTCTGGCTATTACATCTTTGGTTTAAAAATCAAAAGAAAATGTAGTTGCCAGATGTTAGGGTATTACGGAGAGCTCAGTGTTTGAGCGGCAAGCGTCGGTTTGGGTCTTGGGAAAGTGTAATAATAACTTCTGGTGACTCCGTTTCTCAAAATAACTACGAATTTTATGCAACATATGTCGAAATATTGATAGATTTGTCCTATTTTCTCTCCCATTCAATATGGAAAGAAAATGTTGAGTTCATTCCTCCTGAATGCTGGCTTAACGTTTACTTTTTTTTTTTTTTTTTTTTTTACTCTACGTACTTTGTAAATCATGGAGGAATATTTTAAAAGTTTATGAAAAGCGCAGTAAGAAGGAAACCTCCTATTGATGGCTGGCTCTGGCTTTAAAGCGATGTCCATATCGCCTGTTGCAGACTTTTTGAAAGTTTTCACGAATATACCTTAGCCATGATTTCTATTATTCCCAGCGATGCGATTATTTACGTGCATGTATTGTGTGCAACTCTTACGTACACCTGATGAAACGACGATGCGTTGTGGGAGAAAAAAGAAATTAGAAAAATCTTCACCTACGCTGCAGCGTTCCGGTTCTATTGAAATATCCATTGAAACGGATGGCGCAGAATACTGTGCCACGTAATTACGGCTCTGCCACGGCTGGCGGTAAGCATTTTATGGCTAAATTGACGGCATTAACGAAAATGGTTGGATCCATTAAGCCGTCGAATGGAAATTAAGAGTCGTTTTACCCCGCTCCTCCGTTCACCCATAGCGAATTTCTACCCTTGATCGACGTCTCCCGACTGCCAAAGTTCTCTGATACTCGCCTTTTCACTTTTTATAATTGTCGAAATATCCCTGATCATTTGGATGATTCGGCATTCTCGTGTTATTAATTTTCCAACTTCCCTTCGACTTCTGTCAGGGCCAAAGATTCCAGATTTCCATGTTTTCTGGAAAAATTATCGAGAAATATTTTGTCAGGGATCAGAATAGCGAAAGAAATTGAATTTTCTTCGAACCAAGCGATTTTTTTTTCCGTTGTTAGCGGAAAATAACGCTGACTCTGCATGGCAATAATGCACCAGCTTGTACTCTTAAGTCTAGACGCATTATCCTCAAGTGTCTGCGTGTAGCAAGTACTTGCAGGTACTTTTACTTGTGCATACTTACAATGATAGGTCTGAAAAGCTTCACAGAGAATTTTTACGGGGCGAGGTTGAAGTTCCGAATTTGAAAAGTTCCGAAAGCGCCTAATTCCGAATTATTTGGTGGCGAAACTTGAAGTAAAGAAATCGAACTTTTACGAAACAACAAAGTTTCGAATGGTCGGAAATCCAACGGCTTAAAATTTCGAAATGCGAGATTCCGGAATTTTGACCTGTCAGAGTTATGCGCTTTCGGCATTTTATCTTTTTGGAATTTTGAGCGTCGGGTTTAGGGCCGTTCGAAATTTTGATGTTTCGTCAAAGTTTGATTTCTTTACTTTAAGTTTCGCAACCAAAAAATTCGGAATTTGGCGTTATCGGAACTTTTCAAACTTGGAATTTCAACCATATCCCCATTTCGATCGTAAAATCCTTATAACCGAATTGCGGCGACGAACGAACAAAATTGATATCTTGGCATGGATGTAATTTCATTTCTGTATACATAGCTGTATTTGACTTGATGATTATACTACTTTGTTTTGAAGATTATTATCACTGATTATGTACTCGAAATTTAAATTAAAGCTGACTTTTGTCAGGTGAGCAAACTCGTCAGATAACATTCATCCGAAATGAATAATGTATAATCAGCGTGTGAAAATTCCAACAAAGGTGAATAGTTTAAAATTGTAGCTTCCGTGAGTTGAAAGTCAATAATTTTTCGTTGATTTTATTATGAAATAGTTTTATATTGAATATTTATCAAATTATTATATCAGCAAACTATGATGACTTGCATTTAGCATCGTTTTAAAATGCTAAAAACTTTCACGCTCGTTCAAACGATCCTATTCATTGTCAAACGACTATTCTTTGCCATGCCTCTGGAAAAAACTTCAACTATTCAGTTTTGGAAGATCTTAATGATATTGATTTTGATCAAAAAATAACAATATATTGAATTGATTATTTACAAAGTCACGGTAAATTTGTAAAAAAAATTTGTAATTAAATACCTTATTTTTTCTTGAATCGAAAAAAAAAATAATAAATAAATACAGTTTACGAATACGTTTATTTGGTGATTAAACAATCAATGCCCGACCATCCATTAATCGAATTGACAATGAATATTGATTTTCGACTCCACAAGTCCCTAAAGCGCAGAAATTTTTCGAGCCTTTGAAAAATCTCATTTCCACGTATGCGTGAACTCGGCTTGACTGATGGTTCGCATTTCACCTCGTCGTCCCTCATCAACCCTGCGTTCATTCTAAGGATCCTGGCAAAGTGGCACATATATTAGTGTCGACTTGATTACTTTGCGAAGTAATAAATCTAAGGATTCGTATAAAAATTCGGAGATACAGAGAAGTCGAATTAACATTGACATGGCAAAAAAATGGTCGAAAAAATAAAAAACATAGCCATTGAGAGTATAACTTGAAGAAATTTCACCGTTTCTCTAAAAAATATCACGTTTCGTTACGTCGAGTTCAGCTTTGAGATTAACGATGTTAGTGTTTGATTCGCAAGTGTAACCAATTCTCTCCTAATCGATGTTTGATCAAGTGTAGAGAAAAACGTGCCTCTAGAATGACGCTGTGTGCTCAAAAATTGTCAAGTCAGAAACATAATTCTTCGCTCACGTGGGCGCCGTGGCTTAGTTGGTTAAAGCGCCTGTCTAGTAAACAGGAGATCGGGGGTTCGAATCCCCCCGGAGCCTCGTGGAAGTTGTTCCATTTTTTTCAGTATTTTTTACAGATAACAGAAAAAATATATTTTTTTTTCCCCCATCAATTTCATTTTGTTCGTAATCATATGATCGAAAAAGTTTTAGTCATTCAAATGGAAAGGGTTAATTTTTTGTCTACTGCAGATTTCTCACTGTGCTCGATATGCTACAATTCTGATTATAGCAAAAAAAAAAAAAAATAAAAAAATTCGAAAAATTTATCGAGTAATTGCAAAACGAATGCATGGAACTGTAAAACTATTCGATAATGAAATTCGAATATTCATATAGCCAAGAAAAATTTGCATAATGTAATATCAAATAAAACTGAAATACCCAACTATTAAAAATGTTGAACGCACGAAGAAATCGCGAAGACTGCTACATTCGTGGAATAAAATGCATTGAATTTTTCCGCTGCACTTAACTCAAGTTTGCGGTGAAAAATTCCACGCCCACGTTCTGTAACACCATTAAACTTTTACGATTCAAGTTTCTTTCCGGCGGTACGGAGGCTGTTGCCGCTACAACGACTCTTTCGGTTCGACGGTGCGGGAAAATACAAGAGACCGCAAGGCAAATGGCAAATAAAAATCTCCTCCGTGGTCGAGTCTGAGGGCCCCGATCACCACGTACTAGGTGTACCGGAAGGTCACGGTTTCACCCGTTTCCTACGCTGAGAGGAAACGGTGAAACTTAGCAGGCTGAATGGCCAACTTCACGGAAAGAATAGAAGAGCAGGTTCTACTCGGAACTGCGGTAAAAGAAGAACATGTCGGATTTTTTCGGTGATATATCCCTTTCAGTCACAGTGCCGTGGGATACTCAGCGTCCCACCTCAAAAATTTTCAAGTCCTAATCTTATCACAGTTCATTTACAGTTGTGATCGGCGACCCCAAAAACATCGAATTTTTATGGTTTTTTCGTTTTTCATCTTGGAATTAGAAATTATCACATTCTGACTTCAGATTCGTGATCAGTGACTACAAAAATCGCCGAGTAAGAAAATTTAGCACAAAATATTGAGTTGAGAAAGGTGCGACTGAAAGGGATATCGTTCGTAAAACGCAGAATTAACTCTGAAAACATTGAAAACCACTGTATTATGCAGACTACAATATGCTACATTTATAGTAAAAAATAGAGTCAACATGGATGTTTTTTTACCAAAAACATTCACGTGCCCTTCTTTTCTTGCGATATTGTATAAAATTTACTCTATTACTTTTTGGGCGTACGCATGGTTGCGAAACAAATTGTATTATATCGGTAGGTGAGATCGTACCGCGGCGATATTTTGGTCTGGAAGAAAGGAGAGCCAATTTGTTGAACCCAGTCCTGAGATGTCAAACTCTCAGAACTCAAAAATGGAAATCGAATCAATACCGTTCCACTACCTCTTGTTCGAGCCAAACAAATCAGAGGAAACGAGTAAACGTATTTATCTACTCGCGAACGCATGTGAGAAATGTTTTTACGTGATCCTATCGTGTCTCTTGGTAGGTCTGCTGAACCCTCCTCCATCGTCGCTGGTAAGGCTAGATCCGATCCTCAGAGGAGGTGAAATCCTTAATGTCGGAATTCACACGTGCCCCTAAGCGTTGGAGTCGTTTGCCGATGGAAGGACGAGAAGAAGAAGCCACCACTCTGAGTTTCCGGGTGTGCTATAAGAGATTGTGTATAAGGGGTACCTGTAATATCGCACATCCTGCGAGGCATCGCGTCGTTGGCGCCGCGTGTGGCAAAAAAAGAAAGTCAAGAAGAGAAGCGCCAGGGTGAAATTTCACCTCAATCTCCCTTATCGGTATAAGTGGTCCAAGGCGACTTCGGGAAGTCTGTGCACAACGTCTGACATCGCGGCTCGCTTCGTCCAGGCAGTGCGTCATCTTGACTGGAGATATCACGGTGCAGGCGTAGAGAGGAGGAACGCCAGGGCGCCAAGACTCCATGAATACATTACAGGACGCTCTACTCGCGCCAAGGTGTATTTCTTAAAAATGGTACCGACCATCCCTTTCCTCAGAGCTGGCTGTTCGATGCGACTTGCGTTCTTGTGCAGTCCTGCAAACCATCGTTCACAATGCGTTGGTGCTGTGCTGTACTCGTACTGGTCACCTTGCGGGAATTTGCATTGGCATGTACCTGAGTCGCGTTAATACGAACACGTAGGTACGTACTCCTTGCAACTGGTGCTGAATACGTCCGGCACAATACCCTCGGCTTCTGTCTGTCAGTCTCGGTTGATCCTTTGGAAACGACGGATGAGCGGCGGAATTAGGGGGCGCGGTTTGACCGTGTGCAGCAGCGCACTTGAGTCGGGTGGAATTGCAAATGTCAGAGGAATCGGAAACGGTCCTCACGATTGTCAAGGGAGGAAATTCACGAGGTTGAAGTAGGTAACGTTAACGTCGCGAAACATCGGGAAGAAATTCATTGTTTTGCAATGTTAGAATGACTTTCAAGGAATTGTCTTTTGAAAAGTATCGGTACGTTTGGTTCGGTGTGATTTACTTAATTTCGGACAATTCTAATGGCGCCAAGCAAAGATTCTTCCTTAGCACGCACCGCTACAGTAACGTTACCGACTTCAATCGCATGGAAGCGCTTAACAAAAGTGGTCGCTTATCGGCATGCGCGACCTGTACAACAGCAAAAGCAACACCAATGACAACGGTCCGATATACATGTATTCGGGATGGTGTTTTATTAAGCAAACTTTTATTTCCGAATTTGTCATAAAGTTGGGGTATAAATATCACCTTTGTCCCTCGAAAGCTACAGGCTCTATAGTACGGTGGTAATATTTTTCGTTCCTTATTTGTTGGAGTTGAGATTTTTCTTTTCTCCGCTTTGCTCGCTCCTCTCAAGGCATAAGGCACACACCGAGTGAATCGTGACCATATTTCAAACGGCGAATGGTACTCGCGCGACCGTCCTGTGACCCACTGGTTATTGTTAGTAAACCGACCTTATTAAGGCGCGATCAAGCCCTGCGGACTACCATAAAAGAGCACATCCATCTTCGCCCTTCGGCATTCAACGTCGTTTCCCATCATTTGTTGGGGGAAGGAAATGAATCAACGTCCAAGGACGCGTTTTATCCATTCTGATTTATCGAGTCTTTGACCTTCTCCGGTATGTCATAGTAACTTCGGCTCGGACTGCCTCGAAGAGAGCGTGCGAGCCAAGCCCAGATTGACCCTTTATCAACTAACATGCTTCGCAACTATTTGCGATAGTCTATAACG
The DNA here is from genome assembly GCF_021901495.1 of Neodiprion virginianus. Taxonomy (NCBI): domain Eukaryota; kingdom Metazoa; phylum Arthropoda; class Insecta; order Hymenoptera; family Diprionidae; genus Neodiprion; species Neodiprion virginianus. The sequence continues at coordinate 10,491,344 of NC_060877.1, read as the reverse complement.
ATGGAACTTGTTCCGGTCTTCAACCAGTCAGCTTCCTTACGGTTATCACGGCATTGCGGAAATTTAATCCTTCTTGGAATGGTAAGGTGGAAGGGAACGTATCGCTTGGTAAACGAGGTTATCGAATCACCGATTATGACGGTGAAGCGATCACATCCTAGTCCATTTCACACTGCACCATTCGACCGTTTCTGCCTTGAACATCACTGTGAGACGAAAAATCACGCCTTTTAGGTGGTTTAACGCAGTGTAGTCGTTAGCGAGAGTTCTCACCGCACCCTAACGGCGGTGAATCCAGCATCGCAAAAGGATGCAAGTCGGTTGTGAATCATCGGGATGGTCTCCAAGCTGGTTGGTGTTCGCTCCCGACCCGACTGACCGCTAAATGCGCTCGCCGTTACAAATAACCCGAGCGTTGAATCGGAATATTGAACCTCTCGTTTTTTCCAATCTTTTAACCGTGCAGTACTGGTTTATACGACGACACGGGCATCGGTCAAGGACGCGGAACGTGACTTCCGATTTTCGCTGTCTCTTTTCAATCCAAGGCCTGATCAGTGTAAAAAAAGGCTTTAATTTGGTTTACGTTGACGAGAAAAGGGAAATTTGAAACAGTTTTTTCCTTTCGCAGATCCTTGAATCCTTGGAACATAGCAATTTTTCATTTTTACTGTAAACTACGTGAAGAATTGGAAAAAAATGAATGGAGGCTCGGAATCTTTGATACCCATTTTGTAATAGTCGATTTCCGAATCTTGTTGATGATTCTGTACAACAATAAACAAATGACAATTTTTAAATAAAGTAAACACTTTTTTGGCAATTGGATTGGATCCGAGTAACGTTCAAAAATATATTATACGTAACAGAGAAGGTTATTTTTAAATAACTGATACCATGGAAAACTATTTCAAACTATAAAACTATGATAAACACACGAACTTGATCTCCCGCAACATTATCGTTTATTTCGTTTACACAAAATTATTAGGTACCTTAACTTCGAATATCGGTATGTAAACGAATTTTTTTTTCTCAGTAAGCGTAATTAACTTTTGGTCATATCAATTCCTGCGTTACGTAAACTTAGAGTAAAATATAATAGAGAAAACACCGACGTACTGGCAAATTGACGTTATGAAATTGAATCCTAACAGCTGAGCAAACTTCAACTCTCTGATATCACACGGAAATTCGTGTTTTAATTACAGCGGTATTTATTTATAGACGCTTTTCTGTACCGGACGAATGAGTTCCCATTATAACCATAACGAAGAGAGAACCGAAGGGGAGACTCGTCGACGTTATAAACCATACACTGCTCCTTTTCTCCAATTAATATACGCACTTGGAAAATATCGTATATACCAATTATCCGTGTACAAATCCAGATAGCGTATCGGCGTAAAACAAGAAGATCGCATCTTCTAATACGCCACGCCTAGATATCACGTCAAGGTTGTCAGCCTACGGCCAATCGGTAATCATTTACGGCCCAACCTTCGGCAATTAAAGTACAACTTGAAAGTGAAACTCGCGATGCGAGTAACAAGGAAATTCACATCAACGTTGCTGTGTGTAATTAATTCGTTGGAAGATATACTTTTCCTCTCGTCTTGTTACATTCTTTTCAGGGAAGAAAAAAAAAAAAAAAAAATGCGTAAATCTATTGCAAGGTGCGCTGCTAGATACCTACGTGTGTTGTCACCTGCGTTAATCAGTTATGGTGAAAAACTTGTTAGCCAAGAATCGTAGTGAAGATAATTATACTTTGTCAAAGAATTTCCGGCTTGCGATATTTTTATTCAATAATCACGTCGCAACATCGGCTAACTTTTCTTCTACAACACGATATTCTACGCTACATGTTTTATGTATGGACAGATTCAACAGTTAATTAATTGTCATCGTTTCAGGCTGAAATTTAATTTTTCCGACATTTTTCAATGTCTTGTAGTATAGGTACTTATAAGATGCTAAAATACTGTCAGTTTTTCAAGCCTCTTATAGCTCGTAGAGTTTCGCAGAAACATATTTATCATTTTTTAACTTTGAACAAATTCATTTTCACGTTCGAATTTTTATCATATCCTTGTCGCTGGATAAAATCAGATCCGATTTGTTTTAGACGTAGAAATAAGCGCCAGATCGTTCCCGTCATAAATTCCGCTTTAGACTGAATCCTGAAAGACTGTTAAAAAAAGAAAACGCTTCTTTCAGAAAAAACCAATTTATATCGATTTTTCCCAACTTTAATCTGAAACTTCACATTTTTATCTGCGTCTAAGTTTTAAACTACCGTAAAATTTTTTCCCGTCAAACCGCGAGTTTACTGATGCAAATCTCAAATTCATGATGAGAATTGGAGAACATTGAAAAAAAAGTTCTTTAAAAAAAAAAAAAAAAAGCGATGCTGCCTACGATTCCAACTTCGGTTCGGTTCAAAACGAATTCCACGTTCTCGGAAAGATCAGACTTTTTTGCATAAAGAATATTTTTTACCGCAATAAAGGATACGATTAAAATTCGAATGTGAGAATCTACATGGCGCAAAGAAGAGCGATTCTTCCTTCTTCGTAGCTCCATTTACTCCCACAAGTCGATGTAATTTGAGTGTCACATGAAAGTAGAAAAAGTCACGTTTTAAATACACGCAGACGCGAAGCGTCCTTTTTAATTCTTTATCCGGAAGTTGGGACGTAGGAATTTATTGTATAAGTACGCCCCCAAGTCCCTCGTCGGGGTACGTGGGAGGTTAAATTTTGAGGACAAAAGAAACGATTCATTCTCATGAGAGCGAGCTCATCCGTAGGTAATGAAAATGATTTAAGGCCAGTGCGCCGTTATTGTTTCGCTATTCTGTGCTGTGTGTATGTATGTGTCTGTATATATATATATATATATATATATATATATATATATACGTATGTATATGGGAGAATAACGAGGACAGAGCGCTTGGTGAAGGAAATATTTTTAATATCGCTAATTTTACTTTTCTAAGAAACAAAAGAGGAACTAACGAGAAACAGATTTCCTTGTATGTGATTTGCACAGTATGCGGTAAAGTTTTGTTTTGCAGATTTTACGGGCTAAAGATAAAAACTTCTCACGCGTTTTAAGCAGAAAAACAATCAGTTTAGATTCCTAGTGACGAATGCGGAAAATGCGAAGAGTAAGATTGATTTATTGATTAATAAATTTTATCACGCCTTGGCTACGCTTGGGTAAATAATTAATACAGGAAAAATAAGTGAAAACGATGGTTTGAAGTTGAAAATTAGGCATATATGTACAATGGGGTGTTTGACCAAAGAAATAATAATTTGCGATTTTTCACCGTGGCACGACCTAAAAAGTTTGTTCAGGTCAAAAGAAAGATTCTGTGAAAAGATGAGCGTTCTACGTTACGCGAAAAATCGCACTGCTTTGATTATTCACTTTTTTTCCACGGTTTCTTGAATTTGCGAAACAACACGTTGCAGCATTTCAAATATTATTTCTTTCCTAACATTTATATTCAACCCAAATATCACGATTCGTTACGCAACGACATAGAAACAGCAAATCTTATACTCCTAAATTGAAAGTTCATATTACGTTATAATTATTTCAAAGGATTGAATCAATAATGAAAAAATCATGAGATAAAATTAAATTCGCAAACATCGATTGGAGATTTGATGTTACAAACGTGGGTCTTTTTTGGAACGTAAATTGCTAATAGGATTGACGTAAGTAATAAAAAAAACTACATTCACGATTCTTCTTCAATTTAAACAATTGTATAATAGTAAAAAATCAGGTGAGCGTGATCTTCCACATAACGTAGAACGCTCATCTTTTTCCAAATCCTTTTTTCTAACCTAAACAAACTTTGTACGGGGTTCCATGGTGGAAAATCACAAATTATTTTTTCCTGCAACACCTTGATATATAAATGACAAAATTTACTAGTAAGGTTCCATTCCCATTTGGTTAACGCATGACGTACGTTCTCCTATAAAATAACGGGAATGGAACCTTACCAGTAAATTATCAATTATCGATCGGAGATTGATCGGATTAGAGTTCGAGATAGGGAGACAGAGAGAGATGGATGGGTGTTAGCATTCACCTGTTATGTCTTAAAGGAAATAAGGAACTTAAGCTTAAGCTTAAACTTAAACTTGATACTGGGGAGGGAAAAATAGGGAAGCCTTCCACAGGCAGCGGTGTGTCACCAAACCAATAACGCACGAGTAATCACAATTTAATGACTCAATAACGTCGCTTCTCGCTCTGGGCATCTGTCTCGCCGTAAAACCCCGAAGATTATTCCCAGGGATTCGGGATCGCTCGATAAATTCACTTTTTACTTTTAATTTTATATTTTTTTTTCCTTCTTTCCCTATAAGCACTCTAAAACTGAAGTCTTCCCCTAAGCTATAACCCAAAGCCAGTTAATTTCCCCCTTAAACACCCCTATTTTTGCCAGTCACTTATATTTTTTTATAAACTAAAATCTACTGTAGAAATCGATTTGATGCTCGGGAACAATGTTTATACTTGGAAGAAAGAAAAATAAATAAGCAGCGAAACAACTATCTTATATCTCACAAAACCATCATTTTTACGGTTTAATCGAGTTTCGTTATATATATACGGAATACGTGCGCAAATCCAAAATTATTTTGGTTCTACATTTAGTTTGAAATATTGACGTTGTTCTCAAGCAGCAAATTAATTTTTTCAGTCCATTCTAGATTATGGGGAAAAAAATTTGATTAAATGACTGGCAAAATTTCAATCGTCCCTCGGTACCTATGTGTTAATATTACGCGAAAATTTCTATATTTACAGAGGATTGTTTTTCTACAACACGAATATATTTTTTGGTCGCAATCGGAAAAATTTCAATATGACTAAAACAACGGCCACCCTAGTGTGTATCTGACTTTGTTCTATTTGGTCATTACTGTGAAACAATCTTGGTACAATTTCGGGTTTTCGAACGGTCGACTTTTTCATCTTTCGGGATTTTCACCCCCACCCTGAAAAATTTTTGGAAATAAAAAAATGCAGTTTTGTTTTATCTCGTGGTTGCATAAAAGTATTTTGGGGTCCAGGTTTTGGGTATTTCACAGAATTTTAATTTTTTAACTTCACCCCGCCTCAGGCGATTGGACTTCCCAAACGTTAAGCTGCTAGCTTCAGCCTTGTGATTAATCTACACAACGCATAATGATCAGCCAATAAACATTTATCCAGTAAAATTCCCGCCGTCGTTTATAACAACCAATCACCATTCCGTCGTCGTCACACTTATAAGGTCGACCGCCTGTCGAAAGGAACGTCAGTTCAAGTTGCCTCCGATATCCTCAGGCAGATAATCTCCGGTATTTTCTCTTTGCTATTAATCGTACTTCGCACGCGCCGCTGTTTACATCGTCGTCGATAAAGTCGCTGCTCTAGTATCGGCATCAATATTGATATCTAGTTTACGAGTGATAGAACTAAGTTTCTATGAGAAATGTGTTGAACGTAGTAAGTATATCCTCGGTAGTATAGTGGTAAGTATCCCCGCCTGTCACGCGGGAGACCGGGGTTCGATTCCCCGCCGGGGAGGATACATTTTTTGATTTATTTATTTATTTATTTTTTTTTTTTAATCGAAACCTCATTTTTAACCGCAATTTTTTTGCTTCCCTCGGGCAGCTTTTTCATTTTATTTTGGACAAAGTGTTTTAACTAAAGGAGATTAACCCTTTCGTGGACACATTATTCTTTACACTGAAAAAAATTTTTCATTTGTTACAGTAACTAGAAAAATTTCTCTCAGTGTACATGCGATTTCCTTAAAGTTTTGCACGCACGGGCTTCTGGGGTGGCTGATTACGAATCTGGACTCGAAACTCGAAAATTCAAATTGGCGGATCCAATATAGTGAAAAAACCAAAACAGCAAAAAGATAAAGTTTGAAAAAATTCTGTACAATTTTTTGGTGTGTATTAAGTTTGTGTAAAAGTTGGCGTTTGGATTTTCTTTGCAGATTAACAGAAAATGCTTGTTTCGTGGAAAAGTACGGATTTCGACCATTTCTTTACATGTACTATTTTTGCAATAAATAAATAGATAAATAAATGTTATATATTCTTCTAGACTCAGAAATAATTCAAGGGACCACGTGGAATCAAGAAACTCGGCAGTTTTTACCAAAACACGTCTTACGTTAAAATTGATAATCGTTATATTCCGAAAGCTAATAGATGTGACGAAAACTTTTTTTCTTTTATTCACTTCTTTGCTTCAAGTGTATATTATACACAGGAATTATTTCAGATTTTTGTGATTTGTGCGCCATGTTAAAAACTACAATTTTGCGACTTTATTGCCATTCTACTACTATTTCCGACCATGTTGTGAGAAAAAGTTGCCCGAATAGTTATAAATGTATAACTTTATCTAATATCCAACCTCACCACCCTGTAAACAAGAGCTTTGAGTTGATGAAACCTCTTATTTCAGAGCTGAAAATAACAATTCGAATCAATATTTTATATTCATTTTCTTAGTTCATCAACAAGTCAAAGTTGGAATTTTCCAATAAAATATAATACTGGTAATCATTATGATAATAATGTACAGGATTGATGGAGGGTTTTATTCTTGTACGAAGTCGTTCGTGACTGCATATCATTACGGAATATGTTAATTATTAATGGCAATTAACAGTCACAACTAAGGAACATCCTTCCTCGTATTAAAATCTGGCGAACAGCCATACACGTCATCACTCGAACTACGAGAAAACTGTTTATCTATCCGGTTTTTCAGGAGCCATAATTGTTATGGAATAACGCAGCGGCTAATAGTAATTGATAAATAATGTTGTCTACGACCATTTAAGACTAACAAACACGCGAAACGGCCGATGGAGTTCGGCTTAGATATGAGCACGGATCTTTCTTAATTGACTCGCTAATATTAACCGCCGTCTATCCGGTTTTTCATCGTAATCGAATATCGAGGACGGCCCTCCCCCAGTATCGCCAAAACGTAAAGTAACATAACAATATAAAAAGTAACTCATTCTTGTTAGGGAATATTCCTGAAGGACATTTGCTTGGTCGATAATAAACCTTGATTTTTAACGATAATGTGGTATATGAATTTAGTAGTTTATCTTTATTCTTCGCGATTAAGCTAACATATTCGTAATTATTAAATCTACCATTTTGTGTATTGTATAATCTTCGTCTATCCTCAGTGTTTTCTCTCAATTCGTGATCTTTTACTGGTTTTTCCAGTTTATTCACGTCGATGGTAAAGCCTCAAATCCGGCAGAGAAAAGCTGCTTGGCTAAATTGATTTAACACTTGTTATTTGCCATTATATTCATTCCCCGAGAGAAGCAATACATTTTTCCCAAACCTCACGCGTGGAAAACTTGTTTAGAAAAAATTGAAACACTTATCGTAACGATGTTTTTAAAATTTTCTGCCAAAAATACAAGTGAATAAAAGTTTTTGTTAAATCAATTCGAGTCAAAAACTTCGGACTATTGGGATTTTCATTTTTTACCGTAAAGTTTAAACACTGCGGTTGCCTCGATTGTGTTGTCGCATCTTTTGACCTTATAAAATATCATTCTCAGATCACAAGTGATGCGGATCAAGAGCATTTTCACGATTGAGAAATCAACGAGGTGGAAAAAGCTCTCGTCGAGAAACGAGATTCTAACTTTTTTAACTCGGTAAAAAAACAAGCTTCGAAGAAATCTCGTTCGGATTATCCGAGGAACAACTGCTGTTGTAAGAATAAATTAATTGGCACGTATAGGCGTCAATAGTAAATGCATGCGATTTGAATTGTACGTTCACAACAACATTGATTTTCCCTCGACTTCTTGGATATAATTCGTTACGTAATCGAACGATTCATAGTCATGATTACAATTCTCGTCACCATAGGTGTGGGCAATAACATCGAATGCTGCATTGACGCAATACTCGGACTTCGGAATGAAAACTTTATCTTCAAATGAGGCATTTGCATAATCAATTGTTCCGGGAAAACTAACTAAATGTCTGTTCTGTTATGCTTTCAACTGTCATATCGAAGTGCGGTAGAATTTACCTCGCTTCTCTCGTTTTTTCCTTCTTTTTTTCTCTCCGTCGAAAGATTTAGAGCAGAACACATTAGATGTGACACTTCGTTAGACCAACGATGAAAATTCGCAAGCGCTGAAACGAAAGAAAAATTATTCCAGCTTGTATACACCTAAGAAAGAAACTGGACTAGCAGTCGAAAAGCCCTCTCGAAATTCCCTGGGGCGAATTGAGGAAACGTCAAGTTCTTTTATTTTCCGAGGGTTCGCGTGTCTGCAAGGCCTTAAAACGTAATGCCCGCTTCTGTTCGGGAACAGATGGGAAATATATTTCAGGGCTGCGCGGCTTAGGCCGTCAACGTTTACCGTCACGAATCCCGACGAAACGAAGCATTGTTTATTTGAAAATTGCTATATTATATTATTTAGGCTTCGTTGCTTGTTTGATATTATAATTTTGGCGCGTATAACGTAGTTGTCAAATAAATTATTTGATACATTCAATTGTTGTTAATACGGTTAATAACATTTTTATCGGTGATACAACGTATGCCATTATTGAAAACGACTTGAGAGAGAAAAACGAGAATATTGATATTCATCCGAAATTGAAAAATTTTTACCATTCATAAACCGAACGAAAAGATGTTGATGTACTGAGAAAAATTTAATTTGTTACGGCAACTAGAAAAATTCAGTAAAACATGTATCGTTAAAAAAAACTGTTTGAATATTGTTGGAATTACGAATAACCATTTTGCGCTATTGTCGATCCTTTTTTTGGTTATTGCAACGTAAAATCAGTTTATGAGGTTTACTCTAATTTTTTAGCTAAACAAGGCTTTAACGTCAATTTATTGTTGCACAAGCGTTAAATTTTCGCAACAGTTGCAATAAAATATAGCAACAGTGATCGTAATGAGAAAGAATAGTAACGGATACTAGACTTTCCGGTAACAGCTAGAAAACTAATTTTCGTTTTCTACCCAGAACTATATTTTTCGATTGTGATAAAAAATGAAAATGGTTAAGGACTGAGCGGTAACCGGAACTAAAAATTTCTCTCAGTGTACGTAATTTACGATTTCACATAAGTTGAAGCTAAAAACAGAAACGTTCTGTGATTTAAACAAATAAAATTATCCGGCACTCGGTGCTTAAATGATGCATGAAAAGTTTGATTCTACTGAATTATATTTAATTGACAAATTAAAGAATCAACTGCGGATTTACGGAATTGAATAAAATTTGCCAAAATACAATTCAATCGATGTATAGTGGCATAAAAATTTTACTCTTCATTCTTAGAATATCGAAAGATTCGCTTCAACTATCGGAAAAATTCTTGCTCCGAGTTGAATATCTTGCCTCGTAGTTGTGCTTTCTCCCCTGACTTCACAATCCACCGATCTTACCTGTACATCTGAAGCTTACACGTCGATGGCCAGTGGAAAAAAGGCGATGTGTATTTTCGTAATGAACCGTAATCAACTATGGATTTAGGATAGCGTAATATTTTCTGAATCTGAGTTAGAGCTTACAGGCACGCGATGGAGCTAAAAAATTACTGTATTACGTTGGCTCATCGGGCGAGTTCGACAGAGCTCTAGAATCACGCTCCTCCGTGTTTTTCTTCCCTTCCTCGCGCGGTTTGGGGAGAGAAAAAGGCGCCGTGCAGGCACAATGGCCCTTGTGGAAGAATAGATTACTGCATCATGCGGGAGACTCGTTTTTTTTTTTTTTTTTTTTTTTTTTTTTTTTTATGCGGTTACTAAAAAATTTACGTCAGTTCCATAGACGAGTTCATTTTTCGATTCACCAAACCAATCCCGTAAGTTTTATTCGGTGAACCACGTGCATTTTTTTTCAATATAGGTATGAATATATTTTTCATAAATTGTTAATATATCCGCAATAAACGAAAAGTGGATGTAATAACAGTGTTCCAGGACGCAATGGCGGCGTACCTACGGAGTCGGCCACGATTCCTACCTTACCGACAATCGGTACGCCGCCATATTGTCCCATAAATTTCTAATTATATCTAATATGGAAATGGGAAATTGAATTTCAAGTGACGAGTTAAACGTAGGCAAAAAAGAGCAACGAAAGGTCAAGGAATTCAGAGACGAGGTAAAGAGTAGAAACTAATTGTGAAAAAGAGAAGTAATATGTATAACAATGAACAAACTAACCTTGCTTTCAAAGCCTTAGAGCAAATTACTTTGGCAATTTTTCTGAGAGAGGTTAATTAACTCGTATAAATGCGTTGCCCGCGAAGTTCCCGAGACCAATTTTCATTCGCGCACCGTAATGTTTTGCGCAATTCGCTCATTTATTTATTTATTTATCTTTTTTTTAATCCTTCTTTCTTTTCCATTGTCATCCCTTAAGAGAAAAGTCTGGATTCTACGGGACGTTCATATTGCGAGAAATTATTTTCTCCCCCGAAAATAAAAATAAAACTCTTATACAAACAGGCAGAGATACAGTTTTGAAAATACGACGATGATGCTCGTATTTTTTTTTCTTTCATTCTTTTCATCTTTTAAATACCCGCAATTTTCATTTATTTTCTCGCAAACGGAAGATGGCGTACAAATTAATTTGAACGTTCTTTTTACTGTATTTTTCAGGTGAGTGAAGTGAGCCGTATTTCCCCACCGCACCATGAAGTTGGTTCACCGAATCGCATTGATCCAAGTCAAAAACAGCCTCGACCCAGTCGAGTGAATAATGCAGGAAAATTTAATTCCCGCGGACATTTCGCCGGATCAGAATTGTATTAGGGCTGATAATTAATTTCGTTTGACTCGAGTTCCAAATTTCGCGTGATTACACGCGTCGATAAAATCGATGCGGTACTTGTTGTGATAAAACGAACGTCCTTTTTTTCTTTCTTTTCGGTCTTTTTCTTTTCTTCGTATCCGCTGATTCCGCAATTGTGTAACGGGTTGTAAAATACAGCTACGGTGGTGTCGTAATGGTTTTGCAGAGGTGTCTTGCTCTGAAACCGTTTTACGCGAATAGCACTGTTTTATGACGAGGATCAGGGCGATCAAGATCGGAACAACGGATGCAGAAAAGGTGAGCATGCAGCCTGTATTGACAGATTCTAAAATAAGAATTGGGGGAAATATGGATAAGTGAAAAAACATAATTGAAAAATGGTTTAACTTGTGAAATTTCGATTCGCAAAGCTGTTCAATATTGCAAATAATTATTCAATTTGGGTAAGCATTCGTATATCAACGTTAAAGACTGGGATTTCGTATTGAGGACAAGCAGTTGTGAAAAATGTTTCTGTGCTTTTTCCAAAAACTTGTGCAGATTCTTCGTTTTAAAATACATCGGCCCATTAGCTCAGTTGGTTAGAGCGTCGTGCTAATAACGCGAAGGTCGCGGGTTCGATCCCCTCATGGGCCAGATACACTTTTTAACTTCCCGTTTTTCTGCTTTTAGATATAAAAGGAAGCTATTTTAATCAACCCGAAAATGAAAAATTGAATTTTCACTAGATCGCGACCTTTCAAAGTCCAGAAAATCACAGTATGTATGTGATTAATATTTTGTCCAACGATATCTCTAGAACGAGTTACCGGATTTCAATAATTTCGATCTCAATCGACGCAGTTTTTCCAAATTTGGAACTGATTTGATTTTGGCTTTGATCGATTCAATACTTTTTCAATAACAAAATTCCAAAAAATCAAATGAAAATAACGATATCTTGAGAATGGTTTTTTGGGTCGCTAATCACGAAACTGAAGTCATATTGCGAAATCCAAAATAGCGATCCAATATGGTGGAAAAAAATCTAAAAATATTCCGATTTCGGTAGAAATTGGTAAGCGGAGATTTTTTGGGTCACCGACAACGAACCCATGGTCAGACTTCCAACATGTTTAATGGCGAATCCAATGTAGTATTTCGAAATTTTTAAAAATCGTGACACTCTCATGTAACGTGATATCCGAGAGCTTTAAAAGCGTTGATCACGAATCTGAATTTGTAGTTCGAAATTCGAATTGGATATTATTTTTTATTTTTATTTTTTTTCTCTACAAACTTTAAACCCGCTGTGTTAAAAGGAGAAATTCGAGGGACGGCAAGTTTAAAGCCGTTTCTTTCCGATCGAACCAAGTGTTTCGTCTCTTGCATATCGTTATAATTTCAGATCAAGACAATTGGATCATCCGATTAATTCATGCAAACACCTCGCAGTTCTTATATTTTTCGTTGTTCTTCTTCTTCTTCTTAAAGAAATCAAACAAACGTACAAAAAAAAAAAAAAAAGACACCGTCTAGTCAGGCAAATATAAACATATTCATTGAATATTTCTCGAATTCGGAGACGGAGAGTTGGGGAGAAAAATCCAGAGGGGGCAGCTCTGAATAGCGAATGTTTTATAATTGGGAAATTCTCGGCCCTGAGTTGATATGCGTTCGAATGGAAGAGAACTCGCTTACCGTTGCCCAGTAATGCGTTGCCTGATATATCTAACATCCGTTCGGCGGATATAAAACGCGATCTTCGAGCGCCAATAAATTCTCCTGCAACAAATTATACTGAGGCGAAATGCAGTGAAAAATGCCACGCATACCTTGGTATAGTTTGCGTTTTGCTGGGCGCCTAAATATCGACGGCCATTCACACTTATCTTTGCCTATCCCGGGGATATAATACCTAATTAACTGGAAATATTCGATAAGGCGTAGAGATTTCATAATTACAGAGCATGGATGTATTATATATAGTTACTCTTTTTATCTCGAATCTCAATAATTATCATCATCTTACTGTCAGGCGCAATCAAGCGATATAAATCATTAACTCAGTTGCTATCGAAACGATTACTCGGACTATTAGTCGACACTTTCAGCAAACAGTACTCGAAGAATATTCTTTTCATATAATTCAAAATTCCGTTTCATCGTGCCTTTAATTTTACTGAATTTTCTTTACGAAGTGTAAAGTAAATGAGAAATTTGTCATATGGCGGAATGAAGATACAATGTGAACACGGAATTGGAGTAACACTTATCTGTTGTGAATTAATTTTCATCGAAAACAATGCGCGGGGGAAGAAAAACCTCATAAGCTACGAGATCCATGACTTATATGGCAACGCCATAAAATTATTGAAAAATTATCAAAACCTTATTTTCATCATGAACTCACACTTCATAAATTATTGTTCGTAATATTGCTGATTGTTCCGGAACGTTGAGTAAAATTTTTATAATCAAATCGAGTGTGCCGAATTGGACGGAAAAATATTTTTCACTGTATTTTTTTCTGGGGCAACATACCGTGAATAAAATTACAATCGGAATTGTATTGCGAGAAGTTGACAAAGCAAAAAATATTGTAAGCCGAGGGAAATTACGACCGTGTAGGCTGACAAAGGAAACGTCCGATTGCCGTGCCATGATTGAATTGACATGCCACACGCTTTTCTTAAAATTAAGTGCCGCTTACAAACCTGGTAATAAACGATTTTCACATCTAGAGGTAGATAAAAATCATTTATTCCTTCAGAATTCAGATGTTCAAAATGTAACTACAGATCATCCACTTCGTATCGTTTTTCTTTTTTCTTTCGTTCAGCACCTTGTTTTTTTTTTTTTTTTTTTTTCGAAATTTCTTCACCGTATTGCATTGCTGCGGGCAGGTTATTTTCTTACTGCGCGAAATCAACTAAATTGCAAATGCAATTTTATCAGCAAGTGGAGAGGAAGGAAGGAATTCAGTCGAACGAATGAAATATCTCCGCGGATCTTTTTTCAATAAATTTCAATCCGTCAGATTTTACGTACTCCGCCTATATATATATATATATATATATATATGTATTTCATTTATGTATATATATATATACACACATAAACGTGCGGACCGCTCTAAAGATACACATCTACGCTCTTTCAATCTTCGCGAACCCTCCGATCTACAAAGATGTATTTCTTTCTCTCCCTTTTCGCCTCTCTCTCTCGCTCTCTTTTCCTGGCTACAATTTCATGAAATGAACCTCGTCCCTGCCCCGCCCGATCCTCCTTGCCTCACTATAAAACAATCATCCGGCAATTCGGTTAAACGGCTTCTGCCTACATCGACGATATCTGGGTCACTCTGCACCTTCGAATCAAGCTGAATGGAAAAAAAATGTAACTCAATTGAAGTAGGGAAAAAAAAAGTTGATGAAAATTATTTCATTTGCCGAGAGACGCTGTTAGGGATAAATTATATAAAAGTATTTTCGATCGTTCGAGTTTCAAGCCTATTTACAGACGTTCGTCCCAATTTTATCTTTAGAAGAAAAAAAAAAGTTGAAGAAAAATTTCGACATGTTTTCTAGTTGATAAATATAATTTAAAACAACCTTGCACTAGTTCCGCAAAATTTTATTCAAATCAGTATAGACTGAAATCTCTATAATCGAAGTACCGATACTCGTATGAAAAAGTGGAATTTCCTCACGACATTATGAATAATCTTCTATTGTACTTAATTTATCGATTGCTTAGGAAAGACCAATTTTTATTTTATTTTTTTTTTATTATCATTATTCCGTCAGGAGAGAAACCCTGTCGATTATCAATTCGTAGTTTGAATCCTGTTTCAATTATTCTCGTCGCTCTCAATACCTGCTAATGCGTAAATACTAAAAAATATCATGTTTCGAATACACTGATTTTCGCTACTGCACGTTGTTCGTGACGTGTGTGAACAGACCAGTGAACGAATCACAGCGAATGGACACAACTTCCAGTCGGATTAATTCCCTACTGCGAAAGTGTGCTTCCAACCATACCTATAACGTACCTATACGTGCGGTATTTTCGTACGAAAAATAACTATTTTTAACGACTTGTGTGAACAAAATAACGATCTTTTTTCACGTTTATCAGCGCTATTCAAAGCGAGCCGGGCTTAAGTTTTTTTTTTTTTTTTTCGATTTTTTTTCCCAATTCTCGGACCACTAGTTCCGGCGTTATAAATTTTTAACAGTCTGAACCTCACAGTTAATTTTCAGTAACTGGATAAGCGACTGTATTGAAACATAAAATTGTCAGAAACTCCGTTGACCGTACTCGATAAAAAAAATTTTTTTTGTGATGTTTCGGAGAAAGATAAAAATTCGTCTGAACAAATGAAAAAGCATCTTTTGCATTTTGGGTTGGCAGTCGATGCGAAGACGTCGTCCCCAAATTGTCACTGAAAAGTGGTGAAAAACTGTCTGAAAAGTTTTCTAAAATTTCTTTCCAAATATCCAATCAAACTTGGAGCTTTAGGAATTAAATAAAAATAGATTATGAAAACATTTGGCAAAAACTTTAATTATTGAAGGGAAAAAAATTAAAAACATACGGAATTATGTCAAAAAGATTTTGCCCAGAGTGTACAATATCTGTGTAATTTTTTTTCACAAGTTTTTGGTACGGAAATCTTTCATATACGAGTATTTATTTATCTTAAAGTAAATCAATTTTAAGCAATTTTAAGCAACGTCTGTGCCTACCCACGAATAAAAAATCTCATTAAAGGATAAAAGAAAAAGCAAAGGGAGCAAAAAGAATACCGAGCATGAATAAAAGCAATAACAATGGCCTCATAACCATTCGTGAGGCTTTCGTCATGTCACAAAGGTATTCTGAAGGACTATGGATACACAACTGAAAAGAGGTATTTCCCAAAAATTGACATTTCCTGAGGGAATTTTTTAATAAACCAGATCCATTGTGCGTCAACTTTTTGTCATCGTCTTTTCAGTAAGCATACAATCACCTTAAAGTCACGAGGTTCTCCGATGTTTTGCGTGTTGCACGAAGCAACAAAACGCAAAAAATCAGACCGAAGAACATTTAAATCTCATCGTCAGGTCTTTTTAATACCTCCGTCGTTTGACTTTAGACATTTTTCATGTCTACAAAAGTATTTCATTTCTCAATTTCAAATGTTCGATCTTGTAACTTTTTTTTTTGTTACTTTTGCTTACTTTTTTTCGAAAGGTGGCATATTCTACAAAAATTAAAAGGCGGATGAAGTGCTTTCATTCCTTTCACTGCTTTTTAAAAAACGTAAAGCAAGAAGATTACTTCACATTAGTAAACTATGTGTTTCTGGTCTTTTGAACATTGAGATTGTATCGAAATTGGTTTACAACGCGACTTGAACCTTTCCAAAAACGAACCAAATGCAAATCTGGAATAAAAATAATTCACACCGTACGTGTCTCTCTTTTTTTATATACGCTCTGTAAACTGCAGGTACGGCTTTACATCGGATCGAATAAGTTTCACCGTTTTCATACGTTATGAGCTTTACGCGATTTCCTGTCAGTTACAAAAACTTGCAAGTAAACAAAGTAACACATAGCCGGATACCTTAAACGTCATACATATTGATATAACAAGTCGTGGCAGCAGTACATACCATATTTTAATAAAATCAATACGACATTGACAAAAACAATTGTGTCGATCCAAAATCTATGTCAAATGTAGGGAGTCGGACAAATTTGTACCTGCAATTCATGATGCAAACGAACACCACGACTTTTATTCCGATAACATGACTCTATTCGGAAAGGAAAGTGAGAGCGGGAAGGACTTCTTAGTAACAAATTCATCAAAGAAACGATTTATTCTCTGAAATTTTATAGCAATGGTAAAACTTGCATTGTAATGCTTGGGAGTGGCAGGGGAAAAAGGGCCCACTCTGCTTCGTACATCTCCGCTGGGACTCTGGTCTCCGTGCGGACTAGACCCGCTTAAACTCAATTGTTAACCTTTTTATTTTCCAAAATTATAAATTGACGGTACAAATTGTGAATTTCTCGATAACTAAAACCAGTTGCTAGAGTTAGACACTACAAATTTATTTTTAGTAATCTTAGAACCAAGGAACGAACAGATACAACCAAAAAAGGTCGATAACTGGGTCAGGGTCAATAACTGGTGCAATTACCTTATGCCGAGTGTCGTCCTGTCCTTAAACATTTCATCGCGTTCCAATCTCTTTGTCACGTGAAGTGCCTCTGCCGTCGGGATGTTCGTGAATAAATTTTCGGCATCAAAGCTGACCGGTGGGTCTTGTTCACGTATACGTAGAATCCTCACTAGGTCCACGAAATGTTTGGAATTCCTGATGTGTGGTGGGCTCTCACCAATCACAGGTGTTTTGATTGGGACCAAGAACTTGACCAGCTTTCAGCAAGGTGAATGCCTGGAACTGGTAATTGGACTTGGGGGGCACATTGTCTTTATGGATCTTCAGTAGGCCATATACATAGTTGTTGTGGTTTGATGTAGTGAGACGTAATCCGTGATTTGACTTTGTCATCTAGGTAGTAGCTATATTTTTTGAGCATCCGGTACACCTTCCCTTCATGGCTTGTTGGCGGGTCGTTCTGCAATAGAGTACAAACCGACGCATAAAACTGTAAACCGACATCCGGAATTTCAGTTATCTATATACCGATGTACTCACAACCAGTACAGTATTAAACGACTACCGACTTTTTATGATTATCCGTTTCTCACTCTACTTATCAACTGAGAATTTATTACTTTTATTTCATTATGCCTGTCACTTCGTAACCAAGCTTCACACCAACGATATCTTCAGCGTGACACGGATCACAAATCGGTGAGTGAGCAAATACGATTGAATTAATAAATGTCTTATCATGTTTTCCTTTTTACGGAACTTTATTAGAATCGTCGCCACAGGTTAATTTCCTACGTTTTACAGTTAACGGTCTCGCTTTATTTGTGCAGCTCCGTTCATTCCAATTGATAAATCATTTATCTATCTAGCCGTTCTGTAATGGCTGTTCGAGAACAGCGAATTTGAATATTGCTATGCTTTTCATCATCTTTTTTTTTCCTTTTTTCCCCTGTTTTCTTCAACATGTAACAGCCAGCAGATGGCCAGCTGGCCAAAACGTCGCGATAAATAACCACTTCATGGACGTTTTTTCGGCAGAGTAGCGATGCAACAGTGCAACAGAAAATATTAATGCCCATCGCTATTTCGAGTCAGCCTTATACGTGTACACACACTGGCGTGCAATCTCTATCTATCTCTACCTCAAATCCTGCCGTTTGCTCGTCTCGTGCCTCGAATCAGATCAGCTTTATATTTTATGTATTATCCCCTGTTTTAATATCTTTTATGAGTACCATCCATGTATTCTCTCCGCTTTGTCAAACCTCAGTTATCGGTCTGTTCTCTTGCGATACAGATTGTATTGCCTTCTATCTACTCAGTAAAGTGTGTCTTTTATTGTTCATCAAATACAATCTATCTTAATCATCATCTCGTTTCCTCACTACAGTCTTTTATTTATCACTAATTCGTGGATCCTACGTCAATGATCCACATTCGTCGCTATCTATCTAAACGAACGTTAATGCTACCAAAATTTCTGTCTATGACGTAATCGTGGCGTTCTGTTTGAAAATCATTCGTATGCCATTCGACGAAACTATTTGCATAACAAATTAATGAAATTATCTTTCCTGTGATAGATAAGACATCGCACATATTTGCGCATCGTCAATTCAAACTCAATTGCGTTTCATACTCGGTATCACATCTCGACGCAATCGCCGCAGGCGCAATTGACTTACGAATTCAAAGATTATTTGCAATCGCAGACAGACATTCACTGATATATAATTTTTCGAATTTACCAGTTTTTCAAATTATATATACTTTTCACAAACTGAAAAATTACCTCGAGATTAATATTAACATTGATGATGCATATCCGCATTTCAATATTATACGATCCGCAATTTAATATCAGACGGTCATTGACTGTCTTACGAGCTTCGCACCAAGAAGCGTAAGTTACCAAAATGTAAACACACTTACAGACACTCTTACAATTGTGCTCGAAGAGGAAGAACTTTCTATATTCACATATACTATCACAGCACAAGAAAACAAATTTGAACTTACTGGTAATGAGAGGAATTAACGACATCAGAGTCAGGGCGGCTAGGTGGTCTAGTGGAGTAAGGCTCCGGTAAAGCATCGCTAGATACCAGGTTCGATTCCTGGCTCCGTCGTTAATTTTTCGAATTTACCAGTTTTTCAAATTATATATACTTTTCACAAACTGAAAAATTACCTCGAGATTAATATTAACATTGATGATGCATATCCGCATTTCAATATTATACGATCCGCAATTTAATATCAGACGGTCATTGACTGTCTTACGAGCTTCGCACCAAGAAGCGTAAGTTACCAAAATGTAAACACACTTACAGACACTCTTACAATTGTGCTCGAAGAGGAAGAACTTTCTATATTCATTCACTGATATAATACGCTAGAACTAAGCAAGTGACAATGTAATTAGTTCACGTGTTCTTCAGTTTCTTAAAGATATGCAGTTTAAAGTGTAACGGAGAAATAGATTCGGAGGTAGAAAGTAGAGTCAAAAAACCACTTGCATAGTTCGATTCGGCGATGTGGTTCAAGTTTGGGTCGTTCGTCGTAGTTTGGTTACATGAGAAAAATTAATTAAATTGCATTTATTTCTTGTCTTTTGATGAATGTAGACGGAATGTCGATTCGGCAGAAAGTGAATCAAAAGCAGATTTTCCTGACAATGAGATCATTTGATTGATTAGCTACAATCCCTTATTAACGTTTTCTTTCCTCATGTGTCAGCCGATAGTAAATCTACGATCATTCGCTTATCAAATCTCTTATGAATAACGTTTCTGATCAACTATTCCGAATGCGACAGTGGTAAGTCGTATTTCAAGTTCTCATGCAAACACGCATGGTTGGATCAGATAACTTTGTAACTACTACGCAGGCCATGTCGTTCCGCAACGTTGACTTGTTATCATCGTTGGTTTCTCTCTCATTCAACTGAATGCTGCTGGATTAGTAAACTCCCAAGTCTTATGCTCACACATTTCACACTTTATTTGATAATTGTTTCAATACCATTCGCTAAGTCTGTGTTCAACGTATTGCGTTTTGTTTCCCTGATGTTCTACTTAAATCTTGTTAGTTGAATGTTTGAATCGATTTATCAAGGTCTTAAGGACCATTGGACACGAGGTTTCATCGCTATTCACTTTTCATAACAATTGTTGATTATTGCTAGGCATGAAAAATGGTTGAAAAAAAACGACGAACATGTAAGTTTTACTGCTACTTTGATAGTTTAGATTTCTTCCTGTACTTATTGTCGTCTCATTTTATCTGCTCAATTACCTTTGCGATATGAGCTACACTGTTTACATCGTAAATAACCTCTTCAGACGATGCTGTTAAAACTCGAACGTTCTGCATAAATAATTTCATATCTTTGAGCGACATCGTCTCGTCTTGTTACCTTCGCTCCAAACTGGTGCGTGATATCCGGATCATTGGGTCTCTCCAACTTTGTTCGTCGTCTTATACGTTTGCATCAAACTTCTCTGTTTTCGTTTTCTCGTGACAATCGTATTGAAAAAAAGTTCGGAAAAGTGAAGTGCTGTGAAAAGTCAAAGTTCCCTCGATCCATGCTTCTTATCGCGACAGAGCTGCATATAGTCCAACACATTCATGACTCGTCGGTCTAATTTAACCTTATTTTGAACAATCTGACGTACTTGCTTACTCACTGCTGGTCAATCACCTAGTTTCCACTATTTGCCTCACACTCGATATTCTCAAACGGAGATTCGTCTTAACCAGTATTTCTCCTTTTTACACCTTCATTTCTTACGCTGCTTATTGTTTTAAACGTGGTTTGAACTGTGCTCACTGTTCCTGAAGACACAGACAAGACTCAAACGAACAATCAGGTACCAGCGCGAAACACACGACTTCACAGCGCAACCCGTGAATAACCATAAATCCAAATTCTAATTCTACGTTTCAGCGGGATCATTTAATTGCAAAAAGTGAAAGCAAACGATGGAAAAAGATCCGAGGAAAAGCATCGATTCGGAAAGGAACGAACGGTTGAACGCGTATTCGAAAGGCAAAGCGAGATACCTCCTCAGACAAACTATGACAGCTCTTGGTCCAATCCTGAGCACCATGGCTGCCGGCATGACGTCCGGCTACAGTGCGGTTCTGCTTCCTCAACTAACCTTGAACAACTCAACGGATTACAACGCAACGTCGAAAAGCCCGACGGATTACCTGAATATGAAGCAGCTGACGGTTGAGGGTACCGAACAAGTTTCATGGATCGCGGCATCGGCTGCTCTTTCGATGGCTCCAGGATGCTGGATTTCCGGAGCCATGATGGAGAAGTTCGGTAGACGAACATCGCTGCTGCTATTCAGTCCAGTATTTTTTATCGGATGGTTGATAGTTGGGCTTGCGCCCAGTCTGGTTTGGCTGCTGGTCGGCAGAGTTGTGATCGGATTTTGCACCGGAATAATGGGCCCTCTAAGCCCGGTATTTATAGCGGAAACAAGCGAGCCGCGTTTGCGAGGAATTCTTCTATCCGGTATCAGCCTTGCAGTAGCGGTGGGCATTCTTGTCTCGCATATTTTTGGCACTTGGCTACACTGGCGACTGTCAGCCATTATGTGCGGAGTTTTCCCCATCTTCTCTTTACTCCTTTGCCTTGTTGCGCCTGAAAGTCCCACGTGGCTAGTCAAGAGAGGTGAACATGTAAAGGCTCGCAAGACCTGGCAGTACCTCAGAGGAGATAATTACGAGCACGAGTTCGAGGCCTTGACGTATGGAAGTGCGAATAATCCTGAGGTCAACGAAGCTGCGAAGGGACTCGACGCTTCGATGGAGTCGAAGCCACTTCAGGATCACGCGCCTACGCGCGGCTGGAAGAACGATGTGATTTCCAGAAGCTTCCTCATGCCCCTCTTCATACTCAACGTCTTTTTTTTCACTTCCCAGTTCTCCGGGATTAACGCGGTAGCCTTTTACAGCGTGAACATGCTCGCGGAAGTTTCCGGCCCTGAAAACGCCTACACTGCAACACTCATTCTCGACTCGATTCGCCTCGCCTTTGGTGCCATTGCCTGTTGGCTGACGAAGAATTACCCCAGGAGATCTATGACCATTATTTCCGGTCTCGGATCAGCGCTGAGTCTCCTTCTGCTCAGCGGTTCGCTCTTCACAGATCTCGGAAAACCATGGCTTCCGATCTGCTGCCTGTTCGCCTACACGTGCACAAGCTCCATCGGTCTGGTTCCACTGCCCTGGCTACTGTGTGGCGAACTTTTTGGAGCCTCCGTGCGAGGCCTTGGCTCTGGAATAAGCTCTGGTTTTGCCTTCATGTGCTTTTTTGTAGTTGTGAAGAACGCACCGTCCATGATGGACATTCTTGGACCGTCCTGGACTTTCTGTATTTACGGTATCATCGCTCTGAGTGGAACCATCTTCCTTATCGCATTCCTTCCGGAGACAAAGGATAAAACTTTACAGGAGATTGAAGATCGCTTCGCCAAACCGTTCAACGAGAAGCGAACTCATGAATGACTCATTCGTGCAATTTTTTTTTTTTTTTTGTAACAAATAACACAAATTAAATTTGACACTCGCTCGTATATTAATTGTACCTTTCGGTACAAGACATTTGGAATCGAATGTCAGTTTTCTGATACATTCTTTGATCAGTATTTAAGTCAGTATAGCTCGGTGCTTCGACTGCTTTCAATGCATGGGCTTTGAGTATTTTTAACTCATAAACGGTCTTCTTCATCGCCCTGTGTCACTATGATTATAAAAACTCCGTTGTGATTCTCTTGTGATTTAAAGACCTCGGCTGTCGTTGAATGAATTAGTAATGTGTTACTGTTAAGTCGTGTATGCATTCACTAAGTATATACACACGAATATGTTTATTTAAAGTTCTGTGTGTAGTTGGATTGAGTGAAAGTATGAATAAAGCAACGTTTTGCTTAAACCGATGGCCATTAATGAGAAAGGTTTGAGAGGTTTCAGAAGGCTTCAGAGTGATAATATGAAAACTTGTCTTCGATACTTAAGCTTATGCCCAGCAGGTATGCCCTTTAATACTGTCATTTTGTAGATAAGCTACACTCTTAGTATTTCTTAATAATGACCATCGTAACGATTACCCGTTTTCTTTTTGATTTCCGTGAGATCCACTCATTTCAAGCTAAAGGTTGCTACGATTTATCGCAAAGCTGAAGTTCAAATTGAATTTAAAACTATACCTACTCCGTTAATTCTTTTTTGCTTGATATTTATTTGAAACTAAGAAGAAAAAAAAAACTCTTACTTGGCCGACTTCAGTAAATAGTTTTACCGCCAAACGTGGTACTTTTAATTTTGTATTAGGCACGCGTATATTCCGTGTGCATTACGCATTCATTCGTGGTCATGCTGCGAGTCAACCTGTGCAAGCACATCCTAACGTAAAGGAAACCACGTGGCAAGACCTTTCTTTTTACATCAGTGTGGCAAATATTAAATCAAAACGGTATGCAGAATGCGAAGGTCACTACGGTGAGTGTTTGAAAACGGTTTAATTACGGTATACACTTTAGGCGTACAATTGGTCCCCGATACATGTATCGCAGGTCATTGTTCTATGCTGTTGCATTTCCTCCTCTGATAATAAGCTCTACTGGCATAAAAAAATTTATGCCACAAACGCGGTAGGCAAATGTCAAAAAAGAACAAAAAGTAAAACTGGTTTCTGTGTCACGTGTTATATAGTGGGAAGGTGTTCGTTTTTTTTTTTTTTTTTTTTCTTTTCTATACCAAAGCCGTCATCTTCAACAACAGACGTATTCTATCGCGTATCTTATTTTTCGGATTCTCCTCAATCCCTATTCAACGATCCCTCGTCAAGAATGAAAGTAGACGGTCACGTATGCCGGGTTTTATCGATATGAATGTCATTGTGAAATTTAAAATGCTTCGAGAAATCACGCCGAAACGTGGAACACGAAAACTATTCACGAGGGTGCAAAAAAGTAGAAATTTCTAGTTCGGGTTGAAGTTCTCGGTGCATTTATCGCAAGGTCTTCTTACAGATCCTCGCTGAAATTTGAGACCGTTTGTTATGTCCACGTAAGAAATCGTTTTAGGTACGTTGTACTGCAACAGCACATCAAACGGAATTGTATATTTCGTTTCTTTTTTTTTTTTTCTCGTTTAATATCCCTCGGAATTGGATTTACATTTTTCTTGTTTACCCCATTCGCGAGCCAACTTTTTCATCTCCAACGAGCCGTGCAAACAATTATTCAGCAGCGAGAACGAAAAGTAAAAGGAGAAACGCTCCCCTTTGAAAGAAAAAAAAAAAAAAATGGAATTGCAGACTCCTTAGTTAACCTCTCTCTCCTGTATTACGTAAAAAATCGAGTCCTGTAAATAATATAAATAAAAAGAAAGAAATTGGATGAAAAGGTGAAAGAAAACCTGCAGGGAAAATCAGGCCTGCGATAGACGGCGCAGGTGTAATATCAGTTAGATTTGTGATTTACGGTGATAAGAACAATCTCGTTCCAATTTCCTATCCGAGACGTGCCCCTACTGCACATAATCTTCATGAATCCGTAATCATCCGATCTCGGTTATAACCCAACGTTGGAAAGGTTCGTCCCTGTCGATTGCCGAAAAGTTGAGTAGAAAATAATTCCCCGGTAGTGCCTCGATTACGATTATACACTCTCTTCGTCTTTCCTTTTCCTTTTCCGTTTTCCATTTTACTACCATCTTCTAGGTCTGATTCCTAGCTTGGCAATATCGCTGATGCAACGACGTAACATGACAATAACGATACGTGAGATCTAATGCACCAAGTATTAATCGTGCGCATGTCGAGTATACCACAAAGGATCACATCATCGTAAAGACATTTAGATCGGAGAAGCGAGAGGATGCTGGTGATTAAACGGCTGTAGGAAACCGTGAAACGAAAAATGCACTGGAGCATGCTTGAGTAAAGGAGGTACTTGGCGCATAACCTTCTAGATACGTGGACTTTGTCTATGTACGTACTCCTATTCATACCTACTATACACATCTGTGTACAGGACTCCGGAGATATGTATCTCAGCACAATACATAGACGATGTACGACTGCGTATATATAACCACGGTACGTACACAGTGGTTCGTTTAAGTTGATAAAAATAATTTATTCCAGAGGTTGTTATATTTGTGTCGCGTATAGTAGCGTGGAAATTACACTCTCGCAAATAAGTCCGCGCAACTCTTACGCTCTGCAATGATAACATAATATTCCGGTAATTTGAGTAAAGTTAAACTATCGATGGGATTCGAAAATTCCCAGACTAATCACAGTGTACTTAGTTCGTATCGACGGAGATCGGTTAATAAATAATTATTATTGATCGCAGACTCGCGATACTTTAGTCTGAGGCAACGACCGATGTAAGCCACCCGGTACGTGGTAGTTTGAAAAGGGGAAGGTGAACGACGGGTAGGTAAGGGGTAAAGTAAACAGGATAACGGAGTGAGAGCAGCGAGGAAAACATCCACAACGTCTTCCGAGAGCAAATCCCCGTACCGTGTTCCTACAGGCGGCGGCGTTGTGGAGAAAGATGCGACAGCCGTCAAGGACTTTGTGAAGTCAGCGACAGCCGAGGGACAACCAAAGGTCCGCTATACGGGGGTTATATTATGTCCTCGAAAGCCTTAGTCGGCATAACGATGGACTCGAAGGACTCGGAGGACAATTACCTCCGAGTGACTACGTGCTGTGACTCCGAGGCGAACTTCGCCCAGCACCCTTCCTTCTCGTTTGACGTTCCAAACATCGACTCGCATGCCCAGGGTCACGTTTTATTGACGATTTGGTAAGAGTCTCCGGATATGACGCGGCTTTACGAACACCTACGCATATTTCAGAGCTGAGTCGTTTCTTTAATCGAATGCTCAATCATTACTCAAGTGATGAGAAAAACGATCTCGGGCTTTTGAGCAAGCGCTGAGCGCCAAATTTCAATAATAATAATAATAATAATAAGGTGATATCAGATCAAGTCGAAAAAATGAACAGTGAAACATTTTTTGAAATTCTACAATTTGATTATTCAAAATTTTCCCTTAGTAAAATATTTCAACAAATTAATTATTTATGAAAAATTATAAATTTAGCAAACGAGATTTTTTTAGGTCACGTATATTTGAAATTGAAGTATAAATTAATATGCGATGATTCGTATGAAAGAATAACAATAAAGATTACTTAGTTATCGAATACACTAAATACGAGGCGATGACACTCATAACAATAATAATTATTTATCAAATATTTATTTCAACAAATACGAGTACGGTTGTTTAAATTACGGTAGTAAATGTGTATATTTTGAAAATGGCGGTTGTAATTACGGAGATAGCCGAATTGTATCGAAACTATCCGAATTACGGTTTTTTTTATCAACATCTTCACTTAAGCGACGAGAAAAACTCTCACAGTTGTAGAAAAATATTTATTTCTTTCCTTCGTATATTAAGTATTAAAAATTTTTAGTTTTCAGTATTCTAAGAAGCACGAAATTTTGTGAAGATCAAATAATTTTCGAGTGGTCCTTCTGTTTGAAATTTTGTAAAAATAGGAGTTTGAAAATGATTGTGAGAAAATCGCTCTGCACGTTAGCAATAGCGCTGAAGGGTTAAGTAACCATAAAAAAAAAATAAATAAAAAAAAAAAAAAAAACAGAATCATCCGTCCGTTCGTATCCACGTTCAGTGGGGTGGAATCGGAACGCGAGGTAATTTTCGACGAAGGCTTGCATGTGTTTTTTCTTTCACTCGAACCTTTTAGCTTTTCTAGCCAATCTATCCCTTTGTGAAGTGGTGACAATTGGAGTGAAGCGTGCCACGATCTCCGTTCAATCGAACCCCCGATTACCAGGGGGATTACCTGGAGATTACTACCGTAGCAAGCGAAATCCACCGTTCTCAAACATTTCCAGTAGGGCACTGATATTCAAGTAGAAACACGCTCTGGCAATTCAGCTCTTTCTATTATTCTTTCCTTTATTCTTTTCGTTTATTTTTTACCGTTCACCTTCGTTTCGAAAGTGGATTCACAAATTCGCCAACAAATTCAATTTGCCCTTTCATAAACACTATCGATACCGGCATTTGAATTTTCTCTCTTCAATCAACGCACACTCTTCTTTCTCACGATATCGGTACGTTTTAAATTCATCATTCTTGGCCTCGTTATCGTGAAATATTGCTCCGATTGTCAGAAATAAACACCTCGGTGGGTTGATGATATTGAATAGGATCGCTGATTCGAAGGAGATAGTCCACCGTGCCTTGCAACGGACTGTGTAATTACTCGGTGCAATCTGTACGCGTGGAAATGCGGTAATACTGGAACCCCTAAACACCAAAACGCAGGACACGTGGTCGCAGTGCTGACAGTGCGGTTAACAGTTATTTGTGGTTGGAAGTCCCGCTTCATCCCTGATCCTTCGCACTGTTCAACCCTCCGTTTCCTTTTGCAATTTATACGCCTGCGTCACCCGCTCACAGACCGGATCCAATTCGGTTTATCCGCTGTGAACTCGCGTGGGTATCCTTGGTAAGTGGCTTCAATAAACAACGACGATCGCGCAAATTTCGCAACTGTTATTACACACCCACCAATCTCACGAATATTCTTGTCTGATTTACATTAGGTTATCAGAAAATTGTTGAGGAGGATGCCGACGATGTTTGATTCTTGAATCGTAACAGCACATTGTGATAATAATATTCTGAGAGCTTCTATTGCAGAATAGGATGTATTTTACTCACATGCGTACCATGATTTACGTTTTAAGATCAATTTGCAATAATTTTTATCGTTCAATAATTTTTCTCATTTTCCTAACATCTCGAAAGAGCATTGATCGGTAATGTTATTTCTATATTATATCGTACAATATACCAGGCCCGTTTTGTGCCGATCAAATCGAGTGCCAAACTTTCCACGGACTTATGCAGTATCGATTCCGCACTCAGTCCCTACGCTACAATTATTCGATGCGAAGTACGTTGCGCGTGGAGCGTATAACCGAAGTAAACAGGAAATCTGTTACAATGCAGCTGTTCGTTATCGATACCGCGATAAATCGCTTGACAGATTCTGCGGCGTCCGCATCAACGAATAAACGCATAATTTCGAATTAGCGCAGAAGGGTTCCAATATTCGTTTGTATACAGCGTACACGACACGACAGAGGTAATCCTCCGTGGGCGGGTTTGAGACCCTCTGAAACCGAGCAGCTCGACCGAGGCTTCCATAAACATCCCGATCCCTCTGCTCCTGAATGACGGAGATGACATCGCGTTCGCTTTGTGTCCGAGACTAAGCTTGTTACCTAGCTAATTTTCGCAAATTGCAGCAAGAGATGCCGGGACAGCCGGACTGAATGGAGGCAAAGCCGCGGACAAGTGGGTGTTTCTTTTCATGCGATCGCCGTTCTTTTCCTTTCCCCTTTCCGTCCGCTCGGAGAGTCGAAAGAAAACTGGGATTACTTGAATGGTATAAGCTCTGTCTCTGAAATAACGAGACCGTACCGTTTCGTAGCCGTGCACCCTCCATTGACCTCTTCAACGCACCAGACCTCGGATAAAGGGATGTGCATCCACTCTCGACAATCGGTTTCCAATCGCAATTCACCTTACGCGATATTCAAACTATCGTACAATAATCCTGACCAATATCTGATCATTGAATTCGATAAATCCTTGACCACGACTTTTCCAATCGCCGACGGAGCCAATGGGGCGTGCAACTGAACGTGAAATTGGTTTGATCATCCATCGATGGGTTCGAGATCGGCCACTACAAACGAACGTCCCTTCTACTCCACGAAGTCGCAAATACACGGGCTGCCCTCGGGGGAGCAAATATTTTTGCCAACTGCACGGGGGTAATTTAAAATTTAAACAATCGGGTTAACAATTTCGGGGAATTCCGATGCGGCGCCATAATCTTGGACGTCTTTTTCGGCAAAGTGACTGTATTTTAGAACGTCGAGTGTTTGCATTGAGGGAATCGACGCGACGGGATTTGGACGTTGTCCCTTTCTCTCCTTTCTTCTGCGTTCTATCCCTCTGCTCTGTGGCTCTCTTTGTCTCGCTTTTCTTCGGCCACTTCACCCCACTATTCCATTGTATTATTTATCGTTCTGACGAAATTCGTTCGAAAGGGCGTCTCGGCGCCCTGAAAAGACGTCGCCTTTATTCCCCCTCCCCCCCTTCACCCACCCACCCACCCAGTCTCGACGGTATTATTGAATTTCCTAGTGTACATTCCACGTCGAACTCATCCCTGGACTCCGAACCCCGGACTCCTACCTCTATCTTTGATAATCTGACATTCTTGGACGTTGTCGATGGAAGTTTGCGCTCCGTGCGCTGCGATCTTCGGTAATTGCGACCGACCTCACTGCAATTTCAACGGCTGGACGACACTGGCCATCTGTTGTGATATTTGCCACGTACACTTTGGGAAGAAATGTGTATTAAAAAGTGACAATATGCTCTTGGATGAATTTTCCAAACACTCTCCGCCCCAATTCACCCAACGGATATCAATTTAAAACGCTTCTTCTGCCACCAGAGGGAGGCACGTTGACTTTCGAAGGCTATGGAATGTCATTCGAAAAAAAAAAAAAAAGGATATTCACCCAGCGTCGTTCGTCGTATTCAGTTTCATTACAAATTCCTAACGGCAACCTGTATCAATTGAATTGGAATCTTTTTGAGTAAGCAAATCGAGTAACCAGATCTGCGGTCGGTCTTGGTCGTTCGGAGAGTTTAGGTGGCTCAGAAAAGGGCCGTGGATTTGACAAAAATCCATTCTCTCCGGGGGACAATGAGCTTAGAGGGATAAGCAGGGGCTGAATGACGGGGAGAAGAACTCTTTAATCGAATGTAAATGTTGCGGAAAACTTGAGCTCCTCGTACTGATTTGGAGGGAACAACTTGTATTGCTTTCTTTCCACAAGTCCTCACGCAATTCGCTCAACGTTCAGGATAAATAAGTTGCAAATAAAAAAAAAAATATGTAAAAAAACGTAGTTCGGTAAAATCTCGTTGCGTTTGCACTATAATTTACTTGCACTGTATAATCTGTATCCCTTTCTAGCAAAATAAATAAAAAATATTGCTGCTTCCTCTTGCGCACTAAAAATTAATCGTCATAAGGTAATTCCTTGCGATTTGGGAAAAGGATGCAAAACGATACTCGATAATTACGCGGTCTTGTAGTGCTTCCTTCTGGATAATACAAGCCTCGTTTCGAGTTTTCAACATTCAAAATATTTATTAGCACATTCGTTTTGGAAATGATGAAAATCCAAATTCAGAGAAACGAAGAGAGAGAATGGCTACAGCAAAGGTTGACTCCGAGCGTAGTTTACGTTTAATTTCGATTTTTACCGAGGTTCCAGTGTACGTCGAAACGTCGAAACGTCGAATTCAGGACCCAAGTAATTCACCAAATATTGACGGAGTGGCGAATCGGCTAGACCGATCTACTCTTCTATACTCCTACACTTATTCGCGTGTGTATCTTCATTTGAAAAGCTCCAACTAGAAAGGAAGACCGGTAAATATACCAGAAATCCCTGTCGTATCCGCAAACGTTTGCTCGTCCTCCCTCCACCCATCCCGACCCTTTCGGTCAGCTAGTTCCTCCCTTTCTCTTCATAGTCGTTTTCAAACTCCGCAAGATCGCGAAGCCTACAATCAGCGCGACTTTATCAAGAGTCTTCCGTTCACCAGCCTGAAACTCCTGCCTGCCTTTCTCTGATTTTCTTCCCCCGATCAGTGCGTTGAGATTAAAGTTTTCAGCGACGTAATTCGTCCCCCTAATTTCCGGGATCAGGCCAGCATCGAAACATGTACGAAATCATCTGCTGATGAAATAATTGCATCAATGGTATCTCTTCGTTTATTATCATAATACCGATCGAATCAAGCCACGTTATCTCGATTTTTCACCGAAAACCGGATATGCAGGAATACTTTAACGAGTATCATCGGATCACGGCAGGAAACGTCTGGCTATAATTTCTTATGGCTGAACGGATAACGCGTCTGAATACTGCGGATCGGAAGATGTTAGGTTCAAATCTTTGCAGGATCGGAAGTCAGTAGGCGTATTTTTTCTTACCGCCATTCTCGTCGTGAAGAGTATATAAGGAGTTCTTAACCCACGGGAAGAACCGAACGTGCATGTATCGTGGGTGAAATACAAGATCAAAAATAGCTTGTACTTACTCTTGAAATATCGCAAGCAAATCATATTCTCGCTCCCGTTTATCTTGGTATATTTCACGGCGATACTCCCGCACAGTTTGCCGTCAAGCCCTCCCACGCGGTTTCACCGAAGGTTTTATTTTCGGACGACCCTCGCCTCGGTGCGTCTCTCCTTCATTTAACGGTGCAAAGAAAATCTGCATAAGAAAAATCACGTCGCTCAAAGCTTCGCTTTTTCGAAGATTTATACCAACTTCTAAAATTGAAAAATACAGATTTAATCAAGCTGTGAAAATTTATACTTTTTATAACTAGTGAAAGGTCATCGTGAAATGGGTATCGTTACAAATACGACTGGAATATTGTTGAAATTACGAGATAATATGTCCGGGCTATATTTTCTTGTTATTTTTCTTGCACAAAAATCTGTTTTTTTTTCACTCAAATACATCCCTTACATCAATTTAGTGATACGCCAACAGGATATAATCGCAATAGTCAAGATAAGAAAATATAGTACGAGTAGAAACAAATACCATAGTTTCCGATTGGCAGATGCAAAATTCATTTGCGTTTCTGAATGTACAACTTTTTTTTGTTTTTCTACGGTTACGATGAAAAATGAAAAGGGTTGATAACTATATAACAACCATAACTAGAAATTTTTTTCACCATGCCATTTCTTTACGCCATCCTCGTATCTAAGAAAGTGCGATATTCTGCCTACATCAAAATTGAATCATTTCTGTTCGGCAAAAAGAAAAAAAAAAGTAGACAGGCACGCGTAGGTACATTACCGAGCTCAAACTCGCTGCGAAAGAATAGCGGGGAAAGGTCGAAGGGGATAAAACGTGGAGATCCCGAGATCGTGAAAGCGAATATGGTCAAGGGTGCGTCGTTATCTGCGGCAATTTTGGTCGCTCCTCTTTGTCGGGGATTTTCCACCCGGTGCCCGAGGGCTTCTGCAGTAGGTATGGATTAGGATTTCTAGTTTCGTGGGTAGTGAACGAGATAGCAGCAGCAGTCGCGATCCTCGCCACGGTTAAGTGCTCGTCGTGTAAGATGATGCCGATAACGCGAACGGAAGGCAACCCGGCTGCGACCCGCCCGCTTATTTGTAATTGTAATTCGCATCACTATGGATGAGACTCGCGAGACACGCGCGACACGCGAGACACGCGAGACACGCGAGACGCAAGACGTGGAGAACGGGCCTTCGCTACTTTGCCGTTTACTAGGCTTAGGTGCACACATTTGTAGAAATTCCACTTCACCCTCTTGTTTCCGGTCCTGTTTCCGATCACGGATGTACGACTAGTGCGAAAAGTGAGTCCGACGTAGGTCTGTGATATTAACCCCTTCAGTCACGGTGGTAAGTATTCTTACCACCTATTTTACAGCCAATTTTTGTATATTTAGACAACTTTGAAAACATATTTCTTTGCGGTTTTTTTTACTATTCCTGATAGCATACCGATAGGTTTTCAATACTCGAGAGTAATTATTGCGATATAATGTAAATTGTTATTGTTGGAAACAAATTGATTGAAAAAAATTGTGTAAATTGAAGGAATAATTCGTTTCCGAGAAAGTTACGTAAATTATAAGTTTCTAGGTTCGCTGATTACGAATCTGAAATCAGATTTGAAAAATTCAATGCGGCGGACGAAAATTTCAAATTCGATCGAATCCGGAGAAAAAAATTCTGTTCAGGGATTTTTGGGATCGCTGATTACGAGTCTAAAATCAGATTTTAAAAATTCAGCATTACGAATTTAATTTGCAGCCCCGAAAACCCCTGCATACAGTTTTTTGACCGATCATCAAACATCAAATTTTCGTCCGTCACCTTGAATTTGGGACTTGTCGAAACGGCTGATTATTCCATTGATTTACAAGAAATTAACAATCAATCAGGCTGATAAATCGAATTATTGAACAGGTCCAATCTGATGTGATATTTTCATCTTGTTACTAAGTTTTTATCTTCTTGGTCTCCGTTTCTCTCTACTTCCTTCAAAACTCATCAACAATAACAAAGTTAGAATTCATTGGAAGTGAATAATAATGAAGAGAACATTTGCATTGCAAATAACGTCGAGAAGTCGTATATATCCACCAATTAGCGAAACTCTGTGCGGAAGGAAAATCCAACTCTTTGTGAAAATCTATCGATGTGCAGGGTGGGAAAAAAAAATTGTCGAATTTGACAGATTCTTTTCAAAGAAAATACATTATACATATTAGTTTGACAGTTTTTCAATAGATTCTTCAGAATGAGATACATTTCTTGCACTTGAAATATCATGCTCAATAATGTTTTATTGCTCTACACTGATCAATACTCGGTCTTTTTGATTTGAAATACGTAGGCTTTAAATTACTTTCAATTGCAGGGAGATATTGTTTGAATTAAATTCAACTTGGCAGGCTTCGGTCGTGACAAATTTTCAACCTGGATTTGTTTATTTATTCCTGCTCGTTATTACATTATTTTGTTTAGTCTGCAGACCGTATATAAATCGTGAGCGGTTAAAATTTAACGACATCATTGATCTGCTTATAAAAATGATCTTGTTTGGCTTTCACATGCCGTCTTGTTGATTTTAAAGTGAATAAATATTTTTTTGGATCAAAAGGCACAATTTAGATTCAACGTCGTCTCGTTGACATGACCTGACAAAGGACGCTTTCTATCCTAGCAAAATCCTAATACGTGCCTTCAAATGACAGACGATTTTGCACGACGTGACGTTGCGAAAAAAAGATCATTATTCTTGCTTGAACACCGCGGACGAGTTTGCAAATCCGCAAGGGGATTTACCGGTTTTGTAATAAATTCTCGGAGGCTGTAAAAGGCGTTGCAGAACCGAGCGGGGGGACGAGCCGCTCTAAATTCTAACCGCCAATAATAATTGTCAGTTTGGAACTATTGGGAACAGTATTTCCGATACGATTCAAGTTTAGCCACCTGCGCTGGCTCTGCCGCTGCTGCTGCTGTTGCATTCGCGTTAAAATTTCCGCACTAATATTTCACGCGAATCAACGTTGGTTACGACACATCGTTCTTCGCAGTCAATTTTTGCGAAAATCGATCGCAACGATGATGAATATGCGCGGAAGATGCAAAACGAATAATTAAAGAGGGAACAATGGTGCTGATACAGATTTTTATGTATTTAACAAGTCTGTTTGATACAAATCCAGATCTTTTTTTTATCGATTATTGTACTTGTAACGTATTAAGCTATCTCTTTAAAAGTACAAAAATAGAAAATTCTAAAGTTGCGTAAAAAGAAACTTGGATTTTAATTCTTTGTTTCAAATCGATTCGAAATGGTAGAGAAGATAGTAGATTCATTCAATTTGTTGATCGTAATCAATTCGGTCCAATGTTGTATAAATAAATAATTAACGTTATGAAAAACAGTGTTTCAGTGAATTTATAGAGAGTAATAATCTCAATAAGACGAGTCATCGTTTGGTAGAATCGCACGAATCTACCAGATTTCCACACTGATAGAAATTTTTAGTTCCGGTTACCGCTCAGTCCTTGACTATTTTCATTTTTTACCACAATCGAAAAATGTAGTTCTAGGTACAAAATGAAAATTAGTTTCTTTCTCATTACGATCACCGTTACTATATTTTCTTGCAACTGTTGCGAAAATTTAACGCTTGTGCAAAAATAAATTGATGTTAAAGCCTTATTTAACTAAAAAAGAAGAGTAAACCTCAAAAACTGACTTTGCGTTGCAATTACCAAAAAAAGGATCGACAATAGCGCAAAATGTTTACGCGTACCTCGTTTTTCGTAATTCCAACAATATTCAAACAGTTTTTTTAACGATACCTGTTTTACTAAATTTTTCTAGTTACACCATCAAACTATTCTTTTTAATTTCACTATTTCTTAATTTTTCACCCCCAAAGAAATCTTTCTAATTTACAATTATACGTACGACAATCTCGTAATGAATAACCTTTTTCGGCCCACCAACGACTTTTGCACTAAAAATGAGTAAAAACGCTAGGTAACCAAATGAAGGAACGAAGAATAAGGGGGACGTTTAACTCAGGCAAACACGTGTGGTTCAAGTCCAGAGTCGATTTGAATCGAAAGAAAATCCCGGCGTGATATCGTACCGTTGGATATTGCTTCCCTGGCAGAGAATCGTTTTCTTTATGGGCGGCATACTTTTCCTGGCCTCGATGGCTTTGCATAAATCAAAACTGTAAAATCAATTTCTCATTTCCTACCACTTTCAGCGGTTGGCGCAGAGGGTTATTTTCCCTGATGAACGGAGCGGCGAAACCCTCGTAGATATATACCTAGTGGTCGGCACCGGGGCTGCCAAGACGGATCTCCTCTGCGTGACGGTCATGTGGAAGGCGCCCCGTTTTCCCTCACGTACCTTCTTCATCCCCCATGAATATCACTCCGGTATCAATAAAACGAGTCGCTACCTTTTCCGTGCGAAAAGAAATTTGCGAATTGCGAAAAAGTTTGCGAGGTCAACTCGAAGGAGATTTTCAAAATTGCCTACCGAAAGACGGCCAAAAAAGTATTCTCGTTAAATTGACAGATAGATTTTTTTAGAAACAATCTCAGCTGGTCACATTTTTGTTGGACAATCCTATAAGTATTTTTACGTTATTGCGTTTGTATCAAAGAACACGAACGTTTCTTTAGACAAATTGATTTTAGCAGGTCAAGTTTTTATTGCATATTATTTTACCAAGAATCATCTGCAATAGGGAACCTGCATGCATCTGAAATCTCTATATTCCTCTATTGGACTCGAAAGTGGGATGAAAAATAATGAATTTCCCAAGACAGTTTCTTTTTTCGAGCAACATTCACGCTGCAATAATTTTTTCTTTTACACTAATTTTTCTCGGTAAATTTGAACCGGCAACCATTTTGCTGGATCCCTCTAGAAACGATTTGAGTTATAGGGCCCGGTACGGAAATTTTGTGGGGAGTAAAATCAAGTGTAACACGGGAACTTGAGACGTTATAGAAAGAGACAAACATATATATTGAACGTGCGAAAGAATGTAATAAATACATGTAGTAGCATTTATTGCATCGATACAACGTGCACAAACAGCAACCTAACCATCAACTTTTAATGTATTGATTTTAAAGTTTTCTTGTACTCCTGTGCATCGATACGTGTATTTTTATGTACTGCGCTTTTATTCGAGTAATATAAATAATCCGAATAATTACAGATACAGTGCAACCTCCGAATAAGTCCGCTCGCTCACTCGACGAATAACAAAAAAACGAATAGCGGAAACATTGACTCGACTTTGTTATATAATTATTATGAAATTCTGTTTCAACATTAATTCTGCATTATGCGCAATGTACGCGCTATGGACCGCATTATGTATTATAAATTGTATTTCCCGTTAATAATAAAATAACAATTCACTATAAAAAAAAGAATTGTTCTCTACTTTAAATTTCGAATGCTCAAGTACATACGAAGAATGATATTATTTGATATTAAAGAATGATATTATTTTTTGACAAGAATTGCTGAATATTTTACTTTGTGTTACCTTTTTTTAAGATAATTACATTTTATTATTAATATATCTAAATATTAAAAAAGTATAAATATTAGCAGGTGTTAACAACAAATTAATTCGTTACTATACTATTATTCAAAGCATAAATTAAGACCAAAACACAATTTCCACGGGCGGACTTATTCAGAGGTTGCACTGTATATGTTTGTTTCTCTTATCATTTTGGAAGATGCGTTCCTTTACCCTCTTTTTCTATTCGATATATATCATAATTATCGTTCGTAAGGAGTAAACTCCAGTCGTGCGTCGGAGCTGACACACACACTTTTTTTTTTTTGTTTTCATCATGGCTTAGCATGGCAACATTGTATCGACGGTCACCACCCTCCTCAAAGCAATTTCTAAGAGAGCACGGTAAAATTTCTCCGCTGTCTTCAATTTATTTTCGATGAGACCATAAATTTTTCTGCGGTCGCAAATGAAAAATTTGAGAGCTCGAATTTTTAATGTGCTGCATTTGAAAAATTCGCTATTACATTTTAAAGTCAATGATTCTGAGAGATATTTTTTTTAAATGCGTAGTATATTTTTTGTGAGAGCAGATGAAAAATTACAAGGTCCAAATTTTTACCGTGCTGCATCAGAAAAATGCGTCGTCACATTTTAAATTTTGTGCTGCCGAAATACATAGTTTCTAAGCAAGGCAGTAATTTTTTCCATAAAAACCCATAATTTTTGTAACATGCATCAATAAAAACTGCATTAGGTGTCTTTTACATCACGATTATATTAACAGCAGGGTAATTTTTCTCAGATTTTTTTTTCCGTGTAGTGCGTCTGAAGGAAGTATTTTCGTCGTACGTCACGAACACACAAAATTGTTTATGCGTGAAAATTATTCGGATCGTGAAATCTCGCACATGCGTTTGGTTAGGAGGAGCGTGAATACGATGGTTCAAATACGTTTTCCCCCGCGGTCACGTTCGCCTCCATGAATGCTGATTTTTACGAGCAATTCCGTCGATGCCGCATGAAAACTGATCGGGAACCCCTTAGGTTTTTTATTATTATTTTATTTTACAATTTAAAAAAATTATTTTTCCACCTTTCCGATACCCTTCTGTCCCAAATGCGTCCTAGGGAACAATTCGCGGCAGCAAAAGCACCCGATCACGTCCAGCATCGCTCAGCGCCTTTCCATCTTTTCCCATCTTCAAACTTAGACGAGCCACCAGTTTACTCAAGGAGTTTGAATTCGATGTTGAAGCAAAATTGCGATTCAATATTTTCACACTGATGAGCTTGTTAACTCAGCATCATGATTCAGCTTTTCAAAACTTTTCTTAAAAATTTTGCAAAAATTGTTTGTTATCTTTGCGATTGTGTTCATATTTGCATTAATTCATTATCAAACTTTCACCCTGGCCCTTAACATTTTTAATTTATTTATATAATACATCGGCTACAGCTCTACCTCGATCGTTCCTATTAATGTTATTATTGTTGATAACATTTTTCATCTTCAACAAATCCCGTTATACACGTTGTGTGTGATTTACGCGCGGCTCTGTTACAACCGTACCCTTTTTTTCCACCCTTTTCCCGGATTAATTAACGCTAAGAAGTGGTAGCGGGCATAATTTCATTCCACATTTTAATTACAAAACACTCCCTGCCTCGAGAATAATTAATTGTTGAGGTAGCCCAGGCTGCTGCCCCGAGACTTGTATAAACGCGTTGGTCAAACGGTGCCTGAAATCTTTGCGGTTTCTCCCAGTCCGCTTCGCTCCTCGTTCAAATTGACCCGAAAATTCTCGATCCCATTCCATTTGTTCGTCCGAATGTGTTAAATGTGTGCAAACGGCAAACGAAACGAAATGTTGTATCACCGTGGACCTTACATATTAACAATCATAAATTGAATCTAAATCCACTTTCACGGTTATAACATCACGCCCCGATTACCGGA
The DNA here is from genome assembly GCF_021901495.1 of Neodiprion virginianus. Classification (NCBI taxonomy): domain Eukaryota; kingdom Metazoa; phylum Arthropoda; class Insecta; order Hymenoptera; family Diprionidae; genus Neodiprion; species Neodiprion virginianus. The sequence goes on along the minus strand of NC_060877.1, from coordinate 10,452,533 downwards.
GTTATCTAACGTTCGATTTAATGGGAGAAAGATTATCGGCAAGTTACAGTCGAACAGAATCGGAACGGGCAAAGGGGCGCGAGCCGTTCGTTATACCGTTATCGGCTCATCCATTAATTCGTTTAATTCGATTATGCGATCATAATGGCTGGCCATGAGATTCGCGGTCCGATGCACTTGCCCAATTTATTTATACATATAACGTGTCTTCCCCAATTTCTAGCGCAAAGCTAACCGGCGGCGTCACAGAAACCACGGCACAAACTTTTACAAACCCCGTGTTACGCTGCCCGCGAATTCATGCCTCGGATAATCCGGAAAATTGATTAATGCACGAATCACTCCGAGTTATGAAGGCTCGGTTTTCCCATCGTGATTCCGAACGACTGCAACGCCATTTACTCGACAGCGAATTATCAACTGATAGTGTTTTCACTACGGATGGATAATTATTCTTTTTCGTTTAGCGCAGGTGGCCGCACACCTAGAAAACTTGGAATTATCGGGGGATTTTTAATTTGGTAATTGAAAAAACTGAAAATATCACTCCTCTGTCACGGGGAATTGGAAATGATTTTTTGAGGTAACGAGTTTGCTTTTCTTCGTTGGGAAAACAAATTGGCTCAAGCTGACTTTTTTTTATTTACATCGTATTTTTCTTCATTTCGAATTGAATTTCAACCGAATATAGAGTTAATAATCTGAAAGATTGAGGTTTTGCTAACTCACCAGAACTGGCAAAATTTCAGGAAAAACTAGGTCTTAAGTTCCGGAAACCCTGGAAAAATCATGGAGTTTTTTTCCCAAAAATTTGTGGCCACCCTGTAGCGGTTAATATTCGATACGGAAATAACTTTTACTCTAATCTCTGTATGAATTCGTCAGATTATTTATTGATCCAAATTGATCCACGTGCATCTGCATTCCACACTTAAAACTACCGGGGTAAAAATCTTTCATGTATAAACATATGACTCAAATTATATATAAATTTTGCTAAGATACACAGCTGTTGACAATTTGGAGAAATTGAAAATAAAAAAAAAAAAAAAAAACAGTCGACAATATGGGGCTGAAACCTTCGCCCTATGAATTATTGTGTCTGTGCTCTACGGGTTACGTGTCATGTTTGTTCACATATAATATAACTAATTAAGAAGGACTTGGAACAAAATCGAGATGGTACCCAGGACTGAGATTTAAGTAGATGTATGTACGGAAATTTAACAAGCACAAGCGTTCGGCTACAATATTAGACAACTGAAGTTTACGTAAGTCTACTCATATGTACAGAAATCTCGCTAGATCTACCTAGATCAAATTCAATTAAAATCAATTTAAGAACTAAGAAAAAAAAATTAAGGTAATGATCCATTAAAATTCATGATAATTTAAATAGAAAATACAAAAGTTTCTCTTTGAGTTAACGGCAATCTACAGCATATCTACATTAATTAAGGACCCGAGTGGTCGATGATAACGAGTTTCTACTGTGCGTGGTCTGCAAATGATCCGTTATTCCGTTTATAGAATTGGTACAGGCACCACTGGTAATTGAACGCCCAAATTTGATCTGCTTGTAGTTTCGGGTTGTCTCTATTCGCAGAGGTTCGGTCCCCAATCGTCTCTGTATCGATGAGTTAGATTATATCTAACATAATATTCATGGTTGATGGTAATGTATCATTGAGTTGAGCCTTGATACGCACAGAGATCCGTTACTTATGTCTCGCACAAAGCGTACAGAAGTTCGATTCGTGCTAACTGTACAAAGAGAATATCGCGAACTTGAAATCGGAAGTGAAAAAAAATATTGACATCGAAACGATTACAAAATCATCAATTTAATTTAATTAAAATAACAATCAATTAAATAATTAAAATAAAATAAGATACTCAAATTACAAAAATTCCCAGCATGTTTGCTTCTTGCAACGTGAAACTGTAATTGAAAAGAATCACAAAAAGGTCGAACACTAATTTTGAGAAGAAGGAATCAGTCTAGTCATGAGTATATCGTTGTATTGTATTATTCGATGGCTTTTTTATTGAAAAAAAAGTAACTTACATATCACCGTTTGTCTTATCGTAATATAACGTTTTATGCACTCACATACGTGACGATCAATGGGAACGATACCGGAAGCCAAGTCCTTGAGCAGGTATTACATGCGAAAATCATTTTATTTGCGCTCTTTCCGTTTCGTAATGAAACTGCGACACGAATGCAATTAAACGGTTCGACTCAGTCTTCGAATCAGTAGCCAAGGTGAATTGCAAGCGCGGAAAGCTCTGCAAGTAACGATTACACTTAATACTGGATATCACGCAGAGAGAGGATTCATTAAATCTGGGAATCACCGCCTGCCTCGCGGAGTTTCGTAGTTTGGTTAAACAAATGTAAACGTCGTCTACACTCGACGAAGTATATTTTTTGCTCGTGACACTGTATTTTTTGCGTTTTATTTCTTGTTTAATCAACTCCGGTGTCTTCTTGATTGAGTGCAGCGTGTTAGGCTTTAAATATAAAAATGACTCATACAATTCCCTCAGTCCTTCAGACGCGACGTTTTAAAAATGTTGCCAAAAACGTAAAAATCGAGACAATGAATGAGCCAGCTTGAGTCGTCTGTAATCTTGCTGCAGTTTTTATTTTTCCTCTGCCATCCGTTAGACCCGGATTGAATAAATTTTAGCAAAAGCCAGTGTGGGTACTGTAGCATAAGTTTTTATTTGTAAATTTCACATCTCGACAGAATTTAATTCTGACGATTAAATTCATCCTGCTTTTCGTTTACGCTCAATTTTTCCAACCATTGCTGATTACTTTTTCGATACAAGTTTTGAAACATGACCCAAATTAAGAAAAATTTCAATATCCGCTAGACGTGCCGCTAGGTGTAACAAAAAAAAAAAACTGGAATCGGAAAGAAAATGCCAATGTAATTGGATCGAATTCATTGAAAATGAACGAATGATTCTCACGCTCCGCGTTTGAAAAACGGTTTTATGCTTTGAAGTGAACAAAAATTGTAAAGTCTTTGAATTAGATTGTAAGCTAATCGTAAGATGAAATCGTTTAAATCATGTTACACATTCTATCAAAGCTTCAATGTTAAATCTCGCCGCGTCGAAACTCTTCCACCGAGAGACTCTGATCATTTACTTCCTCCATTCTTACCACCACGCCTTGAGCAACGGGTGTCGTGACTGTAACGTCGCAATTTTTTTCCACAACACATCGCATCCCGTATGGCTGGGTCGGGTTCTATTAATAGCTTGAAACTCTCGGCAGTCACCTTTGTCAAGTCTCACGCCTCTCCAACACTCACTACCGTCGAGTCCTTCGCGATGGTCCATTGATCTAGGGATCTCTCGACTCCTCGAGGGCCGAGACGAAGCCTCCTATTATACCTACGTGGCATGCTTTCGAGGGGATGGCCACGTAAAATGAAAAGCTCGCCGCTATCTCTCGCTCTCCCTCTCTCTCTCTCTCTCTCTCGCTTTTTCCGCGCCCCCGAGAATAGGGCGATAACAAAAAGGTCCTCGAAGGACAGAGGTCAGATGGGTGAGAGGTGAATCCAGGTTGAGTGAAATTTTATCCCGCCATTTGTTGAAATTTTATTCATTTTTTACCCGTTCCTCTTTCCCTTCTATTCCACGTGTGTAGGTAACTCGGTTTCCTTATCTTTTTTTATAACTCGTCGCGTTGAATTTGTAAAAATTTTCCGAATACCAATTCTTTTCCCGCATTTGTTAGCGTTATCTAACGATCAGATTGCAATATTCTCCGGAAATTTAATTTCGAGGCACAATCCTGGGGTAAAAGATAAATTTCAAAGCGAAAAAATTTCGGGCCCGGATCATAATCTTCATCGGGTTTGTACGCACACCGTGATCCGTCGATATGGGGAAACGTATGCTGATAGATGCCATCGTACATTGCTATTAGGTAATGAATTTTGCGCATGGTTCGGCAAAGGGATGCCGTTGTACGAGGTTCTGTGCCTACTAGCTGACGATGAGCTATACCGTCCGAATTAGGTTGAGGTAACCACGCATCTATCAACCGGCTATTAATTTGGGATTCGAGTAACCCCGCGCAGGCTGAATATCCATGCGTGTATACCTGCAAGGGGGGGGGGATATAAATACAAATTGCTCGTGAGCGAGAGCCGTCCTTTGTGAAGCTACGAATCGCGACAGCTCCGCGCAATATATACGTCAAATTACAATATGAATGTGCGAATTATATTCAAGTTGGCAGGCTCCCTAGGGGTGAATGAAAACGGCAAAAAGGGGAGGAACGATGAAGCCAATTGTCAGGGAAACACGCGTTATACGCCTGAAATTTCAAGGGGTTTTGTAATATTTTTGAAATTTGTCGTTTCTCGTGATGTAAGGATACGTCTTAGCCGCTTTGCCATCGTGCAGGGAGTCGACGATGCGCGAGAAATTTTACGTTCGTTGAACGGTCCCGTCTCTCCGCAGGATCCTTGGACGAGTAAAATAAAGGAATGATATTTTACATCTAAGCAGCTAAATCCGTGGGTGATAATTTAGGAGGTCGTTTCGTGCCGTTTCGTACAGTTTCCTTCGTCTACAGCTACGACGGCGACGGCACAACCACCAGGAGTAGCGGACTCATCCCCGTCTCTTTGCACCATCCGCGCCCTTTTCTTTGTGTCCTCTCTAATCCTCCGGAGGATGAATTACCTCAGGTTTAACCTCGGCGCTGCGGATGTCGTCGTTGTATACTCTCGTCGTTTGAACGAAGACAAACGTCTGCTTGCTACATCTCGAAACTCGTAACGAATCCCTGGACGAAACCACCACCCACCCTTAAACGATCTCTTCCAAACGGCTCTGTAAAATTGTGACAAAATTCAACTAAGAATGCGCCCTTTGTTGCAATCTTTATTTTCAATCGTCACAGCGTGCTCTGCATATTTCTCATCTAATTAGAATACCTAACGGGTCTCTCGGCCACGCTTGAAAAAATGTCGCGTGCTTACGCCCGTCGGTCACGTATTCAGTTTTAATATCTCTGTGGGGGACTCGTAAGGTAAACATTGATTCCTATCGTGTTTCACTAAATGTCTGATCGGTTTCTCAATCCTATCTATAGACTTACAATTAGTACGGTAAAATTCTGCTCGATTCATGCTTAGACACTTTGGAGTATCCTTTATGTTTCGTGTAATCAACTGAAACATCGTAAAGAAAATAGTCGCCCCGTGACACGTTTCATTGTTCAAGTGTCATCGTGCGTGGCTTGTGTTTGCTTTAATAACAGTTGGTGAATGAAAAAAGAAAAACGATCGTTTTATACAACCCGAGAATTTTACTTATAGCTGTATATTTTTTCGCTTCACTTTTTAGTTGTTTCATGCTCTTCAACAAAAGCTCTGGTGTCGCGGTTGAAGGTTCCGATGCGGCGTGCCTGTCCATCCGTATTTTACAAAATGAAACTCGGTGGGATTATTTTTGTCTCTTCTCCCAAGGGATGAAAGCGCCGAGCACTCACGTTGTTCACTAATTCTATACAGTCATCTTTCACAATAATTGGCCTATTTTTAACCATTTGTTATTCTGAAATCCTCAAGTATCACTCCGAGAAAATCGTACCGAGAAGTTTATTTCTGTATCCAGTTACAAATGTACGAGCAAGTCGCAATGACGTAAAAAAAAAGAAAGTAAAAATAAGAAATAAAAATAAAAAAATGACAGTAGCCACGGTGAGCCGTAATTGGAATTACTTCGAAGCGTGTTTGATATCAACGCGCAACGGTGAATGTGATGTTTGAATTTAGTTGTAAATCACTACCGGGAAGGTGGAGGAAGGTTCAACACGGTTCGACGAACAGAGAGTTCATCGTTCTCGTGTCGTTGTTGTCCGGGAGGTAGCCACTGTCATTTCCGTGTACCACTGTTTAGTTTCCGTTACATCCGGAGGTCGTCTGTATCACTGTATCATTTCGAACGTTTCGCGGAAAATGTCGCCCCTGGTCACTCAGTGGAGAGAGTGAGAAAGAGAGAAAGAGAGAGAGAGAGAGAAAGGGAGGGAGAACGTTTATCTTTGGAGATTGAATGGCTTCTTCCAAGGTTGAACAATTCCATTGAAATCAATCTCCGTTATACGTTAGCGATTTGATTGTCAGAAGTTTGGATTAACGGAGTTAAAGAAACATTCAACAAAAGCTTTATATAGAAGAGGGTGGTTGGGGGGTGGAAAATGCCACGTAGTGATGGCGAAGCGAGAGAGACGCCGGATCCTCATTTGCCGGGCTTGGGTCTTCATCGCCATACGCCCGTGGATCTTGACTTCCTCCATTCATCTCCCGGCTTAGCCAAGGCTATCTCAAATTACTCTTCGGAACGAGAATGGAAGCATAACAATCCTCGCAATTCTCTACTTCGCGGAGTTTTTTCCCTATAGTGTCACCGTGTCGAAGCACTGCGTAACAGGAAAGGTAGAGAGGGAAAAACTATTGTGAATTAGCCGAGTAAAAATGAAAACTAATACTCATGTATGTTGTAATATGCTCGGACATGAGCACAGACACTGTGGTGCTGCAACGTTTGTACAAGTACCTGTGTAGAAAAGAAACAGGATTTCAAACTGCAGAGGGGTAAGAAGCAGACCTATATCCTGTCCTCCTGATTGCGTGAGGTTAGCTTGTGTTACCTAGCGTGCACGGTTCAACTTTGGATTCCAGCCTGATGCCACGGCTGACTCTTCACTTTTAACTTTGTCTCTGGAATGCGAATTGAAAAATATAACCACGAGGTAAAACCCCCTCTCGACTACTTCGGTTCGAGCACCTTCTCTGCAGCAGCAGCTGGCCGTCTCGACTAAGTTTGGGACAAATTAAAGAAAAAAGTATAGAAGCAACCGCTCGGGGACCGTCGCGTAACGTAGTCTTGATATCGTAAAACCCAGACGCTTTATGTTTTGGTAATCCACGAATAGTCGAAAGTTACTCAGCGTAACGAGGGTTCGGAATTTCGAAAATTGCTATATCTGGGCAGGACAGTATATTAAGGGTCTGTCAATTAATGCTGAAAATCTAACCATGTCATCCGCATGCTTCGTACAGACTCGAAGACGCGTAAGATTGTCAATTTACAAGAAACACCTGTTTGGTTGTAGAACATTGAAAACTAAAGGAAACGTATTTTTTTTTCTTGTGGTCAAAACATTTTGATTTTTTTCTTTTATCAATCCAACACAGAAATATTTCATTTATCAGTATGAACATTTCAGCATTGGTTTCATTCAAATGCATCGAGTTCTTCTGTCTGAAACTGAGAAACCACGCCTTTGAGTGCCCACCTTTGGAAGTCGTTTACACCCCTGCCAACCGTTTTTCTATCGATAGAAAAAAAAGACGTGTCTTTTAGGATTTCGGCTAGATTTTCTTCCATTTTCCTGCATTGTATTATTCCGTTTGCTTGAATTGAAAAAATGCGTGATGCCAAGTGTGACACGAAGTTATTTTTCCCGATACGATGTAGAATTGGGATATTTCTTTTCTTACACTCTCGTGGTGATTCTTTGTGTTACTGTCAAGCTCCGAGCGTGGCTGACAATGCGGACAAGGGAACAATGAGCGAACTTGAATTTGGTTAAACACGTCGTTGCGAATGGTCTGCCTTTGGGGCGCGAAATACACTCACAGTAAAGAGGATCACGTTTATTTTGAAAACCCGGAAACTGCGGAAGCTTTATATTTTCCGTTTCCGTTCAGAGGTTCCCCAAGCTCTTCGCTTTCTCGGCATTCATGCTCACGCTTCATGCTCTCTTTTTCTCTTGTTAGTCACACACGTCTAAGCAATCTTTGAAACCTAGTGTACTGAGTGTAAGATGAAAGTGAGCGTTCTTTTTCATGCACCATTCCTGCCAACTGTTGAGGAAAACGACATGAATCCACAGCTTTTGTTCCGTCTTACGCTGAAAGATTTGTGCGCGTTTGATAATTCAGCATGTACGATTGCCATGCGGTATCGGACAATCTAAATGGAGAGCAAATTCAATGGAGGAGAAAAAAATGAGGGGAGTTTACCTTGGGTAAGCATTTGAAATGTTTATGTGTAAAATAAACTCGCGCCGTTATACTTTGACGTATGTAAGAGTGTCGCGGCTGAGATAGAGGATAAAAACGAAATTTACACAAGTTAAATATTTACCGAGGCGAAGAGAAGGAAGAGGGTCCCGGTTGTATGGGTATGTTGAGTAGTTGACCATCGCCTTAGAGAGCCGGTGTGAATCAGATCTTTTTCTGAGACCCGACGATCGTCGGCGGCTCAGCTTTGACAAGCTTGAAGAATGCCATAAAAATGTTTGAAATTAATTAGCGAGCGTTCAACAAAAGCGCACCGCTGCAGTCGGCGTCCGCTTCACGTATATGTATACGCAGTATTATACCAAAGAAAAACCCCGTGCATACGGTGATGAGACGCGGTGAGAATTTTCCATAGCGATTACTTTTCTTTTAATTGCTTTACCTTGTAACTAAACATTTGTTCAGTTCCGATTCGAACATCTGCGACACACAGTCCGGACGCAAAGGTTACGGCGAGTCTTGAGTATCTAACGGCTCATGGTGTCCAACGCGGCGAATATCAATGCCTAATTTACTGCAAATTGGAAGAGAGCAGTTATACACGCGCCAAAGATAGCCGGTGGTAAAACATGGATCGATAAGCTGAGTATCGACGGTGATTTATAAGTTTCGTCGTCAGAGGTCCTTCAAGGATGTTGGACGCTGGAAGAGGGAGAATGCTGAGCTGGTCGGACCTGTGCACATAACGCTCTCTGACCCCTGACCTCCTAGTGGTTGGTCAAGTGAGTCCTTTTCGTAGACTCAGCAGGCGGCCGGCGTCCAAAGTCAAACACTACGATATATCACACCCCACCACAAATCCTCCGTCCAGCGTTAAACACACAAAACCCGAGACCTTCTTATATTATGCGGCGTATATATATAGACGGTTGGCAAACTTGCGCGAGCCAATTTCCTCATTCCTATACGTCTCGGATTTATACTAAAAACAACTTTTACGCACGCGATGGTGAAATGCACACCCCAGTTCTCGAATCCAATCGAGCGCCGCGATACAGGAAAAACCTACGTATCAACCCCGACCCGAGTATTGAGATTTTCAGAATCCTCATTCCAAGTTCTGCTTTGTAAATACAATATGTCGACCAAATATCAGTTGGGTTAGGTGATGCTCATTTTGAAGTATGGCCCTCCAGTGTTAGGAACTCGTATCAGTCCTCAATCCGTGTAAACTCCACTCTTCAGAACAAACAAGTTACTTGCATTGATTCGGGTTGTTCTTATGTAAGAATAATTGCAGAATCGTTAGCATTATTTTACTTCATCTTTGAACCGATGATTCCTCAGTGTTTCGCCGGTTGATGCGGTTCTTCCAGTCAGCGTTACACTTCGAATTCGATCCAAGAAACATCGATGATCATACCAAGTGAATCATAAAGGAAAGAACTTTGATCGGAAATCGTGGTACTGGTTTCTTGTAGAACGTTTTTACTATCTTTCAGTCGAATATCGAATCGACTGGCGTGAAAAAAATATAAATTGACACTGAACGACTAACGGCTTCCATAACTGGTCGAGCATCTTCACAATTTTGCCCATATCGTTCTTTGTCAGTACAATGGAAGATCACGGAGTGTTGTTAAATATTCTAAGGATCGACGAGAAACGGGAGATGTGAAAAGAGTCTAAATGTGACGCGATCGTATCCGGCCTGCCGGCTTTTCTCGCTAGGAGGTGATGGAGCATCAAGACGCCTCAGGAAGAAACGATCAAAGTTGGCACGTCGTTCTTTTAAATTAACTTGGGTTAGGTTAGTCTACGTGAGGATGGAGCTCTCGGCGGAATGGCTGGTGGTTAAAGGCGAGATTTATACCGGTCCATCGGCGTCGCGGATGTCCCCCAAGTTCTCCCCACACCTACGTTTGTCGTGTTGGGTCACCTCGTGCCCTCGGAGAGTCGTGGCCCTGCGCCGTGGGAGATTATCTGGCTATCCGGCGCTCTATTATGATTCAACTGACATGCTATTTGTAGTGCTCGAGGAATAAGGGGTCCGGGTGTCCGACCGTCGGATCTCAGCCATTGTTATTGGAGCTCGAACCTCCGGTCTCCAGCCTCCAGGTCTCACGACTCACTCGGAGATGATGTTGGTACGATACCGTCTCGCGGTTAGCCTTGCGTTAAGCGTCCTCTCTCCACGACATACGTGCCAACTACACCCTGCAGCGAGCTTTCGTACGTTAATTACACGATAGGACAAATCTCTGTTGCATCTATTGATTCGTCGGCACGACGCCCTTCTCCCTACGCCAATACCTCGGCCGAGGCATTGTGCATTCGTTTCCATCCAGTCACTCGACGTCAATTGACGGAACGCACAACCATTCGTGAATAACTCGAAAGCCACTAAAAGCCAATCAGTAACGAACGTTACCGTACATTGGGTCTATCTCTTCTCGATTTCTACTGTTTACTCAAATTTAACGTCATCGGAAATCAATCAAAGTCACTTCAAGCACCGGAGAAATCGCTCCAGGATTAGGACCCATGTTTAGTAAAAGTCACTCAAACTCATCTGGTGCGTCCATTCCCTTTCCAAGCCGAATATCAAAAGTCACTCTAGGTGGCTTGACGTAATCCTGAATTATTGATGTACATCCCCGTCATCCGTCTGTTTGATCTTTTTGCAAACTAAAAATCTTCAGAACCCGTTCACAGTCGTCTGAAGCGCTGTAAAATCGTTCGAGAATCAGAGGTGACTCACCGCCGACATACATCCTGGATTCAATACCCTGTGTACCCAAATAAAAGTCGAGACGGCGTCGTGTTGAAGTTTAGAATTTGAGCAAGGCTCGAAAGCCTCTTGACGTACCTTGGTTAGAATTTTTTACCCGTCATGCCCAATGAATAGGTAGTAGTAGTAGTAGTATTAGTAGTATTAGTAGTAGTAGCAGTAGCAGCAGTAGCAGCAGTACTGGTAGCCCGATACACAACATCCTTACAGACGTACGAGTATATCCTTCACGCGGCTAAAACGGGGAGGTCTTTGGACGCGCGTCAAGGTTGGTACGCGATTTGTTACCAAGGTTCGACGAGGTCCATTTGTTGAGGTTTTCTTAGTGCTCGTTACGAGTCACGTTTAACGGACCGCGAACATTCGTTTCGTTCGTAAACGAGCCCCGGGTCGGTCGGTTTGTAAAAACAGTCGAAATCCTCTCGCGCGACGTAGCGGATACAACGTAAGGAATCGCTGCCCGAGCCCGGCGTTACGTCTCGCCACCTTTCTCGCAGTCGCAACTCAACGAGAAGTTCTGTACCAGGGTAACAACGGTAAGAAATAAGACGCACAAAGTACTCGAAGTACGAACGATAATTGCACGAGCACCAACGCTTTTGCACCGATTGTGGGCACCTCTTGACACCGCCTATCTATACCGGCACCTGCAAGTAGTTATAATATGAAGTACACAACTCGCGTCAGCATACTTAAAACTTGTCGATCCTGCAGCGACGATCCCATCGAAGAAGCGGAGCCTCTCTCACTCGAGTATCCCTTACCATCGTTTCGCCGTGAGGATACCGACGACAAAAAGCGTCGGCATCCACCCAGATTTGACTCAATTAAGTAACTCGCTACGTTGACAAAGTACAACGTCACTGTTCTTTTATGGGCGGCCCTAAATAAGTGAGTTTGCCGGCATATTGAGTAGCACGCTGGGGAATGGATGAAGACAACTCGGGTAAAAAGAGGATTTCGGAGAGAAAGGGATCGGCGGGATGAGGCGCAGGGCGACGCTGCAGTCGGTTGAAGACCGTGTCAGAGCAGGGAGAGCCCTTGTCAGTCACTCTGCGGGAACCTCGCGGCTCCCCTCGTTCCCTTTTCCATAGGCGTACCAAACGCCGGAAAGGATCTCGAGGCTTTATTCAACGGGGCCCGTCAAACCAAACCAGGCAAAAAGTGTTGGCTTGAAAAATGGCACGCGTTAAGCTCTTGCCCGTTACGTAATGTTGTGCGAAACGAAGAAGAGACACGTCGTTAACTATTGGCGGATACCCTTTCGTAGTCAGACAATGGTCTTTGCGAGCCTCGTAGAGCTATCACGGAATTTCTCGGTCACCGACGTTGCGATCCGTCTCTAAAGATATAACGAAAACTGAACCTTACCGATCCCAGTTTCCGTTCGCCATCTCTTTCTGCGAAAATCCCGCGAGTGGTGAAAATTCACATCATTCGGATTCAAGTCGGAAATTTTCATAGTGAATAGTTAATCGGAATTTCGATTCTTGATTCCAACTGAAATCTACTTGTCCAAGTATACGACGGGGAATACCGAGATTTACGAAGCCGCCTACTGGATCCGGCGAAGCGACGCTCTCTGCCAATGGGTATTTTTTAATCGAACCTACATAGCTTATAAATTTAGTCAGCCGGCGTTGCGCCCGTATTGCCAACGTGGGCGGGGACTCGATTTAAAACCGACTATTAGCACGGTGCGTGTGTAATTATTGGTAATCAATTACAGAGCGGCACACCGCCTACCGGTGTCATATTATTCAAGAAACTAGGGACCCTCGGCTTTTACGTGCGAAGGACCGGCATAATGGCGGAGCCCTGAGAGGTGGCGGCTTGTATGTTTAATATATAAATACGTTAATCTGACTTCTTGATCTTGGACCGTGGTAGGTATGCCTGTTCTGTATTACTTCCTGTGTGCAGGCAGCAGGTATCACAATATTTATGTTATTCGACTTCCCTTCCTGCGGGATAGCTACACAAAAATATCAATTCGATCGATATTTTTTATCGATCATCTCCGCCTTCCGTCTCGCGGATGTTACGATATGCAGATCGTAAACTCCCTTTATGCCTGGATGATCGTCTACTGTATTCAGTCACACTTTATTTCCGACGCTCGATTCGAGGATAATTTTATCTATCATCGTAACGCAAAACCTGCTGTAGAATCTGCGGAGAAAATATCCTACGAATTCAAATTTTCACCGCGAATTCCGTCGTCTGAAATATCGCACTAGAAATATCCAGGTTTTTCTTACATACGAGAAATTATCTCAAGGAACGATGACGTCTCTAGTTTGAAAAATCCATCGATCGACGAGTCATCGAAAAGTCAAACTGTCCACTCGACGATCCGAAAATCCAAATTTTATCGCGTTTCGGGACAGTGGGATTAACGTTTATTGGCAGCGACTAATTAACGAATAATTTAAGCGTCGATATACCAACAAATTTACGTACATGCGAAAAGTTTTGCGTAATAATTGGCTGGGGGGGGGGGGGGGGGGGAGAATAAAAGTGACAAGGGTGGTTTCAGGAGGACGAAACTGGTTTCAATCGACAGCAGTCAAATAAATCTCGCGTTGGAATGTTTCGTATTCAGCTTCATTTGCACTATTTTCACTACGCGTCGATGCCTAGCTGGGCTTACCGCGTTTTTTTCAAAAACGTTTGCAGCGAAAATTTATTTTGCCACAGTCACAAAGCGTTTGATCAGCAACTAATTCACCAATTTGTATTTACGTGTTATGCTATATTGGCATAGCAAGCTTAACGAAGGTGCGCAAATCGGATGTATATAGATGTCTTGGCAATACGTCTGCAATGGAGCGGTGAGATAGGTATACCAAAGTATTTTTGACGATCCACCCCGACTTTTTTTTTAACGAGGGGAACGTCGCGGCGGAGGGATGAGTCAACTACATCCGATATATTCGACCTACTGAACTTCAGGGGCGTGTTAGGGTTCGGTAAATAAAGAAAGCCCAGCCGGTGGTTGCGCGTCCTGCAGGGTTCTTACCGCGACCGCAGTCTGCTTAGCTCTCGGCTCCATCTCAGGAATTTTATGGGGATTCCGCTAATGGCGTGGGAGGAGGACGAAGGGTGGCTGCTTTTCCCTATCCCCTCTTTATTTTCCGCACCCTTCGCCTCGCCTCGCCCCGTCTTCTCCCAACATTTTTTCCACTTTACCCCCGCATCGCCGCTCGGGGAACGGGAGAGTTTCCAACCCCCGGTCGAAAATGGTTACGATATTTTCTTGTCAGTGAAAGAAAAACAGATTAATGCGACGGTACTCCGTGCAGACACCTTCCACCTTGCAGGGTTTGTACCTGCTTCTCGCACCCCGTGTTTCTCTTTTTACCAGTCGTAAATTGACACGGCTTTTGTGCGTATTTCGCGTATTCCGCGAGGCTCGCACGATTCTGTGTTGTATAAACGCGCAAATAGCACCCCTGCTTCCTTGAAGAGGCTTCGATTCAAGGGAAAATAAAGGAACACTGTACGTTCTTTCACACGCTCCCCTTTCCGTATCCCCTGCCAACCGTGTCAAAGCTCTGGTATATTCGCGGTGACGTACTCAATTTCCGAAGGCAAATCAATATCGGTACCGATTCATCACGCACGTACGTACCGCTGTACGTGCACCTATGTACTCAACGTCATGACTTCTTTGACGTTCGAGTGCTTTCAATTGCCAACTATCACGAGTATCTCGCTCCGTTCGTATTTACCTACAGGCTCTTCGCGTTCAAAATGCTCTGCGAGCTTCTCTCTACCTTTTTTCATTTTACATCAATGTCGGGACGGGTGATGGATGTTATCACTCATTTTTCGGACCTATGGAAACTTTGAGATTTATCAAATTTCTCACTGTATCCGTTCGTCCTTCCTGTCTCTCTGTGCGCAGCGAACCGTTTCAACGAATAGTAGCTCAAACTACGTAAAGAAAATTTGTGAAGTTCGTCCCGTGAAGAGGTCAAATCCACTCTGGACATCCCAAATTTTAATCATTTAATAGCATTCAGATTGACGAAAGAATCATAATGATCACACTGTCGAATTTTGAAAGATGCGCATATCAATCTTACAGAATTTTTTTGAATTTAATAAGTCTGAAACATAAAGAAGTAAAAATGTAGAGAGATAAAGTATAAAAAACTATAATATAGAACCGTCAGAATTGTTCTACATTCTTATTCATTCTGACGATTCTATATCGTGGCTTTTGATATTTTAACCTTTCTACGTTTTGACTTTTCCATATTTCGACTCCGTGTTTTCAAAATTTGAAATTGTTACCCTTCTACCCTTCAGTCGTTTAACATTTTTACCCCCACCTGAAAAAAGTTGGATTATAAGTTTTCAGTTGAAACTTGAATAATCCAGCACAAACAGAATCATTTTGCGTTCATTTCCTCGTGTGGTAAATTCAATCCGATTTGTTAAAAAATTCGAATACATCGATACAGTACAGATTCCATAAGCCCATAGAAACAAAGCTCAAGCATCGAATAAATTGTCGCGAACAGCACTTTGTAGAATATTGATAAATCGAAAAGCAGATAAAAGTTTTAAAAGAACAGAAAATATTTCAGGTTTATGTCCAATTAATGTATTAACATCGGGGGTGAAATTAGTTTATTGAATCGAAGGAGAATTCCAGAACGCTGAACGTGATCATTTATTGTCTAACGCTGACTCGGATGGATAATAAATGTTAGTGCCGGGTCGTTTGGGTTTTTTTGCAACTCGACGATTCGGGCAAGTTGATGTGGGGGAGAACGAAACAGCGTGGAAGAAAATTCGCTCGTAGCGTATAACGCGGCGTACACCGAATTCAACGTAACGTAACGTAACGTAACGTAACGTAACGTAACGTAACGTAACGTAATAATATATTCGCTGTCAAAGCTGTAACGCGGGCTTTTCTCAGCCGGTTGGATCTGTGACATAGCCACCAGCGATTAACATGACAATGGTATATATCTACCGGGCTGAAGACGGAGGTGCTGGTATGTCTAGCCTTCCTAGCGACGCTTGCACGTCGCGTGAATAACGCCATTCGCCATTTTTTTTCCTCCCTTTTACCCGGTTTGCATCACAAAACAAATATACCGACTCGCGTTTTTTACTACGGGGTAGAAAAATATCTGCACCCCGCCCGTTTGCTAGCTCGTTTAAATTCACCGTCCACTGCACCCGTTTCTCTTTCTTTACACTTACAGGTACTCGCCTTGATAAGATGCAACAAATTTAAAACCCCGGCTGTAAATTCTATTCTCCCTGCCAACTAATCTAACCGTACTTAAATCCGCAACGTGTTATTCAAACCTTCAATCAAATGGGGCTTTGTATCAGTGCTGGATTTAAACGCTGGGGTGCGAAAAGTTTCGTGCTCAAATTATACACCCCACATGCTAGGAGGGTCAGTGAATGATACGAGTTGATTCTCAAAATAGGAGAAACGCGCAATAAAAAAAGAAAAGAAAAAAAAAACAATGTAAAAATCAAAGGGTAGTGAAATTAATCGAGTTGAATTTAATGAGCAACTTTGAAATGAATTACAGCTAAATTTTTGCGAAAATGATTTTTTCATCATCGATATTTGAAGCTTTTTTATTCGAATGTGCAGTTAAAAATAAATTATCCTTTACGATAACAAGAAGTTCTTGAAATGAAATTAAACTCAAGTCACTTGAAATTCACGATTCAAATTTTGATCCGCTTATTGATCTATTCAAGTTCAAATCGCAATCGAAATATCAGAATATAGCTCAGGCTCTAGTGTTCTCGGAATGATTTTTACTTTACATAACAGACGTGCAAAACTTCTGGTAAGTAATAAACGAAATGACGAGAGGCAAAACCAGCCCCTGGAATTGTCAATAAATGTTTTTTCGAGGTAGTTTGCTGCATCAGAAAGTTGGTTACTCATGAATCAATTATAAATTTTAATGATATAACTTTATCGGCACAGTAGCGATTGCAATTAAATTTACCTACTGCGACGTCTTCCCATCGTATACATGCTCAGTCACGCAGAGGACGAAATTCTCTTTTCTTCTTGAACTTATAAGATATGTACAGTTGAATAAAAAAATTAATCTTCTTTGTGTAGAAATAATTTCAATGTAGTCATCGTATGATATTATGAGTAAGGTATAATTTTCTTGATTGGAAAACAGAAAAAACTATCTTTTTCTTCGTCTACAATGTCTACCAAAATATAAATAAAAGTCTGTTAATCGTATAATTGATCGGTGTAAAAGCAATTTCACCTTGGCAATGTGTGTGAAATTCCTCGCAAGCTTCTAGGACTAGATTTTTGTTTTCTATTTTCGCGGCGCGTTTTAAAAGAATTTAACCCGCGCAAATAAAACATTGCGATTAAACGTACAGCCGACATTCGTGGTATCTTGGCGAAGAGAATTGTACAGCTTATAATTCAACGAACGAAACGATTGTCTTTACAGGCGAAGACTATGACAAACGACGTTTTAAGCGAATAGAACGTGCAGCCGGAGACGTTAGCTTTACAGAGACCGATGGAACGGAAGCTCCCGTTTTTATTGCCCACGGAAATTCAAGATCAAATTTTCTTGGGTAGTTCGAATTCTCGTCGGAAAGAATTGAGTTGCCTTTGGAACAGCCGGTGAATTTTTCATCGATAAATTTTGTACTAGAAACTGCGCGTTGCTCTGAGAATCTCATCAACAGGGTAAATTCATAATTTGAAAAATAAATCTGACTGTATGTGTGAATATTCTGTTTAATTTTTTAGAAAAAAATTAGGACAATTATTAGAAATGTGAAAATATCATGAATTTAGCCGTGAAATCCGTGATGAGTCAAAAACGCTTTGAATGCGAATAATTTGCCGCATGACCGAGCTTCGCGTTGAAAGAAGTCACAGTTGAAATCGTCGATTGATCTCGATGGAAAGGCGGTGGCAGAAATCTTCACCTTTCCCCTCGACATCTCACCCAGAGACGTTTCGACGGGCGAGACACGTCTCTTCGTGAAATTAGGTTTCTTTTTTTTTCTTTCTTCCACACTTCGCAGGAAGCGACGCGTCGTTGTGACGTGGTAAAAGGTGGGAAAAGCCACCTCGCATTTCAGAATACATAGAATATTAGGTTGTACCGGTGGGGTTTCACTTCAGCGACATTGGCCAAGCCGGGGATTTGTCTCGGGCCAAATTACGCCTGTAAAAATTCGGCACAGAGCCATGTTTCTTGGACAAAATTACGAGCACTTTTTTGCCGAGCCGAAAAATAAGAAGAAAAATAAAAAATCAGACGACCAAACCTCAAAAGTTTCGTTTAAAAAGTTTTTGCATCTACAATTCTCGAAAACACCGCGTTTCTTTAACTACTCTGAAAGAACCGCCGAGACATAAAAATCAGCATATAATATGCGGGGTGAGAAATAAAATCAGAGAAGGTAAATTTGAGGTCGATAACAGCTGCCGTGACTCGGCCAAGTTTTATAATCTTTTTATATCTCTTTCTTGCTCGGGTGATCCGTACTCGTTGGGAACGATCTATAGAAGGTTCAAAATTGTTCCCGGCATGAAACAACGAAGACAATAACATCCGATTCGTTCGTAAACGTAAGTCGTAAAACGTCAGGTTTCCAACGAACCCTTGACCTCCTCGCTCTTCGTCTCATTCACCTAACAATAATCAAATAAGAACCTTCTCCGCTGCCTCTTTCGCCCAGGAGTAATATAACAACATCTCGAAGCAGGGAGAAACCAACTTGACTCTCTCGCGACGCAACGATGATAAAGGAAGAGAAACATTATAAGAAAGAGAAAAAATAATCAAATACACCTAAACGAAAGGAGGCATAAATTTCTTTTTTCACAGAACACCTAAATCTTCTGTACTCGCTTCAACGCTCCTTGAGCTTGCAAATGAAGACCATAGTCATCGTTTTCTTTACTTTTTTCTTTTTTTTTTTTTGATCGGTGCTAAAGTCACAAACGACTCTCGGTTACCAAAATCCATGTCCAGAAGTGTGAACAGAAAAATGTTCATACGTCAATTGTAAGGACTCAATTCCATTCGGATCAGTTTAGCTCTACCACAATCTGGAAGAAACATGGTAGATATTCGCAGAATAGTATTATTTGTATGGTAAAATGAATTCGAAGTAACTTATACGAAAACTAGAATCATAGCAGTCTGAGATTCGATTGTGAATTCTCAGCCGAATGATATTCAACACATTCCTTCTGATCCAGTCAGTGATGATTGTTCGAAATAATTGACTCCGAGGTTCTTCTATGATGTTGAGTGTCAACCGGTGAGAGGCCCAAGGCGATAAAGTGCCAGAGCATAGTGTATTAACGGTACCTTCGCGTAAGCCATGAAGAGTGGAACTGATTCGGATCGAATTTGTAAAACCACATAATTACGAGGTGGCAGAATCGACGACTCGTGCCCACCTTGTCGAATACGTGCAGCCCCCACACTTGACCATCGGCAACCCTCGTGCAGAACGTTAATCGAGTCGTGAACCCGTACGACGTGAATATTAATGCAACGACCTCCGAATCCCCATTGTGTGATGGTGCTGAATCGGGAGCTTAGAAGTCCATGGATTGGTAGTGATCACCGGCTAAATGATCATGCGAATCGCCCTTAAGCCGGCACTGCTGATGGACAAAGGGTGCTCGGTTCCGGAACCCGAAGCGCATGTCGAATGTCAATGGCCATTGGCGAGCTGACCTGCTCCTGGATTACGCCCTTACTCCAGGGGTGCGCGGCTTCTCTCCCTTTTCCCTTCGGCTTAGAGTCTCGATCGCTTTCGCCGCTCTAACACTCCCCGCGAATACGAACAGAAGTCCTAAACTCCTCCCACCTTCGGATTACCTCCATTGACTAACAATGCCGTACTGTGAAATCTGCCCCCTTTTCTCTTTGTCTCTCTCGCTCTCTTACTATGCAGCTTGTTGGATAAACAAAAAGGTTTTTCTCCCATTATCCGCGGGACTTCTCTGAATTTCGAAATGATGCGAAAGCGAGATTAATTGCATTCATTCTGGTGGAATGTGGAGATTGAAGACAAAACTGCGTGGTCTTTTCATTCCGAAGTGTAAAACGGTTCATTAAATACAGCATGAGACGAAACGAACCCCGTGTGCGGTGATTGGGTGAAAATTGACCATACCGTATCTGGCGTACGAACTCCTTCCCCATCTTCCGGTTGGATCAATAACTCACGTAAGAGCTGAGCATTCGATATCGAGGAAGGGCAGGTTTATTTCACGAGCAAATATTATCGTTACTATAACGAACACCTAACTTAATCCGGTGGCAACTTGCTGATAAACTCGAGAAATCTTATCCGCGCTTCTATACTTCTCTCATGCACTGCAAAAGGTTATCTCACGAGTCAGGGAGTGAGCCGAAGTTGGCGACTGAAGAGAGAGAGAGAAAGAGAAGAAAGATAGAAGAGAGACGAGCTTGTGCTCTCGACCTTGGAAAGGATGAGAAACAACTCGAGAAGGTTGTTCCTCGACTGGCTAGTCAGACAGGCTTTCCGATCCGGTAATTCAGCGTCCCAAAGGTCCCAGTGTAAATCTGACGCAGTGGCAGTCCAAGTCAGTGATCCGATGATCGAAAAGATCCAGATCTTCGTCCTCGCATCCACGTGGTCCGTGGTGCGTGAAAACCAGCTGCCGACTGTTTGCCAGCGTCCAATTAACTTTCTCCTCGCGGTGTATACATATGTATACCTACACATATGTGCGTGTGCCTGTGTGTGCATACATACATATTACACTTCTGAAAATCTGGACTTCCACATTAGCCCTTGAAAATTCTCTGTCCAAACGGACCCTTTTCTTGGTAACAAACCGGCCGATCTCCTGATATACTGCTGTCTGTACTGCTGCTAAAGTATAAAGCTCGAGAGGCCGGAACCAAGATCTCTTTATATCTCTGTTACGGGAACCGGCACAAACCATCGCCCGACAATGTCGAATGAAATGCTGTATTGGGTACCGTTACTCACGCAGCAATTGACGCGCCTGTGCGCGATGAGGATGCGTTCTCCTCTTCCGGGTCATAGGTGGTCCTCGAAGGAAGATCGAGTTGCGTTGGCCTGGTGAAATTGACGCGAGGTGTTAGCTGCGAGCTCTTCTTCACCTTCTCCTCCTTCTTCGAGGTGCAGCAGTAACAGCAGCCTCCGCGTGGACAGTAAACGTAACAAATGTCGTCTACGTCGGACATAACTTCCAGCCGACGGCTTTCCCACACCTCGAGCTGCGCCTGGCCCCTTGGGCAACGGCTTCGTCTTCCCTGGGGAGCAGTATACTCTCTTCAGGCGCGGTTAAGGTAACCATTGGTTACTGCTCTCCGCTAGTCGCCCGCACCTCCTGCCATTCTTGAACCCTTGAAAGATCTAAAGACTAGAGTCTAAGCGCCGCGGAATGCGATGGTGAAATCTGCCCAGTGCCGGAAGATATTGAAATCGTTAATCCTGTTACCAAGGATCTGACCTCTCGGGTCCGTGAGAAACTTTTTGCCTCAGAAAAAACTGTCTTCGCCTAACAAGGTCGGTGTATGCGTTGAAAGTTTCAGCATCGTTTTTGGGTTCAATCGTAATTCGGGACAGATAAAACTTTTTGCGGTAAATAGAATATCGATCATTGTAGTACGAGGTCCTGCGTACCGGAGAAACTATCGTCTAGTTGTCGTTGAACCGTGTATTATCGAATCTTTATTACGTGCTCCAGCGGCCTGGCAAAGTAGGACTCCACGAAAGTTTAATTGAAATCCAGCCTCGCGGTTGGTCCATTTTTCAGAATAGCAAACTTCCTCAAAGGATCCTTCAGAGAGCCCCGGTTATTCAAAGAACTCCACTCGCTTCACTCCGGCACTCGAGAAGTCCCCGGAATCAATATTCCCGCATCCCGATGCCAATCGGCAGGACTGTATACTTAAACTCGACATCATCTGAAACTTCTCAGTGTGAAGAAGGAGTCGATTTCTCCCACGTCAATGGGGCGAAACATCGATCGGCTGTCGATAGTCATGTGGATGCATGTATACCCGACGCGCTCCGTTGGCTTGCTAATCTTTTCATCGCGTGGTCAAGGGCCATTGTAAAAGTCCGAGACAAAAGTGCTTTCGTAAAACTCGGTATGTTTTTTTAGCGTAAGGATACTATCATCCCTTTTCTTAGATCATTCATACCCTAACCTACGCGTGATGATCTATCGCTTTACCACTGACATCTTAATCCAACAGCAGGACTCTGGACGTGAGTAAACTATAAGAAAACTTTGAAGTAAAAATGATTTTGGAAAAGAAAAAGACTTCATTATTTACAATAGAAATTTTTATCGTTGTCTAATGGATAGCTATTTTCATTGAACAATAAAAGTTTTCCAAGCTCATCGCAATGTCTGCTTTTCGTCTAGCCATTTGATTTCCCAACAGGGTTTGCTGATCTTCATTCACCAACCGAAAAGTTTTTGCTTACCAGAGTATATAAAATCGGCTTGATAAAACAATTTCAAAGTTAGATGTACGATGTCGGCATCCTTGCTTCTACGCCTGACTTTTCTTCCCAAAAACAGTCGAGACTTCGAATTCTCTGTCGAGCATCATGGTAAGTGAATACACTTACGGAATTCTTAGGAGGGGCTTCAAATCGGTATCAGATTAAATGTTGTATTATAGATGAACTATCGATACGTGCATCGAATAAACCGACATATTGAACCGTGAATTATATCCTTACCACATAAGATTCGAAATCACATGACCACAGACGTCCGATATGATCAAACATATCGAATTACGACCGATTCTCACAATCTGATATAGCAAATAGCATACGCACAGTGGTGAGTGTGCAGCATGGCTCGGGGCTAATTACAACTGGTGGACCTCAGGATCGTAAAATAATTACAAGTAGGTAGACTGCAGACATGTAATAAGGTGGGTGTTTGCAAAGACGATGTGAATAAAGTAGAAGAAGGTTATATATACGCAGAGCTTTCCTGCTTTGATAAGGTCTCTGATCCCTCGAGCTGGGAGAAGGTTAGCTCACCCAAGTTCCCATTGGTGGCGCCGTGAAAGTGAACAAGCTGTAATACCCGTGGAACAACGCCACGAACGCGTCAACATGATGCTGTATCACGGATAGACGTGTTAGTTATACTAAGACTGTCGCGCGGTTTGTCAGGGGATCGGTTAAATTACGTCTGCAAAACCGCTCTTCGCTCCGGCTTTAATAAGCCAGAGTGGGTATTAATGGTCTATCTATGAGGTATTCATTCCGCTTGTAACTTTTCGATAAAGCACTACGTTCTTTATTTATTCCTTCGACATTTCGCAACACCCGCACCTTTTCGCATATATTTATAATACGTGGCTGAAGATGATACCGTAATGATATTGAAATATCGTATATTCCCAAGTGGCAAGAGAAAACAGGCTTCTTGCTTCTTCTTTGCTTTCACACTCTGCATTAACCAGGATGTTCAAATGCGGGATTCGAACGAATGTTCAGTACGATGAATAACATGTTACTCTGAGTTTTACTCGAGTACATCGGACTAGTGAACTTTGTGTGATAATTACTTGTCATCTTGCCGGAGATGGGGTTTTTAATTCAAAACGTAGCAAAGATGTGTCATCGGATGTGCAGTCTAAAACGTTAGCGAGTATAAAAGACAGAGTGGAAGATTAGGATTCTGAGATTGAGAACTGAAAATGGGGTGTGCTCAGGATGTGTCAGTGTGCTTTTAGTATAATGAAATGAAGGGGTTTTTAGATAGCCGGGATAAAAGTTGCGTTGTGAACATGGTAGAAGCGTGAAACGAGATTGACCAGGTTAAAATACTGTTGGAATTATCTTTTTTTCAACCCACCACACTCTAAAATATTATTTTCAAATCGCATGGTTCATTCTCCGAAATGCGACATCGGACGAAGCCAACATTCCATTATTACCTAAAAAACTTGACCGCGTCACTTTTCACAAGTTTCAATTTATATAATTTTTCTTCTCTCTCACCTCCCATGTACGATATTTCATGTCGAACTTGATCGGAATTGGCAAAATAGAGACGTTCTTAGGTTGTGGCAAATTCCATGAAACATGACGATCGTATATTGAGCTTGTGAGTAAAATTGATCGGATCTTAAAACTCTTGCCAGAGAAGAAATTAAAATTTCAACATTGAAAGAAAGAAGTGAACGATTCACATGCTCAAAATTTTGTCAAAACTAGACATCTTAGATCAAGTTCTAGACCAGTGGACGTTTTATTTGGGGACTTGAGGATATCTATCGTCTAGATTGAGTCTTCAGAAATGAGACCTAATCTCTTCACGATTCCAGGTAAAAATTCTTCGGTCTAGTTTTCCTTTGAGGTCGATAAGAGCGACCTCAAAATACACGAACACGATGAAAACCCTACATTGCGGCTTCTACTGTTCAGCTGCCGACCCTCTGAGTTAGGTATCCAAGTAAATCCGAGTCGACAAACAGGTCTAAAAACTACAACCCAACCCTACACACCTGCTGTAGCCATTTGGTTATAGTCTCTAACCATAATACCGTTATAAGTCGTTGATTACACAGGGCTTACAGGGTGTACCAATCATCGACGCGATGGTGGGTGGATAAGGCATGGTCCTTGATTGTCTTTCATGCTTCGATGAGACGAAATGAATCCGTCCTGTAATCTCCTCAGCATAGCCACGCTGCAGCGGATCACCACCCCGGAGGATCGAAAAATCCACTTCCAATATATATATATCGCATCGCTGTAATTTTGTGGCGATATTGCCGAAAAATTGTATTTAATGTTTGTTTGTTTGTTTTCTTCTTCTTTATTTTTTTTTATTTTTTTGTTTTTTCTCCATTTTGAGACAACATTGGTTATACAGTATCGCTGTAGGGGCGTCAACGCGCTTGGGAAACGTCGGTCTCCAAATTCATGAGCAAAAACATTTCTCCTGGCAATTCTAATTGTGAGTCCTTTGCAGCAAGCTTTAAACGGTGTTGAGTTTGTACAACTACGCATAGAGGAGTGTGAGAGGGATCTCGAGGCATAATTGGTGCGCAACCCTCATTTGCGGCAATTACATATCTTGAAAATCTGGGTGCGAACCGCGCTCAGGGAGGCTCGTAAATTCGTCGTAAATACCTATCCGCTAATGGCTTCCATCCCCCGAGGTTATTCATTATTTTCTGTTTCACATTTTGCATAAAAGTTTGTGTTTTTTTTTTTTTCTTTTCTCTTTTTTCTCCCCACCGCTTCAACGTTTTTCTCTCTTTCTCTGATTTCCCCCGGTTTTTTTCATGTCCTCTTTGTTTTTTTTTTTCTTATTTTCTTCTTCTCGGTTACCCACTTCAAAGCGTTCAGCCTCTCTGTGTATACACCGTAAAGGAGTGAAATAATATTTTTAGGGTCGCCGTTCAAGCTTTGATAAACACGCATACCGCGCCAATTTATTTGCGCAACGCGTTGTGTTCCGCAACGGATAAGCGTCAATTTTCTTTGCGAATACATTGAAAGGAAACTCTCAGTCTCGCTATAATAATAACAATTGCGGAATTAAACTGGAATTATTTTTAACGCTTTTTCCAATGCCTTTAAAATATCATCAGGTCAAATAATTTGCATATAACTAGATTCTCGTCGGCCGTACAACTTTGACAATAGCTCACTCTTGATCTCACAATCAAAGATCTTTTACAACGGTAAGACTTTGTTTTCGATGAAAATTGCTGGTTTAAATTTTTCGGTGATAAATTTTGAAATTAAAACTCAAGTCTGCACCGGTAAACCATCGGATAATTAAGGCTATCTAATCCCGAAGCCGTGGAGTTTCCATTTGACGAGTTTGTTGAAATCACAGCCTGCCGTACAAGGGAGAGTATAAAGCAGGAAAATCGGGACGATAGGTGGAAAGGTAGGTTGGTGGGAATAAACCGTCCGAAAGCCGTGCTTTGAAAAATGAACGTCGTAATCCAAAGTGGCCTCGAGAGTCCCAGTGCAGTAAATGCGTAGGGAAGAATAAAATTTCAATTACGTGTACGGTATTACAATTCCGTCGGTCCGTTGTTTACCGGGTCCCCCGCGGCCGCAGGGATTGGTACGTAACGGGGGTTCGTGGCGTAGAAGTTGAGGGGAAAAAAAGGTGAGGAAAAACGAACGAACGCGGGACCAAAATTGAGTTGGAATAAAAATGTTAAATTAAGTTTTCCGTCGACCACTGCACGTTCTCTATTTATTTTTCCTTTCTATTCTTATTTTGCTTCTACTCATTCCGTCCTCTGTTTCTTCGTCCCTCGTAAACGATTTTTATCTACCTCTTTCCCGCGTTGTGTCGCACAGTGTATTTTTTTTTTTTTTTTTTTTTCCTAACCCAAACACACACGGTAAGCGGAAAATAATCAACGTGCGAGGCTTAAAAAATTACTCGCGGCTGAGTTACCCCCGCGGTTTCGTTGTCTAATGAAAAATTCAAAACGAGATTGCAACTCGGCAAAAATTTCACCCCTATCGTCGGCCGCATCGCTTCAGACAACATCCGCACCCTTGTCTTATCTCACATCGTCCCTCCCGGAACGGCGCGGCGACTCGTTCTAGTATAAAAGCTGCTTACTCGAACGGCCGATAGACGATGTCCTGGCCTCCCGATAACGAATTATCACTGCCGTTATAAGCGAGGTGAGCCTCCCCCCCCCCCCCCCCCCCTTCCCACGAAATCCCCGCTTTCATATTCCACTTCCCCTGATTTCAGAGCGGCAAGGTTTTGTGAGGTTTCAAAAATATACCTCCGGTTTTTTTAATTTCTTTTTAAGCGGCAGCACCTTAACTTTGTGGGTCGGCTCAAACAAACCGTGAATATTAAAATTTGTACGCAGGTGTAGTAGCGTTGAAATAATTGTTTTTTGAAGAACCCATTCTGTCTGTGTAAATTTGTATCGATTTACTCTGTAACGGAATTTTGACATCTCGAGTCTTTGATTAGACGTTATTGATACATTAGGATTAGTGAATTTTTGAAGAACTCTCGAATCGGACATTTGAAAATTCGACATTTTGACTGTGTTTCTGTATTTTGCCATTTGTAATCCTGCCGATGTCGGTATAGATTTACTTATACATTTTTCCGTTCCCAGTATTTATGATCCTTTTACGTTTTCAACCGTCGGTAATTTGACTTCCGGGATTCCATCCCGTCGACTTTTTCATTTTTCACAATTCTAGCACCCCACCCCGATACGACGTACCATATTCCGGCAAATAAATTCTGCGACTAGATTATACGCGGATGCATTTCCTCCCACACCGCATACTCCATATATACTCATGCACCAGCGTGTAGATGCAATCGCGCGTGCAGTTTCCGCGTAATGCCGCAAATAGTGTAACGTCAAGGCACGTCAGGTTCGCAAAGTACGCGAGGTATGCACGTCAAATACTCGGCAAAGACGGCCGCGCGAATTATGCACATGCGGAAATTCAAGCGGGAGGCTCGGCTCGCATGTGTGGCCGGCCGTCACTCGTAATTTTCGCCTTGGTCGTGTCGGACGGAGATAACGGCAAGACTCCGGCATCGTTCGATATGCACAAGCGCATGTATATCTCGGCGAAAAGTGGCGGCTGTCTTCCCCCGAAGAACGCTCGGCTTGCGTTACTACCCCTGTAACCTCGTACGAATCGACTACGGGAATAAGATGCACGCGAGCTTTTTGCCCCCGCGTGCCATGCGGACGCGACTATAGCCATCTCATATTTTATACACACGGGACGGGGTCAGTCCTCGAGCATATAGACTCGTCGCTATTTCGCACACTTGCCGCGGGTAGACGAGTCGATAGAGTTATCTTATGAAGTAAGTACACGTTTCACGAGTTCGTAACACCGGGATAGTTCCCTTTTTTTCCTGCGCTCGGCAGTTATTACACCCTGTCTGACCATTTTTATTAAAACGCAAGTTCGAGAACCGATTCTCGATTTTCTTTTTTTTTTTGAACGTGTCACGGTAAATCGAAGAATTTTTCCTTGGAAATGAACATTTTTTTAAATCACGCAAATAGAAGTCTTTAAATCGTGTAGGCACAGTAGGTATCTTCGTAACAATATTGTAATTACTGTTAATTACACAATGATTGTCATTGATTGTAAGATTCACAGTTTTGAGTCATCGTATGGCGTTGGATCAATATTTTTTGACAATAATTGCGGGTCAATTTGTGTCGTAAAAATGTAAAAAGAAAAGTGTAAAAAAAAAAGATTCGTCACAGTCTAGCATATGAAGAAGTTTTCCATGCGACAGATTAATCGAAAATATCGATATTTTAACATTCTCGTGTTTTACAAAATCAACCGAACAAGTCTTGAGTTACTTTAAATTCAGAAAAAAAGTTATTTGCTGAACTCTTTTTTTTTTTTTTTATATGAAAAACGGTCGACAAAAAATTACATTTCGGCGTACAGAAAAGCTGCAAACATTTGGGACCTTTTACTCGGAATTTTTGCGAACACTTTAAACACTGTTAAAATGAAGCCTGCGAATTTTTTATTTACTCTTGTACCTTGGATGGTTTTATTGATGAAGTTTTTTTTTCCGCCAGCAGGTCGGTTGAAACTTGAACAAATGTTTTGCCCGAATTTTTGGCACACATTGAGGACCCTCTTAATACAGACGTTTATCTAATTGAAGAACACTCGATTTAAAAATAACGCGAGACTTTATCTCGAAAATATTTTATTTTATGTATAGAATTCTGCGGGTCGAAAGGTTCGAAATTTCTTTTATGATCTAATTTTTACGGATTTAATACAAATCAATTATGTTCGGAAGATTCATCATCCTAATGACGTTGTTTAAAATATGGAATATCAGCTCAAAATTTAATAAACCATTCACAGAGGTAAGGAGAAATAATGGAAGAAAAAAAATACTCTTCGTAATTTGAATAACAAATGTATGTATCAACTGTTATCAAGATATTCTAACTTTATTATCACGCAACCTTCGGCTTTTTATGTTTTGTTTATACAGCTCATTTACTGTTTAAAATTCAAAACAGCTAGAACAAATATTTGCATTCGCCTATCAGTAAGATCTATTTGCGTTAGATAATTCAACAAATTGAAAAACGTACGAAGGTTGACGAATTCCAGTTCTTCCATTTCAATTTCCGATTGCAAAAGAAAAATGGTGTTGGAAAAAAATACGTGGTTCAATTCTATTCAATTTTTCTTGAATATTCTTATCGCGTACCCATACCTGAAGACTATTTCCGTAAAGTAATTTTGGGCGGTAAGCATAACGTTTATAGGCGAAAGCGTGGAACGATATAAATCACGCGTTGCCAACAGCTGCGAATCGTATACCTAACGTAATTAATCTACCAGGTGTGGATTATTTGGGCGGTTTGCGCGTTTCCATGATAAATTTCTTCCCGTTAGTAGGTGTAATGATCAGTGCGCTTTACCCTAATTGCATAATTCCATCGTGCAACGAAAATTTCATCGTCATTTCCGACTAGTCTGGAAACCCGTGATGTGTAGCCGATTTATGTAACCTCGGAGGAAAAATTTCTTCATCTCTACGGGGTGGTGTTGAAATTACGAACAGGAAAAGTTCCGAAAGCGACTAATTGCGAAATATTTGGTGGCGAAACTCGAAGTAAAGAAATAAAACTTCGAAGAAACAACAAAGTTTCGAATGATCGGAAAGGCGACGGCTCAAAGTTCCCAAAATTCAAGTAACGGTGGAGCAAAATTCCGAAAAATAAAGTTTCTCTAGAGTAAAGTTTAAAAAATTAAAACATATTCACATAGGTTAGTTTACTCAACGAGTGGGTGTAAAAAATGAGAAAAACGGAAATTAGAATAACCAGGATTCCGAACGTGAGAAAATATAAATAGTCAGAAATTCACGGAACTGAAAATCTTCGATCATTCGTAATTTCGATGTTTCAGACTTTTCAATTTCCTCATTTTCGCATTTTCGGAACACCGAGTTGTCGAATTTGTGCCCTTTTTAAATTCCACCCTTTCGGAACTTTGCGCATCGAGTTTCGAAGCGTTCGAAACTTTGATGTTTGGTAAAAGTTTGATTTCTTTACTTTGAGTTTCTCCACCAAAAAGTTTGGAATTTGGCACTTTCAGAACTTTTCAAATTCGGAATTTCAACTCCATCCCTATCTCCGCGTGAACGGGAAATCATTTTCTATCCATCACCGCAATCACTATTTTTTATCACCGCAATTGTTCAACGTGTAATCGAAATCGAGGGAAGAAATGACGTCGATTTTATATCCGGATCGGTCTTTCCGACCGAATTATATCGATACCTTATCCCGTGTGTATCTCACGGGGAATTCTTGGCTGGCTCACCTTCTGGCGATATATTACCAAACGGTACCCCAAGATTAGTTTGCGGCTGGACGATGAAGCACCGGAGGTCCATCGA
The DNA here is from genome assembly GCF_021901495.1 of Neodiprion virginianus. Lineage (NCBI taxonomy): Eukaryota > Metazoa > Arthropoda > Insecta > Hymenoptera > Diprionidae > Neodiprion > Neodiprion virginianus. The sequence continues at coordinate 10,422,205 of NC_060877.1, read as the reverse complement.
AACACCATTTCGCTCCGCGAACCAATTCTAGCAAAGTCTACAAACCAGCCACCGCGCCTGAGAAACGGAACAAAAAGTTCCGAACTAAATTCCGATCGCTATTTGCTTATTTGTTCTTTTCATTCTCGCGTTTCGTAAATATATCCGTCAAATTTATTTCTTCACAGATTCGCAAGCTCGCAAAATGCAGAGTGTAAAAAGCGCTCAATTTCGAGCTTCCGTTCGATCGTGACCACCTAATTGCAGAAAGTCCTTCCTGAACTCGCAAATTTTTACGTCGAAGCTTGCACGGAACATTTGGAAATCTCTCATGGCACGCAATTTGTATACAATTTACGAAATGCAGATCCTGTCCTAGTCGTGAATCAACCAGAGTCAAACAGTCACTCGGCACGTGTTGATGCTTGGTAATGACGCATAATTCGGCTAGTAATTGCAGGCATACGCAGTGGTAGAAACGATATTCCCAGCACGTATTTAATCAGCAGAATTAACGGTGCATTGTGCGGATCCAGACGCGTGGCTCCGCGGCTCGGTGAGGAAGCGAGTTATTTTTTGCTCGAAAGAACGCCTCGAACCCCGAAATCGGAATCGGATGCGATCGGTGAGTTTTGATCGGATCCGCGCGAAGTCTCGATCCGCGCTGGAGAAATTTCCAGTTGCAACCCTCCGTGTCTCGCCCTCATCTCCCGGGTCCATTTAACTCTGCGAAGTTACCAAGGCTACACCTACGTGCCTGCGAACCCATGCCTTGTACATTCTCAATCCTCGCATCAACCTATTCTTTGCGGCTCGCGAGCATTCATCGCTACGACGTAGGTATATATTTCACGTTGCCGGTGGAAAATAAGTTTTTCACACACGCGTTTTGAGCTTGGTCTATTTATATGTGTTACATTCTGTTGCTGAACGGGAAAATTCCTCAAAGATTGAAAATAGGCGCGGGGGAAATATTTTCTATGGCAAGAAAGGAGAAATTTTTTACTCGCTTCTCGAAAATCGCTACTTCTTTAGATACAACTTTATTACGGGATTGACTCACGTTCGGTATTTATCGGAATTTTTATACGTTTTGGGAACCTACGAATATATTCTCCTGAAAAATACCAGGACAAAAGATATTTGAATTGTATAAGCGAAAGCTTGGATATCGATGCTTGATTGAAAATCGTTTCCTATAAGTTGTCGAAAATCTAGGTATTATATTCCTTCGATTTCGCTTTGCCATAATCAGATGACTGTAATATTTTTTAAATCATTTCAATTTCGTATTTTTTTATGAACATAGTACTGGTTGATACTTGTCATAAAACTACGAGCGAATGAAATGAGAATTACGTTGAGCAATATCAGCGTTTTCAGTGTCTAGTTGCAAACAGTTCGAAAAATTTTTGGATTTTATTTAGAAATCTTACAAGTTTGAAAATAACGCGTTAACTTCTTACCGCCGTAAATATTCTGACTTTCCTTATATCGATATGAATTTTTGTCATCATATTGAAAAGAAAAGCAAGAAAAATTCTCTGAAACTCTTGAAAAAATTTTTACCCTCCCGAATTAATTAATCATTAAGCGATGTTTCATCTATCGTGTTTTTTCTACCTGATAAAAAATGATGCTACATATATTCAAATATGATCGCGATGAACATCGATAAGTGCAAACACACAAAATCTTGGAATTGTCTGTCTGGAAATATTAATTTCTATTTTTGAGGTATTCCAACTATAGAAAGGTACGCTACTTAAGCTTAAGCGTCTTACTTTGCATGTACCTACGCTTACCAAAGTGTATGCATGGACACAATTTCGACAAGCCGCAGCACAGCCGCAAGCACCGAGGAATGAAGTCGGGGGGATATATTGAAGCTCATCTAATCTCGGGAAAATCCTCCGCAGCAAAAGCCGCTTATATATTGCAGGCAGGACTCGCGAAAATTATTTTGGATATTTGGATGCGACCGAAACCGTGGAATATGCGATGCATGATTCTCTTTGTTTGCTTTTTTCCTGAAAAAAAAATGTATTTTCGATTTTTCATCGTGCAGTCACCGCAACGCGGAATTATTCCGGATTCCGCCCAAACGTGTAGATTAATTATTCAACAGCACCATACATTTTCGAATACCGAAATAGCGTCTATACCTGCTAATATCGCATTCGCACGTGTGTAATTCCGACTCGTTTTTTTGATTCTCTTCTTATATCCGCAATTCGATCCGTACTTTGTATACAACTGAGCGCCGCCGCTTCGGCATGAATTAATCACTAATAATTTGCACGCCTCGGGCTGTGCAATGCAAAATTAAACCGGTCGGTAGGTACAAGTATTCAGGGATAAGACGAATAAACAGCCTGAAAAGTACGTAATTTAGCAGCTTATTTCTCTCTGGGCGGTGCAGAATTGCACAGGTGGGAGAAATGTAATTATTATGCCCTTAAAGCAGCTGCCGGGCCTTTCTTCCTTGAATTGCCTTCGTTATATTGCTCTTGTAATCTCCTACTGATTGCGAGAAAAACTCTCACGAATCATTCTTCTTTTTTTTTTTACATTTCTTAGTCAAATTTCTTGGAGGGTATAATTTTGATTTTTGGTCCAATTTTGGGAACATACGAATATTCGCGTATCAAAGATGACTACCTCATGCGTCACAACTGCCTGAAGATAAACTGGCAGTAGTTGTGAAAAGCTTTTTAAACATTCCAATAATTCTGTTTTACAAATAAATACGAATAGCTTCGACTGAGTAATTCTTTGTTCAACTTTTTTTTTTTTTCTCGCTCATTTTATTACTTCTTTACATTTTCATACATATAGTATACTGCTGAAACTTTGTCTCGACTCTGTAGATAATCTTTTAACAAACCTCGAATTAGGTGGTTTTCATACACAGTTCCATATTCGATATTGAGGATTTTTTCTTCATCGAATCAACTTTTTTCATCTTCTCTTGCCGTGGTTGAAATCGCTTTAACAGCGGACTATAACTAGAAGATTTTGCTTCTCGCTTTTCGTGTGAAGAAAAACGACAAGTTGTCCGAATTATGCGGGAGTGGGTGAGACCGAAAGAGAGTGAGGGGGACGGGGGGGGGGGGGGCGTATACATTTTTCCTTCGCTCTGTCCTCTTTCGTTTACAGATATATAAGTTGATTTCGTCAATTTTTTGTATTCCACCTGATTCATTTAATTTTCGAAAATCGATGTATCCCATCTCCACATGTCCAAAATGTCTTTTTTCTTTCTATTCATTTCGTTAAATTTGCCTAAAATGTATATAAACTGTCGATAAATTGTAGAACCTTGTCAGATTTCTTGATTAAATTTTATTCGGGCGTTCTCAGCGACGTTTAAATTTTTTTTATTTTTTTCCCCCTCATTTTCTTACAACATTAACTTAGAAAAATAAAGCATCCCTCAATTATATCGATGAAAAAAGTTATTAACCAGACTCTATTTATATGTATACAGCAATTTGTAATTTCATTCACACTGTAAAGTAAATTACTAAAAGTAATTGAATTATTCTACAGGGATCGATGCAATAAAAAATGGTTCCCTCTTTTTGTAAAAATGTCAAAGTCGTTTACTTTCGATCTAGGTAAATTTCTGTAATTAATGAATTGCCGCGTACCTTTTATATACTACAATTTATTATCGAAAATTGATTCGTTGAAGTAAGTACCTACTCTCGGTTAATTCTGACACGATAAATTGGAAAATTCTCTCCCTGTACCAACTTGTCGTTTTTTTGTTTTTTTTAATACAAATTTTGTCCCCTTGCAATACACACAGAGCCATTGTACACACGGCCAAGGCTGACGAGCAAGGGGAAAGAGGAGGAGGGAGTTGCGGTAGGCGAAGACGTCTGCATCGATTTTGGATAAAAGTAAATAACCGTCGCCATCTTGAGAGAAGCTCGCATGGGGGTTGGGGATCGGGGTCGGGGTGAGTCCCCAGGCACCTATACGAACTACTCCGACTCTATGGCCTATTCGTGCGACGGTACGACGACGCCAGCTGACATTCAAGACTTTATTCCTTGCATTATCCACTTTTGGTTTTGTCTTCCGAGAAGTAGCCGCCACGACTGGCGTGCACCTTACACTGTAGAAAATTTTCTTCCTTGAACGAGATGGTAAAGCAAGTTCATGGTTTACACCCTGTTTCGGCCCTCCTACCAGTGATGGAGAGTAAAATTGTAGCATCGATAAAATAGCCGGTACATCCACGGTCTGTTGAGTTCCGAATACTCGAAACTATGCAACCAATATGGTTAGGTCTTATTGTACGCGTGTAGCTCCGAGGCAAACTTCCTCGCGATATCGGGCGAGAGGATTTATCAGAAATGGCAACACCAGCAGCTTGGGAAAGGATATAAGTTACACACGTATGCGTTGTGTATGTATCCGTGTATAGGAAGATACGTGCGCATACCTCGGGCAATCGCAGATATTACAGGTATAAGATAGAGGTACGTGAAAGCGTGAGGTAGACCTCATCGTCGTTGGGGTGGGAAAGGTCGCGTATACTAGTCCGGTGGAATAATGTATTCAGGAGACAATGGCGTGGTTGTTATCTTGAGAGTTATGAGTGCAATTTTTCAAACGAAACGAAGGAAACCCCGCCTTAGGCCAACTTGTCGCTGGTGGTGGTGGTGGTGGTTGCTGGTATCACGCTTTACCCATAGCCTTTATGACCAACGACCGATCCTACTTCTTTTTCTTCTTCTTCTTCTTCTTTTTCGCCACCGTCGGATTATATTGTGTAAGCCAAAGATTCGGGAGGCCCATGCGAACCATTCGTCTTATCACTGCTCGTTCATCTTTCCAGAAATCATCGCACTGCAGCAACGATGTTACCGTGTAAGTGGAAAAAGGAAAACGCTGCAATGTCGTCTCGAGTAAATGTCCTCGGAGTGATTCTGAGTCTCGTTTCATCACAATCAGCACACTTGAGTGAGAAACAAAAATTACACCGTTCTCCGGATGAGATACTTACGGTCAAGACTTACTTTACCGAGATGATGATAAGTGCAAATTTAATCTTCAATCCGAACGACATCGTCTTATCATTGACACGAGTATATGCGTCGTTTAGGTAATTCAAGTCAGAATTTACACGGACCAACAAAGTGATCCCGTGTTTTTGGTTCTTGTTACTGAACGAATTCAAAGCTCTGGATTCTGACGATTTACGAAACCACTTGAACCGGCTATGGCGCAAATATACACACACCCGGCACTAGTACCAAAATGCACTGTAAAAAATATTTACGGTACACAGTATATACGTGGGAAATAGTTTCTTCACTTCACCGATCGATTACTGATATACCGAAACGAACAGATTCGATACATCAATAACCGGAAAATGCTGGATCGACAACTATAATTACCCCAAATACTTGTGCCAGATTTTCCAGCGACTCCAATATTGAACGTAATGCTTGAACCGTTATTACCAACGATACTTGTTTCACCAGAATTGTCCAGTAGATAAAAGAAATGACACTTTTCTCGGTACATATTCGCGCACCGTATTCATCAGCCGTCCAAACCATGATTCGATGAGCCCTTCGGGTGACGGCTGTGTCAGTGCAGAGGCAACCTGTCACGAGGAGTGCATATCGGTGGAGATTTGCTTGTCCAAAGCAACGAATGACACGGGCGATCAGGGAGGTTATCTGAGGTCTCGGCCGAGGTTCCTCTGCCCCGGTATTCGGAGCGTGTCTGATTGTCTCCTCTTGCAAGGTTCTCCGGGCTCCTTGCAGAAGCTCTTCGCGGCTCTCTGCCAGAACCAGTCGACTTCCAGTGCCTCTCGTCTAGCCTCCATCCTCTCGCCTAGCTGCTCTCTAAACTCCAAAACTCTTGACTCTAAATTCAGTCTAGACTCGAGACTCGAGTGTCTAGATTCTGTATACTGTTGGACAATATGCTAACCCATTATCATCCGTTTCTTGGAGTCCGGTAATCGTTCGTCGTGATAAAAACTACATTCGTGGGTGTAAAATAAAAGGTAATGGTCACAGTTTTATCAGTTTATAAAATGATGGTGAACCACTTATCGGAGTTGATGAGTAATCAGGCTTGAAAATATACTTCGGGGTTTTGACCTTTCGAGTCTTTGATCGCTTGTTATTGATAAATTCGGATTCGTAAATTTAAATATTTTTGCAATTAAATATTTATCGCTTCGTAATATTGTTCATTCTAAAAAAAAAAAAAAAAAAATTAATTATAAATTCATGGTCTTTCTATGTCTTTAACCGTCGATAATTTGGGTTTCGGGATTTTTTCGTCCCGTCGACTTTTTGGTCTCTCGCACTTTTGTACCCCACCCCAATATCTGGGAAAATCGTAATATGAACGTGACTACAGTATCTGTATTTTCTTAATTTGTAAACTGCGTAAGTAACCTGAACACACCTAACAACTGTCGCCGTACCAGAGATTTTCGTAAAGGTTTTCTCGATCTGTCTAATTACAGTTGAAAAATAATCAAGCAACGAATACGGACACGAGGAATCCCGAACGGGCAAAGTGGCCAATATCAACGGGCAGATCGGCGAGGCCGTTGTAAGAGTTGTAAATAAAAGCTTAATGACCTCCCCCACTCTGCTAATTATACGAGTCGAAAACCCGGCCCTTGCGTATCCCACGCGGGCATGCATTATACCTTATAACCGCATGGCAGCCTGATCTCGGCTCGGGAGGTCCGCGTAGAGCCAATTAGTAATTAATAATGATGCGGGGCGTCGAGAAGCTTGTTACGTTAATTGAATCAAAGTTCGAACGAATCGAACGCTGAGACCTTAGACCTTCTTTGGGGCTGGTAGCCCGGTAATTCTCCGTCTCCGTACGCTCGCTCCCTTCTCCTCCCTTCCTCCCTCCTCCTTCCTCTTTTTAGTCCCATTTACATTCCCAACCCTTGGCGGAATTTTTCCCGGTTTCTTCCACGTCTCGAGAGCTTCGCAATCCTTTGCACGCGGACATTCCGTTTCATCAAATTGGAAAGATCATGCGCCGTTTGAGGTTGCAAAAATAAGAACATCCCGAGTCCGTAACGCGAACCTACAAATTTTTATACTCCGAGCGAAGAGCGTTTAGTTTTCACCGTCTCGTGGAGAATTGGACAAATATTTCCTGCATCTTTTACATTGTTTCGAAATCTGTTTGCCGAGCGCTATTGCGAAATGTATAATTGAATAGATTCTCACGACTCGGAAACCAAGAGAACTAAACAGGGGAGGAAGATATCTTGAACGCTTTCGAGCGATAAGGATCGAGGCGTGTTTATTATCCTTGTTTTATTTGCGATCTAATTAATTAGCATCGAAGTAACCGTACGGCAGATCTAACGTGACGATTCTTTCACACAAGATCCTAGATAGCTGCACTGGAAATATGACGCCATTCTCCACTGGTCATGATCGCTAACTGGTCACTTCTCGCGTTAATCAATTACCTTCCGCCAGAGAATCAATTAATTCTTCAGCTTAATGGTCGCTAGTATATAGAGTGAGACGACTTTGTAATTACGCTCGGAAAAACTTAATTTTTTAAATTAACCGTGCGAATAATTACGCGAATGAATTGAAGTTTAGACTAGTCTACACGATACTTATTTTATCCTACTTTGATCGTTTTCGGTCGGTGATAATTATGTCGAAATCAAAAAAAGTACAGATTTTTAGCGAGAGAAATCGTTGCTTTCCAGGTACAAACGAGTTTATTAATGACAAGGAAAAACGGAAGAAGGTTCTATTTTAGAAAACAATCGTTCGTTTCTACATGCTATTGTAAATTAAATTTCCGGTCGTTGATTTTAATATTATCATGGGGTGTTTTTCTGTCGATTCGTGAGAAAGTAGGGAACGTACAGTACAATATTCGAAGCAATTTTCCAACAGAAAAATAATAATCGCCTGCGGCTTGGGGTTGAAATGTAACGTTTGTTTCCTTTTCCCTCACCTATTAATAAACTCATTTCTTAAAGTAAATACCATTCGCGTTTCCTACTCCCATTAAGTTTCGCTTTTTCTCTCCCTCCGTTCAGCAACTGCATCACGTTGTACATAAATATACGCCTGACACACCGGAGGAAAAATATTCTGCGGGAAAATGCGGTCTTAAGCGACGGAACGTTTAACCGCTCGCTTCAACTGACTCGGCAAAGTTTGTTAAAATGGGTACATAAAGTCCTGATAAAAGTTCTCGATTGCTTTTTCTCATGCCCACGTATTTGCCGCATCATAGCGACGTTGAATGTCGCAAGAAAGAAAAGAAAGTACACCTCACAGATTTCCGACAGTATCCGATATGTTATGGTATATAAATTAAAATTCGATACATGTTTTCTGTTACATTTTAATTCGGCCGCTGAAAGGGTAAAACCCACCCCTAAAGTCAGCTCGCGAAAATCGTCTTTCGCCATTTCTCCTCAAGGACGTAATATTCTTAGATAAAACCAATCGGAATTTATCCGTAATCAAGAACTAATAATATGCGCAGTGTTCGTACCCTCAAGAATTACATCCCTTATTTTACCGGGGTGAAACTTGAACGATTCTCTCTTTCCTCAAACGACAGAATTTCACACGTAATAGTACATTTTGTACCAAGGGAATAAAGTCGAAATGATCTCATATTTCCCGAAATCCCAAAATATGGCCTCGTATATTTCTCGCAGACGCGGGAGAAAAGCGATACTTTTTTCCCGCAGATAAGGGGGAAAAAAGTTGAGCGGGAATAATATGGCACTTTTGTCCCGCTTTACAGGTCGAGAACGTTAAAATTATGGTTGAGTCGGGAATAAAAGAAATACGTGTCTCGTGTATTTTTATGTACCGCAACATGTCACGGAGTAAAGTAAATCGGCGTGGCTTGTGTCGGTTACTTTCCTCGTCAGTCGCTTAATCGGGATCAAACGTAGGTACGTACAGAAGATATCGGTTCGACGATGCCTGCAGTGCGGCCGAAGGCCGGATTACTCGCGGGACAATTTGTCAAATTATAAGAGGATTATTTTCTTACTGGTTTTTGATAGGGTGTCGATTATACACACAAGCACACGAATTGCGGGCGCACGTTGCACGCATCTTATGAATACGCTTATGGCTAACACCAGGTTTGCCGAATCTGGCCCACCCATACGCTTTTTCACGTTGCACGTAGACGCACACGCGTGTTTTCAAATTATGCTAAATTTATAGGTGTTCCAATTTTCGTCATGAATATTCTATGGCCGTGCTTGTATTCGCGAATCTGGGACGCTTGAATTATTGCAGTTTATTTCACAATAGTTCGCGGTGCCAAAGTCGTCATTTTTATAGTCCTATTCACCGTCTGAATTGCTCGAGGTTTACAACGAATCCGATATGAAACTGGTTTGACTTGGATTCGTATTTGCGTCGCCACGTTCAAAGTCACAACAAAGATACAACCTTATCATTTTTTTGTTTTCATTGTATGTGAAATAAATTAATCCGCAAGTACGTGCGTGTTGTTGAATTAGATTTGTACATTTCATCAGCTACGTAAATTCGTAAAAGCGAATGAGACGATTATCAACGTTTTCGAAACTGGTCAACGCATTTGTAAAACTGCTTGTAAACTTGACTTTTACTTTGTATATTTCCAAAAAAACGAATCAAGAGCGCAATTGTGTGCGCATTAAATATTTACCGAATCACGACTCATCAGTATACTTACACTGATTAACTGTGGGAAAATATTTGAAGTAGAAAATTGATTTTTGTTACAGGTAAATTCATAACAATCTGAAGTACTCGAGTAAATATACTTTATCGAATCCTGGTTAAACTCTGAGTTCGAGTGGCCCGAAGGAAGGAGGCGCGAACCAACCATTTTCAGAGGTGAGTAGATGCTTTGAGTATACGGATGCAGGTTATAAGGTAGGTAACCATGTGATTTTTGGGCGCGTGGATCGAGCAGCGAGGGCGTTCTTCGAAGGGTCTGCTTTCTGCCTACCGAGTCGTTTTCGTATGGATAAGACTGAGTTTCGTTGAGTAAATATATCCTGTACGTATGTCAAATGTTTACACGGGTACCGAGGTACCAAACTACTTCTGTTATTTTCTTTGTAACCTTCCACAACGCTCCGTCTACTCGGGCTCCAAATATTCCTAGGTAAGTTACGTTTTACTCTGTTTTTTATACAGCGTAGTGTAGTCTAAGACCGAGATAAAAAAATTATGTGCACTTCGAGAGGCGTTGAGGATATTCATCGATCAAACATCAGTTTCGTAAGTTCGGTTATATCGTTGTTTTTTTGAACGTCGAAACGTATCAGCGACTGGAACTGAAATTTGCGTTGAGAATTGTTATCACTGCTTGAATACTTGCAGCCAAAGTTAACTAAACATAACAATTTTACCATTTCTTGAATTCATCGCTGGTCTTTACGGTACAATTTCGATATCGTTAGGCTAACTGAACTCTTCAGAAAAAGAGCTTCGATCTTAATAATAAGAAGAAAACTTTGGAGCGTTTATTATTTGTCTTTACAGAGTCGTTACAAAATTATACCAATAGTCTCTTTTCGATACCGTGTAACAAATGTTTAACCTAAAATTGAATTACCTTGAATTACGCAAACAACTCTCTGATTCCGTAGTTTCGTTCGTTTATGTGGTAGATTCTCCTATTTCATTTGAATCATGCCAATGATGACCTGGGTCGTTATATTAAAAAATGTCGATTCACTAGGGTCCAGATAACTGTAACAAATTGGATGTGATCGTCGAACTGCAAAGAGAAGTTAGGAATGCTCGAGACTTCGATTTTCGTCGATATAAAACTTCGGCCTCTCCAAAACGTAACGACAACGTGACCGAGGCTGAGTCCTCCCAATTTGTCCCCTGAACTTCTTGCGAGAAAAAACGACTCGAATTCAAGCTTTAACTTGACAATCATTTAAATATGCGCGCGAATCGTCTGACGCAAAAGTGAAAAAAGACGAAATTCGGAAATCGGAAGAGACAAGAGACAAGAGTTAGTCCCAAGTACCTCTTAGCGGTCACTCAATTTCACAATCAAAGTTTAACATATTTGATTTCACAATAATTTACGTGTCTGGTGAATAAAACTCACGTTAATAATAATACTTATTAAAAATCAAAGAGGAAGTGTCACGCGGTAAACCAAAGTATCTTATCCAGCTGGAAAAAAGAATCGAATAGTCTAACATCGTACACGAGTATCGTGGGAGTTCAATTTTAAACGTGACATCCACCGACATCTTATCGATCTTCGACTTCATCGTCTTGGATTTATCCATTTTCGAAGGCTGATGCCGCACATCGTCCGAATGGATGAGTTATTTTCGTGTTACCAACAACTCACTCTTCTTCAATCTGACATAATTTAGCTTGAAGTAAACTCTTGATGTAAAGTAAAAGTACACTCATTATCGTAGTTGGTCAATATACTTATTAAATAAGTAATTGAAAAACTTTTCTTAAAGACAGCAGCGTGTTTTAAAGAGTCGGCATGATTGTCGAATGGACGATGATAAATCGGGTTAGGAATTGATAATCTTTAACTTACTCCTGTAAATTCAAAGCAGGCTATTTCCAATGCCATGTTTTCTCAGTGTGTCTTTACTCCAACTGTTAATCAGATGTACCTCTAATTTGTTCTAAATATAATTTAACCATCGTTGAGCAATATCTCGACAATATTCTTTGGATATTACAAAGCTTCGAGTGCGTCTTTGCCCCCTTCAAAAACGGAGGATGTCCCTCGAAGATGATGAAGAAGAAGAAGAAGAAGAAGAAGAAGGAGAAGTGTTCACGGTCGTCAAACCTCAAACCGGTATTAAAAATCTGGGAAGCATATTGCCGAAGAGAGATGGAGAGAGAAGGAAAGCGAGACCTTGAGCTGACTGCGGTTTCTGGCTGAAGGTATACACCCCGTTCCTCTTCTTCTCCTTCCTCCTCTGCTTCCCCTTTGGCTATAGTACCCATACACCGTTTCGCCGAGATTATGCCAGCGCCGAGACTTTCCTTACCGCGTAGTAACCCCAGGACCGACAGACTTCTATCGGTATATACGAACCTCAGCCCCTCCTCGAGAGACTCTCCAAAGAATTTACGACGAATATATTATTATGTCGGGCTGTGCTAGCCTGCCTCCCTAACGCTGCGTGCGTGCGTGCGTGCGTGCGTGAAACTGAGACGAGGAGGCGGAGGGACCACCGTATTCCTTGAGAGTTATCAGCCGACAGAACCGAAACACTCGACAAGTGCCTTGATCGTTATTTCCCGGCCTGGTTCTGCTGCTGGGAGAAATATTGGCAGATGATACAGTCGGCTCTCGTTATCGGAGCGGCCTTGGGGCTGCGGATGATACAGCGTTCCAAAAGTCCTCGGTGCAGGGCGTGATTTCGATCATCCTTCGATGGAGGCACTGACCAGATTAATGGAAGTCGTTTTTATCGTCGCGGTAAGAAAAGAATTTCACCGCCGGTAGTACAAAGGTTCAACTCCTTCTCACTTGTCGTACCATTTTTATTTTTTATTTTTTTTTCTTTTCTGCCTTGAAACATATTTGACTAATCACGATGAGCGAGACGCCGATATTTCCATTAAGTGAAGCTCTATGAAAATTAATAATATACCAGCCAGATACGCTTTTTTACAGTCAGCGTCGTTCCGGTCCCACAAAGTCTTCGTAAAGTAGCTAACTGAAAAGTGAACGGTAATGATAGTTAATTGATAAATTGTATGGCTTGACGGCGTTCTCAGATTTCACAGGAAAACACATATTTACTTTAGAATGCCAACATTATCAAAAAACACTTTGTACGGCTAGCAGTAGGAGTCGGTATAGGTTCGTGTGTGTGTCTATATGTGTGAAACACTCGGTTGGTCAGAAGCAAAATTGCAAAACGCAAAATGAAACTGAGAATGAAGTTTTTGGTAAATTGGCACCTAGAATAAAAATGACCTTCCTGATACTTATTACGACTGGCCAAAGTATTCAGACTTCGAATAGCGTCAAATTGACAATAGAAATTCAAGTCGCGATATAAGCAACTGTGAAGAAAATCCAAGGAACAGTAGTTATTGTTTCTATATACGTTTAATTACCGTGTAAAACATTTTCTTCCACTTTTTCATCCTCCCAGCTACTCATAGTATTCCTGCAGGTTCGTTTTCTGGGAATTCTAAAAGTTTCTCATAACAGGCACGCTGGTAGCGGCTAATGCACCGGAAGTATCCATTATTTTTATGTCCTCGTGACGCGAACAGGGGGTCAAAAGGTTGGTACCGCCGGCCAGAAGACCTAAGCCAACCACACAAGCGATTGAAATAAAAAAACGTTTACCGGTAAAACAAGATTCCACGACTGGTTAAAAAATGAAGCTTTTTAAGCAGTTAAAAAACAACATTGAAGTTCAACATTCTTTCAACGGACATACAGTCTTAACCATTGTTTAACACACTTTTGTAGGATCACATACTTGACACACTGGGGTCGTTTGTATCCTAGCTACAATAATTGTTATAAAGAATGAACTGTTAATTATTTACACTCGGAATTTTTCGGAAATTCTTAAAAGATCACTCTTTTTGAGACTATATAGGTTACATAAAAAAAAAAAAAAAAAAACAAAGTCAAAACGCCAGATGATACCACAGATCCGATTTTTTTTAGATTTAGGTACTTTAAATTAGCGAAGAAAATACGTGGAACAAGGATTAATTACCAACAAAACGTTATAAAACAATTAGTTTCCTGCTTCTGTGGATCGATTGCATTCAGCAGGTAGCTACGTTCAAATAACATAAAAAATAGTACGTAACTTAAAACAGTTCAATAAAACTCCAGAGTTCAATGAATTTACACGTTCTGAATACAAAACCTCTTATCGATTTGCTAGCATCTTAGCTTGTATTATTTGAGATCACTTATGTCATCGAGGCAAATAGCACTGCTGGTCATTTCTTGAACGATTGCTTCTCCTTTACTAACTTTTGAGTCAGACTGTGGGTCCCATTCATCCTTAAAGTGCTCGGACGTAATAACTGCGAAGTCGAATACCGAGGAGGTTGTCTACAATAATCATCCAGCAGAGTCGAGCTCCAGGTACCCTCGGAGCTTTGAGTGTCCGAGGAGTCGAGCCTCTTCGGAGGAACAAACAAATGGACGTATTTAGGGACATGCGGCCGCCGTCGAGAAGGCGCATGTCGTCGATATCTTATATTTTGACAAGCACGGCATTATCCTTTATCATCACCGCGTCTTCTTCCTTCTCACAGTTTTCTGCGCGGCATAAACCGAAACGCGACACGGTATCGCTTACACGAACCTTACACACCCTCGGAGAAAAGTCACGACTCGTTTGTAACGCTTCCAAGCCGGATATCGCCTGCCTCCCATGAAATAGGAGAACCTTTCCGCGTCCCGTCTAATAACCGGAACTTCTTTCTTCTTATCCCGGTCGGCAAGACACCTGAAAAACCCGGAAAACCTGGAAATGTCAGAGCATTCAAAAAGGGGTCATGAAAAATATGAAATTTTCAGGGACTTTTTAATTTGGTCATGGAAAAACTGAAAATATCACTCCTTTACTCGTCGGAATTGTAAATGATTTTTTGAGGTAACAAGTTTAGTTTTTTTCGTTGAGAAAACAAATTTGCTCAAACCAACTTTTTTCCTAAATTCGAATCGAATTTGAACCGAATATAAATTAGATTTTAGTAACTTACTAGAACTGGGAAAATGTCAGGGAGAACTAGAGCTTAGGACCTGGAAGACCTGGAAATATTATGGAATTTTTTTCCCAAAAATTTTTGGCCCCCCTGTTATTATCCTTATAAATTATCTGAGCGAAATTTTTTGCCAGAAGAAAACTAAGGACTTACAAAACGCAATTCGTACAAGTTTTAGAGAAATTTTGTTCTCTTTTTTCAGAATTCTGATCCTGAAAAGAATCAGAATGTTATCAACTTGTATTAATTACTTCGAAAACTGCCGGTAGATTTTTAAAATATATTCTTCCAATAAGACATCGTGTAACTATCGTGTGAAAATTCGATAATTTATGCTTTGTTCGATCCGATACATTTGTTGAAATAAAGTATTATTTATAAAAATTGAGAGTTACATTTGATTGAAATAATACATTCTTTATTTTTCTCATATTAGACACACGCAATTCAGGAACGCAAATTTCACGTTATGTGTACATAAAATCGTGCAATAACAAAATTTCTTCAAACTTAATACGTAACAAAGCTTTTCCGATAAAAATTTGAACCTGTTCGATCCATGAGAAACACTTTCGCTGTACAAAATTGAAAGCCTATGCATTATTCAGGCATTAATTTAACGAATGGCAATACAAAATTATCGAAGTACGATATTTTCATCATCGATTGGTTTAGTGAGATCCCGTTTTATGAATATCCCCTCACTGTGCCTCGGAGTCATTTTTCATTTCCATTTCGCATACATCCATTCTATTAACAGGAAGCAGAGCTATCAATTTCTAGCGGTTGACAAAATTGCTAAAAATATCCTCCGTAATTGGACAAAGTTTCCGCGTCTCGGTCCTTTCCTGTGTAAAATAGGAGTTTCATTTTATAGGCAATTAATTTTACATACTGGCGGCAAAGCCGCCGCGCCGTTACGATTTTCAATAAAATTTTCCAACCCAGCTGCGGCGACTAACATAATTAATCTATTAATTTATTCATCATGTATGCTGTAGCAGCGAACTCGAAGTCGACATTGAATTGTAAATTTTGGCGAAATATTTTTCGGTTAAAATCTACACCAAAGGTACGTGAACGATATTACTTTTTCGTTTCCGAGGCACTATTTATTCCTGTTTCACCGTGTTGTTTTTCATCATCCCTTTCCTTCTCACTTTATACAGATTGAATATTAAACCGTTTGACCTCCTCCTCTTAGCACGAATGCTTTTAACCGATTAAACTCGCTACTGTTACCCCGAGTCGAACCGAGCCGCCGCCTCCTGCGCCTCTGATTTATACGAAATTTATACGGACGATCCTTGAGACTTTTGGTTACCTACTCAAAACACCCTAAATCATACAGCGATGCAACTCGTTCGCAGCGCAGATTTTTATCCTTCATCTTTGGTCTATAAAAACTGGTCAACGATAAAAAAGATATTTATCCTCGGGGTACTCAGGATTTCTTCAGAGCTTTTATTGTTGGCCAAAAATTCGCTTCGTAGCTTCATTCCAGGATCATGACAATGTCGCTTTACTCATCGTTGTTGCCAAAGGTATTTATTTCGCACAAATTATTTCCAAAGCACGAAATCAACAAGGCAATGTTTTCTTTGTCGTCTGGAATTAGGCAGAAAATTTGTAAGCACCGGTGAAAATTGAAGAGTACAGTGAATGCCTGTTCGAATGCATTCGTCCGATTCGAGGGTATTAATTAACGATGAATTAAAATCACGAGCAATCGTCACACACCGGCAGGAGGATGCTTGAATAGCTGTTTTTATTTCCGCCTGTTCAAAAAGCACTCTCATTTGCACCGCGGCGCTCATAACCGTCGGTAAAATTTGACGAACCCGATATTCCACGAGGTCAAATGAAACGTTCGTGCAGCGTAAGGCTCGTGATTAATTAAACTAATTAGTTAACATCGATAGCTATATCCTAGGTTCGCGAAATTTCGTGGAATCATTTAATTGTACTGTAACAATAAACCTAAAAAATCGCGAACACATCGCGTTGGGATCATTTTTAAACTAATAAAAAGTTTCGTCCTTCTCGAGAAGATTCTTTCCGCTGTTCGCAGCCAAGCGACAATTACTTTGACAATTTCACATGCATATTTATTACAGAATAGAATTTCAAAGCAATTTGTGAATTTAATCACCATTGAACTAATCAAAATGAAACCGTCGCGAATAGTTCATCAATTTTCTGATCCAATGGTCGAAAAAGTTTGACGTGTGTTCGAATCGTAGGCTGTAGATGTTATCCTTCATTAAACCATAAAGTGAACGTAAAACTCGGATAATTCTTCGAGGGTGAAAAAATAACGAGGAGAAAGAGAGGTAAGAAAGACAGATTTGATTTCGCTGTAAAAATAGCAGAGCCTCTCTTGCCTCCAACCGACCCTGACCTTTTGCAGTAAAAGTTTACTCAGCACGGACTTGAAAGTACGAAGAAGTAATTCAGTGCTTGCGAGTAGAACGAACTTCACTAATGAGTACTTAACTGGTCATCTCGTGGCATTGTATGCGGTTACGATCGATACAAGACGGGCTGACTGTGAGCTGGTTTTATTTTTTTTTTTATTTTTTTTTTTTTTATACCATTTATATGCATATAAATACGTATGTACGCATATACTCCTCCAAACCGTAAAAATGCAGCGAGGTGATTGTTGGGTCCGCGAACTCGCGGGGCACGATAATACGCGGTTCGAAAAAAATCACGCGAAATGAAATGATTTCTTCGCGACCACCCGCAGCGATCTTCCACAACGAAAACGTCTCGTTCCTTCCTGGGGAGATGAATGCGCGGATAAACCATGGCTTAACAGGCGTCGTTATCTTCTGATTATTATTGTAATTCTTTGATTTTATAAGTCGGCGTCTCAGATGTCAAAGTTTTGAATTTTTATTTTTTCCTCATGTTTATTATTTTTCTTCAACTTCGTTTCTTTGTTCGAGAAACAACTTTTATTTTCATATAAATGAATATGTAAACTTTGTATTTGACAATTAATATTCGTTTTTCTGTCTCGAAGATTTGCGGATGTCATTTATTTATTTATTCATCTTTTTCTCTTCTGTTGAAGCGAAGTATAAGATGCGACTGTTTTAAATTAATTCACAATCTTCAGACCAATTCGCAGTTTTGTCTCAGAGTTATTTTTCGAGTGTTTGAAACAGGGTTTTTGCAAAAATATTTCGAATTTTGAAATCACCAAGTAACCGACTGTTTCGAAGATGACATATTCTCTGTGTCATTTATTCAAATATTTGGTATATCGTACATTCGTAAAATCAACAATTAAGTTTTGAATTTTATGAATATTTCCGTACCCATATATAATAGAAAAAATCGAAGTTCCGTGCGTAAAGTTTAAAAAAAATTCAAAACAGCTGGCTTGGACTCGATCTTTCAACTTTTTATCTATTGATACGAAAACTGAAACAGCGAATCAAGAAACGGCGCCGACGAGGAGGTTGGAGGAGCATCGTTAAGAATTTAGCGGTGGCCTGTATCAGTTCGATATTTCTAAAACAGACGTCAAATCCCCGAGGCAAGAGAGGAGTATAAGGTACGTAGCGCGATATAAACTTCGGTTAGTTTCATTTCGCCCCGAGGCTCGTCGTAATTTAGGGAGAGCGAATACTTCCAGTTCTGCAGCCGTTTGCCGAACGGAAACGAAAGAGTCGCGTCGCGACGCCCCGCCCGCAACTATTTAGTTACAAAATTCGCTAAATTTACATTGCGGCAACGTTCGTAAATTAAAGTGCAAACAAGCGCGGTGCGCCCTGAATGAGAATCGCCCTGGCAGACGAGCAGTTAAGGGGTTAAACGCTCGTTAAAACCACTGACTTATTAATTTCTCTCAACGCCGCTTGAGACGTTGTTTCGTGTCGCAAATAAGAGTCAGGTCTCACTTAAGATTATGTTGCTAACTATTCCTCCTCGCCATAAATTCATTCCCGCCAAATAAAACAGGCACCCCGGTTCCCACACGGCTTGAGGGGAGTTTCGAACGCCTTTAAAAGCATCTTCGCCTTGCTTACCATTTATTCATTTATCCATTTACTTTCAACTGTAACATTATTTTTTTCTCCCAGGTATTATAAATTCTCCGTAACTTGACGTACGTCAATTGAATTGCATAAATGTTTCTTTCGTAAAGAAAATTTTTCCTAATCCCGTAAAGCTGATTTTTTGGTTCTCAAATTTTAAGTAACAAAAAATTAATTCAATTTATATACAAATGAAAGATTCTTTTGTAAGATAGATTTTCATGTGTTGTCGGAATATTTCGAAGGATTAATATTGCGCAAATATGGCGTACACTGATTACAATTACAAAGGTTGCAACTTGATTACAATGATCACAAGGATTCCAGAAATATTGATTGAAAAGATCGCAGCAGGATTACAATATACTACAGAGATTGCAAAGATTACAAAGATTACCTGATATTACGCGGATTTTGCAAAAAAATAACAGAGAATACTCAAGACTACAAAGAGTAAAAAAGATTACAAAACATTACATCAGAATGCAGTAACCTATGTACACCAGATTAAATATTTGTGGCAGTTTTTTTTTTTTTTTTTAGTTTATCAACTTTCCGCAACTCGGCGGATTATTAATCGAATAAATAAACGTGAGAAGAAATAATCGATTATCCGTTTTTCACACATTTTCGCATATTTCGTCTACATTCCAAGAGAATTTGCAAGGTTCGACAAATTCATAGCGATGTCAGCGACATCAGCTTCATAAAATGGTGGAAATTAATCGAACTGTTTTTTCACGTTAGCATAAATTCCGCTCGTCGAAATTCAAAGGTAGGATTACCACCTCGCTTTACTTTAACTTCTGCGATTTCCGTGAAACTCGAAAAAGATTGATGATTCTTTTGCGAGAGAAAAAGGGCCTGGTTCTAGGTTTGTTATATGCTGAAGCGTACAACTTTACGGTGTAAAAACGACCGCCATGTTATATGATGTTAGGAAAAGAATCGATAATCGATGCCTTTTCTTTTAACAACCTACCTTCGTCAATCTATATATTATCTTATATAGTTTACAGCTCGCAAATTTTCATCGATGTAGATAATTAATAGAACAAAATTGAGGAAATGCGGTGATTAGTTTGTCATTGTTTCTGAGAAACTTTACTTTAGAGGTTTTGAAGAAAAAAAATTTTTGAAAATAACAAGTAGGGTTTGAAAAGTAAAAGTGAACTCGATAATTACACGGGTGAAATTTTTTAGAAGAATCAGGTCTTAGCATGAGAAAAATCATTCAGAATCACAGTCTGTAATAAAAAATTGACGTTGAGAATTTTAGAAATGTCAGATTATTGCTCCGATTTTTTTACTCTCTACAAATTACTTGCCCGTTGATTGATTTCTATTAGACAATCGGGATAACGATTCCTTCGAGTTCACTTATAACGCGATTGTTGCAAATCATCGTTACAAATAACATTGCTACAGAAGATATTTAAAAGGTTACTTTCTTGCGTCTTAACGTTTGAATAATCCAAGCTGAAGTTGCCGACAACGTTGACAGTAATTTGAAAGTAGGCGCCAACTTCCCGTGAAATTTGACAAAATTTTTAATACAACAATTCGATATCCAGGCTGCACTGTCTCATTTTTAACGTACGTTTGAAATTACAATTTTTCGCTACCACTAGCTTCTTCTCCTCATTGTTTGGGTGGAGAGAACGTCAGATCTAAATTCCAAATTTCGACCAGATTCCGCAGTGGCCTCAGCCGACATGTTGAATTCATGGAGGAATTTGTTTTTGTAAAATAACTCGCCCGTTTTCAACATCTTGCCAAAAGCCGTAACAAACTAAATCTGTCTAAAACTTAATTCTCTACAATTTTAATCGCAAAAATTCTACGTCAATGATCGATATCACCCCCCGCCTCAGCCTAATTATCGGGAAAAAGATAACAGCGGTATCGGAAAATTGCAGTTACGGTACA
The DNA here is from genome assembly GCF_021901495.1 of Neodiprion virginianus. Lineage (NCBI taxonomy): Eukaryota > Metazoa > Arthropoda > Insecta > Hymenoptera > Diprionidae > Neodiprion > Neodiprion virginianus. The sequence continues at coordinate 10,401,486 of NC_060877.1, read as the reverse complement.
CGAGTTTCGACCCCTCCAATCGAAGGAAGGTTCTATTTCCGACGAAGCGCGGCGGGGGGGGGGGGGGGAGGGGGAGGGGTCACGCAGGTTAATTATACCACTCTCTGTCCGTCGAAAGGGGGATGACGACGACGGGACAGCAACAAGTGGTTGTCTTCCCGTCGTTGCGGGAGCGTCGCGACGCGACGTACGTGTGACGGGTTTCGTCTCTTCGTTCCTTCGCGTAGAGAGAAGGGGAATGGAAAGGAAAGGAGAAAATAGGAACGGAAAGGAAAGGAGAGGAGAGGAGGGGAAAAGGAAAGGCAGGTGCCTCGCGAGATGTGCCACCGAGTGAAATAAAACCGGAAGCCAACCGACACGGCAACGCACCTGTCCTTTCTCGTATAATTAATTAATCCTCTCGTGCGTTTCGTTAACAACTTCTGGGTACGTTCGGATGACTCTCTTCGCAGGCCCCGGACTTGGAGGAATTTTTTTTTCTTTCTATTTCATCGAACTCTGAGAGATACAAATTTTGATACGTGAATATCGTCGAGCTTTCGAATTGGTGAGAAAATTTGTACACCCCGTAAATGATGGAATTTTTTTTTCCACCCGTAACGCCGCTGAACTCACGACAGATTTGTAGATTGCGTGATACGTTCAAGAGAGAACACAGAAGCTCGTTTTACAACGAATAATAATTTTTTACGAATGATAAGCTTTTACATTTCTTCACATTGTGCACTGAGCAAAAATTTCATTTGATGTAGTAACTAGAAAAATTCAGTAAGACGGGAACGTCAAAAGAACTGTTTGAATATTGATGGGATTACGAAAAACGAGGTACGCCTAACCATTTTGCGCTATCGTCGATCCATTTTTGGTAATTGCAACGCAAAATCAGTTTGTTCGATTTAATCTACTTTTTTAGTTAAATACGGCTTTAACATCAGTTTATCGTTGCACAAGCGTTAAATTTTCGCAACTGTTACAAGAAAATACAATAACAGTGATCGTGATGAGAAAGAACAGTAACGGATACTAGACTTTCCGGCAACAGCTAGAAAACTAATTTTCATTTTCTACCTAGAACTATATTTTTCGGTTGTGTTAAAAAATGAAAATAGTTAGAGACTAAAAATTTCTCTCAGTGTGCGTTTCCACATCTAGCTATTTTTTTGTTCCATCGGACCTTGGCCTAACTATTTTGCAGTCAGGCTGCAACAAAGGGGGTAGTAATTTCGAAAGCTGTATCAAAGATAAATTTATCGAGTTTACGCCATGCTAGGAACTTGTTGAGTTCGGCGTAGAACGACAAGTCTACACATCGTTTGCGCTCTGTGTAAATCAGTTCGGTATGCGTGTCTTCATTCTACCGCTTCTTTGGGCTGGGCTTTCGAGCTCTTTGAACCCGCGTTTCTCCGCCTCCTGATTGAGCCTAAAAATCTCATTATAACTGCGTTAACTCGTCTCACGCCACGAACAGAAGCCTTGCGGATTCTGCAGCCTTTAACTTTTAACGACCGGCCATCAAAATTCAAGCCGTTAATATTACGCCCTCTGAAGCACCTCGAAAACCAAATTTCTAATTCCTCTCGCCTGTCGTGCGAAACATTTTCAGAGAGATTATCAAATTTTAAAAAAGAAATACAATTCTTTATTCATCGCTGATCGAAAATTTATAAACTGGAGTAAAACCTTCTTTTTTTTTCTCACTTAAGCCTCGATTATTGCCAGTAAAAGATCTTCAGATTCAATCACTCAGATTTTAGATTGCGGATAACAATGATTTTTTCAAAAATTCTGGATCCTGCACATTTTGACAAAAATTAAATTCAGTAAAATTTGGGAAATTGCAATTGAGATTGGAGGCAAAATTATTTTATCAGGGTACACCTTTTGTTTCCTTTTTTTTCTTCTAGTCTTGTAGCCTTAATCGGAAAATCTAATTTACATTTGTTACTGTTCTTTTTAATTATGGTCACTCGATCTATATTTTCTTGTAATCACAGCTATAATTCGCAACGATAAATCGATATCAACAAGACCTGGATTGGTTGAAAAAAAAATAATTAAACAAACAAACTGACTTATCATCGCCAACTACGTAATCACAGTAAATACATAGTTACTTTACACACGAAATTTTTGCGTAATTCCTAAAATATTCTAACCATTATCGCAATGGGAACCATTTAATTTACTAAAATTCTGAACTTCTTTGTTCGCGTAGTTGGATTTTCTTTATACTTTCATCGGTTACCCGTCCATACAGTTGGTTTTACGTCTTCGTGGATCGGGTGAAACTGTCGTGAAATGACGCGTTTCGTCGTGATCTCGATATTATACCAATAAGGTATAAAAGAAAATGATAACCGGATTTATACCGGTGCTTTGTCGATATTGGCCCGGGCATAACGGAGACGAACATACGTGTATCCCTGCAGTTATTTAGGAGAGAGAGAGAGACCATTTGGGCGAATAAAGAACCGTGTATCATTGGCTGGTGAATTCCGTGGGAACTATAAGTCGGATTTCTGCTCCTGCCGCTCGGCTTGCGATCCGTTTTTAGTCGTGTCTATACCCGAAAAGAATAGACAGATGATCCCAGAAGATAAGAGGAAGAAGGGACAAGGGACGCTGAACGTCGGGATGAGAGGAGGAGGCCAGGCGAGGCGGGACGGGACACTACCAGGCATTCCAATCTGAATAATCTACCATAAAACAAACTCTGTTCACGCAATGCGTACAATGCGACCGGTAGAAGTTTGCTCCTTTGAAACGGGCGGAAAAGATCAGAGAGAATGCCAGTCAGAACGGGAGACGCGTGCCTCTGACAATATCGAATAGGAAGGCGAAATTGAACGACTGATATTTCGAATGCCCGTTGCGAGTCTTACACGAATCGCGAGGTAAGACGTGAATTCGGTTTTCCGTTTGATATTTTCTGCTTTTTTCTAAGCGTCGGGACCAGAGTCGAAAAATCGTTCTTTCGCCGAGGTCTCGTTCTTACATCAAAACCGTTACCGAATATGCCACTCGCTGGGGAAAAAAGTAAAAACATCTAAGAAATCTCCGTTGATTGACGTTCCTTTTTATTTTATGATTACAAGATAAAAAAAATAAATGAATAAAAAAAAAAAATTGCGGTCAATCGATAGGGATAATTTTTGGAAAAAATAGACGCAAGAACAGGGACATCTTTCAAGTAATGCGAACGGTTTGCATTTTCTGAATATCTCGGAATTCGTGTTGAATTCTTACCGCGGAATTGTTGGTAAAAACTTCAATTTTGATAATGGAAAACCGGAAAAAGGTGCGGGAAATTTCATCCATCAGATTTTTATGCCCGACTTGTTATGGGATTGGAATTCGGCAGAGAAATTTGATTGGTTGAAAAACTTTGATATCTGCCGTAGAATATTTTAGAGGTCAAGAAGTGTTCGTATTAAAAAATGGACAGAATAGTTTATACCCAAACATTCACTTTGCCATGAATTCCACCGGAAAAAGGATAAATAATGATCACGAATTTCAAAACATTCGAAACTTTGATCAGGATATTCAAAATTAGTGATTAATGGTTTGAGGAAACTTGGAGAAGTCGATAAATAATCACAATTCTCCTGAATAAGCATAAAATGTGTTACAAAATGTGTATATTCTAAGGTGGAAATACGAAACGCTAATATAAGCGTCCGAATCAATCGTTCGCGAATTATTCTCTCCTATAGACAGAAAGCATCATAAATATACCTAGTCGAGCCATTCTACCGCACCTCGCGAAGAGATATCCGTGTAGATTGAACCGGAAATTCTCAATTAGTCACCGTAAAATGAGTTATCTCCTCTGATTATTGAGGGCTTGGCTCGCAGCCCGTTCAACCGATCATAATCGGTTACGTCTCCGTTTCCAAACGAATGACGTCTAAATCAGAATTATCCTTTCCACGTTTGTATAATCGGGCGATTTGTTTCCGAATTTTTTATTTTTTTTTGTCCTTTCACGAACCGTATACCTATTATGTACGGGAATTTTATTCCAAGACAAACGTTCGTGAAACAGGCAATTGGAAAGCGTCCAAAATTTTATCTACTCCCACCTCCCGAAGATTGAAATTGCAATTCAATGGTAAATTTTTCCATTTTACCAAGTGAGCGGAGAGCGCGTATAATACTAAAGATTCATCTTTATATTCGATTATTCATGTGTATATATTTTATTTTCCTTTCCATCGTTGATAAAATTATCCCCTCGAGGATCGCACACTGAGAGAAATTTTTAGTTCCGGTTACCGCTCAGTCCTTGACTATTTTCATTTTTTACCTCAATCGAAAAATATAGTTCCTAGGTACGAAGTGAAAATTAGTTTTCTAGCTTTTACCAGAAAGTCTAGTATCCGTTACTATTCTTTCTCATTACGATATCAAAATTTAATGCTTGTGCAACAATAAATTGAATTTAAAGCCTTATTTGACTAAAAAAGCAGAGTAAACCTGACAAACTGATTTTGCGTTGCAATAAACAAAAAAGGATCGACAATGGCGCAAAATTGTTAGGCGTACCTCGTTTTTCGTAATCCCAACAATATTCAAACAGCTTTTTCAACGATACCCGTTTGACTGAATTTTTGTAGTTACTGTAACAAATGACATTGTTCTCAGTGCAAGGAGTGAATATACGTCGTCGTGTCGGTGGATTGAATGAAATCGTCATCATAGCCTGTTTCGAGTTAATTGAATTGGGTAGGGAAATCCTCTCCACGGTGAAACACCCCAGCCTCGTAATCTCGCCTAATTACTTATCAAGACGTAAGACAAGCTAGGAATTTGAGATACCCGAGCGTTAAATGGAACCCGTTACAGTAAACCGTATACATATAATACGCGTGATAAAATCAGGTGTCCGAAAATCATTCGATGGAATAATTGGCTTCGATATTATACAGGTTTGATATTCATATCGATTTTCACTCTCGTTATGCGAATCTGAAATTATAGTTTTATCCTCGGCGGCTGCTTCTGTAAATCTAACTTATTCAACGTGCTGGATTACTTTATTTAGCAAAGTAATTCCTTTTTACTTTTTATTCGAGTAATTGAAAAATATTTTTCATTCTTTTTCTCCGTTGCAATTGTATCGCTCGATTTGTCGTAACAAGTGTCTAGAAAAAGAATGAAAATTGCGTAGTCACGACAACTTACTAAGTAATTAATTACTGATTAGGATAATTCTATGTATCGAATCGTTTCGAATTCGAGCACTTTGTGGAAGCTCCGAAAAATTAATTCAACCGTTGCCTCTTCTCCGACTTTCGGCATAACGAGATGACATTCGAACAAAACGTTTCCTGCAACAGTTTTTCGGGGAGCATAACGACACCAATTAACCCCGTCCGCGTCGCTGGATTCTGGTTTATTCCGTTCGTATCATCGACGCATTCCACACATCGCGCATTTCAAGAATCTTAAGTCCTGTAATTCTCGTTTCCTACTTTTGATCGCCACTTTTATTCCTTTCGTCCGATCGTCGATTAAGAAGCGGGCCGGTATAACTCTTGGGAAAAGAAACCTCATGCGAATGAATAGACGGAATTCCGGTGGAAATCTTTATCCTCGGAGTTATTTCTATAAATACTTTGAGTGTAAGGAATAATCCCGCTACATTCAATATCACCGAAATTAAAATAACTTTGTCGTACAATCTTCTTCGTTCTTAATGACAACGATGTTCCTTTCTTCGTTTTTCCGTGATTTGCAAACGCAACGTGACTCGACGTATAAATATTACCGATGAATGAAAAACAGGTTTCCCTGGCATCCTGACCAACGTCTTTACCTTAAACAATAATAATTCCCGTGTAATCACGCCTCGGTCTCTTGTCTTTCATCCAATGGCGAGTCAAAAGCTCGCTGCGTTCGTGAGAAGCACAAAGAGTTTCGCTTCTTATATTCCGCGAGTCTTTACCAATGCAATGTAAGATTGCATTCCTGGTTTCTGCACGCTTGAAAAAACGGTGGTGCAGGATTGAAATAACAAATTGAGAGTCTTACGCGTTGAGAATTTTCGCTTTGTTCGTCGAAATGTAAAAAGACGAACACTAGTTTTTTTATTTTTATTGTTATTATTGTTATTATTATTATTATTGTTATTGTTGTTGTTGTTTTCTACGAACAGAAGATATCGCATATTTTGTTTCCCATGATATTTCCACTCTCACTGTCTGCACGTTGCAATCAACCCTCTCCCGACTATCTTTAGCTTCGTCTATTCAATTGTTGCGTTACCTCACAAAACTGGCCGTTGAATTTTCGAGGTTTGGGCCTTTTTCCGTGTCCCCAAAGGTGAATGAAATTTCGATAAATATCCGTCGACCTCCTACCTGGCGGATGGTCTTTCTTCTTTATTTTCTCTTCTTCTCCTATTTTTCTATTTTTTTCATTCTGCGTCCGTCCCCCCTCTCCCCTTCTCCTCCCCTACGGCCCCTTAAAAAAAATAAAAAAATAAGAAATAAAATAAATAAAAACTACTTGTCTTCTTCGTCGACGAAACTCGGAGCCTGCCCGATGTCTCGTAGCGTACAAAAGGATTCTTATATCGAATCGAGGGAAACTGTGAGGTGGTAGCCGTTTTTACACCGACGATTTTCACACCGATAAGAACAACTACCGATATATAATGTCTGTATATGTATGTATGTATGTACGTGAATACATTATACACACGTGACTCGTCCAGCTTGTGTATATATATATATATATATATTATATATTATATATACTGTATACCCCTTAAGTTGAAAACTTCTTCTTATGCTTTCCTGGCTTCATCCTTCGCTGGTTATACATGCATGCCTACCAACGTACAAAAGACTCGAGCTAACAATCCCTGGGTGTTCTTGTGCCGGCATATTGTATATACCGAATCCCGTGACGCGTCGCCGTGGGTTTCCAGTAGGAGAAAAACCTCCCGATGAAGATGGGCCTCCTTCTCGGTAGAATTTTGGTGAAACTGGCTCGCTTTCGTTGTCATTGAGACATTGTGACAAGTTTCCACAATTCGGTTTTCGAATCGTTTGTAGATGTTGCAGCTTTGTGCTCTTCGGATCTTGGGAGGGAAATTTCAGAGTAACGTCTGCGGTTAGTGACTGTTAATAATAAACTTGGATGAATGTATATTTTTCAATAATATTATGCCAATAGTGAAGTTCCGAAAAAATTATTCCAAAACGATGTTTCAATTTTTTTTTTTTTCAGCTCATTTTTGCATTTACGAAAAATTGATAAGTTCTCTTCGATTTAGGGAAATAATGGGCAAAAATAATCTGTTATTTTTTCCCGATTAATCGAGTATGATCGATTATTTCTCAAAATCGATTAATAGACCAACTCGATTATTTTTCCTTAGAAACGGCTTTTGTTTTATTATACTCATAAACCTCGCAATACAATATCAATTTACGTGATTGAAGTATCAATTATCATTATTGTCTTTCATACAAAGTATCTATTTGAAATAATAAGTGAAAGATAAATGAATATTTTCACCAGATATTGAAACATATTTTCAATGAAACTGTTAATCATCAAAAAAAAAATTTCCGCTATCAATACTACGCACCGAAATTTACAAAATTTTAGTTTCAAATGCACCCTTTTAAAAAAATACGAAATAATCGATTAATCGATTAATATTTACCGATACAATCGAGTCGTGTTCGATTATCCACTTGGACCCGATTAATCGATGCATCGATTACTTTCAGCTTAGCGGCCATCGCTAATTCAGAGATCGCAACGTAGAACTAGAGAGAATAAATCCACGGACCTCGTCGTATCTATTTATTTTTTTTTCCTTTCTGCTTCTCGTAGAAGATACTCTAATAAAGATGTAAAACCCTTGTTGGCAAAGAGCGGCTGGAAAACTTACTCGCGTAACAGGCCGCGGTTCGAAAGTAACAAGGCTAATGTAACGTTTAACATTTTACGACGGTCGATTTAGTCCTGGAGAATATCATCGGAAGGTATATCCGCTTTTAGAAGAGGGTTATCGGCACTAAAATACGTATACGTTATACCAGCGCATAGTTGCGTTTCTGTACAGAATGAGCCTGCGGGGAGTCGGGAGTTGAATTGTTCGGTAAACAAGAAACGCTCTCTCATTACGCCGCTCTAAATTCAGTCATCAACCTCCTCTGCTGGTAGTCGGTTATCAGTACCTCGAGAATATCTCTCATTCTAACCACTTCCTCACCGATAAATTACGAAGTATCCCGGAAAATTGTTAGAAATTCGCAAAAACTTGACGTATTTTACGTTAGTAGAAGAATAAATTTATTTCGAAGCGTCGTTCGTTTGAAAAAATTAAGTCAACCAATCTAACTGATTAACAACTATAATATCACGAAACGCAGCTACTTTTACAACATTTTCTTCCGATTCGTATTCTTTGTAATAGACTTTTCTAACAACTGTAACAAATGAAAATTTTCTTACTGCAGTACAAATTGCGCAAAACAAAAGATATGAAAAATTTCATTGACGATAAACTCTTGACCCGGTGGTCATCTCGTACCTGAGAAGTAAAAACGACGCTGATCGGATCTGCAAATGATTACACAAAACAACAAGAAAGAAACAATTTTTTTTTTCGTCGCCCTGATTTTTTGAGTGAATTTTTTTGTTTGAGAACGTAGAATTTACAAATAAAATCATTATTATATTAGATTGGCTATAGTTTTTTACGGTATTGTAGTATTGATGGATTTTAATATAATAATGATTTTAGTCATAAATTCTACATTGAAAGAAATTCTCAGTTCAGGTTACCGCTCAGTCCTTGACTATTTTAATTTTTTACCACAATCGAAAAATACAGTTCTAGGAAGAAAATGAAAATTAATTTTCTAGCCGTTACCAGAAAGTCTAGTATCCGTTACTATTCTTTCTCATTACGATCACCGTTGCTATATTTTCTCGTAACTGTTGCGAAAATTTTTTTCAGTGTATATTCTCAAGAACCAAAATTACGAGAAAAAAATCAGGGCAAATTTTTTTGTTCCATTTTTTGGGTCATTTTTTTTTCCTCGTCAACTTTAGACATTAAAAATTAAAATCTAATTTTTCCTCTAAATATTGCCTTTTTCAATCATCTATGATAATGTCGAAAAACTACGCTGGCTCCTCGGGTCGTTGACATGAAATCTTTCCAAGCCACCGAAATATCAAGTCCAACAAAACCACCGTTAACCAGTGTTATCAAGCTACGTTCGTTTGGTGAAAAAAAAAAAAAAGGGCGAGGATTTCTCGGAAAGGTTAATCTCGCCCAGAAATACTCCCCAACGAATATCAGAGTCCCAAAACCTCTCGCCCCTCCCCCTCTTCTTTACCCATTCTCGTCCCCAGGGACCGTAGCTCTTCTTCGATGTAAACAGCAGCTTCCCTTACCGCGTGCTCGCTCCAGGCGGCCAATTCCGAGGTTAAGGTTTCCGATCTGTGGAAGCCCCCGGTTTACACCCCCCAAAAATAGCGATAGGCGACTGAAGAAAAGGTGAACGCGGATCCGCCGCCTCCTCTCGCCCCTCCATTCTCGATTCAGCCGAAACCCTGAGGGGAGTGAGGGGCTTTGGTTAGATGGGGAGAAAAATTTGATGTACCAAATTACATCGGGTAAGAGAAAAAGAAGAAAGCGAATCGGGAAAACAAATCGACTGCGAGGAACGGAGAGAGACCGGCCAGTTTTCGTATTCTTGACGGGACGCGGTTACCGCTTCTCAACAATTTTATGCCTCCTCTTCCTCCTGGACTACCCATTTCTTATTCTACTTTTCTTTATCTGCAAATCCACTCCAGCCGCAAATATTTTACAGATATCACGAGTCGAACGTCCATCGAACGGTATTCGCTTTGTATCGATCGAATGTTGCGAATAAAACAGCGGTTTATTCTTTGTATTAATTATTGTAAATCCGATTTCGGATAGATTTATCAGCTTGTACCAAATATCCTTGAACCGCAGTGAATCCCAAGAAATTCTCTTGCGAAATATTGTAAACGGATAAACTGGTTGTATTATTACGAGGCAAAGAGAATGAGCTACTGAAATTTATTATTTATACTCAAATCTGTGAATAGATACGAACCAGTTCGTTCATTTTTTGGGCATAACTATTTTCGACTTTGAATGTGGGCAAACATTCGCTTTCAACACTCCACGCAAAACCCCGCTTGTTTTTAAAAATAATCACAGGGGTTTGGATTCCCGAAGATGATGTCGTGAAATTATGGCTAAATAAAACTTCGAATCGTGGTATTTTCAATATCATCACCGTACAGTTAGCGTTAGTTAATGTGTTCAGTTGGCTCGAATATATGTAATATTATCGTTTCGCATTACGAAATTCCCCAAGTTTCTCGCACCTGCTAATCCGTAGTCAACTTTAGGGAAGAGGAAACTCGATTTTGTACCTGCACACTTATTTCTGGTGTAGCTAGTTTGTCCTTACTTTGCCAACTCACGTACGTTGACCTGTCGCACTTTTAAAAAGAACCTTATTCACTTGCCGTTAGAGTCGGCGTGTACAGAATCGTGTCGAGTATAACAACAGCTGCAAAGCATGAAATAAAGAATATTGGCGGTGAAAGAAACTGAAGGAAAGTTTACTCAAAGGGTCTCCTTTTTACGAACACTTCGGGAAATCATTCGTGAAAATTGCCGGACGCCGTGGGGGATTATTTATCGCCGAATCTCTCTTCAAAATGTGTAAATCGGGCAATCTTTTTCCATAAAATTGAAGGCCCTTTTTCCGATAGATTTTCGTCTCGTTATTTTTTAATGATCATACATATATATATACATATGTTTAGTGCCAGGCTGCAAGGAATACTTCCTTCTTGTTTCTCCCCGCTTCGGTATACCTAATAAATTTATTTTATTGTCGCTTTGGTTTATTGCCTATATATGTTCTAAGTTAAGCTACCTAACGCGCCGCAGCTGAAAGTTACAGTGAAGTTAATAAATATTATAGAATTACGATCGGACAGGGAAGTGGAAAAAAAAGAAGAACAAAAATTATTACCTTCACACGATGCAGTCTCACGCGTTGAACGAAATCTAAACGAATCTAAATCTTAACGACTCAAGAGCCAGTGGACAACTTACAGTTAAACTATTAAATTTCCGGGGCTTCTTACACGATCGAGTCAGCATCCTCGAATTGGCTTCGAAAATATTCGACTCTCACTTGGATTTAGATATCTCAAGCTCAATTACGTTGACTCGATTTTTATTAATAAAAAAAGAATCAATCTGCTTGCAGTTTTTCTCTCCGACTTGAAGAGTTTTCGCTAATAATCTACGTATAATTATTTGTGAAAATACACTGAGAGAAATTTTTAGTTCCGGTTACTGCTCATTTTTTACCACAATCAAGAAATATAGTTCTAGGTAGAAAATGAAAATTAGTTTTCTAGCTGTTACCGGAAAGTCTAGTATCCGTTACTATTCTTTTTCATTACGATCACTGTCACTATATTTTCTTGTTACTGTTGCGAAAATGTAACGCTTGTGCAATGATAAATTGAAGTTAAAGCCTTATTTAACTAAAAAAGTAGAGCAAACCGAACAAACTGATTTTGCGTTGCAATTACCAAAAAAGGATCGACAATGGCGCAAACTGGTTACGCGTACCTCATTTTTCGTAATCCCAACAATATTCAAACAGTTTTCTTTAACGATACCCGTTTTACTGAATTTTTCTAGTTATTGTAACAAATGAAATTTTTCTCAGTGTATGCGTTGAGCTTGGGTCAACGAATTTCACCAAACTCCAAAAAACCGAATCGAACCCAAGCGATAGAGACTTATCGTTCGAACCCAATCCCTGTAATTAGAGTGATAAAGTGGATACTTGGGTGGGAACAATTCATATCCCGAAGACCAATGTCAAGTGCAGCCAATGTCACGGCCAATTAGCTGAGAATACGATCGTCGTTACAATCGTACAACGAATCGGGCGCGATCTTACGAAGAAAGAAGAACCCTTGGATCAGCCGATCGAGTCGAGCTCTGTTCCATCCCGTTACGAAGCGTTTCATTGATCCTCGATCCTGGTGATGAAATTTTGAAAAAGTCTGGCTGGCGTGATCGAAAACGTACGAGGACCTAAAACACTCCCTTTTTTGAATCTGGACCCAACCCAACGAAAGCCTCTGGCGCCTGTGGAATGCCAGTGTCACTGTGTTTGACCACCGCTACAGCGGCAACATTCCGTTGGAAGTGCAGTGACTCTCATTCGACTCGATCTCTCATGGATAAAGAAGAAGAGGCGGGTGAAACGATCGCCGAGGATCGAGAGGTCGGGAGGAAGTGAGAAAGAGTGATGAAGGTTGCTCGGTCCTAGTCTTCAATGGGTTCTCCGAGAATTTTTCACCTGGCAGATGATATCGGCAGAGCAGTTCCGTCAAAGAACAACTCTGTCATATATTTTAATATAAAACTGTGAACCATCCTGCTCGTGGAAAAAATTCCGTCAGATCGTACAACGGCTTGCGTCTTATCTGCAACACGTGTGGTATTGTAATATAAATATTACAACGTTTTGAAAAGGAACCGATCTCAATACGGTAAATTCCTTGTGTAATGCAAACGCGAGGGGATATTTCAGACGCAAGACTTTCCAAGCTTCGTGTCCTCTCTTCTAACTCATTGTCCCCGCGACTCAGCCGGGATCTCTCGCTCTTCGCTCTCTTACAACTCGCAGAAAACTTTTGTACCTTGGCCGGTCGCTACCGCTTTGTGATTCTCGATTCGGGTTCATTGTGGATTTTCCTCCCACAGTACTTTCATTGTTATACGTCAAGGCACAGTTGGAAAACGGAAATTTAATACACACCGCGGAACGGAGGTGGGCGCACAATAAAATTTCATCCCCTTTCTTTATTAGGTACCAACGCCTCTCTCTCTTCTTTCTTTCTTTCTTTTTTCTCACTTTTTTTTCACCTCTTTTCCTTGCTTTGTTTGTCCACTCCTCCTCGTCCCAAGTTCGAAACCTCACTCGAGGACAACCAGGGCAAACTCTGACCCGCAGAATACAAACTTCACATGGACGTTGGAGGACTAATTTAACGGATAACTACTTCACAAGATCTGCGAGTCCGGTTGATCCCTCGACATCGGGATCTTCCACGTCCCCTCACTCAGAGACCAAGTCGGAACACCGCGAAATCGGTGAATGGAGGATGAGGATGTCGGTCGTCGAGGCCGTTAGACAACCTCGAGACTTCTACGTTTTGATAAAATCGAGTTGACGGTACGGGCCCAAACTTACAACGTGCGTGCCCATTTACGAATATGGTAAAAACAGCACTTCGACCCCTGCAAGCATATCTCGACGCCGTTTCAGGGTTGAAACGGATGGCCAAAGACTTCGAGGTCTCTCTACTGAATCGTGGAAAGGACGAGCAACATATTCCTGGACTGTTTTCACTGCCGTTTCTCTAAATAAACCACGTCCGTTCAGCCGCGCTTGGAAAGTCGAAATTCCCAGCTTCGTTGGAAAAAAGATAATGTATCAATAGCTGCCGAGAACGAGTTTTACCGAGGGTAATTTATTCGGGTGTATATCTCCAAGCTGAGACACTCTGTCTTCCAGAGAACTTGGACATGTCGTTGCAAGTAAAGCGGAAGATTTCTAGGTCCGGTATCGATGATATCTCTGAAACCATTTGGGTCAGTCCGACGAGGTTCTCGACGAAATTCAACAGCCCCAACGGTCTTCTTAGTCTTGAGAAAAAACTTTTCGAGAACTGTTAAGAATATTGCAAGTTAGAATGGAAAGGACAGCGTCGAATGATTCCAATTTCGTAGTCGTATGCGTATATTTTTGGCGCTTGCTTCGAAGTAGGTTTCGGAGTTATTGTATCGCATTATGCGAATCTCCCGGTCGTTTCCTATTGCCTCCCAGTCTGAGAGCACCGTTCAGTCCCCGAGGATAAAGGAGAGTCTGGGGCTTTTCGGGGGGTGCTGGATCGCGGAGGAGAGAAGGAGCGGCGTTATTTGGGCAAGGAAAGGCGGTGGTGAATGAATGCACGGACAGGGGTGGAAAGTGGAGTCGGTTTGTAATTCATATTAGCGCCTGAGAGGAGACAAAGCAATCAGGTGGACAGAAGCGAAAGTGAAGGAGAGCCTAGGCGAGGCTTTACCTTCCCCGTCGAATTAAACTTACAGATCTTGGCAAGGGCGAGAAGATAGTGCTCGCCTTAAAAGTGGTTGTGAGCCAGATAAAGAAAAGACGGGTATAAAGGAAGGAAGGAGGGGAAAGGAGGATGAAAATGGAACGTGGGATGAAATGAAAGGAAAATATTGTATTTTTTACGAGACTCTCTTAAATCTCACCAGGGTAACTTCTCTTCTTGAGCTTATACCGAGATCAGAGTTTCTTCAAAGAATTCTGTCCACGAGACACAAAAGAGTTCAGTTTCTTTATTACAACCGAGTTTAACAATGGTTTGCTCGTAACGCGAAATGAAAGAGGCAAAAATGAAAAAAAATAAAAAAAATAACAACGAGTATGCAAATTCCAATTGCAATTAATAATTTCCCCCTCGCTCATCCCGCTGGGACTTTCCTCGTTACTCTTAGGTTTACTTTACCGGTGAGTACGAAATAATATCGCTCGAAAAATTCTTCCTCTCCATGGTCTCAGGCATCGCGAGAAATACGACAGTCGTTCCCCTCAATTCGCAGCTCCTCGTCGTTCCACAGAGACCGACATTTTCTCCTTTGCCAGGTGATTCTAAGGCACCTGCATCGCGTGCCTGGCTGTTCAGTGACCGCCGTAAAACGTGACTTCAGTTTTATCACGAAGCAAATCAGTTCGCGGTAACAGTTTGCGGATTTTTAAACCTCGCGAACTCGCAGCCTTTTCGTCGAACCCGACACCCTAACCGACATCACGATTATTGCTTCGGGATGCAACGACAAACTCCAGGGAGAAAAACACTGTGAAAGATCGGTCGCAACAATGGCGTGCTCCTAATTGCAGGTTGGAAAGAAAACGTCTGCTCTCGAGTCTTGACCGACGTTTGCTGTGTGCGATATGCGCACAATATTGTCAGTGTAACTTTACGTGTCCGTGCTCACCTGGAACAAGGATGGAAAACGCACCATTGTCTCACGTAAAAACCGCTCTGGGACCTCGCCGCAATTATCATTTCGATGGAACAAAGACTTCCTTAGTCGTCGTCGACGTCGGCCATCATGGGATGTACCTGGCCATAGGTTTCACCCTCTTTTCCACCCTCACTCGTACAACAATCGCTCTCGACAACAGTTGCCATGTTTTACTACCTCAAACTCTCTCTCTGACTTCGTCGTGTAAACTGTTACACTTTGCAAAAGTAACATTGTACCTACGCAGTTTTTTTTTTCTCCTTCCTCGTTCCGTCTCCGTGTATCCTTTCTGCTCTCTCCGCCCCGTTGCACCTCGTTTCATTAATTATGATCACACGGTTGAGAGAAATAACTTTCTGAAATTTCCTCTGGTTGTATATTCGTCGTTTGAAATAACGTTCAACCGATCGAAAGCGTGAAAGACTCGGGCTGATATTCTACGCAATCCGCTTCTTCGTACATCTGAGTCCATAAAAAATCATTTCGCTATGCCAAGTCCCTCTTGCCGCAGTTTTCCATCATAAATTCGGTATAATTAGCAGGCGTTACAGTATATCGAGTAGTTACTATATTCAGTCTCAGGAAACTCAGGAAACCAGTCATTCTTTGACACCAAAGACAAGGTGTGCAATAGGGGAAAAAACAAAAAAACAAAAAAAAAAAAAATAACGCCTGAGGTTTTCGCGATTTCAAAAATTCAGTATTCGGGATGAGATTCACTAGTTGATTGGGTGGGGGTAAGAAACCAGAAAAACCGGATATCAGAATTGCCAGAATTTCGAATTTAATAAACTCGAATAACAAATATGAGATAACAGATACTATCAGGAATTTTAACTCCCGAATGGTGCCCAATAAAAAGCTGCAGCTTACCTGAAATGTATTTAGTAGACGGCTCTGTTATCCGAACCCACTTACTTCGGAAAACGTTAATTCCAGAATTCAGATATGCAGAATTTAATAATGTATAGAGTCAATATTCGGGAGAATGAATTTGTAGAGAGTTTCATATTCTCAAATGTGGAAATATTACAAAAATGAAGTTGGAACTTCATTGTCTAGAAACGGCGGAAAACAGATGTCTCCAGAATGTAGAAGGGTCATTGTTCAGAATCGTACAATTCAGAAAGATCAGTATTCCGAAAGTAACCGTATAGATGGCTTGCCACCAGAATTTCACATTCCGAGTCTATCCAGCTAATCTATTTTGACTTGTAAAATGTTTTATATACGGAATCAAACAAAATCTGCAATATTTTTATCTCAATAAAAGATTGAATACGACTTTTGGTATCATGAACTTGTATTTCTTGGCTTCTAATATGATATGAGTTACTGACTCTTCCGATGTATTGGAATTCTTCATTCTGACGATTTTGATATACCGCAATTCTATATTCCGAGCCTTCTATGAGATTACTACTCGGAGTTCTAACCATTCCGTTTCTTGATCCTTCGCATTTATGAATTCGAATAGATGAAAATTCTACTTTACGATCCATCCGACGGTCATTTATTTGCGTTTGCGAGCAATCGCATTTGCCTCATTCCGTTAACGGCCTTTCGGAATTTTCACCGGTTGTGCATTTCAAATTCTATAACTTCAAATTTCGATACTTTTACATTCTATTTCCATTATTTCTGGCTTAATAAAGCTTTACCACTTTGTTCTTTCGTGATCGTGAGTTTTCGATATATACATGTTCGGAATACCGACCATTCTGATTTTGGCTTCTTCTGATTTTTTATCCGCACCCGAGTTGATTGTCACCCGCATCGGAGTTCGGTAGCAGACAAAATGCTCACTCCAACCGGGGGCGAACACAGTGCTGGACCACCGCAACGGTCAACTAGTACAGTTGTTTACGACACGAAATCCGGCACATACCGTCTCTAAAAACGGTCGGGGCTTTTCGGCGTCGCGTTGCGGGCTGGTCGCCGTTCGCCCAAAGAAACGCACCGAGATCACGCCTCGGTTAGATTTATATTAGTTGGTGTAACATTCGTCGAGGACCGCTCGCTTTTGTTTCGCTCCCGGGGTCCTTTGTTGCCCCCCAGCAGTTCCGACGACTTTTTTCTAAAGGGGCAGAAAATTTGTGTCGCCTATCGCCATTCCTCCACCTTCCCTTTCCTGCTTTCAACTCTTTGTCGCCAACCTTAATTCGCAATCCTTACTCCGACGTTTCGACTTTCTTGCCTCCGTGGAATCTCCTAAACGCCTGCGATCGCCTCTTCGCCAATTTTTCCAGGCACGCTGTTGTACTCCTACCCGATTCCTCGCCCTGAAACTCAGCGGGGTGACTTTCGAAATATTCAAAACACATCCAGCCACGACAGTGGAAACCTTTATTTTATATATCGATTATATTTCCGGAGATTCGATGCATTCGTGAAACAAATTACTTACAACAGAATCCCAACCGAGGGAAATTTACCGTCGTACTTACTATGTGCTACACAACTGGTTTCATTTTTTTTTCTTTTTTTTTTCAATAATCGCTACGTACAATTCTCGGCACTAAATGAAAATAATTCTTGCAGCTCTAAACGGGAAATCTGGTACGACTTACCATTCATTTTGATTATGGTTACTCTTACTGTATATTCTTCTAACTGTTACGATGATTCGATGTCGATGCAACAATTATTTGTTTATTTAACTGAGGAAATTTTACAAACCTTAGCAAGTAGACTTGATGTTGCGATAATCAGAAAATGTAATATAGACAATTATAATTACACTAAATAGTTACGTTATAAACCACATTTTCGTGCGATTCTAACGATATTTAAATGTTCGTTGCGACCTTACCCATTATACCGGATTTTTGTAGTAACTAAACATTATAAAGCTATTCAATCATCGAATCCAGCCGAAAATATTGTATACCTTGGCTATTGACTGAGCGAATTGGAAAAAAGCGTGTCGCAGTTTTGAGGAGAGTGAAATGGATGACCAAGTCAGTCAAATGAAGGGATTTTTATTTCGCCGACCGAATAAGAAAGGAGAATTCGAACATTGCTTTGCGTATTCCAACGTATTTCCGAGCCTGAAATATGGGAGACTTGACGATCCGTTTCTCGAGCTGATCCCTCGACGCTGCAGCCTTTTTCGCGTCTCGGTTTCATGCAGCGGGGAGAAGGAACGACGTGTACATGCGATAACGTTTTTTTCCGGGAGAGTACAGGAGTGGCACGTTCGTTTTACATGCAAATTGGACAGAGTGTTAGCGGAGAGCTGAGAGCCGATTCGAATTGATCGATGTAGCGGCACCCCGTTGTACGCGAGGTTGGTGTGTCTCCGTGCAATCGCGGTAATTGTTACGTTGAGCCCCGCGCGTGAGCTTTCGTGAGCCGCAGAGCTTTTTCGAGTAGGAGGAGTTAAAAAGGCGGAAACAAACGTTGCGTTTCCAGACGCAAGCCTCCCCTCCTCATTTTGCCTTTATGAAGATATAAACGGCCTAGCGTGCACTGTGCATAATTATTAGATCAAACTTTAGCGTTACGTGTTAACTAGATTTTGACGCAGCTCACGATCGCTACGTCAGATGTTAGCCCTCCGCTACATGCGAGGGTTACACGGCTGCTTTCGAAAATTATTCTTCCATCGTACGGCTTCCCCGACGCTTCCTCCGAACGCGAGAATTTTTAAGCTTGACACTCTTGTATCTTGCTTTCAGCTCGGTTATACAGTAGCTGCAACACTCCGTTTTTGTCTCTGCGAGACTAGAGTGGTCGACACGACGGGGATTCACTTGTTGAAATCGCGAACCACTTTGGAAAGTAGTAACTTCAAAATCGCTTGAAATCACTTGAAATCCCTTGAAATCCTTTGAAACTGTTTGAAATCGCAAAACACTTTGGAAAGTAATCACTTTAAAATCGCTTGAAATCATTTGAAATCGTTTAAAATCGTATGAGGTCCCTTGAAATCGTTTGATATCGCATGAAATTGCGTGAAATCGCCAAACACTTTGGAAAGTAATCACTTCAAAATCGCTTGAAATCACTTGAAATCAGTTTAATTCGTTTAAAATCGTATGAGATCGCATGAAATGGCATGGTTTTTCACTTGTTGAAATCACAAACGACTTTGGACATTAGTCACTTTAAAGTCGCTTGAATTTACTTAAAATCGCTTGAAGTGACTTGAAATCATTGAAATCATTTGCCACCCGATCCATGTATGAATACCCCTTCGGGTTGAGAATAACGAGGTTCCGGCCACGATTAAAATAGACAGAATCAAACAGCTAGATTTCATGCTTGTATGATTAGCTACTCAGAGTGAATCCGTTAAATTTTTTCAAAATGTATTAATTTCACGGGATTGTCTTGCCTTAAACGACACGCAGAGTGTTCACATCCAAGCGCGAAAATCGAGAAATCAACCCTTTCATGCAAGACAATTTAAGGCGATGACAGCATAAACGCCGTGGCGTGCAATGGGATACGGCTGACTATTGGATCAAACTTTTACGCTGTGGGTTAACTAGATTTTGACGAGCTTACGCTCGCAGTGTTCCGAGGCTTCAGGTCAAAATCCTGGTAAATTGTTCAATTAGCGGTGTCAGCGGAATTTCCCAACCGCTGATGCATCTTAGAACGATTAATCGCCCAGCTGCGTATCAATCAGTTTCAACTGTGCATTAGGATTCTGAATATTATTTCACGTTCCTGTTTTCTTTAATGTCTGTATCGCTCTATGTTCAATTCACTGGAATAAAAATTGAACGAAACCAAGCGGCTTCCGTGAACAGTTCTGAAATCGAACGACGCTGTAAAAATGCATCTGCTCAATGCAGCTGTCGTTTGACATTTTTAATGAAATTCCCTCGATCCTGAGCACAGACGATCAGTCAAAGGACGCTTATACTGTCAAAAGAGACAAAGTTGATGAAACCAAGTTTCTAAAACTTGGCCCAAGGTTAATGAAGTTTATTTTGATTCGAAGCATTACACATCTCTCAACACCTTGACTGTGTGCGACACACATAAGGTGAGTGTCCCAGTTATTTACCTTTTTTCATTGCATCTGTTTGATAGTTAGTTTTCAAATTACCAAAAATTAAATTTGTGCCGTCAATTTATAATTTTGAAAAATGTAAGGTTTAATAATTGGGTCTAACGTGTCAATAAGTGGTACCCTTACCTTATGTGTAGAAAAAAGTCATGACACATGTTTGGGCATTTGAAGGAAAACAAGTTTCTACTACATCGATCTAACTGTTGTTTGGTTATTCATAGTTTTTGAGACCGCTGAATCCGAATCTGAAATCAGATTTCAACACTTCAAAATGGCGGATGCAAATTCGAAAAGTAGTTGGATTTCGACAAACATTTGTATCTTCAGAATTTTGTCCTTGCGAATTTCGAATTCGAGACCTGATTTGAAGGATTTGAATCTCGGTTCCATTCTGACGGATCAAAATGTAGCAAACCGTTAATGGCAAAATATTATCCATAATAAAACATGTGAAAGAAATTTTTTTTCGTTTTATATCCCGCTTTATGCCGAACCCAAAGTCACAAATCAAGGACGTGGTGCTTGTTGACTCCGATTTTGTATTTTTTTGTACCATTTGTATTTTTGAATTTTTTCTTGTACTTCTCGTATTTAAAATGATTTTTTTTTTTTATCACAATTTGTCTATAATCATTATTATTTTTTTTTATTACCGTATACACACAACATAAAATGGTTACTTTTGACAAAATCAAACTATTTTTTGAATTTGCATTGCCACCATGTTGAATCCACCATTTTGAATTTTGGAAATCTGATCTCACATTTGAATGCACCAACCTCGAAAACCGCATTACTGAAATCATACGGTGAATCTATCAGAATTTTTCTCTGACACAAAAGTGGCACGAAAGTTTCACTTACGCCACACTTCTAAAGGGTTGAGGTAGTCAATAAAAACGTGGGTGGCTAAACACGTAAAGTTAAATGTGATAAGTCAGAAAAAATTTTTCATCGACATCTAACCGTCAATTATTAGACGCCGAGTGATTAAATGCAACGAAAAATTAGTTTGTCACAAGAGTACCCGTCGAACGACGCAAAATATCTTGCATACAATCGAAATCTTGATCCACACAGGCACCCTGAAATCATAAAAATATAACTATAACTGATCTTCACACGTTTAGCTAGCAATGTATCAATTTCCACAATTTCCCAACAGTCAATTTATTCAGCGATTAGAATTAAATCCCTTAAATTCTTCTACCGGTCTGAACCTATCAACACGAATTTCTCGCGTGTAGAAATTAGCAAGACTTTTCTTCATCCCTACGAGTCATATCGTGAAAAGCAACCCGGAATGTCCTCGACCCAGCAAGACACGGGATAGCACGATGAGTAAAACGTGACGCCGACGAATCGTCGAGTAAATCACAGTTCTCGTTTTAACACCGTGAAAGAATAAGGTTGAGAACCGGCGATGGGATACAGTTAGTCAGACCGAAGTCCCCTGCAACTGTCCCAAGACGAGAGAAGCGAGGCCTCCGTAGGAGCCTCAGCAGCTGACGCAGAGGTACCATGGTCCCAGGTACGACGACGTCAGGCCCCATGCATCAGCCATCGAAGCCCGTGAGGCCCCCTTCAGGCCCATGCAGAGCGTAGTCCAAGCGGCGCGACACCGGCGGCGGTCGTACGACCAGTTCAATTTCAGTTTGCAGCCGCGAGTGCCTCGTCTCCCCCTCCCCCTCCTCCTCCTCCTCCTCCCCCGCCCCTTCCCTATCGGCACTCCCCCTCCCTTGACGTCGCCGTCGCGGCGCTTGCCCTCAGTACTACGCCGGACGTCGCAGCGTGAGCAGGTGCCGTCTTAAAAGCTCCGCAGAGGTTCGCGCGCTGTACGTTTATTTTTTTTTTCCCCCTCCTCGTGAAAAAGACGGAGAAAAAATAAAGAGCCGGAATACCAGGCCACAACTGTGATCCGGTTTTACAACCCTTTTTCACCCCTCGTGATCGGCAATTTTGGTTCTTTTATCTCAGGTGTCGAGATTCTTTGTTTCGTTACTTGTACGTTCTACATTCCTGACTCGCTAAAAGCGTTTTTGTACGTTGCAAGGATTGTGCTCCGCTTGCGCGGAGGGAAAAATTCACCGGTAACAGTGTCGGATGTGTTTTTCAGGACTTTTCAATCCCCCACCTTCCTATTTTAAAAGGCTGCAATAGTGACCGTGGTTTCTGTTCATAGTGAAACTGGTATTTTTTTAGTGACTCGTGCTACTTTCGCCCTGTGGCCTCGAAGGCACTTACGAGTAGAGTTCTCACGCGAATTATATACGGATCCACTTCCTGGTACCGGTCAATCACAGGGATAAACGATCAGACGCGTGGCTGGTTCATCGCCGTAGAGAAAACTACCGATTTGGCAGTCTGACAGGGATCCCTCCTGATCCTGAGGCGAGAGGAAGTATCCTGAAAAAAATTGGTAAACAGAAAACAGCGGTTCCCGATCTACGGACATTCCGAAACTACAGTCGTTGAAAATTTCCTACAGTGGAGAAAAATACAGCTGCGAAGATATCGCCATTCGACCACACACTCTGTGATAAAATTGTGATAACACATGCCGGACATTCATTGGTTCGTATTTAAAGCTTATCGCTAACTCTTTTACCTCGGAGAACGTGAATCGAATGCATACATGTGTCCACGATGTGAATGATAGGAAAGTTTCGAGATCATCGCCGTACAGACAATCGCTGCAAAGGGGATAAATCAAAGAAATTGAGAGAAGCTTAACGAGTAGTATGGTCGGCGTCACGTGACAACGTCGATCTTGAAACGTGTCGTTTAAGTTCGTGCCTATGCCAATTACTCGTTTACTTAACTGTGCTTCGCTTAGCTCACTCATCGCGCACACGACACTCAAAGTCTCCTGGTTGCATGAACCGAGACACGTGGCGAATCTCGAACAGCTGTTAAAACCCTGATTTCGTAACATGCCGGAGTTAGTAACGTTACTGTGACGAGTCATGTTGAGGGAGAACTGTTATTTCGCGATTCTAGATTATCTGGAATTCAGCAAACCGTAACGAAATGAGACACACTTGTATTTTAAAATCTAGGTTTCTTCAAAGACATTGGAAAGTTGAAAATTGTGAATTTCATTGCTTCGTTTTGTTACGATAACGTTAACAACTTTAATCTCGTGATTTTGTCACGTGTCGTTACTCCAACGCTACGTTTTCGCGACTTTTATTTTTACCATATTGATAACGCGAAAAATTTTAAACCAGTTAAAATCCAGCGTTATCGCATCGTTGTCGCAGTGATAATTGCAGTCTGGAATCGAGTGGATCTTTTATTTGTGGCCCTGCTTATGAATGTAATCTCAAAATTGCAAATGAATTTTCATTCCGTTGTCTCGTGCCGCGAATTTTGCGGTCTGGTTGAGAATTTGCCGAATCGTGAGGTTGAAGTTAATTACGTTGCTACGCTGACATATGTTTGGGAAAAAATCTTTACATGATTTGAGGTTCAGGTAACAAAAATGTATCGAGTAATTTAAAAAGCACTGGAATCATTGGAAGTTTGTGGAATCTGAAGAAAATTGCATAATAAAGATAATTAGAAATAAATTGAAGCAACTGGGAACTTTCTTCATACTTCGAGATTTTAATAATTATTTAACAATTGTACAGAAGGTCAAATTTTTTGACAGATTTTTAGGAGAGCAAAGCAGCCATTCTCAAACTTGGTTTCTACCACATTCGATAAATAAATTTTTTTCCTGCAGATCACTTAAGTTTAATTTTTAACCTATTTCATTAAATTTTATATTCATAACAGTGGCCTTTTAGATTTCACAAAAAAAAAAAACATTATATATTCTTAAGAAAAAGAAACGAAGCAACTAATCGTCCAAAAATTTACTATGAATTTTTTACTGAAAATTTATCCACAGTTAAACAGAGCTACTGTTTTCTCTGATTTGAATGTATTCATATATTCAATTTTCAAGTAAACAAAAAATGTGTATCTTGCTAAATTGAGCTCTGCCCGCATCATAAACAGCTGCCGAATTTTGTTCAGCAGTTTTTGTTTCTTCTATCGACACGAGTTTTTTTTTATGGAAAAACCGTGCGATTACAATTTGGACATACGGAAGACACGAACCTTGAACTAATTGATTGCTCCCAGGCTAATTGTTTCTATTTATTATATAACGAAACGTGTAATCTCTTTCACTGCCCAATTCCGGGTTAAACTAAACTCAATATTTTTTTCAACGATAATTTTAGTTTCATGTTACGCCATTTATGCTGGCTTGTTTTGATCTTATCAATTTTTCTGCGTCTGATTAAGTGGGCGGAAAATCGAGGGTAAGCCTTTCAGTATTTACATCGCGTGTAATAAATCACTGTAAAACTGTCTCTTTGGGATTCATGTCACACACACCGAGTCTCTGAAACTTGATAAATCCACCCTTCGATTACTTTGAGAAACTTTATTCCCCCATGAGTCGATTCGTCGGTACTGTTTCACCCATCGGCGACTCGCCAATGTTCAAAACTTCATTCGGACGAAGACAGTGAAGTTTTTCATTACCTTCACTTTTGTCTGCTGCTCTAACTTTCTCAGCACTTTAATTCTTGAGCTGAATCTTGTTTCATTTGAGAATATTATTTTGCTACATTATCCCACGATATAAGGTCACCAACAAGTGTGTTGATTCAGCTTGCCTTCTTTTTCGTATCTCGTTTCTCTGGCCATAAACACGTGACGTTGTTCTCAGTTTATCGCTGGCTACTTTCGTGCTATGAATATCGTACATTCAAGTGTGCTGTGGAATTGACACACTTATATATTAATGATCACATCGCGCTGTGGCGAGTTGCTTTTGTGTGACGTTTACGAGTGCATATTAGCGCACATACGAGATACGAAAATTATAAATGGGGATCGGTTCACCGAACCTGAAATAAAGTGCAACTGAGTCTTTGGTCAACAGTGGAAAATTCCTCACGCAATTCGTTTGACACATGTAGCCGTGACACGCGTTTTTTGGAAGTTGAATTCTGTACGTTGGATCGAAGATAAAAGTTTATGCAATGTATGATTCGTTACGACATTCGGGCCAGAAACCTTAAAACTGGTAATTTCGATGTTCTATTTCATCGCTGCGATGTAGACGTTCCCGATTTCGAGGGTAAAAAATAAAAATAACTATGTTAACGACTGCAAAAATCAGGCTTCAATTCCCATAATGCATTGTCTGTACGGTGTTGCCATTTTGAACAATGATCGTAAAAAGCTGATTTGATCCGATTATAATTTTCCTGCCGATGATAACTTTGCGATACTCAAGTGTGCATGCACGTCGATTTTTATCCCATAAAACCGCGATGCGAATTGTCGAAACTCGAAATCCGCAAGCTCGATCGATTGTTTGAAAAATTTTATATACTGAAAACAGACGAAAAATTCAACGCATGTTGATCCAAAACGGATCGATGAAACTGTGATTTAACACGTCATGCACATTTGACTGTTACATATTATACATATTATAATGATGTTTCATCGAATTACGAATGAATGTTAGAAACCAATTTGGGCCCATTTTAATGCCACAATTTCGTTAAACCTAATACCTGCTCGTTACCTTATCTTCTACTACCGAGTTCATTATCGTCGTTATTCACGTGACCCTTTTCACTTCTAATCTCGATGCGTCGCCATAGACGAAATGCTTGGAAGTGATTAAAAATAAAAACATACCTACGATTTTTTGTTTACGGTATTTCACCGACACTGTTGTCTCAAACAAATTTTTGAGCGGAAATCGCGAACTACATTTTGTTAAAATATCGCGATGAGTTATATAAATAAGCGCGTGAAACTTGTCTCAGTAATTTTCATTCAACTTTTATGTGAAATATTTTCAACCATTCAAAAACGTACGATTTGCGATGCCGTCGTCAGAGCGTTAATTCGAACGATAAATTACAAAATCGTAGGTATGTACGTATGATCCCAGAATTTCGTCTGGAAAAATATTGAATTCCACGATCTGACTTCGTCGAACAGCGTCGCAGAGTTGATTACACAGTTGAAATAACCGTCGTGTCGATGTAGCCATAAGGTACGTTAATCGAAACGGCCTACTTTATCGAACTTCATACGACGACGGAATTATACGTAATCATACAATATCAATGAAACGTTGACTGTCCATCAATCAAGCCAGTGACGTGTCAGGAAACTGCAATATCTACATACACATACGTACTTTTACCCTCTTACTCGAAGCTGGCTTTATGTATAAATTCATATCGCCATCCACTCGTGACTTTGCAGCAGCTGCACTTCCTATGCGTGTAATCGCGTGCAGCGAGAACATTGCACCGCGTTTCTTCTCCGCACGATGAAGGAAAGTAGCCTCGAAGTTGAGAGGCTCTTTTTGTTACGTTCTGAAAATGTAGCTTAATAATTGCAGTATCCTCCAGAATAACTAGGAATAGAGTGCAACCCGTAATTCAAGTGAATGGGTGGTGAGATAAAGAAAACTAGTTAAAGAAATCACTGATCTAACGGAGGCCGATAAAAAATTACTGACATTGTCATTGAATGCGGGTCGTTTAACACGCTGTAATCGACCTGTTTATTGCTTTTATAGTGCACTCAAGGAGACGCTGACGACGCTTGTTCGAAATTGAATCGTTCATTTTTGAAACCCGATTCCGAAGGCTTAAAACGAGAATATCGTTGTACTGACGCGCTATCGGAGTAGGATGAATAAACGGAGTGAAAGACGCGTGCTAAAAGAATCGAGGTACCAAGAAAAACGCGGGTAATTCAAAATCGAGATTCAAGCTGCCATGCAGCGCGTAATTTCCGAGGACTTTGACGGGATATCGATTCGGGCAGCGAACGCTATCGCAGTATACCGGCGAAGAAGAAGAAGAAAAAGAGGAAGGAGAAGGAGAAAGGGCCGATAACGCTTATCCGCTTATCTAATTTTCGGGTTATGGTAAAGCTAACGCGAGCCTCGTGCCTGGACTCGGAAAAGAGCCACGCGAGCTTCGGCTGCTGCTTCAGGCTGTAACGCCGAACCGAAGTCGTTCGTTCTCCAGGAAGTGACAGCCCCATGCCCGGTTACTGCGTCGTTATCTTGAGAAAAATTTCTCCCTTGGCTTGAAGATAAAATTCGTATTTTTTCCTACCTTCCTTCCCCCTCCGTTTCGTTTAGTTTAGCTTCGTTTCGTTTCGTTTCGTTTCGTTTCCAAGTCACAATCTCAACGCTAAGATCCAGTGGCTCGGAATCAATAACCGAATTCAATTCTGATAAGGTTTATCAGAGAATCGAGCTCGTAATCGGTATGGGGAAAAATGTTGAAAGGCATCGATTTTTTCTTGCAATAGTTCAGTGACCGATAATGTGAGATGATTCTGGATTTAAAGTTGGAGAAGGAATAACGGTTTGCTAAAGAATATCTTCAACGATTTTATTTGCGTCAATGATAGCGTACATGAGCGAAATACCATCCCTGCTATCTAGTAGAAATGAATTCGAGCAAATTCTAATTGCGCAAGCTAAGATATCTATCACTTGAGGAAGGTTTCATAATTAGAACTTTCGAAATAATCAAATTCTGGTATTCTCATCGTCCGATTCTCTTTTTCGGCTCATATATTCACCGCAAAGATCTTCAGAAATCGCCCGAATGCTAATTTTACGAACAGTTGTTCACAAAGCACGAAATCGAGGTTAGGGTCGCGTGATGTCAGATTGGTCCGCAACAGCGCATGCGCTGAGTACGGAAAATACCATTTTCAACTCCTAGGACTGAGAATTGATCTTTTCAGTACTCCGCGCATGCGCATTCGCAGACTCGTTGAACCGTAACAGAAACTGATACTTTGTGTACGGAAATACGCGTGGAAAAATGCGTAAAACATGCTCGCGTTGCGCGAAAATGTTTTCTTTTCTTTTTATTTTTTCCATGTGAGACGGACATCCTTTCAACCTTGCAATCCAACACAATATTTACTTCCGTCTTGCCGCTTCGATATCATTTCTTCCTGGTTATTTCGTTTGAACATTGTTTCAATAACCAAATATTTATTCATCTGACGCATCATTTACGCAGCTGACGCGTCGGACGCTTTCTCACATTCTTATTCTTTTTCTCTACCCGCGCATCCACCGATTATTATTACGCCGATTTCGCGTATCCGATGCACAACGAATCGATTCGAACAATTTAACCAATTCGAACTTGTGGTAGCTGGGATTTTTGTTATTCTGTGTTGCTTTTATCCCCATTCTGATGGGCTTGGATTTCGATACCGTCCGCACGATTTTCGATACCGTATTGACGTCAGCAGAACGAGATTTATTCGAGGTGCGCCCGATGGCATTGTGCTGACTTAGCTAAATACGAATACAAATACCTACCGATTTTTGTCTCCTTTCTATACTCGCGTAGTCCAACGGACGTCGATACGCAACGATACTTCCTATTTCACCTAGATTCCGGCTGCAGCATCTATTATTTCCGTAATTACAGTTCACATTGAAAGAACACATTTTGGATTTTAAATGTCGGTGTCGACTAATTATTTTGACTCCCCTCCACGAGTGTAGATTTGAAAAATTCTATTTTTACCAATTTGACAAGCTACTTCCGAATATTAAAAAAGTAATCGTTAGATGAGGGTAAAATTTTTATTATCAAAATCCTATAATAACAGAACCTTACGTTTTCATTTATAATTAGTTGAAGAATGTGGGATAAAGAAAAAGCGACAGTACTGCGATCGTAATCACGATTCTTTTTACAACTTAAATTATTACTCTGAAAATAATCTAAAGAGAAATATTCGGCGAGATACAAGGTTTTATTTATTTCGTATCGATGCAGCAGGATATATAGATTTGGAAGTTGGAGTCTTTCTCAAAGCTCCGAAGATGACGTCTTGGCAGCTTCTTGATCGCGGACACTTTGGAAGTAATCGCGTAAGGCGAACTGCGCAGCTTGTACGAAACGCGTATATACATATGGTAGATATATATATATATATATAATATAATACGCCTCTTTTATGAAAGCGTCGTTTCATGCAAATCAAAGAGGCCTCTTTTGCCCCCGGCCGATTTATGGTTATTCTACCAAACGGACGCTAGCAATCTATAACGCCCTGACGCCCCTGAATTCTTCCGGCCGACTCCCTGACAGTGTTTTTTATCTCTTGTTTTTTCTCAATTTCTTTTCTTTTTTTCCCCGTCCTCCTCCTCCTCCTCATCCCTTTTCTTTTTTTTTCACATTTTCTTTTTACTTCCTCCTTTTCTCTCAAACCCCAGGGACTGCAACATAGCAAATCATATTTACGACCCTTACGATTGTGCGATAAACGCTTTTAAGATGTACGATTTAACCGATTTTATATCGCTCGATGTATATTTCCATTAATTGCACTTTCTTGTTCTCGACTGGTTGTATGTTTTGTGCCTAAAATCACTTCGACGGGATTTTGAAAAATCTTAACTTTATCCCGAAATTATCAGCTTCGCTTTGAAAAAATAAAAAAATTAATACTTTTTCTTTTGATTACAAATACCGCCGGCTCTGAGGGAAAAAATTCCAGTTAAAGGTCCAAAATTTTACTGGAAAATAATTTAGCCCCCTAAAGGTAATAATTTCCTGTGAAATATCAACAAATCAAAAGATTTGTCTCGATTCGATTCAAGTCATGCGCGTTACGAATGTTTTTGACGCTTTGTTGCAATCTGCATTAGGTATAATTTGAAGAAAAAAATTGTCCAAACTGTGTCTTCGCATCATCTTCATCTCGATTTTTTATTTTTTTTTATTTCTCTCGCAATTTCGCTAACTCATATATCCATGGAGACGGGTAATTTTTGCTGATAGGGGCAAGAGGGGAAGAGAATGTCTTCTTCGTGCATAACGTATAACACTCTTTTTGCTGGTCCAGCGAATCTTTTTATTATATCTCGAGACGGTATAACGTTGATTTTTATCACAATATTTCACTTTTATTATGTTCTCCCCTAATTCGCCACCGCCACGGACATTGAGATTATACCGCGATCCTCTATACAGTGGCCCGTTTCTCGGCTGTTGAGCCGTCCGAAGAACAAAACTGATAAGCCTTCGAATGACGTAGAAATCTTTTATTCATGGTGCGTTCGACAGTCGACGTCGCGTCTCGTCTCGTCTCGTAGACGCCGTGAGGGGTGTATAAGTCTGAATTTAGTCTGGTAACGCGATCCACAAAATACTGTCCCTCCTCCTCGTCATTCTCCTTTTCTCTCGAACGAATCCCCGGCTTGACTCGATATCCAAATGACGTTGGCATTTCCTTTCTCGCAAGCTTCCTGATTAATTATTCAATTTTATCACATTGCCCAGAAAAGAGAGGCGAGCAGCGCTGTGTTGTATGTAACATTGAAAAGAGAGAATAAAAATCTCGCTCCAGGTGTCGGTATGGATAATTTTTTATTATACGTACTGGTTTACTTATCAAATTTATTTGATTTTTATGTTTTTTTTTTTTCTTTTTTTCTGTCTTTGTCTTTGTTCTCTCGCGTCTCCTGTTTCTTTGGATGCAACATTATCCATCGGATGCAGATTTCGTGAATACACACGGTTTTGTTTTCTATCCCTAATTCATTCAGCCTCCCCCGTGTTGTTCGTCGTTACTTACTCGAGATGACGTAGAGGACTGAAAATTCACCCGAAACGAGGGTGAATTCGATTTACATGAGAATTGGCTTGCGAGCAATTTTTTGATCGCCGAGTTCAAAGTCCCTTCCGTGAAATTACTAAATCATCGTAGCGGGCTGGTGTGATGAAAAATGAAAAATAAAAAATAAAAAAGAATGAGAAATTAAATACCTACCTTTACTCGATCCAGCATCGTAATACTCAAATTATAATTGCTGGGTAGTATCGGCAAGAAAATAATACAAAAACAATTTAAATCGCGTTTGAAATGATTATTTATTTAAAAGAGTTTTCAATTTCAATATCTCACGGTTCAAATCAATGACTCAATAGTGCCAACATATTTTGCTGTCTAATGTATAAAAATAATTCAATCACATCTATGAGGCTAGTTTTCTCGACTTAGAGATTAAGGTAGACGTCTAACGATAAGTACAAAAATTAATCTCACAAATCGAGAAACAAGCAGAACAATTTTGCTCCATAAATAGAGCGTTCTTTCGTGCAATGGTTCTTCGAAACATTGTTACATGAATAAGTGTTGATAATATGAATAGAAAATCAATGCGAAATCGTATATGAAAGAGAATGATTTTTTTACTTACAGTTTAAAAATTCCGACTACGTATAATTTTTTTTTTTCTTTTTTGTTTTCTTATTTTACCTTCAAACAAAACGACGATATTAAAAGAAGCATTTTTCTCCTCTCGTTTTTGTTTCCTGTAATAATTAGTAGGTAATAATTATAAAGTCATTTCATAGCATGTCAGATATAATAATTTCCAATGAGTGGAGATTATATTCTATTACTTTTTTTTATAAACAAGAGAGTCCGTGCAGCGAAAATCGAGAGTAGACAGAGACCGTATAACAACGTGGTAACATATATAACTGTAGAAAGAGCAGGATTAACGATCATCTTCGAGACGAGTGTTGCGACGAAAATGAAGATAAGA
This sequence comes from Neodiprion virginianus, assembly GCF_021901495.1. Classification (NCBI taxonomy): domain Eukaryota; kingdom Metazoa; phylum Arthropoda; class Insecta; order Hymenoptera; family Diprionidae; genus Neodiprion; species Neodiprion virginianus. Next base: position 10,369,665 of record NC_060877.1, on the reverse strand, counting down.
AAGTTTGCAAAGCCATTACCCTTTCTTCAATGCCCTACCCCTGAAACGTTTCTCATTCGAACTAGTTGATGGCTAGAACGAACGAACGAACGAACGAACGAACAAACCAACCAACGAACTCACGTTGTATATATTCTAACATTTTGCTTTCATTCTGCGACTCGCGATTGCCTTTCGAAAAGTTTACCACTTGAATTTTCGTTTTGTTCCGAACGAAGAGGGCTGCACCCTGCATAGTCAATTGCAGCCTCGTCATCCTTTCTTCCTACTTTTTTTTGTACATCTACCTCGTGTAACAATTTTAACAGGATACGCGATACTGTGGATAAACTATCGTCGATTTACTTCTCTAGACTTTCCGTGTGCGGATTTGACAGAAAAGCTTCTTTCAAATTGAATTAGAAAAAAAAATAAATAAAAATGCGTAGATTTCTGCAGAAATTTTATGCAAATCGACTAAAAGAAATTGAATTTTATCGTTCAATAGTCGTACAAGGAAATTAATTTGTCTGATTTAACGCAGGCGTGTGGTATATGAACTAATTCTGAGTAAACGTTGGTTTTGTGTCGCGTGTGTGTGTGTGTATGTGTGTGTAAGGGGAGGTTTAATTCTCGTAGAAACGATTCGAGGGGGCGGAAACAACGCACGCGGTCTCGTGAAAAGCTGCAATCAAACTTTAAAAGCTTTTTAAGTAGCGAGTAATTCTTCCGCGTGAAAACACAGTGACGTATGTGCGCGTTATTTGCAAAAAAGGTAAGAGTACACCCGGTGGTTCGATAAAATAATCGCTTCCGTCCTCTGACTGAAAATTGCGAAATACCAAAAATCGAGTTTCACACTGTCGGTATTTTGCGGCAGCGTTTCTTGGGGAAATAAGAAAGATGAGTATAACGAGGATTTCAGAATGTTTATAAGCAGCTCCGTAGCTGAATGTAAATAATTAATACGTTAACTTAAGTCATTAACGCGTAATTGCTGAGCCAGCGACGAGCTCGCTGCTCTCCCTTACAGCCACACCTGCTGCTCGCTAAACGGGTGTATGGCTACTATAAAACGTAAAACCAAGCTAGAGAGAGGGAGAGAGAGAGAGAGAGAGAGAGAACTTATACGCCTCACCCACATTCCATGAACCCTCTCAACCCGCCAAAAATCAACACTTAACCGTGTGACTGTTTCATAGATTCATGCCTGTGTAAGAGAGGTTCATCTAGAACCGTGGATATCTTTCTGGAAACTCGCGGTAACGGTGATGATCAAAAATGCAGAATCGTTCGAACGAACTATGTAATCATTCCTTGGAAAATAATTCGTGAAAAAGTTTGAGCCTCGGTTGAAATTAATTTTGAATCATTCGTATTTTAACAACTTAATTGTTGGTTATATGTCTCGTACTATTCCTTTTCATCGTCAGAGTTTCGTTGTCGACTCATTAAAACTGAGGAAAAAACTCGGGCAGATTATAAACCAAACTAACTATTCTGTTCCTAGCAATCTTGTGTGATTTGCAATTGTTTGTAAAAAAATAATTCAAACAAATAGGCGAATTTTATCTCAAGGATAATTGACCGTTTATTTTTATAATAACATGAAATTGTCCCGCAACAACGACGCAAACTGCGTACACTCGGTATACTTTCTTATCTCTGTTATCCTTGTTTCGTTTATATCAGTATTATGTCGGTGTTCCTTTAACTCGGAATTCTTTACCGCATCGCGTTCGTAAAGCACGCAAAGCTTTGTACGAGAGAAAAGGGATAAAATACAAAAAAGGGTAAAAAGTAAAAACGCTATTTGCTGAAAGACATAAGAGGCATTGCCGGGTTTTTACCTCACCTGCCTTACATTGCGATAAAGAAATTATGCAGCACGAGGTTGAACCCAAGGTTGCGACAGGTTACGTCTTGAAGAAGGATCCGGCAATAAACGTACGTTTGGTAATAATTTCTGACCGAGCACGTAACCACATTTCAATGTTTTACGTGGCTTTTCCTCCTTTCACGAAACCCAAAAACGGCTGCCGTGACCTTTCAATTATCATTTTTCCCCTTTTCCAACCTTTCCGCTTCTTTCCCTTCTTTCACAATTCTCCGGCAGTGAAATTATTCAGTTCACGTCGTTCCCCGATCTTCGCGACGTACGTACATCTCGTTTTCCTACCGTCGCGTCGTCCTCGATCACATTTTTTTTTACTTTCACCCAACGATATCGGACCTATTTTACTCTTCAATACATTTTAATGAATTCGACAGACGCTGCCATCTTTGATTGGAATATATATTCGAATAAATTTCGATTTTCAAGTGCACTGCGTGTGATAGTAAAAGCATTTTATTGAATCTACGTCGATGCGTAAAATTTGCACACAATAAAAGGGTGGAAATAGCAAATTTAAAAAATGAATAACTGAACATTCGACAAGCTAAAGTATGAAATTGTTAAAGTAAATGTAAAAAATTGTGGAAAGATATAATTAGACACGTTTGGCTAATTTCCATATCTTTACTTTTAGATTTTTCGACTTTCTACATTTTGGAATTCGATAAATCAGGTATTCGAATCATTAAAAATTCGATATCCCAATTCTTCTGTGGTATACAGACATTCCATTTTTAAACCTCCAAGTTTTTCATCGAGAGAGTTATATGTGTAATAATTTAAAGATTAAATGGGTACGTTTGAAGTCTAAAAAATATCAGTCGCCAAATTCTATCCAACTATGTCTAAGATAACAAGACGACTTATTCGAACCGCCTATCTCTCGGAAAAATCCCAGGCAAAATTTACATCGCAGATTTATTATCTTTAAAATTTGTTGTATATTTTCCGGTATCGTGAAATTTATTGATCGATACTCTGATTGGATTTGAAAAGAATATCGCCGCTCCGTCTATTCGTGACTACGGACTCGTTGATGACCGCCGGTTACAGTTGGAGAGAAAATTGTATCCGCAGCGCACAGAGAACCGACATTGAAATTTGCACAAAGTAAAATGGATTCCTCGCGTTATTTGTCCTTACGAATCATTTCCAACCTCTATCCAATTTCCAGTTGGACCCGTATCTCTGTCGGAGGTCCCGTTTCAATGAATTTCAGTCCGTACCTCCCGTTCGGAAACGCCCTCTGTAGTTCTCTTTGTTTGAATGAAACGGTAAAAAGTAGACGGCAGGCTTCAGATTATTCCCTGCGTTATCCTGCGTCCGCAATCCGTCGTTTCATTTGGGTAGGTACGTATTCGTTGGGCATTACGAGCATTATACAACAAGAGCGAGATCCGGATCGATATCACTGATTCACAAGCTTTGTCAATTCCATCGTCGAGGGTTTTTTTTTCTTTTCCCCAGTCGACTTTCACCATGCACGACTCAATTTACGTCCGTTATCATTTTCAATCGTCACACTTCAGCTGCGGAGCGACGCTTCGTGCCTCTGACACCGGCTCTGACTCTCCTCATCCACTCTCGATACTCCTGACCGGTACGTTTCACGTCCGAATGGTGTATTAACAATATCGATTTAACGCTTATCCGTCGGGTTTGATTTTCCAATCTTCCGGTCGTCCGTGAAGAGAGAGGGAGAAAATATTAACAGAAATCTGCGGTCTGATCCCCCCTCCCCGCCGTATCTCTGATGCAACGGCTTTCATGTGACAACAGAAATCAGTTACACTCGCTAAACTCTGACCCGCTTTGTCATCCCGGATAAAAATTTCGTTAAATTAGTTTTGCCGGATGTCAGGATTCTGAGTAGTCGGTATAATATAGGGGAGGAGACCGGGGTACGACGGAACCCTGAAAAATGTTAACAAATATATGTATCTTTTTTTAATACTGATATATTATTAGAGGTTTGTTTGATATTCGTTGAATCAAAGTATGCAACATTCCTTTATAACAAAAGATTTTTAAAAAAATTATATTCTAGGTAAAGGCCATTTGCTCGAGAATACAAATTTTTTTTGTCATAAATGTATATTGATAGATAATCAATGATTCATGCAATACCGGTAGAATTAAAAGATGGAAAAATATTATAAAGAAAAATATAAATATATTATATAATAATATTTTTAGCGGGGATCCGTCGTACCCCGGAAAATCTTCTTTTTTTTTAAATTATAGCAAAATAATTATGAATTTGTTCGATCACTGTATTTGTTCGAGTACTTTTTATTCTCTAGATGAAACGAAAATGCAATGATGACTTTCAGAGATGAACAAAAAAATGAACCCGATCCACAGTCCTGTGAAATCATATCAGCTAAATTTCACGGTGAAAAATGTTTTCATTCACATAAATCGAGAATTTATTATTTAACAAACGGCACTTTCGGGAGCAGTGACGTGTAGGATAAGAAGGAAATATTTGAGCGTATGAAAACATATCTCAACTGCGAGTTTTACACTCTGTCGCATGCGTAGGGAAGTACTCGTGTGAATAAGTTTTATTTCCAATTTCTCACCGAGGAAAAGCTCTGTCAACGTTCGTGTATAAGATTCGAAAGGGGAGGAAAGAGGAATGAAAAAAATAATTTTATCAAGCTATAATTTTTCTCCTACAGGGTAAAAAATAATTTATTAAACATGAAAAATTCTTACCGTTGTAAAAAAATTTCCTTGCCGAGGTTATATTAACACTAAACAATTTTCCGATCCGATGAATTATTTTTTTCACCGTGTATCAGGTGTGACGCTTGCGTAAGAAAAATGACTGCGGCGTGTATACGTGTATAATATGTTGGGGGTTATATTCGAAGCGGTAAAGTAAGTGTTTTTCTTAAGTGAAGTGAAGGGTGGGTGGATATAAGCAAAGTTTTTCCTACGAGCGAGAGTTTACCTACCCGCGAAACCGGAAACTCTCATATTTCGCCTGGGTTTTCCGCTCCCCAAAGGGACAGGGGGCGGGGAAAATAAAGTGGTTGACAATTCAGTCGGGAAGTTTTTACCGTGAAAGATGACACGTGTAGAGGGCCTCGTGCTCTAAAATGACCTAGGAATTCAATTGGGTCTCGTATGAGCTTTGGGAATATGTACCCGCTCAGTCCCAAAAAATCTTTCACACAACTCTGTTCGTGAAATGAGAAGAGATTGTCCCTTTCGATCCTCAGTAAATTTGACCTATCTTATTATCTCTGATTCGAAAATTTGCTTGCAATAAAACTTTGGTTTGTAGGTACCGTGCATGTTGCATGAAATTGCGAAAGTTTTTCGAAGTTGACGCTTCCGATACTGCGTCACTGTTACATAACACATTGACACGTTGTAGATACATATTGTATATGTAGGTCAAAACGAAAGTTAAATTTGATATTTTAATATGATAAAGAAACCTTAAATCGAACAACTTTTTCTATTGATGCGAGGTTCGAATTTGATTTTAGATTTAGAGAATAGTATTTGATTCTGCAGACGTCGCTACTTCTTTTATGACACAGAATCAGCACCGCTGTAATCACGGTTCGAAGCCAGATTTTCTGGCTTGAATTTTATGCTAGACTCCATTACCGTAGTTTCGAAGTGACTTGTTTTTGAGGAAGCCGGGACATCCGCCAACGAATCGTACGTCCATCAGTAATGAAAAACGTGCCGATGCCTTATAATTAATACAATGAGTAGACCTTGACCGGGAGACATGAATGATGGGGCGAAGTGATCCGAAATCTAGTAAGACGGGCCGACCTGCGGAAGGAGAAAAAGAAGCCGAAAGAAAAAGGAAGAATGAAAGAAGACGCGTCGAGAAAGATAGTGAAAAAAAAAAAAAAAAGTTTCTTAGAATCCTGGGCACGACTATCCTGCGGGTCCTCCTTCTGTCCTTCTGTGTTCCGTAGGAACGTGGAATCAATCACTGTTAAGCGTAATCTATCACGTGCCAATCTAACGAAAGGACGGCTATCGAGATTTCAAGACTTATAAGCGTCAAATTTCGATGATTGATGATCAATAAAGAGCGGATGGAGGACCTGCAGCAGGTTCGTTGAGATATTTCGTTCAAATATTGAACCCGAGTCGGAGAGCCGCATGTAAGTCGTTCCAGCCGATGGAAAATGATGAAACGAAGGCGCCGCTGGTTACGCGATTCACCCTGAAAAGTCGGGCCGTACAATCTTCTCTCCCCCCATGCGAATTGGTCCTTTCGTCAAGGGATTATTTCGTCGAAATAACGAGGGGGCAAATCGCGGTATAGAATGAAAAAAAGAATCAATTTCCGTTACGCCAACGACGAGCGGAGTTTCGCGCTTATTATAAATGCGGAGACAAAAGGAGATCATTAATCATCTTCTCGTTGCCGATATCGAAGAATGTTTTGTCCCCGTAATAAATGTTGCACAAGGTTTGTTGGGGTCAGGACCCCCTGTCGCGGGACCCTGCATATTGTCCCTTTCGGATACGCGCCTTCACCCCTCCACGTCCTTGTGTACCTGTCTCGATCCTAAACGATTATTCCTCCGGGACTTTCGAGCTCTCTATAGATACATATATGTATATATGTCTCCTTTGAGAATTTTTCGAAATTCATGTTCAAGGCGCTACAACATTCCAGGGAGAGGAGTTACACGTGTCCTTTCGCTCGCCCTCCACCACACTCTGTAACCCAAGGTACACTACGCCTTCGCTCGTGTATCCTTCTTTTTGTAGACTTTCTTCCTCGGAGAGGAACCTCTTCGCATTATATAGTAAATAACATCAACGGGACCTCCGGACCCGCCGAGCATTTATTACCCTCATTTTCTACCACCGCTTCAACGAATTTCTATGCGACCCCGTCATGGAGCACGTTTTAAACCAACTCCACATGTCGATTTCATCCGCTCTTCAATTGCGAGGACATCTCACTCCAGACACTCGTTTTCAATCTCATGCATTTTTTCTCCTTATTGTCGGACCGAAAACACACGCTGTATATTCTCGCGGCTACTACCTTAGTGCGAGTTTCATCCCTTTAGAACGATATTCTACGGTTTCGTTTGTGCGGATATGTAGAAAATCCCGTACGCATACTTACATGGCCGTTAGTTAGCCTCCGAGGTATGAAATACCGGCGTAATCTCATAAAGTGGATTATCACCACTCCTGATCCACCAGGTTGATTTCGGTCTCTAACTGAGACCTTATGTTTCCAGGATCGAGGATTAATATCGACAACGAGAAACTGAAACCTTATTTGTAGAGTTGCTTGTCGTTTACGCATCTGGGATAAATATTTTCACGATTAATTCGAATAAATAATTATTCAGCTTGGCGATACACTTTCAAACGTCATTCGTACAATCGATGTTTACACTTTGAAACAACTGCAACAGGACAAAGACAATGGTTAGAATGAAGGTGGCAGTGTAATTATTCATTTGATAAATTCCAGTTCTCGCCTTTAGCGGAAGACGCAAACCACAGAAATTCGAGTATGCTCGTTTTTTCAAAACCATCCCGAATTCCATACTTCAATGTTAAACTTTCAACAATTTATCGCAATAAGGAGAAAATAGCAGTACTTAAGGACCTATGCAGTATTGAACTTTTCTGATTTACTTCGATGAACCGATGGAGACGTTTGGTGTAGAAGCTACTAAAACGAGTCAAAGAGGTATCGGTTAGATTACAGCAAATAAGGATAGGTCATCGACCTTCACCTACCAAGTCTTTTTCTCATTAGTCCGTCTCTATCGGACTTGTTTGTGTACCTATACCTACTCGTACCTCGAAGCCGAGTCCGGTCTCCGTGGACTACGGTGTGACTCGACAAATTCCAATGCCTCTTAACGTCGGGTTATAAAAGCGCGATGGTCATTGTTGGCTTTGCAATCATTTAATCTTTATGCAATTAGATAACAAGCAACAACGATCCACGCAAAAGTAGTTTTATCGTACGCCGAGTATTTTTATTACCGAAACAAACCATCGCTCGGTTTTTGCTTCACGCTAAAAGTATATTCACCGAAACACTTCTCGTTTACTTTTGTCCAAGGAAACAGTCCACCGTGTTAATCGAAGTTCGGTACGTTTCTGAACTCGGTTTAATTACGTATGAATGCACCAACTCGTCAAATGTTCTCAAGTAGATAATGTAGTTGCGGAAAATCTTTGATTTCAGAAAAGCTCAGACTTCCTTTGGTCGCCCATTTTAGCTGGTGAAATGAAAGCACATGTACATTTATAGAAATTATAACGATATGCTTGAACCGGCACCTTTTCATACGTTCTACTAGAATAATTAATCGCACATGTATGCTGCTTGCAATTTTTATCGGTGAACTTTCAAGCCAGCTTCACTTTAATACAGTCGGGTTTCTAACGAATATTCTACCACTACCGTGCAGCCGTGCTACCCTGCTTAGTCCCGAAAGTTTCACGTCAAGAATTACCCACCTTAAGACTTGAGACTTGGGACTTTACCTACCTTCATTCTTGGGCGCCATCCGCGTGGGTGGCCCATCGGCTCGTTATTAAAACAAGCCTACCTTGGCCGCTTAATAGCACCTGCGCAAGTCTGAACTTGGGAGCTGTTTTGACTCTACTTTGATGAAGTCCGGTCGAGATCTCTTGGTACCGCGACTATGACTGGCTATAATCGTTTGAAAAGTTAACTGACCCGAAAGACGAACTCCTATCAGTCATCCATTTGATCGCATTGCAGGAGATGGATCGCTTTTCGATCCCATTTTTGGGCATAGAGCGTAAGGTGCTAAAGGCAGTAATTATCAGTTCCGCCGCTCTGATGTGCGGGTCACAGTCGGCCTTTCATTGCTGAACAAAGTCGAGCAAAGTGGGCCGACGTAGGACAAAGAAAAGATGGAGACGAAGCGAAGCGCAGATACAATACCGTCTTATATTACCTATATTGTGTGCTTGCCGGCCTAAGGTCAAAGCTCGAGGTTAAAGCACAGCGTCATTTCCTGCAGGCAGGCACCTCGAAAACACTGGAACTGAGAAATGAGCGGTCTGGACGGTTGACAGAAATCATAAGGTAGATCGTAAACTTCCTTCAGAGTTTCGACTAGACGATGCTGGCCGTTTAATACAATCACTCCGAAGAAAGTCTGCTGAGGTACTTTGTTTCTACACTGTTACTATTCTGAAGAATTCTTTCAATGACGCAGCGATGCGGCGCTACATGGCATTGAACCCTATCCAATACCAAGAGACAGGGTACGTGCAGCTAGGCAATTATCGAAAAAACTGGACGCTTCTATGTTTCCATGGCAACTTAATAACGTCGTATGAAAATTGGAGTGGAAACTGGCTTATTGTACTCTCACGCGAGTATACAGAGTGGTTTTCATCTCGTCTCGCTGTGCTCTTCTGAGATTGATACACTTTAACGTAAAAAATTGCTTCCCTTCTACATCTTCTTCTCGCGTGTTGTACCAAGTTTTTCAAAACCTTGTCGTTCTTCAACACTTCCAACGCCTCCTCCTCAAATTCACTTTTCGCATATGCGTTTGGTTTGGATTTTGGCGCGTTGAATCGTGTCTGAAAAAATCTTAATCATAGGTCGCGACGTTTTGATGATGGAAAGAAGCCTTACCCTGGATGTACCCTACCCAAGTCGAGTTATCGATCACTCAAATTCTCGCAGCACCAACGCGTCAATCTGTTGCTTCATGGGCCTTTTTAGTGATAGTACGAATTCCGCTCGTAGTTGAGTCCTTGAGAGCTAGAAAAGTACGGAGAAAGGGGAAGGAAGTAAAGAGAGATATATATGTATACACATAGACCGTGATACCGGAAACTTTTCTACCAAAATGTTAGCCCGGTGCCAACAACTTCTACCGGCTGACGCAGCGGTTCCGCCGGGTGTTTACACGTCCATGTCCATTTTGTGGTTATGCGGTCTTCAAAGTCTGCGGTTTCAGCAGTTCCACCTGACTTTACGATTGTTCCCAGTAAATTTACACCGAGTTAGTTGGCCACTCCGTCAATCCGCAGCTAAAGCCGCCGCCCGCAAGTTTCCAGAAACCGATTTTGGTAAACTTCAATCTACCAAAATCTGCTTAAATAACGAATCGACCCCTTCGTCGCCCACGGTTCCAAATTCCCAGGCTTATTGACTTTTCAACGAAATTTCCAGGTCCACTGGTGTAGCAATAACCGGAATGATTAGTCATCAAGTTGCTAATGATCCATGACTGGTTTAGGTTACAAAAAAATTTGCGTCTCTCGCAGATTGCTTGGAAAGCAACTGGCGTCTTGGGTGCAGACAGTGCCACTTGTAAAGATTCCCTTGAGTTAATATCCATATTTTTTTTAGTAAGTATCCCTTGTTTTTATTCCTGAGAAAACGAACTAGATAACTTTCTCACAGCGGCCTGCAGCAGTTCACATTAACACTGTACTGCAGCACAGAAATAAAGGTAAAAAAATACGACAATGTATAACCAACGTTCTGTGAAATATGTTTCTACCCGCGAGATCACCGCCAACCGAAGTACGAACCGGATTTACTGATTGGCCTCTTGGCAAATCTCCACCGAACCGTAATTCAAACGAACATTTGTCCACAGCCAGCGGTTTCGACAAATCGTCGACCTTGAACAACGTTACAGTCGTCGAAGAGAAGAGAAATTCCAAACCAACAAAAAAACATCGACTAATCACTCCAAATGTTACAGCTGAGCCTATAGCGCGTCCCTATGATGGTTTGAAAACTTTTTTGAATCCCGGCTCACCCTCGTCGCTGTAAGTACGGGTCAGCGAGAATTACAATCGACCCCAACTGGTCATTAAATTATTTCGAAAAAGTGAATAACACGTTCTTTTTTCTTCTCTAACGGATTGCTTTAGTCGGAGTAGGCAGGAATAGAAGTGATCGTGCCGAACAGTGAAAGCTGACCCCCTCACCTAAAGGCTGCTCGTACGCGTGGCGTGGCTGACCTTTCAGTGTCTCTCGTTGACCTTTCGACAGATTCGACAATGTCTCCGGGCAGCATTGGACTCGCGTCCTTGACTGCCATTCCGAATCGGACATTGAGCAATCCGAGTAGAATCGTGGAGAAAAAAGAACGAGATTCAATCGAGTTTCGCAACGATTACAACCATTCACCGGAGTCTGTTGGGTATTCTGTTTTACGAAAGAGAATCTGGAATTAATACATCCTTAGTGGAGATTATACAAACTTGACTGTAAATAATCTTCCTAAAGCTTTCTCGATTATGCTTCGCGAGCAACTCCATTATCGGATTTACTTCAACTCCTCGTCTTCCTTACGTCTGTTTGTAAGAAACGTTGGGCCGCGGGCAGTTTGTCGGAGAGAGACTTTGAATCATGCCTTGGTACACGATGTCTCGCGGCTGGTACGGAAGTCTCGGTCCGACCACTTGTACGAAAAGTCCGACAGTCACAGTTGGTCGGTCCGCGGAGTTGTAACGAAACTGAGATAGATAGAGATTACACTGGGTCCATAACGCCAAGGAACAGCGGTCAGTCCCCGAAGAACATCCACCGAGGTTAGCCACTAGGCATGAAGAATTCCAACGCGGTTGTTCTCAGCCCTATTTTCTTCCATCAGTCGGCTCCTTCCGTTGGTCCAGAAAACCATTCTACCGTATCAAACCCTCATTACTTGACGAACTTGGAAAAACTAACAGAGCGTATCGCGACCACGCGCTTCGTCGTCTCTGCAGACCTCGCTGGTACTTAGTTCCATACCTACTCTCGAGTCACCGTTTGTTCCACAAATGGTTTTATTCGCGCGTCATGAAAACCAACGCAAACACAGCAAACACAGATTCTCTGTATTTCAACTCACGTCACTTCCACGCTTTTGTGTTTGGTACACCTTACGTAAGTACGGAGAACCCCGCTTTTATACCACGTTTCGTTGCATTTTCTCAAACGATTCGTTTGCGCATGGAATACGGCTTCTGTTGAGGTTAATTACCGTTGGGTAGAAACAGTTCTTTGATGATACTCCCCGCGGGAACGACTTCCGGACAACCGGAAACGGCGATAATGAACTCGGAAAATATATCGTCGGTACAACTCCCATAACTTTGATTCATTTTTCCACAGCTTGGAAATATCGAATATCCTTCGAGACGTTTGCGGCTAATCGAAGAAACGTTATAACATTTGTTGCTGCCGAAGGTTCCTTGTCGCTAATCGTAAGCCAGCCACGTGATTGTCTCTAATACAGGAAATAAATTTCCGAAAGCTGCTCTGGCAAGAACTGCTGTGATAACAACAGGTGGTTGACAAGTGAGTGTCTGTTTTCTTGGCACGTAGGTATAACGTTTGCAATATATCTCATCACCTTACTGTAGAGTTTCAATTATCTTTAGCGTGATATTATTTTTACCCAGCTTCTTTTCAACCGCTGTATTTTATTACTCATTTTAATTACAGTAATATGAAATTGAGTTTGTAAATTTGTCAAAGATTTCAAGTCATGTTTCTTCAATTATTTGAAAGAATTGTTACCTAATCAATATTTTTAGTATCTCCAAATTATCAGTCGTCGTGTAGTACGATAATTATTATATAATAACTACAATAACGATCTACTATCTTAGTGACGGTTGATAATAAGTAGGTTGAAAGAATTTTTAGACAGATACGCAATCTTTTTCGATCGTACGTTTGCTCTGACCGATAGTTTCTACTATCATTAAATTCAAACTCCGAATTGAAGATAAATGCACTACTTTTCGAATGTGTTATGTGAAACTTGACGTGAGATAGTTAATTTGCGATGAAAAAACTTTGGTTTACAGTTGAAAAACAAACTAAGACCATATCACGATATTTTATAAATTCATTGTAGTATCAACGTGGTATATATTTTACTTCCCAAGATCGGATGTAAAACATATTACGATTCTCTCGCACTATCGTGGAATCGCTTATATTATGAGGCTGAAGTTGTTAACGTTAACGTAACGAAACATCAGGGAAAAAATCATTATGGCGCTTTTTTTGAATGACTTTAAAAGAGTTAGCTTTTCAAAATAAGAGTATTTTTTGATCATGGTTTAAGTAACTAACTTCACCCTCATCTTATTTGACCATATGGACCGTAAATCGAACGTCTTCGTAAACGGTTCTTTCCTATTTCCGTTTTACCGCAAGACTCCATTCATAAGTTATGCGCTATTTGCGAATGAAAACTGAATCCTTACACACAGATACGTGGAAAAGTTCGTCCGAAACCGTGAAACGCGACTGTCAAGTAAATACAAAGGGCAGCTTGACTTCTTGGCGAAGGTTAACCGTTGCCAATCGGCAAAATTGGCGGTCAAAATTCCTGTTTCACAAGAGCGAACGGCACGTGTTGCGGCCTAGAAATGAGGCTGATGCAAAGACTCGCGATAAGCGGACTGCTGTCCGTTATGCTGCTCGTCCTCCTGACCGGAACCTTCGTAACTCGGCGGGATCTTGGAACCGTCGTTGATCGAGGCGTTGCTCCTGCGGAACAGTTGCCCGCAAAGATACACGCCGGATGGGAACAGGACAACGCAGTTCCCGAAGAGGAATTTCGAGTGGAGGACAAGGACGTCCGGAATCGTGATGAGGAACTTGGTCCTTCGGCCGTCGGCCCGGCTCCTGCCCACGTCATAGGGCCAGCACCGTACAAGATCAGACCGCCGAACCCTCCGCTCGACGACGAGACGAACCAACGAAGGGAAAAGGTCAAAGAGGTAGGTGAACGGAAGTCTCTCCCTTTCCCGGGACGATATCCTGTTTTCATCGGACAGTAGGTAGACAGATTGGAGGGATTCTAGATCACCAAAATTTTCCCATCAGTCCCCAAATCTAACTACAGCGTATTCTGGTTTCCGACGTTTCGAATTGCCCGCCACTGCGCATGCGCACCTCTCATATACTTCCGCGCATCCTACGTACGCACATTTTAAATTCCCCGCCTTTGAGAAAAATTTTGGTCATCCAGCAGCTTCTATACTCCATCTACTCCGGTTCTCATTGACAGATTATTTTTCATCGACAATTTGTCACTGCAACGAGTCGCGGAAAGTAAGTAGAAAAATCCTGAGGCAGTAATTGCTCAATTTACGATCATCTGAGGAATCTTCAACCCGACTCTTAACGCCTTTTCTATATCGTCGCGCGCCATCTTTGGCTGCGGATTCCCAGTGACGACCATCTTTTTTTCTCCACCACTTGCAGCGCCTTCTTTCCGCCAGCCATGAGCTCATGACGTGAACTGCATTAGGCAGGTATGTACCTATCTTTCGTATAATTATAGGTTATTTTCTATATACCTTGCATACTCGTGTACGAGGCAGCGGAGCGCGGAATTCCAGGACATTTACAGAGGCTGCTATGCGCTGTAAAAGAAACGAAACTTCACCATATATACACGCAGAATTCATCCCTGCTCCTCCGCACGCATTCCAATAGTAATTGTAAGTATACTTCGAAATCTTTTTATGGGAAATTGATTTTCAGTAATCTAGTTTCAATTCTACCCCCTTTATTTATTTCGCGCTTTTTACAAAACCTGTTGTTGTAGAAAATCGCGTTAATTATCACTACTATTTTGAATATTTTTATTTCTAGACGGGTAAAAAAAACCAGTTCAATTAAACTAGTATAAAAGTTATTTGACCTTTTGTTCCTCATTCGATGTCATTGGATAAAAAACATGATAAAATCGTTAAGAATCCAAACGTTATGAAATATTGAATGTCTCGAATCTGGAAAGACGAATGGATTATTTCTTCTTCTGAAATTGAATAACAAAAATGCAAGTTTGATTTACATTTTATGCTTGAAGTAATTTTTGAAACCCTTTTATTTTTAGTATCCTTTTTTTCTTCAATATACCCTAAAATCCAGATTTTAAACCGTGCGATCCTGCTTAATGCTAATAGCATTCTTGATGCCCCAGAGGCTCGTTATTATACGCGTAGCAGAAAATCCAACGTCAAAGACGGAGAATATATTTTTTACTAATTAAGAGAGTAATCCGACGGTGACCTGCCATCACCCGAAGTTAGGAAACGTGTGGAGCTGATAGCGCCTAGCAATTACATTAACATGGTTTAAAGTGTATTGACGCTAGCTATAAGGACGAAGTAGAGAACGATTCTTATCGGTTGTATCGTATTTTCTCGATCTCCTTTGCGGGGCGCTTTCCAATCCCTCAGAAAGCGTCTAATTTGATTGGTTAGTCGAATAGCGATAGCGAGTGATTGAGGTCAATGTAGTAAAAAAAAAAAAAAAGACGCGTGAAATATTCCAAGTTTCGCGTTCGTAAGTCATCGTACTCGTCACTTAATTTTCTCGTCAATGCAGCGCTAATCCGTCGCGTAAACTGAAAACCCGGGCAATTGCTGGATTCTTGAGTTTAGGATGAAAGGCGCTGGGTGATATGATCGTAATTCCTCGGTGGTGCGGCCACTTACCCTCCATCCCTCCATCTCTTCATCCCTCCGTAGGTACGTACACCTCCTCCGGCCGTCTTCTCCACCAGCGTTTCGGATCATCGAATTTTACAAAGGGGGTATTATTCTCTATCGAGCCTAAAGAGCAGGCTCCATTCTCACCTCTCACCCTCTGTGATCCGGCCGACATTCAGCCACCGGGTTTCTGTCCCTCCTCCTCCGTTTCATCGCACTTCGTCGAGTCCGCGAACAATGCAGAAGAACTGAGCGCCCCAGCCGTTAATGAGATGCTAATAAATAAAGGAAGACACCGCCACGCCTCCGCAGCAACGAATGCTGCCGCTTTCCGCTCTTCTCGGCAAACATCCGGACGGTGCGAAGGGTGGTTCCTTCGTTTCAGATACCCGGATATGGATGCAGTGGAAGAGATGTCTCAGGCCCACTTAGCAAAGATTAATTCACGCTATTAGCTCCAGAGAGGACAATGCGAGGCTGAGGACTGAGGGTTCGGGGTTCGGGGATTCGGGGTTGAGGACTGAAGGTGGAGGGCAGAACTCGGTTCGCAATAACAAACAAAGCCGTAATTATACCTCAAGTGACGAGGCGACGGGGTGGAGAGATCGCAAATGGCGAATTCCGGCACGACACCGTTCTGCCCGGCTTGGTCCCGAATCGTCGGAGGTTCCCAGGGTGTCGGTCGAATCCTATCCTCCACCCCCGCCTACGTCCTTTGCCTTTTTTTTTCAGAGCGAATATATTCCCACCAGGTACACAAGACGGAGGCGGTGGCAGGGATCGGCGACTACAGCATGCCAGATTCAAATCGCGGTACACAATAACAGCCGCTCCAAGTATGCGGTTTGCTTAATTGGACAGCATGAAGAAACGAAGGAACGGCAAGGCCGCGGTGTTTCTCTTCGGGGATGAGAGGGAACGTTTCTCGATATTTTTTTAGTATAAATTACTTTGTCATCGCTAGCTACTTAGGGTGGTGTAAACCATCCGTGGGGACGAAAGGTGGGGTCGTTATAATTTAGCGTTTTATCAAACGTATTCTCAACCGTTACAGATTTATTTAATTTACTGTTAATTAAAAAGTTTTGGTAAACTTTCGTGTATGATTATTGGCTAGGTTAACTTGAATATTAGAATCAGAACAAAGTGTTCGACTAATTGGAATCTCGCTAATAAATTAATCGAGGTATTCAATTGAAAAGAGCCAGTTTTAAACTCCTCATTGATAGCCATTGATCGGTAGTTATAATGAGCTAAAATAAGTTTGAGAAAACCCGGGAATTCCCGTTCCAAGAAATTCTGATTCCTCGCGAAAGTAATTCAGCGTGAGAGAAGCGAAGCACCGATATTTGCCCGGTCTATAAAAATAAATTCAATCTGATTCCTTTGATCACGTTTTATGAAAAGCGGCGGTACTAGTCCCTGCATCTAGCCAGACATCTCCCGTATTGACTTCGTGATAAATTTGACGGTCGAAACGGTCCTCGTCCCGTACGCGGTTAGCTCTCGAGAGTCCTGGAGGGAGGAGAGCCTCGTTACCGGGCACTATAATTGGGCGCGTCCTTGCGTGAAGACGAAATCATTCTTGGGGACGCGCGGTGAGCTTTATAACCCAGAAAGTAAACCCAAAGGGTCGTCATTTTACGCTTAACGAACAAGAAAAGAAAACCAGATAGAAGAAGACGTAGGAGAGAGAAAAAATTGGCGGTATGAGAATCTACTGTCAGACTGTGTTTCACTTTCCCTGCGCCGTCTTCTCATTTTCTGTTGTTTTTTTTTTTTTTTTTGTTCATCTCTATCAACATATCATCCAACTCCCTTCCAGTTGCGTTCCACTCACCAGTCTTGACGTCAATTTTGCAAACGATGATTATTATTTGTCCGAAGAAGAGCCGCAGCTGCGTTACGCGACGAAAGACTGAAACTTGACGTTTTTATTCCCGCACGGACGCGTTTTGCCAATTACAGATCTCTCTCTCTCTCTCTCTCTCTCTCTCTCTCTCTCTCTCTCTCTCTCTCTCTCTCTCTCTCTCTCTCTCTCTCTCTCTCTCTCTCTCTCTCTCTCTCTCTCTCTCTCTCTCTCTCTCTCTCTCTCTCTTTGCAAATCATCTACTTACCGCTGCGTAATCGTCTTAAAACATTCAGTGGATATACCGTGTGGCTTGATTGACGTGAAAAACTGATCTATACGATAGCGAGTCTCGCGTTGTCCGTTTATTCAATTACCGCTTCTGGTCGTAGGTGCAACTATACGTAAAATGTGCTTTATTTATCGTCGACTACGTAATTGGGTTTACCGCCACGATTAAACTAACGGCAAATTTTATTACCTCCGGCTTACTTGACAACGCCAATCTAAAATAACGCAATTATTTCCCGAATGCGAGACGGTTTCGAAATCCAAAAATTTTCCGGCTTATCGAGGTAAGTGTTGATTACAACAGAGACTCAATTAATTTTACAGTTCCGGAATTGACGGAAGCGCCAAACTGATTTGTCAACGCTAGCGAGTCGCATAAATGTGGAAGAAGAACTGAGGTATCGTAATATATTATATTATTGCGCACTTTTATCGTTTGCTTTACTTTACATCACAAACCTCGTGGAAAATAATATTTCCTAATATTTTTAATTTTCTCGTTCCATCGATATAATGCGTTGTTTAAAAATCGTGTACCCGTCATGCACGTATAGATCTTCAACAAGGACACTTGACGACGGTAAGCCGCAACGATCTTAATCTGAAATTCATCCTCCGTGATTACTCTCAATTAAGTGCTAATTGCTAGAATTTGTCAGCCCGCAAGTATGCTTCGCCCCTTTTCCCGCCTTACACCGTAAGCCGGCTAATTAACCGGGGCCAAAGAAACCGGAAGGGCGAATTTTAAGTAAGAATATTGAACGGTCGTAATCAGTGTTTGTTTATTTTTTTATTTTTTTTTATTTTTTTTTGTTTTAGGGAAAATCGATCTCTTTTATCTTCACCTAGTTATTGCGTAGGAATTTGTGATACCACTCGTGCAAATCAGGCTTCTAATCGAATCGTTTGAATTTTTTCACTTAACAGATGATGAAGCATGCCTGGGACAACTACGTGAGATACGCATGGGGGAAAAATGAACTACGACCGATTTCGAAACGCGGTCACAGCGCCAGCATCTTCGGGGCAACGAACATGGGCGCCTCGATCGTCGACGGCCTTGACACTCTGTACATAATGGGATTCCACGATGAGTTCAAACAGGGTCGTGACTGGATCGCTGAAAATCTGGACTTTGACCTGGTAAGTCTTCATCCTAGTATCAAATTCAGTGGAAAAGTTTTGTTCGAATAACCGTGGTTTTTTTGTTTTTTTTTTTTGATTTCCTCAAAAATCGTGAGCGCGTGAACTTTCAGAGAATTGATTCGGTTAACCCTTTGAGTCTCACGTTATTGTGCTGAGTCATCTTTTACAAATACAACACGCGCTGATTACAAATCCAACATCGAATTTAAAAAATTTAACACGGCAGGTCCAATACTGTGAACAAAAATTTCAAATTTGATCGAATATGGTCAAAAAATTGTACGCAGCGGTTTTTGGTGCCGCTGATTAGATTCGCCATACTCGACAGAGTTATTTTCTGCGGATTCGATCGAATTTGAAGTTTTTGTCCGTCATATTGGATCCGACATCCCGAATTTTTTAAGTCTGATTTCAGATTCGTATTCAGTGAACCCAAAAACTTACAAATTATGTAAAACACGTACACGTGTATAGGAGTTCCTTTCTCGGAAATGAATTACTCCTTCAATTTTCACGATTTTTTTTCAATCAACTTGTTTCCAACCATAATAATTTGCATTATTTCACAACAATTACACTCGACTATTGAAAACCTATCGTTATACTATCAGAACTAGCAAAAACCGCAAAGAAATATGTTGAAAAGTTCTCGTAACTACGCGAAATATGGATATAAAATAGACGGTAAGAATACTTACCACTACGACTCAAAGGGTTAATCTTCTCGCTTCGTGAAAGAAAATTAAAAATTAAATTCAACGGTACGTTTGCAGAGCAGAGCTCGCATGTGCGTTCTCACATGTATAATCCGTCTCTCTATAATCTAAGTATCTATAGTAAAAAAACGAGAAATGGCTGAAATCAAGGAAAAAGAGAATCGTAGGAAAAAAAGCGGCTGGAATACGACGGATTACAAATGGCGATGGTATTAGCGAGATAAAGAGTTCAGGTATAGGATTGAAACGAAAGGGTCTGGACTACAGGCTTGTTGACTCCCACATAAAACCTGGATTATACTGGTACGAGACTTGCTGTTTGAATGAAAGAAAAGGGAGATGTAAAAGTAACGAAAAGGGTGGGAGTGCAAAGCAAAAAAAAAAAAAAATATGGCCAGTTCTCCGCGATCTTGCCTTTTATACCTGTATTTTTTCACTACTTTTTAACCGAATACCGGTTCGATTAACATTACTCCTTGGCTTATCGACCTTGGCCATGTTACCCTCCAAGGCTTTCGCCGCCGGATTTTTGCTCAGCTTATCCGCGTTCCGCGTATAATCTGTTCGGATATTTCGTACAATTATCAGCCGATCATCAGAGGGCAAAAGTTCGATCCGTCTGCAATTTCTGGCTTTTCTAATCCGCTTTGAGAGCTAAAATTCTGATATGATTGATACGCCTCGTAAATTGGCTGTCTCATTTTTGTCGGGGTTGAAATTAAAGTGCAATCTTATCTTAGTCCCGACACAAAAAAAAAAAAAATACACCACCCAGTATTTCTCCCTCTTCAAACATCTGAGCTTTTTCTAAATATTACACCCAGTTCAAGGTTTAATTTCAAAAACCATTTAAAGTTATCTTTTCTGGTAAAAACAAAAAAGATACAGTTTCAGTTTAACAGTTGAGAATCTTGACCAGAAATTATCGTAGTGGTAGAGCATTGCGATGCTACAGCTACATCAAAAAAAAAACAGAGGAAAAACTCAATTTCGTTTCAACACGACTGACCGAATCAAATAACGAAAGTTTTTGCTCTCCAATCTGTATTTGAAGAACAAACCTACTTTATATTTTATTCAGCCAACCGCGTAGAACGAAATATAAAACATTTCTACGTATTTCAACGGTCGTTCCCAAGTATTCTGAAAGTTCTCAGCCGTGAGTTGAAAAAATTGAAAATAATTATTAAAATATACAGAGCGTAGTGAAAAGTGCTTGAACAGATATCGACTTCGAAATGAGTTGTATGATCGAGTATTCGGAAAGGTGGTTCTTTTTTTTCCATTCATCGTCAAAAACGCAACGGACTGTATTTTTTGTTGTTGTTTCAAGAGCGAGGTAAAAATTGAAACTTCAATTATCAATCCGCTAAAACTGTAAGAAATCTCATCGACGTGTTTTCGCGAACCACGAACCTTCCAAGATCTTACCTCGCGATAGTGTATCTGCTCTATTGATGCGTAAAATTATAAAACAATCAATCCTTACACTGAGAAAAATTTCATTTGTTACAGTAACTGGAAAAATTCAGTACAACTGGTATCGTTAAAAAAACTGTTTGAATATTGCTGGATTACGAAAAACGAGGTACTCGTTACTATTTTGCGCTATCGTCGATCCTTTCTTGGTAATTGCAACGCAAAATCAGTTTGTGAGGTTTACTCTACTTTTTTAGTTAAACAAGGCTTCAACGTCAATTTATTCTTCCACAAGCCTTAAATTTTCGCAACAGTTGCAAGAAAATATAGCAACACTGATCGTAATGAGCAAGAATAGTAACGGATACTAGACTTCCCGGTAACAGCTAGAAAACTAATTTTCATTTTCTACGTAGAACTATATTTTTCGATTGTGGTAAAAAATGAAAATAGTTAAGGACTGAGCGGTAACCGGAACTAAAAATTTCTCTCAGTGTACTCCTTAAATCATCAACCTCCAATTTTCGGAAAGGTGTGTTACATGTTTACTTCCGGCGTTTGTTTACCCAGCTGGTAATTAATTCACTTACTAGGTAAATCGGTGTCAAACAGTAAAGCATCGTGGGTAACGGGACAACTGGTTGACTGGGAACTTTGACATCGGTATGTACATCAGTTGTAGGGTAGGTGGATAGACGGGTAGACGGGACAACATGAAACTTTGCTCCGAAACTTTCAAGTTTGCCTCACAGTTTCCCCTCTGCAGTGTAAGTCCCAGTTCCCCATCCTCGCACGAACTTAGACCTTTGCAGGAGCTTATCCCCAGTTTAGCAGTGCCAATGCTGGTGTGCAAGTTGGGCACATGCACCTTGTTAATACGTCTTGTACAGTGAGATAATTTGGCCTGTTATTATATTTACCTTGGGTCGCTCCGAACAACCGCGCTTTCCAACTAATTTCACGGGCCGAATTACATTCTTAATCGCCTTCACCCTCGCCATTCGAACCCTTCACCCACCGTTTCGAGGATATCGGTCTTCCGTGCAAGTCGTCCCGATCCAGACACTAGTTTAACATTTCATTTGCTTAATCTGCAGTTATTCTACAAATCTCCAAATCGAAACGAGGTACGATCCTGAATTAGGATTCTAATCGAATATCCTGTCTTTATAATTATGCATACCTGTCTAGACACCGTTTGACATTCTTCGCAGACATGCAATTAAACCCACGAATGTTGGTCTGACTGATCGTTTATCTTCCCTTTTTATATTCCCGCCTGATTCTTACCTGCTCAACGTGCACCTCGCGAAGTGACAATCAGAGTCATCGAATAATACGACTAAGTTGTTCCTTAAAAAATTTCCCAATATTTTACCGCAGTTGTGTAATGTATTATGTAAAATTTAGAGAAATATTCGTTCTGATAATCAGCAAGGACGAGGAGCATGCATCGGTACATTCGGAAAAAAGATCAATTTAGATACAAATGAGAGAAAATAAAAATTTTCATCTTTCAAACAAATCCAAGAGAATTTTATTTTTATATTGTAAAATTTGCTCAACTATGTGCTGACAGTTCTCGGATTTCGCAATAACTTAGCGATGCCATAGAGGCCGGTTACTCTCTTTCTCTCTCTCTCTCTCTCCCTCTTTCGACGGGCAGAGCTGAAAGCCCTGATCTCCATAAGATGCAGAACCACCCACGCAGTCGTGACGACATCTGTACGAGAATCCCATTCATCTGCAAATACGGTCTCACCGTATCCGACATCTATGAGTCGACTGAGATGGTATTATTTCAGCTCGTCCAGAAAACAAAGATCCTGTTCAACAAACCGAAATACGAAAATTACGAATATCCCGACGGTGATCGTGGATCGATTCTTGCTAGAAAAAATTAGCTCTGCATTTCAGTTTCGGTGTAAAAAAAATTAAAACTAATTCTAAGCACTGTAGTTGCAATAAAGTGTAAGAAAAAAAAGAAAAAATAACGTCGCGGGAAGTCGTTTCTTTTAATACTTTCTACCGCACGTTTTGTATTAATGAAATAGTGAAAGTAACCGGACTGCCGACAAAAGTTGCCGATTACTTTATTTCCTTCTTTTACCTGTCGGTCATCTGTTATGCACAATAGTTGCGACAGCGTTACGTTACCCTGCGATACTTTTTCGTTGACCCGATTTCTTGATGCATTGAAATTCGTTGCGTTTCAAAAAAAAAAAAAAAAAAAAATCACTACAGTAATCAAAGAGATCCGTACCGAATATCCGTAGAGTCTTTTTAATTTCTTTCGCACTGAAAAATTCACTTTTTATTCATCGAATTTTTATTTAAACAGCACAATTTAATAAAAACTTCGTTTCGTACGTTTGAAAGTAAAAAAAAAAGGTGTATTACTATTATTATGTAACTGTAATTTTCAAATTTGTGTGAAAAAAGTAAAGTTCACTTTCTACACGTAACGAAAAGTATTAACAAATTTATATTTCGGCGTAAAGAATAAAACTCGATTTAACAACAAGTGATAATTTCGTGCTGTACTGTGTTTTCCGTATACATAGAAATTCTTGTGAAATTTCTCGAGGGTCGTGAGAAAGCTTAGCTTCTCGCAGCTTACGGCTATGGACGAAGACGATGTTCGTTTGTAGCTGCGTAAAGAGACTGGAGTTGTGTAAATTTACAAGATGTACATACACATAGAGCCGCGCCAATTTTCATTTATTGCGATTCAACACGGGTCTCTTCATTCCCCCCGCCTCTCTGACTTCCGGAAGTTGGCGAAATCTCCCCGCGATTATTGCGAGCTTGTTATTGCCTCGCAACGTAATTTCAACCTCTCAAAAGTTTACCCGCCTCCTTCTCCTTCTGCTTCTGCAGCTTCTAGACTCCCGTTGCAAGCTCGTTTCGTCCCACTTCTTCATGAATTATAAGAAAAATTTATTTTCTAATAATACAGAGAGCGTAGAGAAACATTCTAAGAAGTACCGCTTCGGAATATTTATAACAGCTCTAGCTGTGCAGTCCAATGAACTTATTCGATTAAATTCTTTTGAGTCGCGTTTTTTTTTATAAATAAAATAATCGACTTTATACTGAAACGAGAGAAACGCAGTTCAACCATCTTTTATAAAATACTGCTCGTCAACGCTCTGCTTGAAAATACTCGTTTCTAACGAATTATGCGCGAGTTTTATTTTCAAAAACACCGATCAAGGTTTGTCCATTTAATTTCGCCAAGTCTGGTTAAATTCAGTTGATAGCTGTGTCGATTTTAAAAAATAATTATACCAGTTATAAGTCCATAAACCCTCAACTTTTACACACTTGGAAAAAAATTCTTCTGCATTTCTTTGATACAAAAAGATTTTACTTGATTATCAAACTATATATTGAATGATCTGCTTTGCATGAACGAGAAAAATTTATTTAACTCAATTAAAATTCCACTGTGAATCAATCGATTTTTGCGTCCAACATAAAAATTCGTTGACAAGTTCTTATTCGCATAAAAATAAAATTATGTCATCAAAAAAAATTCTCAAAACAATAATTTGTGTTTATGATTGCATATTCGAAGATTTTGAAACATTCTTTTTGTTTTTTGTGCGTATTCCACATATATTCTCTAAAACTTAAAAACCAAGCGAACTTTTTAAACTGATTTAGCGTTACGATTATCAAAAAAGGGTCAACGATAGCGCAAAATGGTTACGCGCACCTCGTTTTTCGTAATTCCAACAATATTCAAACAGTTTTTTTTTTTAACGATGTATGTTTTACTGAATTTTACTAGTTACTATAACAAATAAAATTTTTCTCAGTGCCTGTATACTTTCCCGGTAGTTATTGTTGCTTTATTAAATTTTCGATCCATCACGAGGAGGGCGTATAAGCGTAAATTCAAACGCCATGGCTTCGATACCTCTGCAATTCTATATCTATGTAGATCTAGAGGCGTTAGTCGCGCGCAACGCCCTTTAACGAGCGATAATAATAGGATCTTGTTATCTTAGTGCGAAGGTAAGCGCTCTGCCTTCTCCTTGGCTAAGTCTTGGCGAAGGGTTCCTACGGTTAGTTGCCCTCCTCCCGCGTTACTAGCTACACGCTTCAAATTCCTTCGGGATTTGATACAAACTCTGATCCCTCTTTTTGCTCCTCTCACTCTATTCAAGTATGGATTCGTGGGAATTAGCCTTGCCGATGAACCGAACAATTTGTTAGGTTCTTACCTTGAAGAATTTATCTCGAATACTTATATTGTTATACGTTAAGGTGGTCTTTATTTAGGGTGTCGACTAATTTTTTCCTTTCCGGCCGCCAAAACTACTCGGAATAATTCAATAACAATTCAATAATTGTTTCAGACTTTTATCTCAACTTGTTATGCTGTCTCGCGAGGTTCTTTTTCGCCGTAAGAATAGCGTGGGGGTTTTATGATCACTTTACAATTTATTTTTTTTCTCCGCCATTATTCATGGGAAAAATCTGAATCGAACGGGAATTTGTTAAGTATAACTAGCTCGTTTCGAGGATATTTTTTTCTTTTTCATAGCTTTCTTTTTCAATTATTTCCAGTTGATTTCTAATCGAAAGATCTGAAAATCACGTCTTAAGTATAGTATACCTAACACGCGGTTTTTAGACAAAGTGAAAAATCCTCGACAAAAGCTAATTATACTCGACCAATCCCCCTTTGATTCAGATTTTTTCCATAAAAATTGTCGGAGAAAAAAAAAGTGTAAATTGATCACAAAATCCGATTTTATTCTTATGGGGAAAAAAGCCTGAGGGACACAATAAGAAGTTGAGATAAAAATTTGAAAAAAATTAGGGAATTGTCTTTGAATTATATGGAGTCGATTTGGGAGGTGGCAAGTGAAAAATTTATCGACACAGCGACCACCCATAATTTTTGCATAACTTTTTTTCAATGAACTTTGTCACTGGTCTCATTATTTACCTTCCACTTTCGATTCGTCGCGAATATGCAATGCAAATCTGATCCACAGTTAAATATTAATCAGTTCAAAGAAATGCAAGCCTGTTAAATTTTCAAACGAAGAAAATTGTGGCTCTTATTCAATGTAATCAAACATTTAAATACTTGAATAACAGCTTAAACGACAGTGAATAACCTGCATCCACTTACCAACTCTAATGTTTATGTAATCATTTTTTCCATCTCTCGTTTTTCCACTCATAACAAACTTCGCTCGCTCCGTAACTTGGAAGACCGTCTCTGCAATTAGCGACATAGAAAAAAAAAAAAAAAATTCGTAAAACCGCTACTATTTCCACGTTAACCAACAGGCAAACTAACTCCTAGTTTCCCACATGGCGGCTACCGCAAAGATTTATTCTGTAGCAAAGTCGTCCAATAACGGCACCACCTTGGTTTTCACCAAGAAGTTTTAATGAAAATGTGCGCAATACACTTCCACCACGTACCATGAGTGTTAACAACAACTTTCAGCTATATCGAGCCATCTAGCTAAGTCTGAAATCTAAATAGGCAGCCGCTGCAAGTCGTAATTCAAGCTTAGACATCGAATGGAACTTGGTTTAAAAAATGAAACTATAAAGATGAAAGAAAATCGCTTGCGAAGGGAATAATTGCGTCGATTGAACTCAAGGTTCTTCACATCCGGCACAACGTTCAAACCTTCGGTTCATCCTTCTTTAACCTTCCGTCTGAGGGAGACTCTTTTGTTCTCAGACTGTACCGCCCTTTATCTAAATCCTTAAAATAGGACGTGATAAAATTTGCTGCCCGAGTAAAAATCGACGATCCCTTTGATCCGTGCCGCGAAATATCTCCAACGGGTTAACTTCATCCCTTCAAATAACAGGCAGCAGCGAGGGAAGTGCATCCCCTTGGATGTGTAGGAAATCTAGAAAATCTAGTTTGGAGTGTAATTTTTTTCACAAATAATGCAGACAGAGATCGACTGCGATGCATTCGGTGGAAATGCAAGTTGTCCGCAAACATCTTTTGGCTTTTACTACTGGTATGTACGCTCAATTCGTCCTCCGTCACTTGAACGTCTTGTTTGTCTTCTCGAAACGACAGAAAAGTTTCGTTCAGAGATGCACAGCCCAAGCGTTATGGCTTCGCATATAAACTTTCCACTTCTCGATCAATGCAACTTCGTTCCTCAGCGTATATATAAAAGGTGTAGAAAATACGTCGAGTTTTACGCTGAGAGAAATTTTTAGTTCCAGTTACCGCTCATTCCTTAACTATTTTCATTTTTTACCACAGTCGAAAAATATAGTTCTAGGTAGCAAATGAAAATTAGTTTCCTAGCTGTTACCGGAAAGTCTAGTATCCGTTACCGTTCTTTCTCATTACGATCACTGTTGCTATATTTTCTTGCAACTGTTGCGAAAATTTAATGCGTGTGAAAGAATAAATTGACGTTAAAGCCTTGTTTAACTAAAAAATCAGAGTAAATCTCACAAACTGATTTTGCGTTTCAAAATTAAATTAAGGACACCGCGTGACCTGGACACGTATCGTACACACGCTTTGGCATCCGCACTCACTTTCTCAAGTTTTGAACAGAAGCATGTGTGATGTAACGCGTCGAGTACCCGACTTCGCGGTAAGTGTTGTTGCCTCGCCGTTACACAATTTAGGTGTACACGTAGTGTAAAGGGAAAATAGACGAGTTGAGCAACCCGCCTTACATCCATCTCGCGCCTCAACTTCACGAGGCTGTTGAGCTAAGAGGCTCATCCATACCTTATGTCGTGTTTGATGCTCTCATGACGAGGAAAGACGCCAAGTGGGAGTTTCAATCCAGCATTTATCGCTGTACTCACTTAGGACCCCTTTCATCCCCTTTTCGAATCGATCGTACTTTAGATCAAACGCTTCGACATAGATCGACCGCAAATTTCTTGACAGCTGTGCTCAGGATTACATCAATTAGACGGCGATTCGGCAACTATGCGCATTTGAAATTTTTTACTCGATGAAAATCTCAGTCTTGGTCAGAAAATGTTGTGAAAACTTTTGAAGAATCGGAGATCGCGTCTCATTTTCTTGAATAATGTGGTTCGGTTTTC
Source organism: Neodiprion virginianus (assembly GCF_021901495.1). Classification (NCBI taxonomy): domain Eukaryota; kingdom Metazoa; phylum Arthropoda; class Insecta; order Hymenoptera; family Diprionidae; genus Neodiprion; species Neodiprion virginianus. The sequence goes on along the minus strand of NC_060877.1, from coordinate 10,341,818 downwards.
AATCCGTAGAATGACGTATGGTTAGTTTAGGCTTTTTCAAGCTAAACTGAGAGTTCACCTATCATCGAATGTTGACCATAGTTACAAAGAAAAGAAAATATGTCAATTTCTCTGTAAAGTCGACTTTTGTGATTTCTCGAGAAACTTTAAAAATTTTCCCAGTTAACTGAAACTCTTACCGTCTCAGAATCCTTTTCAAATCCAAGAAACATTTGGATAAATCATGGAATCCCTTGAGGTATCCTGATATCGTATAAAATACTGTGAAACCTTGTTCAAGAATCCTTTCGAATTATTTGAAAATCTTTGAAGGCACGTGAGATATTTCTAATTTTGAAGGCTTCGATTGACCTTGTATACCTGTACACATAAATGAAATTTTAATAATAACCACGTTCCATCTGATTTCGAATGCGAAGTTCTCTGTCTTGACTGTAAGGTAACAAACTATCTTAAAAAAAAAAAAAACTCAAAGAAATATCGTAAAATTTTCTTCCAATTTATAACAACAAAGAATCACTAAATTGAGAAATCGTTTCAATGTAACGGTAAAATTCGTACAACGATGTAACGCGTCATTGTGGGAACGAATGAACGAATGAATGAATGGATGAATGAAGCGTGCTGTGAATATACCGAGACCATGGCTTATCCCCCGATTTCTCACAACTCACCGTAGGTCTTGAGATAACAATAAATTAAAATCCTCCGTCAGAGAATTGGCCGGCATGCCAAGAATCGTAAGATTGATGACAGAGCGGACTGCCTTTCGCAGGCACTGGGAAGTGGGTGCAATTATCCGCCAACCTGCACCAATGTTAAGCAGGTATAATACTCTCTCTTCTCTTTCCCATTTCGACGTACTCGACACGCTCGCGTCGCTTGCGGGTAAAATTTTTAGCGAACCCGAGATTGCGTAGCGGCGAAGAAAAGATACGCGTAGGTATAAAGAAACAAAAGGGTAAATGAAAAATGAACGTAAAATAAAAAATACGAAAGATTGCATCGAGCATTTTGCGGTACGCACGCGTATCAAAAGACGCGGCTTCCGAAAGGGCGAAAGCAAAACTCGCGTGAGAGATAGCGCAAGTGTGTAAATCCTGTGTGCGTGCACACATCGAAAGCTGGCGGGCCGATGAAGCGCTCGTGTATTAGGATAAATAGCAGCCATTACAACAGGTGAAGTTGGCCATATTTTGCAATTTTCACGTCGGATGTGTGCCGGTCGACTCCAAGATGCGGCAGATTGCTGCGGCTATTTATGACTGCGAAACTCGCATCCTGCTGCGAACAGCCTCGAGATACACTCGACGAGCGTGGTATCACAGAGTCGAGGGGTCAATTTTTAGCGCGAAATTACAAATTTTTATGAATATATTTTTCTCTCGTTCCAACAAGCGCGGAAAGCTCAGCGCAGTGAGGTCGATGTTCCGAATTTAAAAAGTTCCGAAAGCGACTTATTCCGAATTGTTTGGTTAGGAAAGTTGAGGTAAAGAAATCAAACTTTGAAGAAACAACAAAGTTTCGAAATGTTAGATTTCGGAAATCCAACTTACAATATGGGAAAGTTCAGATACGGCGAAATACGAAAAAATTAAGTTTCGATGGAATAAAATTCCGTAAATTAAAATATAATCACACAGCGTTGTTTTCTCAACGATTTGGTGTGAACAATCGGAATGACCAGGATTCCAAACGTCAAACATGTCAATAATCCAAAACAAAGAAAGATCGAAGTGGTGGAATTTTACCAAGCGAGAAATTCACGGAACTGAAAATCTTCTATCGTTCGGAATTTCGATGTTTCGGATTTTCTAATTATCTCATTTCCGGAACTTTGACCAGTCGGAACTTCGAGCATCGGATTTCGGACCATTTGAAACTTTGATGTTTCTTCACGGTTTGATTTCTCCAGGCACTTTTAAGTTTCAGCACCAAAAAAATCGGAATTTCAACTCTGACCCAGCTCCGCTTCGAGCTTTGCTCTTTACAATTTCATAAGAATTTTGAGGATTAAAGCCGCTGCGCTTATTCCGTATTGTTAGTAGATTGCTCTGATATTTGACGTAAATTTTAATTACCTCATACTCTGAGGGAGTTTCCCCTCCACGGATGGAAATTTCGGGCTTCAGAGCAGCGCGATAATTATACGAACACGGTTCACGTTATGGGTCTTGATAATTACTAACGTACTTATCCATTACTAATTAGTTTGCAAGTTGCCGCATGTGAAGATAGTCGATCTTACGGAACTGTTCCGAGGATAGGAAAGAAGGGAGGAAGAGAGAAATTTAGAGTGAGAGACGAATAGCAGCGGCAGAAACAGCCGTCAAACCGTCAAAGACAGAATGGCACTAAACGAGCCAAGCGCGGTTAATGAGCCCCGCGAGAATCGTGATTTGCTGAGGAATTTGTACAACTTGATAAACTCGAACCGTCTTGTTCAAAACACGCAATTGCGGGGTGATCAACGAGGGTAAAATTCCGTCCGTTAGATTAATGACGGAGTTGACACGAATATTCTTTCCTCTTCATTTCCCACCCTCGTGAAATTTTCGAGCAGGTGAGTATAAATTGAGGAAGGATTATGAAATATTTAACTTTCCATAAGCAATGACAAAATAAAAATTTCAACAATACATGAACAATAATGCCACATAATTATATATGGTTAAAATACCAATAATCAATCGACGTATTAAAACCTGACTTTTTGACTCACAGCTCATAAATTGTTCACGAAAGTAATTCGAAACATTATTTTTTTCTCACGTTGTCCTAAAAACGAAACGGAAAACCAAAGTTTAAACATCTGTTTATTATTATTATTATTAAATAATGCAAATATATCGCGGTTATTTATCTCAGTTTACTTTCGACGTATAATGTAACAATGTAATGTTAAATTTCATCCCTGCGCTGCACGTTAGGAATCTTGTTCATTTAGCTCGTCCTAGTAAACATAAAAGGGCCGAATAAGAGGGGTTCAAAGTCTTAAACAATCAAAGAGAGAGTTGCTTGTGTTAATTTACCCTCAGGAGGCGAATCCTTACACTCTGAATGTACTCGAGTATATTATTAATTACTGAGATGATATTTACTCGTAAACATCCCGTCCATCGACGAAGTTTAAAGGTGTTTCGCTTTGAGGTAACAACCATGATGGATATACGTATGTACTTTGAAAGCTCAAGCTCGCTGAGTTCTTGATTCAATACACCGAATGCGAAGTTGTTAATAACTTCTTGCTGGGTACGAATCTCGATATCTCCCGATTTCAGACTTTCGAGCTTTCGACCTTTTTGCTCTTCACTCGGATTGCGCAAATACCTTTTGGCACTTCTACTGATTACACCTACACAAAATATTACCCTATAAACTTTTTCAGGCGAAATTGCAAACGCCTGCTTCTCAGAGCAAATCTCGTTGCTACGATATTATTTTATACTAATATACTCGTCATTTCTATTCTCAATCTCCAAGACCTTAATCAATTGTCAGATTTACTAATATGGATTTAAACATATCGCATTCATTTTTTTCTGACTAAATAATGAGAATCTAAAATGTCTCGACTTCATTCACATAAAAGGGTATTTTATTACAGTTAATAACAGGGCGAATGAATTTTGATTTAAAAAAAAACAATTTTCTCCGTACGTTTCAAGTTTTTTAATTCCAATAACATTAAATTGCCGATACGGTACAAAGATTTTATTTCATGTACTCGTAACACCTATCAAATTCTCACGTATTACGAACAATGTGTGTGTGAAAAAGAACAAAACTTGTCACCACATCGCTATTTAGCTACCTGTAGCTTTCGGCTGTGGGGCTTGGCTTCGATTAACAAACTGGTGATTAGGTAAACAGCGCAAGTTCCATTTGTGTTATTACTAAAAGGGTAAACAACGCCTGTTGCCGCTGCGAGCTTGGTACATTATACATGCGTCCATAAACCAAACGATTTTAATCGCGTTGTGTCGGCGTATCTGCGAAGCTACTGTTAAAATTTCAATTATTCCAAAGTGGCCCAGGGAAAAAAACAGCCTAATTTTAAACGAAAAAATTTAGAGTTATACGAGATCCCAGAAGTAAAATTATTGGAACCCTTTTTAAATTATAAAAACAAAACCTTTCTCAAAATTATTAATATTCAGATTTGCACAGGTTTTGTCTATCTGCCTGACTTTTCACTCGGAACGTTTGAACTAAATATGAAGCAAAAATTTGAAAAGGAAAAAAAAAGCTAATTAGCGGTAAGAATTAGCAAATTTCGCGAAGCACGTTTCACAAGTCCCACAGTTTAACCAGTGGCTTTCCAAACCATTTCGAAAACCGCACAAATCATGAAAGCTTTCGACGGACGACCGACGATTACACCAATTTGATGAAATCGAGCGGTGCAAGTTAATATTTCTTTGATTGTACGCCGAGACCGCGTGTCCGGCGTCTTTGCTGAAACGTTGGTAAAACGTGGCACAGTTTGGGTCACGCGAATCGCAGCTCAGGGCGCGGAGATCAAAGCCGAAAAGAAATATCATTTCCATGAATATCTTCAATTCCGAAACAAGCTTCCGTACACGGTTGTTCGTATAAAAAGAATCCGCTGAAGTCGGTTCGAACTATTTATTTGTCCGAATTCACCGGCTATAGAAACAAATTCCACCTTCAGTCCGACGTCGAGAAAGGCGAGAGGATAATTTCCAGATAATTTGCCTGCATGTGAATGGCAATAATGATTTCTGACCATTTTTCTAACTTTTTTTTTTTTGTTTCTTCATCTTTTTGCAGAACAACGAGGTTTCCGTCTTCGAGACCAACATCCGGTTCATGGCCAGTCTTCTCTCCTGCTACGCTCTCACCGGCGATGTCATGTTCCGTGACAAGGCCGCGCAACTCGGTGAACGTCTACTTCCTGCCTTCGAGACTGAAACTGGAATTCCTCACTCGCTTATAAATCTTCGTACCGGGGTGAGCGCCGAGTTCCAATTTTCAATCCAATTATCCGCATGTTTCACTGAAAAATACCGTCGCCAATTTTTCACCTTCCTCTCCATTTTCAATATCATCCTCGTTTTTCCCACGCCATTTTTCACCCGCTGTAACTGAAACTGACAATTATTTTTTCATCTTTTAACAATAACAGCGACGTTGGTTACAAAATCTCGCAAACATGTGAGAGACTATCGATAGAATTCGCCGGATTTTCAGTATGTCACGGCGATATATGTTATTTGATGTCAAGTTACCCTTGAAGCTTTTTAATCTGTAAAAATCGCGTGATCCGTAGATAACGAAAAGACCATTTCCCACCCTTGCAAAGCCTGTATCTCAGAAACTGATTTTTGGGACTTGTGTCCGTGTGAACTTTTGATCGGAATGATATGTACTTTGGATAACTTACCGAAAATCCAGTCAATTCGACCGCGAGCCAATTGCCACAAGGATTCGGCGGAGTCCTTTCACTTTGATTTTTTACTTCTTCTCTCCTGGAGTAACGTGAACTTTTCAGCGATAATTAACGAGGTTGAACGATTTCTTCGTGTGCATGGAGATATTAGAGTTGTTGAAGAAAAATTATGAGCGAAAGAACGTCGCGCGATATAATATGTCAGAGAAAGTTGACTCGGACAAAGTTTTAGGGTACACGATAGCCCGACTTTTCGAACTTTTCCGTACTTACATGGTCGTTATAGTTTATCTTGGAATGACGTGGCAGAAGTTCCAAGTCCGAGTTCCTCGGGCAGGTGTCCTTAACGAGTAAAGGTGGACAAATATAATTACGCGATATATTTGTTCCGCAATATGCCGCCTGTGTACTTTTTCCTCTCTTTGACAAACATCAACCCGGCCGTCGATCGATTTTTGTCGAGAATTAAGCTTCGGCGAAGACGACGAATGCTCCAGTTATATGTCACGTTCTGTCGTATTATTGGGGAAAATGGCCTTGTAGAAACCTTGACAATCCATTTGATCACATAGCTGAAAATGATTCATAATTGAGACTTTGTTTGCCTTGGTGATAAAAATATAGATCGAAAAGTAGATTCGCTTACAGTTAGTGTTCACTTCTGAAATGCAATTTAAAACTGTTTATTTTTATTTTTCTCTTCAACAAATGATGGTATTGAGTTTTTATCCAGACAATGTGGTTGTAAAATTTATTGAACATGCATCATGTTTAAAGTATAAAAATTTTACTGTGGAAAGATTTCGCCGACCAATGAAATCGGATTATTTGGCGCATGCGCGGTTGATTTTCAAGTTCCAAGAGATTGTCCCGGTATAAACGTCTAACGATGCGCGTGGAAAATAGATCCATTTCATATGCCCCTAAACAGATTATACAACACTTACCACCCTCACTGCGTTTACTATAACTATCAAATTAATGTATCATACGTATTATGTAATAATGATAACCGTGCAATATCGTAATCTTGATCCTGATTGCATCGATTAAAAATCATTTCCTGAGTTGATAATCCGTCTAATCGTTCCTGCAAATAGCACAACCTCGATATCTATTTTGATTGCTGATGCAGATTACGATCACACTTGAATCGAGTATAGCCATGAATTATTGTTTAACCCTTTGAGTCATAGTGATAAGTATTCTTACCGTCTATTTCATATCCATTTTTTGTATATTTAGAAAATTTTTCAACATTCGGTTTTTTGCTATTTCTGATACTATACTAATAGGTTTTCAATACTCGATAGTAAATATTGCGATACGATTTAAATTATTATTGTTAGAAATAAATTGATTGAAAAAAATCGTGAAAATTGAAGGAATAATTCTTTGCCGAGAAAGTTACCTCTTTACACATAGACATGTCTGACATAAATTATAAGTTTTTGGGGTCGCTGATTACAAATCTGCTATCGGAATTGTGACTCGAAGGGTTAACGTACTTGAGACCGAGACGCCGTTGATAAAACGTTGTATTTCAGGTCAGCAAAAATTACGCCTGGGCCAGCAGTGGTTGCAGTATCTTGTCGGAAATCGGTACGATGGATCTGGAGTTTACATACCTCAGCGACGTCACCGGCAATCCAATATACAAGGAAAAGGTCAGGAGGGTACGAACGGTGCTGAAGAACCAGAACAAACCCAAGGGTCTTTATCCGAATTACATTAATCCCAAGACTGGAAAATGGGGACAGCGTAAGTACTAAAATCAAGGCATAAAACCTAACGTTCGATGTTCTCCAATTCCCCTATTGTTTAGTCATTTTTCGAGAAGAAAAAACTTGGATACCATTCTTCCATTATTGGCAAAAGTTTGAAGGTTCTCCGCGCGACTTCGGATCGATAAAGTAATTGTTTCAGCCGCCGTGCAATCCTTTACAAGAGTGGCGAGTGCCAGAAGCCAGAGCTTATGATTGGATCGCATGATTCTGGACAACCAATTTCCACGTTCCCGGTTAGGCTAGAAGTTACTTTAATGGTGTCCTGCAGGAACAGGAGTTGGAATAATTCAATCTTTCCAATCTATCACCCTGGTTTCTGATCCAAAATATAATCAGCGTGTCTTGTAAATTATCCTTCATCCTTGGAAATTGTTATACGTACCAGTTAATAGCTTTTATCGGAATCGCCGAGGAGGAGAGGGTACCAGAAGAGGCGAGACTTGTAATCGAGAATTTTACAAAGTGAAGTACACATTAACGTTTATTATTGCCCCGCAAAGCGAAGGAGAAACGACGCTCGTGAGACGCTGTGCAGATTGTTTTAAAAAATTGAAGCTGGATTACAGTAATAACGGTGAGGAAAAATAGTCTGGCTGAATGTAACGTGAGAAGTGGGCAGCGGAGATAAACGCCGAAGAGCCTCGGCGAGCCCTCAGCTCCTATAAATATACCTCTTTATTACTGTAATTTCATTTAATAAATCTTTCCGGCTTCTCGGTAAATAGATTTTTAATCCGTCGTACCGAGGAAACTAAATCCATCTGCTCGGAGTATTCGTTACATTGTTTAAAAGTGTTCGAGAATCGCTCCGCGGATGAGTTTCCTGCCCATGAAATCGGGGCGAAATGTCTACCGCGGTATAAAAAATAAATAAAAAGGTGTATATCGCCCAGAACACGAAATTCCATCGCTTTGCCGAATATAACAAGGCGAAAGTACAAGGACGTAACAAGTATCGCGTTATGTGTAATTTGGCAGAGATTTGCATCACGGGGTTTTTCGATACCAAAAAAAAACCAGGCGGACGGTTATCGAGTGATTAATTCGAGTGGATGAAGTCGTTATTCGGTTGAATAATGGTTCGGATTTTTTACGAATGATGAATCAAAGTTCACATATTGGTATATGCCAGTATAATTGAACATATTTCGATGTATTTATAAATTTCCCTTTGTTATGGTTTATACTGTAAGATTTTAGTACGTTATGTGTCGTTGTACGTAATAACGGTTTGAATATTATTGGAATTGCAAGAAAATGCGGTACAATTGAAAGATCGTGTCGAAACGCAGGGTTTGAATGTGGAGACTCGACCTTGTTTGTTGGATTATAATACTTGACGAATAAAGTGAAACGACTGGGAAACGCGTGTAAAGTCCCTCGATGTGGGATCGGATGAGCGAAGACATTTTGAGGCTTTGGATGCTAAACATCGGAAAAGCGGGGCATCCGGTCCCTGACAGGCATCGACCTCTGACCGGGGGTGAGTTTCAATTCTGAACCGCGGAGTTTGTCAATTCCTGAACTAGGCATTGAGGCAATTCCTCCCTAACTTTTGTATAATGTAACATTGTCGGGGTGGTGAAAAAGTGACGGAGTTGCCCGATCCACCTTTATACGTCTCGAAGGAAAGGCGCGAGGGTTGACAAAAGGATGCGAGGAAAATTTAGCCTCGAGGAGCCTTGGGGAGCAGCTGGTGATCGTGATAAATGATCGCAACGACAATAAGACGTTATTTAATACACAGTTACATCCATATTCCACGTTCCTATTGTCAGATAAGTCCTTATCGTACATTTGACTTCGCAGCTGTGTCGCACAGACACGTACGCGACAATCGTACCATTTACTTCCGCAGATGTAGATATACTCTAAAATAAATTCAACGACAAAGTTGAAGCATGAAAGTTCGTGCAATTTCTAAACAATGTTCAAGAAGTTGGCTTTTTACAATTTGATGGTTGATTTGTTTAAGGGTGCGCAGTGAGGATTTATCCTAAACAAGCATCGTTAAAGTAACGTGACTAATTTCATCCTCGCGAAGTATTCGAAATGGCAATTACAAAGGAAGAATAACATCATTCACCGGTTGGCTGAAAAATATAAATTACACGTTACAGCATCGGTTGCAACAGTATTTTTTTTTTCCATAGACCAGTGAATGATAGGAACATTTTTGCTCAAACGTAGATTTTAATTTCTGAACTTCATATTAGTCTAAAAGAATAATAAGTGCAGATTTTCCCGCGTAAATGTACACAATAATTATATTGATAAATTCATGGATTATAAATTGAAATTTAAAACTACGGTATAATATTGAAATGTAAATTTATAAGAAACAAAGAAGTGAACAGATTGCTTGAACGATAACAATGATATTGGAGAAAATGAAATTCGATACGAGACGTAAGGAAAAATCATTCAATTACTCAATTAGGTGTTTATTAGCTTGTCTGATGGCTGAAAAAATATAAAGGTGAATAAATCTGTGGCGATGACGGTTTTTACGTCATAAAAATTAACTGCAAGCGTTAAACGCTTGTCGTTTTACAAAGTATCGAGTTAAATTATAGAGTACACCGTTCCTCTCGTGCAGCAGCGTATTTTCGACCAAGCCGAACGCCAAGATCATCGCCGAGGGTATAAGAACCCGAAAGCTTCGACACGTATTAAGCCAGCTCGTACATTTTTACGTTATTTTGATAGCTGAATAAATTAGCAATAACAATTTACTATAATAACGTCGTTATTTATCGTTCCGCAAGGCTGGTAGCTGTTTCACAAATGTTACCCGCAGGTAACCGTCCAGTGTTATGCAAACACAGGTGTTATTATTGCTCCTAATCGGGTTGTGCGTTTCAAACGTGTCGATTTATCCCGAGGATGATTTACGTAACAGCGAACTAGGTATATTTCAAAATAACAAATGTACGAAAAACTGTGTTCTTGGACATTTTATTTTATTCATTGTCGAAAAGTTTCTCGCTTTACCCACGAAACCGACGTATTGCTGGTATCATATTTTACGAAGAACACGAAACTTGGCAAGAACGGTTTTGAAAATATATCAGATTACACGAAGATTTTCTCGGAAACTTAAAACATGGCCAAAAATTTGTAAAATTAATAATAAATTCTCCAGTGACACGAAGGAACATTTTTGATATTTGTTGAAGGTTCTCGGTAGGTTGAATTTTTTTGAAAATCTCATGTGGAATTATTGGTATCCAGGTACCAGGAGTAATTATCATTAATACATTATTTTTCATATTTTTAATTTCAGTGGAACAAACAGAATACAATTTACCAAATTTTTTTGAAATAACATTTTTTTCTTCTTTTTTTTTATGGATTTGTAAAATTTTTCAGATTGACTTTTAATAAACGAGTTTATATATCAAACAAATTAAGTTATTCCACTTCATCCCGGGTTTGCGTACTTCGCATTTTTTATTCGAAATTATTCTTTGATTTTCGGCTGATACATATTCAAAGACACTTGATTTTCATACTTTCAATCTTATTTCTACTACAAAGCCAATTAAGCTTACGATTTCTCTGGGATGTCACTTGACGCTTTGGTTTGAATTAAAATTACCTCATGTAAAAACATGTAAATACTTATATTAAGAAAAAATAATTGACACATAAAATATCGATAAGAACACAGACAGAATGGAAACAAATCCTCTTGAAAACGTAACTCGGTTTAACTGTATGTAAGTTTAGACATGGGTTAAATATATTTTCAACTCAATTTACTTTATATATACTCTGCTTTAAAAATTTGTTGAATAACAATTGTTCTCATTTTTAATATTTATTGATTCAACTTATTTTTATCGCACTCTCATTCCCTGTGAGAAATCATTACATGAGTACATTGCAAAGTTTTACAATTGTAAGGGTGTTAAAATTAGACATCTGAATCAGACCGTAGTTTCGTCTATCGAAAAAAGTTTCTTCTAATGAAAAAAACTATTCTTCTTCACCCTTGACAGTTGTTGTGAATAATATTAGTCCTAGTTGTATCTCTTAAACAGTTGCTAATTCTCTAAAATAGTTATTCACTAAATCCTATCCTCTCATCTTACAGATCACATGTCCCTCGGTGGTCTGGGCGACAGCTTCTACGAGTATCTTCTGAAGGCGTGGATCCAATCGGGCAAAGAGGACACTGAAGCCAGAGAGATGTGGGATGACGCGGTAGCTGCTCTCCTCAATCACATGATAATCAGATCCCCAGGTGGACTTTTGTACGCTTCGGATTTGAAGTACGATCGTCTGGAACACAAAATGGGCCACTTGGCCTGCTTCGCAGGTAATAATTACAAGGAGCTTAATATAGTTACTTACAACGTACGTCTCATCCAATGATAATACTCGATTACCAATTGCCGTGTCTGTTGTGACAGGTGGGATGTTTGCAATGGGTGCCAAGAGCCTGGAGAACGAGATATCGGATCACCACATGGAAGTTGCTGCTGGTCTGACCAACACCTGCCACGAGTCTTATGACCGTACGGCAACAAAGCTTGGACCTGAAGCTTTCCACTTTATTGAAAACAACGAAGCCAAGAGCTTGAAGAATGGAGAAAAATACTACATCCTTCGACCAGAGGTTCGCTCTCCGCGTCTGATTCGCCTAAAATTTTATAATTATTTTCTATTCTGTAGAGGATTCACACGACTTGATCATGTTTTTGATTTCCTACTCTTCCCTTTGTAGACTTTTGAGTCGTACTTCATCATGTGGCGGCTAACAAAGGATCCAAAATACAGAGAATGGGGATGGGAAGCCGTTCAAGCTTTGGAGAAACACTGCCGAGTCGACGGAGGGTTCACCGGATTGACCAATGTCTACCTCTTAGACACACCCAAGGATGACGTTCAGCAAAGTTACTTATTTGCCGAAACTCTCAAGGTAGTTTTTGCTCTCTTAGTCACGTGTCTTGGAAAATTTCCTGTAACTTATCAGATACAAACGTTCATTGATTCGAGACTCTCTCGTTAAAGTGCAATATTATTTGATCGATGTCTTTGTAATAAAAATTCTCTCATTCTCTTTTACAGTATCTTTACTTGTTGTTCAGCGACGACGATCTCATCAGCTTAGACGAGTGGGTGTTCAACTCGGAAGCGCACTTTATTCCGATTAGAGGCAACCCGTTGTACCGACCGGCGAATGCCGTATAATTAGCCTAATTCTTGCTGGACTCGTTCAACGAATGATGATTCCCGTTTCATGGACTGGCGAAGACGGATTAAATCAACCGTGAAAGTTGATGGTGGATGCAGAAAGAAGGAAACGAGATGAAATTAATTGTTATTAACAATCTCATTGGGATATTAGAGATCGAATTGAAACAAACTCTTGCTGGCAGTCGCAAGACGCACTCTGAATAAGGTACAGCACAGCAGCGATACTTGCAGTCTCAAAAAATCCTGACTGTATATGACAGCGTATCCATGATTAAAGTAATTCAACGCGATATACCAGCTAATGATAATTATTTAAGTTTAAAAATCTTTGTACATATACCTACCTAAACAATGTGAGAGTTAGTGCTTATATGTCCGTCAGTTACATACATAGATAGATTTGAATAACAAGTAAAACTAAACGAATAATAATATTAATATCGTAAACGATAATTATGTTGTTTGGTGATAAGATATTCAGTGTTTGTTTTTTTTTTTTTTTTTTATTATTTCGGTATTCATCCTCTAGAAGTTATAGAGAGATCTACGTTTAAATCGGCAATTTGGTAATCGTTTTGTAAATTTAATACAAAAATATTAAACCAAAAGACGTATAGTAGCTGATGATAATACCTATAATATATATGTATATATATATAGACGAATATGTGTGAGTGGTGTAATAATCAAAGGATGCAGGAGAATTTTGACTTACGTATATGTAGAAACTAAGGCTAATCTCCCATTGCAGCGAGGGGGGGAATCCATGTAAAAAGAGAGACATGTGCTTGGAGAAGAAATTTTACTCTTATTTATTACTGAATTTAAAAGTCAAGTTGACTATGAATGCTGAATCGTAGGGAAAGTTGTTCGTATATCAATTATTTAAAATAGTACGATTGTTTATTCAAATTTGAAAAGTGATCGGAAAAAGATATTGTGGTAATGTAATTTGAAGTAATTGCTAATTCATTTTTTTTTTTTTTCTTCAATTTTAAGGCCATGGAACCTGTCGACAAATATGAAAATACGATCAATTATCAGATCGAATTGTCGCTACTTGTTTAAAGGCGATGCGATAATTGAGATCATGATGTATTCTTGTTACCAGACGACAATATATCGAAATATATTTGCACGAATTGAAAAATTTGTCGACTAGTTAGGGCCCAGAACTGATTCGTGAGATTTGTTTCAATCGAATTTAGCCTAACAATACAAGAAGCAATCACCCCGTATTTACCGATTTTAATAATGTGCGTTTTGCAAATTAGTGAGGTTTAAAGAAATGTAACTGATTCAATTGCGGTAATTGACCTGTCGCAAATGTGTAATGTAATAAACTAGCGAATCAAGTGTGTGCATGAGGTGCGGCGGAATCTGAACTACGGTATAAAATTGGAGAGAATAAATAAATGAATAAATAAGTATAAGTCCGTTCGCGTAAGGTGTTACGTAGTCACTGACGCATAGTGAAAATTATACGAATAGACTTGTATATAAAATATTTGAAGAAAGTCATATTCTATTAAAGCGAAAGATAAATAAATAAATAAATGAAAATAAAAGGACGTAGTTGTAGTTCAGTGGTAGAGCAGCGTGTTCGTTTAGCGCTTGAAACATTAGATAAAATAACATCTTGCTCGGCAATGCATACGTGAAATCGATCAGTGTACTTATGAACTGCGATGAAACGAAAATAAAAGTTGAGGAAGAGATCGGTACGTTTATCCGTATGAAGATTGGATTCACCGTAGCGTTATAAGGCTGTATCGGTGTTTTCGTTCTAACGATAAATAAATTTTCATGTAGCGCCTTTACATTTAAAATTTCAAACAAAGAACAATCAATACACATCGTATTGCCAGTCTACGGCGCACAAGATACTCAATATATTGACATCCTGTTAATTTTGCGCTTTTCAATCTACGTTTGTGAATTTTAGCAAGTATAAGAAAATACACATTCACTGGGGTTTCAATTATTTTGTGCGAAACGTGGTTTATTAAACCAGCAAAAACTCGATCATATTAACTACGATGAAGACATTTTGAAACACGTTTTGTTTTCTTCAGTGACAGTAATTGTTGAGGATCAAGCAAGAATGAAAAAATCATAAATTTGATGTAAAATAAACCTGGTTCAAACAAAAATCCAATATCATTGCTTCGATCGTACATCCGACTTCAGTAATTTGGGTTGGATTTAAGTATTTGAGAAATAACTATGTGTCAGACGCGTTGAGAACATTTTTATAACCGTTTGGCAAAAATGTTTCAGTTTCGTTAGTGCAACTTTCAAATAACAGCTAGAAAGCTCAGTCTTATCTGAACATCTCTATCAACAAAGAAAATGATACATAAACCCTTTGTACACATTTGTGCGATGACGTTTTCTTCTCTGAAGAGTTAAAATTGAAGTCAGACGATCGACTTAGAGTTTGTAATGACCAGGAAATGCTACACCAAAAGTTTATCGGTTTTTCATTTTTATGTGATCATCGTTTATTACCGGATCTGCATAAATGAAAATGTGTTTCTCAATTTTTTCAGTTTCGTTGCGCAGTACAAGACATAATATTTCAACATTCGCTAAAATTCTTACCTACACAACACAATCATCTACGGCAATACGCACTCAATCGAGACATTATACTTTTATATCATGGATACAAATACGTTTCGTATACATATATATACACATACATCTTACTATACTAAGATTGTATTCTGTATGTAATGTGTACAGTGTACGTATATAGTAAGCGTATGTTATACATCAATAAGTTGTATGATTTTGACACAAATCCATGTCTTCTATCTTCTTTTAATTTTTTTTATCGAAACACTTGTTTCAGTTTTTGATATTAATTGTTTGATACTCGTAATATATTTTTTTGCGTCGAAACTTCACCTATTCAATTCTCAACAT
The DNA here is from genome assembly GCF_021901495.1 of Neodiprion virginianus. NCBI lineage: Eukaryota > Metazoa > Arthropoda > Insecta > Hymenoptera > Diprionidae > Neodiprion > Neodiprion virginianus. The sequence continues at coordinate 10,326,482 of NC_060877.1, read as the reverse complement.
TGATCGAACGTATTTTACGAAATTTTTTTCTTAACGAGGCATGGATTCTCTAGCGAAAATCATTTGCTGACCAGATTACTTCGGTTTATTTTTATTTTTTTCTTTTCTTTTTTTATTATACAATGAATACCTACATAAACAACTGTCGGTTGACAATAGTATGCATATATGAAATAATGTACGGTAAACCCTTATACACAACCACGTATATTATTATAATAATATAATAATCTATACATACAATTGTGAATAGATATTTAATAATTTATTGTTAATCAAAGTGTTGACGTATTTTATTTTGACGGTATAACCATAAATATTTGGGAGCTTGGGTACTGTAGTAATGAATAACCGAAATTCATACTCATCGGATAATAATATGCGTTTGTTAAATAAATTATAATAAGTTTGACAACTCATACCATCAATAGGATACCTATAATCTACGATTTCGTAATATGTGTACCAGAAGTTTAGCCACTCAAAGTAACGACAAACAAGAGAAAACACATTTTTTCCACCAAAATCACAATATTGTAAATATACAGTATGCTGTAGTGATAATCACTAATAATAACAGTAATATTATTAATATAAAATAACGGGGTTTACTTTTAACAATTTTATGTGATTCTTATTTTATTATAGTTAAATAAATATTGATACTATACAATTTTGCACAATGACAGCTCTCGTGACGCATTTCCATTGAAAACTGGCAAACTTACCACGTTTTCAATGTTTTTTTTCTTCTTCACATTTCTATTTGTTAATCTTTTGAATCGGAAAAACTTGTCAGTTTTTTGAAAAATAACCGAGTTGACAATTTATTCGTTTCCCGGTGATACGTATCGATATTTATCTGTGAGTTAAAATAATATTCCTAGTCACAATATCGGATCCAACACGATACGAAACGCATTGAATTTTAATGCGATTGTATAATTTTTTTTATAGGTCCTATCTGACTTGACTGTATCAGCGGATACAAGATTCATCGTATTTTATCATATTCTATAATATTTCTCATCTTATTATGAAAGTGTTGATACGAACTCTATCTTTTCCCATGATGTTTTATCTGTATAAAAAATCCGATGAATTCTTATCCTAAAATGACCATAAAAAATTCATGCTCTCCCTTGCTAACTAAAATCCCATCGAATTACGTATGTACGGTTATCACGAAAAAAATTTATATGAACTTGTGACCTTCGCACAGTAGAAACTTAATGTTATCTCGTCGTAAGTTCGGCGTAAAAAACATCAATCGGATCATCTATGAAACAGTATCCTTTCAGATTGTATAGGAAAATCACAATGGCGCACTTGTATGCGTTAATGCGGATTTTAGCTGTGAAAAAAAAAGAATTCTCTCAAGTTCAAGCTAATATTAGAGGGTAGTTTTAAAACTGAACTAAATATCGATGAGACAGTTATTCTAAAATAAGTAGGTGACGTTTTGCAGATCGTGACGTAGCTGGTATTCGTGTGAAAACCGCAGATTCATAATTCGGAAATAAACTAATAATACGAGACCACTTTACAGTGACGTAAAACTGAACCACGTATAATAATAGATCGGGGAAAAAATAGTAAGAGGAAAAAAATCGAGCCAATACTGAACTTATTATACACATATACAAGTGCGTACATCGCAGGATATTTCACAACTTTTACAAGTATATTTTTGCGCTGTTCGTCTTTTAGATCGCTAGTTAACTTGGAAACTTATGCCTTCCGTTATGTCAGGGAAAATTGTTTTGTGAACGTTTGAGTATGTACGACGTAATTTTTTCCAAAAATAAAATTCATTCTAGCGAAAACTTTGCTGTGAAGATTTAAAAAATTCGAGTTCAAATGACTTTATCGAGGAAACATAATTTCTATAAATTTCTAACCGTGAAACCCCGTCAACGCCGTAACTGTGGCTATTTCCACGTGTAATGTAATTTTAGACAGTTTTGACCTCTTGTTTCTGAAAATTATTCCATTTCGTCAGAGTCGACTTGTCTCTACCTCCCTGAAAAAATCGTTGTGCCAATTCGTCTAACACTTTGCGCAGTTCTTTGTCCGAATGGAAGACTTGTACGAAATTTTCTTGAATCACTTTTAACTTTTTTTTGTTTGCGGCAATTTTATTTATCTCAATTCTCGTGCGAACCTTCAATGTATAAATAATATACAAGTATATTCTTTATCCAGATAATATCCGAAACAAGTAGTTTAATTTGAACCTAATCTCGTAATTAACCGCTGTAAAAAAAAACAAGAATCATGTTCTGCAAATAATTTGATTCGATCATCGCAACCTTAACTGGTTGAAATAAGATTCGGTAAAACTAGTAAAGGCTATTCTGTATTATAATGGATCACTTTCCTAATCACAAAGAGGTAAAAAAAAATCTCGAAACGAATGTTCAAAAATCATACTAAGAGAAACGCGGAATGTTGTTCGAAAAATCGCAGAGTTTCCATCGATAAACGTTAATAAAAATTCAAGGAAAACGTTCAGACACGGTGGAGAAATTTCGCCAGTTCCAGATGGTGAATAATACCGAAAGACTGTCACCGCAAAACGAACGATACGGCGAATTGAAGCTCTGTGAGATTCCGGATCACCGTAACGAATGCCTTGATTCTTTTTATTCTCCCTTCCAGAAGCCGGAAACAAGCGCGTTAAATCATTCCCAATAAAATCGTCATCGGTATAAAACCGCGTCCAAGATCGTTGACTCGTTTTTCAACTATCACCTTCGAATTCAAACCGTGAGTAATTAATTGCTGTCGCCAGAGGGAAAGCTCATCGTCAGCTTCGTTTCAAATCGTAGTAAATTGATTTGGGAAGATTGTATTGAACACCTGTAGGTGTGTGAAATAAACAATATTCGGGTGAAAAATAAGCTCAGATCGTACGTTACGTGTAAAACGTGAAGTTGCAGTTCTTCTTGATCTTCATCATTATTGTTTTCAATTTCAATAATTTTACTAATAAAAAAAAACGTGAAGTTGCAGTTCTTCTTGATCTTCATCATTATCTTTTTCAATTTCAATAATTTTACCTATAAAAAAACGTGAAGTTGCAGTTCATCTTGATCTTCATCATTCTCTTTTTCAATTTCAATAATTTTAACTTCAACGATGTATTCACTTAATTGTACGTAGAAAAACAAGTTAATCCGATAACCTCGATAAGTCATGAATTTAGGTAATAGATTCCATTACGTGTTGATCGAACCATACGAATTATTGATCGAATGCAAATCATCTTGTTAATTACTTTTCATCACCTTTGATGATGTAAGAAAAGTGTCGGCTTGGGTCGAAAATCAAATTTTCTATTCGAACGAATCTTTACATTTTCGAACCTCTATAACTTGAGAAACAGGTACTTAGATAAATGTCAGTTTGTCAGTCTTTCCGACAAACTCCCGCGATGATCTCGGGAACGGCTCGATGAAAAAATCTAAAACTCACAGGATTTTACAATCGAATAATGGGCATGAAAAATTGCCATGTCTTGTTTATTTGAACTTTCAATGTTTTATCAAACATGTACTTTTCCCTTCTCATTACATTGTCTAAACAAACAATCATGTATTTCCTAGTTGGTATATTTATTTTTAAACAAATTTACAAATTTTTTTCTTTCTTTCCAAAACATTTTCATTCGTCTGCCAAATCCTATCAGCATCAAATGTCGAAAAAAAGTCTTTCCCCGGCATATTTTTCTCTCCGTCAAATAGAGTGAAAAGTTCATCGAATCGATTAGTCAGTTGATTGTATTTTCAACGAACCTAAATCGTCGAAACACCGCGACGCGTCCCTTCCTTTCACGATCTCTGATATATTTCGAGTTCGCATATCCGACGTAACGTTTGACTCGAGGGTCAGGTATTCAAACACCGATCCGAGTATCCATAAACACCGGCGTGTTCACAAGTTCTAAGTAAACAGAGTCGAGGTGTAAATACTGAAGCCTGTAACGTGTGAGCCTAGAGAACGAGGGAGTCCCCAGTTAAATCCTTGGCCTCGCCGCGTTAAGATCTCCGAGAAAGATACGAAAATACCTCCTCCGAATCTTCTCCGTGATCCCCTCGAGCTTTCGTCCCCGATCCGGAGTGACGAACTCCGAGCGGTGGAGATGATCGCTTAGGTAGGCCGAAGCATCGGCTGCCAGATATGTCTGGCCTCTCGTCGCGTTCGCGTCTCGTTATCGTCTCGATGCCGATGTCGATGTCGAGGGCACCCTTGACTCCGTTGACGCGGTGAACCTCGGCGAACCTGGACGCCAAGAATTCTGCTGCACGGTGTCGAGTGGTGCGCTAAAAATACGATACGAAACACCCCCGTATCTCCGTCGAGTGTACGCGGTGTTAAAGTGGTAAAAATAAGCCGAAACCCGAGTTTAAATACCCGGCTGTGTGTGTTTTTTTATTTTTTATTTCACTATATATTTATTTATTTTTATTTTCTTTTTTTTCTGTAAAATCTATCCGCGTATCATTCTTCTTATATTACAAGCGATCGGAGAGACTGCTTGCTTGCTCGGGTTTTTAACTCGATTGTTCGTTATTCGAAAATTAGTGAAATAGAATTGGAGATAAGAAATAGAAGAGAGAAAAAAGAAAATGAACGAACTTTACGTCTTGGGGATCATCTGTATGTTGGGTGAGTTTTGTTCTTCAGCTTTTTATGATCAACTTTATTCAATCCGGCTTCGCTCGCACGTTTTGAAAAGCGATTATGGATCCTGATCGACAGTAATGTCTTTCGGTTGCGTCATTTCGATTTGTTATAATATGGATAGATGGTGAAACTGATGTAGGGATCCGAATCGTTCACCTCTTGTTTAGGGGACCGATGCGAAGCTTGACTTTGATTGATAAAATGAGAAATGACATATTTCAGCAATGTGAAATTCATTTTACTTTAATAATTATCGACAATTTATAATGGTTGTATATGAAAAATGAAAGTATAACGTTTTCTTTCGCATTTTTCTCATGATGGAATTTGCATCACAGACTGATTGATTGATAGAAATGTTTGAGTTTCAATTGATGAATACTTCGAAGAAAAATTCAAGTTTTTTTAAGAATAGTTTGCTCGAATCGTAAGGGCACAGTTTAATCGTAATTAACTGACTGAATTGTCATTCAATCATTGTACAATTGAAGTGTAATTCTACTCTGATAAAACCACACACACGGTGTCTCAGCGAAAAATCATTGCAACGTAAATAAATTTGTATTTTTTTTACTTTTTCAATCTTGTATACGAATTTTTATATCACGACGTTGGGGTCGAAAAAATTTGTTACTCGATCATTTTCTTCTTGGGATAAATTGAATGTGGAATAAAACGGTGGAATTCTGATCACTCTAAAATGTACAGACGGGTGTTGAAATTTAAAAATCACCATGAAGTTAGTTGAGCGTGAAAATCACTAAATGAATCCCATTTTACAGTAACCAAAATTTGATGGAATTTTACCATCTTGCCTTAAGATAATATTTATTCAATGCGCAGAGTTTAAATTACCGAGCAATCATTCTGGCTTGAATTTCTCGTTACGATTTCGCAAGCAAATATTTTCGTTTTCCCCACGTGTTCTCAAAATTTCCTCAAGTATAAATTTATGCCACTGAAAATGCTTGCCAAGTCTATCGAACGAATCCGATATCAGTCTCGTTCTTACCTGCTTTCTATGAATAATTTTAAGATGCGTGACAGTGCGAAAAATCTGTGGTGAAAATTGTTCATAAATCTGGAAAGAGCGTTAAAAATATAATTGAGTATCTTCGCGTAATTCGGTTTTTAAACGATTGAAGAAGCGTAATAAATTGCACAATAACTCTCGCTTTCCGAAGGGAAACGCGATCGGTTATGAAGCGTTTCCAATCTGCACAACTAAAAATCCGTAAAAGTTGGTAATTTGCCTACTCGACAAGTGTCAGTGAGAACACGTGTTTTCAGCCTCAAAGAATGACACGGTAAAAATATAATGCGGACGAAACGCGGCTGCCGATTATAAGCGTGGATAAGAGAATGTAATGAATTTCATTTTTTCAAATCACTATAGAAAGCGTGGAAATGTTTTTTCAGCATATCCGAAGATGAGAACACACAAATCGTAGATTTATACTTTGATTCAACTATGATTTTTCTTTGAGTTCTATATTAATTCGACACTTATCGGTCCCGAGATTATAAATGCGGAACTAAAACACGACGAAAGGTGATCGATTTTGCGTTTGTTTTTTCGGCGAAAAAAATTCACCAACTCGCGTCTTGACAACTTGAGAGTCTTTTTGTCCGTATTTGAATACGAATAGTAATGATGACGAAATAAGGTGTGTTTGAGTTTAAAGTGACAGAATATTTTTAAATAAAATTTAAACTCCGGTTTCAACCGGTATTACTTAAATATTGTAAAATATTTCGAAAGCGTGAAAAACATCCGCGGATGCCGACTGGAAATGAGTTTGAACCGCTTTTGTACGTCAATTTTCACGGTATTTCTTCATTTTCAAAATAATTAAATATACAACGGTTTTTTACGTACAGCTAGAAATGTCTTGCAGACTCCAATTTCATTTCCATATATTCCCGAAAAAATTTCCGACGACTGAATTCAAGGTGTTTGAAATTGATGTCTTAAAAATCAACTGACTCTAAAACAGGTTCAACTTTTTCAGTACGTAGTGACATATCGCATTTTTTCATTTCATTATTTCGTACATGCACAAGTGACTGTTTGTAGACCTTGACATAAATATGCAGCCTGTACAGTTCGGATAAAATATTGCCAAAATTGCTAAAATTGAATAACGTAATCGATTTTATGCCCGAGTTGAATTGAATAATAATTACCCAGAAAATAATTTACTTCTTTTTGAGTGAAACTTCATTAGCGGGGATAACTACGGAATGTTGTTATACAAAAAAACTTATTTAATATTTCAAATAAAAACTGGAAATTGCAAATTTTCCCTCTCTCTCTCTCTTTCTCATTCTGCCTTGGAGTATTTAAAGTCACGATAAATCACGCATAAATTTCAGAAGTTTCACTTTTGTCGCAGGTGACTGCCACACACGTGTTTTTATTTTTTATTTATTGTTTCTTTTAATCAATCTTACCAATGTTTTTTTAGAAATCGTTACATTCAAAACTAAACTACGAGCTTAAAAGTAAATCGTACAAGAAATCTAGCTGATGACAATTTGTCGTAGATCTTTTGTTTCGTCAATTTTTGAATATCATTACAATATTTCAACCCAGTTTCGTGATTTCTTATAATCTCTCTGCATCGCCTCAAGGCGATATTTCTTTTCGTAAAAATAAATTTCATCAAGACCGCATCTTTTGAGATCACGGTAATGATATTTTACAAGAGTAAAAAAAAAAAAAAAAAAATTAACACACACGTATATAAAACAGGTTTTTGTCCAGACTGTACAGTCTTAGCGTCCTGAAAGTTTTTCTTATTCGCAACCTCGGAAGTGACCGGTAATACAATCATGTAACATTTGAATAAAAAGAATGACGAGCAGAATCACAGCTTTTAACAACACATAATGACGATGATGTAAGGTCAAATAAATTGTGATCCGTACGTCGGTGCGAGTAAACGCGTAACGTGGACCCTCGAAATATGCTATGCAACAATTTAATCGGCGCTGATTTAAAAATAAACTAACTTATAATGCATCTTTAAATTCAAGGCAAACCCGAGGACACTTTGGGCTCGATTAAAAAAAAAAAAAAAAAGAAACAATCCTCACTCTTATCTTCATATTTATTGTCTACTCGACGTTGACGTATGTATCGTGAAAAACACTCTGATACATTTTCATTTCGCACAGAAGTAAAGAAATGAAAATGCTTCGGAGTGTTTTTGTTAAGAATCGCGTACAGAATCCCACTTTTAAGCTTTTTTCACGTTTGCGATACGTGGATTTAAATATTTTGGGACTTATACGTCAAGGTCAAAATCGACCCGTGCACCCCGTTAATGGACTCTCGGCTGATTTAATTTCGCATCGGCTGTAAATGATTGTACTGATTAATCCTCCGAACCGTTTATTTGTACCGATCGCAGTTTGAATAAAAATCGAGAAATTGAACGCGCTGATTATCGTCGGCTTCATAAGTTCAATGTCATACTTCCTCTTCGACCGTGAAGCGAGGGGGTCTATTTGCTAGTTATGTGGTCGCCGGTCAATTGCTCGGCTGATTGTGAGAGCTGCAGGTTGTGGTGTCAAATTTATCATTGTTAAACCCACTGAATTGACGCCCCGCAACGGCACCTCGCATCCAGCCTTTTTCAGGATGGAAATCATACAATAAGTACAGGATATGTTTCTCTCGCCCGAAGCGATAAGGGGACTACAGTGCCACTTAAGTTTCAATGGTGGAAGAAACGTCGGCTCGGTTACTTTCTGAAACTCGTATCGATTTTTTCATTCACAAACCGAAAGACTTTCAGACACCCCGATGTTTGTATACTTGCGAAAAAAAAAAAAAAATAAAAATTTAAACAATATCGATGCAAATTAACCGCGCGAACGTGACTAAACGTCAGTTTTCTCAATTAGTGAAAGTTCGGTCATACTTGAGAACTTGGTGGTGGACATTTAATCACTGCAGTTACGTGACACATCCGTCATTTACATCTCACATAATACGGAGATAAAAATAAGTGTATTTACTTGTCGGTGCCTTTTTTTATTCAAAATCAACCTCATTCGAGTTCTCACAACACACGATGTGTTAAACGTAAGACTGAAGAAATCCATAGCGGGTGACAGTGCGGATATACCATGTGTCATGTTATAAATATACACAGACAGAGTTCATTTTGTGGTATTTTTAATCGATAAGACAAGGAAAATGTTACAGCGCAGAACAGGAACTCCGGCAAATGCTTTTGTAACCAACACGGATGCGGGTATTACGAAACAGTCTTGAACGATTATCAACAGACATTTACCCAGAAAGTACATTCTAGTTACGATTACTAATTCCATTCTGTGTTACTTGGTAGGGTTGCTGATTAATTCCACGGCAAACGAATATCTTAAAATTCCTACTCGGAGTAAAAACCATTGCTCAACTTGTTACGGTGTAAAATTGCTGAAACATCGTGAGTACAACGTATATCATGATCGTTTACAGTAGCAGTTCCTGAGCTCGATGGTTACGGATAGTGAAAATTTTGTGAACGATTCCGACACCTTTTTCTTTACGAATAGATTGGAAACCGTTTCCAATCAATAAATAGCTCGAGGCTGGGACAAAATCTCGAACAATTGCATGCTTTTGAAAATCGTCAAGTATCACTAACTTGACATAGTTGGATGAACTGTAAATTTTCGGTATTTAATTAGTACCTGTGTTTTCTTTTCCCCTTCTACATACGGAAATAAATATCTGATTTACCTACAACTTCAGCGTCGTCGGTTTCGGTTTATTTAAACAAATGTATCATAGCTCAGAATCTTATAATGAGATGAAGATTAAATTGAGTATTCTTTGAGTCCTTAGTCATCGCAATAATGAATGGACACGAATCCTTGGAATTATGTTGCATTTTATGATAAAACAATCCGCGGTGAATGAGTGATTGTTAGTGAAGCATTCGTCGTTCTTTTAACTATCATCACAACAATCGTGTGCGATACTTGTATAGTTGTGAGTAATTATACTCCGTGCGAACAAATTATATCCACATCCATCCGAAGAGTAAATTAGTTAAATGATTTCCTGGAAAAGGAGCGTTTGATCTAGCACGATGATATTATATCGACGAATGACGGAACTCTGAAAGGTTCGAATAACGCGTTGTAATTACTTTGCTTCATGCGCGTTTATATCCAACTCGAATCAGTTCTTTCACTAATCAAGGTCTAGCCGATTGAGTCGAGAGAACAATATTGTTTTTTAGTGTCAAGTTAAGGCTGCCGTACTAAATTAGTATCGATTCAACTGAGCGTACCGTATAAATGTAATTGTTAATTGCAAATTATGATACGTGTTGAACACGGAAATTTGATACAGCTTTTAAAGAAAAATAACTTTACTGCCTCCAGTTTGAACACAGTTTTTACTATTGTTTAAATAAAATGGAATCTTTTTTACACATTCATTTCTTTAGTATATATAAGGTATTAGAATCCCACATTTGTAAACTGCATACTGAATTAACACGTACGAGAAAATTATTTGGACAATCATTAGCGTCGAATTATACGTGAAAGGGAAATCTTTTTTCTGACAAGATTATTCGAGCCTCCGATTATGCTGAGTTAAAAAGAGCGAAAAATTCGAACTAGATAACATCTAAAAATGGCTGAGTCGGTAGCGTTTGAAGATTTGGATGCTTCTAGGGCCCGCTGCATGGGTGGTGTATATCACTCCTGTCAAATTGGCGATTCGAACCACGGATAAATATTTACGAGTATTACGTAACAAGAACTTCCGTCGGGAGCCGCCAATATTGTTGGAAAAAAAAGTATGGTTATACACAAAACTGAGTAAAGCTCATGGTTTCATGGGTGGGAATTTCTTGAACGCATCATACATGCACTGAGAAAAATTACATTTGTTATAGTAACTAGAAAAATTCAGTAAAACAGGTATCGTTAAAAGAACTGTTTGAATATTGTTGGAATTGCGAAAAACGAGGATCCTTTTTTGGCAATTGCAACGCAAAATCAGTTTGTTCGGTTTACTGTACTTTTTTAGTTAAACAAGGCTTTAACATCAATTTATTTTTGCACAAGCATTAAATTTTCGTAACAGTTACAAGAAAATATAGTAACAGTGATCGTAGTGAGAAAGAATAGTAACGGATACTAAAGTTTCCGGTAACGGCTAGAAAATTAATTTTCATTTTGTACCTAGAACTATATTTTTCGGTTGTGGTAAAAAATGAAAATAGTCAAGGACTGAGCGGTAACCGGAACTAAAAATTTCTCTCGGTGTAGCTGATCATCTAACTTCAAATAAATCATTGAACAACAAAAAAATTCACTGACTATTGCTTAAGGATTACGGTACAGAATATGAAATGCAAATATTTGTGAAAATAAGTGGAAAATAAAGGGAGTATTAGAAGATAGTCAGAAAATGAATGGGCACGTGTAACGTCGTCAGATTAGAAAATAACTTGCTAGAGAAAGAATTATGATACTTCCACCTGTCCGGTAAAAATTGTTATTTCTATTGAAAAAACTGAAAATTCATAAATATCGTCTCAACACCGTCCAACATCTAATCTCTTATGTACGTACGTGTTACCAACGTATAGAATTTACGTGAGGAAAATTTATCGAAACACCGACGAGCACGTGTTACGCAACGTTTCGAACGATTTGAAACGTACGCCTTCGGACAACGATTGAACATCTTATGATAGGCTAGAAATTTATTACAGTATTAACCGCAGTATAGAGGGAGATGGAAAAAGATTCATGCTGTTCACACTCGTCGAATCATGACCGTTTTACAGAGTGTTGGGTTATGAATAGCGGCACTGTTCGATAATTTTTCGCCACTTGACCCCTCGGAGTGATCTGAGTGGTTGAAATTAGTGCTTATGACACTCGGTAACACGTAGATTTATGTTCCGCGGAGTTTGTATATCTCTCGAAATTGTAAACCAACGTTCGTGCGATACTTCAATGATTTTTGGAACCCGCGGTATTAACGCAACGACAGGCTCGGTTTAGCGATGATATTTTAGTCGCTGCCAAGTGCCACATTGAAACAAATTCCAAAGCCTAATTATGGATTTCAAACCTAGGCACTCACGTTTAGGAGCATTTGACCAGCCAATCTTACAGATTGTAACACTTGAGCTCGTAAAAGCTCTTCGTTATTATTACCGCTGTTGCGAGATAAGTCGTAGTCGAGGCATTTTTATACGCTTATCGTCTACTGTAATGTGAAGATGAAAAGGGAGCAAAAGTCACACCAGTATACCAGTATAAGGAACTACGGACTTCAGGGTGGTCCGTTTGAATTTTTAATTTACCGATATGCGGGGATGGGCGTCTGTAACAAAGAGAAGCGTATTATATAACTGCGTGTGTATTTATTTTATATCCTGATCTTCAGGCAAAGTTCAACCATGCTTGCAGAACGAAAGATCGAAATTTGACGACAACCAAGCCATTGTAATAATTAAAAAACTCTGATCATTTGTTCATTTCTGTGTCCACGTTAATCCATTTCTCATTATCAATAAACTGAAATCTTACGTTTCAAAAAGTCCGAACCCTCATTAATACTGGTTAAGTTGAAATTACGAGAATTACGATTGTACGATATCATGATAGTATTTGAAATTGAACGTTTCCTTTCGATCAAAGTTAACTAAAACTGCAGATGTTTCCTTGACAAGGAATTTAAACGCTTTCCCAAATAGAGCGGACCAGTTTAGATTCTACCGATTTCTCGAAATCGAAAAACTTTCAGGTAAAATTCGCCACCGTGGTATCAGAGTTGAAGGCAAGTCTGGACGGTGCATGGATTTGTTATTCTAACCGCATAACGTTCGGACACACATACCGCGGTCTACTACTTATAGCCGCATGCCGGGAATATCTTAGAAGGCGTCTAGTGCGTGGGAAGCAATGACAAACAGCCAACGTTGAGAATGGTTGTTGATCTAATTCATTCGTGCAGTGAGAAAATGTGGAAGCTTCCGAGTCGTGCATCCGCAACAGCGGCGCCTGACCGCCGTGACGCTTAATTATAAATTTACCGACGAAACAAAATATCGCACGGTGATAAATAAACATTCTCAGACACCCGTATATCGGTCCTGGAATGAATCACCCAAGATTTTTGCTCGTCTAGCCCGCATTCGCACCTTTTAAACTTTTTCATGCGCTCAGTCGGTTTTCACCATAGAGATAATAACAGATAGATTCTGCAAGATGCAGGGGTTAGCATAATTAGTCGAAAGGTATTGCGGATAGAAAGAGAGATAGAGAGAAAAAATCGAGATGCTCCATCCAGGGTGGGGGTAAGAAATCAGAAAAACCGGATATCAGAATTGCCAGAATTCCGAATTTAATAAACTCGAATAACAAATATGAGAGAACAGATACTATCAGGAATTTTAACTCCCGAATGGTGCCCAATAAAAAGCTGCAGCTTACCTGAAATGTATTTAGTAGACGGCTCTGTTATCCGAACCCACTTACTTCGGAAAACGTTAATTCCAGAATTCAGATATGCAGAATTTAATAATGTATAGAGTCAATATTCGGGAGAATGAATTTGTAGAGAGTTTCATATTCTCAAATGTCGAAATATTATAAAGATGAAGTTAGAACTTCGTTGTCTAGAAACGGCGGAAAACAGATGTCTCCAGAATGTGGAAGGGTCATTGTTCAGAATCGTACAATTCAGAAAGATGAGTATTCCGAAAGCAACCGTATAGATGGCTTACCACCAGAATTTCACATTCCGAGTCTATCCAGCTAATCTATTTTGACTTGTAAAATGTTTTATATACGGAATCAAACAAATTCTGCAATATTTTTATCTCATTAAAAGATTGAATACGACTTTTGGTATCATGAATTTGTATTTCTTGGCTTCTAATATGATATGAGTTACTGACTCTTCCGATGTATTGGAATTCTTCATTCTGACGATTTTGATATACCGCAATTCTATATTCCGAGCCTTCTATGAGATTACTACTCGGAGTTCTAACCATTCCGTTTCTTGATCCTTCGCATTTATGAATTCGAATAGATGAAAATTCTACTTTACGATCCATCCGAAGGTTATTTATTTGCGTTTGCGAGCAATCTCATTTGCCTCATTCCGCTAACGGTCTTTCGGAATTTTCACCAGTTGTGCATTTCAAATTCTACAACTTCAAATTTCGATACTTTTACATTCTATTTCCATTATTTCTGGCTTAACGAAGATTCACCACTTTGTTCTTTCGCGATTATGAGTTTTCGATATATTTATGTTCGGAATTCTGACCATTCTGATCTTTGGTTTTCTCATTCCTTTTTACGCACGTTAAGCATACTAAAAGTAATCATAGTTGGGGATGGTTCGATCTTCTCTCTCTCTCTTTTTATCAGCAAACCGGTTGTACGATTCACATGCCCTCTCGATCTTTTATCATCTCCATGGATCTTACCGACGGCCAGTCACTCCCAGGTGAAACGAATCGAAGCGATCGTCGTTCGGTTTCGCGCGGTGCGCGCTACGCTTCGATATTGGAAAATATGAACGCAAAATGAACAAGATAACACGAGGAAGAGGAGGCGGTATTGTCGGGGCCGAAGCGGCCGGCTGCCAAATGGTGGAAGCATACGTACCAACAACACGCATCGAGCGTACGTGATGTTATGTTAACGAGTACTAAATTATCGGAAAAGAGAACACCCTGCGGATCAGGATTTCATATCGCCGCGGAGCTTTAGACTCGCCCGATTTATTCCAATGACTAGAGTCAGCGTCAATTTATGTACGACACACGTATATAGTCTGACGGAACCGCGCTCTAATCGCGATATTATCATTGATAAGAAACTTTCAATCATTGTTACGGTAATACGCTAATCCTCGGCGTTTTCATGATAAAAAAAAAAAAATTGCAAGTAAAATTATCTACATGTAATTTGCAAAAAAAAAATAAAACAAAATTCGAAAATAACAAATCATTCGGGTTTGGTAGCGCTTTCTGTCTGCACATTATGAAATCCTGTATTGGAAAGGTTGCGACCCCAGCTGCATGTCTCGAAAGGCTCTCGCGGCATTGGATTGCGGTGCGGAAAGTTTAACGTTCTTCACATTTTCTGCGATCCTGGCAGCGTTTTGCCGCCATATGATCATCTGAAATACCGAATTAAAGAAGAAAATGTAAACTGCGTCAGTGTTATTTCTTTCTCTATGAACTCTAGGACAGGGGGCGTAGCTCAGATGGTAGAGCGCTCGCTTAGCATGCGAGAGGTACCGGGATCGATACCCGGCGCCTCCAAATTTTAGTTTTTTATCAGTCATTTCTTTTAATCGTTATCTAGGAGTTTCGAGATGTTGGAAGTTAGGATTAATTAATTCTGAATCTAATTACAAAGCATCGGTTGTTAAAAGAAACCGGCGTCTACCTTACATCAGCGGAATTCAATTCGAGATAAACAATATATAAGTAATACAGATAAAGAAATATAGATAATGGTAATTTTGTACAAATAACAGCGCGTCGGAATTCAATTTTCTCATTATTTGATTGACCAAGAAATGCGTATCGTGCTTTCGATTTCAATGTAGGTGTACCTCAATTTGCTTGTTGGTCCATTTTCCATAATTTTCATGTGAGTTTAATTTTTTACTACCTTTACAAATTCAAAACGGAGTACACGCCTGGATATTTTTAATTCTGAAGTCATTCACACACCTATAATAATGATATTTTTAACAGCAGCAGTATCGAACGCCGAATCTGCAATCGGAAGTTCAGAAGAAACAATCCGATTTGCGAATAAAATCAGCTAAAGAAATTATTACAAGTTACCAATCATGCGACTACACGGTGTGATGTTTCGGTAATATAAAAATCTCTGAAAACATATCGTTGTTCCATAAAATCATGGTTTCCCATAATTAAAAAATTGATTGAACCGCACGATAAACGATACGTGAATTAAATGTTTTTTTCTAGCAATCAACTATACAACTCATTTACATACCGAAAACCGTTAAATTTAAAAAATTATTTCGATGCGTTCGATATTCCGTACGTTTCCAATCCATGTACGAGAGGAATAAAACTTTGCCGCACGTGAAAGTTGGGAAAAACTTTACTACGTGATTATAAGGCGTTTAGATCATTCTCCCGTGCGAATACTTGCACGTCTGTATCCGGCGACTTGAAGACGATGGCGAAGTAGAAAACGGGCGGAGTTGCGCGTGTGTAAAGGAGAAGAGGGCACGTAGGTGTCGAGACTCGTGAGCGGGCAGCTAGAAGTGTGTTTAGAGCAGGTTTTCTCCCGGCAATCCTAAGCGAGCTTAGCTCAGCCGCAGCATGACGGCCACCTCTCGACGGTCTCTGTTACCCGAGTAAATCTAAACCGTGGTTTACCAACAACCGTCCGATATCTGGTTCTATTTGCCGTTCCCTTACACTCTCTAATCCGCTTCCTAATCCTCGCTAGTTCCGGGCTCGGCTCGCTGCCTTCGCTTTGGCTTGCAAAAAAAAAAAAAACGGCTCGCCAAGAGGGAACGCGAGGAACGCTTTCGGGCGAAACAAATCGGACCCCGATCACAGCCTCGGGGTCAACCAAAACCGTGTGAGCATCATTTCCGATATACACTTCCTCAAGGCTCTACTGTCCTGGTGGTTAGCCTGGTTTGCCTAATCTTGTACGAACTTCTCTGGGGCAAATTAGACCCGACCAACGTCGAAACGCTAGTCGATGACTGATCGGTTTTATTTAGAGACGACCGATATACGGACGAACGGTCCGCGAACTCTGGACGAAGCTTTTTACCCCGCGGTTTTCGTTATTCTTTGATTTTTTTCATCGTTAATCCCGATCGGTACGGAAAATTTTTTCTACGCGAGGAATTTATAACTTTGCAGATTTTTCCGCATATCCATGCTAAGGATTCTTAAGTGCAGTGTTTTCTGTTACTTATACTTGACTATTTTTATAGTCAAAATGCACGAATTATTTGGATAAATTTTTCTACAACTCTTTCCACCTAACCAAATTTCACCGTTTCACCTAAATAAGTTTTTCTAAACTTCTTTCAAAAAAATTACATGTAAATTGCATGTAATACCTTGCTAAAAGCATAAACTCAACACAAGTAATTACTATCAGATTTACTAGAATATCAAATATATACGCGTAGTAAGTTCCTTCGGATAATAAATTTCCAATATATTCAATATGTTCATATTGTTATCAAGAAATACGTATAACTGGTAGATCATCGCGTAGGTGATTAGAATTTTTGTAATAGCAAAAAAATGTCAATAACCACTCTGTTAGAGATTTGGAATATTATGTCGATAGAAAGAAATTTGCAAGGAAAATATTTTGCTTGCATCCCGCGATATTCGATAGCAAATAAAAGAATTACTTAGCGTTCAAATTTAGTCTACGAGCAAATAAGTGCAATCCAGAGATTCGCTAACCCTACGAAACCCTTCTGAAACCCTGATTACATCCCTAGTCTACGTTCTCAGCGCCATTGTCCAGAATCGGTCAAGCGTTCCTCTGACGATGAACCAGATAGCAGAGCTCTATCTGATGTTTACTATCGTGGAATTAGCCGTTGCTATTTAAACGCAAAACTATTGCGAGCTGTGCGATTGTAGAGAAGCACTATCCGCTTATGTGTTCTGTAGACATAACGGAACATAATCCACCTGGATGCATTAAACGATAAAGTGTCGAACTTGGATGGTATAAATTTATCGACGTAATTTGTTAAACGTTATAACGAATTCCCATGCTCATTTCTCACTTACACTTTGTTATACAGTGAAGTGATTCATTAACAGCTAGTGAATTTGCATTCATTAGACTGTTTCTGTATGAGAAGGTTTTGCTTCTTTTTTTTTTTATTTCTTTTCTTTCCCTTGATGTCTGTTATTTATTCAACTGTGCATCTCAAAATTTGTATTTTCTGCCAGAAAAAGTATGCAGTCACAGTTAGTGACGGATTACCCAATGTTTAACCAATGAAAAGACAAAAAAAATTAGTGGAAATCCGCGTTGCGTGCAGAATTTTGCTATAAATCGAATTTGCCGTTAGAAAGACTTGCAATATATCCTCTTCAAGTCCCTTAACAATTTCACTGACAAAGATGTCAAATTATTTTCTCCATCATTTGTTGGAAGCTTATACTTTTAGTTGTAAACAGTTGAATACTATCAGATGAACGTTGTGTGAGCTACAATCCTAATAAAGATGAAAATGTGTTAAATTATAAAACGTCATGACTGAAATCAACGTGTAATTCATCACGTGATTTATTTTTTGGAATTCGATAAAACATATAAAAAATCACATAATACATTACAAAAGCACGAATCATTAGATATACTGGATCAAATATAGTATAAAGATTATATAGTTCACCGTATGATTTTTGATCTGGTATATCTGATGATTTGTGATTTTGTAATTTATCATGTGATTTTTTTTTATATTTTATTGAATTGACAAAATAAATCGTGTAATAAATTGCACGTGAATTTCAGTCGTAATGTTTTATAACTTAACACACGATTATTTTCAGTAGGGAAAGGTATGCCAATCTATAGATTTTCGATCTTCCAAAATTGCAGACTATTTCTTTTCGGTTTTATTTCGTTTTTCTACTTTTCCTATGACTTATGATGCAGCCTCGAATCCAACAGCCGTTCGTTGCACTCTGCAAGCACTGTTAAACCATCGGTTATACAATATGCAGGATTATCGCACTAACGAGTCCACGTCGGAGACTGAAAGTATGTAACGCAGCGGGGTGACAATCAATACTTTAGTACAGGATCCATGTTCGACAACTCATTGCAAAACATCACCACCTGAATCGAGCTGGGTGATGAAGTAACGAAAGGTTAATAGAACTTTCAAGTTTTCCCCCACGTTTGTTGGTAACAAAATTTGTTCGCAGCGCACACTCTAGATGAAAAATCGAACAAATTTCCATTGCTTGTTATAATTATAATCAATGCTACCACTCTTGCCAATCAATTTAATTTTCAACGATCGTTCTCGCTGCTGTAGAATGTAACGGAATGTCACAAGTTCTCAAATGAAAACGTGGAAGGGGAAA
This sequence comes from Neodiprion virginianus, assembly GCF_021901495.1. Classification (NCBI taxonomy): domain Eukaryota; kingdom Metazoa; phylum Arthropoda; class Insecta; order Hymenoptera; family Diprionidae; genus Neodiprion; species Neodiprion virginianus. Next base: position 10,307,646 of record NC_060877.1, on the reverse strand, counting down.
CTTGTGTCACCCTACTGATGCGACGTGAAGCGGAGTGGTGGAGAGGAGGTTGTTAATTCGAGTGTAGGTATGTAGGTATGTAGGTATTAGGGTACGTAGGTACGGTTAGGACCTCCTGTTGATCGTGCTCTCCTGTTTGACGGGATGTTTTTTCTTTGTCCAACTCGTACCAGATTTCGATAACGCATCGTCGTCGTACACGCGATGCGTGCAACGAGGCATTTTCCTCCGGGCTGATAGCGCACACAGGCTGGGGGCCGACTTCACGTACGCACTTATACCACGCCGTCTAATATATTCGTGACAGATATGCGCATGCCGAGTAAGTCAACCTTGTCATGAAACCCTAGTAGTGCGTGTGAGGAAAGGCCGACGTCATGTGCGTGTCACACGCATTATTTAACCACACGTGACTCGAAAGCTGATTCAATTTTCACACGAGCTCCTCCGTGGGTCCCAGATCAACGCATGGGCGTGGCTAACCGGCATATGGCGGCAAAAATGGAGTTTACGTATCGCGATCGCATTAGGGAAATTCCACGCTTATCGGGACGTTAAAAAAAATTGTGAAATGTTCTCGCAGTGACGAGTATATACAGAGTTAAACACGCGATCTAAAACTACTTTTATTACCAAATGCGACACGAGTAATTATTCAAACGTTTAGCATATTTTCTCCCACCGGATGCCGCTTTTTTACCCTACGATGTTTTGGGTTCCAATTAGACCGACTAGAAACAACTGATCAACAATTGATAAGCTACCTCAGCTTAGATGAATGAAATTAGAGTCTTGTTTGAAATGTACTTGAAATTTTCCAAAAGAGACACGTATCATGCGACTTGGATCATTTCAGATTTTAACCGCGTGAACAATACTTGATTTCTATTTCTCCGTCCGCCCTTCGACCACTGTCGAAGATAGATATGAGCGCTTTATGCGATCCGCAGAAACTTGGAACGGTATTTAGTTTCGCGACCCTCGGTTCCAGGGGGAAGAAACACCGAAGATGAGAGACAAGAGCGGGGGTTAGAAAGTCGGATGGAAACGAGGAGGAGGTGGAAAAGAAGGAGGGAGAAATGGAAACCATGGGGACTCGGGATCGCGGGTCATACTTCCCCGATCAGCGACGTTCGTTCGACGATGCGTGAGCTTAACCGGTTGGTGACGTCGACGTAGGTGTAAACTCGTATGTGCCACGTATGGCCCTTGATAGATGCGGAGACTCCCTATCAGGGCTGATGCCTTGGTAGGGCCACGCATCGCCCCTTAGGCCCTTTAACGAATTTTACGCGCAAAGATCGGCTCTGAAACTCCCAGCGCCGACACTTCCTGCGAGAAAATTTTACCGTGCCCATTTTTTGCGAGAAAAAAAAAACCTAGAAGATTTTCCCCGTCTAAGCTTTATAATTGTCGCTATATGTATAGGTATGTGTAAACTTATGATTCTTCCTTTCCCCGTTTGGATTCTTCTTTCTCAATATATCTGTAATGATATTCTACGATGTTCTAAATACATTACTCTTCTTTCGTGTCTTTGTCATTGAACAAATCGTTCGTTATTATTGTTAACGGGGAAACTTCTTTCAGTTGAATGCGTTGGGAATTCATTATTCCGAATGAATGTAACATAATCAATCTGTAAACCTTGTTTAGTCGTGTTTTACCGAGCTTTATTCATCTTACAAAGTAATGTTGGCTGTCAATTTTCAGCGTATTTTCCAGTCATGACCTTGTTTCGAGTAAAATGACAGACTTTACACGAATCGAAAGGTAAACTATAATTTAGTTCTTATTTTTAGGGAGTGACTAACGGCCTTTGGGCTTCGCTGAATTATTGTTTCGGCATGTGTGAACCGTTACGAGATACGTGGAAGTGCTAAAAACGCGCCACGCTTAACAGCAAGATATAGCTAATCGCAAAGCTTGACGCGTGCGACCCGCAACCAAGAAATATACTCGTAGTAACTGCGGATAAACGTGATTGCAATATCGGGGCACCGGCCTGCCGGAAATATAACCTCGCGGAAATTTCCACCCAGTTTACACCGTCGCGACCGACTCGTATTATGCCGCCATGACACTCCCACGCTTCAACCTCCTCTGCCTCATGTTGCCCCGATGAAAATCCTCGTTTTCTATTGTTTCACCCTAATTAACGAGGCTTCCTTTACCGCCTTGATCATCCCCCGCTACGTCATAAAGTCCTGCTACGTCACGTTGTCATTTGTACAATATTTGTAAACAAAAAAATGGCCACCGCCATCGTTTCGTGTTATACGCTCTATGGATATGCGAACGTTTCGTAGTTATGCTACTTTTCACTGCGTTTGCATTTTGTTTTCAGGGTAGGTCAATTTCTGTTTGTCGTCACACTTTGTCTTGTCCTCACTTTTTTCTCCGTTTTTGTACAACATGCTACGAGTTCGGGGGCTGAGAGTAAAACGAGGCTCTGTAAATAGGGTGCATCAACCTAACCTAGCTTTACGATTAGTTAGAATTAATACAGCGTATTTCTCTATACCCGAAATTTTGATTAACCGTCGATAAGGATATCACGAAAATTTGATCCTTGTTACTCCACTATTCATAGTCATACCAGAAACTGTCCTGCATACATTGATCAAGATCAAAGTTTTTCCGGATGTAACGTAAACCAGTATCGTCAGCCAGGCCCAGTTTATACCAAACACGAATTAATTGTGTCGGAACGAAGCCTTCAGATCCGATGTTTAGGGTTAAGTACTGCGATTCAGTCATCAAGGCAATATATCAAAATGGCCGCTGGCGCCGTTTCACTTGCAATTTTATTTCGGTCGTAAAATGATTTCGAGCATTTACTAGTTATTGAGCTGTAATTCGCATCACTGAAAATTATAGCAAGAGTAGCTCAGTCATCATATCACCTTCGACGTATTGATTAGAACTGTTAATTTAGCTCGGTAAATTCATTCGCACGTGCTTACAGCGCTCATTGCCCGACGTGTATCATTCACTATTAAACGCAAAGTATTGATTCGTTGAGTAGCGATTCGAGACAGCTTACAAACTAGTTTTAAATGACGTGTTATAATAATTGACGACGTTAACACAATATATTAAGCGATTTGATTTATCACATGAAATCGTTTATCAGTTCAGGTTCACAACAATCTTCCGTCTCCAAAAAATGGCTAGCAAAAAGTGATCGTAATCATTAATTTCATGGATTCTATAAATTTTTTAAAAAAATTTCGTGCGAAAGTCCAAGCTGATCGATTATTTTCGCGTCCAGAATCTATTTATACAGACGGGGATAGATTGTATTCGATCTAGCGAAACGCGGTTGCGGCAGTTTGAAATAACGATGCGCCTATAACCGAGTGGAAATCAATGGTTAACGTTTTTTTAACGCAAAGCTTCGCGCTGTGTACCAGGCTTGTATATCGCGCAGGTAAGTTATCCCATTGTCTGCATACAGTTGGAAAATAAAAAGCCCGCGACGCAGCAGCGCGCCAAGACAACCATTGCCATTTCTCGACTTTCTGTTTTCCTGAATAACTGCAAATCCACGATCGTGAGAAGCGGCTGCTTCTTCGCTCTTTCTTATCTTTAATTAAATTATTTATCATCCACCGTTTCCACTTTCTTTCCTAAACTGTTTATACGTATGCATATGAGAATGAACCTTTCGAGATTGAATAACGCTTATTTAAAAAATGATTCAGAAAACAAAACACGCCTTTGACTTTTTTATTCGCGTTATCCTGAACGAGAGAATAATATACATTCTCTTCTCATCTAACACAGCTGTCATCGTCCACTTTATCTTTGTTAACTTTGGCTGACATTGTTTGACAGTCTTAAACACGCGCTCGAGCAATTCAAAGGCAATACGGCGAAGACCGAAAGACCGTTGATTTGGCCACGCGCACTTGACATCCAGTTTGTTTATACTTAATGAAACCGGTGATTGAAATCTCCTGTGTTGACATTCCAACGCCTTTAACGTGATAATTAAGCAAATGTTTCAAAATGTAGAGGGTGATGCCTTTATTTTCTCGGAACAGCCTCGTTCCGAATTTATTTTTGTTTCCTGACGTAAACTCGTTTCACTGTATCAAAACTGTGGATGGCTTTTGTCACAGAGAACACGACTCAATTATTGAACTCCACATTTAAATCCATCGGTAAAAGATGGTCTTTGATTTTTGGCGGGAATAATTGATGCAGAATTATAAATTTTTATAATCATTGTAACATATCCATAATGTATACCTCTAATACCTATGATTATATATGAAGGTAACATTTATTTTTGCAAATGTCCCAAATTTTTTTTTTTTTTTTGTCGAATACTGCAAAAAGCTGTCCACAGTTTCCTGAAGAAATATCGAATTAATTGAACAAATTTTTATAGACGTTTTTGGGGTAACCAGTATATACGTAATATCCAACTGTAAAATTCTTAATTTTCTTACGAATTTACTGAGAAATCTTCGAGGATAATGTTGATATCTATACTTTGAATTAACATTACTTTTCCATCGTAGATATCTGTATTACATGTATATTACAGTACGCTGGGAAAAAATTGTAATATAACCAAGTCATTTCATTTACAATTTGATTCAAGGGATATCTTATCTATTCGCATTGAGTAATTTTATTTGAACGATTCAACTTTTAGTAAACCAAATTGAGTATTCTCTTATTATCAGCAAGACCATAACTGTATGACGATAATTTTACATTCTGTATAATTGGAATTTTTTGAATAAGGTTGGAATTAAGATATTTTGACAAGAAAATCGACGCAGTAAAATTCCTGAAGAAATGAAAGAACCGACAATTTATTTAAAAGAACTGTAAATATCTCGTGCGGGTTATCACTGCAATATCTCAATTAATGAGGTGAGCTGAGGTTAGCCAAACATCGATACATTTCATTAATTTCATTACAAATCGTCCATCGAGTATAATGTATCAAATTATTATATTCCTGAGCTTATTAGCCACGAAGATTTCTTTAAACAATACAGAAATAGAAAGTCCTGGAATTGTAAATAAAAGCTTAGATATCCACGTTCCGTTTCCAATCGCTGAAAAGATTAAAAATCTAGTAGATTCATTGTATTTCACTCTTGATAGCTCATTTCATTCGGAAGATTTTTTTCGATTTTGTTTTTTTTTCAAGTTGACAATTCAGTATTGCTATTTGATGATCATAACTATCAATATCAGTAAAATGTTGTAAGATTGAATATTTAAAGATACCAACATGATTAAAAAAAAAGTATAGTGAAATTGTTGAAAGCAGTCTTCCGAATAAACTGAGGCATCGTACAGAGAAATCTAACGAATCTACTAAATCTTTAACCATGTTGAAGTGATTTGAATCCAAGCATTGCTATCCAAGCTTTTGTTTATAATTCCAGTATTGTCTATTTTTGTATTTTTAAAGAGATCCAGCCGTAGTTTAAGAGTACATTATTATCAGAGATAAGTATTTAATATCCGATAATCTCGTAACAGAATAAATGAAACGATCGATACGTGACTAACCAATCTCCGCAAAAAAGATACTTTGTAAGCTGGCAGTAAAAAAAATTTCACTCATCGGTAGATGAATCAAAACCAATTGTAAACATATGTCATACAATATGGCCGCCGGAGCCAGCTGACTTTGGGGTAAGCCTAGCAGTGGCAAAGGTGAGAGCTCCATGATCGATCCTAAGTAACACAATAGACACTCACGTGCAGAAACATAAGGGGGTAACTGTACGCGCAGGCCTCGAGCAGACGCGAAGGGTGCAGGAGTGTCATTAGGCACCCCGCAGAGGTGCGGGCGAAATACGCAGGGGTTGAAAGCCACACCTTCAACGTCGTGGATTCCTGGTAGGAAACCGCCCTTGTTTTCCGATAAATAACAAGGGATTTAGCCTGCTGTCCGTGTTGACCCGGCGACTTGCGTCGGCAGTCGGAAGCTAAGGGTTCGGCACGAAAAGGGGGAGATGAAAAGATGACGTGCATGGTATCGACGGTTCTTTTCACGCGCCTTCTCACTTTCTGGCCCGCGTACTACCCTGATCCGTTTCCGGTCGCATTTTCACCATCTGGACTAGCGCTACACGCGCCGTTATCTTATCACTAGACCGTGGAGTATCGATTTGTCAAACACTGGGCGTCGCGGGTCATCGTGCAACGCCGACAAGGCCGTGGAACCTCCAGCTCCGTATGCCAGCCCGCTCCCAGAACCAATCGGAAATTCCTGTTTTCGATTATTAGACAACCAATCCCGGATATCGACTGTCAATATACCCTCGTTATCCACGAGCTCAAAGAAATTTCCACCGAATACTTTATAACGAGGTTCCTGAAAGCCGGGTGCCTTGACTCATTTCCCACGTCCACGTGTCCACGTCACCGCGTTTCACTTCCAGTATTATCTACACAGAGGTTTTTATTGTATAATTCCAATGAATCACTCATGCTTAATCATTTATTCGGCGAAGATTTTTTCAGCTATCGTTCGCCCTCGAATCTCCCTGGCTTCCGATGCTGCGGTTGATGGTCAAACTTTGGTCACCGGTCATCCAAAAACCCTCAAGGTGACCCAATGGTGCTAATAGCCACTAGCCCTAATCCCCGGAAGGGAGAAAAGAGATGAGACGCCTGAGGCGGTAACCCGGTCGTAATCCTGAAATCCTGATCAGGAGGTAACGACACATCGTAGACCTCCTTGTCTCATCGGTTTCCGATACCGCGTACAGCTGCCGGGTGTCCGCACCCTTTCGAGGGGTGAAATGGCGACGCGTTGTATACTCGGCGCTGAATTTAGGGGAGGGTAAGGATCGAACGGGAATGCCAGGTGGCTACTTTTGCCCGGCGATGCTCTCCTGGTATCATGGCGGGTTTCCGCGACGTTCCACCCTCTGTATAAGGAATCGAAAAATTCACAGATTTCTTCATGATCTCGTCCCGCACCGTCGACCGGTTCCACCCGAGATATAATTGCTCTGTCCACTTCTCTATGTAGGTACAAAACCGGACGTCTGTGAAGATATTGCAGTCGGAACAAGTCCCACGTCTGAAAGTTGACAGGAATACAGAATTTGCAGATGGTAGGTATGGTACATTGCTCCAACATCCGATGCACTCTATGGGTGCGCGATTCGATTCGCATTATTATTTGTCGCGTTTCGTTTCGTCTCTTTTAGTTGCGAGTATCGATTGCCCAAACCTCGATGAAGTACGAACTGTTAGGTATGCTATAATGGAGCTTTGGATACAATGAAATCAAATTTGATGTGCGTGATATTAAATTGGAATTTTAATACCATATCATTGGAGTATCGGTGAAATCAACACGCAACAGGATGAGAGGCCAATTTGTCGCTGATTTAATCAAATTACAAACGTGTCAATTTTTTCAAATAATTTTCCGTTACTTGCGAAGAAGGTCAATTCCACTCAAACACAATTTTCACTTGGATCAATTAACTGGGTTTAAGTATTACCATATAATTTATATTTGAATAATTTATATTAGAATCTTTACACTTTCTATCGACTAAAAATACAATTCTGAAATTATATATACGTCTGTGTAATAAGCTACAGTGCAAGGAATACCTGATTCTCACGATACTTATTCTAAGCTCGACCCTCTCGGTCTCGTACTTCCCGGATCTTTCACCCTGTCTGCCAACATTCATCCCCTAATTTACTGCTTTCGCCTCGCCCTACGGGACCGGTAAATTCAATGGATACAACGAACCTACCCAATTTATGCGATTAGACGAGCGTTTCAATTCTCAGTAAAACGTATTCTTAAATTTGCCATATAATGTCTATAAAAGTATTTAAACTGATCAGCCCCTTCCGTTGAAATAAAATCGCTTTCTCCTCGCTGTTCCAAAAATGATCCTTAGAGAACGCGAAGATGTTGCCCTGCTGCAAAGAGCCATCTAAGTTTGCCAATGGAGAACCGCATTTAATTTTATTCAGCCCTAGCTTGTACGCGTGACTTTTTTGCTGACTCAATATCCACCATCCTCATCCTCCCGCGCCCCTCTTTTTTCCGGCCATCGGTTACTTCCTTTTCCGTATGCGGTTCTAGTTGAACATTCCTCGAGATTCCCCCGCTTCACGACTGCGACATCTCGCTCTCGAATATCCGGAACAACGATACTATTGCGAGTATGCCTCGCGACCTCCGAAGAGCCTCGGCGAAAGTCGCAATTACACACGACTGGCGGATGTCCTCGGAATGGTCCAAACCGCGAAGTCGACGATAAACGTCTTCTGTACCGCAACGGGTTATGATATCCTGATAGACAGATGCTGAGGATCATCTCGAAATGCGGACTAGCCCGAGTCCACGGCATCTGGACTATCTCCGTTCGCCTCTGCCAATCTTATGCCAATCCGTTGCAGCCAATTTTTAGCACCATGGTACAGTGCAACCTCTCAATAGTGTCACTCCCAATAGTGCCGCTTCCCCTAATCTGTGCTCTGGCGCTTTCCCCACTAGGACACTCCTATGTTTTTCACATTCTCTTTCAAGTATACAGCTGGAGATACGTACATACTTAGTTCGGTGATCCTGTAGTTGCATTTTTCGCGTTGTATTATTGAGAGGGTTGAGAACTAATTCTCGAGAATGAGCGTTTGTAGCCGGAATGGGGGAACCGAGATCCTGAAAAATGTATTCCCCTCACAGCTCATGCACTGTAGGTACTTGCTGCGGAGTTAGCTCGGATTATTGTTCACACGAATTGTCTCTCTTTAATGGACATTTTTTTAACTCGATACTTTCTGCCTGTTTAACAATTTTCCTATATATTCATACCCGTCGGGGCGTGGCTACACTGAATTTTTCCTCATTTGAATCATATCGCCGGGTTACGCGATTCAATGGTTCAAACTGTAATAGCACCGCTGTAATTTCATGATCGCCTGGTAGCGAGGAGCGTTAAAAGTGAGTGGCGAACGAACTTGCTCAATCGACCAAAAGCAATGGCGAAACCTTCGAGATTAGTTCGAGACCGATTGTCTCGAATCCCTGCCTTCTTTACCTTGAGTTGTGCCGCCTTGCCGTCTACTAGACGCTCTCCATTTTTGTTCTTCCACTTTTTCGGCAGTTGAACTTGACATCTTACTTCAAATATAACGCTGACTGCGACGCTGCTAGCGTCTCATCCATTTTTGTAAACAATATATTTATTCTATTTTCAAATAGTATCATAACGATTAACGTGAGTGCCATAAAAAGCCAAGGTGGTAGTTTTCCTTTGTATCGAAACTACGTGAATAGTATAAGTGAAATTAAATCAGCCGTCATAAACTCTAGAATAGTTTAGCAAAATCGCCAATTACATTCTTGTAAATTGGTAACCAAAAATGGATCCTTTCCTTGAACATGTTCTTGTCCATAGTCAGTTCTCGATCGATGATGGCGTAATTGTTCTCCTTCCCCATCGGCTCCCAATTCATCGTTATATATTCGTCTAAAGCAGGCGTAGGATTTCTGTAACGTGGGAATAAATGCGAGATTTGAAAAAAAAACGTGCGAGAAGATCGTCTCTCGTTTAAACCTGTTTTATCTCGGTTATTAATGGCTACTCACCCCGTTTTGGCGAAGTTCGCCCAGAGCTTGGTTAGGAGGCGAGTGACTCTTTCCTGGTCAGAGCCCGGTTGCGGTACCGAATTAAGAAAACGATTATGCAATATGAAACCCATCTCGTCTCCGTGAATCACACCTGTTACCCGGAATGAAAAATCAATTAGTCTTTGTTCAATTGTCGTACGCAATTTGCAACATCTATATTACAGTCTAATCGAACATATATTTCATAGATTTTGATGCTAGAACGAAATAAGTATTGTTTTATGAAAGATATCAGATATTTACTACGGCTTAAGTACGAGTATTTAACCATACATATTTTATTAAAGAAAAGAACATTTTTAACCATCGAATGTTCGATTCATTTTATTTAATCGATAAATTAACAAACTTGTTCCCAAGCATTTTAATTATGGAATTGAAACTTGCCTTCTGTACCATCGTAGAATCCCATGACTTTAAAAATTCCAAGGTATGAGTCGTAAATGAACAAGTAGTTGTAGGTAGGCGTAGACTTGAGGGAGTTTATTATTGTAAGGGGTATTTGCACGGGGCAAGTAAACATCACATCCATCGTCATCTGAAGAGTTACAGATGAATAAATTTTGTTCCGTTGGTCAACGAAACTATACTTTACGGATTATTAATCCTTTGTCATTGATTACCTGCCCGAATTCTCGCAGCAAGTCCTTAGTGAGTGGTTTATCGTCGAGATAAAATTTTCTCATCATATCAGCAATCTGTTTTTGCTGGGCAGTGTCGGTAACATTCAAATCATCTGGTAGGAAATTTTCGAAGTGTTCGTTCATCATATCGGCGGACGTGATGAGCGCTGAAAAGTAATCGATCATTGTCAGTCTCCCTGGCACGGAAACGATCGTGACAAAGCGACGGATATTTCCATCTTGAACAACTATTACCGCTCTTCAAAAACAACGTCTCATTAAGATTCAATCCTGCCATGTACGGTACGTCGGATACTTTTCCTTTCATAATCAACTCCCACGGATCGGCAGGTAGGAAAACTTCTTGACCAACGTCCGGTTCCACGGATGGGATAAACGCATTGTTGTGACCATTCATTGCATTCTAAAATGGTTTAAACGAGATTTAATGCAGGTCCGAAGTGTCGCTCCGCTATTAGAATTAGATGAATTATGAAGCATGGACTTAACCACAAGTTCTCGTTCATTTGTCGAGTTGAAGAGATAAAGCAATGCTGGCGAACAGTCAACAAAAGCGACTATTCGCGTGGATCGATTCGGACATAGGAAGCATGAAGCTCAAAGACAACTTGGTATCAATCATCTGTTTGGCAAGGCTCTCTAAAATATTAAATAATTGAATACAAAAGCGACAGACAGCAATATTGATCGTTAATTCGTTATAACTGGACCGCGACAAGGAACACCAATAAGTGACACACACATATTTTGCTGTTACCTAACACTCACATTTCATGACGTACATGACAAGTTGACTCGCATTATATCACCGATACATCTGCTATTTCTCTATGATGTTTCAGAGAACATCAGCATCTAGCCATAAGCAATATTTCTTTTCTCGAAATTAATCTGGCAATGGGTTCAGGATATCATTTAATTTCTCCGCTATGATGGAGTCAACCGAAATGCTGAGTCTGAAGTGATTCACCCAGCTCATTGTTCGCTCAGATGAAAATGAGTCCACCCGTTTCTCTCAATCCTTTTACCTTAAGTCCGTTATGCAATAAAAAAAAAAAAAAACTCAGAGGAACAAGAAATAAGAATAACGTATTCTTCAATCAGAGTCTAAGTGTTGGAAAATTGAGAAAAGTAACCGACGCGACGGTCGATTGGAGAATAACTCTTATTTCCTTACCCTGAAGTGTTTTTTTTTTTTTGAAATCCGTGAAATGAACCGACCTTCATTACGAGTCAATAACAGCCGTGCGTTAATCAGATCATATTTCACAATATTACTTTGCTACGTACTCACCTCAGTTTGATCGACGGTCATTGCAGCCTCGACTATTTCATAGCTTGGTAACTGAGTAAGTTCCTTGAGAAGAATAGCAGAATCAGTAGTATCGATACCCAAAGCTTTCCCTAGCTTGAATGCAGCCTCTTTCGCGTGGTGCGTTATGGCCCATGGAGCAACCGCAGAACCGCCCTGCGAAAGCGCGTTCTGGAAAAGTCCTGCGCCAAGAAAAATTCATGAATCGACTATTCGACCATCACACAGAGAAAAATTAGGTAGACGTTACAAAAACTGTTTGAATATTGTTGGGATTACGAAAAACTAGGTACACGTAACCATTTTGCGCTATTGTCGATCCTTTTTTGGTAATGGCAACGGAAAATCAGTTTGTTCGGTTTACTATACTTTTTTAGTTAAATAAGGCTTTAACATCAATTTATTGTTGCACGAGCATTAAATTTTCGCAACAGTTACAAGAAGATATAGTAACGGTGATCGTAATGAGAAAGAATAGTAACGGATACTAGACTTTCTGGCAACAGCTAGAAAACTAATTTTTATTTTCTACCTAGAACTATATTTTTCGATTGTGGTGAAAAATGAAAATAGTTAAGGACTGACCGGTAACTGGAATTGAAAATTTCTCTCAGTGCAGGTAGGATTAGCGTTGCTTGGGTTAGGAAGTGATCACAAAAATCGAGACTTATTACACTACCAGCGGACATCGGTGACATCATATGATACTGGACAGAAGCACCACCAGAACTCTGACCAAAGATCGTCACCCTGTGAGGACACCCTCCGAAGTACTGAATGTTTTCCTGCACCCACTTCAACGCGACATTTTGATCCTTGAGTCCCAAGTTGCCTGGAGCAGCGGAATCCTCGGTGCTCAGAAACCCTTTGGTATGATGATGAAAAAGAGCCTGATTAGACTTTATGCTAATCGAAAACTTTGACATAATCATCACGTTACAGGCATGGATAACGAACACTCTTTGTGTTTTAGCTCGTAACTTGCACTTGATAAGAACGAAAAAAGACATAATTATCAAGTATATAAGCGCTGGTTCTCATGAAAATTAAATTTACCACGTCTTCATTATTTCTGTGGGGGTAAACTCAGAACGCAGCTTTTTAACGCGCAGCGTAACCTCTGGTCGTAACTCGAGATAACTACACTTGAGAAACTAACCGAACACTCCTAGTCTAGAGTTGACAGTGACCAGAACAACGTCCTCTTCAACAATGAAGTATGGACCGTAAAAGTCCGTCTCTGCTGAGCCCATATTGAAGCCACCACCATGGAAGAAGACCATAACTGCTTTTCTGGCATCCTTATTCGGCTCTGGAGTGTAAACGTTTAAGAATAAGCAGTCGTCTTCTCCGACCACCTTATGCCGCATCATGCAGTAGGACACACAACCGGATCCTTGATGGGTCGCATCGTAAACCCCGGACCAGGATTCCGGCGGTTCGGCGACCTTGGGGAATGCGGGTTGCTTCGATTAATATTCTTTTCTTTTTTTTTTTTTTAACGTCAATAGAACACGAGTACAGTGGCTACACTGCTTTTAATTAATCATTCACAGAATGTATAACGAAGAAACTTTTACAGTACCTTAAATTTGTTTGGTCCTTGGATAGATTTAGCATATGGAATCCCGGTGAACATGTAAAGTGGTTTTTGATCAAGTAGCGTTTTGGACTTGATCCCCTTCAACTTTCCCTGCCCTATTTCCAGCTCAACTTCCTCAACGGCCAAAATCACCGCCGGAATGAGCAAAACACAAGCGAAGCAAATTATTTGCGCGGACATCATCTCTCGCTTAATACGGATATCCATCAGGTGGTACAGAGATTTTTCGCCTTTTATATCCGCTCTTCCCCCCGATCGCGTTTATCGCCCACCGGACGTTACGCAATATATTGTGTTCACAGATCCTAGACAGCACTTTCGGGTTCGAATCAGAGCCCTGTCGGTGTATTTTTTTACACCGTCGCTTGAACAGATGAAAGAGACAACACGCGATGCTTTATCCATACTTCATTTTTCAAAAATTGCACAGCAGCCACTGCCTGCCAATTTGCGTTGACTAATTACGGATTGCATTGTGATTATCAACTTTACGAAACGGATTAGTATTTCGATCAGGTAGTTTTCGCTTTGCCCATTGGCTTACGAAAATCAATCAAAATCCCTAACGAACTGTAAAACGTCAGACGATAATTTCATGACATTGACACACGGTGCAATGACGTAACAATTACGGCGTGTGACGTGTCTGTGAACATTGCACGCGAGATTAATGTGTTATCTATTATTAAGCCAGAGAGGAAACTATGAATTGTAAGCACTGCGATTTCCCCCGTAATTTTTGCAATTACATTAAATTACTTGGCATTACATTATGCTCATACAATAAATTTAATTTTACCAAGGTCCCGCGGTCTTTAGGCATGATATGCATAATCATGTGTATAAGAACTCGCGTCAAATTAGTTATACCTGAAATGAATTATACGTACACCGGAAGTATTATTTTGTAACTGATCGTAAGTTCTCCTTCCGTAACTGATGAACTACCGTGACTTCGTTGTCAGGTACACATTACCGTGGCCAGTGAAAAACGAGACCAATTGTCAGTGATAATTCAATTTGGAAACCTTTCGGTTTTTTATTTTTATAATATGTATACACGCCGTATATGTATGCCTGAACAGCGATGTTGGTAGTTTACGGTGTCGATGTCACTTTAACCGGAAGTAAGGCAACTGTCGTATTAGGTGTGATACAAATTACAACGGGGAGCGGACTCTCGGCTCCACCAGTAGTGGCTTTTGATTTTCAGCAGGAGACCAGAGTTCGGAGTAGCGTGTTAAGAAACGGTGCGATCAACGTAGTTTCCTGATCGAGGAATACTCCTGGGAATACGTTCGACACTGAATTATATTGCTTTCAAATGCAATATGCTACCACTGTCATTTTGAATTTTGGCTCTAGTTAGAAGCATTAGCCACAAACGCATTAAATGGAAATGAAATATCAACTCGTTGCGACTGAGTTAAACTTGATGAGAAAATTTAAAATTCTTATATATATATATATTTTACTGGTGAGAAAATTGATTCAATTGCAAGTCACAGAAGTGCGTAGAAATTACGTTGAATCATAATTGTATAGAGAATTGTACGTAGAATTACTTGTGAACTCGCTTAAGCAGGTTGGCTGGGCAAAAGTTGATAATTTTTATTAATTCCACTTCAACATAGTCGTACATTGAGTATTTACCAAATTATTATATTATAATTCAATATGTCTTTCTTTTTCGAGGACGAAATTGGAAATTGATTGATTCGCTTGTGATTTAGCCTGCTGAAATAATTATATGTACTTGAATCCACGTCACGCATTCACCGGTTTATCTGAATCTCTACTATCACATATACACCAATCTAAAAATGTTTACTGATACATGCTAAATTTCCTCAAGAAAGACCCATCGGTCTCAATATGTTTTCCTATTACCAAAGAAGCACCAAGCGTACAAGTGAGAGACCGAAATAGATCGTGTTTAGTTCAATACGAGTTTGATTAAAACTCTATTCCCTTTATATACACCGGGGGCGTAGCTCAGATGGTAGAGCGCTCGCTTAGCATGCGAGAGGTACCGGGATCGATACCCGGCGCCTCCAACTGGAAGAGGTGAATTTTTTTGACCACTTATTTCATTTTTTCTCCAATTCCTGCGAATATTTTGCATTTTGCATTAGTCGTGAATTTTCGCAATTCGCAGGAATGGCCGCTGCAGCGCGGACGCGCAATATACGAGATGTCGCCGACGATACCCTGGACTACAAGGGATCCCCGAGATCCAACTGCCCCGCTAGTGCTCACCAGGGAAATCAGCCTGTCGACAGAGTCGACACCTCCATTAATCTTAGCCGGTTGAGGCTGGAAATGAGCCGGATCACGAGCGTCCAAGGACCTGCTCTTGACGGTTACATTGTTACTTCGGACGATGCTCATCAGGTGAATAATGCATTTTATACACTGTATGTATGTACATACGCCCAATGAGAATTCACTCTACAAATTTGTCTACAGTAATGTTTATTAACGCCTTGGGCTTCCGACTAACTTTTTTTTTTCGTCCGAAACCAAATGCGAGACCGATTATATGTATACGAATTATGTGCCAATGACTTTAAATCTCTCACGTCGGCTACATCCCCAGTTACTATCACATAATTTGTAAACCTATATAGGGAAAGGAATTCTTGAATCAAGAACATAGATTTTGTTGAAATTCACTTCACTTCAATCTAGTATACCTTATTTTTTACAATTACGATTACTTCAATTCAACAATTTCGATTTAGTTGGTTTGTCAAAATGGATTAGTTGAGCGAATTTCTTGATTCAATCATCATTTTATTTGAAGCTTATGTATTGTTACTCCAAGTCGCATGTTCGTTGACAGAAATAATTGGGTACTTCAAATAAAACAAGTACGAATCTGGCTAGAAAAAAATTTACATTCATTGAATGACATAGTTTGTTGATCTAACCAGAGCTTGTTCGGCGTAACCGATCGAATCAGTTGCACTAATTTGTTTACGAGGTAAAAGAAACACCGCAGGCTTTGAAACAAGCAAAGAATATATACATACAACGATAAGTATTCGAGGTAGATCCATTAAATATCGGATGAATTCTGCAAAATTTCCAGTCAACAGATTTACAAATGATATGATTCGAAAGAATTTGTATTGTGCGCTTGAATGACTCCAATATTCAATCAATGCAAAAGATTTTTCTAACAACAAGTTTAATTACTTGTTTGAACCATTGAATTCTTGACTCAGAAAAACATAAATCGGAACAAGCTTAATTTGCTTTAATAGAGCAATTTCATATTAAAAAAAAAAAAAACGCTCGAGGTGCGTTCAATCAAATTTTTAATGAATTCAACACACATTTTTTTTATACAAAATTCACATTATCGCAAGGAACTCACGCCGTGTTATCTTGAATAAATTGATAGCATGATCATTCAAAGACTTCCTTCAATTCTACATTAAGTTGCCACAAGTATTTCGTCCGTCAAAAGTATTTTATTTAATTAAATAAGTATCGCGTTCGCCGTATTTGACCACAACATTTAGTAGAATGAAACGATTATCACTTGACTCAAATAATCCGTACCCTTTGTGTACAAAATCGAGCTCGTATTTTGTTTCGGACCGAAAACAAGTTAACCGGAAGCCTAAGGGATTAATGAACATCACTGTGTATTTCATGTAAATTAATTATACGCATTTCATCTAAACATTTAACCGATGTTTCTTGTAAGATTCTTCAGTGCAAATTAGCCAACCTCTCCGCTTTTTTTCCGCCGTGTCTTTACAATATGCCATATCATCTTCGAATTTTGTATGATGCTCCATCAAATTTCGATATTTTTCCGTATATTTCGTACCGCCGTACTTTAAAAGTATCAGTAGGAGTTATACCGGGCCCAAATGTGGAAACAAACCACCTCGGCGCCTACAGATAAGCAACTGGACGTTACAATTTCGTTCGTGAGATGGAAAATTGTAACTCCTGATGCATATCTTTAAGCGTCAAAACGGCTTGTTTCCACGTTTAGGCCCGGTATAGATACTTTCAATTTTTGTCCGATATTTTTTGCGTAATTTTACAAATTCTTATACTTAGTTCTTGCTGTCTCTGAAAAATTCTTGTTTCTGATCAATATCTCACAATTTTCGTCTGAAATTCACACGTAGCAATAAAATCCTGTTGGTTCACTCATATAAGTAGTTATCCGAAGAATGCAAATTCCAGTTCCAACACGTCTAAGATTCGATTGATTTTAACTGATATCTATCTGTTAGTTGAACCAACTACCGGTACTGACATGAATTCCGAAGAGTACAATAATATATAAATCTGATAGGATACCACAATTTTTCTACAGCACCTAAGTTTTATGTTTCACAGATTACACTGACAAAGATGCTTCCATTTTCAGACCGTGACGTCGTTCAATCAAGGCCGTCTCGGCCCTTCGGAGGTATATTTTTGTCAAAATCCCCGTTGATTCATAATATATATATCTGTTTTACCAGTGTTCGTTTACCAGTTTTATTTTACCGATACGTGAACCCAGTTATTTTTAAAAGTGTGTTTTCGGTGATACCGCTCGTTCCAACGTAACAGCATGCCAACCCATCCTTGTAGCCATTCCTGTTTAGTATAGATTTTTGAGTTATTTATTTATTGTCGTTTGATTTGGTTCGTTTTTTATTTTATACATAGTTGACGATATTTGATTTAATGCGGATATTCTATTTGTTTTTTCAATCACAAATTCATTTCAGAATTTCCCATTATACCAGATATTTGGAATTTTTACTCCAGATAACATACAGCTATACTCTTGTTTTTTTTTTTTTTATATGTAAATTCCATTGCGTCGATCTTGCAATTTGATACCAAATAATTCAATTTCCCATTTAAAGTTACTGATTAGAAGATATAATTCTGAAATGAAATTTACTGTCTTAATTGTCCCAGTTAATAATATCATTTCTTATGATATTAATATCGAAAACAGTGTATCATTACGATGCAATATGCAAATGAATTACGTATACGATACTTCGAATGATATTTAGAAATTGGAGCTCTTTCTCAGAACAAAGTATAACCAAATAAAAAATTAGGTTTTGAAACTTGGGTTTAGGAAAATGTCAAGTCTCTAGTCTTGGATTAGCGTGTTGCTGAATGACCATGAAAATCTATAACAGTGGACGCTGCTGGTCGAGTAAGACAACATTTTGAATAACCTACTTTTTACACAGCACAACGAAAAAATATGGAATGATGTCTGAAAATACCAATCCTATTCTACAGACGGTTCAATTAGTATGAACCAGCTGGTAAAAATCTATTCTGAGATGAAACGTTTATTTCCGCAAGAATTGCATAAAAGCTATCCTCTTCGTATTTTATTCCCTAAATTTTGTACAATTTTAAAAACGTTAGAACCAAATGATTTAGACGCTAATCGCGCGTACTTTTACCAGAGAGAAATATTGTGTATGATCTGAAATCGCTAGTAACAGTCGATCAAAGTTGCTGCCGACAATTGAGAAAATTTCGTCTTATCTTTGCAGCTCTCTAGCTGAGGAAGTTCTGAAGGTTTTCTTTGTTTCGTATTCCTGAGAGTCCTACGAATCGATTTCAAGACAGACTGATTTTAGCCCAAAAAATCGTAAAAATCTAAGACTTACTGCTTTGTTTTTTTTCGACAAATTTGGGTAGATTTTTAGAAACATTAGAATCAATTTCTTCACACTCTATGTGGACATACTTTCACGGGATTGTACTCGGGACGATAAAAAATACAATTAACGCAACGAAAGCAGAAATTTCAGGGGCTAAAAAGAAGTAGGACTGTGGTTAATAGTAATTATAGATGACAATTATGACGTGATAGTTTTAAATAGCTGAATAATAGCTCGTGTAAGAAAGGTATCGACTTATCAAAGACTCTCTTGATTTTTAGAATATCGTACCTAATTATCGCTTATTCATATTCATTTTTTAATATTCTCGCAAGACTGAAACTTGTAGGTTGCAGTAATCAGCAATAATATTTACAGGATAACATGGAGTGTACAATTAACATAATTTTTCAGATTTCATTAGAACTTTCTTGTCCTAGAAGCTGGATCACGAATATTATTGCATGTTATTTTGAACAATCAAGACACGTCGTCGAACTTAAAAAATTCGCTTTTAATAGTGTAATATTTTTCTGCTACCGCATCATACATCAGAATTGTTAAAAACTTTTAACATGAATAAAAATTTACGCCTGGTGGAATAGAGTGTAGAGTGCAGGTCCATACTTTCAGCGTGAGAATTATTATCAATTCGGTAGTTAATTAGGACTTTTTACTCTGCAGAGTGAGACTGTCGCACCGCATGATGCAAGAAGGGAATACATCACGGGATTTTTCGGTAGTTTCGGAGAGGCTCTAGTCACTCAAGATAAAGCTGTTTTCTGGACTGACGGAAGGTATCACATACAGGCAGATAAGCAGCTTAGCTGCGATTGGACCCTGATGAAACTTGGCAATGAAAATGTAAGTTTAACAACTTTACAACTATATATTTCTTTTTATAATACATGTACACACGTAAAAGTCAAGGGTCCGGCTAAATTTCAGGACATGGAAAACTGTATATCGAATATTCGATATGAAAGTTATTCTTAATTTCATAACAATATTGGACGTGATATAACGTCTGAGAATTTGAGGTTCACAATATGGGGGAAAACATTATTCTTACAATATTTGTTAGGTAGGTCCCAAGTTCTCTGTGATATTTGAATCCTACAATATTGGCATTGCGATTACATAGATTCAATTGTCCAAAAATCATAAATTGCTAATTTCATTTTTATTCAAATGAATGAAATTATACTTTTCTCTACTTTAAGATGCTACAGTCAGTCCTTATCAACCGTGTGAGTTGTCACTTATTTTCACTATCATGAGAGCCTAAGCATCACTGAGACAAAAAAATCTGCATGTCCCGTAATGTTACGTCTAATACCGAGTACAAAAATTCAAAAACTTTAATTCTTACGTGACAACAACGCCAGAATATATATTTGTACAACTAATTGTAATTCAATTACAGAAATATATCTTTAGGCATTATTGTTACCTGAAAGAAAATATTTTTTTTCCTCGGTATTGCATGTCAAATTGTGCTAATTGCGATTTTCTCGAGTCAGTAACATGTAGACTTTAGTAATAGTAAAAATAAGTGATTCTTTACGCGGTCGGTAAAGCCGTACTCTAGAGTGATTGTGCAATACAAGTCTCTTAATTCACTGCGTGATGCTAACGTTTGGAACCCCTCCTAATACTCGGCAAGTTTCGATGTGAGTCGGTAAGAGATGAAACGGTAACTTGTCGACCGGAAAAATACTTGAAACTTCTTTGTTACTGTAACATGACTCATGAGGAAAGCATGACTGAGCATGACACAAACTTGACTTGAACTTTTTAGTATCGCCGCTAGATGGCTTCTAGGTTAGCAGATTCTCGCGTTAAATATAATTCCGCACAGAAATATATTTTAAATCCGGACCTCACTTAGACAAGATCATACTTCACAGGATCATTTCTGTAGTATATCTTCACAATCTCTCTACTCAACAGTGGAGTTGATGCAGCCACGATGAGGAGTAAGAACTCTTCTCTCTGAGCGTGAGAACGATCTGTTGTACGGCCAGTCCGTGCAATCGGTCATCGATGATCGTTCACCTGAAGCACTACGTGCAACAGGAATGGGAGAATGAGTATTCTGAGTGGTCTTCTACATATTTGTCAAACGTAACTAATCTTATGATTCAGAGAAGGTTGGGAATATAATATGAGCCAGGTTGAGGCTAATATAAGTGATACTTGAGCCAAATATCCATACGAACCACGGTTAGCAGAACAAATACTATCCTGATTTCCTAAACATTTTCTTTGAAAATTCATCGAGTCAACATATTGCAAAGGAAATGATTTTATGCAATGGAAAAAGTGAAGTACTAATGGAAATTTACGAAGGTCCCCACGCTGTCCCAGTGGCTGTTGCACGAGTTTCAATCCAAAGAGAATGAAACGCGAATTGGAGCGGACCCTGCTCTGATCCCAGCATTTACGTGGGAAAATTGGGAATACGACCTGTGTAAGTTGCTATTGAAAATTCATATAGAGTTATGCAGTTGAGCTGTAATGATTTTTTATAAAAAATATTCATCTCGGTTTCCGTGCTAATTCGATTGTACGTCCAATTACTTGTACCGTTCGTAATGTTCAAATAAGAAACATTACCAATGACTTTGTATTGGTTGATTGACTAAAAAACGAATACTAATTATTGTTCTGTTATTCATAGATATGGGTATGAAGTATAATCAATTAAATGGCAGCCTTGTTGTTACAATAAATAAATATTATAAAAATAAAGGTTAACAGTAATTTTATTGAATCTTGTTTACATGGGTATAAATTTAAATTAGTCTCCAAGACCATTTACAAAATTAATTTCTAATTTCATTTTTTCTCAAACAGATGTTATAAAAGTAGCCAGTAATTACAATATTTATTAATTACTATTTTCATAGCATCTAAAAAAAAAAACCTGTTCAGAAAACTGACAAAGATGCTATATTGTATTTAACGAGATTTGAGAAAATTACGTAAGGAATTGTCCAATCTTCCCTCTACGCCATATAGAGCTCCATACAAAATTTTGACCCTCCCCACTTCCTAAAAAGCTTACGTTATTTTTGAACGGCTCTTCGCCGAATTACTTGCAATTATACCATTTAAACAACATTGAAATATTCTAAATCAGTGTTATTAATGTTCCTGGCAAATCTGTACAATAAAATCTCATTCCACAGTAAACACATCGGTCAAATTAGTCGCAGTTCACAATAACCTGATAGATGCAATCTGGCAAACGGATCGACCGCCGTATAATGCCGATCCTGCTACCGTTCTGGAAGATAAATATGCGGGTCGACCGTGGCAGGAAAAGATTCGTGAAGTTAGGAGGGAAATGGAACTTGTGGGTGCAAATGCTCTGGTCCTGACCGCCCTTGACGAAATTGCCTGGCTATTCAACATTCGTGGCAATGACATCCCTTATACCCCAGTCTTACGGTCATATGCCCTCATCACCGATGGTGCTATTCATTTGTACGCTCCTGAACAAAAACTGCACAGATCTGTCCGCATACATCTGAAAACTGACGCTTGCTTTCATGCCGACTGCGTCAAGTAAGTTCTCACAAATATATGTAAGCCACCGATTTAGCGATGTATAAATAATCCGGATACAGGCCTTCGATCTATTACTTGACGGCTTTTAATGATTTTTTGTGATTCTTACGTATTTTGATCTAAATGGAAATAGAATTTTATCGATTGTAGTCTACGTGAAATTTTAAACTGGCTGAACGTTACAGTAATTATTTAGATGAAAAACAAAATCTCGACAGTAGGTACGATATGGAGACACTACGGTTTCTCAAACGTATAACTGTTTATATCTGACCTTAGAGTTCACAATTATACGTCTATCTGGTACGATCTGAGGACCATGGCACAGGCTTGGAAGAGTGTCTGGTTACCTGCCCAGTGCGGCTACGCAAGGGGTGCTTCCCAAGAGATTTTCATATCCGTGAGTATTGATATTGGTGGGAAAAGATAATTGTAAGAATAATATATAAAAGTTGGAGTTCCAAGAGGCATATTAAATTGTTGAAACTCATTTCTGCCAGAGGAAACCCAGTGAAATAGGTCAACTTACAAACCATCGGAAAAATTGAACCTATATTGAAGATAATTATATAGTACCAATAACATATCTTAGACTGTGCCTAATTATCGTTGGACATCGAATTTTTGAATGATAACATTGGGAAAAAATTGGTAGTGTTAAAATCGGGAATGAAAAATATTTCTCACACAGTCACTGCGGTTTGAATAAAACATCATAAAACAATCTCTGCAAGTACTTACAAAGAATTGAAAATCTGACTCAGTCTCAGTCCCCATAAGTGTACAATTAATCATGTGCTTATAAATATTTTTATCGATAACATCGACACAGATCCCGCAATCTATACGGCTGATAAAACCGTCACCAATAATCGCAATGCGTGCGGTAAAAAATCCTGTGGAAATACGAGGCATGGAACAAGCTCATATTAGAGATGGAATCGCAATGTGCGAAATCCTTTCCTACATCGAGGAGCAACTTGAGCTAGGCACCAAGGGCTGGGACGAGCTTCAGGTGTCTAGATTCGCTAAAGCAGTACGTATGGAACAGGAAAATGCCGTGGGTATATCCTTCCCTACGATAGCAGGCTACGGACCTCACGCCGCCTTGCCACACTATGAACCAGCCGTTGCTACCAGTTTAACACTCGGCACGGATTCTACCCTGGTAATTGATTCCGGTGGCCAATACCTCGGTAATTTTTCAAAATAATTTGATTGCTATTTCCTTGTTTTCATTTTTGAATTTGACGTAATTATTTTCTTGTCGTCAGACGGTACTACAGACGTGACAAGAACTGTCCACTACGGCCAACCGACGAAAGAACAAAAAGAGGCTTACACCCGAGTCCTGATTGGCTCGATACAATTAGCTTCACTAATCTTCCCTGCTGAGTTAAGAACAGACCAACTTGATCTTCTGGTCAGGGAACCCTTGTGGTCAGTTGGTCGCGACTACCAACACGGAACTGGCCATGGTGTCGGGCATTATTTGTCTGTTCACGAACGTAAGTGACATATGTCAAGGTCATGTAATACACCTACCGTTACCAATCAAGCAAACACACAGTTGTTCTTTCTGTATTAAATAAACAAACGAACGGAAAGGGTTCAAACTTCGACGGCTGGATAAATGACAGTCTTCGAACGTAAAATTATCATGCGAGCCTCGAAGACTCATTAATTCTGTAAGATCGTGCAACTACCAAAAATTAAAGATTCTTTTGCAATGCGATTATTGCATGATACTCCATTATTTTTGCATATGTGTGTTCGGCATTGAATTTGAAATGCGGCTATCATCACCTGAATCGCATCAGTCCTGCGTGGGCTTGCAGAATAGTCATAATAAATGCCATGGTAATTTTTTATAGATTTCGGTAATTTTCAAAACTTCGTTAGATTCTAAAACTCATAAATCATGTCATCTCAAAGAAACAATCCAGTACGTAGCATCGTTTCGGAGATGTATTCAATTTTTTGTCAAAATCGACTGGAACTTCCTCTTAAAACCCAAGCGTTTAATTGAAATACATTCGACTATAACTGTAATAAAATTTTATTTTTAACAAAGAAATAAAGAAACTTTGCGACGAGTTTTCACAACTTGTTTAATTTTTGATACTACATTTCAAAAGAAAAACAGAATAATGTTGACAAGTGCGAGAAAATTACAAAATTTGTCGATATTACAAACATTTTTCTGAATGCTGTGTCTCTACGAGCTTTTCGCAGTAAAATTTCAATTTACAGACTTTTGCAAAAAGATTTTGAGTAGTTGGAAAACTTATCTAAACCAAAAATTATTACTTCAGCTCCCATCAGTGTATCATACGATACATCAACTGATGAATGTGCCCCTGTCAATCTTCAACCAGGATATTTTCTTTCCAATGAACCTGGGTATTATAAGGAGGGTGAATTCGGTATCCGATTAGAAAATGTTTTACAGGTCGTTGAAACTAATATGACGGTAAGGAGCTTATACAGATTTAATTGTAATTCAATATGTTAAACATAGGTATACTGATATTCAGTTGCAGAGCTTAGATCGGCTTATAATATGTGTTTTTTGACAGCATCATTCTGGACGAAAGTTTCTTAAGTTCAAAGATGTCACACTGGTTCCTTACGAGCCAAAACTCATCGATCTGGAATTATTGACACCATCACATGTAAGTTTCATTACTTTCAACATTCCATGATAAGAGAGCATTTCCAAATAACACTAATGAACATTAACTTATTTGATGAAATCCTAAAGTTTCTGTTATTTTCGTGTATTACAGCGGCATTGGTTAAACGCGTATAATGAAAGAATCAGAAAAGAGGTCGGCACTGAATTGAAGAAACGTAGAAAAATAAGCAGCTACAACTGGATGATTCTTCGTACTCTACCCATTCCTGAGGTTGGATCCGGATCAAGTTTATCTGCCCTTCCTCACCACTCGTTCCTTTTTTTTGCATTAACAGTTATACACGTATTCCTGGATGGAAGAGGTAATTTACCATTTAGGTATCCACATATTTCACAGAATAAGATATGTATTATTTTTATACGACATTGTTAAATGGCGGAGACAGGCTTAAAAGCTTTTTCAAATTATCATAATTTTTTGATTGGAAACTTTATATTAATTTTAATAATTAACAATATGTTTGAACTTTGGATCCACATCAATTTTAGAGGAGTTTTAGGACCAACAATTTGAATGGATACTAATGGTGACTTGGTAGTTTTTGTTTCAACCACATAAAAGTTGTGTTGAACTAATATGCTAATGTTTGATAATTAAAGTAAAATCAGCATCCGAAAATTACATTAAAACATACAGAAATTTAAACAAATTAATGTTTAAATACGATCTCTAATTTTACGTGTACAAGTGATGAATTTATTTGTTTTAGGTCTATAGAAAGAGTGTGCAGCTACTTGATGAACATCTCAAAACTCTGTTATAGAACTTTTCATTCATAAATCTGAAGACTTGACAGCCGTTGATGCTATCTGTGTTAGATACTACATGTAGATCGTATATTGCGATAATAGTATAACCTGTATACTAAGCTACGTATTAGTAATTACTTTTAGCTAAAGCCCAGTATTCAATTTCAAGGCTTACCTCTGATCTCATTCGAACAACGCAGTTCAACGAATCAGAAACAAACTTTGTTTAAATTGCATCGAGCATAGAATTGAGCTTAGTTTAAACCAAAGTTTAAACTCGTGAAAATTAACTGGTCCTGAGATTTTTGTTGAGTATTGTAGTTTTTTTAAACCTACTTTTGTAGCATTTTGCAGGTGTATTAAAGTATAGGTATAAGAAAAGATTGGCCTTAGTGTCAAAATGGTTTCACTTTGCTAACCGATTTATCACTTTGAACTTTATAGCAATTAATTCTAAAAGGATAAAAATTGAATAAAAATAAATACACGCCTGAGTAGTACATGATATTTGGTTTCGTGTTATTTTGAATGCATTTCATCCTTCGTAAAAATGATTAGAATTTGTAGTTTAAGAATTAAGCCAAGACACAGAAATATGCATACATCATTCATTATACGTACATACGTTCATATAATTATACCATTCGCTTCTTGTTATATATTATTTTACATTTTTTTTTCATAATTTATAAAATAGATAATAGATGGCTGCTAATTAATTGTCTACGGATGTAGCAATTAATAAAAACTAAATGCTACTAAATTATTTCGAAATCACATCCGGGTGATTTTTCTTCGTCCGAAAAATGACTTAAAACATGTTCGTGAAATTCCGCGCAATTGATTGTTTTTCCATATATCATTTCACACATAGGGCAAATTTTGTTTTCAACTTCACTGCACCCGTCTGTCGTATAATTCATATTTTCTGGTAATGTGGTGGAGTTCGGAATGAGACTTGTTTGTGTAGCACCATTTTCTTTTAAGCTGTCATCTGAATTAAACTGAGTTCCTGCTTGACACATTTTTTTCCTAGCATTGTCACGACAACTCTTACACATTGCTCCTGTAAAGACAAATAAAAAGTAATACGTCATTGTAGATATCGTTTAAGTTATGAAGAGCTATAAAATTACGAGGTTTCATCTCGTAACATTAACGTAAGAATACTTTGAAAGAAAAATCGTAATTCTGTAATTTTAAACTGATTTCGAAAGATTCAAATTCATGAAATATTAATATGTTAATATTGTATTACAGTTTACTGAATTGCAGATGATCCTAATGTTGTAAAATGATGACATGTTATAAAAATATACCGTTACCTGAAGGTTAAGGACACTGATATAAAATTATTCTTCACTCTTCTTGAGTTGCTTACCTTTCTTTATTGTTTTCAATTTTCCCATAATTGTTTTAAGCTTGGTCTGCTGTGAGAGTAATATGTGTTTTGTATGAGACAATCTTGTATCATGTTGTTTCAATTGTTCCATACAATCAGAGTTCATAGACTCAGGATAAAAATAGTCCATGTTCTGGAGATTAATTTCAGAAGTATTCTGCATTTCTACCATCTTGAAAATTAGAGAATTTGAAGATTACCAAAACTTGCTACAGATCGTCAACAATCTCTAGACACTAGTTATACTTTAGATTTGACTATTCTATATGTTTTTACATAAATTAATAAATAATCATCATGCTGCGCAAAACAATTCATGTTTATAATTTCCTCACCTCTGCATATTGCTGCTCCAACTCAGACTTTTCCATTTTAATACTATTTATTAGTTTCAATGAAATTTCTTCCAAACTAGTTTCGTTGGATTCTGAAATAATAAAATTCAGTATTACAAAACTATTATGCAGGAATAGACTTGACTAAAATTTGTTTGATAGCATCTCAGACTAATTCACTCTAAAATAACATTTAGTCTGATCGGAGTTGAAAGTTTTGATTTACAATTAGTAAAATTATTGGGTAATTGTGTTTTCCCACAATTAATACTACCGTTAAGTCAGTTAAACTGTAAAATTAATACACCTTAATAATACTCTACCTCTTTGTACGCACGTGAAACAATCTTACCAAGATCAGCAGGCACGAGAAACTGGTCTGATTCATTTTTGCTGAGGTTGAAGTCTAGTCTCATATTATAAGACAGAGCTTCTAGGGGTTCAGTAGATGGATGTTGCTGCAGAGCATCTGATATTTTATTTAAATGATTTCCAAGATTCTTATTCGTCTTTGTTAATCGTGACAAACGTTTCCACAGTTGACGATTTTCATTTGCGACCATGAATATGTGATGTGTTAACTGTGTCTTTATCCTTGTCAGCTGCTCGACTTTATCCTTAAAAGAAAAAAAAACGAAAACAAATGTAACACTGTCATTATTCCAAAACGCATAGCAAGAAAATTGATGACACGAGGAGGGTGAGCAGAGATGTAAAAGTAAATAAAACTGACGTTGATTGATGTAGAGTGCTTCGCGTCACAAAATAAGTGTAAATTTCATTCGTCAGTAATTTAGTAGCTGATGTGATAAGACAGGTATATTAAATGGTAAGTCGTTTATATAGCTACTATTTGAAATAACATTTCAGAAGTGATCTCAGTACGAAAAAACCTATGGAAATGTCCACGTAACCTAAAAATCTAAATAATGCTTCACTCATACTCACGGTCAAAATTTGTAATTCGGTAATTTGGTTATCTCCAGTGGCAGGAAGCATAGCTGTGCTGGATTCTCTATAGCATTTTACGCGCAGACTAGCATTCTCCCGTTCTGCGATGTCCAATCTCTTTTGAAATTGTTGACAGCGTTCTTTCATTGTTTGTAAAGCAACCTGAAGCGCATATTGGGATCCAAAATTTTCATCCAATATTTCAGACATCGTTGAAAATTATTATTCTTAACTGATAGACAATCGGCACGCTATTCAACTAGGATGTACAGGATTAGCTGATGAATGAATTAGTCACCCACAGCGCCACGCGTATCACATATCACTTTTCGATTCTCTAATATTTCACGCGCTTTCAAGTATTAGGCGTTCTCCACTTTCTGAGATCTTAATGTGTATTTGTCAAAACTCGAAGTGCTGTGAACAGCTGTCGAATAGAAAAGTCGATGTACGTGTAGTTCGCAGCCTTGCTGTCCGATAAAAATTTTCCATCGTTATGTATGAATCTGCCATTGGCTGAAGAACATAAAGACAGTGGCTTTGGTGTGAGGACCGAAAATCGTTGTGCGCTTGCGCCCCCTGAGATGTTTTAACGGTAGAGTTGAGAACTTCAGCAGAACATTGGAGAGTTACCGATTTCGACGGGTTGCTGGCTGCATTCACCTTCCGAGTAACAGTCTTCGCAATGGTAAGCCCAAGCCGGTACTTAGGCTGTGTGTACTTACCGACTTGTCGGCGATACATGAAATTCATAATGAAAATAAATTTCTTCCCAAATTCGTAGCAAAAAAGTGATTTGATTAAAGTATAGGTATCCAAAAAAAGAATAATTTAGAAGAATAAATAATTTGTCATAAGACAAACTGGGTTATCTACAATAATACGGCCATAATATGAGAAGTAAAGAATTATTCATTTCAAAATGGGATCCTAGTCGACACGCGCTCGATGTATTCCATAACATTAATATTCATAATTATTCCAAGAACTTTTCATTTGCTCTCTGGATCTTGAATTTTCGTAGGCATATAATCGAAACGCTGTTTTAGCTAGTCGCAAGTAAAGTTTCTACGTTGGGTAGAGAAGCAGAATTGTTTTTCGAAAAGTGTTCGGATGCAAAAATATTCAGAGTAACTGTAATACATCACGGATGCGCTAATTTCGATCGAGATGAAATGGATGCTCCGTATGTGACACAGTATTTAACGCTGCGTAGTGATTTAAAGACCTAAAAAGGTGATAGGGAGAGAAAGAACGAAGCTTCTTAACACTTCGAGTGTATTTTAACACACATTTGAAAGATACGAGCAAAATTTTTCATCATCCAACTGTCGCAGAACGGCAGCGTTATCAGCTGACCCGTTAACTGAAGGATATATCTTCGTGCGTATTTCTTGTATGAAATGTGAAAACTAAAATCATTATACATCATATCATATCATCATACATCATACATCATACATCGTACATCATACATCGTCATACATCATACATCACACATCGTACATCATACATCATCATACATAGTATCAAAGTTCGAAACCATAGTTTGGATGTCGGACGTTCAGAAAGTGACGTCACCAATTCAAAATCAGCTAGCCGAATTCCTCAGTCGGGAAACAACCGCGCAGTAGAGCGGACGGATGAGAGTCGCGCTCCGCAAATTTCGAGTACCGGGTTCTCAACCTCTCGGATCCCGCGCTTCGGGTCCGCTGCGTATTTCGAGTACCGGGTTCTCAACCTCCCGGATCTACAATAAATTATTTCAATTCGTTTTTCGCGCAAGCCGAAATTCAGTAGCTGTCAGTCCGCTAATAAAATTTCTCGACTTCCAGGATAAGCGCTCCGTGGTTCCTGGTTCACGTTTACAATAATTTATTTCAATTCGTTTTTCGCGCAAGCCGAAATTCAGTAGCTGTCAGTCCGCTAATGAAATTTCTCGACTTCCAGGATAAGCGCTCCGTGGTTCCTGGTTCACGTTTACAATAAATTATTTCAATTCGTTTTTCGCGCAAGCCGAAATTCAGTAGCTGTGGGTCCGCTAATAAAATTTCTCGACTTCCAGGATAAGCGCTCCGTATTTCCTGGTTCACGTTTACAATAAATTATTTCAATTCGTTTTTCGCGCAAGCCGAAATTCAGTAGCTGTCAGTCCGCTAATAAAATTTCTCGACTTCCGGGATAAGCGATCCGTGGTTCCTGGTTCACGTTTACAATAAATTATTTCAATTCGTTTTTCGCGCAAGCCGAAATTCAATAGCTGTCAGTCCGCTGATAAAATTTCTCGACTTCCAGGATAAGCGCTCCGTGGTTCCTGGTTCGCGTTTACAATAAATTATTTCAATTCGTTTTTCGCGCAAGCCGAAATTCAATAGCTGTCAGTCCGCTAATGAAATTTCTCGACTTCCGGGATAAGCGCTCCGTGGTTCCTGGTTCACGTTTACAATAAATTATTTCAATTCGTTTTTCGCGCAAGCCGAAATTCAGTAGCTGTCAGTCCGCTAATAAGATTTCTCAACTTCCGGGATAAGCGCTCCGTGGTTCCTGGTTCACGTTTACAATAAATTATTTCAATTCGTTTTTCGCGCAAGCCGAAATTCAGTAGCTGTCAGTCCGCTAATGAAATTTCTCGACTTCCAGGATAACCGCTCCGTGGTTCCTGGTTCACGTTTACAATAAATTATTTCAATTCGTTTTTCGCGCAAGCCGAAATTCAGTAGCTGTGGGTCCGCTAATAAAATTTCTCGACTTCCAGGATAAGCGCTCCGTATTTCCTGGTTCACGTTTACAATAAATTATTTCAATTCGTTTTTCGCGCAAGCCGAAATTCAGTAGCTGTCAGTCCGCTAATAAAATTTCTCGACTTCCGGGATAAGCGATCCGTGGTTCCTGGTTCACGTTTACAATAAATTATTTCAATTCGTTTTCCGCGCAAGCCCATATTCAGTAGCTGTCAGTCCGCTAATAAACTTTCTCGACTTCCGGGATAAGCGCTCCGTGGTTCCTGGTTCACGTTTACAATAAATTATTTCAATTCGTTTTTCGCGCAAGCCGAAATTCAATAGCTGTCAGTCCGCTGATAAAATTTCTCGACTTCCAGGATAAGCGCTCCGTGGTTCCTGGTTCGCGTTTACAATAAATTATTTCAATTCGTTTTTCGCGCAAGCCGAAATTCAATAGCTGTCAGTCCGCTAATGAAATTTCTCGACTTCCGGGATAAGCGCTCCGTGGTTCCTGGTTCACGTTTACAATAAATTATTTCAATTCGTTTTTCGCGCAAGCCGAAATTCAGTAGCTGTCAGTCCGCTAATAAGATTTCTCAACTTCCGGGATAAGCGCTCCGTGGTTCCTGGTTCACGTTTACAATAAATTATTTCAATTCGTTTTTCGCGCAAGCCGAAATTCAGTAGCTGTGGGTCCGCTAATAAAATTTCTCGACTTCCAGGATAAGCGCTCCGTATTTCCTGGTTCACGTTTACAATAAATTATTTCAATTCGTTTTTCGCGCAAGCCGAAATTCAGTAGCTGTCAGTCCGCTAATAAAATTTCTCGACTTCCGGGATAAGCGATCCGTGGTTCCTGGTTCACGTTTACAATAAATTATTTCAATTCGTTTTTCGCGCAAGCCGAAATTCAGTAGCTGTGGGTCCGCTAATAAAATTTCTCGACTTCCAGGATAAGCGCTCCGTATTTCCTGGTTCACGTTTACAATAAATTATTTCAATTCGTTTTTCGCGCAAGCCGAAATTCAGTAGCTGTCAGTCCGCTAATAAAATTTCTCGACTTCCGGGATAAGCGATCCGTGGTTCCTGGTTCACGTTTACAATATATTATTTCAATTCGTTTTCCGCGCAAGCCCATATTCAGTAGCTGTCAGTCCGCTAATAAACTTTCTCGACTTCCGGGATAAGCGCTCCGTGGTTCCTGGTTCACGTTTACAATAAATTATTTCAATTCGTTTTTCGCGCAAGCCGAAATTCAATAGCTGTCAGTCCGCTGATAAAATTTCTCGACTTCCAGGATAAGCGCTCCGTGGTTCCTGGTTCGCGTTTACAATAAATTATTTCAATTCGTTTTTCGCGCAAGCCGAAATTCAATAGCTGTCAGTCCGCTAATAAAATTTCTCGACTTCCGGGATAAGCGCTCCGTGGTTCCTGGTTCACGTTTACAATAAATTATTTCAATTCGTTTTTCGGACAACCCCAAATTCAGTAGCTGTCACTGCGCTAATAAAATTTCTATAACTTTATAATCTTCTCATAATCTTTTTGGTAAAATATGTCGATAAATAAATTATATTAAACCTTGCACATTATTTTTGATTTGTTTTCGTGTTGAAAATATTTATTAGTATTCGAGGTATAACTCGAGGTGGTTGGCGGTGGTCGAAGGTGTTCGGAGTCGGACGAGGAAGAGGACGAGGAAGACAAGGAGATGAAGGTGGACGAGGATTTGTGCTCGGTGAGTAAAACACTTTTATAATACTTGATGGCAATTGTAATTATATTTGATCTAAAATATTTCAAACTAGTCATGTTTACATTGAATTATTTTAATTCATTTTTCGCACAAGCACATATTCAGTAACTATGAATAAGCTTATACAATTTATTATATTATTAAACAATTAGTTAATTACATTAATCCTTATACAATATTTTTGATGTGTTCCTATACTGAAAATATTTACATTACATTATTTCAATTCATTTTTCGCGCAAGCACATATTCAGTAGCTATGAATAAGCTTATACAAGTTATTATATTATCAATTAATTAATCAATTATATTAATTCTTACACAATATTTTCAATGTTTTCTTATACTAAAAATATTCATTACTATTCCAGGTATAACTCGAGGTGGTCGGAGGTGGACGAGGAGGAGGACGAGGTGGACCAGGAGGAGAACGAGGACCAGGAGGAGGACGAGGTGGACGAGGAGGAGGCGGGGTGGGTCGAGGGAGGGAAGGGGGCGGGGGAGGGGGAAGGGAAGGGGAGGTGGAAGGGTGGGGGGAAGGGAAGAGGAGGGGGAAGGGAAGGGAGGGGGAGGGGGAGGGGGAGGGGGAGGGGGAGGGGGAGGGGGAGGGGGAGGGGGGGGGGGGGAGGGGAGGGGGGAGGGGGAGGGGGGTGGAGGGGGAGGGAGGGCGGGGGGGGCGGGAGGGAGGAAGGGAGGGAGGGAGGGAGGGAGGGAGGGAGGGAGGGAGGGAGGGAGGGAGGGAGGGAGGGAGGGAGGGCGTGTTGATCTATTAAGTCTAATGAGCTCACACCGACATCCGTCCTCCACTCCCCTCCCTCCACTCCCCGCCCGCCCTCCCTCCCTCCCGCCCTCCCTCCCTCCCTTCCTCCCTCCCGCCCTCCCGCCCTCCCTCCCCCTCCCCCTCCCCCTCCCCCTCCCCCTCCCCCTCCCCCTCCCCCCTCCCCCTCCCCCTCCCCCTCCCCCTCCCCCTCCCCCTCCCCCTCCCCCTCCCCTTCCCTTCCCCCCACCCTTCCACCTCCCCTTCCCTTCCCCCTCCCCCGCCCCCTTCCCTCCCTCGACCCACCCCGCCTCCTCCTCGTCCACCTCGTCCTCCTCCTGGTCCTCGTTCTCCTCCTGGTCCACCTCGTCCTCCTCCTCGTCCACCTCCGACCACCTCGAGTTATACCTGGAATAGTAATGAATAATTTTAGTATAAGAAAACATTGAAAATATTGTGTAAGAATTAATATAATTGATTAATTAATTGATAATATAATAACTTGTATAAGCTTATTCATAGCTACTGAATATGTGCTTGCGCGAAAAATGAATTGAAATAATGTAATGTAAATATTTTCAGTATAGGAACACATCAAAAATATTGTATAAGGATTAATGTAATTAATTAATTGTTTAATAATATAATAAATTGTATAAGCTTATTCATAGCTACTGAATATGTGCTTGTGCGAAAAATGAATTGAAATAATTTAATGTAAACATGACTAGTTTGAAATATTTTAGATCAAATATAATTACAATTGCTATCAAATATTATAAAAGTGTTTTACTCACCGAGCACAAATCCTCGTCCACCTTCATCTCCTTGTCTTCCTCGTCCTCCTCCTCGTCCAACTCCGAACACCTTCAACCACCGCCAACCACCTCGAGTTATACCTCGAATACTATTAAATATTTTTAACACGAGAACAAATCAAAAATAATGTGCAAGGTTTAATATAATTTATTTATCGACATATTTTACCAAAAAGATTATGAGAAGATTATAAAGTTATAGAAATTTTATTAGCGCAGTGACAGCTACTGAATTTGGGGTTGCCCGAAAAACGAATTGAAATAATTTATTGTAAACGTGAACCAGGAACCACGGAGCGCTTATCCCGGAAGTCGAGAAATTTTATTAGCGGACTGTCAGCTACTGAATTTCGGCTTGCGCGAAAAACGAATTGAAATAATTTATTGTAAACGTGAACCAGGAACCACGGAGCGCTTATCCCGGAAGTCGAGAAAGTTTATTAGCGGACTGACAGCTACTGAATATGGGCTTGCGCGGAAAACGAATTGAAATAATTTATTGTAAACGTGAACCAGGAACCACGGATCGCTTATCCCGGAAGTCGAGAAATTTTATTAGCGGACTGACAGCTACTGAATTTCGGCTTGCGCGAAAAACGAATTGAAATAATTTATTGTAAACGTGAACCAGGAAATACGGAGCGCTTATCCTGGAAGTCGAGAAATTTTATTAGCGGACCCACAGCTACTGAATTTCGGCTTGCGCGAAAAACGAATTGAAATAATTTATTGTAAACGTGAACCAGGAACCACGGAGCGCTTATCCCGGAAGTCGAGAAATTTTATTAGCGGACTGACAGCTATTGAATTTCGGCTTGCGCGAAAAACGAATTGAAATAATTTATTGTAAACGCGAACCAGGAACCACGGAGCGCTTATCCTGGAAGTCGAGAAATTTTATCAGCGGACTGACAGCTATTGAATTTCGGCTTGCGCGAAAAACGAATTGAAATAATTTATTGTAAACGTGAACCAGGAACCACGGATCGCTTATCCCGGAAGTCGAGAAATTTTATTAGCGGACTGACAGCTACTGAATTTCGGCTTGCGCGAAAAACGAATTGAAATAATTTATTGTAAACGTGAACCAGGAAATACGGAGCGCTTATCCTGGAAGTCGAGAAATTTTATTAGCGGACCCACAGCTACTGAATTTCGGCTTGCGCGAAAAACGAATTGAAATAATTTATTGTAAACGTGAACCAGGAACCACGGAGCGGTTATCCTGGAAGTCGAGAAATTTCATTAGCGGACTGACAGCTACTGAATTTCGGCTTGCGCGAAAAACGAATTGAAATAATTTATTGTAAACGTGAACCAGGAACCACGGAGCGCTTATCCCGGAAGTTGAGAAATCTTATTAGCGGACTGACAGCTACTGAATTTCGGCTTGCGCGAAAAACGAATTGAAATAATTTATTGTAAACGTGAACCAGGAACCACGGAGCGCTTATCCCGGAAGTCGAGAAATTTCATTAGCGGACTGACAGCTATTGAATTTCGGCTTGCGCGAAAAACGAATTGAAATAATTTATTGTAAACGTGAACCAGGAACCACGGAGCGCTTATCCCGGAAGTCGAGAAAGTTTATTAGCGGACTGACAGCTACTGAATATGGGCTTGCGCGGAAAACGAATTGAAATAATTTATTGTAAACGTGAACCAGGAACCACGGATCGCTTATCCCGGAAGTCGAGAAATTTTATTAGCGGACTGACAGCTACTGAATTTCGGCTTGCGCGAAAAACGAATTGAAATAATTTATTGTAAACGTGAACCAGGAAATACGGAGCGCTTATCCTGGAAGTCGAGAAATTTTATTAGCGGACCCACAGCTACTGAATTTCGGCTTGCGCGAAAAACGAATTGAAATAATTTATTGTAAACGTGAACCAGGAACCACGGATCGCTTATCCCGGAAGTCGAGAAATTTTATTAGCGGACTGACAGCTACTGAATTTCGGCTTGCGCGAAAAACGAATTGAAATAATTTATTGTAAACGTGAACCAGGAAATACGGAGCGCTTATCCTGGAAGTCGAGAAATTTTATTAGCGGACCCACAGCTACTGAATTTCGGCTTGCGCGAAAAACGAATTGAAATAATTTATTGTAAACGTGAACCAGGAACCACGGAGCGCTTATCCTGGAAGTCGAGAAATTTCATTAGCGGACTGACAGCTACTGAATTTCGGCTTGCGCGAAAAACGAATTGAAATAATTTATTGTAAACGTGAACCAGGAACCACGGAGCGCTTATCCTGGAAGTCGAGAAATTTTATTAGCGGACTGACAGCTACTGAATTTCGGCTTGCGCGAAAAACGAATTGAAATAATTTATTGTAGATCCAGGAGGTTGAGAACCCGGTACTCGAAATACGTAGCGGACCCGAAGCGCGGGATCCGAGAGGTTGAGAACCCGGTACTCGAAATTTGCGGAGCGCGACTCTCATCCGTCCGCTCTACTGCGCGGTTGTTTCCCGACTGAGGAATTCAGCTAGCTGATTTTGAATTGGTGACGTCACTTTCTGAACGTCCGACATCCAAACTATGGTTTCGAACTTTGATACTATGTATGATGATGTATGATGTACGATGTGTGATGTATGATGTATGACGATGTATGATGTACGATGTATGATGTATGATGTATGATGATATGATATGATGTATAATGATTTTAGTTTTCACATTTCATACAAGAAATACGCACGAAGATATATCCTTCAGTTAACGGGTCAGCTGATAACGCTGCCGTTCTGCGACAGTTGGATGATGAAAAATTTTGCTCGTATCTTTCAAATGTGTGTTAAAATACACTCGAAGTGTTAAGAAGCTTCGTTCTTTCTCTCCCTATCACCTTTTTAGGTCTTTAAATCACTACGCAGCGTTAAATACTGTGTCACATACGGAGCATCCATTTCATCTCGATCGAAATTAGCGCATCCGTGATGTATTACAGTTACTCTGAATATTTTTGCATCCGAACACTTTTCGAAAAACAATTCTGCTTCTCTACCCAACGTAGATACTTTACTTGCGACTAGCTAAAACAGCGTTTCGATTATATGCCTACGAAAATTCAAGATCCAGAGAGCAAATGAAAAGTTGTTGGAATAATTATGAATATTAATGTTATGGAATACATCGAGCGCGTGTCGACTAGGATCCCATTTTGAAATGAATAATTCTTCTCTTCTCATATTATGGCCGTATTATTGTAGATAACCCAGTTTGTCTTATGACAAATTATAAAATTTATTGTATGCATCACGTCCCTCACGGAAAAAAAACCCTAGACCTGGGTGTCAATCCGTACCCTCAATTTTTATCTCACGGGAATTTAGCATTATCTATGAGTTGAGGGTACGAATTTACACCAAAATCCATGGTTTTTTCCGTGAGGGGTGTTAATCCGAAATGGACCCTGTATATAAATATCGTACGTGGACCGCATATACATATATACTTTTTGTTCTTTGCATCGTTATTTCATCTGATCCATTATTATTTATAATCTATTTATACATTCTTTTTTTGGATACCTATACTTTAATCAAATTACTTTTTTGCTACGAATTTTGGAAGAAATTTATTCTCATTATTAATTTCATGTATCGCCGACAAGTCGGTAAGTATACACAGGCTGAGTACTGGCTTGCGGTTACCATTGCGAAGACTGTGTTACTGGGAAGGTGAATGCAGCCAGCAGCATGTCGAAATCCGGAACCCTCTGATGTTCTGCAATAAGTTCTCAACTCTACCATTGGAACATCTCAGGGAGCGCAAGCGCACGACGACTTTCGGCTGTTACACCAAAGCCCATTAGGGCAACTGTCTTTATAGCATATATACAGTATATGCTCTAAGCTCAAATCGCATTTGGCGATATTCTGTACTTCGGTGGTTCGCATCACTGAATTTATACTATGATTTAGTTGGCGCGTCTTAACAGGTATTGTTTCGAGAACATCAACAAACCAAGGAACGAAGAAAGCGGCTAAGTTCGATAGCAGGTTCTGGACGAAAGAGTAACGAACAGACGAATATGGCTCTAATAGTGAGCCTCCGCAATGTGAGTAATAGCATATTATGATGGTTAGTGAATTCCATTCGAATTAGGTTTCCTTTAAAAAACTTTGTGTGATTAGCGATGTTTGAGGTTAAGTGAAGTTAGAAACGCTTCGATTGAACATAGACCACTTTTAAAAGCTATAACTCTCCCCAGGCACTTCCAGGGTTAGAAAAAGCATGCATACAAAGACAAATCCACGTGACACCAGTTGCTGCAAAAGTAGTGGCAGGCAGATATCGAGTGACGACGAAGCGGGACAGGCCACTCACCTATGAGATGGCCAATCCTCCTCACTACATTGCTCACAGGAAGGGGTGGAATTCGTGGAACACTTGTACGGAACTCTGATTTAAGTTTTTATGTGTTTGCGGATTCATTTGATGCTAAATTCATACAAGCTTGAAGTTACTAGTGTGAGCGTAACGAATTATCAAAGAAACAAATAGATCATATGCTACTTTAGAATTAGTTTGCAGGAGTCGTAGGTACAAAGTGAGTATGCTTCTATTTATCGAAACAATAGCTGCAAACTAGCTATTGTTAACATGTACTTCATTGTGTCAATGGTACCAACTTCATGCTCATGAATCGTGTGTAGTAAAATGTTACCCCTGTTCAAAAAACTGTCTCTGAAACTGTCGTGGTAGACAAACGACATTGTAATAGTTTGAAAGAAAGGGACTGAGAATGTCAAACAGTAATATCAGTCTTAACAAGTCAACATTATTTCATTTGCTTCTGTATAATTGTTTTTAATTTTATTTCTTTACCTCTTCCCTCTAGCAAACATGAC
Organism: Neodiprion virginianus; assembly: GCF_021901495.1. Classification (NCBI taxonomy): domain Eukaryota; kingdom Metazoa; phylum Arthropoda; class Insecta; order Hymenoptera; family Diprionidae; genus Neodiprion; species Neodiprion virginianus. The sequence goes on along the minus strand of NC_060877.1, from coordinate 10,268,145 downwards.
TGATGGTAACAGACCGGCAGAAACTTTACTTGAAGACGTCTTCATCCGTCGTTTTGTAACAGGAACATGGCATTCATTATTTGTCAGCGAAGTTATTATCAAACGCCAGCATAACATAATTAGAATTGCTGGAATCATTCGAAGAGGTATCGCTACCAGGAAGATGTATTTTCTGATTGGTTACACAGAGGAACTCCTCAGTTATTGGCTCCAATGCCCAATTAAATTAGAGCTTCAAACTGTAGATGACAGGAAAGATGTGATTTTCAAATATATTTAAATAGTATTGTGTATACGGATGAAAATTAATAGAATAAACATGTGTATATAAATGATGAAAAATGGTAAACAGTTTTGACGTTGAATTGAATCGAAATATGCCCGAACACACGTACCTTTTTCACATTGCATAGGTTTTATAAAATTCTCTCTGCAAGATAGGAAAAGCACTTTTATTTGCGTTGTTGAGAAAAATTTCCTATATAAGGTTAAATCTGTATAATTAGACAAATTTGGACAAATCGAATATCAATTGCGTATGTTTAATTTACCGTTTATTTGTTCGATAAATTGTTACATTCGATCATAACGTAAATGCAGTTCATATGCGGTAATTGCATTTATAGAAAATAAAGTACAAGTCACCCTAAAGTGGATTATATCGACTCTAAAAACAAGTAGAGCTACTCTATTACACATGAATCCACGGATCGATCAGACAAGATCTAATCTCAATTTGTTCTTTTATGTTTTATTTATATTCTCTCTTTTACATGCCTTTACAACTCACATTGCTCGACGTTTGATCAGGTCTCGCGAATTCAGTCGGTTGTATTTTTTGTAAACGGAATTTCTTCATTTCAAGAGTACATATATGTATATGCCATCCAATAGCCAAAGTTTAACCAAAATTTTCTTTGAGTTCAAACGCAGTTTTTTTTCCTTCTAATTATGGCATAAATTTACATTCATTATTACGATTGGGTAAATAAAATTGTGTTTATTCACTCAAATTACAAGTTAGAACAAATATCCGAAAATGTTGGTAAAATACACGTTACGTTAATAGTGGCATATTCCAACGTATGTAATTCTTGTTTTAACATTATGAACAATTCATTAATTGCTACACATTAATTTTGAACTCTTGACATGAAGAAGCAGTTAGAGATATTAAAGCGAGACCTAATTGAAGAAACAGATCCTCTACTGGCTTATAATATCAGTGAGTAATACGAATCCGGTGAAAACCGTAATTAGTTCATAAGACTATTACGAAGTTGCTGTGGAACAATATGCATTCAGAAATTACTGTATTAAAACAATCATGTTGAAAACATTGCCCTAGTTTTAGATAATGATCATAATTCATTGAAGTAATTTTGTTATCAAGTTAAATTTGACGAGCCATGTGATGAATCTATTCGTCTATGACAAGTTTCTGAACTTATTTAAGATATCACTTTGATAATTGAAGTAACTAACAATTGATTTAAGTAAATATATCTACCTAATAATATCTAGAATAAAATGCCGTATGCACATTGAAATTGCAGTGATGTATTGGTAAGTGAAAACGAATATACTAAATAGGTTTTATTTCATTTTCAGATCTCGTACTAAAAATGTTGAACCAATTTTGCAAAATTTTCTTTTTCAGACGTCAATATGCACTCAGTGAAACGAAAAATTTGCTCACTATAAAACCACGAAAACTTTGGAACTCTCGTGAAACTGGATTTGATTGCACTTTGTCCAAATGTTTTTGATATCACCTTTATAAATGATCTGTAATTAGTAACTAAGTAAATGCTTTGATTTAAAATAAGGCGTAATAAGAATTTGGGCCATGTTAATCAAAAACTTATAACTATAATATAGAGGACTATTATTCTCAGTGTACCAAGGATTCTACTATTAAATGTCGAATTATAAGATTCTCGCGTTTGTTCGGGAATCCAAAGGAGTTACAAATTATTTACAGTAGAGCGATTGTTCTTTTTGCACAAATTGTTTACCAAGAATTTCATTTTCCAGAATAAAAATATTCCCCAACAGATAAAATGAAATACATATCACTGATACCAGTAGCTAGTGCCGGATCTTGGATCCAAACTTTTGTCGACCGGTCATTGAAAGTAGAAAAGTCATAGTAGGTAACTCGCACAACATTCATGATTGCACATGTGCATTCGAATATTTTCGTATTTATCTAAATGAGAACAGCAATTCATTGATCATCATATTTGGCTAGTATTTGCTGCCACACGGTTGATGACACTTTCACAATCAGGCATATCAGCTAACCAATACCTTAAATTTGACAATGTATAAATGATGAGAAATTTTAATACGAGCATTGTTCATTTTTAACAAACCAGTCAAACATCTCTGAAACTAGGAGCGTTAGCGAAAAAATGTTTTACATAAAATTTTCGTGATTGAAGGAGAGACATGTTATGGCATCATTTACTTCAGTAATTAATACAGAAATCACGTTTGATTTTTTAGAACAAAAGCTGTAGCGCACATCCGGACAAATTCAAACATATACTCTTGTATATGAGTACTTTTTTACATACTTTAGTTTTCATACTTTCATCTTTCCTTTTTAACTATTATATTATGTTTCTTTTTATAATATCTTGTTTGTGGAATTGAATCGTTCATCTAAATCTGTAAAATGCCAGCTCAAAAATATGCGATATGGTGATGATGTCAGTAGAAAACATGTTCAAAATTATAACATATTTGAACTTGTTTTGACGAGGGACGCACCTTTTGTGCCAAAAAGGAGAAAAAAACCGGATTCGAATTTCAAAAAATGGACGCTTGGCAGCTATTTCTGAGAAGTTAAAGCATTATCACTGACTGAGTCCATGATGCCATGAAACTTTGGTGTAAAATACTCATCTATATAACGATTCTGGGCTCAGAGATGAACAACTAGTCTGTCCAAAGTGGGACATTCTGTATATTGCTTTTAGCTTATTACTACACAATGCTGTACACAGATTATATTTCAAATATTATTTGAGCCAATGTAATTTATAGATATTTATTCAATAAAAACTTATGCTAGATTTCTACAACAGATTTATTTCTGAATGGATCGTTTTGTTTTACCGCAGAGACTTGTTATTATCGTAGCTAATTGTGAGACTTGAAGGTAGAGAATTTGTTACCTCAAACGAGATAAGCATACGTAAACTAACTTACTAACAAAACAGTCCCTTTCGTGACTAATAATACGTAATTTCAATTCAAAATATAAAGATGGAATATGACTATTATGGTACCAGCAAAAAAGTAATTGAATTTGTATAGTATATCATAAATCGAATGAAGAAATGCAATTGAATCTTATTGTTGATGTTTAATTGGAAGATTTCGTTACAAGAAATCTGGCTTTTGAAGAAGAATTACTGCTGTTTAGCAACATAGCAAGCAATGAGTGTCAACGTGTCATCAAAAATTGTCAAGTGGCTCACTGATTTCCATTTAGATTTTCGGCTGTATATGATTACGACGTATACCACATCATCCGCGATTTCAGTATAAATTTAGTGCGTGTTCAATACCTGCAGCGTACCGTAAGTGATATTACTATAAAAAAACTTTCAGTTCAAACTTGTCGCTTCATTGGTGAATGCGGTAATTAATGTGCTTAATTTTCTTCATCAATTTCACTTTTTCTAATGTTAGATTTTAAATCTCGATGAAAAGGGATTACATGCGAAACAAACGAAATAAATATTGTGCGAGACCACTCCACTGGAACAAAGAATGGTACTCTTATAGATATGTATGACTCTATAATGTACTTTGGCCAACGTTAAATAATTATCAATCGCTTGAAGCAAAATCGCAATCGACCATGATGGTTCCATTTCTCACGTATATCTCAATATTATCAATAAATCATTAGAAAAGAAGACCGTATCCGAATGTAATCCCATTACATTAGAGATTAAAAGGTACTTAGTAAACTTACTTTATGTAAGGATGATCCAATATTATAATGATATAATAGGTTTTATAAGCTTGGCATAAGTGACATATATCATTCATGAAAACATTGTACATTCAATCAATTTCGTAATCCAGTCGGTTTGTACAAAATCACACTGAATCACACATCGCGCGAACATACATCGATTTTATATAAATGCTTTTTCTTTACAATTTGTTGAATTCGTCTAAAATTTCGGCAAGGTACCGTACGATATACATAATATTTATATATATATATATGTATACATGTATATATAAATATTATATTATCATATATATTACAATATAATATTTATATATAAATATATACGCGTGTGTGTGTGTTTTTGTGTGTGTGTGTGTGTGTGTAGTTTATGGTAAGTCTACTTATGCATATAATGATTCAGTAAAGTAAAACGACAATTGTTCACCAATTGTTGATAACTATCACTTCGTACTAAGCATTCCATTGTCTTTACAACATAAATTGAAAATCAATCGGTTTCTCAAAATGAAATGAGCCAGTAAAAATGTTTCCTTTTTATAACACATTCACAAAACTCATTGATATTATAAAAAACCGAAGGATCTAATTCAGCACGATTATGTTAAAAGTTTAAATTACTGGTTTATTATACCAGCAGTAGCTCAATTACATGTTTACCGTAACATAGCATGTATTAAAATAATTTGTGATGGAACCGTTGCAGAAATTGAAATAATACGTTACTTGTGCGCCTATAATAACACAGTGCTAAAGTTCTAAGACGACACATTGCAGTTATTGCAATTCAATACGATCTCAAGACTAATTCTGAAACGTATTATGGACTTACTCCTATTTCCAAAATGCCCGAGAGCAAATTGGTTTCTAACATAAGTATACGTACTTCTTACATGTATAATAAAAGGATTTCTGAATTAACAAAAAATTTTTCAACGTAAATCAAGAGATTCACACTGAAAATGAGTGCAAAAAATATTCAAGCAGAGGTCAATCCAGTGATATCCGGCCACTCCTCGAAACTTACCGAACTACATTTCAAGTTTATACTGCAGTTAGAATAGGCAACAGTTAAGTTACACGAGTGCCTGTAACTTCAAACTTGACGAAAAAAAGGCTGGTAAGAATTAGTGATGGTCGGGTTAGACAAGTTGCCGGATGTAGATGGAATGGCCCTCGTTGTGTTTTTTAGGTCTTTTCGTAAAAATGTTTCTCTGTCTCCTCGAAATTATTCAATAATAATTGCACATTCCTAAAGAACCTTGATTGTTTGCAGGTTGTACGTTACACTTGACGTAATAATAAGAATAATAGGAATTGAGCTTTTGCACAAGCAGAATTCAGACGTCAGAAAAAAATGAAAAGTGAATACAAATATTTCACGTATGTGTGTAAAATGAAAAAAAGAGAAAAAAAAGGGGGGAAGTGAAGCGAAAGAAAAAGAAAGAGATGCAGAAATGTGAAAGTAATTAGAAGATATAATTATTGTTTAGCTTAATTGCACGACTGTTATGAGTTACACTGATCTTCGTGATCTTTGTCATATGAAACACGAGTAGAATGGATAGAAAAGTTTGAATATTTTGGAAAGGAAAAATACATTTCAAATTATGACCTATGTTGAATTTGTTTGAAAAATAATTCTAATTTGTAACATGTCAAGTATCAAATTAGCATATGAAAAATGATTGGGTTTTTCCCTCTTATTTATCAGACTTAAAACAAATCAATTATATATAAATACAGAATGTCCTCCATATCTCAAGTTACTCAAACTATAATGCAATTGCCTACTTTATACAACATTTACTACAATTATTGTGTGGACACAACTAATATTTATGAGCTAATCAAAGTATTTCGCAGTTGATTTTTCTTCATCTTTGAAAAATCCATTGACAATACATAATATAATTAATATTATGTTTGTAGGTGCAACAAAATTTTGCACATTTCCACACTTGGTATATCAATTTTATTAATACATTACTTAACAATGATAATTTTTCCGTTTTCAACGCCCGTTGACAGGAGACGTGAGTTTAACGCGGTGAATAGTTATTACATTGTACAACGTGTGTGTCTGTACTGCATTTATACAATTTGCCATGTTTCTTTTGAAACTTACGTTCAACTTATGGGTATAAAATTTATTTTTTAGATATCAAACCTTCGACCTCAAACCTTCAACCTCTCTTTCTTCAATCTGTATCAAAATTGTTAGCATAGTAACAGTATAACCCGTCTAGTTTTCCCGAATAGATTATTATGGAAGAATTAAGTATTTTGTTCTATAGTTTTGAGCTCCGGTCATTATGGTACGCATTACAACTCAGTGCAATTTTATCTGTACGAACGACAAAGACCCGGATTGAATACATAAATTGGTCCTACGAATGACAAGGGATTATAATTAATCTGTCACTATGATAATTGTCATGTAAATTTTGAATTGCCAATGCAGAGAAGAAAGGAGTAGGAATAACGAAAGCAACGCTACAGTGACCAAGGCGGTAACATCACAACGCGTCTTCGTATCAAGAAGTTATGAAGTGTATATTCTACTTCAGCAAATTCACGCGACTATTCAAAGGTATTCAACAACGCATAACTAATTCCGCTAAACAGGTTCATTTTCGGAAATCAATTTCTCTTATCTACAACATACAAATCTGTGTACTAGATTTTAACTTGCCATTCTGTTAAATCCAATGTAAGCTGAAGCGATTGAAAAGCACTGTATTTTTAGTAAACATATATACATATATAGGTATATTCAGTTGGTTAATTTGTTGAGACGACGTTTTCGTTCTAGTCGTAACACGTGGGCCCTTTGTCATGTGTCGGAGAGAATGTAAGTGAAAATAATCAAATACACATAGCATATGGTAAATATGTGGATATTAATCTATCTAAACGTAACGTAATTGAGATTTTTTAAATTGTAAATTGGGTCACCGTCACCACTGCTAAAACTAAAAGTATACCGGTTTCTGCTGTTATAATTATTATTATTATTGTTAATAACATGATTATTATGTTTATCATTAGTAGAAAATATTAAAATCTGTAATAGCATTTAAACTGTGTCTGCAAGGTTTTTGAATTTCTGAAAACAAATCTACGAATTAAAATACTACTGTCTGTTTGCTTCTCTTGGTACGTTCGGACGTAACTAAATGATCAACGCGAAGTAGTTAGAACGGCACGCTATACAATAATTAATGGAACCCAATGATCGCTGGTGAAATGGATATCAACGAAAAATTCAGAAGCACGACGATACGACGATACGATGATACGACCGATACCCGTGGTATGTGAAAACATTATTACATTATATGATTACTTATAAATTACACTTGATACTATTATATTACCTACATTCTTACACGATAACATTATCAATTATCAATATACGTGGCCAATAAGAACAGATTTGTACTTGTACTGAAATTGTTTAAGTCAACTCCAATCACTTCGCACAGCCCGGTACAGCGTGTTTGTTATTATATTTTTTGTTCAACTTTTGTTTTATTTTTTAAAAAATACAATATCTCTCAGTGGATGGCAGCATTCACATCATAAGGTCAGCTCTGGGAGTATGTTGTAATGCCATTTAGGAAGGTATTGGCATGTTGCTTCTAGTAACTACTAACTCGTTAATTAAATATGTGAAATTGTTCCAATTGTTTTTTTTTTTTTTTTTGTTTTTTTTTTAAACTTTTTTTTCTTTCTTTTGTTTGTTTTTTTTTTTTTTTTATTTATGTATCGATATCACAGAGGTTTAATCGGAATTATTTGTTTTTTTTCTCACTTATCTTTTTTTGTCTTTTCATTTTTCATTTTTTTTTTTCGCATCTTTTGTAGGAAAATAGGTATCTACATATTATGATGATAATAATAGACATTACGATATCCTTAATAAGGAGAAGTTACTTATTAAAAATGCAATACCACTATACATGAGAACTAAACGCATTACAACATGACTCCGCTAGCCTGGTCGCTATAAAATATTCGTCGACGTTTGTTTTGAATGTGCGGCAATATGGAGTATATATGTATTGTTATATTTTACTATTACAAGTAGAGTAGTTGTCAACTGTGAGTTGTATTGCTAGAGCCAGAATGTAAGAGAAGGAGCGATGAGGATTTCAATTTTATTATCATTAGCGTTAGCATTATTACTATTATTATTATTATTATTATTAATATTATTATTGTTACTATTACTATTATCAATATTAATATTATTCATTTTTTATTATTGTTACTTGGGCCTAGATCGTAGCAGCTGCTACCTGCGTGAGATCAATCCGTTGCTTGTTCCTACTGTAGGGGTCATTTCTAGCTCCACTAACAGCGGGAAGTGGTCTGAAATAAATTCCAATTATTGGCGACAGTCTGATGTTAGACAAAACACAGCGAGAACTTATAGATTTTGCTCGGTAGTGATTCAATGTTAAGTTATTCTTGAAAGAGTACTAAAAGTATTACGTACCAGAGGGCACATGGGGATGGGGACATCCAACAACCTTGTGCTCCCTAAACCAATCTGCACTCAACGGACCAAGGAGTCCAAGAGGTACCATGCTTTGTTTGGAGTAAAAAATGTAATCTATAATTCCCTTAAAGTCGAACCTGAAATAAGGATTTGGTGTATTTAGTATAAATATCAACAACTAATGTAATGTTTGTGTTTTGAGATTTAGTGAATACCGATTTTTTCATATTTTTTACCCATTTCACGAAACTGAAATGAACAAAGTAATCACACAATCCGCAAGAAGTATCAGCATTATAATTAAACTTACGTATAGTTTGTGTAAGGCATGATGTCTTCGCTGTAAGCAGATGCAAGCTTAAACGAGTGTGTGAACTCGTTTGGTTTATCGCAACCAGATATTTTTTGCAGACACGATTTGTAGGTAAGATCTTTGAAGTCTCTGTGGTCAGCTGGCACACGTCCGGATGTTAAAAACTCGATAACTCCTGTTTCGTTACAGCAAACAAAATGTGATAGTTTTAATAAGCGACAATCGCAGCAAGACTACTTTGCATTTCATATTGACCTAGTTTGTAGAATTTGTAGAATGTAACATAATAATCAAAAACCATATTACGTTACCTGAATCTGGAAGGGAATTGAAATCTCCGCAAAGCAGTAATTGAACGTTGGACGAATCAGGCTTATGTCCAGGTCTGAATGATTGCCCAGTTTGGTCCAGTATGGATCGCAACTCATTGCTGAGCATCATTGTTTGAATCAGCTTGACGTCACAGTATTCAGGGTCCCAATGAATGTGTGCTGTACAGACCAATATTGGCTGCTGTACGTGTGCTGGATCCGATGGCAAGCCTGTATAATAAAGTGACGGTATTAACAAAATGGTAGAACCATAACAATTTCAAAAGTAATTATACCGTACTTTGCTTTCAAATTTTTATCTAATATGTTTCCTAACAGATATTTTTAAATAATCACGCCTTTAACTGCAGATTTGGCAACTCTTCGTGTCGGTAAGTATGAGCCCAAATTTGTGACAGAAATACTCGACTGGTAGTTTTGCCATTATTAGCTGCACAGAACACCACATTCTACAAGTTCTCAAATAATGATGCTACCCTCTTTGTTTATTAACACTTGAAGTCGAATTTTTTTTTATCTATAGCGTAATTCAAATAACTAGCACTAAAATTTCTGCCGACTGACCTGCATTGAAAGTAACATTATTCAGTGGGATCTATATAATAATAATATGAAAATTAAGCGCCAATAAATAATTGAAGTTGATTTGTTTGAAAAGTGGTAAGTAACTCAAAAATAGTAATAACGGGTTACGTTAATGTTTTATTAGTTATAACTGATCTTCGCAATTGTACAGATGTTTACGCAATTTACTTACATAATCATAACTATTACAGCAAAGTATAGTATTTTCAAGTTTCAACATATTTTCAAGAGCTCTGCAACTTAAAACAGTTTCGAGTATTAGGAATAAAACGACTGATTGAATGTAGCCAACATTTTTGCATTGTCATGTTAAATGAGTTGTTCGTCTATGGTACACACTTATGTATATATACGTGTGTACCGACACATATTGGCTCGTAGGCAAATCATGGCCAAATCAATTATTACTTCAGCCAGTTACACAAATTCAAATCACAATTTATTACATTGTCGTGATAAATATTTACAATAAAAAAATTATTATATAGGTACGTTATTGCAGTTATAATACATTATTGATTACACACTTCAAGCCAAGGCATTTTTCTCTTCAAGCTCGTTGCTAGAAATACCTTTGACCATAATTTTTATTTCTTCATTTTATTTTCCATTCACATTTACTAAGATTTTGCTTGATATACATCTCAAAGATATAATAAATAGACGATTTATAATCTACAAGGACCGTTGCAATACATTGTATACTAGTATAATTATTATTTACGATCGTAAATATTGTTGTTAAATCGTGATCTTGAAACCGTGCGTCTTCGATATCCGGCCTCGATTGTTGTGTGTGTGGGGGTTACTGACTATACTCAGCCCTGTGTTGTTTCCGTTTCTTGTTTCGTTTTTTTTTTTTTTTTTTCCACACTCCGCCGATTCTCTTTTACTTTCATTTTCTGATTTGCTGTTTCGCTCTCTCGAATTTGGCTGGCTGTTTCGACTCGCAACTCGTCGAAGAAAAAGAAATCATTCCGCGCCACGTGCCCAATTGTCTGTGATATTATTATACGCTAAGAAGAAGAGTAAATAAATAGAGAGAGAGAAAGAAAGAGAAAGAGAAAAAAAACCAAAGACGGAGAGATATTTCTTGTGAAATAAGTTTAAAAAAAAAACTTTCAAAATTTTGAGAATGTTGATGCCGGGAGCAGCTGGCCTTGGTGCCGTTGGCGCTGTTGGCGCTCCGGGACCGGAAGAATTGGTATCGGGATTGGGTGCATTGGCCGGAGTAACGCCACAACAAAAAGACACGACATGGACGAAGCTTGGTCAATTTATCGTTCATTTTGATGTAAATTTTTGTTCGCAACGGTAATTCAATATAAATCTTCGTTGATCTAAAAAATAACTATTAAGGTAAACACTCCGTAGAGGAGTATGCAGGGGTACGCGATCAATGGACGTTGCTTTTCTTCACAGGACATGGCTGCAAAGAGTCTGGATGCTGAGAGAGTGGCCCAAGTTACAGCAAATGCGGCTAGACCCATTCCTATCGGACCTCGCAATGTAGTGAAGATGCTCAACCCAGCCAGACCAACCACAGGTAATATACAATATCCCAAAACGGATGCAACCGATGACAGTGTTATATTCCCGGTGCTGCTCATCAGCGATTGCAAGACATACATCATTAAGCACGACGTTACGGCGAGTCCATAAACATAGCCAAAATGTGCTTTAGATCCAGCAAGCAACAAAAATGCTGCTAGTACCAAACAGAATGCAACCGGACCAGCGAGATCTGAATCTTGAAGGAGGTAGTTTGCATCATCTGTTTGTCCTCGTCTGTGAAATGGGTTCAAAACGGCCAGAGTCTTCTGGATTATGCGGTCAGGGTCTATGCCAAGTTCTTCTAAAAGCGGGGGTTCATCTTCCTCGTCGAATCCAGGCGTTCCTGAGGAAAATGGAAAAGATTGTGCAAACGTAGAAAAGTTAGACAACATTGACTTGTAATAATGCAATTAAAATAATGCAGATATCTGAATCTAATAAGATTGTAACAATAAAAAAAATTAGTATAAATCTAATATCACATCATATGAGAAAACGTTTTGATGAATAGGAATTCTCGACCTCGTATATAATATATTATAGAGTCTTGGTGATCAGTCAATTAAGAAAACGTATTTTTAGTTAACGTTTCGACCCGGATATGGGCCCTCCTCAGAACGATTTATTTAAAAACTGTCAAAAATAACAAAAAGAATTTTATAATATAAATAATGGTACTAGAAGTAATCAGACATAAATATTGTAGATGTAATACTCTTAGAGCTATTAAATATTGTTGATAGTAAGAACCTTATGATTAATTGAGATAAGGATGTTTTTTAGTGTTATTTACCTTTTGAATTAAGTAAGTGGATGTAGTCGAATTCACAATTACAATTGGTGGAAACAGTGTTCTTTTGAGTGACGGTAGACTATGTCAATCTTCAAGTTATTTTATATGTGGGAGTTAATAGTTGGTAGTCATTAATTAAAAAGATTAAAGAACTATGTTTCTTCACAGTCAGTATGTCATTGTGTTAAGAGGTTATTGAAGAAGGTCGTTTTAGCAATGAAATTAATTCACAGGTGTCAATGAAGTGGAGGTAGGCTCTTTATAATTAAGTTCTACATGTCCAACGAAATATTCTTGGTTGAACCAATTGAGTCAACAGGTGAATAACGACTGATGGGAGAAAACAACGTAATCCAGAGTGAAGGTGAACCTATTATAAACAATTATACAGAAAAACAATAAATATTTTGTAAGAAAAGTTATGTAGAAAGTACTGTAAATGGGGACAAAATAATTTTTTGTATGTAGTTAAGGTTAAACAATACTTGTTGTGTGGGCAGAGATTAGAGGTTTGTAAATATTGCTTAAATGTTCAACATCTTGTCTAAGATTAACAGAATTGGTATGACCTACAATGTTGCACATTTCTAATAACAGTCTTCTATAATAATTGTGTTCTTCGCAAAGGATGTTTGTGTTGTCGTAATTAAAAGTGTGTTGTTTATCAATACTATGTTTCGTTAGAGCTGTATGCCGTTCTTCAATCTCATGTATGTTGCGTTGGTGTTCCCTAATTCTAGTGTTGAGATGTCGACCCGTTTGACCTATGTAGACTTGATTGCAGTCATTGCATGGAATTTTATACACGACATTAGATCGTTTGCCTATGGGGATCTTGTCTTTGCCTGTATCAAAAACTAGTTGTAGATCTTTTGAATTTTTTCCAACAAACTTTACATTATATTTGGCGAATAAACGATTAAGTGACTCAAAGAGGCCGGCTACATATGGAATGGGGATATATGTAGTAGCAGGTCTATTGCTATCTTCAGCGGGAGCAGAGTCAATATTATGGTCAAGTATGTTGTTGATGTAGGTGCGTCTCTTATTAATTTGTTGTTGTAATAGGCCATGAGGGTAATCATTCCATCTTAGTACATTGTCCCATCCTTTGTCCTTCTCACCATCCTTTGTCCTTCAAAATAGGCACCATCTTTAACCTTGTTGACAGAGCTATCAAACTAGCTAGTACAGAGTTCCACGAAAAAAACCTGTCAATCATATACAATGTACTAAGATGGAAGAAACATAGTTTTTTAATCTTTTTAATTAATGACTACCAACTTTTAACTCCCACATATAAAATAACTTGAAGATTGACATAGTCTACCGTCACTCAAAAGAACACTGTTTCCACCAATTTTAATTGTGAATTAGACTACATCTTAGTCCACTTATTTAATTCAAAAGGTAAATAACACTAAAAAACATCCTTATCTCAATTAATCATAAGGTTCTTACTATCAACAATATTTAATAGCTCTAAGAGTATTACATCTACAATATTTATGTCTGATTACTTCTTGTACCATTATTGATATTATAAAATTCTTTTTGTTATTTTTGACAGTTTTTAAATAAATCGTTCCGAGGAGGGCCCATGTCCGGGTCGAAACGTTAACTAAAAATACGTTTTCTTAATTGACCGATCACCAAGACTCTATAATAGATTACATACGAGGTCGAGAATTCCTATTCATCAATATCTATCTTTATTGTTGATAAAAATGGATTTCTGTAATTACAGTACAACAGATTTCTACCAATATTTACTATTGTGCGTTAACTATACTATACTATAAGATTTCATAAATGTTTTTCAGAAAATTTGTGAAAATCTGCTCAGCGAGCAAAATGAGCCTCTGAAAACATAATAATTGGATGAAAAATACCTTAGTTAAGTTATATTGAACGTTACAATTATAAAACCTTTTCTCAAACTATTGATATATTAGCCGTTATTCGAATTTGCTTGGTTCTAATTCCATTCCATATTAGTACGGATGTTGTTTCATTCTTGCTCGCTATCTGAACAAAATAAGTTGCTGTGCACTTTGGAATGTTCTTTCTTTCTTTTCTCACTTCAGATACATCCTTAAATAATCTTTAGATCATTTCTACATTCCATTTTGGAAAACAAGTGCATTCAAATTTGTTGGTCGTCAAAAGAGAAATGTATAATCTGTGCGCTGGGTGCTGGTAAAGTTTGAGTAAAATAGGAAAATAATTACATACCTTTGGCGAAATCATCCTGAGCGTACATGTCACCTCCATAAGCATTTTGAGTCGGATCCAAGTATGGCTTTTGATTGAAACTTGAATAATCGCCTGCTTGTTGCTCGGTGTATGTTTGAAACTCGAATTGTTGGTTAGGTTGGCCGAAGCCTCCCGATGCGTCAAAGTTATATTGTCCTTGGGGTGGTTGGGACCAGTAATCTTCCGGCCCGGCGTAGCCAGACATATTCTCACCGAAAGTTTTCGCACCTTATTTCATCCAAATTTTTACACGCGCGAAAGATGAGGAGCAGAGGAATAAATTTATTGACAACACAGCGGAAATTGAGAGTTGGCACGTTGACGTATCATTAGTCTTGAGTGCTGTTATTCCCCGTTGATGCGATATACGTCAGATGACGCTAGCTCGTCTTTTGTCGATAACTTCTCATCGTTTACGTCAAAACTGTTTTACCGACAGCGATAAGTCATCGACGCTTTAAACTTTGGGCCGCAGTAATATTAGTTTTTTAATTTAAAACTAATTATTCGAATAGAAATCAAGCGTGAGTATCATGTGATAGGTGATTATTGTATGCGAAATTGATTTACATCATTCTCAAATGTGAGAATCATCCTGTCTACCAGTTGAAGACGAGTATCAATTTTTTTGATAATTCCTTCGAAATTCAGGATTGACGAAACTTTTTTTTGTTAAAATCTTTGAATTCATGGATCGAACGTTTGAAAATTTAAAGATGAGATAAATTTTTAGCCTCCTTCGAAAGAAGCCAACAGCGCTGACATTCACTCAGATAGCACCAATCCACGTGCAAATGCAATTTCATTTTTTACAGAATCAGACTATATCTCGTTTGAAATTATATTAACATACAAAAATCATTAAATAGAAATTACTATGGGTTGTGAAAATAGTAATGACGTTTTCTTTGTGTACGTCAATGAGATTTGAATTTGATTTTAATTTGATTCAATAAGGCTCTTAAAAATGTTTCAAAATTGTGCAAAAGTTTTAATCTTTCAGTGAAAAAATTCGAGGCTGTCCTACGTATACTTCACAACTATTGTGAAGTTTATAACGAACGTGGAAAGGTTATTTCACCGACACGTTAAGGCATTTTAGTTTTTTACCGAAAATGCAAGTGTGGTATATTTGAATTAATGTAAGCTCGCTTTCAGTGTGTTCTTTTTTTTTTGTACTTTTCCAGGGATATAAATTATGAAAACGTGATCCTTTTTTTCCACAGCTGCAGATATATATAACGCGGTTAACACCACATGTTGTAAATTGAGTATTTTAGCTCGCGCAGTAAGCCCGTTATTAGAACAGTTTCATTATCGCTGACTCGTCTCGATCGATCGTCAGTTGCAGGTTATTGGGAACATGCAGTTTTTTACCAGACCATTTGTAATACTTGAGTTTTTGGCTGGCTGCCATCAGCTCGCAGTCTTTTTTCCCTCATTTTCAACTTCACGTAGATATAACATAAAACCGAACATCTGGACTTAGCCACGTGATGTGTCACCAAAACGTAGTAATCCTCCGTGCTAATCAGACGAATATTCATAACAAGACGCTCTCGGAGCTTTATGTTTTCTGTTATACAAGATTTCGGCGTCTTCCGATATTTTCTACCAAATCATACCTAGATTGAACAAATGTTAGATATCGTGGACGTACATAATCGGTGAAAATTGGTAAATGGTGATATTGGTTGCCTATCCGTAAGTCACACGTACCGGTACGTGGCAAGACCAAGGTTTTTCTACAAAACGAATTAAACGTCAGCGTACTTTGCGCAAACTCAGCGACAAAACGGTCTCCGTACACAGGATCGCAGACTCCGTTGGTACAGTGCAGGAGGCGACTAAGCGAGATGAAGGGAGGAAGAGGGGTAAGGTGGAAAGAGAGAAATAGGGTAGAGAGGAGCTGAGCTTCTCAGAATTATTACCACCAGGTTTTTCTGTACTCGCATTGATTTTGCGTAATTGGAAGTACCAAGGCGTGGCAAATACAGCACGTATAGCGGCAGCTGAAGGTTTTCAATTTATTATCGAGGTGCTCCGAGCTACGGTATATAACATTTTAATGACAGATTTTTTTGACATAATAGATACTAGTTTTAAAACATTCGCTCGCTAAAGCTTGCTCGGGGTCGGATGCCTAGTGTAACTGGTTTTTGTGCTCGTGCGCTCGCTTACTCGTTGTCAGTGTTTTACCAGACGACATAGTTGTAGGGGAGACTGGGCCACGACGGACTTCCCAAAAAATTCTGGTATTTGCTTCACAGTATACAGAACTAACACTGTTTTTGTGCATGTGACGCAAACCGAATCTGCCCGTAAGATTTTTTCTATATAATGTTACAAATCACGTTTACACGTGCAAGCGAGTATAACGCATTGTGATTTTATGACAACAAATTTCGTGAAAAAATACCACAGAACAATCGGCTAAGTGCTGACAGATTTGAAACACTACGCACAGCAATTTTAGCTCTAATTGAACGACGTTATTGTCATGTATTCCTATTTATACAATGCCAACTACTCACTAATTGCCATTTCTTGATCCTGGTCGTTCGGTTTTTTTCCGATTCAAAATGTTATCTGAAGCATGCATATTGGTTTGATAATACAAAACATGACGTTTTCAATAATCAAACTTGTAAACTTGAAAATTAGTCCAGAAGGTCAAAAGTCATCAGGTCAAGGACCTGGAGCATAGAAACTACGGAGCGCTCGTCCTGGAACTCGAGTTGCACCAGGAAGCGGACCCGGAGCGCAAGATCCAGGAGGTACAGAACCTGGTACTCGAAATCCGCGGAGCGCGATTTTCATACGTTCGCTCTACTGCGCGGTTGTTTCCAGACTGAGGAATTCGGCTAACTGATTTTCGTCGTCGCCCATTACTATAGATCGATGACGTCATGAGAAAAAAATTTTGGGTGACGTCACTAGAAAGTGTTCAGAAGAACATCCGACATCCAAACTTTGGTTTCGAACTTTAATACTATGTATGATGATGTGATATATGATGTATGATTTAATGGATATGATGCTCGCATGTACTTTCATCCCGCGTTGGTGCTGAGCGGAATCTCGATCTGAATTTTATACAGGTATAAGTTATACATCATATAAACGACCCTGCAACATTATAGATATCGGAAGACGCCATTTCGTCACAGAAAATATACAGCACTGAGAGAGTTAATTTTAGAGATTCATTTTACTCGCATTTTTTATATCGAAAGGCGGATTCTTCTTTCGTTTTTTTTAGACATTTTTACCTCAATATTCTCTTCGGTTGCAAATTTGGAAGAAAATTTTCAGTTTCAATCTTTCGATTGGATATAAGTCGAAAACGAAAAACGATATTGACAAAATTGAAACATATTTTTTCGCCTTGAATCATAGGTTTATAAGAAAATACAAAGAAGTTATAGCTCTTTGAAATCATCAACTTGTTGCCGAATTTCAAACGGAAAGAAATTATTTTTCGACATGATGTTCAGGTTTTATTTAGTTGTGAAAAATATTCTGGAAAGTTTTGATATTCTCAAAAATCTCAAGCCCAGTAATATTACGTCCAATCACTCGTTACATTTATATCATCTTTTAAATTTCAATAAAATCAAATAAAAAAATATATATTGAATTGAATTCAAGTTGACTGATTAAAATTAAAATTTGAGAAATAATAGAAGTGCAATGAGTGATCGGCCCATAACGATACGTGGCTTGAATATCATGGAAAAAAAAAACGAAGACTGTTTAGGATATTTCGAGTAAGAAAATAGAACGTAACCATCATGTAAAAAAATACATGTTTTTTGTCTTGATTGAAACAAAATTCTCACTGTGAAGAAAAATAATTTCTACAAATTTTTAAATAAATCCATGATCGAAGACGAAGCAACGTGTTTTGAATTTTGTCGATATATTTTATCGTTCTCGAGTTGCATCTATTCGAAATGTTATAATTGAACGGGGAAATTTTTGTGAAAATCTGTGAATTGAGTACAAATTGAGATAAAAATTTTCGAAAAATCAAAATTATTTTTTTCAACAGGCAGATCAAAGTAAAAAATGGAGCAAATTAAAAATCATACTTTATAGTATTATCGGATTTCACTTTTAAAGGCCCCGTATTTTGTATAATACGTTCTATTTCTATTTCGCACCCTGCGCTTGCAGTGAATCCAGTACCGGCACGAGAAGTTCGAGTTCCGCCGAGGCTTCGAGGCTTCATCCGGGCGAACGAGAGTGTGGAGAACGACCGAAATGGGGGCAGCAAGCCGTTGACGACAGGGCCTCAGAGCGCGAGGGCGATAAATTACGAGGAATCAATATCGTAAATGTAGGTTTGTAAGAAAGCTTTTATCGGCTGGCACGCTTTCACGTACACACACGCATAGGCTTTCATACATACCACGTCTATTATACATATATATGTATATATGTATATAATATATATATTATATGTATACGAGTGTAAAAAAAAAAGCGAAAGAGACGAAAATGGGTAAAAGATGGAAAACTCGAACCCGTCACACCTTTGCGCAAGGCTTCAATTTGCTCAGCTGTATGGATCAGCCTAGTCTATGAAATCGTAGAATGAAGCCAATCATAAATTCTATACCAGTCAAAGGATCTGCCCTAATAATATCCTAGAAAGCCTTCGAACAAGGGTCTCTTCTACATCAGTTCAGGACTGCAAGCTAACTTCGTATTGGTCACGTGGTGCTGAAGCACATTTTAACGGGCAGTAGCAATATTTTTTCACATTTTTATGTCAGCTCTTATTTACCGGACAACAAAGTAGTGACGAAAAATTATCAATCACACGTGTATTCGTACGGAGATTAAGATACAGGTTTAATCTGTAACTGTTTTAGACAGTTGACAAGTAAACCGATAAATAGACATTCTTCACGAGAAATTTTGCACTCGGTTATTACAGGGATTCAGATTGTTGTTTGATTGATTTCGTTTGTGAAAACTTAATTACGGTTTGAAAAAGAGTCTTTCTCAAATTAGTTGTACTAGTGAGAGAGTTCAAGTTTTTCGTCCTCGAAATTATCATCTAACAGTTATAGATATGTTTAACTTTGAAATGATCGTTGACCATTAGATAGATTATACAAAAATAGGATATCCAACGATTTTAAAAACAAAACAGGTATTACAGGTAATATATTCAACCAGGAAAAATAAGGAAGTGGCAAGAGATGAAAAAGTCATACACCGATGATCGGTGTGAAAGAAGGAAAAGTTTTCAAAAAAATTGGGTCAAAATATGAAATAAAAGCACGCGGTAAACTTAAGTCTGCTGCAAGTTTAAGGGTAGAGTTGGGTACCGGTATTTGATAAACATAATATCGCGGAAAGTCCGAATTATCGACTGAATATAAATATAAAGAAGTAAAGTACAGCCGCGACTTGAACGCCAGTTCAATATCCTCGACTTCTATATGCTGTTTTGCTACAGGCTGCAGAGGAACTTTGTAAGTAGAGCAAACTCAGTTTGCTCAGTTTTAAACGAGTTAAAATAAACATTCGCTCAAATATTAACTACGGTGATATTCGTGCTCTGTTGCAGTAAATAAGTTAATTTTAACGTTCTTTCGATGCCACGATTCAATAGCCACGGATAATACTGTTGAGCTCTGATGATGAAACATGTTGAAAGATCGATCTGAAGTTTACCATAGTAAAAGTGTCGAGGGATACATTCACAAGTTAAAATGAATACAAACATCAGATGTCTGTTTACACGTAATTTTCAATTTCAATTTCAATTTGCATTTCGTTAAAATATAATTCCAACTTTGAAAAAAATGAATAAAATTAATTTCCCACGAATTAGGTTCTGAAAATGCAATAAAGCACTCAATGCCAAACAAAAGTATGAAACCAAATCCCAATATTTGTTTGTGAAAGCTGATATACGTACAATATTGATTAAAAATTGGAATCATTGCAACAGTGTTGAAATAAAAAAAAAAAATTCACATAAAGATTCGAGATTTATACAATATAGGTACTTTAAACAGTTTAATTCATTTGAAAAGGGTTTTTTATGATGATGCTTGCTATGAGCAGTGTAGGTGACTGAGGCTAATAGTTCGGTCAAAATATATTTGAGTTAAAAATATTCGGGATATGGCTGCAGTTTTGTGTATGTTTTTGTGCAGTTTTCGACCCTCGGTAACTCAAATCTGAAGTAATTTTTGAGCTGCATAGCCGGCGTTTCGAGAAATCTGCAAAATTTGACGTTTTTTTTGCCTTTTCCTCAAATACTGCTATCGATAGATGAAAAATGACTCGATCATCGGTGTAGAGCGGAAAATTGTAGATCGAAT
Organism: Neodiprion virginianus; assembly: GCF_021901495.1. NCBI lineage: Eukaryota > Metazoa > Arthropoda > Insecta > Hymenoptera > Diprionidae > Neodiprion > Neodiprion virginianus. Next base: position 10,247,461 of record NC_060877.1, on the reverse strand, counting down.
TATGTCCTGATATGTTGGAAACGGAGTCGAATTAACAAATTAAAAAAAATGAAATTCTACTTATCGGCGTTATCTGGGAAATTTTGGTAAAATAATTTCTTTTTTTTTTAACTCGTTAATCCGACTCAGTTTCCGACATATAAAGACATAATTCGTTGTACAATTTTCCGCTATAAACGTTGGTCAGGTCATTTTTAAACTATCGATAGCAGTTTTTGAGGAAAACGCATATGACTTCAGATTTGAGCTCCTGAGCAGCCATATCCTGAATATTTTTAATTCCGACCTATTTTGACCGGACAGTTTATTTCATATCTACAACCCTACACACGCATCGGTATACAACGTATATCTCTGATTAATCGTTTTATCGCGAAGAAAGCGACGAAAGCGACGCCCTTCGAAGTCGTGCATGCGTATAAGGGTTGAGGTGAAAAAGCGACATGGACGAAGGTCTCATCGAGTGACTCGATCTCAGATTTATTACAGTTATCCGATCTGCGTTATACGCGGGGCTTGGATGGGGGAAGAGGGGGAGAGAGAGAGAGAGAGAGGGGGAGGGAGAGCGAGAGGGATGCCCGAGGGAGAAGCGAAGAAGAAGGATAGAGCCGAGGGCTGATTCTGTCCTCCTTTTCCGCTTGCGGCGTTGCATGTCGTATACAAGAGGTGCGTCCTCGTCAATTATCATCGATCGTGAGTTAATTGGCTTGAATTACAGAAATGCGTATGGTTATACGATCATTAAACTAGTACATGTATATGGACGGGTGTGAAAGTCGTTATAATCGATAAAAAATGAAACCGCAATTCCAATTCAAACGGAAATATATAAATTCTGAAATTGAAACCAATAACTCAATAACAATCACGTTATATCTTCAAATGGAACGGATTCATGTATCTAATCAAAACTCTCGCGTGCTGGGCGGCGATTCCAGGTAAACTCTGATCAAAGTTACGTCACAACCTCGTAGCGTGTATTAAACGATATATGAGAGCGATTATTATAAGCTCAAGGGAACCCTGCTGGAACTCCTGAACAAGTATATTAAAAAAAAAAAAAAAAAATAATATACGATCATTTTCAATTTTGTGAAAAATTTACTAATGCCATGATTTTTTGTACATTATTGATGCAACAGTTACGCAGTTTATCCAAGGAAAAACTAATATTATGAATAAACTTTGACAAATGTCTTTAGAGTTATCCAGTGAAAGAAACATTGCTCTAAAGTTTGCCTTGTTCGTGTCTCGCAGGCTTTATTTTTGCAATGGGAACATAAATTGAGATCAGAGAAAGATATATATTAGTTTTGAATCTTTTGAAAGTTTTTGCACGAAGTAAATACCGAATCGAAATTTTTTTCATGTCTTAAAGCCGCGAGTCTTCTTGGGTTGTACGGAAAATCGGTGTTTCGAAGTTTTAATCAGAGTCCCTTGTTTTGGAATAGATTTGGAATAACGTTTTTTTTTTCAGCTAGCAAAAAGAGGAGCCTATGAATTGTAACGTACAAGATAAGATTTGTACCGCATGAAGCATGGTCGTACATTACATAATCAGAGGAATTTACATTCGGTGTATTGAAAGTAGATGTAACACGTGGGAAGATTAGGCGGCGGGAGGAACTCTGGTTGCCGAAGGATACAGAGGAGTTTGTGAGAAATACTTGAACATGGACGAAGAAGAAAAAAAAAAACGAGAAGAAAACAAGAAATGGAATAAAGGAAAAAGAGACAGGAGGAGGCGGGGATAAGAAAATTTATCGCGCAGCATAGCAAAGGACGCGAGAGTCAAAGTTACTTTACTCCCGGGAACGAGAATACAGGCAGTAGATGGTGACGGATCCGACTAGTTAGCGAAGAACAACCGATTTAATGAGCGCTCAGCGGACAAAAGAACAATACCCGTTCCTAACCGTTTCTCTCTATTTTATACTTCGCCTCTGTTGCCAGCTCTTATCTTCACATCTTGAAAGCAAATAGAGCGAGGTGTACGGAAGGAAAGAAAGAAAAGAGAAGAGACGAAAAGCGGAAAGAAAATGCGGAGGCGATTCATCAGGGGTGATAATTTATTCTGCCACGACGAATTCGTGATTCCAGAGAATTTGCAAAGTCGAGAGGTAAGGCTATTACGTTGATGAAATTAAAACATTTGTAAAGTGGTTATTTTCATCGAAATTACAATCGCAGGAAACATGAGTTACCTATTGTTGGAGGAACGAGCCGTCGGCAAATATTACCGGGCGTTGAAAACTGTGATAATCCTGTTACAATCGTGAGCACAAAATGAATTTGCCCCATAAACATTCATTTTATCTCAAGACGAAGTTATAAGGTTGTAATCACGAGTAGATTGACATTACAATTGATATCTAATTGTCTTGACTGAGATTTGAAAATTTGTTCGTTTGAATAGCACGTTATGAAATATTGTTGTTGTTTCTTATGAAATTGATATTTTTTTTAACGTTGACACACATTTTTCCCCCAACTTTGTACTCATTGTCAAGTTTCGTCGTATACTGTCTTAAGATGTGGTGAAATTACAGACGGTAACGAAATTTTTACATAGTTTACGAACACTTCGAAGGTGTATTTACCTTCTTGGATTCGAGTGGATAATGCGTACAATGAGCTGAACCGATCCTCGAGTTCGATGGATTGGTACACAAGCCTAAAGTAAAACGAAAGCGTGGATAAACTCCGAGGTGTCGGGTGAATATTGAGAAAATTGTTTGCGTGTAAACTGAGCGTGAACGTCATACTGTGAATTCTTTATTTCTGCCGCGCACTGAGGCAATAGGAAAAGATGAAAAAAGAGAGAGAGAGAGAGAGAACGAGAGGGGGGCAAAGGAGGAGAGGACAAGAAATACCGAAAGTGATTTGGTACGAAGGAATGAGCGAAAAGTTTCTCAACTCGCCTCGAGGGCCAAGTAATAAGTTTTCGAGGCTTTTGTTTAAATTTGATGTTTGCTTAATCAATCAACCGGGCATCGACAAGGTTTTGTATTGTTATACGAATAATCGCACCGTTCGAGCGACGAATAAAAGCGAAATTTGAATTGTTCATTGATTTATATTAGGGGCACAAAGAGAACAATTCTGTCGAGCTGACGCTTCGCGGATCGAGGTGAGCCACTCGAATCGAAAAATGCTGATTCTCGATTATAAAATTCTTGTGTACGAATGTACCTTCGCTTATTGGTTCCGGTATACTGGCAAGAACAATTTAACGCACAAAGCCAAGCCAGCGAGAAGAGTGGCAATGATAATCATTTAAAAACTCACCGTTATCCCAGGCTGCCTCTTTCGTTCTGAGAAGGGCTGCCAAGCCGATGTTGTCCTTCGGCATGACTCTGTTGAGCATGTTGTCCGAACCTTCGGCGTTCGCCATAGCCAATTGGTTGAATTCGACTAGGTGTTCTTTGATTAACACAAACCTGAAAACAATTGAAATATTACCGATGTATACATATTATATAATAATACATTATTGATTTATATGAACCACCATGAACCAATTTGTTTGTAAAAATACTTTTTGTACAAAATAAATCTATTTTTTCTGAAACGAACTGAAATTGAACTTTTTTGTTTTTATACTTTTACAGTGTACGCTGGGATAATTATTAGCAAAGTTTAGCGTAGGCGAATTATCGTTGATAAAGCATAGAAATACCTTTGTAGAATAATTATTTTCCAAAAATGAAATTCACGTTAAAGTATCACTTAAGAAAAGTGCAGATGCAAGCAGATTGAGAAAGCTGGAGCGGTAAGGATTACCAAAGGAGATGTCTGATCAAAGTAAAGAACAATAGAAATGAAGGATTGACCCGGCGTGGCGAAACCGACTGTAAAACAATTGTGAGAGAATTGGGTATTATTTTCAAAAAGTCTCTAATCGTAAAAGAAGGAGAGGAGGAGTTGAAAGAGCAAAAGAAATTAATCTGAAAACACATGATTTTTACCGTACGTAGAGTCGGAAAACTTTCCAACATGGAAGGCTACCGTGATTCTATAGTAAAAAAATGAGGATCGGAGGATGAGATATGGGCCGAAATAAAGTAATAAAAACACTCGATTGAGTCAAGAAAATTATTGCAATTTATTGGCTCGCACGGGAAAAGCCGCCCAGGGCATAAAAACCCCTTATTATCTAGTAATAAAGTCGTGTCAAGAGTGTATGAGGTGTGATTGTACGATCAATGGTTTTTTATCGCATACGGAAAGCTGCCGTGAGATTCAGAGGCCTAAAGGCGTGAATCTACGGAGGTTCGATCGATTGGCGAGAACCTACTGTTTTTAATTGGAGAGGAGAGGAGAGGAACAGAGACTCAACTGAAATGATGGGAAAATGAGAATACCTAAGATGATCCGCGCCGATGTTATCGTCACAGTAGACTCGATCAGACTGAGCGTCCGAATTTCAATTCCCGGTTATTTATCGCCATTCATCCAACGATCAGCGCCATCTTTCGCGATAACGACGATCTACCCAATCGCGTACGAAATGATAAGTTCGATCTAAACAACGTACGAGCAGATTTCTAATGCCCAACAATCCGTGCTCGCTGGATATAATTCCGGCGTCACATTGAGTTTGCAATCGGTTCAACTATTTACATTGCTACGTACACGTCTAACCAAATTTCAATTAATTATTGTTAACCATCGTAGCGTGCACCCTTCGCTTTCTCATCCGTTTGTTTTTGAGGTTTCGCAGGCTCTTGTAGGTATATCAAACAAGGTGGATATGGACAGACGAGAGAACCCAATTATCTCGAGACAATGGATATACCTAATCGAGATCGGGATTGACGCAAGCCCTACATTGAACAACTAACGTCAAATTATCAACCACGTAAAACGTCATGAGCTCTATTTAAACATATTCGAATAAGAATCAGGTGAATATGTTTTATCAAAACTTATTATTTATTGGCTAACACGCATATGAAATCAAAATTTTCTGAGCGATATCGTCAATCGAGCCTTTTTAGACCTTTTAAACTTAGGTACGAATTCACACCGTCTAATTTCGACGACTTACAACTACACTTAAAATGGACCGGTTTCAAATATCCTTCTTTTCAACTAGAAAGAAAAAGGTACATCGGTATAAAATGCCGGAGGACCAGATTCTTTCTCGATAAAATTACCTTATTTTCAATTCGGCTGGTACGTATTCGCATCTGTGAGTAATTGAAGGGTCAGTACTGAAAGTTGAGAGTTAAGCAGTCGAAATTAAAAAGCTTCCAAAATCCATCACTAAGAAATTGAAGAAGAATTTTCGCTTCATCAAAATATTCTATTCCTATCCATAAAAAATGATGTTTTACAATTTCAGCATAGTCGCACTTTCGAACACGTACTGAACAAATTTTCAATAATTGAGAAAACAATTGGGTATATTTCATGCCCTATTTCGCTTTAGCACAAATGTTGCAAGATTGAAGGTTCTGCGACAAATATACCAACTCAAGAATTGGCTTCTATATTCCGACCGACATGGGAATGGACTCTCTAAAATATTTACAGTCTCGTTCAGCCCGGATGAGCGGCACCAAAAGCTCGCCACCTCAGATATAATACGCCCGGGTTTATGCTGCGCTTTCGGTGCGGCAGCTCACATAAATTTAAGCAAAGAATTCTGTACCCTCAGTAAAACGACATCTGCAGCAGCTGTACCCCTAAAGGCGACCTTATTAACCATAGTTTCTAGTAACTTCCGCAAGATCGAGCCTTGGCGCTTATAAAAACATCGCAGTGTGACATCGGTCTGGACTTTATGCGCGTTTTAAACGAAATTACCAGGTATGCATACATCTGATAGGAGAAGAAGTATCTGAAAGAGGTAAGATTTGATTGAATCTTATCTGAAATTACAAAATATTGCTAAAGGAATCCCAAACACCTTCAATAAACTTTCACTTTGTTTGTATTTTGACGACCACGGTTCTTGTGTACTTTTATTGCGTTTAACTGTGGGTGGCAACGTCTGTAGTAGATTTTGATTCTTACCCGATGAAGCACTCAAGAACTGACAAACTGCTCTGTGGAGACAGAAATTTATCGGGAAATCTCTGTGAGGTACGGTCAGCGTTTGCACGTATATTTTATTCCAGTTGCGAAAATGTGTTATTGATAGTTGGAGATTCAGTTGATTATTAATACCACGAAGTAATTTGTTGAAAGGTCTACTGATTACTGAATGATTTAATCATGAAAAAGCCCAAGTGAAATATAAATTTAGAAATACACGGTATTATCTACATTCGTACGCTTTGACGGCTGGGAAATTCTTTTTCTGAAAAAGCTGTATCCGATGTATATTTTTTTTTCATTCGCCTTGGTTACGTGGCGCTTTGATAAGGGCAATGAATAGGGGATGTTTGGCCCGCACCGCTGCCAATCAATGAAATCCGATAATAGGTAAGCTACAACCTCTGCTCTCGATGGAATTGAGAATTTTTCGAATGGCAAAGATAGCACCGCTAGAGGTAAATGGCGCATCTCATTTTACGACTACTTTGAACGCGATAAATGCGAGGAGCGGCGATGCTGAGTGCATTAAAACTGTAGCAGATCAATGTAATTTCGGACTGGCAAACCCCGCAGGTTTGCTTCACTGGTTGTCCTTCGCCAACGTTCAGAGCGTTGCGAGACAAAGGAAAGGAGATAGATAAAAAGGGATTTCGATACATCGATCATTTGGAAAACGTCGAGTCATAAACGCGGAAAATCACCGCGATAAAATTTTTTTTATTTTCTTACGGTATCCGAAGGTTGTAAAATGTACCTACCTAACCTTCTGGAGTAGCTAGATAAACGTCGTTGCTCGACATCGATCTCAAGCACCGATGCGATGCAGGGTTCACGATCTCGGAACGTGTCGACGAAAGTATATTCCTGAATTGCGCATCCACCCTCACGTATACGGTGATCGGCTTGAACCATTTTATTCAAGACCGAAGAAAATTGTTCGCCTCGGGAGGAAACGTGGACCACACTGCGGTGGTTGCATTTCGAATGACATCTATCATGCTCTTGGCATGCATAGATGAGAAATTTAAGTCACCGTATTGAAAAGGAATTCGTCACACATTTCAATGACTAAACAAGTCACCCTTTGTACAGGTGTACACGTATAATGCCACTTTAACGGAAGTGAACTAGTTGAAGGTAAAACGTACTTTTACCCTCGAAATTACTCAGGCACAGTTCTGGCACATGGTTTACAATGAACTAGTAACGACATACATTTTAGGACTTCCATTTTTCCCTAATGTCTCCAGGCTAATCTCTTCTCGAGTGAGTTGCAAAGCTTTTGTTCGGGGCTTTCATAACGCGGTGATAGGGATTGAGTGACATGGTCAACGATTATGTATCTTTGTATACAATAAAATTGTCAGTAAAATTTACAGGTGAACGTGACGATTCGTAGGGCGTTAAATTACACTAGTAATCACAGAGACTAGGTTCAACGCCCGATGAACAAGAGACTCGAACTTTACAACCGAATTTATGAAAGGGTTTGAACCGGATGAGAATGCATTAGTCAAAGCAGCCTTGAGCAATGAGGACGAAACACAAACAGTGTGACTAAATATTAAAATAAGCCACTCCGCGCGAGAGGTGTCGGTAGCGGAAGCAGTAAAAACTCAGTCGGCCGCCACAAATCACCTCGCTAAGCTAACAGCAGCTGTCATAAAAATCTAATCCGCAAGCCGTCGTAAAATAGAGGGGGGCGGATTCGCCCCTCGGCTACGACACTCTTATAACCTCTGATTCTATCTGTTGGCTAGAAGTAAAGTGGCGAGGTAGTCCCCTACTTTCCACTCTTTACATACGACCAGGTCCACCCTGCGTAGCCATCCGAATATCCTCGATAGCGTGACACGTTCCAAAAAACGATTCTGCTTGCCGTATTTCAAGCTTATCAGCTGTATAGGTACCAACCAGTGAAAAGGACTTCGTCGTCACGGAGAAGAACTCATCCCAGTAGGTATATACACCCAAATGGTGCATTCCAGGTCAACTTGACCAACGCCGTATCCTAACGGCCTCGGATTTGATTCGTGTTCTTTTACAAAAGATTATAAAGATTTTAGGTTTGGTAAGGATAATTTTAATCCATTCTCAATAAGGCTAAGAACTTTATTCGGACTTATTCAGATGGTTTTGGGATATATTTTATTTCGTCGAGACAGTACTGATAAATCACATCGTGGTATCGAACGAATTTTCAACAGAAATATACAAGTACATCAACTATGGACTGCATGATGCAAAAAAGGGAAGGGCTGATTGGGGTTCGACATGGTTAGGGTGAAACGTTAGTAGAGTTGGTACGGAATGCCCGATATATCTATCGACTTTTCTACACGAGCGAAGCAGGCCATTTGTGAGCCGGCACATTCCTGTTCTGTATCTTGTTATCCCGTGAGATGTTAGCTACGATATACAATAATTCCTTCAGGTATATACCCATGCAGGCAGAGTATACTTCTCCTCGTCGACGTCGTCGTCGGTTTAAACCACTCAATGCTCAGCGCCTGCCTCGAAGCCTACGTAAACTTCTGGACGGTCGTTACCATACGTATTGCGTGGATAGTCCTGGTTCATTCTCCGCCAGAAAGCCGCGTATAGTGAAACGCACGAAGTCATCCACCGTCAGTTATTCAGTACACTTGCCAGTTTGCACTCTACGAACCTTCGTCGTTCTTAGTAGCAACATAAGGATGCGCGCTAGAAGGGTCGTTGATTCATTTTTCTTTCACATTCACGTTCTACCCATCAAAGATGAAGATCGAATGAATCAGACGAAAAACAACACCAGACGATAGTTTGATGATCAAACAATTTCCCGGAATTGGAAAAATTCCAGGCTGCGTAAAAGTGGGTCAAGGTTTGATTCAAAAGGTGGAGTTTTAACGAAAGAGGGTTGAAGCTTTTCGTTTATAGCGAACCCTGTATACCAACATACTCCGCCTGGATATTCTCAACTTGGAATTTAGGACAGGCTTATTCCTACAGAGATAGCTAGAGTGTTTCCCCTTCGATCATTTGAAGCAGGTTTCCACTTGAAGAAATGATTCAGTTTTAACATAATTGATGGAATAAATGGAACAATCAATAGGTCACAAGGGTTCAATCATATCTTAAAACGCCGGTCATTGTAATCATGTGCGAAATATGAGCGAACTGAATTACATGATGGATGCTAATTCATGATACTTCCTGAACATATTCAGACCGGTAGTTTATTTTAACGTAGCCGAGGTGCTTCCAGTGGTTGCAAGCACGTTGCGTTAAAAAGCAGTTGTTTAATCTTGGAATAACAAGTTGGTGTGGGTTTTTTGTGGGTTGCGGTGGTTACAAGTCCCTGCCAACGATAACAGGGTGTACTATTGCGGACGGAATCTCGACCACGACCACAACCAAGACCGCAATGGGCAGGTAATAAACTCAAAATCAGCGACTAGAGACTCGATGGCGGAAATTGAACGCAAGTAACTTGACTTCGATCGAGGATTCGAGTGGAAGGGCAGAGGTTTTGTCAACCGTTGTATGAGATTGGATCGCCAGCTTAATTGAACCAAGACATTCCATTTCCATGGCCCCTGGGGAGTCCTATCGAGGGTCCTCGACTACAGGGATGAACTCTCCGACTTTTTTCTACTCGGTTATCGAGAAGGTGCTAACAGTCCTCAGACCACGGCTCATCTTGCTCTGATATTACAATGTAGCAAAAGAAATCAATAGAAGTAAACGGCGTTGCCGATTCAGACGAAAGCGATGAGAAGTGAATAGGTGGGTGGACAGAGGTCGATAACCAATTCTTCTCACTTCTCAGTGTATCTCTCAACACAGAGCAGCTGGGAGAAGTTTTTCCACAACGTTCCACTTGATTAAATGGAAAATCTGGTTCAAGTGGATTTCCTGAGTTCATCAATAGCAGAGCAGAAAAGGTTTGTTGTTTGAGATCCAAGAATTTCTACAACCAATTAGGAATCGGGTGTTCACCCCATTTCGTTAATGAATCAATCGCAAACGATCTAATGGTAACGAGTGAATGTGTAATATTATGAAACAATTCCTCGATAATTTTTTCTGACTGATATGCAACGTTACTATTTGCCGTGTAACTTTCCAGAGCATTGCCAGCACTGCATGGTCTCTGACTATTATTCATTCTTAGGTTTTCCTAAATGTTGGGATAAACGGAATTGCCATCACAGCTGTAAACAGGGTTAATCCGGAAGTGGTCGACGTGGCGCTACCTGCTGCCCCCACAACCCATCCACCCTACATATTATAACAAAGTATCCTTATGCTGGAACTCGAGATTCTGTGGGCTTGACGTAGAAGCCAAATACGGCTTGCCTTTTCTCCCTGTCCCCGCTCGTCCCTTACACCCAATCTTCGATGATGTATTACCAGGAGGATATTACTTACTAACGAGTACCATCAACGCTCCCAAAGCTCCAGTTGCGCTGCGCTAGTTTTTTAATCATTCACGTCCAACCACAGGGAAATGGAAACGAGTAGTGCGGTTTGAGAACGAATGTGAAAGGCTGAACAAGCTATAGATGTCGCGTTGATTGGGCAATTTTCAAATCCAGTTATACACCATGGAGTAGTAATTGTGACGAGTAACGCAAATATATTGTACATATATAGGTATATAATGTGATAAACACATATATATTCGCTGTCAAAGCTTCACGCCAAAAAGCAATTAAAAACATGATGTACTGCCAAGTTTCTCTTTTCATATCGCGCCTACTTTCGTTTGTATTTTATATAATTACGTAGTCATCGGAAGCTGACATGGAAAATCTCGTTAGAGTCGAAAATCGTGATATTTGATTGATTGTAAACTCGGAGAGGGGGAAAGTTTTTCGGGGCTTTAAATGTCGAGTAAATCGTAAGGAGTCACACAGAGAGCCATGAATAGATTCCGAATAAAGTAACGCGATCACGTAGAAGATACACTCTGCAGGTTGAAAGCTTCGAAAGGACCTAAGCCGGGTGAAGGATAAAAAGAACAAATTCACTAATCAAGAGGTAGAATAAATCGACACTTACTTGGCTGTTCGAAAAAAAATTGCGCATCCATCTACGTATTTCCGATCATTTTCCGCCATGGTCTTGGCTCTGGATTTGGGCGAAAAAATTCCATCGTAACCGTCGTGCTTCAACTCTGGTAGAAAGAAGTTGTAAAATTGATCGGTTTCTACCTCCTGTAGGCTTATTATGTCCGCTGCGTAATGACGGATCTCATCCAGGATTCCCTTTTTCCGATATTCCCAGTCCAAGGCCCAACTTGGGCAGTAGCCGTACATCTGCCTCGTTGCGTATTTGTCGCACAGTACGTTGTAACACATCACTGTGAATATACCTGAAACAAGAATCACTCGTCAGATTTGCGTTAGTTGTCAACCGTCCGTTACAGCGGAGCTTCTGCGTTTAATGTATTCTGGCGATTTATCACCACGCATTTTTCGTTACGCAATGATAGATGGATCCTGAAAATTTTCCCCCATATAAATTGTCCTCGTTTATACACTTTTTTTTTACCAGTTCCACCGGTCAGTTACGATCGTTTTACGGTAATTCGATGTTTTAAGAGTGCAAGTGGATAAAATCCATGTCGGAACAGTACAGTGGACTACAAGGTTGAGTCAGCGATAACATTCCACGATAAAGCTGAAACTAAAAATGAAAAGGCATCAAAGATGCAAAGCAGGAGGATCGTGAATGGGAACAACTTTTCTGAAGCACCTCTTCAAAAGTATACTTGAGGCTTGAAACTGCGAAGTTCGGGTGCTAAAGGCGAAAGCTCTTTCGTACAATTTAAACTCGAAGTACGGGTGTATCTTCGGTGAAGGTAATGCGGCCGCGGTCAGCATTGCTGGAAAATGTCTCGTGAGATTCCGTAAAACGAGTGACCATTTGCCCGTGTCGATGGTGCAATAAACTTTTGATTTTATACGAAGAGGGGTCAGCGATATCGAGCAAGGTGCCGACTCCTACAAAAGTTAGTAACACTCCGCGTGTTACCTCGGGCAACAAGATGCCAGGGGACAGAAATTAACAAAATTTGCTTTGCACAGCCGTTGAATGTCAATTGCACTCTTGGCAATTAGGATTGTGCCGCGTGCTACGTTCGAGCTAATTTGACTTCACTTCAAAGAAAATAAGGGCGACGGATTTTTACCGAAAAATGTGCCGAGTATTCGGGGTAACACTTTTATGGTGTAGTTAGTTACGTTTCTGGCACTGACATCGGGAGCGTAATACTCACTTCAGAGAGAATGAGGCGATTACAGATCTTTGTATTGAGCGCAGCCATGCCCAAAGCTGAACGTAATAAGCCGTATAATTTGTTGAACTAAGATTAAGCGGAATACGAAAGCACGAAAGAGGGTGACGAGGGGAAACTGATGGGGATGAGGGCAAGGAGTTTAATCTCACAGAGGACTTGATACAACTTAGGTACCAGCCAGCAGCAGCCAACTATCTTAGCGCTCGAGAAGTTCGCTTCCGTTTTATCACCGTAATGAAATGCCCATTTTAGCTTTTACGACTGCTTCCCATACCGGCTATAGCTATCCGATTCTATTTCCCATTGAGGATTGCCTGACTGACATTGATTGCCTGCAGATTTAAGATGCCAATATCAACTTTGGCCAAAACAACTCTACCTTGGTAGTAATTTACGAGGTAAGTAAAAAACTACTGAATAATAATAATCTATACTGTAATGTATCGACATAATTAAACTTTTCACGATCGTATTTCTAATACTCAACATAGGAGTAAATGAATTTCTGTTTCACAAGAGTGTGGGTAGTGGAAGTGCTTGATTTAAAGAAAAAGAACAATGCTCACAAGTTCGTTTCTATTTTACGAGGAATCTGAAAATCACCTTACACCTTACGCGCAACTTTTAGAATTTGTTTTTCTACTGCTAAAGCTTTAACTTGACCCAGTACCTGTCGTAAACCGAATGAAAGCGGCAGACAGTCCAACAATCGAGCAAAATGAATTATGGCCTCGAAAGACGTCGCTTTACAACGGGAAATTGCAAAGGAGGTCTGTCAGGCACAACTTTCACGCGTTTCAATAATGGTATTTCCTTTTTGAAATTGGGACCATATCATTCATTCCTGGGTGTGATTTCGTATTGCGATTTAATAACGTACACTAGAGGGTTCGAATAGTCTGGGACCATTTGATTCAGAATATTTGTAGGATGAATTTTGATACGATAAAGCGATACACTGGTAATGTTAATACTCGTTTTAGATCGACTTTGATTTCAACAACTTGCCACAGCAGTACGAGCAAATGGACAAGGTAGATCGCTTAACAGTGATTTGTCTTCCACAAAGCGTGTGGTGCTCGGATTGACCGAGGGGATCGAGGACTACCACTAGGTACTTTCGAGAGTTGCATAGTGGACGTTTAGGCTTGGGTTACGCTGGGCAGAGCAGTGAGACTGCAACTTCAATTATTCACACCTGCGGTGGTTGGTCATCTCAAACGAGAGCAATGAATACCCGCCTTGGCACTAGTTTTCGTCAGAAATGGTTTCTGAGTTACCGGTGAAGGTTTCATTGCCGCGTGCGATCGTAAAATCTTCGTTATGACGTATTAAAATAAGCGGTGCTGTGAAATTAATCCAAGTCCACAAATTGCGCGATGAAATGACCAGAACCGGTGCCGCAAAGAGACATGGCGATGAAGGTAATTCATTATGTAACCTCCACCAGGAGTTATGGAGAAACCTGCATGTATAACAAAGACTCTATAGGGCGATTGGTGGCTTCAACTTCGGTCGAGTACTCCACTGCTCAAAGGTTCACGGGCTTTAAGCTGCCGGTCACGAACCTTCATCCGTTCAGCAAGGGAATATAATTAAACGATTAATCGAACTCACCTGTCCTACAATCACCAGTCGTTGGATAGTAAAGACTGTAATAATACAGAATGTTACTTAACAAAAAAAAGCTTTTACGTTACCGGTATGTAAATTTGACTCACGAATATATAAATTCATTACCGACACATTGTGATCGACGACGAAGAGGATGAGATATCGTTGTATTCAGTGAATTCTTTTATCGGTTTATCTTTTCAATAATGTATTCCCGGTCATTCTTTCAGTCGCTTCTTTCTCTTACCACTGAAATATGCATTTTACCATTTTCTAGCATTTTTTAATTTCACCAAGTTAGCGTGAGATCACCAGTATTACATCGTCCACCACGCGTGCCTCATAGTTTTCGCAACGTAACCGGTATAACGTATTAACTTCGTTCAAAAATAACAATTGATAATTTACAGACTAGTATGCTTCGCGAATATAATAACGTGATACATTCGCGTCACTATCAACTTAACTTTGAAAGCTACTGTTAACTAACCACCTCTCTCGGTAACTGTGAAATCCAGACGGTGAAACCTTTGTCATTTCGAAGGTGAAATTTATATTAATTTAGTTAAAATTTCAAAGAGTCGAACAATTCAACAAAACAATAATCACCCAAAATTCATTAGTTTGCATTCCGGGAGTTCAGGTGCACATTACGGACCAATCGTCAGAGTCCGCTGCGGTAATCGTAAATACTTTTGTCCCTCCTTTATTTCTATTTTTCGCTCCACTCTGTCTTGGATCATTAGAACTGAAGAACTTGTAACCGACGAAAAGATTTGTTAAGATAAATTCAGTTCGAACTTATTTTTTGTTCACAGGTTTACGTGTACTCGAGTCTTGTCGAAAGTCGATCTTTAGTGAGGCCTGATTTTGGTAACGGGTGCAGAGACTATACACTTTGAAAACTCGTCTAAAGTATTCTCCGAGACATCTCGTCTAATCTTACACGCAGGTCCCTAAAATACAGACACACGTATAATGGGCATGCAAGGAATACATCGTGCACTTTATGGCAGTTGGATGACCGCGGATAAAATCAGTTGAATGAAACTTGTTGAGTAAGGTGTGAGGACATGTGGACATTCGGAATACATTATCAACAGTGGTTCATTCTAGATCTCAGTTATGTGAGGATATCGGCGGAATAATCATCATGGAGTAAGACCTTAGACCCGAGCGTCCCATTGGTCTTGGGATTAAGGTGTGCGTGCTGGGACAAGTTCCTTCCGAGAAGATTGCCAGTGGCCGACATCAGAGAGGCAATATACGACGGCACATTGAAGGATGTGGACAACTTCACCATTCAGGGTAGATCAATGAATGGGCACGCAGAGAGTGGGGGATTATTTCACCCCGGAAGCTTCAGTGTGCGCTGACTAAGGCTGGCTGACTGACTGATGGACTGACTCACTGACTGAAAATATTTCCGACGCCCTCTGCGAACCTGCCGCTAGTCGATATTCATCGCGCAAAGCATCCTATTCACATCAGAGTCTCGCTCCGCTATTCATGACGCCACGAACTCTTCTTTCATCTCGCAATCTTTCCACTCTCCTGTCTGGTCACCCTCTCCACTGTCTGGCACCCCCGACACTTTAGAGGATTAGACCGTCAAACATCGATAGCTGAAAAAAGAAGAGGGATAAAAAACGAACGAACCGCAAATCCTCCCTATTCCTCCGTCTTTTTAGGGTCGACGACCAAGTGACAAAGGTTAGAAAACACTTGACGCTGCTCTTACCACCGCGCAAAATACCTTTTCTTAAAAGTCATTTATCGAAGGTGCCTGTCTTTCTTGTTTGCCTTCCGATCGACGGTGGACAACAAAAGGGCGGCGACTTGGTATCCCCTGGAAACTTAAGCTCAACGTCTGTTCGAAGCGCTTCATTGGATGTCTTTGTTTCAGTTTTTCCATCGGCTATTATGAGAAAATTGGTGAAAGAACGTTGAACGAAAAACTACACGGTGCGGTGGTTCTCTACAAAGGTCAAAGACGTGCTATTTCCTCTAAACTTCCTCTTCATTTATTTCTCACTCAATAGCCTCGAGCGCCAAAGTGCCCGACCCAAATACTAAGAAGAGATAGCGTTTTATGACACTCACCAAGCTTTAACTTGAGAAATCCTAAGGCGTTAGATTCCGTTAAAATCCTCCTCGGTTTTTATTCACAACTTCCTCCATACTGTAAAGGCTACTTTTTATTGATTTATTTTGTTGGGTTTATTGAATTTCATTTTATTCTTATACCTTTAGTTCTTGTACGAGTTCGTCGACACTTTTTCCCACTCTCATTACTTCATCGGAAAAATAAAATAACTTGAATTACAAATGACTCAATTCACTTAACCTACATTTGTAAAAGCGTTTGCCAATGGTATCTAACTGTGAAGTATATATAAAGCTGCATACACAATATATCAAGGGAATACGGAAATATCCAAATTCATGCAATGAACCATTAAAAGTGTCTTGGTCGACTGATAATTATAATGAGCTTGAATCGATCGGTAGAAAATTTGATTCACGAAGAGAATAATCAGCTTAGGAAAAGGGGCACAAAAAATTTTTCCACCCTCGAAAAATAAGCGTGGTTTTCATTCGAAGAACATAGGGAGGTATAATGGAAATGGCGTAGAAGAGTTAATACGTTTAGTACGATTCAGATCACAGTGATGTATTGTTTTTCCTCCATAAAATGGCTCATCAATTTCCTCTGCATTAATTCCGTTACTGTTGTGCAAGGCGGATCTTTTTCCTGATCGTATTAATCTTTCATCAATCTTATTTATACACCGTGAGTCAATACGGACCGTTCCAGAAAGAATTTCCCAAGACGAAAAGAACCAAAGACGTTCATTCCTATCACCGTTACAGTTAAAGGAAATATCGCCTTCGTACTTTTAGGCGAAATATATTTAACCAACCAGTCTTTAGTCTCACGCGGACGCAGAATCACCAAGTAACGGAGGTATCGTATATATTCTACCTCGTGAGGTACTGCTTGCTTCAATACCCCTGAACCTTTACGTGCTCCCTTGGGCGGTTCTGGAAAACAATAACAAGGCAAGGAATCATTCTGTGAAATGTATGGCGCAGCAGTTGAGACGGTGAAACGAGTAAGTGCAAGAGCAGGGTTGAACTTTGAATTGGCTTGACCCAGAAATTCAGCAGCTCTCTAGCTCGGAGGAGATTTGGAAGGTGGGCATTTGTGCAGAAGCTGTTTAGCATCTAAGTATATCCAACGAATTTTATGGCTGCTAATTGCAAGTAAGGAATACGTCTATCTGGAATGAGGATGATAAAAAAGGGGAGGAGCCTAAGCAGGTGAATCCCTTTCGTATGATAAGTTCACAGAATTCACTCTAATCCTCTGCATCCACCGTAAATGCGGACTATAACTGCAAGGTACTTAGCAACAGGTGGAAAAGCAATGGTACAACCGTGTTGTACATGCTTATCGAAGACCGAGGGAGGGAGGGAGGGAGGGAGGGAGGGAGGGAGGGAGAGAGAGAGAGAGAGAGACGGAGAGGCTGCAGTCTGGCTTAGCTGGCAATCTGACTTAAACGATGTTCCGGATGAGATGAGGCATATTCTAAGTTTCATTCATTGCTGCGGATGGAATTCCAGAGGTCATCGATGCTCCGACCTGCCTTAAGTCCCGGCACGAAACCAGTTCCATAAACCCAGACAAGTTACCTAATTTACGCACACGCGTTTAATACTCGCCTCCTAGGCTCCAAGTACAGCTTGTCGGCTTCAATGGACACCTCACCAACGTATGGCTGAAGTTTCTTACCCGGCAAACACTTTCCAGTACCTGAATACCCGAGCAATGCAGTATTATAAACTATAATAATTACCTGCTGCTAAGAGCAGTCAACTGCAGACGACAGAACAGCTTTCAGTCACGCTCCCGGCTCTCTGTCACTGTAGTGCATAAACTTAGGTCACGGTAATTACTGCATACCGACTTACTTCGCGAATAAGTCTTGCTAGTTGAAAACTTTTCCAAACTTTCATTGGATTATAGTTATCCATCGTGGAAAAAGATTCACTGCCTTTTGAAGTTTTTAACACTCTTGAACGTTCGTATCCTCCATCCGAATATAACGATGCGAGAGAATTTGCAAAGAGTTGGAAAGTTCTAAGGTGTAGATTTTTGTGACTTATTGTATTGTGGAAACGTGTGCACTTGTTATTTTCAAGAGCTGTTCGAATAATTTCAAACTGTTGGATCTTCAACACGAATATGGAAATCGGGAGGCAAACTGTAAAGTTCTTCGTTTCAAGAATCAGGATAAAAGTTTTCACGCACAAACTATTCGAAGAATTAAGGTTTCGGCAGATTCATATGGTTAACGTTTGATTTTGGTTAAGCTTTGCAAATATTTTCTGTCAGTTATGAAACTCTTGAGATTTTCGTGCTGTAGATGCAGTCTGCACAAAGTGAGATGGCGTGAAAAGTATGACGGTTTCAGCCTACTCTCGGGTATTAATCTATATCCTGTTACGTGACAAGAGAGAATTTATTTCGTCCATCCGTCCACGAGTGTAGTGAGAGTTATTTCGCCTGAAATGAACTTGTCCGGCGGACGCTCAAGTGGAGCTGTAAATTAACACTTCTTCCAGTTACAATTTATTGAGGCACGTTAGAGAAGAAAAATTACAACACAACCGATTAACAAGTATCTCGATATAATTAATGGGAAAATCTATCGATCTACTTCAAGGCGGTGAAACATGTAAAAATTTTAGTTAAAATCTTTTTTTTGTTTTGATACTAAAATTTCACAATTTTTGCTAAACTTTGAAGAATACTCAAATAACGGTATCCTGAAATTATTATCCGAACGAATTTCAGTTCTTGGAGAACTATTTTTTCTTGAACGCATTGAGGCTTAGCAAAGAAATCAGCGACCTCAGTCGCATGGAGAAGCTGACTTACAAAAAGTCTCTGGCATTCGCGATGCTCTATTTTCGTGCGTACTGAATCTAGGTAACTAATCATAAGCGAACCTGCTGTGGCCCTTGATTCTCTGTTGCCAAGAATATTTATACGTAAATAATTACAAAGAAGAGAAGTTGGCCTGAGAGGAAGAAGACGAGTACTGGGTAAGTAGAGCGGAAAGGCGAGGTTGAGATGGTGGTGAAAATACGCGATTTCCATATCCGTCGAGGGGAGAAGCGTGGGTGGTGAAGATGCTGATGATAAGAAAGTGGGAGAATTGAATGACTCCGGTTTTTCATGTAGGAAAATTGCGCAAGGAAGATCGAGAGGAGAAGAAGAGGAGAGACAGACGGAGGGGAAAGAAGCAGAGGCGGTAGTTGCAAAGCACATTTAACAGCAGTTTGTTTGAGAAGTGAGCACTTACGTAGCAATATATCAGACCGGCTGCCAGAACCCCTGCGCGTATCAATGTTACCTTGGTAGTTCTCGACTGGGCTGCACTCAACCTGACTTTCCTTTCTCTCTCTCTATCTTTCTATCTCTTTATTTCTCACTTGCGCATCGTTCATTCCTCCTTCGAGGGCTCACCTCAGATTCAGTCTCCTTAGCCTGAACCTCGCACTGTCGTGCGGACGAGCTAAATTAAACTTAAAGCCAGACAAACTGCGAGGCAAGGATTGAAACCAATAAATAAACGACTTTGGCACCATTCGATACTAAAATCGGCAACAGGAGCGCATGGAAGGCTATAAATTAGCGCTAACCGCCTTTCCTTCGACCCTTCCACACTTGCCGCAACATCCTTTACCTCCGTATCTACACCGGAGTCAACCTGATTCTGATACAGGTAGAGTTGAGCAGTGTCGATATTGAAAGGTGCTGCAAAACAGCTGTAAAAATATACGAAGTACCAACTTCAGGTGATTCAGACTTCAATGGGTGAAAGCAAACATTGCTGAGTCTGTAATTCGAATATCTTCACACCAATTGAGAAAAGGTAACGAATAGAAACTGGACGACCCGATTTCTATTGTAACTTACCGAGTTTCCAAGCTATATGTCGTAAATCGCCGGCAATGTTTCTTTGAAGCTATCTCGAGAATAATACAGTTCTTCGCCATTTCTAAATTGAAGATATTTCGAACATCATAAGTGCATATAAGTCGGACGAAATTTCTTTTGGTATCTAGGAACACAAATCATTTCTGGTTATATCCTTTAACAAATTACTTGCAGGGTCAGATTTGATTTATTCAGTCTGAATTTAAAGTCATATCAGATGCATAGTTTAAAAGGAATCGACCTTAATAATATAATTTACCTCCATAATAGTGCGTTGCCAGCGATGATTAATGTTATTCGGATGATAAACGATTAGAAATATGGTTCAACTTTTTCGCTTTCAAGATATATGCTTCCTCGATAAGTAATTAATTCTGAACTTGACTAGTTCAAAATGATATTGAGAATTTACAGGCTATATAACCGGTGCCTTCCGATCACGTTCGATAATTTGCAAACAGTTAAGCTTGTAGGATTCACTGCAACGTCGAAATATCTAAGATCTTGATGCGTAAACCGTTGCGGCAATGAAGAGACTCAAGACGCAAAATGGTTCTTAGGAAGCTAGCCAGCAGCTGATAGCCATCGAACAAGCAGTTAAACCGATGGCAGAAACATTGTCCTATCATTACACTGTGTTAACATGAAATAAAAAAAACACTGAACCGAACACGGTGATAACGATACACGCGAAGCAGATAGCTCGCGGCATTTCTCTCGACAGTTCAGTTCCGCTACCAAAAGACTTCTTCCGCTCGTATATTGCGCTGTACAATAGCGTCGTATTGTATATAATGAACGGCGTAAACTATAATGAAGTGATTTACGTCCACACCACCCTACGCCGGGTTTACAATAGCTTCTTTTTGGCCAGTAGCGGTCGTTCTACCGCGCCATGCATACCCGCACCCACCGCCATGTGCCCGTTCCTCCCTGCCGTGCTCGTAGAGTGGCATAGTCGACGATGGCCAAGCCCGATGGACCGGCTGTGCAATAAATCTGCCCAGATGCTGCAGCGCTGTGGCGTGGCTTGGCGTGGATGACGTGGACCTTGGAGTTGAGTAACTCGCCAGGCGAAACGGAGAGCTGTGAGCATTGGTCAAGATGGAAGATATTGAGGAAGGCTACGTATCGTTAGAATGCGATACTTGCACCAAGGAAGTTAGCTGGCCAACTTTTGGATCATCGATTAGGAAATTGGTCGCAAGTTATCTTCGCGAAGAAGGGTAACGTTTGGCACAGGTGTTGCTGGTGGCAAATCGATTAATAAAAACCAGTCGATACTGGTACGAACTTATCAGTGATGAAGCTTCGCTATGACCAGTAACCAATGGTTCAGCAATTTCTCAAGGGACATGAAACACTATCGACAGTCACGATTCTTCAAACCCCAGCGTTTATTCATAATCAGTACGAATTACCGCTCATCGATTTATGTCTGAAGAACACAGTGCAAAAAGTAATCACTTGTAGTAGGGAGTATGATGTGAGCCTGTCGTCTTATCAGTTCAATTCATGTCATCCAGCATGATTGTTGCGGGTAACGAAGGGCGTCTGCGATCGTCAAACCCACAGCGAGTGGTAAGAGGGGCTGACAGTACCTCCTTTGCGGCAATCGGATTCAGAGCCAAGATTACGCCTCGCCCTGGATGATGGCATGAACTAACTAATTGTGAGCCACAGCTTAGAGCCTTAGAATGTAGCGGAGGGGCTCTGACACTTTAATCCCAAGTGATGCAGTGTCACAGTATCTCGAAATTTACGCGTGTATATTCGAGGGTAATTGGTTCGCTGATGCTTCGGGGTGACATCCGAAGTGTTTTCGTTCCATTTCTCGGTTGGAATACTCTCTGCTATTCGGGCGTGATGACGGATCACGGGTATTTTGCACGCGTTTTGATTAGTTTATCGCTGGTGCAAAACAACGAATGACTCGGAACAGGGTTTATCGGTTTCATCAAGATTGTTCTAAAAGCGGAGAGGGAGAAAATATGAATGCTTTACACGTAGATCTTTCGCTGTTCACGTGCTATGATGTACATGCTACCTTTAACGCTTCTTAAATTTTTTATCTATTCGTGTGACGTACAGCACTGAAAAAAAAAATAGTACAACATTGATTAGTCAGCCTACACTGTGTTATCCCTGTTTGATGTACGAATTGAAATTCTTCAATATTATGGATATCGTATACGATGTTTTTCGAATCAATATGTATAACAGATTTTTATTTATAAAGAATTTCAATACCTCATATCAGGATCTTATTTGCACACAAGCGTCTTACCGCGCAATATTTTTCGATGGATTTATTTACCGAAAATTCTGCCATGGATTATAATGAGATGTGTTTCGTGTCATTATGCAAACCTTATTAGTGAAATACTTTTTACGAATTCAGGACTAGTCATGTAATTTCGTTTCTTAGAATTTGTAATACTCATTTCTGACACAGTTCTGACTTTCATCTTGCGAAAGGTTTTGCGATGCTCAAAAGGGGCTCATTCAGCTGAGTTGTCATTAGGAGTGACATCAAACTCGTAGCCATTACAAATCGGCTTTCATCGTAATCATTGTTGCGAACTTTATTGTTATATCAGTCATTGTTGCTGTTAGGAATGCATTATAACGACGTCGTATCGGCTGTAATGAGTAACAACTGTCCCTGGTCGATTATTTGCTGCGTGCGAATGTATAATGCGCTCTTCATTACGGCAATTTTGTACCAAGGACTGCCTTAATAACCCTAATAACCGTAATCAATTATTGTCGTTATAGCAGCACGCTCCATATATCGCATATATAATGTTGTGTCGTAATCCCAAAGAACGAGGATTGCGGTTTGAGGGCCGGCCTTTCCCTTTGCCACGTCCCTCCCTTTCCTCGCTCACTCTCTTTCATCTCCACCGATCTAAAAATCCTAAAAAAATCCACCCTGCAGTGTTGGCAAAACGGTGAAAAAATAAATAAAATAAAAATGTGAAATGAGGAATGTTTACGAGGCCACGCAGGCATTCAACGGCGTAATTACGAACAAGTCAGAAGACATGCTGTTAATGGTAAGGCCATACTCTGCAGCTCACCCGTAACAGAGCTTGCGTATATATACATATATATGTAGTACGAAAGAGGATCAAAGACCAGCTGTTACCCGATAACGAGGCAATTATAAACGTTTCAGAATGATTGTGAAAAAAAAGGAGGAATATTTGATAAAAAAAAAAAAAGAAAAAATAAGCCGGGTAAAATCGACGCGATGAGGGCATAACCCGGCGGTGTGTGCTCGTCGTGAATTTCTCAGCAGGGTAGTCGGTATGTGCCGAGCTGCGCTCACCGGTTTTAATTTAAGAGGATTCATATTGTTGAAACAAAATCCCTAATTTCCTGTCGGGGCTGCTGTATGAACTGACAGGGATATTATTCTTTAATATCCTGTTAATCCAATCAACCAGACCGTAACGAGACGGCCACGGTGTATATATCTCTGAACCGAGTAATCCATGCGTGACATTGATTCACGTCTGCGCGAGACCGATGTCAACGTCCAGGTTCACCGCCTGTACGAGGGGGGAATCCTCTCTTGGCTAGGGCCACAGATCGTTCCTAATCCTCCGTTTCCATGACTACCACAAAGTGTTTGAAGCGGTTAATTACTTGCCCAAGCACGTGTCCTCAAGCCCTGAACAGACCGCGCCGAAATACCGATGCAGCGCATCAGCCAGTATTGGCATTCTTCGAACACTTCCCCCCTTCTTGCCTACTCGACAACCTCGACCCACTACTGGAAACGCAAAGCTTGGTAAACGATTTGCGCAAACGTCGGAGCTTTTCACGTGTTAAAATTTCACTTTCGAAGGTAATGTGGTGTAAGAAATTTTCACCGCCCAAATCCAACACTGCACGTAGTTCCATGGAGTTTCGTACTGTTTCGTTTATGGGTTAACGTATCTGGACGTTACTCGAGTGGTTGTTACTGACTTTGGAATCTCGGGTGCAACGGTCATCGAAATCTTTTGTAATCTTTTGTGGTTTTCGGAAATCAAATGCAATTGTGCCGAATCATTGAAGTGTCTCGAAATCTGAGAAGTCTTAAAATCCTATACATTATTTGTAAACCCCTGAAATCTCGAAATTTGGTAAGCATGAAATCGACGAGTGATTAACTCCACGATATTACTCTATACAGAATAAAACCTATTCATGTGTACATTTTACATATAAAATTGAAGCGGTTTAGGGATGATCAGGGTTTGCATTAGCTTAAAAAAAAAAGACGTTAAATTTTCACATCGGCAAGATATTTCACTGAATACTCTGAGACGTTGAAACTCGAGATTAGAGCTGATTGCACATTTTTGTCAATACTGAATCTGCTCTTTGATGCTTTTTATAAACAAACGGAAGTATCGATGTCCGAAAAAGTGGGAGCTATAAAACGAGGCAGCGTTTTACACGCGATTTTATTTGGTCGCGGATCAAATGAAAGGTGAACATTTCGAACGTATCAAGCGCTTTGGTAAGAAGTGCCACATCGAATCGACCGATCGTTTGAATCTAGATCAATTTATCAAAGCTGTCTATTGAAACCGACCTTTCGTTTCCGCGCTTGCCGCAAGTGGACGAGCATTGCCTGATTAGTCGATCATTTGCCTGACTGATTGTTAAAATTAACTGTCAGTAAAAGCCGTATTTGCTACAAGGATTCCTCTTCATTCCTCCAGAATGTATATAGAAAATTTGAACAATTACAAAAACGCAGATTAGTTTGTCTTCTCGACTACCGCGGATATTAGATTTGAAAGAAGAAATGTTTAAAAAATAAATCAACATAGTGTTAAACAGAATGGAATGATAAAAAGTAAAGAGGAGACAAAAATTCGACGGAAAAAAAGTCCGCGCTCTTAAAGGAGCCCATTTAGCCGAACGTCTATTGTGCTCTGGTATTTTGTGCGCGGATCTCTGGTTGGTACGTGTTGGCGGTGGCGGCCGCCGGCGTTTGTTGTTTGCTCATGGCACACAGAACGTCTCGTCGCGTTCTTTTCATATATTTATTTCCAGGAGAGATTTCATTGTGAAGATATAACAGGGAACAAATGTCTCGGTGCTATCATCGAGCGGACCATATTTCATCGAGTCTTTTGCCAGCACGTGGGTGGGTAGAAATTAATGCGCAGAGCAATCCGCATCGTGCCCGCTATACCCGGCTAACTAATTGCTTCCTTACATCGCCATGTCCGCTGTTATACTTACACAATGCGGTGATGTGAAAAATATCGATGAGACGAGACGATAACCTGATTTGAAGCGGATAAAATCGCGACAATTTTGGATCACGAGGGTACAACTTTAGGTGGAAATTCCTTTTTCTGACACCCAACAGTCACGATGCACTTACACGGTGTTTGGAAATGGTAAACCATCTAGCTCGAGAATAAGTGTAATTTTGGAATGCTAGGTGATAAAGCCAATTTTTCATCGACGTCATAAAAAACGAATGAGCACTTTCCCGTATTACATTACCCGTGGATTATATGTCCATTACGCAGAGGTGGAAAAGTTCTGCAAGTACAATTTTACAGTGTCATCCGATGCCGAGAGAGTGGAGAAATTTAATAAATCGCTCTGCGATATAGTGAAAATGTACGAATTTATGAGTGCAAGTTACGACAAAATATAATTTCCTAGACGAGAAAATTCTTACGTTAATATAGTCCAAGCAAGAATTTTAGCTGTCAAAGCGAAAATTTTCAATGCAATAGCAAAGGTTTTGCAAACATAGCCAAGTAGAGTTCCAATGTTATTTACACTAGCAAAATTGTAGCAATCGTAACAAATTTTTCTGTACGACTATGTTAACATTAAGATTTTCTGGTCCGGCTCAACTTTTGTCTCATTTACCGTTAAAACAACAGATATAACATTATTATATATGATTATGAATTTTCAAGTTGACCCCAAAAAATGGTTTTGTAGTATGTATTCCATATCAGGAATCTTTGGACAATTTTAACACCGCCATTTTTGACAGTGCAAGACTACAAAATTCGCAGTCAGATTTCAGATTCATGAAACTTCACAGTTTGCGTGATTTAGATGGAAGTGAAACATTCATTTCAGCACTTTAAAAACATTTCAGACGAGTCTGACTGAGATCTTTGGCAGCTCCCTAAATCATAAGATTTCCCGTTATCAGACGGCATTCCCCGGCGTCTGTGATCGTATCTATGTATTATATAAACGAAGGATGTGTTACTCACAGGTCGGTCGGGTCCTGTTGGGCCTTGTCAAGGGGATCCATGGTCTCTGCGGCGGATGGTTTGCCGTTACTGTAACACAACAAATATAATTTTATGCAAATTATATCCACGCGTCCGCTTGAAAGTATGTGTACACGTATTTTATGTATGTTATGCGTGTGTAGTCTGTGCTACACACCCTCCGTAAGCACAGGACAAACACATGTAGATAGTACGGGCATGGGGAGGTAGGTGGATACCCATGAATACAAAGCAGGGGATTAAAAACTTTAAGTTCAAGTAATGATAACGTTTCAACGACTTCCAATTATCCTTAACGATTTCAACCTCTGGTGAAAATTCCGAAGGTGGAAGTTGCCCGAGTTTAATTGTACAGCCCGATGAACTTTTTATTGTTTTATGATAATGCAGAAGGCTTATCAAATATCGAGTGATGAAAAAGTGATGAGGCTTTAGCTACTGCAAAGATTCATCCACGCCAATGGCTTTCTCGGTACTGAATATCCCACGAGAATCATGTGAAATGCATTGACCGTCTGACAGGCAATCATTAATTTACGAGTGGAGCGAATTTTAAATACAAAGGACGGAGTATAGCTTGCCGAATGATTGGTTGCTCACATTCTTTGTGAGGCAAACCGCTTGCAAGGAATGGGTATAAATCTTAATGCAGTGAATGCGATTATTGCAGAGATAATTAATCTGTCGGGGGAAAATCAAATCGCCAGTACGAAGGATAATTGTCGGATAATCTGATCGTTAGCGTAATGAACCAGATGATATTCTAAATATAAGTACACAAATCGTATAATTTGTAACACATGATGATACTAATTTCTTGATTTCACATAAATGTTGGACGCGTTTGATTGAGACTCGATCAAAATTGGTACGTAAAATTCCAACCATTCGTTACGTCAGGAATAAAACGTGTCCAGGTCTGCATGAATTTTTATTCTGCGTAAAATCTGCAGAGACTCGGAGAGTTGGGGAGTGTAAAGCATGCGACAATCCCGTAACTGTTGGTAAAATCTCTGAACTCTGAAACGCGATTCAACTTTGACACAAATGGAGGAACATTAGCGAAGGCAAAGCAGGCGAGGAGGGAAGCGAACGGAACAGCGAGAAATGGCGGGCGTAAAGGTAATCAGAATTAACAATTCGAGGTCCCCCACTGCGAGTCGGGTGAGTCGGAGAAACAGCGTTAGGAGAAGATGGCAGAAGGGTTCGAGGTGGTAGGAAAATGCCGGTTATACACCAGTTTGACGAAGTTCCCGGGTTGGTTTGCGTTAAACTTGTACCACGAGCCAGTTGGCTGATGTGAGCTATGCTCAATGCAGACATTCTACACCCTGTCGAGTGATTCAGACGCTTGGAGGAATGGATCTCTGGCATTGGAATAAAGGATGTCTAGAAATCCATAAGTGCTCAGTCAGTCGAACTAATGGTGTGATTCATTCTACTGAATGCGTAACAATTGAATTTAGGAACTTAATTATAACACGGTAGATTTTATCGGTGTAACTTTTCGATACTAAGGTTATAAGAATGTTACGTTTAGTAGCTCACAAAAATGTCTGTATATAAGGAATATAACAATAACCGTGGCGATTAAATGTGGGATTCAGATACTGATGAAGACTAGAACCGTTTGTTCGAATGGTTAAGGACAGTTTTTTCGTTCCTTCGCGCACTGTTCGATAGGATCAGCGATGTCCCAATACAGGAAGATTTTTTTGCAAGTATAACGGAAGTGACAATGCCATTATTGATCCTCACTCTATGAAGGTGAAGTAATCTGAAGCTAAGTGAGCGCCTAGTTATATGCATGAATGTATGTTGGAGTTGGTAGTGAGCTACGGAACGCCACAGAGTTTCCCACAGTCGGGAAGCATTCCCCGGTAATTATTGGCGTTGTGGGCACGGTTATCGGTTCATAGAAGCGGATGCTTACTGGATCGCCTCGCCTCGCTTCATCTTACCTTGACTTTCCTTAACCGCGACCAGCTCACCTAACGTCAACTCGTGCCAAGCTCATTGCACAGGACAACGCATAATGGTACGAGTTTTACCATCTGAATATATAATAATTGTCATCGCCGTGCGTTCGGTTACGTCGGCAGACATATCATTAGAAGCATCTGCCGCTGCAACATCCAACGACATCCTAAACACGAAATAATGTCCTTACTTCGCTGGAAGTGTATGCGTTTAAATACCGAGGGTGAGACCTGAAATTACGTATAAAAGTACAGCATGGGTGCTGGTAGAACTAATGAGCGAGATAAATATGCGGCTTGTTAAGGCTTGAGCTTTATGCTGACGTAATGACCGTAGGATGCAAATGTTCCCGTCCAATCCTTAAAATGTTGAATGTGCTCTCATAAGCCTTGGACATGGGATAAAAATTCTGTTACGTTTACTGTAAGCATGGCGGGGTTATTATTGCTGCTGAAATTGCCCTCAGAATTTTAAATTGTTTGTACTTGAATGAGACTGCGACTGCAAAAAAAAAAAAAAAAAAATTCAATCACTCACACAGTGCTACTGAAATGTTATAAATAGTTTTCATTTTTGCTGCAATTGCATCAACTTGCAGCGCAATAAAATTTCAGCATAAAAATGGGAAATTAGTACGTCTAAATGGGAATGTACCTTACACGATGGTTGCAACCGATTGTGCGGTATGATAAGAGATTTGGAGTTTCCGGGAGGGTTCATCTCTGCATGGTTTGGAATTGTTGAGCAGTACTCAAGCAGACGGAACACATGTTCCGAGGAAAGTTGCCGAATTTCAGTGGAGATACTGCAGAGGTGAACTCACCGTAAGCTTGTTTGGAACAAAGTTTTAGAGACGTTTCTTCTTGTTTATGCTTTGTAAGTAATTTTCCAATTAAGGATGAAAGTGTTCCGCAATGTATATGTACAGAGTTTTTGTATATCGGAATATGGATACTGTCACGAGAGATGTAGCCGAGCAGGATTTTAACGAATGACGAAGGATGATACGAGGAAGTAAAATAAATCAAACTAAACCCCGTGTGTATCGAGTTTCGGAACCGGGCCACGAAACGAGAACGAGGTTAATACGGAAACTAGAGATACTAGGGTGTATTTTAGGTCACGTTTCTTATTTCCAACTTCTTTGCGGTCAGTAAAAGTTATCGAAGTCGGAGTGATTAATACCGTCAATATACTATAAGTGAGGATTTTTTTTTCTTTTCGGGAATATCTTTGCAGTGTTATCACTCGCCAATTTTTTTTTTTCTAATTTACAGAGTAGCCTGATTCAATTTTGATTCCAGATACTGTTAAATGCACTTGATTTACAATCTCTTTAACTTTGCCTTCAGCTAGACGAAGAAACTGTCCTTTGAAAGCGGCACGATTTCAGTATCAGAGGCCAAAAGACGATGAAAAATTATTCGGCGAGTATTTGCTTCAATACCTATCAGTCCGTACAACTTGTTAGTAAGTACATGTTTTTTTTTGTTTAATTTCGAGCATGCAATTCTCGGCTTGAGAATTGAAATTTAAAAAAAAATGTCTGAAAACATCATTTTCATTCGTATTTTGAGCGTGCTTATTATCTTGGAAATGATAATTTTGATAAGTATCGCCGAAACTGTTTGTCATTTTGATTATATCATCTGGACGGATCATAACGGACATTGGTCCTGACGTCTTGAGTAGTAAATGCATACATCACTGACATGTTTTATATCACATCAAGATCCACTGTATGCTGAGACGTGAATCGTTTATGTAAAGTATACAAAACCATCGTACGAGTCTCACAATTGATCCGGTAACAGAGAAAAGATAGAGGAATAGATTCGTGCGTGATAAACAAGAGTAAGCTTTCAAGTAACGGAGGCCGGCGTGTGATAAGCACCACAAAACATCCCCGAAGCGTACATCGCACAATTTTCAGTCTCACGAGGAAACCCCGATCTGGTCGAGGCATTAGACGAGAGAAACTTCTTTCCCAAGATCCCCAGGGATCCTCTTGAAAATCCTGAAAGCTATTGACGTCGAGGAGAGGGAGAAAAAAAAGAGGAACAAGAACGTGGAAAACACGCGTGTCTCTTAAAAACTTATATCCATAAAAATGAGGTCTCACCAAGCCGATCGAAGTATTTATAGAATATTCAGTTGAAAACGCTACCCGGAGGACCAAATCGGGTCAGAGTGAGGAAATTAGAACATAATAGACGGTGTTGAAGTTGTATTTTACCAGCGTTGCAGTTAGTTGCCTTCCTGTCGAATTTCGTCGTCATTCGGGCCCTTCTGGCCTTCTTCACGAAGTTGCTGCAGGATGATTGAAGCAGTGCTGTTGCCGCATACCTCGACCCAACTCGTGAGACGGTATTTCGCCGAGATAGATTGAGTGGTTGAGTTCCTGATGAGACGACAGATTGTGCTCACTGCTGAATAATAATGCTCGAGGTTCTCCCGCGCACACATAGACCTGTACCAGAGATTAAGTTGGTAGAGCCAACACCGCGAGGCGTATGTATTGTTGGGCCGCCAAGCTATGCGTCTCTTACCTGGTACCTGCCTTGGTACAGCTCCACCATACCTGTACCTGTATTCACTTACCACCGGCTTGATGTAGCCGTCGTGGGAGGCAACTGATTTAGGTGTGCCTATTTACGGGGATGTATCTTGCATGAGGAAGGTTTTCACCTGTCAGCGCTGAGTCGAATGGAAACAAGGGTTTTGAGTCGGGTTACCTCGCAAGCAATCATGCTTAGGTATATCGCTTATGTATCCGAAGTACGGAACGTCGACGGTGCCCGTTTAGCCGAACTGTTTTCGATTAGAAGACAGATTCTCGCGGCAATGATGATGCTCGTCAAATTTTTACTCGCTCTATAGCTTTACGTTAATATAAGCTTTTCGATAACCATGCAGTGACGTGTTTTTGTCACTTTAATGGATTTGGACGGGGGCGATAAAGAATTTTCTTAAATTTTCAGGCTTCCGATTTACTTCGGTACCTTGCAACAGCGGCACCAAACCGATCAAAGTCATTTCAGAACGTCGTTTGACGCTACAGTCGACTTGGTTTGTATTAATAACCCTATTGCAAACGACCATGTGAGTCTTGTTTACTTCGCTGTTGTTCTCAGACATCTATGCTACTTATTCGTTTGGCAAAGACACTGAACATTGATTTTCGCTTAAAATTTTTCGGGTGATAGTGTTTTATCTACGTTCAAGCTATTGTGAGCTTCGAGTCTCGGGAAAGCATTATGCTGATCTTCAATTCGCTTAGAAGGGTACGCATGAGTTAACATGTGAAAACGTAGGGGATTTATGGGAAGCTGTATTCCAGGAGCGAGAGGATTATTCACCCCAAAAACCACTGAAGATGCTTATGAGAGGCACTGTGGCGAAAAAATTGTGCTTTGGTAGATTCTGTGAGTACGATTACAAAAAATTTCACTTTTTGTGTGATTCAAGGTCTGATTATAGTGTTTTTCGAAGTGTTCCAAAAGTTTCACGTTGCTTTGTTTTATCCACTTCAAGTATTGATCGATCGGAATCGTGAAAACCAGATGTTGCCCGGAAGATGCGACGGACAAGGCAGTGAGTGAACCGCAATTTCTTCTAAAAAAAAAAAAAGAAGAATGCTCAGATGCCGATTTTTTTCATCAACTTCGATATACTTCGCCAACGGGAAAGTCCGGAAAAAATGAATTAGATTATTCGCTTCCACATATTTCAGAATTTTCATTGTATTATACAGTTTATGAAACCTTTAAACTTTAACTTATAAAAACCATTCGGTTTCCTTGTTAAAAATGTTACGAATAATTTGACAGATTTAATTTTCATTATTATTTTACATTGCTCTCTATTGGATGAAATGATGAAAGAAAACAATATGATTGATTGTGCCGAGGTGTGAGTCCATTTCTACAATGTCCCATCAATTTTTATTACGAATTCACGGCCGCTGGTATGCCAAACACCAGGGTTCTTCATACGTATGTGTCATACATATATTCATAAATATATATCGCGAAAATATAGAAAAACATTGCTTTCAGTCTGGAAGTTAATTTATTGATAAATCAATTTGGCGAAGAAAATTTAGATGAGGGTGCAACAGGAATTTGTTAACGAAGCAGCTTCCCCCTGTCTCTCACACTTGCGTTCTTTCCCTCATTTTTTCTCACGTTTTTCTCTCTTTCCCTCACCGATGCTCGGGTGAACGAGCCCGTAGCGCGTAGGCAGTGAGTTTATTACGCAATTACAATCGCGACTTTAGTAGATGCGGAGACGAAAGTTACGATGGTATCACAGCTAGATACTCCAGGCACATACAAGTAAAACTTGGCCGCTTATACGGGTTTGGCAAAGGTTCTGAGGACGAAGCGTGGTGCTGCACGTCGTCTCATTAGCATGAGTTTGTTACGTAAATATAGTTGGCTGGTTAAATACGAGAATAGAACAATTACCGGTCTGTATAATAGGCACAAAACTCCCGAACGAAGCCGTCGATGAACTGAGGTGCAGGTTGAACTTGGTAGCTGGCTTTCGGCCTCGTGGTCATCGTCGAAATATATAGCGTTGAAACGATCTTTTGATATACAGTTTCCTCCGAGTTAATTGCAGTCACCCTTATAATTGGTTACCGCCATCTGTCACTAAATAAGTAGGTTAGGTGGTTGGGAAAATTGACAATTTTCATGGAAATTTTGTCCCAGAGGGCGAGAGAACGGAATTAGAGTTGTTGCACACTTAAAAGTGTAATTGACTTCGATAATTAATTCAATTACCCTGAGGGATTTCAGTCAAACATCGGGAGTAAGCCGGAGGGAAGACACAAATCTTTCTCATTTACGAACAATAATTCCAATTAAAAAATCATTTTATACCGCATTAAAACTGTCTAATTGCTTTCTTAACACTATAAATCAAATAACGGGGAGAAAAATTTTACCTCTCGGTGTGAGAACGGACAGTATTGTTCGGTATAACTTTCCGTTACAGTTTATTGATCATACCGCTCGATTGAGGTTGAACATTTTTTACTGTGTATCTTTGTATCAGGGCTGAGCGATTGATCGATTAATCGGAAAACGACGAATCGATTAATTGAAAACACAAACAATTTATGTCTACGATTAATTGGGAATGGATTGTTCTGTTTTTAGATTTTTCTTTCAAGTAAACGAAATGAAATTAGTTATTAGACGTAAAATTGCCGGTTCTGGCGAAGGAGTCACAAAAATACACAGCATCGTGTGAAATTGAAGACTAAAGAATTAACGTTTAAGGAGAATGGCAATTGGAGAGATTATCGTCATTTAAAAAATGGTTGTTTGATCACTTTCACGCAGAAAAAAATGACTGTTGCATTTACTTCTTTGGGAATTAATGCGTTTTTGTTGATAACCTTAATAAAATTTTTGTAACTGGAAATTTCTCCCATGTTAAATTTGTAAGTAAATATAACTGCATACTGAAAAAATTTTAAAACCAAGCTGTGCCAGTCTCTAACAATTTTGTCGGAGATTCTATTAAATTCAACAGCAATTTATTTCTCGTAAATGTATCCAAAATTCAATCTGAATTATCGATCGAATAAAATGAGTGAAAATTGATGTAAATTGGTTCCTTTCAAGTACGTTTCTCGTAAAATCCGCAGAAGAGAGAACGGTTTTGATTCCCATTGGTTCCCTCATTTCTGGGGGGAAAGACACTTGCCTTCTTTCGCACAAAGAGTCTTCAATTTTCCACTCATCTTTTACAGTCTGACTTGGCTAGCTTAGCGAGTATTGCAGAGATTTCTTCCCGCAAGCATAATAAATCGACAATAAATGATTTCCTGCTTCTAATTCTCGAGTAACTCGCTGCCTTTACCGCTCGGAACGTCGAAAGGTGAAGCCCTTGGGCCCTTGAAGGCGCCAGTAAGGCCGGATATTACCCAGAGGTCGACCTTTTCCTGAGTGACGATGGTGTAAATTCTTCGGTCAAGGATCGCTTTTGCGAATTCCTGAAAAGAGAAGAATATTGGGTTGCGAAGAAAAGGAAGGGAGAACAAAAATGTAGTACCGAGGGTGGCGCCTGACGATATTCGTGCCAGTCTGGGGCATACTTTATCGGCTAAAAATAATGCCCGCTATACCAAAGTGTTTTACGAGTTCATCTTAAAACAGTTTGCTAGGTTGTTGAAAATTCCTTCCCACACCTCGCAGCTCCAAAAAAGTAGAGCCGCCTTTGGAAATGATTAAGCTCGCTGAAAAGTTTACTGGTTCATTTACGAGTCGAGGGAGGAGGGGGGCATTGTGAGTCAAGATTACTTATACACGAGGAGGTGGTGGCCTGCAACCCTCGACCAGCTCCTTGGGAACGTAAATTACTACCACGCAACATCTATTTTCGCGCAGTTGTTGCGCAGGTGCCCCGCAAAGTGGAACTCTTTTTAATTTTCTTTTCCTCCTTATTGTTCCGTTTTCTCTCATATTTTTCATCCGATTTCAGTAAACGATTCAGTTCGGATCGTGACACCGTTTTATTTTCCTTATTTGGAACTTAAACGGAGTTACGTTTGCTTATCGAAGAGAATTATCCACGGTATAATCCGGCCCCGCGACTGCTCGGTTTTTCTGTTCGATTCGTTTTCGTCGATCTCCTTAAAAAGCGTCGTCTGTCTCCTTGTACCAGCTTCGCGGACAATCTAGGTCTCAATTCCCTTCGGACAAATGGTGCTCTGCGTTTTTTTCACAAGATAGACGTAACCCGGCCCTGACCAGTATCTCTCGTTCGAAACTTTACGCACGAGTTGTAACGGAAATTAGGTATCGCTGTGAATGACTCGGGACCATCACGTAACCAATTTCAATACTGCACTTGCTTCGTGTTAACGCGACAAAACGACTATTGTGTGGATTGTTTAACGTCTTAATTATCGTGCCTTATAAGGAAGAAAAATCGAGACTTTCGAAATGTTTCGCTTTTAATCTGACTGCGGAAACACTGGATAATCGATACGCGAGGTCAGCCGAAAAAATTTTTGGTTCCGATCGCTCTTTTTGCTCCTAACTCGGGTGATTACGATTTATTTCTTATTATGAGAATTCTCTTTGACAATTCCATTGCGAGAAATATAAAAAAGAAGGTCAAATTCAAGGCGAGGTTACTATTTGCCCATTTTTTTTTCGCTCCGAGAATGGAAATGTACCGAAGGGCATTATTAGACACAATATGTACCTGTTAGGTTTTTTTTTTTTCATCACAGTAGCCGCAATTATATTTTTTTAAGGAAACAGCTGCAGCTTGTTTCCATAAGAAAGCCAATTTTCGTACACGAATGTGGTTCTTGAACTATTCACGGATGACTTTCGACAACTTTATTTATGTCATTATTCCTGAGTTTATAGAAGTGAAATCAAATTTTTGATATCATGTTTTTCTGTCGAATAGTGTCGCATTCGATCAGTTTATGCGGAACATCGCAATAATACGAAATCAAGAAATCCAGGATAATTAATATTTTGAGAATATTATATATTATATAATATTTGTCAATAAAAACTCACTTTCAAGACGCTAAAAAAATAAGGAGCTAATGACAATCGTTGATTGATTTTTTGCAAGTTGTTTACTTGGCTTTACGTTTTTCAAAGCGAGTGATATTCCGTCCTAATAGAGTTTCGATCTCAATTTCAGAGCATCTTCGCAGAGTTGAGGCGAAAATTGACTTATAAAAAATTTCCTGATAGATGTATGAAATTATAGGTATATTTTCTATCTTTTTCACCATCAAATCTATACACTTCTTAAAATTAGTAACTTTGTCATAAGATTTTTTTCAATGACTTAGATAATCGTTATATAACATCTTTTAGTTGACGTAATGTTGTTAAAAAAAACTCGTTTCGCTTCCACTGCACTTGTCAATTTATTTCTTTGCTAGATAATTAATTTTCGCGTTAGGTATAATATATGAGTTGAGCGATAAAACTGAAGTAGCAGAGCTGCAGTCGGCCGATCACTCATAAAGTTTTATAACTCTACGACGAGCTTCTTGGATTAGGTAACGCAAATCGTAAGATAAATTCTACCTATCGCAAGCCGAAAGGTACAGATTTTACTCTCTCCGCTATAACATAAATGTCAAATTATTTCTGGTAAGTAAAAATTTTCCCCTTGAACGGAAACGTCTTTCTCTCAAATCCTTCTTATTTTCTTTATTCAACTTGAAGAACTCCTCGAATTTAGTTTCGTCCTCACTTTCCGCTAGCCGAAGCGAGAGATATTGTTCGATCTGACAGAAACATTGTGCCGGCATAGTAAATAAGTAAGCTCCCAAGGATTACATCGTTGTCGTTGCGGTAAATTAAAAAAATGTAATTTTTTTATTTTGTTCATAAAAAATGACACCACAGTTTAGAATTCCAATTATAAATTGTTCAATATCTATTTGCGATGATGTCCAGCGTGCGCAACAATGCGATTCTCAAATCCTTGGATATTTATTAATTCCGATGGCAAGAACTTACGGAAGAGAGAACGAGATGTGGCAGAGAGGAAGGAGAAAAGAGATGGGGGGGAAAAAAGAAAACTGGAATCATTTGCCGGGAAGACGACGAGATTTCTTCCTGTGTCGCCGACAGTGAGCCAGCGGTCTTGTTCATTTCCAGTGCAGGAGACAAGTCAGCCTCTGGCCAACAAGAAAGAAAAATGATATATATCCCGTCCAACTCGTATATCTCCGGCTTCTCCTCACGTTATTAACTTTCGTCGTTCGCATTACCACTAACTCATAACGATTCAGTTACGCACTCGTAAAGGTGTGCAGTAACCGAGATGCCACGTACCTACGCTATCTCGCAGGAGTAAAGAGAGATAAAGAGCGAAGACTTATTGAAATCCCAGAACACATGTATATTATATATATATATATATATTTATGTATGTATATCCGGACGACGATGACTCGGAGAGATGCATTTCTCCCGGTAGTATTTCTTCCTCGGGGGCAATAATAGGTCGAGTTAAGTACCGGTTAGTGGCTAAATCGGAAAAGTTCAAGTCGACTCCTCGGG
Organism: Neodiprion virginianus; assembly: GCF_021901495.1. Classification (NCBI taxonomy): domain Eukaryota; kingdom Metazoa; phylum Arthropoda; class Insecta; order Hymenoptera; family Diprionidae; genus Neodiprion; species Neodiprion virginianus. The sequence goes on along the minus strand of NC_060877.1, from coordinate 10,210,183 downwards.
AAGCGGGGCGTGAGGCGGAACTCGGGGATGAGTTTTAAAGTAGGGATATGTTTTAGTTTACTTCAGATGGTAGCGAGAGAGAATGAATCTGTGAAATCTTGATAAACTCGTTTCGAACTTTGTTATTAAACCGGGGTAAACGGAGTTAATTCGAGTCTCGCTCCAGCAGCCATGCAACGTGAAGCTTTCCGAGGACTTACCAGTCATTACGCATAATGTGTAAAGCCCTGGCTGACTCGTGTCGGGGAGTCTCGAGATAGCGACTCGGGTTAGCCGTTTTCTGTAGCTTGAAAGAGGGAGGAAGGGAGAGAACCTCTCGTTCGCTAGTTTGCTGCTTGCGAGGGAATTCTCTCTTATTGTTACCACTGCTGGATAACGTTTTCTTCCCTTCGTGTAACCACGCCGGCGTTATATAATGCACGTGTGTTCCCGTATTCTGGCAACTGCTTAGAGAAACTCACACGTACCTACGAGTCGATTGACTGTCGCATCGCGCTGACAGAAGCTCGCTGAAGAAGGCTGTAATAGCTATGAAGTCCTAGCCTAAGTGAGGGAGACGGGAATTACGAACGTCAGATTCACTTTTCTATTGTCAGTACTCCGTGCTCTCAATATTGAGACATAAATAGAAATTGTCTAATTGTGTTCTCGTTAAAGACGAAAATCGTTTCTTAATTTTCTCAGACGTTTTATAAAGATGACGTTAAGAACATCGAGTTCAGATTCAGATAATCACGTACATGGTCTATTAGATATTTTGGAACTTTTTCAAAAATACCGTCGCAAATGCACATTCTTCAGATTCCAAAAACTCCTTTTCGAACATTTCAAAGACTATCCTTATCAGTTATTTCCAGAATTCATTTTTAGTTGGCTCATTGCAAGAGATTTCATTTCGGATTAGAAATACCAGGATTGCATCCTTTTGTTTTTCTATGATTCTGGTACAAAAGGTTACTGAGTTTATGGACAAGGTTTTTCTTTTTTTTTTTTTAAATTAAGATAATAATCTTCATATTACAATACCGATACTAGTTGTTAGTATTCCGCGTTGTCAAAGTATAACATAAAAATTCTAACAATAAGTTCATACGGCCGAGTATTCAATCTCCTTTTCAAAAATGCCTTTCTCAAACGGTTGGATCCCGTAGGTTCGTTAGCTGGATAAATTTTCGATGACATCCGTTACTCCTTAGAAACTGGGTATCCGGATCAAAGTTCTGAGGCATATTGTTGGAGTGTAAATTTAATGAAGCGCCGGGGGTGAGTCGTTCCTTTCAGTATTTCTCTCGGTCCATGTACCTACCGGTACACAGGGATAAGACCTGGCAGATCCGTCGAGGGTTAGGAAGAAAGGCAAGTGAATGTATTCTCCAAGGAAGCTATGCAACCCACCGACGCAATTGTCCTTTGAGATGACATTCGGGCGTACATTTACCTTGGATCCAAAGTTAGGGGCGGCTCTGATTCCACGCAAACTTCTCTTTCGCGAGATTCTTCAACCCTTGGGGCACGGGGTTAAGCTTTCTGATATTACGAATTCATGCGAGTAAATGATCTCCCTCGGTTGGCTGACTGGCATATCTCAGAGGCTGAACAAACGGGATTTCCCACACCCGCCCTCTGCCGGCGAGATAATCTCGCAACGGATGAATAAAATTACTAGCTCAGGTGAACCGAGTCCCTCAACCCCCAACGTCTCTAGGGGAGCGAGATTTTTCTTGAATTTTTTAAAATAACCCCACCACTTCGCTCTTAGCACCCACACCTGCCAACTTCGTGGCGCAACTTTGGCATTAGTATGCGGCCGGCGACCGGCTCGGATTTATAACACCGAGTATTATACTGAAATATGACGCCAAATACGATTCGCCACTATATTTCTTACTACAGTCTTACAGGCCTGCTTGCTGATACTTTTTTTGCGTTTCCATAACCGCCTTGTACGGAACGCTGAACGGATGGTTTGATACTGGCAACGAATTCGATGGTCAAACAAAAATATCGATTTTATTGTCTTTGTCCAGAGTGTGGAAAATGGTTTTTGCTGTCGATGGTCCGATTAAATAAAACCGTCATCGGTTGACCTTTTCACCGTTATCAGAGGAGCCCTTCTGAGAGCAATAAGTTTTATTGAACAATAGTCAGTGTTATACAATAATAAAAAAAAAATAAAAAACAAATAAGATACGGCATAAAGCTAGGAAAAAACTATGTTCTATGCAATTTCAGTGATACTCGCAATATAATACATAGGAAAAAACCTGAGCTATTTAAAACGAAAATATTTGCAGGGCGTTCTACAAATAATAACGTCGGATTTTTACTGATCAATCTCTTTTGAAACACCTTTTCGTCCTGTTGTTTATTTATGTCTACGTTATATACTCGCGATGTGAAATTGTAAAACTTTGAGATTTTATTAAAATTTGAAGGTGATTTCGGCGTTCAGGTGGTAAAAATTTCACGAGTGATTTAGTATATCTGAGTAGATGAAAAAGAAGAAAAAATATAAATTTTATAGAGTATATTTGAGCTTTCGTATACTTCTGCACGAAAATTATCCATCTGAACAACTCGGTTCATAAATTTTTAGAGTTCATTACCAACAATCTTCGTCCCTCTGTAATGTAATTTCAAATTATACGAGTACCTCGAAACTTTGGAAATATTTTGAAACCGTTATTTGCAATAACTATCCAAAGAGGATTGGTATTATTAACTCATAAAAAACTGAACATGTGACAAAAAATGAACCTGATTATTTTTCGAGCAATGAGTTGGATACTTATCATACCCAAAATGAAAATGGCGTGTATAATGGTTACGACGAACGAGAACAATGCTGAGTCCGGCGGAGACTAAGGGGCAAACCAATCATTACTAACCCCACATTGTGTCCACTTTGATATTAATATCGGCGAATCCAGGGTGGCCAAGATAAGCTAGAGTACCGAGTACTACGTGATGTATGAGGCAAGGAGTGGAAACTGCCGTCGCCGATTTCAATTCGGCGTCAAACGTCGGTGGTCGAGATTAAATGCCTCAATAAATAACGAAAGAATAGCAACGAAGTTTGACGGTTTTGGATATAGGGTTAGGATTTGGTTTCGCGTTGACTTCTTAAAGATGGCTTCCGTTTATTGCTCGTTATAATCAAATATGAAATTGGGGCAAGGCGGAGTGAGCTTGAAGACCGAAGCCAGTACTTCGGATACACGCGGGTAACTTTTGAAACCTTATCTCTTTGATCTCAAAGAAAACCACGTGCGTGGTTGGGCACTGTTTGATTTGAGTACGATGGAAAATACATTTCAAACAAACAAAGAGACTAAAGCGTTGGAATCGAGATCTGGAGAGCAGATTTCTTACCGCAGGCAATCCATTTTGACTCGTAATAAGAATGACTGACCGATAATTTCTTTCCTCAATTTTACGAAATCCGGTTGAGTATTTCACCAACTGAAATACCTAATACATAAAATGATTAAATAAAAATATTTACAGTGAAAAAAATCAGCTCTCGTAACGGCCACTCACAAAGTCACGATCTCTCAGTGTCATTTATTTTTTTTTTAATTTCCAACCAGCTTTTCAGCTCCGCCTTGAGTCCGGAAGCGCAGTAATTACCATAGGAATTTTATTTATCCTCACTGCAGTTCCATTTTCACCTGGAATTATTAGCACTCCGCGGTCTTTCATTTTCGTATACCGAGGGGATACGAATCGCAGAGACAATCTCAGTTTTCCACGTGTCTGAAATAAACGTGTCTAGATATTTATTCCTCCTGCAAACCATGTGTTCTCATCTATTTTCTTCGAAACATTTTATATCCCAACGTGCAAAGCCGCAATATCTTAGTCCGCTTGTTTTCATCCAAGCTAACTGCACGTCTGTATCAAGTATTACGTACACGTTCAGCAGGGATGCAATATCGCAGCACGAGATACTTTTCTTTGTACTTCTTCACTTTTTTTTACTATTTTTTTTTTGCCTTTCAAACTTTCTTTAAGCCCCTAAATCCCCGGAGAAACTTACCGGGACGTTACATTCTAGTCATTTTATAAATACAGGATATCAGTGGTCTTCTGCGATCATCGTAGCTGATTAATTTCGACAGCTAGAAAAAAGGTTGTTCGCTTTTTCAGTCCGCAATGGATATGTTGTAAAAAGTAAAATGAAAACGAACCACGCAGACGTGTTGATGAATTTGTTATTTTAGCGAAAGATTGATTGCATGATTGGTGTGTTTTACGCGGCAGAATATTTCGGTCCATGCGGTGAAGTTGCGAAAGTTGTTCATTTAGGTAGCATGTACAGTATATAATACCGTGCTTGAAATGCAAATGTATTTATAACGTATATCCAAACTGCTCGCTAGGAACGAAAGTAATATTTAAAATGGAATTAACTCGGCGCGAGCTTCTTGAGCTTTGGTTGCAGCACATGCATCTTGCAGGTGAAATACAAGTAAACCATTCTGGAAAACGCCAGCGAGAATAACGAGGCACTACACTTCGGCAGTGAGCACCGAGTTGAATCAACAATTGCCGAAGATCTCCTACGGACGTTAATTATTATTCTCGCCAATAAATCGTCAGGCCATTGTTCTCGGTGTAACTAATTAGAATTCTCTGCATTTATTGTGCAAATGATTGCTATAAATGAACACGACCTGAAGTTTCATTAATTTATTCGAATGAGCTGGTAGATTTAGTGAAAATTGATCATTGGATCGTGATTTTTTTCATTCGAATCGTGTCTTATATTCTTCATTATTTATTTATTTTATTTTCATTTCAAACTTCATCCCGATTGTGGCTGTCGTTGATTAATTGAGGGAACTAATTTCAGACAGTTTATTTATTAGCGTTACGAATTCAAAGACGCTTGAGTAATCACGTTAATTCCTTTGATCCCACGGAAGGCGTGACGTTGTATAATCACCAGTCGTGAAGAACAACTAATTGAACGAAGAATGAATAAAAGAACTGTAACAAATTTATTGCTGTGTACACTTAATCTCCCCCTATTATTCGTGCGAATTGTTTGAACTGGTGTGCATTTTTGCTGTCAATATCATCGAGACGTGTGTAATAATTGGCGAGATCGACACAACCGGTTTTACTTTGATCACGTGTCAAAGTAACAAGACCATCTTTAACCTCAGGTTGAATTTCTCGAAGACTAATGCGCAGGAAATATTCAACGATTAACGAGGACGCGTCTGTTTCCTCGTGCAGCTTATTTTATGTATATTGTAATATGTCAGAAGAATTATCATCGAGAGTGTTTGAAACGATACCAATTAAGATAAACCAGTTTGTGAATGGGTATGAATGACGGGACGGTTCGTCGAATGTGATACGCGTTGGGTTTAAAAAGCAATTTGAGACAGCGAACAATTTGTTAGGGTGATAAATCACGCCAAGTGGCGCGCACATTTGCATCCAAGGACTCAACCTCGACCTTTCGGCCTTTCGTCCTCCATGTTCGGGTGCGTTACACCTTTTTGTTCCATTCTCTTTCGATTACCCCTTCAGTCCGATACGACGTACGCTTGAATTCCTTCGAAATAAGTTTACCATCCTATCTTACGGCCCCACCTTGAGAAAAAACATTTGCTGCCCTTTGTATAGTTTACGATAGGTCAAAGAGTCTCTCTTCTCAATTAACGAACATAGTTGCGTTATCTGTAAAGGTATCCTTGTACGTGGAACATCTACGGTGGAATTTCGATCTTGTTTCACAAAGAACCAGTACGGATCAGCTTTGACAAATTATACGCAAATTCAGTCGTAATGTACCTAGAAGAAAACAATTCATCAGGAGTTTTTCATCGAATGTTTCAAGTCGATCTTTATTGAAATAATTTCAACTGTCAAACTGTCTCTTGTTATGTAACGAGAGAATATTTACGATTTTTGTTTAAAGCGTTTCTTGATAGCAACATTTTGTTTTTCAAATTGGCAAACCATTTTTCTGCGCCCAATAATTCCTGTTACCAATTGATGCAGATCTTATGATATATTATTTTGAAATATCCTTTAAGAAAGGGCGGACACACACCTCGAAGCATGTATGTTAAATAGCACCAGCATACCGCAAGGCGCAGAGAACAACGCTTTTTTGAAATGCGGTGTTTGGCGTGCGGCTCAGAATCAGAGTTGGCGGTTGCGAATTTCACACAACATCCGTGACCTGCCTTCCATGTTTAATACACACCTTGGTGCTTGCGTGCGACGAATACGGGGCCGCGTATGTTTCGCAAACTCTTTCACCCCTCGAGAACAAAACCGCATATACTCCTTTTACTCTATTGCCTGGAATTAAACACCTCCGTTTTAGTAAGCGTCGCGTAATATTATAACAATTCACTCCGGCCTTTTCTTCGGGTACAATGTTGGCAGTTGCAGCTCAACTTCAGACTGACGATGAGGATTTGTTCCCAGTTTAGTGGTCGCGATGGTGTCGAATAACCGCTTTAATTTTCAGGGATACTCGTACAATTCTCGACTTTTCAAACGCGAGTTCCGTAGACGTTTTATCGCCGTAACCACGCATCGCGAAGTCTTTAAACTTGGGGTTCTTTCTTTATTCGAATCGATATGAACGGAGTCAATTCAGCGCAGCGAAGAGCGAACGATGCGTGTTTGAAATACTGGGAAACGCGGCTGGTCCCTTGGAGATACTTTGTTTCACATGACAAACGATGTCCTCTTCTTCGCTTTGAGTTTCTTATTCAGGGTAGCAGTTCAGTTTCCTTTCGCACGCTCCACCTATTTCCCGTATAAACTTTGGAGGACATTTTTTTCGCAAATAACGTTTGGCCTAAAGGAACCTGAAAGGCATCAGCGGGCCGAATCGAAATCTATTTGGTAACCAAAGTATACATGTACACATATTTTATTGGGTATGAACGAAAATTAAATCGTACGAAATCCATGATTTTCAGATGTTCAAGTTTGGCTGCGATGAAATCGATCTCATAAAAATTGAAAATTGATGGTATTTGTGAAAGCCGAGTGAAATGTTTGTCGAAAGTTTAACGATCAATAATGTTTCGAAGAATAACGAAATGTCTCTATCCGTTTTGTCGACGTTTTTCTACGTTTTTCATTGATTTGAAATCAGTCAAGAATGTGGACAGATGCTTATCCAGCATTATTCAAAGATGCAGCTACGAGGTATTTCGCTGTTTATAGTTGGCGACAGAAAACACGTGTGCAAAGGATAGTTTTATGCATCCGTACACTTGTGCTTGGAGCGGGAGTGTCAGGTTCTCGACATATTTCTCTCTGTTTCTGCACTCGCGACTCGTTTCATTCGCCACTCAGCACCGCACCCTCGCATTACAGCGTAACGGCAAAAGCCTTTTCTCCCCACGCGCATACCTGCATTTTTCATACTATTTTCTCATTTTTGCACTCCACCTAGATGCGCACGGCGACTCCTATTTTCCTTATAAAACCGTACCAACCAAGCAATGTTCCACCACTGCCGCAGTGCTACGGTGAATAGGGCTGCACAAAAAATTCCTGTTTCGCATTTTCGAACGATTCAAGCCCACGATTCGCGAAATGGAATTTTCCGTGTTCATTAAAGAAAATTCGCGTGACGGAGCGGCGATAATTTTGTACTTTTCAGGTGCTTCACCGACCAGCCAATTCAGATGCGAATCATTTCTGGAGCCTTCGTGCGGAACATTGACCAGCGGTCCTTGTACGAATTCGGAAAGTCGCCAGCTCTCCTCTTTTGGCCAAGGTTTGAACAGATTTGCGTACCTGGCTCCTTAACTCCCGGTTACACCAACCTTTTAGTGTCCTGTTCTCACTTTGCAGACAAGGTAAGGATCAAGTTCGATCGAAGTGGTTGAATTTATCAAGTCCAGGATTGTGCGTTGCAGATTATGACGTCGATTCGCGAAAAATCATTGGTCATATGTGTGCCTTTGCAGGGATTTTACACGAAGGTTACTGCGTACAAAAGGCGTTTGCTCTTTTTACGTTTTATAACGTCAAGATTTCATTATAGTCGGGTGTTACTTCCACAGATTGAGGTTTCTAATAAAAATGTGCTAAAATGATATTAGCACATTAATGTTCTTGCATACATCAGGTCCCAATTACCACGCTATCTGTTTACGTAATGATACGATAATTGATTCAAACTCACCCAATAAGGCCGCTGGAAAGCATACGAACCTTGGTCTCAATGATTTATAGGTACGAGTTTTGACCAGGTTCAAGATCGCTGAGTGCTAAATTATATAATAATCATTCAAGTATTGCGCTATAAATTCTTTTCCACAAATCTTGATATACTCACTTTTCGAACGATCAATGAAAAAGCTTGCCAGTAGATTTCTACGCCTATCGCTATCACACGCGTACATCGTTGATCCATATTTTTCTTCACGTATTTCCATCCGGCTAACACGGTTTTATTTATTTATTTTTTTTGTTCTTTTATATCGGATACAGATGGTCAACTATCGTTAATAACTTTGAAGACGTCGGGCTTAGCATTCCATTCTGGTATGCGGAGCATTTTAATGAGCGAGGCCAATTTACGCTAGGATAGATGGACGGATATGAAGTCGCCACTTTGTCTTCGAGAGTTTTCCCACAGGTGTGCTATACGCGTACAGTATCGTCCAATAGCGATCAATTATTGAACCGTGGAGTTCCAAGGCGGACAACGCGGAAGTGGTATACCTATTCCGCAGAAAAAGGATAGGAAAAACTTTTCAGACGTAAAACCAACTACCTCCGGAAATTTGTCATGTAATTTAGAGATCAAGCTATGCAGACACTGCCTAGTACATATGCGAATTCATACAAGTTTTTAATGGAACTTGTCGCTTGCAGATTCTTGTTTGCGAAGCTTTCTCATTTTTACTTGGGTTACTGTTGTGCTTCACGTGCTGTGAAAATTAACAGGTACGATTTTTAGTAATACTGAAATATCGTAAAATCTGTATTTTTTTTAGCTTTCTAGGGCTCGGAATCTCGAAATCAAGACAAAAAAAAAAGTGAAGGATGAAAACCAGATTTAATCACGACCTTCCTTGATAACGGAGAAAAATTTCTTTTTGTGCAATTCAGAACAATTCGTGCATGTTGAAAAGTTAGTAAAATACCCCACGTACATAAGGTTCAACAAACATTTTCCATTGCTTTAACAGAGGAAATGAAATGGTAGAAGTTATCATCCGGTAATATTTTCTTACGAGTGGAATGTCAGCGCAACTTCGCGTTTACCCAATGCTGAATAATTTAAAAGCCGTATCGACGTTGATCATTGAGGAGAATTTCATGGCCAGATACCTCATCGTATCCTTGTTTGAATGTAAAGAAATTGTCGAGAAAAAATGTAAAAGTAAAAATGATAAAAAATTATTAAAAATAAAAAGGATGAAAAAGTATAAGAAATGAAAAGTACTAACGACAACTTGTTGTCCCGTGCTCCTTTTGTCTACATATTCTTCAACCCTTTGATTTAATCAATTTTACCAGTGACCATGGTAGATCATTGGCTTGTACAATTCCGATGATGCGAAATACCGCGCCTGTATCGGTATGTGCCAATGTAAGAATACGCGTGAAGCGGAACGTCATCCGGTAGATTAGCCGAAAATCACTTTCAATTATCCGTTCGCTTAGGATATTGCCTCGCTCAGTGCGGAGTAATGGCTAGAGTGGCAAATCAAGCCGCAATCAGAGCCCATCGAAGCGCCAATCGCTCCGATGAAATTGGGTATTTCGATTATACGGACTCTCGTTCACTTTTGCAGTCGGCTCTGTTTGCCGTAGTTGGTCATGTTATTGCACGGATTGAGTGCTGGAATGGAATCCCACTTAGCCCATCAATAGAATGCTATGCGTGCTGTTGTGCCTATATCGAGTATCAGGTATCTGTACGGATACAATTTCTGCGAGGGTGTTTCCCACGTGTGTGTATATGTGTGTGTGTGTGCTGAGCTGCGAAGATGGGATCGATGTTCACGATCACGAGAATGATGCTTGCGTAGAATAGTTCAAAAACGATACGTCGCACGTTATTCCGTTGCGGATTAAAACCACTACATAACTCGATTTTATTACATAGGATACATTGCTCAGCTCGGCAGATCAAACAGTACACTGTTAAAAATGATTGTGAATTTACTACACGTTTACTGTACAAAAAAGGTGTAAATTTACAAATTCAGTGCAGCAACGTAAATTGCTACGCGTTTGCCTGAAATTTACAATCAAAATTTTTCATTTTACTAAAATTTATAAGAAAAAGACAAAAAAGTAATTTTATTTCACTAAATTTTCTAATAAATTTATTGTGATCGCAAATTGAATACACAGTAAATGTATGGTGAAATCACTGTTCCGTATCCGGATAAAACTTCTAATACAGTGTAAGAAGTTCCACGCAGAAATTTTTAACAGTGTATATTACTACAAACGAACGTATGTCAGTGGAATCAATTTTACTCTCGATCCTTTTTACCCGAATTCCATGCAAATTTGACAATGCCTCTTCAGTTTTGCAACGTCAGAGTGATTTTTTCAATTGAATTACATTAATCGAAGTATGCTGGTACAATTATGTAAACGAAGTTAATAACGTTACTGTAACGATTCATGTTTAGAAGAAATCGTTTCTTCGCACCTTTAGGATGGTCTGAAATTTGGTAAACCACGATAGACAAAAAAAAAAAACATCATCACACGTATTTTGAAAAGTCGAAATCCTTGAATGTCATTCGCAAATTACACAATAATGATTTTTTCCCCTGATGTTCCGTTGCGTTAACGTTACCAACTTCAGCCGCGTATAGAATTTCACATCATTTTCCGCGAACATGCGACAATTCTCATTTTACAGAGTGCAACCCCTGCGCTATTTTTGTGTTATCATATAAGAAGTTCAACGTTGTTCGCGAGCCTCTGACTACTTGGCAAATAAAAAGAATTTTTAAAGCAAGGTAATTTTCTAATCAAAAGTTCGAGATCTTTTCAACAAATCGCTGTAAAATTTTCAAAAATAACCTCAGTCTTTTACAATTTCCAGGTTACCGAACGTGACAAAGAGCTTGGAAGACGATCTTACGTTCGATTGAAGATAAAAATAAATATGTAAAAACACAACACACGAGAATTCGTGAAAGGGATCTACCGAACAGGGCATGAGCCGGCCTTTGCCACGTGACGTCTTAATCCCCCGTGATATCGTACCAGGAAATAAACGTGTAGTTCCAATGTCCGCGCGCGTGCATGTGCGTGGGTGTATATCATCTAGGGTACCCGGGTGCAGCAGAGGAGGCGGTGGCCGGGGCGCACGCCATCGTAATCGCAGGCGGCAACGAAATACATCGACTCGAATGTAAATGGGCAAGTAGCAGTGGCGTGTCGCGGGGCCATTAAGTCTTATCGGACGGTTAATAAAATGGCTGGAAGCTCAGGTTATACCGGGCACGAAACGGCAAGATCACACTTACACGACCTCTCATAAATCCTGCGGTTCGGTTGAGTCTCGTCTCGTCTGGTCGGCTCGGGTCTATTTTGGCCTTCCGGTATGTCCGCCGGCCGCATATAGACACTGAGAGAGATTTTTAGTTCCGGTTACCGCTCAGTCCTTAACTATTTTCATTTTTTACCACAATCGAAAAATATAGTTCTAGGTAACTGTTTCAATGAGTTTTTCTAGTTACTGTAACAAATGAAATTTTTCTGAGTGCACCCTGCGGAATTCGCGGCCGGTATACGGATCAGAGGTGTAGGTGTATTACGTATCCGTGCCTCTCGAAAGCCGAGTAATATTGCGGAACAGAAGGTGCGATAAGTTCCTCTGCACTGCGCCATCGTGTCGCAGCAAACTCAAAGCCAGTGCCAACAAACGTCTGGATTTCCAAGGTATGCTCACCCGCATCAGAAGATGCAAGTTGCTGAGAACGTTCTTGAATAATAATACGCGAAATGTTAAGATAGTAGAAACATTGTTATCTGGGTAGATACCTATCTCACATCGTGCCATGTGATAACGTTTCTGGTATCAAAGGTCTTCACTTAGCCTTTGCCAGTTGTTTTAAGTACTAAGAAGTGAATACTTACGATACTGTTGGTACATCAAGTCAGATAACCTGTCGGAAGTTTCAAACGATAATTTAGGTGCTAAATTTCTTGACGATTTTTTACAGAGATGAAGAGTCTTTTATTCGAATGGTGCGATTTCTTCAGAAGCTGTTATTCGCGCCAGTATTAATTGGTAATGCTACCGCACGAGATCACGAGTTCCGTCATATCTACGAAGTAAGCAAAAATGGATTGGAGTCAGCTGGTGCTGAGCTAGGAGCGTGAAGATACTGATCCATTTGTAGCCACGGTACAAAAATGGCTTTGAATTCGCAGGGGTGTAGTTTAGAGCAGAAATTAACGATTGATAAAAATTGTAACATCCTCGTTTTGTAAGGTATAATACTCGAAGGTAGTCTTTAAATGTTCCTTACGACATTTTAGCCGGTTCACAACTCGCAGTTTTTCCTGTTATAATACCCAACTGGAATCACTATAAGCACCGGGACTCGACTCGACTTGCACCTGATTCAAAATACCATCTGTGAAACGAGAAGATCATTATCCGAAAAAAAAAAAAAAAAAACTCACCGAGACTTTCATCATCGCATAGACGCACTTAATTATCATAGCTTGGGAGTTTGAATGGATTGAGGACTTGGTAACTCCTGAATATCCGCTCAAGTTTCAGCAATAAGTACTCGTCATGTACGTAACAAGTCTCGAGCTGTAATATGATTTTAATAGCAATCACACCGGGGTAAATATTAGCATATTGAATTTCATTGCAAAAACCGGACTGGTCTGTTTACTGAAGGCAAAAAGTTCGTAGCTATGGCGTCAGCGGCTGACTACTCCGGGCAGGATCAGCCAGCCAGCGTTTCGTTCATTTGGAGACGTTTTAAACGGTGATTTGCGAGCTCGCAAACCGGCGCGTCAGATGGTCTGGCATACGCTCAACGTAATCTAACGGATAGAGGTCAGTTAAGGTGAAGGTGTAACAAGGCGGAATCCCCGGGTGGTGAGCCAGCCGACTCCGAGAGAACGCGGATGTGTAAGGCTGCGAAGGATCTTGAGGTGAAAAATAATGCGGAAAGCCAACGGTCAGCCTGCACCGATCGCTTCTCTCAACTTCTGCGGAAATTATTCGCTGTTTCTGCGGTTTCACAGTTGCTTGTGAAATACGAGGTGGGGGGGGGGGGGGGGGGGAACTTTGAGGTTAAAGAGAAATTGACCTGTTACTTTGTGATTTGTTTAAAACTTTCCTCGCAACTCGGTGTATTTACTGACCGTGAGACTCAAAATATTTCAATTGCCAATTTTTTTTTTTTTTTTTTCACACCTACGAGCAAATAATCAACCAGACACTTACTGCAGGTAACACTTTTGCCTCTGCACTTGCGAAAGTGCAACTTGCAGGACAACCTGCAGTTACACGAATTGAAGTTCTGTAGATGCTCGATTTTTGTTCCTTCCACGTGTCGCGGAATTTAGTATCGCTATTTTCATTTGCCTTACGTTTTACATTTTCGAATTTTACAGGCTATGTAGAGACTCTCAATTTCAGACTGGAATTCAGATTGTTTTTTCTTTGATATTTGTGATTCAAAAAAATTGGCGAATCGAATGTATGATATTGCGAATTGATGGAAACTCAGGTTTCCAGTATCACTGCGTAGCAAAGATTTGGATTCCGATGTAAGGTTCGTGTTGAAAAATTCCAGACTTTTGTCGATGATATTGCGGTATTAGGAGTATAAACGGAGGAAAAGAAAAAGGAGCAATATGTCGTAAATATCGAAAAATTATTCGGATATTAAAATATATTTGAGAGAATAGAGTAAGATGATTGAAATTGTAGGGATTCTTCAGAAAACGCTTGATAAATCGAATTTTCAGGGTAATCTCGAAGATGTACGACTTTGATGGGAACAAACGCAAGGATAATAACGTGCGTTATTCCTCGGGCGAATTAAGGCGAAAGAAAAAAAAAAGGAAGAGGAAAAAAGTACCTAATCTCATAAGTTAAGCAAGCTTATTAATAAATGACAGTACGTAACAATGGCCCTGATCTCCGGAATGTGTACGGTAATTGAACCCGGACATGTAGGTGCGAGATATGCATTACGTCAGGTGGGTCAAGAGCTGGCAACCTCTGCAAGGTCGGGGCCAAAGAGAAAGGTTTTAAGGAGTGTACCGAATGTTTGAGCTATGCTTGCATATGGTTGAAAAAAAAAAAAAATTCCCGATTCAAAGCGGAGAGATTGCGTCGTTTGCTGTGGGTTGAATTCGCAGCGTGATTCGTTCACTGAAACGATTCGTACTGGGAAAAAATAAACACTGTGAAATGCTCACTTTGAATCGTCGTACCGTGAACACGATGTAGATACGGGATAGAGAACGAAAATCAAATTACTGCAGGCGGTCCAGGGTTTGCTGAATTTGAATATCCCAGTCGTTGAAAAATATCGGAAAAACTAAAGCCGTTGGGGAACTCGGCTCTCTAAACCATTTCTACCGGCATCGGAATTTCTGTGTTTTTTTGATAATAGAAAACTCGGCTGGTGATTGAGATGGAAGCGAGTGTAACAGAATGTTTTCCACGAGTAGGCTGAAAAAATGAAAATTCACCGAGAGAAATGCGTGAAAATTTATATTGTTGTTTGTACAAACGCACCCCAAATTTTGTCTGAAATGCGATAAAAACTGCAACCGTTACTGAATTGGTGAGCAAATGTATCTTTCAATACGTTAAATCAAGTCCAAGTGACTGGAGAGCGTCAATTTTATGTCAAGTAAGAATGACGTCGCATGGGACAAAGAATCAATATCAACGAAACACATGCCTACGATTTGTTCTCCATGGTTCACCAAATCCTTTCCCTCACGATCGTTAGTCAATCGAAATGACAAATGTTGCCGCTGATGGCTGTAGAGGTAGGAATGCGTCGCGTAGTATCGAGGAACCAGTAGTTGAATATTGAAAATTTTGAATTCAAGTCGCGTCCGACGATTCGTCAGGATATTAGATAATGTATTCCGATCGTGTAATGCTGCCGGGTAGTTTACGGCGGTGTACGTAGGTCATATACAAAGAAGACGTGTGTATCCTTTGCTCCGACATGGCGGCGTGGCCTCTGGGGTGCCGTATCGGCTTCCCACAAAGGAGTCCGCGGGGCGAGCCTCTTTCGAGAAAAAGACGTAGGATACGTCTCGGTGGGTTTCCGGTCGCCCTGTGAGTTGCGATCTGCGATGTTCCGGAGTCTCGAGAAATTTTTTGCGCCTGCTACCAAACACTTCGAGTACGGTTTGATTTCCGATCGATCTGTGAACGCGTAGCTCGAGGCTCGCGTCGTTTCTCTTCCGTATCACAAATTCAGCGTCCGTGTTAAAAGACATTTTTTGTTTAGGAGAAAAATAAAACTAAACAGGAAGAAATGGGTAGTAAAAACGACAAACAACGTCCCGCCCGAAGTCCTTGCAAACAACTATAAATCATCCGGTCGTCAAGAGCCCAAGTTATTTGAGGGTTGTTTTTCCTCGTTTCGTGAACGCTCTTGACATGAACATGTATATGTACTTGAAGTTTTGATTTAAAACGGTTCCGATGGTGAAGAAATAAATCATGGCAATTTTTAGTCCTATTATTACAGTTTTGTACTGTTAAATGGCTAACCAAGTTTTATTCATGTAATAAAAATTAGCGGCAACTCAAGTTTTCCATCAGTCTTGGTTGAACGAAATTTCAGGTAGCTGCTACTGCTGCCATGACTGACGTGGATTATTTAATAACGCAGTTTTATACAGATTGTTGCATAAGTCACGCAGTACTACAATATTTACTGGCGGAATATTACTTCTATCACGCCTAACTATGTCAGAGACAACTGCGTGAGGTTCAAAAATGTGAAAGACCAAAAAGTCGACGGGACGGATCCCGAAAGTCAAACTAACGACAGTTGAAAACGTAGAAAAACCATAGATACGAAACCATGACTGTAGTAAAATAATAATTAAGGACGCAAAAATGTATAAATTTATACCGAAATTTTTTTTTTGAGAATGGCCAAGATTGCGAAGGGCAAAATATTGCATTGCGAAAATACCGAAGAATTAAAAAGTCGACTTTTCAAATGTCAGACTCGAGCCTTTATCGAAAATCTACGAATCCGAATTTATCAATAACGACTGACCAAAGATTCGAAAGGTCGACATCTCGAAACCCGCGAAAAACAGAATGGCCAAAATGCCAAAAGTTTGGATGACGTCGGTATTGCATATATTCTCTGCAACGTCACACGTATCCGATATTCTACCCCTAATACAGATCCTGACTTCTCTTTGTCTTGTCATCAAATATAGGAAAGATCGAGAAAGGCAGATGGGTATTTTTAAAAACGCCATCTTGTAAGTCGACTATTCATTCACTTTGTCATTTCATCGATTGAACAAAGTTTACACAAGTTTAAACTTGTTTAAAAACGATATTCTTTTCATAGACTATAAACTGTCAATTATCTGACAATAATGAGCAGAGATTGAGAAGTGAGAATTTGTAATTATTTTCGAATGATTGAATTTTCTGAGTGTTATTTCCCCAAATGCACAGCGTGCCTTGCGCGGTGGGCGCTCGAATTCGACTGGGGTCGCTCTCCTTCGCGCGCTACTCGCTCGCGTTTCGTTTCTCTTCTGCGCATGCGCGCTGCTCGCTTACTGCTCCGCTTCCCCCCACTCCGCATACGCGGCGCACGGCTTTTCCGTACCAGCACACGTGCATGGCACGAAAGGGTTGCTCGAATTAGATGCAATACCACACATAGGCGACGGGGAGTATCTTTATTTTGACCAAGACAACAATTTATGAGTAATAATAACAAAGAACAAAATTTAATCGTGAACACTGGCAACGAAATCAAAGAAAGAAAAAATACCAAAAACCGAGGACTGGTCAGGGGGTCCGCACGGTCGGTGACACTAGGCTTATAGATGAACTAATCTTCTGGTACGCTTCGCAACGGTGACGCAGTTTAAATTTGGCATTGAAAGAAAAAGGTGGAAGTAGGGCGAAATCACAGCTGTGGAAATAATAGGAAGGTGGAGAAAGAGCAATAACAAGGGGACCACTCAAGTCAGGGAGGAGAGTGGACGGCGGGATCTTTGCTTTTTTTTTTTATTTTCGTCGATAAGCACTCAACTGCCAAGAAGGAATGAAGGGTACAAGGTAGGTAGGTACCTTCTCGACGAAGAATAACAAAGGGAGGCGGGCCACGGCAAGAAGCGAATCTCGCGAAACCATCAACTATGCAAAGCTATATATTCGAAGGAGATAGAAAAGGTTATCCTGTTTGTAATCTGGTCCCGATTATTCATTACCTCTCCCAGAATACTACGGATATATTCAACGATTCTCAACTTTTTTCATTTACTCTTGGCGTACCAGCGGATTGAATCCTCTTTGCAATTGCACGGGTGCTTCTTCTGCGGAGGCAACTTTTCCCTGCAATTAAGGCAGGCAAGTATATAAGTAGGGTGTGGTGAGCAGGGCTAAATAACCGATCTGTAACCTCGAGCGGTCCACGTTTCTTGCTAATTAATTTTATCGCCGACCTCCGGAGCACCAGCTCCATTCTGCATCTCAAGTATACAAAATCCGCTTAAATGAGTCTTGGAGATTAACGGTTATCACGCCGTACTAATTGTACAGGGACACGGAGACGCGGTGGAATTCGCATCACCCTCTCATTCGTAGGGCTCTTTTATAAACGAGGCGAATTCCGTGAGTTGCGTTTATTCGATTAAACAAACAAATTTCCAGGAATGACAGGGAGAAGAAACGACGAAAAAAGAAGGAACGAAATAACTGAAAGTAGTAAAATAAAGTAGATGGTGTGAGGCAGGATAGAAAAAAGCGGGCAAAAGAAGAAGGACGATACCCTCGAGTACTTGAGAAGTAGAATTTTTTTTACATGCAGCATTGTCGATACCTACTTGAAATTCGAGTTCGTATATTTTCGCAAAAAAATAATCACATTGAACCCAAAATGACGGGATGAGAGGTTATTAAAGGCGCTATTGTTGTTGAAAACTTGCTTCAACCACCGTCATTCGAATACAATGGTCTAGAATGTAGTTCTTCGGCATGCATAAAACATAACTACGTCTGATTTTTTTTTACTTGGCAAACTAAGTCAGATTCCTCAATGACTTGCCTGATCAAATCTCAGGAAAAAAATTTAAAAATCACGCTTTCACTGTCAGTAAAATTAAAATTGTTGAAGTATCTACGCGAATCTTAGAAGATATTCCAACAAATGATCGAATATCGAAGTTTCATGATCGGGGACTGGAACGAGATAACCATAGAAATGTTTATATTTACAACTACAATTTTTCGATTCTCAACTGTACGAATAGATTAAAGATGTACCAGATAAATTTCCTAGTAATCCCAGTGGCCACATGTCTCCAAAAAAATTTAACCTAATCTTGAGATTACAAAAACCAGTCACGTAATATGTACAATAGAAAGTACAAAATGAAAGCAGTGGTAAAAACCAAAGGATGCGATGCTGTTCGGTCAAGTATCGAGTGTTCCTTTCTAACGAAAGTTAGTCGCACATGTATCAATAATTCTATGTACGTAGCTCCAGTACAGATCAGATGTGAATGAGGTATGAGGTTGCAAGAACCTTTTTTATGCAAATGTGAGAAGAGGTTGGGTTGTAACTTTATCTATTTATCTCTCGATTTCCATAACTGTGCATGAATGGGAATCGGAGAGAAGTGTGAAAAGTACCGCGAAACATTCATATACAGGTATACACATGTAAAATATATTGAAACGTTTGTCCCTGGTAGACAATGAGCTCGGGAATATTTTGCACGGTAATCTGAAAGGCGAGGAAATGGAATCAGCTAGATCATCCTCTGCATCTTTCACCGTGATAGGAAGACGAAGATGACTTTCATAACACATAACACTCGACACAAGTGTTTGAATAAATAATTAGCTACATTCGTTGGACGTGCTCTCCACGCATGCGCCCACATCCTTGGATTCATTTCTCGTACCATTCAATCCGAACCCTATTATGCATTTCAATTTATTCCATTCTGTCCTCTTGGAAATCATCTGGCTATAGAAAACACGATGAACCGATTCCGTAGCGGTATCAACGAGAAACTGTTTCTGTCACTGCCAGTGTATCTTCGTATACATACTTGTATAGTTCAGGTTCCATCGACACGTGTGGATACACCTTATACTTATTTGATATTACATTGTTACAATATACATCGGAGCCCTACCTCCGAGTCACTCGATACGCCGAGTATTATGTAGGCGGAGTGGGAATATCTTCATATTCGATATTCAAACGCGCATATATTTATACAGTCCATTCCGCCACAGCTTGACCTGCCCCCGACTTCCACTGCCTCAAATCTTCTCTTGTGGGATTTACGCTGAAGGGAGTTGTTAGAAATAGTCTTCGTGAACGTTTACATTCTACTGAGAATTGGTTGGCAGTAATTGCATTGACAAATCAAAAATTCGTAGAGTCACGCGTTTGTTATTCAAACGAAAAAGCGTATGTACTGAAAATTTTCACTACTATACACGAGGCATAGATATTTTCATGACTACCGTTCGTTTGTACAGACAAGTAGAATTGACACGGAATGCCTTATACGCAAGATCACATACTTACAAATTTACTTGCCGAACGACGATGTGAAAGTAGAGCTGGCCATAAAAATAGTTAACAAGGCACTCTGGTGCTTTTCGCATCGTTGTCCAGGCTCGATAGAAGATGGAACAAATATTGACCGGCAACGGGATGTTAAGGGATCAGAATTCAAAGCGTACAATCGCTAACTTTTCCAAAAGTGCGAGAGGACCATCGAGCAACAAATATTGAGGAGGTAGTCTTTCCGGGTAAAGGTACCCAATATTTCATGTGCCTGGCCCACTTCGCCGTCTCAAATGTACGTGATTTATTATGCTTTTTCCCGACATAAGAGGAGACTTTCCTTCGAATAAAAAAAATCATGTTCGCGATCCACGACGGAGACAACGGAGACAATCTGTATCACAGACCTGGCGAATAACGTGATCTGTTCGTATCAATATCTACTATTTCGCCAAACTTTATTTTCCAGACTTATGAAATGACAAAATGTGCGATAGATTTATATCTTGCATACATGGTGTAACCTGATGGGTATCACTAATAATAAAAATGAGGCGACATATGGTTACATCGCTATAACTTCCACACCCGTGTTAACTGCTAATTTAAATTAAATTTATTTTATCAAGAAATGAGAGGATTGAGGCACGAGAAAATGCTGTGATTGGTAAATGTTAAGGTGTGGTTTAACTCGAGCATTCTTATAAAGAACAATATCACGATTTGTTACCCGCAACAACTTGTGGAGGTATTAAAATTTCCAAATGATTGTCCACCAACCCGCATCTGAGTTGCAGAGAGACATTGTAGCTAGCGATCAAAGGAAATATAAACGAGGAGTTAGACTAAAGCTTAGTCGGGAGTGGCCAGAAGACGAACTTGAGCATAGCAGGTATACGTCTCGTTATTTTAATCCGAGCCATCTGACGGACGTGTTTCTACGGCGACGCTTTTCATTGTACCGAGAGTATTATACTGCTTCATATCAACGATCGGAGTTGATACCTTATTGCATTAGACTCTACCTACTGTCGCATTCACCGTAAAGAATGATTCTACCTCAACCTTGTAACTTCAGATCCAGTCTATATCACCACCAGGTAGTTGATGGCACTTGGTGTTCTCTATAACTATCCGATGTGGTTGGCGTACTTGATGAGGCGCATAACATGAGTCGGATACACTAATTAGATACCTTCCAAAACTCCGCGTGACTAATGACGCGTGGGTTCATGTTTGTTTCACGAGATTGCAGTAAAAATGATTAAATTCCCGCGAAAAAAGAGCACAGAATTGACAGTGCCAGTATTCCTGAATTTATACGGACTGAACCAGTATTTTCGCAGTGGGATGCTACTCATCCTGCGATGTATACTAGTTGTTCAAATCTGTGAACTCACGACCACTATCGACTGAAGTTGCAGCGATGCCTTTTCCATATACGTTTACAAGTCATTAATATTCATAGATGTAGCACTTACTGTCAATGAGTCAAGAATAAATACGTGTCTTCGAAAGAGATGATTTTCATCGTTTAACTTCATGAATTGGTTAATACCGTGAGGTGTTACGTGATGGAAACTTGATTGGTAAATGAGAATCAAGGTAGGCTCCCTAAACACGATTAAATTTCACGAAACTAGATGTTTTAAAGGTAAGTTAATGGTTCCTCAGCAATTCTTCCATATGTACGAACCTAAACCTGTACCTTACGTTACGCCATGTTTGTAGAGACCGTGAATTCACGACAGTTTATCAGTTGCTTCGCTTTGACCCTTTGTGAAAAGGTAGTATGTCGTGTATTTACACACAACGAGACATGCCGAGGTATGTATGTATATGTATACGACTCGACTTTGCAATTAACCTACATTTAACCTATACTCCGAGTGCACTGAAGCGGCATGACGGTGTCCAGCTTTCCGTTACCCTCCACACCTCCGTTTGTAGTAGCTCTTGTTCATTGCTCGCCTCGAACTCTGGTTCTTCAAAGCGTGGCTCGTTGTCTCGCTACCACACAAATGCATACGAACACGTGATCCTTATTGGCTTTATGGTATCCTCTCTCATTGATATTGAGTACAAGTTTTTGTGAGATGCTTAATAGCCACACTAAATTGAACGGTCGGTGATCATGAGGTGAGATTGGTTGCTGTACGTAGCAAGATTCGATAACAAGACTTGATCAAAACCTCGTCTTTAGGAGGTATCTAACCAAAGACTGCTGGAAATTCAACTCGGCATTATAGAAGTATCCATCCTCCGTAGAAAATCAAAAAGCCATATTCATCTCGAGAATTTCATGTAACTGTAATTATTTTCGTGAATGTTTAGAAGAATGTAACTGTATTCCGCATGTCTGTTCAGAAACAATGGAATTATTGATTGAAATTTCCAAAAACAATCTACCTCTGAGTTTTTTGTAGCTTTGAAGCATCGCGTATCGGAATCGCGAAAGAATGTGAGCAGCGTTGAAGTGTCATATAAGTAGGAAATTCTGCAAAGTACTGTACGGTTTTTAGAACTGGGATCATGGACTGTACAGGGTCGTTGACTTGGTCTGGACCAGTTTCATGAAGAGAGGATATCCACGATGTGCAAGAAAAAAAAGTTTCAACTTCGCGACGGACAGACGGACTCGCAGTCAGCCGACCTAGCTTACGCCCTGACAAACTGGTTCCAGGCGCACTGACTCGTCTTCTCAAGAGGCACCTTGCACCTTAATGCCATGCATTTGCCCCAGTTTGTCAGCAGTCGGTAATTGCGAGCGAATCCGACCGCGTCTGGCTGGTGGAATTAATTAATCGATTACTCGCCAGGAGCTGGTTATGCGCGATTATAATGATCCATCATTGCCTCGACACCAACCATGGCAATTAAAAGTTCCAGTAACTTAATTCAACCACACCGATCAAACTTTGTTATTCGCTTTAATCGTGTGATGCGAAGTAGGTGATCCAGATGTCATCAGGACTAAAATACAGCTTCGGTAACCTCATCAATCTTCGCTGTTCAATGTCTGCCTAGTAGTTAACCACTGATGCAAATGTTTAACCATGATTTTTAGGATTTAAAGTGTATCGTGAGATCGCAGAGAGCTTTTAAAAAGCTCAGGGATTTCATTTGATTTCCGAGAATATCGCTAACTGGACTGAGCAGTTTTCAAATGGGGATATAAATTCGCTCAGCTTGTTACAGACATTGTTATAAATATATCACGTAATTTCCGTTTTGCGGATTACGTTCATCGTGCATGTATTGTAGGCTTGGGTATGAATAAAGTTTGGCAAGAAGATTTTTATTGACGAGAGTGTTCGAATGAAACGAGCAACGGGAAAAAGGAAGTGGAGTTCAGAGAGTTCAGTGAGAGAAAAAAAAACACTCCGTTTTCTATTCGTGAAAGTCACGAAACAAATTACACAATATATAATTGATGGACTTAAAGCACCGTGCTGCTTACGATAAGCTTATAGGACCTGAATTGGAATTCACCGTCGAACCAAGCTGTGGTTGATTATCGACAATTTAATCAATCATCAAAGTTGTCAACTGCGTGACGTAGATAATGAGACCAACGAGAGTAATGAACGAGCTCGTTTGTGTTGTTAGTACGGGAATGGGTGGTTCAAATGTGAACGGTGCAAATGCAATATCCATTAGCACACTTCCAGACGACATCTTTATTCAAAGAGATTTCATAAATTACATATTCCCCCGCCGGTGGTGAAATACATTATTCATTAATGTATTTAATATTATCACCAATCCGCGGAGGTCTGCAGTCTTGGAATTAATGGTCGGGAGTTGTTTGAATTGTATAAACGCGAGAATGACACCGAGAATAGCTATTATACACATTTGGAAGGATGTAGCGCATTGCGGAGAGAAGCTTAGGGAACCAACCGAGAGACGTAGAAAAGGCAAAGCTGGCATGGCCGAGGACGAATTCTCTCACCCTACTATTATGTCATTTGTTTGACGTCACGGACACAGGTTCCTTCATATTTTCCAAAATTATCTCAATAAAGCTGACAAGGCGAATGGTGTCGAGGGGATCGAGGTTATAATACTAAATTCAGCTACAAGCGTCCAGGCAATATACATTCTTTGCAGAAAATCGGTTTCGTATCAAAGCAGGAAAAAGCATCGGTTGGATGATAGCATCATCACTTCTTTCGCTCCCTCCAATCCTTCGAATCCACCAGCATGCCCGGACTTTCCGTCTTCCTGTCTTCCTCTCAACGCCGACGACATCGCATTTTGTTAAAACAATGCGAGTGATTCCACATAGGGTAAAAGACAATTTCCCGATAGCCGAGAGTGTTAGGAGTAAAAAATTCTAGAAAATATCTACTTTTTAACAATAGTTTTTTCATTACGTTCTCCTTTTCGGTTCTCCAAGCCCTAACTCTAATTTTTGGTCAAATCGCATCGGAAGTTCACTGCGGATGAAGCGGTTTGGTTACGAGCATCTTTTGTACAACTAACCGAGAAATCAACAATCATCTCCTGCATTGTGCAACGATGCTGTAAATAATTAGCGAAGCACATGCGATATCGTAAAATCTTTTGAACGTTGGTCGAAGTGGGACAGGAATGATGTGTTTCACCTTTTCTCTGCTACTTAATGAGGTACGATCGCTTTATCTGTGTTGGAACAACATTAAACTGAATCGATATAAGACAGAATAAACTAAATCCATCAAGCGCAATTTATTTGAGTATTTTATGAATAAGAAAGTAACGATGTCCTACTTATCAAACTATGAGTGTTCATATAATGTAACGGGTGGCAATGCTGACACGTTTGAACCAACAATATGAGATTATTGCTAGGCTGATATTCGGTGTAGAATGAGAGCCTGAATGACCCTGTAACCCGCAAACACCTTGGAAGTTATTTGTTCGACACGCGACACTGTGATCGAGGCTGGTAAAGTAATCTAAAGATGGGTAGGCGTATCTGCGTCGGCGGAGGACGACACGATATGGAGATCAGCACCGCTACAGAAATGCGACACGGAATAAAGCAATAATTTGCTCTTTGCACGAAAAAAATTTCATGTGCATATTATACACAAGAGCCAAAAATAATTAGGTCATTGTCGAAAATACAGAAGGCTTAGAAGTAACAATATGACGTCACCCATGCTAAGGGATATCTGTACGTTAGAAAATCAGTGACATTTAATTGCTTGTAACACCGACAATGATCTTTTTTGCAGAAAAAACAAGGCGATCTAATTGTTTAGTGTTCCTCTGCGTTAAACAAATATAAAAAAATTATGATTTTTTCCATGCAAACGCCCAATTACAGAATGCAGAATTACAGGATATTAACTGGGTACATATATATGTCAAGGTCAGAATTCTTGTGGGGAAGTTTATGACCAACACGCATCAGGGTCATGGAAGTAGAAACATCACAAATCGGCTGTCAGTATCTACGATCAATGCTATGTACATTTTGTACTAATATTTTTTTAATTCATTGTACAGTCATGACAATCAATTGGTTTGAGCTAATTCATAGATTAAGAGTCTGCTGCAATTTAATTTAGACTTGCAAGATTGTAAAAATGACGTGGAATTATTGCGTGACTCGGAATAATTTGAAAGCGTTTCCGTCGGGAAAAATAATTGCGTTGGCCTACTAAGGGTGTAATGTTTATCCTCATCGTTGCGACTAACTGTTGCAAGATGAAAAGGGGAAAGGTAAGGTGAGCGAAATGAATCTACAGTCAGTTTAATTTCAATAAGCACGTCTGTGTCGTTGCTTTATTTTGTGACGAATGAAAGCCGCTTGCTGGCCAAGGGATTGAGAACAAAACATATATTTGCTTGTGTGCGAAGTATGTGCACGTGACTGTAAAATTGTGTAAGTGGACGTTAACAAGTTTCGCACTGGCATACCTACATATAATAGGCATAACGTGTCGTTTTATTTTTTGTAGTCAACACTGATCACTAAGGTGGTTCTTATATGGGGTTGAATAAAAATATTCAAGATGGTGCCTGTTGAATTGGTTTCAAATGGTAAAACAAAAATTCTTTCATTTTCTTAGATTTTTATTTCAATCCCCTAGTCTCCCTGTTTGAGCGGAAAGTTTCAAACTATCTCAAAAATATACTCATTCGCTATATTTTGTACTGAATTTTATTTCAAGATTATTCGTAGTCAAAAAATCCATATTTTGGAATATTCTGTGAGACTCATCTTCTTTTCAGTGAAAAATGAAAAATCATAAATGGGGTATTCCATGAGAAACGTGTGCGACATTAATTCGTGTTTTTTCAAAATGACAAATGATCAGATTAAGTAAAAAAAATATCCTGAATATTTACATGTCACCGACTGTGATATTACGTAGCGTTGACATGTGGGTTATTCCATTACAGTGCTGACTAAACGAATGCTAGTATTTTGTTTCAGAGTTTCAAAATTCTTTTTCAGATTATGTTTGATTGATAAAACGATTTTTTTCAATGAAATGACGATGAATCTCACCGAATATTCGAAGTTATTTATTATTTTTTTGCCTATGAATAACTGAAATAAAATTCAGTACAAAATATAATGCATGAACATATTTTTGAATAATTTGAAACTTCCCGCTTAAACGGGGAGAATAGGGGAATGAAATAAAAATCTGAAATAATTGAGGAATTTTTTTTCACCATTTGGAATGGATTTGACAGACTCCATCATCATTTTCTTTTTTACCCCACATATGGACCACCGTTACGGATCACATTACGAGTCACGATTATGCATATAGGATGCTAAGAAGATCATTGAACTTATTTATAAATTTCACGTCTAATAAATGGTCGATTTGAACTGACATTTCCGCGCCGTTAAAAGGTTAATTTACGTCAACACGCGATATGTTTTATTGCCACAGATGCATTACTTCAATTACTTCCAAACTATGTGAACCGGTTGAGTTAAACTAATACAGCGGTGAGTAGTGAGTTTTTGTAAAAAAAAATTTCATGGTGTTTAGGGTGATGTAATACCTAATTGACATATGCGAAAGAAGAGAGAAATTCTTTACCATTATTCGAGCCCTCTGTGCTGATAGAATATACCAACTGACCCGTGGCAGTTAAAACGCACCGCACGTGAGTTAGAGAATGGCTGTACGAACCTGAAACATAAAAGAAATTGTACGTCAGAATACATGCAAAATTTAATTATTATCGAAGGTGAGAAATTTCGTGTCTATATAGTAATTACGCAGGTTTATTCCGAGAAATAATTATCTTGTTACGCAGTTTAGGAAGGTGGGCGTAAATAAAAATTGTATCTTGCCAATTGCGTAACAACCTGAGAGACGCAGCCTGCGGTTGAATACATAAATGACAACGTGCGAGACCTCGACGGAATTCCAAAACTGAACCAAACATCTTTTTGCATACTAAGGATCGGGTAATTGCCGTTTTTACCGCAGAGGTCGAGATCTGAATCCGAGATGTTCGCGTGACGTTCGACGTAAATGAAACGAGAGTTGAAAATGAAAGTAAAGCAATAACGCCTCATCGCTCGAATTCTGTGGTTGTACGTTCGGTATGCAGGTATATTGATTAAATAAACAGCTCTGCAATCACTGACTTACCTGTAAATACGTAAGCTTTTGTGGTTGCGTGAACCGTTGATCGGATGCCCTTGATTAACGCGTCAGCAGCACTGCGTGTCGAGTGCGAGCATTAAAAACTACGTAGATTTCACGTAGATTATAGTCGCGCCCATAGTGATAAATACTCGTACCGCTATTATACCTTTCCCACGGTGCAGCAGTTCCTTTTATGTATTCATTAGGATATTGCATATTCATTAACCGGAACATTTTTCTTTCGAAACTCGATCTAGAATGCTGAGAGATTCTTGAGCTACCACTTGAACTTTGCTTTAGGACGATTTCAACGATATTCAGGAATCTAGAAATTCACGCAAATATGGATATAGGTAGGTATAAGATTCCCACTCTGAGTTTCGGTACTCGCCTGCAGATCAAGTTTTTGCGATAACGAATCATGGATTTATTACCGTCAGTAAATTACAACCGTGAAAGATCGTGAAAATAATTACCTCGTGACAACGAGTTGCGAAACTGAAAACAACAGCTGTACAAAAAATGTAATGTTCATAAAAGTCCCGACTCATTCTTTAATTCTGCACGATAACTAAACGCTGATTATTATCATTATTCAATTGTGTGCACAAAAATGCTCCGACTGTTAATTCTACAAAAGGTAGTCTGAACGAAGTTATTTTATCTTTCTTTCTTGTTATTTTTTCGTTTGTCTAAAGCGTGATCGCCACTCCTCGGCTGTGCCTCGTTTCTTCAGGATACCCTGTTCTGTAGATGTCTATCGTGAGCGAAAGGATGTCGGTGTAGTTAAATCGATCGAAGATCGAGGTTAGTTTCTCCAGACCGATGCCTGCGGAGTACCTTCACATGCCTATCTCAACACTGGCTCAGTTCCAATCGATTCAATGCAGGAGCAATCCGCTTAGAATTGCGTTGTGTAACCGATTGAGATGGCTGAACCGGATGGTGTGGTAGGTATACCCGTATGGTAATTGTACCCCATAGTCGAGATATACATAAGGGTGCTTATAGAGATGCTTCGAGCTTCTCACTTGTGTCTGAGTACCTTGTTCCATGCATTTTAGTTTTCTCAACCAATGTCTAAGAAATCATAGAATCGTGAAACCGTACGAAGTGTGGTAAGATGCCGAAAAAGTACTAGAAACATTAAAGGTTTGGTATAACAGGATTGGAATTTCTTAGAAATTAATATGAACCCGGTTCACGAGAGATTTGTTCAATTTGCATAAACATTGGTTGATGTTATATCGTTGGGTTGTGAGATGTTCTTGACGGATATTCATGGATTATTAGTTAGTCAGAGGGAAGGGGGGAGGGGGAGGGGGAGGGGGGGGGAGAGAGAGAGAGAGAGAGAGAGAGAGCTCAGTGAACGTCCGGAAATTCGTTACAGGGTATAGTCGAGGAGGGAACATAAGAGCTAAGTGATACCCAGCCCTCAGAGGCGGATGAAACCCTGTTGGGTCTTCGCTCCCTGGCGTTGGGCACTCTCGCTTCGTTACTTGTACTGAATATTAACCATCACGCATAATTAGCACCAAATGAAATTCGATACATGGCGTAACTATCCCTTCACCTTGTATATCATTGGTGTTAACCTTGTACTGCAAGGCAAAGAAAAGGAAAAACAGATAGAAACTGTAGTAGGTATATATAGGCTCGGTTCTGCGTACAGATCCCGATACCGACATTTTACCGATATTCTTAATCGGTTTACAGCTAAGACACAAACTTTTTTTTCGGGTATGTCCCAACTCTCGTTGGTTTTGTCTATCATCGGAAAAATATCTTCCGTTTTACGCTCTGCGTTACCATCGGATAGATTGTCGGAAAAAAGGGTTTGCGTCTGAGTTTCGAGGTGGCGAAAATATCGGTAAAATGTCGGTATCGGGATCTGTACGCAAAAGCGACCCTATACACCTACTAACTGTTCTGTGAATTTTGTATTTCAAACAATTCGCAATGATCAAAGAAGAAGGGTGTGTACTCATTTCGAAGTACACTCGAGCAAGAACTTATCCTCGAAGTAATTGGTGCGTCCAGTTTACCGAAGCGTAAAATTCACATTTTTTACAAGCGCTAGTGAATCGGCTGACAAAAATTCCGCCACCTAACACGGCTCGTTTTTTTTTCCGCACGTTTTAGAGGCTGAAGGAAGTCGAGGCCGACTAGAGTATAATAGCGTTGTCGCATTCAGATCGTGCGATTAGGATCCTTGCGGGATTGGAACGTTGCGGTGTTACAAGCCCGTTTGCCATGGGAGTTGGCGCGGTCAGTTTGTAACCGGCAAACGCAGAAAGCGTTAATTTGCATAATGCCAGAGCAATCTCTGCCTGGTACAACAATTCACAAACGACAAATGAATTCGCTTTGACTAATCGTTGAACAACGGCTGCAGCGAGTTCGCTCTTTTCCTTTCTCTTTCTCTTTCTCGGTCGACAGTCATTTCCCAATTCATGATTCAAGATCTCTCATTTATCTCTTCTCTGGTTTCGTCAAGTGGTTCATCCTCCCATCGCATCTTTTCACATTGCAAAATTGGAGAGAATCGCACAAGTGAGTAAGAATTAAATTAAATAAATAACACAGGTTTATCCTGTAATGGGCGAGAAATTAAGGAAGTCGAATTGATGTAGATATAATATAAATTAAGGAGGAATGAGCTACGGTTCCAAGAAATACTATCGAAATTTGTTTGCGTGTTCTATGAACGACCAACTCATATAATTACAATTCAAAGAAATTACGGTAAAATTGCATAGGCAACAAAAGTTGAAAAATGATGTTAAGCTCTTCCGGCTGAAATGAAACTGTAAAAATGGAAAAAGACGCAAATACTTAGTGGTGGAAGGGCGTAAATTGAATTTCCAAATAATTTAACGAACACCATAATGGCGGCACAGGTCAAAAAACGGATATGAGTGCAATGTTAAAATTCCTTTTACACCCTTATGACAGGAACACCTGATCTTTCGAAGGTTACGCCATTCTGGTCCACCACAGCCTTCGACGCATTGTTTTCGGTTCATAATTTTGTACTGATCGATGGTTTCCGCCGCTGAAACACGCGGCCCTTTCGCTTCGGCTATCGAACGAACTAACCGGTATTCTTAACACCGGAGAAAATCTGTGTAAGGATTCGATTTCGAAGGACGGAGAACCCTTGTCTGCGCGAGGAGTACGAAAGACGTATACACGCGTAAGTAGGCATGGTGAGAAATGAATAAAAACCATGCGATGTTTGCAGATTCAGTATCTACGTGGTATAAATACATAGTAGCGATAGGCTGCGCAGTAAATCCTCTCGGCAAGCTCCGATACGGCACTAGTCTCGTACGTAGGCAGGTAGGAAGGTGATGTACACGTGAATTCATACGGATAAGCACGATAATAATAATAATAATAACAACAACAACAACAACAACAATAATAATAAGAATAAGACGTGGATGTGTTTGAATAAAAGTCGTATATACCTCGGTCGCCGCCACGTGCGGTCCTCGAACCATGAATGCCCATTAATAATATCAGAGACACTCCGGCAGGGTACGGCCAACTGTAGCCTCTGGA
This sequence comes from Neodiprion virginianus, assembly GCF_021901495.1. Classification (NCBI taxonomy): domain Eukaryota; kingdom Metazoa; phylum Arthropoda; class Insecta; order Hymenoptera; family Diprionidae; genus Neodiprion; species Neodiprion virginianus. The sequence continues at coordinate 10,179,237 of NC_060877.1, read as the reverse complement.
CAGTCTCGTCGTGCTATTTATTGCCACGTAATGATTATTTATTAATCTCACGCCATCAACGATATTGCTGTGCGCGCGCGAACGAGCGGCACATCTGTTGGGTCGCTTAAATTCTACGCCTGTCTTTTGCCATCGAGCACTGCCGACGACCATGAGGACAACTACGACGACTGCGGTTCGTAGTACCCGTAGTAAAAATTCCCCATACAGGACTCGGATGAATCTCGCCTGAGGTCTTCGGTGTGATCTTTTTTCATTCCTTTATCGCATTAGAATTCACCGGTACTGTACGTCAACAACATCTTTGTATAGGTAGAGTTGAAGAAATCGTACGAGTTAGTTATTGGAACTGAATTGAATAACGATATATTTTGGAACTGATACAGTAGTATGAATTCAACGTGGTGTTGAAATTGTAGATTTTTTTTCCTGGGCAATGTATGTTTAATGTTACGGAATGTAACGCGTTCTGTATGATATTTTTTAATATTTTAAATCCAACTACGTACGCCGGTTATGATTGGTGGGGTTTTTTTCTTATGGGTGTGACCGAAGTTTTGGTTTATTGGAGCTAGGCTTCATTGTTAGGTAATGGGTCTGGAGTTTTTTCCAGACTTCTTCTTTTCAAGCGTGTTGCATAAGACTAGAAATTATGGGCTAGATAAACGCCAAATGTGATGTGTTTAGTATACATTAGAGCTTATTGTCAGGTTTTAAACTTTCCTTTCAGAAAGGCTAAAAACTACGGCTTGAAAACAATACTCTATACCTATGAGACACTTGTCTTGTCGTTAGAATATGTATATTATTAATTTGTCCGTATAAGTTTATGTCAAAAACGCGACTCATGTAATCTTAAGTACGGTCTCGTATGAATACGAAATTAGTTTACACTTTGAAACATAATTCGTAGAATTTAGTTATTAGAATCGTAGAGCGAAATTTCTTGGGTGTATTAAAGTTTTATGTATCAAATGATGGTTAATCCACTTTGTTAAACCAAGAAGTTGATTGACGAGCGATTTGTTTTTTAACGCGCAAAGGCACGGGTACCCATAATTGTTAGTAGATATTGAATTATTTCTAACGATTGAAAAACCTATAGCAAACAAATCAAGTTGTATTTTGTGCAAAGTCCCAACTAGATATTTGTATAAAAAATTGCTACCACTGCAAGATTCAAACTGCATGTAACTTTATACATAAAGAAAATTGACTATAATAAAACAAATATTCAACAGACTGAAGCGGGGGGAAAAAAATTGTCATTCTTGTATGTTAAGGGATCGTCTCAGTGTGAAATTTTCAAAAAATTGTTTTTTTTTTTTTTGCATTATCGTATAGTATACACTGTTCTAAACATTCTCTCAAATATTTAAATCGAAATTCAAATTATTACGGTCGCTACAGCGTTTCTTGTAGAAAGGGAACGGGTTTTCTACCTGCGCGAGTACTAAGGTGCTTAGGTTCTATAACCTTGCAGAATAAACTGTCCAAGCATTTCAGTTCGTTTTTGACATCCACCACGGATAGACGTACGAGAGAAACCCCCAAGAAAAAAATCAAGACCTGGCATCGCCGATTGATCGTAAGTAAACGATTTATATAAACTTTTCCAACTTCAATCTTTAAACGCGTTTTTCTCAGAATGGTGTTTTTCAAAACGGTTTCCACTCTCAAAGGAAGAGTTTTAAAGATATCTAGTTCCAATTTCGGGAGAACATTTTAAACGTCATTCTTTATCGCGCTATGGAAGCTTTTTTTTTTTTTTTGAAAACTTCCTATTTTTTTTACGAAAAACTGTCGAAAAAAAGGGCCACATTCGACACTTTTTGTTCAAACCGCCGCCATTTTGTCAAATTTGAAAAAAAAAAAAAACCCTCCATAGCGCGATAGCGACTTTCCTACAGATCAATAATCTTTTTGAAATTTTTTTTTCAGATCAAAATTGCGGCCGTCATCGTGGAAACCGTGCAGCACCTTTTTTTTTCACGTGAAATTACAACAATTTATACAACAATGATGCACTCAATAAATAAACTTCAAAAAAATCATTTTGTATTCTTCATAAACGTATTTATTTATGAAAAAAAAACCGGACCGATTAGTTTATGTGAACATTAAAAAAAAAATTCGCGAAAATCAGTGATTTTTCGGAGTGTCACACTGAGACGATCCCTTAATTACAACTGTACTCGACGCGGGCTCACTGGTATACAAGAGCGAATATGCAGGAATTATTATTCAAAGGCATTATAATTACGATTTCACTTTCACCGCGTGTATTCAGTATCCAGCTTAAGCCCTCGCGCTGCTTGTTAAAATACCTACCCGTCGTTTGATTGCGACAACAACGCGTAGGATGGTATTTTTGGACATTTTTTCATTCATGAATTCTTGAAGTTAATTGATGCGTAAGCTGCCCCCTCTTGACATCAAAGGAATTCGTTGATTTTAATGAATCATTTTAAATACACTGTACAAATTTATAAGTTAGTCCTTGATTGTAGAAAACCTATCAAAATATACATTTCGTATAAAAGATGAAAAAAAATAAAAATACTCGATGCAATCCGATCGTAATTCAAGTGATACTCGAACGAAGGTTTTACGCTTCCCTGACTCGGTAAATTCATTTCGCACTCAAACACAAAAAGGTATATATATATATATATATATATATATATAGAGTGGTAAGGGATGGAGTTTCAAAGATACGAGTCATTGTACGTATAAGACTGGAGCTTATCGCATGATGGCGGTAATTTTGATCATTGTTTTATATAAGACCTTTGATCTCGTACCTAGAAGGATTGATGATAGAAGACGGTTTTCAGGATACTTGACAAAAAAAAAAAAAAAAACAACAATAACATAAATTCAAACGCCGTTTGGACAAGCGGACTGTGAATGTGCAGAGGTTCAGACTAATTCACTTCACAATTATTTTCTACAAGAAGCTTGATTTCTTAGATTACACAATCGAATCAGTAAAGATATTTCAATTTTATCACAGATATTTAATTTCTGAAAAATGTGAACCTTTATAGAAATGACCCTTTCGGTGAAAATTTTACTAATTTCTCATCAGTTCACGTGCCGCAGGGTTTCTTCTGCGAAAAGCTAAAAGCTTACGTAAGTGATGTCAACCCAACCAATAACGTGCACCGGAAGAGTTATTTTAAATTTCTTCAATCACGAAGAAGACGTGCAAGTAACTAAGCGGAACATTCTACTCGTCCTCTTTCACTTCCTGAGAGTCATCCCACGTTTATATGTTCGCCGCGGTATCGTTGAAACGTATTTTCTGAGACCAGGAAGAAATCGTATAAGTTGAAACGAGATAAGGAAATTGGAAGTCACGTGAGCTGGGCTCTAAATATTATCAACCTACGAAAACATACTTGTAGACTTTGCTGCTAAGATGAAAAGCGAATATTGATCCTGTAGGTTGTCTAACGTCTAGACGTTGAACATTGTAGTACAATTGTTTACGTACCTAATTCATACTCATTTCACAGAGTATTCAAAGAACATCTTCTCAGTCATAAAATGCCTTTTCCGTAAGTGTACGTATTGGGGCTCTAAGAATACTGGCAAACGTTGATCCGTGTCCAAAGGAGTGTAGAATAAGCGAACAATTCGCGTGGCAGAAATTTATACCGATCTCTGATAATTGCTTATTATTTCATTAGTCAGCATGACCCTTTTAAGGTACCCAGAAGAACGAGCAATTTTGAACCATTTCATCAACGAAATTGAAATATCAGCTGTATGACTGTTAGTAATTCGTTTTAATAAAGCAGTCTCGTTTCATTATAAAATCACCCCATGGTAGGGAGATATTTTAAACAAGTCTGTGTAGGTATGGTTGGCGTTTCGACGTTCGTGCGTCGTTACGGCGATACCTTGAGGCGCGTTACGGAACTGAGGCGCAGCGTCTTTGCGCGGGTTTGATTATGCCCTGAGCAGAAAGCCCCTTTCCTCTTGGGCGGGTACGTAAGGTGCTGGAAATTTGTCTCAAGATTTGCATATTATACAAAGGTAATGCGACTGATACAATTTCTAGGAATCGGTACTTCGGTCCCTTTTATAACAAATTACGAGCAAAATCCCACCACCCGCGGAGCTGGTTTCATTTAAATTAACATCAAATTGGTACTGCCTTTGATACTGGCAAGTGAACTCGTTCCTTCGGTCAAGTCAGGTCAACTTGGGTCAGGTTAAGATTAACGACAGGCAGGACATTAGCTGGTTCACGATGTAGTAATATCAAAGCGTACAGTCTTCATTTGTCATTGCCAGACTGATTGACTATGAAGTCACGTTACCAGATCACTGACGGTCACTGTCAGCTAATAATCCTCGCGCGTCGTCGCTGTGCGCAGAACAAAAAATACGAAGACGTGTGCGTACGCTCAAAGAAATGTCTGTTTCGCATTTCTAAGAGACATTTGTTTATAATAGAGAACTGTGACTTGATACTATCCAACCGCGAAGAAAAATGAGAGTCAAAAATCAAGCATCCGCTATGAGACATACATCAGGCACCGTACGACGCAGAGTATCTTTCGCCACGGTGGATCGTCTGTTCAGCGTTGATTGATATGCTTCTTTCACGTAATAAGAAATGTTTCTCACTTCAATGCCGAGATGTATTAGTAAATAGCAGCTGGATTATGCGGATTATTCTGGGATCGCTGGATAACTGCGCACGATTGTTTGTGGGTAAATTTTGGGTGCGTAAAATACGTTCTAATCCAACTCGAAAGGTGATTTTCGGTGAAAACAGGGTACGGCGGAATAAAAATAGTATTGATTTCTACGATGTCTCAGAGAAGACAAGGTAGGTAAAAAGGACGTGGTTCACGTAAGCTGTGTCCGCAGTTCTGTGTTCGCTGTTGATGTCTTACAGGATGTAGTGGTTAGTGACAAGACCGTATGGTGGAATTCGATTAGCCGGAGGGTTGAAATGGTGAAAGGTAAGAAAAAGAGGGTACAAAAAGAGGGTGGGATATTAGAAAAACTCTGGAAAAGCTACGTGGGGAAAGAAGGCTGCGTTCGTATCTCTAAGCAATCCTTTCAACCCAGTTTCCTGGCTTTAATGCCGCCTCGGAGTCGCAGCCATCTAGATACTTTGGAAGGTTAAGAGTATTTCAAAGCAAAGAAGTGTTATTTTGACATTGGGATTGAATCTAAGATGGTGGCCGATGTTGACCATCGGAATGAACAGGCTGTGCAGGACCGAATGAAAATGAATCGAATCAAATTATACCTGTATTACGACAAGCCCAGAGAGTTTATCTTGGTTGTACCTACAATCTACATATTGCATGAGCGTTGGGAATTTGATAATAAATGTGTTTGGGAAAAGGCACTGTATTTTTATCCCTCTCGCACGTGATTCATATCTTTAATTACGCGATGAAAATGAGATCGCGTGAGTCCATTTATCAGATTTGGGTGGCGGAAGAATATGATTCAAGGTACTTCGACTTTTGACAGTTACATTGCACAGTTGCGTCCGTGAGTAATTACAGTTTTCGGCACCACGTTAGTTAATGATGAACGTCGGTAGGTACTGACAAAATTATGTTACGAGTTGTTCGGTGTGCACTTATCGTTTATCTGTCATTACATCCGACAATATTCATGCAGTGCGATGGTACGTCAGAATTATCAAAGCCACGGAGTTGAAATGTCACGACAGCGATGCTGCAGTGCTATAGACTAAAAATTTTGCCGGTTCAGCCGTGTACGAGCATTTAGTTTAATTATCGCACAATGTCCATTACGTAATCTATTAGCGGATATCTACGTTGGACAGGCGATTATTAAGTCAAGTTTTATTTTTAAACGATTGCCTCTTTGAATACTACTTCCACGATCAATGGTGTCATCTTGGCCATTTAACTCATCGGGCAATTATTTTGAAAAAAATTAATCGCTCCGTAATGGGTCGGTGAAGTGAAGAAAGAATTAATTTGCAAAAAAATTAATAAATATAAAATTAATTACAAATGGATGATTCTACAAGTAATATGAAATTGATATTCATGTTTCTGCACAGAGGATGCTGTAGTCAGTATTTATTGAGCGCATTCAATGTCACTTATTTTCACTATTATCAAAGCGTACGCATCACGGTTGTGAAAATATCCCAGTTACCATAATTCTACATTCAATACCGAATCCAACTATCCAAAGAAAGCTTTATTTGATGCGAAAATAACGCTAACGTGACGAGTAAAATAGTTTTTGGATAGTTTGGTTCAGCATTGCATGTAGAATCGCGCTGACTGCGATATATTCACATCAGAGATGCGTAGGTTTTAATAATCGTCAAAATGAGTGACATTTTATTTAGTCGGTGAAGGCTGACTGCAGGATCCTCTTAAGAGATATAAAACCTATATGAGACATGTACGATTAATTTTAGTTAAAATTGCTTTCGGCGTCAATGATCAAGTTTGAAGCAATCATTGAATGATTCAAAACAAAACGACTAGTCTGCTGCCGTTTTTTGTGAAAAATGAATGGGCAATAATCGAGACGAGAAATTTAAATGAAAATTCTATTGATGTTATTCAGATACATCGAATGAGTACTGATCAGAGAATGTACAGCATTGTATAACTGCGTTATTGGAGAGAAAAAACCAACCGGTCAAAGGGAATCGAATAGTTGGAGGATTTGGTCGTCACGGTAACGTGAAGCCCAGAAGCCTGCCAACTTTTGACGGTATTTTGACCGTTCGGAAATTAACCGGATAGAATTTTACGATTTCCGGTTCTCTCACGTATGTCCTGCTAATATTCTCACAGTTTATAAAGTTTCGGTACATTCAGCTTCCAATAAACGAGAAAAATTTATCTCATAAAAATAGGAAGCCAATTTTTTTAACGAGCAAACTTTGTCGCACTTCGTAGAGGCTACAAAATACAGATGACCGAAACGTATTTCGTGAAAATCAATACGAATGAAACCGCGTGGAATGATACGATCTGCTTGACGAACTTTTTAGCTGCAAAAAATCTCTCATTCAATTCGGTTACGTCAAATTTGGACTAAAAGAGATGTTCCGTCGCAAAACCCTCGCAACATTTAAAAGATAATTTACAACCACACATCTTGTTTCCAAATGTGTTCTACTATCACTGGTTCCTTCAGTTTCCTATACTTACTGCTGTGTTCAACCTTCCAAGTACTTAGCTGCATTTTTTCCTACCACGTCCGTATCCTGAAAATTGATGACCCTTCTTCTGTCTTTTCTCTACCCTCTCCCAAGCTTTCCTTCAATTTGAAATAAGCGAATTGTCTACCCACCCATCAACAGAGCATTCGTCCGTAACCATTTATCAATCCACTCATATATAACAATACAGCAGTCCGAAGTTGATATCAACAATCTATCACGGTACCAACTTATTATTAAATACGTTCCTTATTATTTTTAATTATTATCAATATAAATTCAAACTCAACGACCTGTAATCCTTTCATTAGTATTACAGAAGTTCACGTGACATCCGATGCTGTCGCAAAAAACCGGCAAACGTGAACAATGGAATTGATAACAATCAAGAAGAAAAGTTGAGAATCATTACCAACGCAGAGTTACGCAATAAAATGTATCAGTAATTATTTCTTGGTGTGAAACGCGGCAAGTTCGTTGTTAGATTGTTACCACGAAATTAATGGCACATAAGTCGCAAAGTGAAGGTGCGTCGTCATAGCGTGTGCTTCGGCACGTGGTCGAGCCGTGACCAGGTGCTTGCGGTGTGCAGGGGCCGTGCAGTGGCCGTGAGACTCACCTTAACACTGTCTCGGCAAGGGCAAGGTCATTAGATTATATAACTGGTTAGTTAGTTAACATACGTAGTTCATCGACGTTAATATACGTATATGCATTGCAGCAAGTCACGCATACTTTTGCTTTAGCAGTGAAATGTGCAAATTTTGCGTTCTATCAATGCCAACTGTTTCGTCTGTAATCTTCGACACAGCTTTGAAAATTGAAACCTGAATCGAAGCGACCGAGACGCATCGCTTCGTGCTTGAATTCGCGCTTATACTGGTATTAGCGCGGCGAAACGCGTTACGTAAATCCGCTGGGTTCACGGTCCACGAACTCGTTATCAAGGTTCTGCCACTACGTTTATAATATGTACTGGTCGTTTATATACTAACACGCGTTCTACGGAGGCACGTCCGTTCACATTCCGGGCAAACGACCAGGCAGAAAACGGTTACCCATCATGTATGATACTTGTACTTTCAGCGGTTTTTAGATTTCGAATTATGCTTTACATGGGGATTGAATTTCGCAGTTTGCTTTGCAATACAAATCACCGTACACTTGACAGTTCCTGAACTTGGTGTATTAGGAGCTACTAACAATTTTTTTGATGGTACCAATCTGTGCTTTCACATGTATTGGCAATAATTTTCAACATTGCGAAGTGCCACGAAAATTTTTTAATAATTTCTCATACGTTCCGAAATAACCAACTTTATAGTGACTTTTAGTAAATCGGTCTTTGTACGAAGTCTTCGTTCCCTATAGTCTAACTTTGCAGCCGTGCGAAAGCACCTAGATCAGACCTAGTGGTAGGGATTGTAACTTGAAAATGTAAAATGTGACTTGCACCATATCTGGACACCCTGTATATAACACGCAGATACACATGCCAACGTGTACGATCGCGTTACCAGTTTATTTCTTAGTTTATGATGGAAAGCATCCGGCCAGATGAACGACGGCACGAAGCCAGTCAATAATAAAAAGGCAGGACACGTGCGGAGAATAAGGACGAGATGAGGGACGAAGCTTGACCCGTTTGCGCAACGACTCCGAGATGACGTGACAGTTCTATCCCATCCGCTGCGTGACGGAATCTGATATTTTTCGAAAAATAATCGCGCATTTTGGCGTGTCACATGAAGAATAGATTATACGCTCTTTTAAATTGTGAGGATTCGTGCAGCAGAATTACGAGGCTGCTGTAATTTCATCTGCAAACAATCTTTCCCGATTTGAACACATGCTGACGTAAATTATTCGCGAAGACGAATATGGAGTCCTCGAGTGGTTGAGGTTTGTGTCAACAAGGTGAATCAGTACTGTGAATTCATTGTACCCTGATTCGCATACACGGTAAATGTTGCATGTACGTCTTTTTATTGCATTCTCTATTGTTCCGTAGCTGTAGAGAAGAAAAAGCTTGGATTGTTATTGTTGAAGACCTACACAGCTCATCTATTAACCGATTCGTTTTGACTCATAATTTAAATTACATCCAGATTCAACACACTCCGTACAATTGTGTTCGTCAGGATCATTCTTGTTTTTCCCGTACACGATTGGTTACGGTTTAATCACGCGTACGGTAGATCTTGTTAAACAGACATCGGTGTAGTGGATCAAATATAACGTCAATGATCAGTATTGAGAATTTCGAAGCCCAGCCTTTAAGAGTGGGACTTCAATTTCGTTGAATTGCAAATTTTGCCGTAACAAATGTAGAATGATCGGCGTCTTTTGGATAAAGAAGTGAAAGTGGAGTACGCTGCGGGAATTCACGAGGAGGAAACTCGTTAATATTCCGGAATCGAAGAAATGCCTTAATCGATGATTTCATACAAGATAAGAATTCCCATTTTGTGGACCTACAGATTTTTTACTGTGAATATTTGGAGTACGACATGACATGCCATAATAGAAGTCCATTGGTATGAAGCGACACGAAGTTGAAGCGTCTGTGGAAGTAAACGAGGCGTAGGGAAAATGGCACTTGAGAATATCAGGTTCAAGGTTGTCACGATCGGGCGAACCTCTGAGTTACCGTCTGCGAAACCATGTTATAGGATAGCAACTCGCGTTATACCGGTTTGCCAGTGACTATCTTGATCAAAGCGTCGAGGTATCGCTCGGACACCGTGCTGTGCGCCCTCAGAAGCGGCTTAATCAGCTATTGTGCGAACTACTTCCAACCAGTGGCGACCAGTCGTGGGTACAAAAGACATTCTCTCACTCCCTGTCTCGCCGTCTCTTACTATCAGCGTCTTGCAGTCTCATTTAACTCGACCGCAAACCTGGTACGTAGATCAGCATCACTATCAACAAATATTATTTCAATACTAAAGGCTGGCCTCGCAACAAAAGCACATGACTAGCATCAGACGCGATGATGCTGATCCTTTTCGCACCGTAAGAGTGTACGCAGTGAACATTGCGTCCCTGCCGTGGAACCAGGAGAATCGTGATGCAGTGATTTACCGTGAATCACTTTATTGACTCAAGCGGAACGGGAGTGTTGCATGTTGTAGAGAAATTATAATCAGGAATCGGATGAAGGGTGAAAGGGTTTGGTGAACGTGGACAAATGGAGACGTGCAGGATTCACGTACCTAAATCTTGTACGTTGGACGAGCGCACATGGTAAGCCTTTATCCTGTTCGAAAGGGTTTAATCGTAGGATGTTTCATTGAACCAATATTTATTTCCGCGCCATACTTCATACTACATCTCGATGTTTTGTACTCCGATATGACGCACCGACCTGAACGCCATACATTTACTTCTGCGCATAAGCATACTCCGACTGCTGATGGCGATGATTCACTTAAAGCCAAGGCGAGGTTGTCTCGACCCACGAGCTTTAAGTGTCCTTACAGTAAATCTCACGGCAGTAGGAAGAAACTAAAAATACTCCATGATCCTTATACCCTTATAAATATAGCGTGGGAATACTGTTTGTTACATACAAGAAGATTCCGTTTCGTTGTAGAAGTTTGAAAGAAGTTATAATCAAATTCTTACATCGTTGCAGATAAAGCCACTGAGGAATCCTGGAATGGATGGATGCCACGGTCGAATAACCATTATCGAACATGTCCGCAAGACCATTAAACTATTGCTAAAAGTGAAGTGTCACCAAATTGACAATTTTTATCACGAATGACTATTAAAATTTTTTAGCTACCACTGTTCATGTCGTATATCCATGTATTGAAAATGTTTTTGCATCTGACCGTATGTATACACAAAAAAGGTATACAATCCATAAGAAAAATTAGAACTTGGTGTTGACAAGTAAAAAAACATGAGAAATTTGTGATACAATCTTAGTCAAATTTTTTTTCCTTTGTCACATTGCGAACTCGGATACATAAGTATTATGCACAAAACGAACGAACACAAAAATTGTAAGCAGTTAAAAAGGAAACACGGCATAATTTTTTGTACGCGTCCCATATACTGCGGGTATACTTTATATACCATAACTTTTATCGCGGCAAGTAAATATACATAGTATGTGAGATCCCTTCAAATAGTACGAGGGGAAAGTATGTGTACAAATTAAAGTAGGCAGGAATACACATATATATAGAACAAGATTTGCATTTGATTTATTACTTCCGGGCTTAATCTCCACCGCCACGAGGGTTTTTTTTTCAATTTTTATCTGTTAAAAATGTAATACCGTGTACATTCTTTTCTATACGAATACGTGTATGCGAGATGCGCCATTGTGGAACAGGGTAGAACCGTACGAAGAGGGGGTCGTGCTTAACGCGTCATAGTGAAGAATGACCCGATTACTGTAACAATGCGAAAAGCCTACTTCGGTCTCTCTCTTTAGCTCCTTCACCATCCACATCTCCCTCGCTTTCTCTCTTTCTCTAGTGTACACTTTCCACTGTTTTCCCGAACGCGGAACGAGCTTTCCAACGTTTGCGACCAGCGCAGCGGCGGACTACGAAAATTATAGCCGTGCAACGGGGCTAGCAAATTACGGTAGGTATATTTTGCATAGCTTAAAACGGCTTAAGTCCTGCTACTCGCTTGTAACCGGGCTACCGTATCCCTTATGCTATGTTACCACAGCTCCTATCCCTGCAGAGGACACATTTTAAACTGGCAAAAATTCAAAAGCTGAAAATATCCGGAAGCCTAGAATTCTGGAGAGTTGGTAGGTATGCCTTTGCGAGTGCGATGTACCAGGTGAATGACAACATTGAACGAATGCGAATTTCAACTTTCGCACCTTGACGCATGTCTTTTTGAAGGCTTGTACAAAGTGATACTCGAACAACAGTTATTTCTTATGATTACTAAGAAAATCTCGTGTTAGACAATTACTGTTTATCGTGAGTTTTTTTCCCTGTCAACTTTGAAGGTTTTCCCCATTCCGACCCTCGAGCTCTGCGTGAAAAACTAAAATCATTTTTTAGCTATTGTTCGATAATTTCCACCACCCTGTATAGCCGCATACTTAAACGCCGGTGAAATCCAGCTGGCACACAACGATCTTCTTAATTCATTCCGGAACATGGGAGAAGGGGAGAGTTTTACCCCGTTAAGGGGAATGAATATCTGCTTCAGCTCGGAAGCGCCGAGTAGTATTCTTCGAAAGTTTGTCGATTCGAATTCAATGAAAGTTATTCACAGGCAGGTGGAAGCAAGGGATGGGGGGACAAGATCCAAACTCAATTTAATTGACTTCTGATTGCCTATTGCCGCTTCATCTATCGATAAAGGATGATTGAGTTTTTCAAACTTAATTCATTTTCAATTACTAACTTTCGCCAGATAACACTCTTGCTGAATTAACACATTGTCAGTGTCATGAACGAATCTGTACCGACTCATTAATTGATCATGCCTAGACGAATCTTAAAGCAGACGAATGACTTGCAACATTAGCGGAAATCAGGTTTCTTGGATGATATGCACTCGAATTTAAAATACATCGTGAGGTAACTTTGCCTTTGGACACATGGATCTTGGACCGTACGAGGGAAAATAACCTTGGCTATGATTGATCACAAAATTCTATTCTCGGAACAACAAAGTCAGTGGCCTCAATCGGTATCTCTATCTGTGAATGTGGTGACATACAGCGCTAGGAAAAGCTAGAGCTAGTTACGCATGTGCAATGTGTCAAAGAGACTGGTAATTGTTGGTAATTGTACACAAGGACGACCTCGATTCTCGCAGAGACGTCCGTCAGTGATTAGCCTTGCCACCGTGAATTTGGCACGGCCGCGGCCGTTGTGATATCGTCCACGTCTCGGCCTTGGAAGTTGATCTTAAAATAATTGGCTTTTTCTTGCTTCACCCCTAACCATATGCCTTTCTTTGGCTGAGAGGACCATTCCAGCGTGTAAGAAAGGGCGTCACGGACGGCCAAGATGGTCCTGTCCCTCTTGACGTTTTTCGGAATCGAATAACACTCAAGAAAGCAAGGGATATACGAAGATGGAGAAAACAACGGCTCCGAGAGACGTGTACGAATTCAGTGGCAGGCTGTGTGGCCTCCCCTCGGATGTTTCACGTGACAGAAAAAGCCTCGTAGATCCGTTGAAGTAATCGTGATTTCACCGTAGGTGGCTATACTGCATGCGCCCATGATTTACCCGACGTCCGTCCACGCTCCAGTAAATGGCGCAAACGTCGAAACAAAAGAGCAACGGTACTCATTCCATCGACATGGAAGGAGTTTCTTTCACGATAATGGTTCCGCGATGACTGTGTGCCTCGAATTTTTATGCTGTCGTAATTGACTGAACCTTCATAGGTAGACTGCACCGGCACTGTGCTCGTCGATGAGCATATTGCATTGTCTTGACGAGGATACTCAACCCACGCTATGGTCTATCGATTTCCTGCATCTACATGATATTACGTGAGACCTTAGCCAATCATATTATCAGACCTAACCCATGCAAGCTGGAAATAAGAAAGATGAGAGGTGATCAGAGTGATCAACCGAAAACTGATCGTGGCCAGAAAACATGTTTAAAAATTTTCAGTCGAGAAATACCAGCTATCGAGTCAATCGTCGGGCCTGGAGGCTCTGCCTGCATGGAGTTTCGGACGTGCGATACGCGATCCCTATCGAGGAACGAAGTAATACGATAGTATTGCCGAAGCGTATAATAGAATTCAACGGACCGTTGAACCTCGGATGACTATCCGAGGCACTCCTGATGACGACGGTGTTGTGCTGGAATATGGAAGCCAGCCAGCCTCCAGGGGTTGCTCGTTAGCGTCTAGCCGGCCTCGGTATGATGTACCACCTCTCTGTGCGCCCTGGTGTTCTGGATGTCCGTGCCAGTGTGGCTATACGGGCACGGAACAATGTGCCATAACTCACTACGCCTCACGTGTTCACCGATGCCAGGTTTGGCCGGACTCCCCGAGATCGTGCCGAGGACAATCGCCGTGCTGCCGGACCACACAAACGCGCGTGCCATCCTCTCCTCGCACGCTAGGAGTCAAACACACGGTCATCTCCGAGGGCGGAAAAGAAAACGTGACAGCCAGCACCACCCCAGCTACCACAAATTGCCCGTTGTTCGATGAAACAGTACCTACTCGGTTCCCCAACGTGTCTAATGACAGGTGAAGATGTGACCGGAGGTACCGGCACGTCTGAACTGATCATTTAGATGGACGTAGAAAGGATCCATGGAAGTGCGATGGAGCAACAGCTGCAGGATTAATGCCTCGAGCATGGAATATGCTTACCTGACGATGTATAAGATACCTAGGTAAGAACGTTCAGCGGTATGTGGATGTATCTACATATTCGCTGAGCTATGGGATAGACAGACTCGTAGCCGGTGGTATATTTCTTCACGTGCCGCGTGCGTGAAAGGCGTATCTACATGACGGGAGAGGATTGCGAGAGACCCAAGTCGGTAATAAGTCACGCATAAGAACCTAATGAATTAGTCCTAGGTAGCGTGTTGTACTATTGCCTCCAAGAGCCTAGCAGATATCCGCGGTGCTTTTACCATTAGTATCATTTCAGCTCTCTGGCGCTGCAGCTGCAGTTTGTCGATATTGTCAGCCTGTCGGCCTCGCCTCTTTCCTAAAGTGCCTCACAATTACCTCGAGCATCATCATGCCGGAAGGAGCACTACGCACGTATAATATTATATACCCTACACCTATACACACTGGCTGTTCGTGAAACTGGACGTTTCGCTATAAATTGTCAATTTTTTGAACGATATCTCATGAATCCTAGCACTTAGCAGCCTCCTGTAAACTTCGCCTCCTGTAAACTTCATAACTGTCTCGGTCTATTTTTCAAGTTACAAGATAAGTTGAACAATTCATGACGAAAACACGTTAGCTACACAGAAAAATTGGAGGAACAGAATTTCAACGCTGAACGTAGAACGAAGTAATTCGAGTTTTTCATGCAATGTAACAGTGTGGAATAGTTCTGCGGCAAGTTTCACACAAACTTAAAATCACCATTATGAGTATATGTCTGAAACGTAATCCTGGTTCATTTCCATCGTGAGGAAGGTTTAAGAACCAAGTTATTTAATTATGAAGGCGGTGTATACGTAAGTGCATTGCACCGGGACTATAAATGTCATGTGAACTGTTACTGCTGGGCGAGGAAATCGCTCGAATGCAAATCTGTCTGACAGAAATGCACGCGAAGGCAAGCAGGGCTTTAGCGTTGAAAATATTTCATTCCAACTGACGTTATACACGATCTGTTTCACGTGGAATTAAAACCTTCCAGAGGGGGAGGGGGGAGGGCAGGGAGAGAGAGCGAGAGAAATGAGGGGAGGGGGGTTGGTAACGATTTTCGATAAGCAAAGCTAAAAAAGAAGTCCGATATAAATCCTGACGTATTTAACGTAGTTTATACCGACGGAATATAATAATTCGAGTAAAAAATTGTTGGTGGCAAAATTGGAAATGGCTGATTCAAATTACACGAATGGGTCACATCACGGAACTCATGTAGGTTCGCTTGGTAGTATCTGGCTTCGCGGAGGGTTCTAGCGGAGTTTTGTAGCAGCGAAAAACATCAAATCGACAAAGACGATCAAAGAAAAACTCATCCCACGGTAACCGTCACATGCTAACAATAAGTCGTTGCCTGCTGAATGGAATGGTAGAGAGAATTAGTAGTACTCTGCTTTGCCGTTGAGATTCTACAGCTTTCATCTCATCAGCCTAGCCACGTGCAACCGAGAAATAAAAATTGCAAAAAGGGAAAAAGGGAGATGGCGAAAGAGAGAGAAGAAAGAGATGCGAAAAGCGTCCGGGACTTTCATCTCAAACCTTTAATCTTTCATATTCAATTTCAGAGAGGTATTAGTTAGCGCTGACATTAATTTTTTCTGTCAAGTTTCTCACTTTGAGTCATGTATGTAGAGTTTACGATGATGTGATGAACTGACTGGTGCAATAACGCTTATGACAGGCTTACGTACTTATGTGTCAAAATTCAATCAAGCTGCATTCGTTTCTCACAACGTGACGACGCGTTTCCTTCGTTTAACTAATTACGACATTATTCAAAATTCGTCAACTTTCAGCATCGCTAAATTGTGCAGATCTTCTCATCACCCTTAGGTTCTTTACATGTTCTACGAGCTGGATTGGATAGCGTTAAGTAATGTCCGTGGTCAATGGTCAAGGAAATGTAGTACACATGCATATGTGGTACAATGGATCTAGTGTGCATACAGTATCAGACAGTAGCTTGGATAATATTGGAAAGGCCACGATTCCAAATATTTTTTTGCTTCAATTTTTACGGAGGCATTATAAGCTAGTGTGGCCGTGAGTTGTTTCTTCAACCATACCCTCGAATATATTATGTGTTCAACATTTTTCTGACTGAGTAAATCAACAAGTCTATAATAATCATTTATTACTTTGAGATTTTTGAAAGTAAACCAAAGCTTAGTTGGGTGATTAGTAACTGAAAGCGGAAACCTGTCTTACTGGTATGTGAATAAATTTCAACACATTACGACTGGACCCAAGACATGCTTTACGTCTACTTGAAGAATGATTAAAGAGGTCAGTCGTCACAGTAATCTCTTCTGGGACGGTCAACGGGCCAAACTTTAGAAAATTCAATCAACGCGAGATGTCCCAATCGTTTTTTATGGAAATCGTAAAACTGCAAACGGAGAGCCAAAAGCCGAAAGGGTGTCCGATGGTGATCGTTACGGTGGATAGGTTATTGTACAACACTACTGCAGTCCCTGCTGCGCGCACGTCCGGATGGCCGAGTAACGAGGATATATCCATGTACATATGACCAGGGTATAGACGGCTGCAGATTGGTAGCGCGGTTCCAGGATTGTACGGTGCATAGTGCATGTCTGGTCCTCGCATCGCATAGGTCGTGTTGTTGGTCGTTGTTATTATTGTTGTTGGGTTTGGTCAGGTGTGTCCGATGAACGCAGTAAATCTGTGAGAGTTACGCGCGTCCATTCGCGAATAAACGCGGTGCAAGAGAGAGATTCATGGCGCAATTCAAGGGGACTTGATATTGTTAGTCAGAGGAATTATATTCCCGTAAATTCGAAGTCAACTGATGTTTGTTTGACTTTTTACCTGGTATGAAATAGTGCTTACACGTGGATCCGAGTTATTTGGATATTCCGACGTCCGAATTACTCGGATCCGTCGGTTACGAAACTTTGAATCGGGATAGTTTGAGTACCTACTCGAATGGTTCGAGTATCGAGGTAATTTGGATATCTTTACAGACTGAGTATTGTTTGAATATCCGGATAGTGAGTATATTCCAGAATAATTTGTACACAATTTGCAAATAAATTACTTTCCCATTACAAGTATAAGAAATTTAAAAAACAGTTGTGTGTTTTTGCACACAAAGTTTTATAAAATTGTAAGTTAGCTGTCAAATTTACACGGTATGTACGGCAACTCCAATTTGCTATACAGAAATTGTATTCTTGCTTTACTTCTGCATAGAAAATCTGCAGTGAATTAGCAACCATTTTCAAGAATATACATACAATAGTAGTTATAAGAAAAAGGTAGCTGTGATACTTGCAGTAGTACAACTATCTTAACAAGAACCCCGCGCGGGAATCCGAACTATTCGTATTATTGTGATGGTTTAAGTATCCAAATAAATCAAGTGCTCCAACTGTTAGAATAGTTCGGATAGTACGGATACCCGGGTACTCGAGTACTTGAACTGTCCGGATAGTCCGGATATCCGAATTCGAAGCGTTGGAACCGGTGGATCCGGGTTGTTCGGACAATCCAGATACCCGAAAAAGTGGTACTTCTAGTATGCAAACACGGAATAGTTTAGTCGTGAAACTTCATGTCGGTACCTTTAAGGTTGAACCTTATCGACATCGCGGCAGAGAGCCGACCAAGTGATAGCGGAGAAGTTTCAAAACCCGGGAGTATGTGCGAAGAGAAATTAAACACGGACGATAGATAAACTATAAGTTGAGTACTCGGGAGCACATTGCGCCACAGTAATAAGAGATACTTTACTGAAATGTCATTCCAATTGGAAATACATTGAATGGTAAAAATTTTAATACCGGTTATTACTATTGTTACACCTCACTGGGCCTCCAATCGATTTTGGGAGGTGGCAAAGGGTGTAAATAAATGATTAATCGGTAAGAATCTAGGCTTTCTTGACTTCACGATTATAACAAATTCCTCGCTGCGAGTTTTTGAAGAGAGGATAGTTACTTTTAAAGTTTTAAGTATAACAGAGTAACTGTATTTATATTCATATTAGGTATAAATTGTGTTGACTATTGTTGGGCATAGGCTGATTGGTGGATCCACCACGACCCTCAAGCTGAGAAGAGCACGTTGGGTCCTTTTCAAGTGGCCTGTATGAAAAATTTGTGACGCAACAACCCTAGACCCTTTGGAATTTAGTTTGTAACTTCCACATTATGTAAGGTACCGAGTACAAGCTTCTACGTTTACCTAAGCAACCGTTGCATAATTGTTCGAAACTCTTGGAGTAGGAAAGATGTTATTAAATGAAAATTCAAGCACGGAAGTCCGGGTGCGCCAATTGTTCCGAATTGATCGGAATTCATACCTAAAATAATGAATAAAAAAACCTTGGGAGAACGAAAATTGCACAAGAAAAAATTAGAAACTGTTCTACCTTCGACCGTTCCAGTTATACTGGCATCTTGACGAAAATTGACGTTATCTTATAGAAGCTTCTGTTCCGTACAACAGAAGTTCTCATCGTCATTCAACGTAGTATTACCAACAGGAGAGATAAGAAAATACGAGAATAATTCATCCGCGTTCGCATCTGTGTCCGTGTGTGCTAAAGGTTGAAGAGAGATATGATCAAGTATTCTCAGCATTTGAATTGCGAGGCATGTTTGAATGCATATATAGACACTGGAATATGGGTGCTAGGCATTAGTCCTCCAGGCATTAACCCTGTATTCGGTCGTGGGAGGGTTAATGTTTCGCTGTTAAATCCCGTGGGTTCATGGCGCTATTGGAGTTTCAAATGTGTTGTGAAATCGATACAAGCGATCCGTAAGTTGTCATACGGCAGCGGGCATTATCCACCGGGAAATCTTCAGATCCGACATTGCGTACTTTTATTGTTTCAGACGATACAATGAGAATTCTTCCACTCCACTACTATTGTAGCTCTTTAAAAAAATAATCAAGCATTTCCGATCGAACGAACAAAACGACGATCCACGTTCTCACAGCAGGAGAACGGCTCAGTCTTCCGGGGATGAAATATTTCCGTTTCCAGTTGAAAAATGATATGATGACACCGACATATTGATCAAAATGGTGAAAATGAACAGTAGCAGGGTTTTTCAATCAGCTTGTCGTCAACGTTAATGATTTTTACCTAATTGTTTACAGCAGCGAAATATCGACTCTCAGACAGTTGAATAATCGAGCATATCTTTGGGAAACGTGCTCATTTTCTTGCAAGGCTGCACAAAATATGGCCAACTTGAATAGAACAATCGTTCCAGTTATTACGAAACGATATTTATCAATGTTGATCCCGATTTATCAATCCCGTGGTTGAAAAATCATTACATGAACAAATTCCTGTATTCAAAAATATTCTTCTACAGGTTAAAAGTATCCAAATACAATGTTACAAAAACACGATCCTCATCCCTATCTATTGGTCTAATTTTTCAACCTGCAGATTGGGTGTCTCAAAAAGCTCAGTTTAAAGCTCTCAAATATCGCAGGCTTGAAAGTCGACACTTTTTGTGCACACTTATAGTCTCCGAATATCGGCTGTAATTTCAGGCGAGACTGTGTACCCTACCTGTGTATGTATACCAGAGTCCGTAAGTAAGCTATCGTGTCGTCGAGGGTGTTCGACGTTTTCGCGTACCGAGGTGAACAGGATTAACCCATTACAGGGTACAGTGGATGAAGCTGCGGTACATTCGAGACTTCGAGGTCAGACACTTATGTCGGTATGCCCTCTACATTCGCACGCTGCACGATCGAATTAGATTGAGACTCGTGATCTCGAATACACGACCCGATACTATAACCTGTACGAGGTATTCGCGGTCGAAGAGATGTTGAGGAGTGAAAAAATCAAAACGAAAAGAAATAAATATAAGATAAATGATCGAAGTTGGATTCGGCGACAGAATAAACTAACAGCTGAAACTTCCGAACGCTGGGGCTTCGATAACGTGGTCTTGAAGAAATGAACAATCGATCATATTAGTCTGACAGCTTATACACGGAGAGACTTTTTCTAGGAATATTGTTTGAAATTACTATCAGTTTTTGTAACTTTTGTGAATAGTTCTGGGGATGTATGTGAATTTTTGAAAAAATTTCTAGGTTCGTGTAGTAAGTACCGAAGTTACTTTTTTTTTATAAGAATGATAGTCTAGATGTTTAGGTTTACTGTTTCGCCTTTGGCTTACCCGGTGAAAATATCATCACATACTGAATGAAATTCGACATTGGACAGGTTTCATACGATTAAAGATTTTTATAGCTCTCAATTAAGCCCTATATCAATACGATCGATACACGGAGAGCCAAAATATACGACTTCTAATATTTTCAACGCCGTTGAAATCATCAGATCGATTAAGAATTTTCGTTCTTTTCAGGCCAGACTCTTTTTGGTGTATGGATATACAATTAGTGTAAAATGTGGTTGCCAATCAAGAGAATCTCGCTGTTTTGACAAGTGGAATCGGTTCGCCCTGTGAGTATATAAGTGACATTAAATGACATAGAAAGTCGTTCGCAAAATTTATGTGAACGTTAGAACTCTATTCGCAAAAGCTGAGCAGCCTTGTTTCCGAAGCTGGTATTTCAAATTGTCCATAAATTTCCGATAGCTCGTACCAGAGGCACGCTGCACGATGAAGGTATAGTCAATGCTGTTGACGTGCTGTTTACACGCGGTTCAAATCTATCTGTAATTTTTCTTCTTATATGTAAGTATTTTCGCGAAATTACGATTGAGATCGATTTCTAAAAGGCAACCTCGAACAATGTGCTGAAAATTGATGTGGGTATGGTGGCAAAGTTTTTTAATAAAAATGCAGATCAGTCGGAGCTGAAACACGTCCAATAAAGCCGACAAGCAAGTCGTATCATGTTGGAAGAGTTAGAACCCGAAAAAAATAAATAAATTAGTAAGTGATACTTGGCGGTCCTTTAATGATAATGATAGAATTTGATTTATTCCTCGAGGTATTTTTCTATAAAGAACTACTTCCTGTTAGAGTAATAAAAAATTTCAGATGGTACAATGCATCTCGGAATTACTAGCAATTATTGAACTCTCTGCTACGATAGCAACATTATGTTGAAATTAATTTGAAGACTTTAATGTTATACTAAAGTTACTATTAGTCGGTGATGTGAAGGGAAGATTGTGATCGTGAAACTTGGTTTATGAATGTTTCGATAGCCGCATAACCTGTGGTAATTGTCGACGTACATAATTCAACGGAGCGGGTTCAATGATTGTTAATTTTTTTTTACACGTCTCACCTAACGTTAGTCACATACCCAGTGGATACAGCTGGAACTGAATTTTTCTTACCTGAAACAGAAAAAATATTTTCAGGTTAGAATACTGCTACTGTGGTCTGTCAGTGTGAGAAATGATACAGCAAATTACTTCTCAGATTTAATTAAAGAACCAGAAAAAAAAGGAGTGCATCGAAAAATTTGTCGAACAGCATGACCATTTGTCAAAGTATTAACCAAACTCTGGGAAACAATGGGCTACATAAGGTTGACCACGAGGCAGACATTGATCGAAGCAAAAGTCACTCCGTGTGTGTGAGTGCAAAAATTAAGCAGCTCTCGGATATTACGCTAGCTAGACGTCGCAGTCCTTCACTATATTATAATAATTTACATAGCCTGGTCGTATATACAAGCACATGTGTTGGCGCGTATGATATACATGTATATTAAAGCGCAGCAGACCGTTCCTACTTGATATTTTTCAAATTTTTATTTTCCAAGGTTACGAGCAGTGGAACTGGTTATGTGACTTTTATTTTTATGAACGTATGTATTCACACATCGGTAGGATACGGTTTGTACAAGGAAGAGGCTACGCTCTCCTAGATATTTCGCATCTATTACACAACCAGATAGCCAGTCGTCTTTTCCACCTTATTTCCCCGTTTATTCTTGTGTTTTGCTTCGTCTTCGTCATTATTTATCTAATTTCCCGACAGGAAATACCCGTCAAGTGTCGACCCACGCCAAATTAGCGTCTACAACCGTACGGTCAACATCGCGAGAGGTGAAAAAAGTAGATACAAGCCAAAACCATGTGGATTTAACAACCATGCTTCTCACGTTTATGATGATTTTTCTTCCTACGTTACTTTATCCTCGTGGCGTATGCGATAGGTGTCCTCAATTATATAAGTTCTCAAAACAGAGAACAGGAAAAACAAAAAAAATAAAAAATGCACCAAGCTTGTCACCAAATGAAAATTTTTTGGTGTCGAGCAATGAAACTCGGACAAGTTCTATTTTCGTTTTACAATACGATACTTGACATTTCTTGGCTGGATAATGTCAATTTTGTCGACACAAGGTTAAAATTCACTTCAAAACAGTATAGATTTTATTGGAAGGTATAAGGTATAAGCTAAAACACTCAGCCAGGTATTCAGAGACAAATTTTTTAGACATTAATAATTTAACTATAATAATAAATCACATGGTAATGGATGCATAAGTCCGTGCGTGATATGACTACTGATAAATTTTTACTTCGGTGTCAAGGAATATTATAAATTGGGGAAGATTTATAATCAAATTCCGAAAATGTTGACATCTGATGGTTTTTTAAATATAATTTATTCGCTGCTGCGTCGCGAATCATTCGACATTCAAAAATTGGCTGATCGTAACCGCATATTTATACAATCTATTTTTTTATCTGAATAATATACAGTTTGATAATCGTTGCTGAACGAAATATGATGAATGTGATCAACCTTATTATGCGGAGTAAACTTATTGGCTATCTCCAGAAGCATTTTTTACTTCCCGACTAAATCGTGACGAGTACAAGAGTGAATAATTTTATTCCTCACACGTACACACAAGCATTGCACAATGATAATTGTACCCTTGGTTACCGTAAGGCGAGGCGTAAAAACGTTAGCTCGTCAAGATAACGGAAAACATGTTAGAAGTTATTACCGAGGGCCCGGTGCGCCTACGTAAGTATTTCAAGCTCAGAGGTCAACGTTATTGGCAAGAAATCTGATTCGCAGCGGCGAAGAAACGTGTTATTACGTAAGCGTACGTGCAAACAATCGAGCCAAGTACAAAGACACATGGCGAAGATCCGGATGAGGATCCTGAAGGAGCAGCAAAACGTGTCCTCGTTTTCATTTCGCATGGCGTTGTTATTACGCCAGGACGCAGTTGTGCAACGCGAGTTCTTCAAACGTAGCTTTCGAGAAAAAATCAGATTTCATCAAAGACAGAAGAAAGGAGGAAGAAGAACGAAACAGGAAATAGGGGCGAAAAAAGTGGAAAATCTGTTTTTCAAACTTAGCTTTGGAAAAAAATTCATATTCCAGTAAGGTCCGAAGGAAAGGAAGAAGATGAACGTAAAATGATGGAATTACTCTCCAGTTAATACACTATATACCGCGTTCGTGCGCATGTATGCATAACAAGGATGATCCGCCGCCGCCCCAAGCTAATTGTTCTTTCATTATAAACTCGTTCGCCGTATAACCTTCTCGTTTTGACTCGAGGGTAAATAGCAGGATATAACGAGTCGTCAACCGGTCTCGTTATTGTACAACATATGCACAGGTACCTAGATCATTACTGAACACAATGCCGCAACCACGCAAAGGTTTTCCTTGATAATTTCAATCACTATAATATCTACGAGCTTTGGCTAGCTATTGTTAATAGGGTGATGGTGAAGTTGTTATAGGCACGTGTTTGAAAAGATGAAAACATAAAAGAGACGTTCAAATTTATTGTCTCTTTTACTTTTATACCGACGGACGACACGTTGTCACGTTTATTTTTGGAATAATTTCTGTAAATTGTAACAATAGTACTGGTTGACAAAATTTTATTTAAAAATAGTTTTCTTACCTTAAAAATCATCTGTATTGGAAATACAATGTGTTTTTAAAAATTCTTTGGGTATTGTTAAAATTATAAGGGTCAGATTTTAATATCTCGAGTCTTGTTCCAAGTACACACAATTCTTTTCAAGGCGTTCGAGGTTCATAAAGTAACTTGATTAGTAGAACTTTTTCAGGAGTACCGAAGTAGTAAAAAATGGAATCGACATCAAATTCTAGCGGAGTTACAGATTCATTTGACCTTTTTACTCCAAAGTAATTTACTAAAAATGTAGTACTATTCCACTAGATCCCTGCAATATCATATTTACTTATCATTAATTCTATAATTTGTTTTTTTTGGGAAACTATCAAAATTGGCATCGTACATACCTATAAATTTTTCTATCTGGATGTGAAACTTTTTTTTTATCAAAGTAGCGAAAATTAGAAAAGACATCTGTAATAAATATATTACTGGATACTTTTTATGAAATCAATTTCAGCTCGAACAAGTGAAGTTACAGCTGCAATTACTGAGGGAAATTTACAGGAAATAAAAATCTTTGGCATGAACAGTTTCGTAGATACAAAACCACAGTTTTCACGGTATACCGATATGGAATAAAAATGCTTTTTCGATAACGTTGGATTTCAAAATACAGAAAAATTTAGTACGATGTAAAAAATGTCAATCGGAAGTTTAGAGAGAATTTCCCCAGTTTGTGGAGAAAAACGCATTATGTATTTTCGTATTCCTGTAAAGTAAACTGGTAAAATTTTCAACGGATATTCGAGGAATTTTTCAGTAAAAAGTCTAAATGAATATCGGGAGGTCGAGCAAAGTGGAAGAGAGAGAATGAGTAAGCCTGCTTCGCGAAGCAAGATAAACAAAAAAAATAAATAAATAAAAAACCAATGCGTCGGGTATTACGCATAACTTTTGAGAGACGGTGCTTGGTCCAAGACTGTAGGCAGATGTATCAAGAATTTGCAAAACGTTTAAATTCGCACTTTCATTTATTGCTCCTTGCCGTAACCATACAGAGTATCGAATGACGTGATTTATGACGATTTGACGATTCATCAAACGTTTAATTATATTCCTGATATTTGTTTACTTTTTTTCACTACGTTTTTATACCGTCAACGAGTGGGTGATGTAATTTACAACCAGCCACACTTGAGATTCGAATTTTAATATCTCGACAAGATTTGTTCCAGCTGACATGACGTAACGTGGTAAAATTTTATAAATAAAGTTTAATACGTAATCGTCGATACTGAAGATGAAATTTACAACGGAAAATAAACAACCACGTAATTTGAGACCATCGCGCGAAGTCATGACGGGGATTTTCAATCGATACGAAACGACAACTTTCGATCATATTTATCCGTACGACCCGACGAATGCAAAACGAAAAATTTCATGTTATTTCTGCATCAGGCAGTGATAGTTAATGTAAAACGTACGTGAAGAAAGCAAGGATGGACGGAATGACGTATTTTGGCACAACACGCATTACCTCGTGCCGTCGACATGGAAACAAAATGATAAAAATGATAATAGAAAATACCGGTGATGGATGAAACTTTTTCGGACAGCTGTTAATCCAGTAACAATGTATAAAATTAATGTAAGTCTGTCAATAGTCGATGACTGATGCGACGAGCTGAAACTCTGTCCTCGTAATAATAATGTAATAATAAACTTTTTGCATTCAATTTTGTCTGTGCATAAACAATTTTCATACGCTTACCAAGCAGCTAAACAAAAATCAAGCCAAATACGGCAGATCGGAAACAACAGTGACATCCAATTACTTCCGATACCTGTAATGATTTTTTTATTTTTCATGAAAAATAAAAAACTACGACCTTATGATTTTAGTTTTTCTGTCTTATACACGTAAAACAAAGAGATTTTTCTCTCAACGCAAAGATCCAATATCTTTTGGAAACTTTCACTCTATACCAACTGTTGCTCGGAGTGTCATTGGAATATCGAACTATTCGCATCGTCGTCGAATAATAATCCTCGTGAAATTTTCATAGCTACTTTAGACTGCTTGTCTGATTCCTAGAACACCAGCACAAAAATAGTATATTAATTTGTCGAAACGGAGTGTGGAAAAAATAGAAGTGAATCCGAGCAGTTTTTTCTACTTTCGTCTGTGGCCATTTACACAAAGACCCTTTAAAAATTACCAACAAAATTAGAGGAAGTGACCGAGATGTATAATTTTTATTTCTGGGGACGTGAATTAAAAGAATATAGAGATTAGATCGCAGGTTATTTATTAAGATTCTGAAACGGGGAAAAATGTCAGGGAAAAATGTAAACTTCCGCCTGCTCTTGGAAATTTATCATTTATAATTTACCTTTTTCAAAAACGTCCCAACATCTGCTCGATCCGTCGTAAGTATCCCAAATTGGAAGCCTTGGCCATAATCGGCTACTTTCCTACAGTAGCTAATCGTTGCTGTACAAACGAACCTTCCGTGAAGGTATGCGTACGAGTTATTGATCGCTGGCTTCTTTTGAAGCTAGCTGATGTAGGCTGTCAAAACTACCTACGTGGGCGGCGGCGTATAGCGGAAGGTAAAATCCGACAATAGATTGTTGTTTGTGGTGACGAGAGATGAATGAGAATCGCGTTGACAACGAATATACCGAGGCTTCGTCGACGTATGGTTGACATTTTCGCACGTGCACCTGTGTGCCCATCAGCCGACGTAACTTCCGGCGTCCCTTCGCTCAACTAATGAAACAAGGCGTCCGTACCTCGCCCCAGTGCCGGACGGCCTTTTCACCTTTCACTTCAGCATTATTCAGGACCTGTCCAAAGCCGCGATATTTCGAGCCAGGCATAGCCTTACGACCCAAACTGGGATGTAATAGGGCCGAGAACCTCGGCGAAGGGCACCGAGAAAAGGCGTCGGGCACTAAAGATCCTGTCAATTTTCAACGCAGGGGCGAAAAATTGTCTTCCCAGGGCGGATTAACCCCCAGGAAAAAATAATCCCCGGGATAATCGCGTTTGCCTTGAAGAAAAACGGACATTTTGGTTGGTGTTCTGACCGTATATCCTCAAAATTACTGAAATATCTCGGAGCATACGTATTTCCCACTCATGAATTTTTTTTTTTTTTTTAGAACAAAGGAGTGTATACGATACATTGAAGCTTTGAGAACATTTTATACATACATTCAGATAAATATCGTAATTTTTGTGTCAAGTATTTTCTCGGAAAATATGGAAGGTACCAGCTGCCAATCATTGAAGGTCACCATCAGACTGTGTACGTATATTTTCCGAGGAAATACTTAAAAAAACTATGATATTTATTTGAATATATGTATAAAATATTTTCAAAGTTTTAAAAAATTACATACGGTAGATTCCTGTGTAGCAAAAAAAAAAAAAAATAGAAAAATTCTTGAAAATCATTAAAAATCGCATTCCTAAACCTATTTCCCCCCTCAAAGCGGTTTTATAACCTGAGCAGCATTTGACTTGCATAATCGTATCGTAAAATTGCAAGTATACAGTGTATTTGACATAGTTTTCTGCTTTCTTAATGAGGGATAAATTTGAGCTTTAATAATCGCAACTAGGTTTTTCTCAGATTTCGCATTCGACGAACGTAATCAGCGTATGACATGGCAAAACGGTGGGTGACGAAGGTTCAATCAATCCGCGCATTATTGTTGTGAAGAAAGTAATTTTTTTGGGCTGCTTTCACCTTTTAAGAACGGTATTTCACCGATGTTGAAAAATACGTGTCAAATATTTTCGCACCCTTCGACAGGCTGTCAACTCTGATAAAGATCGTACGAAGAAGGTTTCGCGAGGCTTCGTTGTTAGTAAATCAGAAAAGAAGATACTGCGCCTCTACACAGCCTCAGCAAAAATCACGTTTGACACCATAGATTGTACCCGAATCGAAAGTTGAAGAAGAACCGGGTCATTGCACACAACGGTTTTCTGATTGCTTACAGAAGATCGGTCTTGATGAAAACCATTCAAAGTTCTTTTGAACGGATTGTGTGACATCAGCACGAATCAATTTCACGACGCAGGCGTAAGATTGTCGATTTTTATCTTAATCGATTTATCTCGAGCCTTTGTAGAATTGTCGAGAGAAATACGTGTTTGCACTACGACAGCATATTTCATTCTAGGAACACGGCCTAACTCGTCGCTTAAATGACAAACTTATCACGTGCGAAATGTAAAACCCTCAGGCCGGTAGCTGGTGGAAAATAATGAACGGTTATTTGCGGTTCACGTAGATAAATACGCCGCTTAATACTTCAACTGTTTTGTAATTAACTAAAAGCAAATTACGCCCCGACGGTTGAAATCGATGCAAATGACTCCCCGATGCCGGCTCGTTGAGAGGCTGAAATCGACCGTTGTATCGCAGGTATTTTCAGCAGGTGTGCGTGCTTGTACGTAGATGAAAGTGCGGCCCGTGTTCAGCACCGGGAAAATGGAATAAAATGAAACAAAGCGAGGCTGTTAATGAGCCTGCCCGCCGCAAAATTTTACACTAGCCAATTCACGAATTGCTGCGCAAGCTGATAATCGCTCTTCAACAAAACGAACAGCTTACACTGGTATTTAACCAAACGAAATGCATCCGATTGTGTACAACTTTTCGCAATATCGACGAATAATCGAACGGTTGAAATTACTTTGCAAATATTGTATTAGCACAGATTCTTTTGTTATTATTATTATTATTATTATTTACACTTTGGCTTTGATATTCTATAGACTCTGCACCGAATTACATCTCTTGAAACAAAGAATTGGAACAAAAATAAGTCTCACTTGAAGGATGACGACAAAATTTTCATATTCGTGTTTCGTGGTCTGATTAATGTTTTCACCGGATTAGTTAAATAAAAAGAATAAAATTATTGAAACAAGTTCGGAATCATTGGTCCGGAAATTTCATTCGAGTCAGTTTGGCACCTTAATGGTTAGAATAAGTTAGACGTATCCGCAACCACAACGTACGGTCAACGGTCAAGTGTTGATAGTATTTCAACAAAAACTATAAAGTATAAATTATATATATGAGTATAATAAATTTATTTCAGTTGTATCGCGGGCAATAAAGTGCAGGTATCGTTGGTCCCGCGATTAGCAAAGGTCCTTTCTTTGCTCGGAAAGGTTTCGGGGTTGTCGTTTGTAGAGAATCGATTTCTTCGTTCCTCAATTTGCCCCGGGGATTGTAACAAATGCGCAGGGGTTCCCTCCCGCGGGAACGATCAAAATGTATTCACCTTCGCTTTAATCGTGGGGAAATAAAAATCCTACAGTAGTCTGTACAAAGGATCGAAAGTATAAACAGAGCGAAAAATGCCTCGGGCGTTGACTTCGGTTGACCCCGTAATGCAATTCTCTGTCTTACCACAATTCACTCTCATTTCTCGACTACGATGCTTGCCAGCTATAGCTCAGGGTATGCACTGGTATTCAAACTGTTTTGGACACGACTACTGGAGATGGAGTAAAGATCACGTCGCGTGCAAAGAAATGTTACGTCGTAGGTATTATAAATTCGTTCTAGATTGAGTTGACCATTTTACTTGTGCTTAATACACATTTTTAAAAATCTGTATTAGAAGTAATATATATATAGTATATATATATATTATAGTAATATATATATATTTAGTTGAAGCGGTAGATAAAACCGTCAACTTTCATTGGACTGTAAAATTTTTCAAACGATTTGATTATTATATTTAAAAAACGCGGGGCTATTCACTCATAGATCGGATGACAAGCGATTGCAATGATTTCAAGCGATTTTTAAGTGAATTTTCTAAAGAGGTGTGCGAATTCAACAAGTTTCGGTTTTCACTTCGTATTTTTCGTTACGTATAAGTTACAAAGACAACTAAACGATGCTTTACGCGGCACACTTGGCGATCAAATGTTTTATTTCACGGGTAATCACTTTCGGGTTTCCTGAAAAAAATTGTGAATGTGACTTGTACGAAAATCAGTGATGATTATTTTACGGCTCAAGTGAAGGGGAAGGAAGGAATGGTAGCAGGGAAAATACTTTGGATGATTGTGAGACATGTTTTTCTCGCTATTGCAATCATTCTCTATCGCGCTAACCGATACGGAAACGCGTTTCATCGCTGGTATGAATTATATATGAAACGTGGCGATCGTATCGGACGCGAAAAAGCGATTCGGTGAATTTATTTTCAATTGCTGATGGTTCGAACGCGCATCGACTATAATCGACTGAGTAAACATACCGACGTAATCGCAATGATCAGCCTATGAAAAATAATATATTTATATGTATATATTGACGGTATCTGCTGGCTTCGATAACAGGTCCAGAAAAGATAAGCAATAATTGGAAATGAGAAGAGTACAACGTACGACACAATCTGTCATTTCCGTAAAATTAAATTTTAGCATCGTATAAGCGATCGTTCGTGAGACGACGCGAATTTGTTTAATACTATAAGTTGTAGTGCTTGACAGTGAAGCCAGGTCAAATAGAAGATCCGAAGGTTTTGATCGTTAGTCTCGTTTTCAACGAAGCTTGACGTGCAATCAACTCGACTAACGTAGTTCACAGAATCGTTATTCGTGCTTGGATTCCTGCGTCGATGCTGTTGCACCGCATCAATCTTCACCACACGAGTTCACTATACTTAATCGGTCATCAAAAAATCATGTTTTCGAAGTGTCAAGTCAGGTTGAGTATAATCACTTCACAACCACACCTCTGTGTTCGTAGTTCACCGATTTTCGGTACAAGGATGCCCATCGAGTGGTTTCGAGGTATCATCGTATAAATAATAAAACCCCTTTATGCCAGAGAATAACATGTTCCGAAAACAGCTGAGTTACTTTATTTTCAGCTATTATTGAAGCATGATATCAGTGTACTGATTTGATTGGTTTTCGCGTTTCTTATATTCGAGTACCTTTTATAGCTAATTCGTTACAGAATCAATACCGAGATCAAAGTCAATCTTGTAAAAACTTATCGACAATGTGATCACATTGAGTTTTGCCAAATCAGCAGAGATGGATACTCATCTCGAGTATGCGAAGAACTTCGCGAACTTGCTCACTTTAAGATTATAAACATTAGGTAAGCAGTCTTTGAAATAATTTTCAACAGCGGAATTTTTTAGCGACAAGACGCTGACGCAAGAAAGTGTCTTCAATACCCACGAAGATGGTAATTTTTATCTCTAATTTCTAGCTCTTTGACATTGGGCTCCGCTTAGTAGGTATCTTTTTCGAGAGACACGCGTGTGTGCATACACTCGAAAGAAGAGAATGTTTATGCTTGTGTCCGCCCATGTCTCTTTGGCAGTAATGTAAAACGGATCTGCGAACGACGCCAAGAGACGTTGGAACCAGCGAGAAGAAAGTGTCGAGTACTAGGGCGGGGCGTAGGAAGTGCTGTCGGAAAATAGAGCACGAGCGAGTTCGGATAACCCGGAGTAAAACAAACTCGTATATTTTCTTCCGTATGGTCGCTTCCGCCCCATAATTTACCCTTCGACTACAGCAGCTGCTAGCCAATCACGCGGGGTGGTGCTTGCCCTGGAGGCGTATCAAGTTTCAATTTTCAAAATATATCCACCTCCCTATTTTCGTTGGAGTAAACACCCGCTGAAGCTCGTTTACAAGTGATGATGTCATTGTCACGTTTCAAATCTTCGTGTCTTCCGCTTTGTATAAGGGGCATTCCGGTACAATGTGTCGATGAAGAAATCGAAAGCTGAGATTTCAGGTTTGCTTCAGAATTTTTCATGTCGACAAATATAGCCTCGTTTGAAATTTTTTTTTGTATCATTTCTTTTCGAGATAAGATTTAATTTTTTCTGTTCAAACTTTTTAAGATTGGAAATTATTTAGAAAAATCTAGAAACAAAAAACATCATTTTTGAGGTCTTACCAAAAATGAAGAAACGAGTACAATCTGGCATTGAATATTCACCATTTATATATACTTTTCTGATTTTTTTTTCAGGATTTAGATGATGGAACAATGGGCGTTTCAAAAATAGTCAATTAAATGCTATCTCAGATATGCGTGGTCAATAAATTGAAGAAAACAGAAATGTGGCTGCGTTTTTCGACGAGCACTTTTGTATGAAAAATTTTAGAGCAAACGTAAAATCCAAACTTTCGATCTTGATCGATACCTCGTGGAATGCTCCACGAACAAATATTCTGAATGATGGTTACGTATTTGTGCATGCAGTTTTTTAGATCCTTTGGCCAGTTCAATCAATCGTCCTATATTAGAGTTAAAAAGAATGAAATTTGTGTGTTCCAAGATCCATCAAATCATATCTATCTTTCCAATTCACAGATGATGAAATAATATTCATTTACGAGCTGCATCAAAGCTCTAGATGATCTCATCGAATGACGTTATTATCAGTCAGTGTACAATAAGGAGTTTAATAACACGTCCCAATGCAACGTACACGCTGCTACAACGACCGAGTATAAAACTGTTTGTTCCTTGCAGCCTTGATGCATGTCCCCTGACGTATTTCTCGAGATCTGAGCTCCCTCCGTAACGCATATAAGATAAGAAAACTTGCGACGCTTACGAATATGAGACAAGGCTACCCAGTCGCTTGCCAAACACGTATCACATATACCTATATGTACATTGTACATGCCTACACACGTCGGTGTCGGTTGTCGGTGTTATTGCATTTTGCGACAACCTTAGCCAGCGCATGACGCTACTAGGTTTCACGTATAGCACGAATGGGTGGAAAATGTACGGTATGTTTGCCTCCGCGTTTACGCCCGAACAGCAAACAGTGCGTTTTATGACCCAGACAAAATAAAATGTGCCGGAGAGACGTTCGCTTCACGGTGCGAATGTCTGTCTCTCCATCGGACCTTAACGCGTAGGTACGTGGCAATCCGCTGGTCATTCTACCCGAGTAAACGTAAAACTCGGGATCTCTCGCCTGATCTTTAGTGCATGTGCCAATAAATATCACCGAAGAAACGTGTTTGTTTCCTGACTGAGCTGGCCCGTGCCACTTATACGCAATTGAGAATGAACCCTGAACTTTTATCTGCATATCGCTAAATGCGCAGAGTATTTTTCGTATTGTTGTAGGAAATTTCTTGGAAAAAAAGTAGTCAATGTTACAGTTGATGTTAAGGTATCGGCAGAGGTGAAGCGGATGGAAATTTGGTCCAAGTAGATGTAAAATATGTCGACACAAATGTACACTAGCGGAAAAACTTTCAATTCGAATAGTCACGATGGAACAGAAGCGTTAATTAAAAACCTGAGAATTTTGAGTAGGAAAGCTAGAGCATCTCGCAATTCTGTATGCCAATAACCACGGTGACACGTATTGATGCACCCTTTGTTGCGAAGCTGAATATCCACTTGAGAGTAGAAAACCGAGACTCTGTACAGTAAGCGTTCGAGTGGATACAAACGTTGGCACTTGTGCACACAGTTGGAAATTATTCGGATCAGGATTCCGCACTCGTCGCAAAGTGGGAAAAAGCTCTTCTTTAGTTGGATTCAAGAGCTTGATGGTAGCAACGAGTGTTCAGTTGAGATTAATTAAAGGGATTACTCGTCTACGAATAAATGCAATCAGTCTCATTCGATTTTTCGATTTGAATAAAATTCACCATACCAATTATTGCACTTCAAGGAGTGCGTTCACCTCTGCTTACCACGGTCAACATACACTAGTCCAGTTACACTTTATAGCAATGTACTCGGAGTTTCGGCTGTTTGCAATATCAACTTGACTCAAGCTATTGGTGGTAACCAAGGATTCAATTTCTATTACGACGAAGGCGTCGCAGTGCTACATCCTGAAATCCTGTAGGGTCGTTTGGACATGACGCTGTGAAGGTGGTTGGGAATGTAGCTCGCCACGGTCGTCTCGGATCAAAGATTTGTTCATTTAGCTAAGTGATCCGCAGTACCATCGTATCCCGTGGTCAAACTTGGTACAAACTTTGAAATTCGCTGGAAACTCGACTGCAATCGTGGTCGCGCTTTGGACTGGATTGGAGCATGGTCAGGACTGGTGCGCACTAGGGACGATTACACGGGTCATGGATTCAAGCTACTAGCACATTACTTTGATCACTTGCGCAATACCTGAACGTAATCGGTCCATATTTCCCGATTTTCTCTCACGCATTTTCACTCGTTCTATTTCAATTGATCCGTTAGCGGATATTCAAAACGGAAAAATTCACTGGCATTGGACGCAATGACCACGACTGCTATTTTCATTGAGAGGATAACTTTTCTTGCCAAAAAACGAGTCGTGCTAATCTCTGCGGAAATTGACGGGCAACAAAGTGTTCGGGTGGAAGAGTCACCCTTGCGAGATTCCCTCAGAGATCTACGTACATTCCATTGGTAGGTGCCGTTTTAGAACTGACTTTGCCAGACACGTCAATAGAGGTAGATTACATTCAGTGAACGTCTATACATCCTCTTCGTGGCAGCTCATGCGCGAACTTGATATATGATCCCAATGTATTCATGCGGGTATAACGAGATTAGCAAAGTTGACAAGGGCTCCCCCCGGAGATGACTCTTTGAGGTGACATTCTCGGTTGAATTCAATTTTTCAGTATCCTCTAGGTTCTGGTAAAAATGCGGAATCAACTCTGAATATCAGCGAAGCAATCACCCTGTAGAAACGAAATAATATTAGGTACGTGCGTTGACTTGAAGGGGGAATATTCACCTCATGCCTTCCTATTATTCATGATTTCAGCTGAGGATAAAATAAAACGGCACGATTAAGATTCTGCCTTTCAGTATCATTTAGGGAATGGTAAAACTGAATTTCCATCTACTTACACAGCTGATAGGTCTTCAAGCTTCGATTAAAGAATGGTCAGTTATGTTTTTCAATCCTATTAACGACTTTAATGTCGGACCAGCACAAATATTGTAGGCAAAGAAATACAGCGCCAAAGTTTGAAGTCACACATCCGCTGGAGTACTCAATAAATATGGATTTGCCGGCGAGACTTGTATGAATAGTAAAAATGTCAACGTCACGAATGTGGAGAGGTGTACAACGTCATGAAGTAAAGGATAAGAGGAAAAAGAAAAAGAATCTGCCCTTTTGAGGGTTAATGTAATTCAGTGATAATCTCGGTATGCAACTCGGACGTGATGTCGGAAACCTACGTCGTCATTGTTCGAGTATTATATTCAAATTTCATACGTGGGATGCCAGGAACGATGATGCGTCAAGCATACTAATTGCTGGACATTTTCCTCCTTGCAAGTATTACTGTGCATCTCGCTGTTCATTGTATCTTGGTAAAAACAAATAAGCAAGAAAAAAGATGAAAAAAGTTTAGGGATACAATATTCACGTGCTTAAAGCGGATGGTTTATAATGACGATCGTTGCAATATGCATGTGTGTTTGTTTTGCATTTGACCAGTTGAAGGGGGTTTGAAAAAAAATATTGAAATTGCCACAGGCAACCCGAAATGATTTTCTATCCCTTTTTGGTGCTTATTCAGGAGGACTAAACGCAAATTTCACGTCCATAATGACGCTGTATCGAAAGTATTTTACTAATTCAAGTATTATTTTACTTTCCCCCTGCATTCCTATAGTTCGTAGGTATGTTTTTTTTTATATTATCAACCGCTTTTGTTTTCATAACTTTCGCTTATTTTCAACGGCCCCTTTACCTCTTAACCTAATTAAAGTCAAATACTCCTACACACTCCAGCCACTTCCCGTCATTTTTCAAGCCAATATCTTTTTAATTTTCAACTGCCGTTGAGCATCGCTGTCATAAATACGTTCTCCCTCATTGACAACGAATTGTTAAATATTTCGTTTACCGTGACGAGCCGGATTCAAGCTCGTACATCATTTCAATCACACCAAATACATGTTTCTATTCTTTTCTGTTATTACTAAATGATACCTTAGGTTGAGCCAAACTATGAATCAGGAGGGATGTCCTAATCATCGTACTCGCGACGGTGTAAACATCGGGCGTGTCAGCATAATAAAAATGTCGATTAATTACTTCAAAGTTTGAATCGCCGCCTTGCAAATTACTTGCAATTAGTAGCAAGTTGGCTGGGTTAGAAGGTTGCCGCCAATGTTATGCCACGCACGACTGGTAAACCGTAATGAATGAAACCCATTAACGAAAGTTCACAAGGGTCATGTGTTGCGCAATTAATTCATAGTTTTACTAGTGAGTACAGGCTCATTTGCTCACAAGATCCCGGATCGCTGCTGGTCCGGTATCGATTCGTATCCGGTTCAAAGACGCCGTGGTACTGAAACAGCTGCAAAAATAATGAAACCCTCCCATACGGCACCAAACTGAATGTCGTCAAAGGGGCGTTTAAAATATGTCTTATGACCCATTTGTCCATCTCGAAAAGACATCTTCAAGTCCTCAAGACGTTTTTGGGACAAAAAAAAAAAAAATTTCGTTTCACGACTTTAAACGTCAAGAAACGAGCCCTCGACCATCATTTGGATGACTTTCAGCTTCGTGCCATCTGGATTCTTGCACACGGTTAGTTTGCAACCTTATTTCTGTACGATCGGAAAGACAAGGCATTTATTACGAATAATCTTCCAAGACAACCGACTTAGTTGGTACCACCTAACTGTGATTTTTGAACACGTTCAAGAGTGACAAAACTGTTGACTTCGCACCTGTCCAAGGTCGACTCAGTGTTGCAAAACCATGGTGATGTATATAACAACACTTATTAAGGTAGATAGAGGGGCAAGAAGTAGGAAGATTTTTGTTGCGGAGT
Organism: Neodiprion virginianus; assembly: GCF_021901495.1. Lineage (NCBI taxonomy): Eukaryota > Metazoa > Arthropoda > Insecta > Hymenoptera > Diprionidae > Neodiprion > Neodiprion virginianus. Next base: position 10,141,993 of record NC_060877.1, on the reverse strand, counting down.
AAGGTAGGGTCTTAGGAAGAAGAGAAAGGGAAGAGTAGTAGCCGGAAAAATAGAGGCAAAAGCGGAGAGACAAGAGGAGACTAATGTATCTAATTTTAAGACAACCTGGTGGAGGTTTGAGCCTTTCGAAGGGCAAGAGGGCAGGGGACGGAAGGATGGAGCAAGACAAACGACTGGGCTCGGACGCGACTGGGATCGTAGAGGTTATAAGGTATCCATCGCACGTACGTCGGATGGGAAACCTCGGCAACTGGGTTGTTGGAGGAATTCTCTGAGTTCTGGCTTGGACGGCGCCATGGGGCGACCGAGGAGATAGACCGGGAGAAGTTCCGTGTTATTGCCGTTCCAAGGAAGTATTGCTTTTTGCGTTAACCGGACGTTTACCCGGTGCACTCAATATTGTGGAACATTCGGTCAGAGCTCGTTATAACCCTTGTGAACAGAATCTTCACGCTCTCCTTGAACACCTCATTTGTGTTTCATTCTCTCGACGTAACACACAAATTTCACGAGCGTTCAGAATAGCCACCATTTTCAGTGCGTTGTTAACAACGAGAAAACGAATCGTTGATCGAAAACGTGTCTTGCATAGTAACGTGTTCAGTATGGAAGATTCATCTCCCTGCATCGGCTTTAACTCCAAATCGGAGAGCTGGCCTGATTTTACAAGATATATACGAACAATTTCACGTTATGTATTATAATTTTGAAAAATAACAAAATCTGTGAAATCGGAAAGTGGTGTCACTGTTGTGTTCTGATAAAAAGTCGACTAGGTTGGCGAGAATGAGGTTGGGGGTATTAGAAAAACGGTGAAGATTGTGTTACTTTTGCAAAAAACTTTGGAGAGACACTATGAAAATAATAACAAAGCTTGATCGTATTTTTATATAAATTATGAAACATGCATCTGTGAACGTCAAGTTATTTCTCATCGATTCGAAGGATGACAAAATGTTGAAATTTTGATTTCTAAGGTACTTACAACTACCTCGCAACTACCGATTAGATATTGGATTTTTCACCATTGTATACGCGACAAGTTAGAACATAAATAACAAGAGATACGATACACGTGAAGTATTGATCTAGGGGTTCCGATCCGCACTTGTAGAACTTTCCGCGTACGAAGTGAATAAAACTTGAATGTTACCGAAGGGAGTTGATTGAATAAATAAAACAATTTTTCAATCTCAGCAAGAAACTTCTCCAACTTATCTTGTCAATCGAACGAAATTTGACGGTAAAAACTTTGGCCATTTATATTTATAAAACAAACCACCGGCAACTTCGATTTAATATTCATCGATACGCATGCTAGACAATCTGTCGTTCGGCAGCCACGTTCGGAATAACTAATTAGACGCTCGGCGTCGTTAATAATAAGGCATTAGCCGGGCATTTGCATCGAGAAAGGGATTATAAACCTGCCGTAAGACCGGAGGGAGGATCGGAGGGAGGAGATCCAACGTTGTATCGTTGCTCGGTATGAGTGCGTGTTACGAGTGATTTATTAGCAGTCAATGAGTACGGAGGTACAAAGTACGGCGACAAACGGCTTCCGCGGGGCAAATGACTTGTATACCAGTGTAGAACTGCAAGCGTATGGGCGCTAGTGTACCGACATGTACTTTGGTACAAGGTAGGCGTGTATGGTCCTCGCAACGGACATGCAAAAACGTCCGCTGATGGTTACCAACTCGAGTAAGATGTACGGTACGTGGATGCCGGCGACGAAGAGAAGTTGGAACGGCAAGAAACCCGAGAAGGTTGTAACCACGGGGAGGGTTTTGTCGGGGCATGCTTGGTTCTTCTTGCCGTCGTCGTCTCTCGGAGATAATTTGTACCGCACTTTGGTCCCATCTTTACGGGGATGATCGTCCATTTTCTGACATAACCCAGGACAGGGTTATGCCTTATTTCTCCTGTCTTATTGCGTCGCAACTCCATACCGTAGGGGTATTTTGTCCATGTCGTTTAATTCGATAAAATTTGAACGAAAAAAAGTTATTACAATCATCCCGAAAATGAAATTTCAAGATTTCAATAAAATTCCACATTTTAAGGTTCACATCATCACCCCTGACCATTTCAGATCATGTTTCAAAAATTTATTATTCATATTATTTCAAGAACAGATCACCGGATTTTATTGTTAATCGGCACTACTCTTCTCAACTTGGAACTGTTGAGATTCTGCATACGATCAGTCCAGCGATTCTCAACTTATTTAAATAACAATATTAAGAAAACAACGTTACGTTTAAAAATGTCTTCGGATCCTGACACGCGTCCGAGAAGAAAATTAACATGGGCTGGTCCATCAAGGTCAGCCGGATCAATCAATTCACTTTATTCAAAAGGGGTTGTATTAAAAATGCTCACTCGCGTGGAAACAATATTCCGAATTTTCTCTGAAGAACAGCAAAGCGAAATACCGTGACAGCGTAACACAGTCTAGGAATCAGATTATTTATTAAAAAATTGAATTACGCTGTTCAAGTAGTAGGTACAACATAAATTGAGGAACAATCTTTTTTGCCCCGCTGATTATTCAGCAGCTACAATACAGTGAGTTCACTTCGGTTAAACTTGGAAGTAATCGGTTGAGACGTGGGCGACAAATGAGACGAAGAAGGCCGCTAGAATTAAATTTATCCTACAACAAGTTGCAGACGGCTATGGACTGAGTAACGACAAACGAGTTTTAACCAACGAAGAGACTCCTCTTTGTGACTACCCACGCATAATGTAAATCGATCTATGCAGAGTTGGATCATATTTAACGAACGATTTTTTATTTCTACGAATTTTTTCAGAGTACTCATTTTAATTAATACATTATTCACGGCTGGTTATTGAATTTTTAGTGATACTCAGCCCCACCTTTTCTGCAAATATAAGCTTCAGTCATTCGTTTATCTTCACCAAATTTAAGTGTCTTATACACACATATTAAGATAAAATCACATGAATGTATAACTTTGTTCGTTAACATTTTTTCTGTCATCTGATCGACAGGTAGAATTCCTACAGTAAAATGAGATTTCAATCAACTTGTTGTCGAATAACTAGAAATAAATTGTACAACTACGCGCGATACAATCGCACAAATTACCCAACGATTATCGGCACGTATCACCAGTTACAGTCTCTCTGAAAGACAAGCTAGGTAATCTATTCGGAAAAATAATGCCCGAGCTTCTGTTTGCTGTCTTGAGGAAACTGAAAAGTTTACGGCACAGTTGAGAAGAAATTCTAAGCCTGAAGAAGCAAAACCTACGAGAGAATTGATGTTCTTCATTCTTCAATTAGACAACTGCATCTGTATTGCAAACCGTATTTTAGTCGATTTTTGAGACTAGTTTTAAGGAAAATTTTTAGTACGAAAAGGCATCGTTATTTTCATCAAATTTAAGGAGGCTGTTATTGTTGTCGTTATTTTTTATAGCACTTCAAAGCGTTTTCGAGGTATAAGCTTGTAACGCTTTCAGTGTTTTAATGTGTACACGTATACGGCTCGCCTAAAGCGTGTAGAAAATTATTAAACGACTGTTGGAAGCAGTTCGACAACATATGGATGCTACGGCGAAGTATCTCGGTGTATATGCGTGAGCAAAATATGGTATCGTTTTAAGATTTATCGGTAAGGCTAAAGATTTCACAAATGCGATCTGGTACTCATCACCGCAAGGGTAATTGTACTAACAGCTCAAACACTCTTGAATTTATTGCACGCAAATACGTACTTAGAATTACGGGTATGAAAATTTATGGTCGAATCCCTATTACACAGAGAAGCGGTTCTAGATTTGCGTGGAAACTTTCTAGGTACCATATTTTTCAACTGACAATGAGAGAAATTTACATTTAACTATCGTGACAATTTCATGGTGGGACTCACTAGTCGTTGATACCGAACCGTATCACGAAGTGTTCGATTATGAACTTACTTTAAAATAAATACAATTTATACATACCCTTCAAATTTTTAAATATCTGTTTCAAAAGCCTCACTGACCATGAATTTTATTGCAGCAGCAGAGTTCTGCATGCAGATATGATTATTTGTAAACGAATGAATGAAATGTCAAACAGAAAAAAATGCATACGCATATTTGCAGAAAGAATAAAACAAGAATTTTTACAAATATTTGCTCATGTTTTAAAATATTTTAATCAACGCCACTTTTTTGAATTTTCTCAGATATTCCGCATTGAAAAACCGACGGAAAACTTTCAATCGATAACTTTTCAAACGGAGACTTTTCAAAGGTCGCATCATTGAAGTGGAAAAAAAGAACCAAAAGTTCACTGAAACTTCATGTAAAAACAATGCTCGGTGATCGTGGTAAGCTGCTAAACAACAGTTTCAATGCACATCGATGTCGATTAACGTACCTATCGGTCCCCTGTTTTCGAACCAAATTTAGCGACGGGGCTTGTCTGTTTATTAGGTTGTTCGGTTTTCCATCAAAGGGTGTCTGCCCTCGTTTCCAGCTCATTCCCCTGCTCTTTTCCTTTCATCAGATTATCTGTTGACTCGCCCAGGCTCGCGGTCTGCAATCGCGATTGCCCCGAAAGTGTGACATGTTGGTCACATCGTCATGACCACATGTCCATGCGTTTAGTGTCCACGAATCCGTAAATCGCAGTCATTACGAAATTCTAAATTCTATTCTTGTGTTTTCGAGACCATTTTCTGTTTTATGTGCTGGACTTGCAGCAGGTTTGAGTAATCCTGTGCGTCTGGACGATTATAGGAATGGCATTGATCTTTATCACGTAGGAAATACCGGTGCCTTTATATTACGTATGAGTGAGGATTTTTTTGGCGAATTGAGAAAATACCGGAGAAATCGTGCTCGATCGAACCACCTGTGAACTGACAAATGGCGTTCGCGCATTTGGCACACCTCGGTAAAAGTAATAAGAGGGATTGTACATTTGTTATTCACCGGGCGTATCCTGATTCTGCATTCCACGTTTTGAGTCGCGCGTGCTCATCCTTACAACCGTAAGGAGTAAAACAATACCGGTAAAGCGAGGCGCCGCTCTTGCAGTTAATTCATTTAGCGTTCAAGTAAATAAGCGCTCGGACGTGTCGCTTTATTTTACATACTATACATATCTAATCTTCACAGTTTTACCAAATAGACAAATTTATCGAGCATTTTAAGGAATGTCAAACTGTGCTCAGGTAACCTCGCCTCGTTAAGCGACGGTACACAACGATGTAGAACGAAATTTTTCCTAATTGGTACCGTAAAAAAAAAAAGAAAAACAAAAAAAGAAAAAAAAAACAAACACTAATTTTCATTCGATCGGCAATGGAGATGATTGCACGAGGGTGAAATATTGAATTCTCTTCCCAACTTTAAAGGGAGTGCGATTTTCAGGTTTGCGCGAAACAGCGTGACTTGTAACGCGTTGCGATAAAACGCTGATGAATTAACGAGTGATCCGATTTTAAGTGAGGTTAGTGATCGAGCCTTGGGGCTGACCGCGTTTCGCCTTAGACAGAGCTTATCCGTGAGTACCTAAGGAAGGCTGAGACGAGTTTTTTTTACCTCTCGCTTTAACTGTCTTCCAGCGAGCCATAGTGGATGGCGGTCATTCGACGAGAAGAACTTAGCCGCGTCTCGTCTCTAGTGCACTTTAGAGGCTCTCAGAATGTCCTCTCGACACACGGACTCTACTTACATACTGTACGAGTGATGCTGCTCACACAGCTCTCTTGTCTGGATGCAGGTGAAATGCACGTACCGGCAAACAGCTCGTTAAAAATCTACTTTGGCACGTAAAGTCCGCAGGTAAGAGAGAATAAATGTTGGACCCGAGGGCTGGATGAAGAGACTAACGACCTATCGAATTATCGAGGAAATGGTTCTGATTTGAAGAAGAACCATTTCCCTATATACCTGGTTCGACGTAACAACCTTCCAGCTGGAGGCAAATTATTTCTCGCTAGGTACCAGAGGCTGAAAACTGACGGCTCGGAAGTATTCAATTCATCGCGAACAGGGATCCGAGCAAAACTTCAGATCGAATTTCCACGATGAAAAACAGGAACCTCATATCACTCTGGTAACTGAAATTGACTGCTCGAGAACGATGGTATTGGTGTACTCAGGATCGACGTTCCCCGTCGATCACTCATTTTAACATAACCACCATCAACCGACGACTCCTTCACCCAACCATTGTTGTAAGTCACCGAGATAACGCAACTCACGACGTGACAACAGCATTTGTGATGGAAATTTCACCCGTGTTTCACAGGCCGGGGGTTGCATCTCTTTCTCTCCGAGTCTCTCACTCCACCTTTTGTCCGATACGAAACGAAGTTTATTATTGGTCAATGAATACCCATTCTACATTACCTTATCGGATGATTCGGTACGAACAAACGTTTTGGGATTCAATATGCGTGAAGAGATGATTTTGGTAACCATCGCTGAAAACTTCCTATAGTCTCGTTTCTGGAAACCTTTATAATTTATAATTATACGGTGTGCTTTTTATTGCTATTCAAGATTGGATTATCATCATATCACCACGGCTAGTCCAATTGTTGCTTATTTCATGTTTCGCTCGTTTAACATTGCAGTGAGAGAAACGAGTTATCGTATATTACAAATTCCATTCTCTTCTGTTTTCCATTTGTTCCACATTTCATCTCGGCAGAGACAGGCAACATCTCGACCAGATTTTCCTCCGCGATAGCCGTCGCAGTAGGTAGGTTAGCATCGCGGCCAGTCGGGAGTCCGCAGAGTCTCGGCGTAATATCATGTAAATAAGTTTACTCCAGTCGTAGTTTTGAATATTAAATCTGCGACTCGCGCGGACAGAATTGGATGACGATGAGCGATGGTTTGAATCCTATGCATATCAATCAGGTCTGGCGCGGCACAACCTGTGCGTGAGCCAATGTTCCTCGCCCACAGGTCGTTCGAACGGTGAATGTTAAAAATGACCATCAGATTGCTTTTCCGAAGTTTCACTTCCTCGACTAAGTTTTCTCGCCGAATAGATCTTCCCTTTTGGTTCCCTGCCCCGTCTCCCCAACCTTTTCGGCTTCAATGAAATATGTATTAAACCGCCTTGTTCCAATTTGGTACGAACAGAGTCCAAAAGAATTTACGGTTATGACAATTGTGATTGGAAAATGGGTTGCGCTGTTTATCTCAATTATACATATTTCCATGAAAAAACAGGAAGGAACACGTGAGCTTTGAAAGCCAACCTTAAAATTATATGGCTTCACGCCAACATCAAAGTCAGTTCGGTTTCCCATTATATCCGCCGTACGGGAATTCCTTTTCAGACTTCATAAAGCATGAAATGGCCTTAAAGACTTCGACATGACGAAGATCTGCATTACTTTTCGTCACAATAGGAATACACTTCATTCATGAAATTCCAGCATGTGTTAATGATCGGTCAGTACATACGAAACTAATCAACGTACAGAAAACTCATTTTCACATAAATTCGACTATTTTTTTTTTTTATATAGCCAGTCAAAGTTTGGAGTTCATGCCAATGCAGACGATCGCCTTTCACAATTTATCATCATCGTTCTATTGTAAATGCACGAAAAAACGGATATGACAATCATATGCACGAAATAAGAATATCGTCGTTAACGCGTTGCCTTTATAGCCGAAAGGAAATCTTTACCATTCAAATCAGACAGTTGAATGACCCTCGTTAATATAGAATTTTAAAAGTGTCATGCACGCAAGTTCTCGATGGTTAATGATCTATCGTCACGAGACAATTAGTTATATCGAATCTGTTTTTTTTTTTTAATCTCCGAAAACTCTCGGTTTAAATAGGGACATTGGTAGGTGCACGTAACGTCCAGCTGCTCGATGTTTAAGAGCGGCCAGTTTTTACTGCCGTCCTCATTCGTTGAATATGGTAAGACGCAAAGTGCCTTATAATTGAGGCAGGCATTGAACCGAACTTTGTACCGGCATTTTGCCGATTCATGTTCTTCATTAGGGTACATTAGAAATGAACTATGGATCGTAGTAAGTATCGGATGGATTGCAGCCTACATAAATATCCCGTCTATTCCCGTGAGCATTGACCTACACCGCAAGCCTCGGTCTTGTGAACAACTCGGAATGTCTAATGACTCGCCAGTCACTGCCAAGTTTCGGCCAGCTGTATCCTGATGCCATTATTGTTATTTCACGAAAAGGGAGTATGCGAGATAACGCGAGAGTTTTGATTAAAGGCGACTCATCAGACGAGTCAGACTTATTTCTTGGTAGGTGGAAACGGTGGACGTGAAAAAAAAAAAAACGAGTGTCCACTGCGGGAAATTGTAATAATTTACCAGAGATAATTTCAGACGAAGAGGATACTGCGGGGAGGAGTTATGGTGAGATCAAAAGGTTGGATATTAGTTTAAGAGTGTCAAGGGAACGCACGAGGTGAAGGTATTTTTCAACGAAAGAGAGAAAGAAAATACGATATAGTTCCTTCCGTCGACGGCTACATTCACGCATATGCGAAATAACAGCGAAATATTCGCCCCGTCGACCCTATCTAAAATTCATACCAACGGATTCAACCTACCACCCTCCCTCCCTCCCGCCCTCTCTTTCTCTCTCTCTCTCTCTCACTCCCTCTCGCCCTCTTTTTCCCACTCGCTTTCCCGGTTGGTATTCGCCTTCGGCTATCACTATATCTCTCGATCCCAGCGTTATTAAATCACGTTTCTACGCGTCTGGTTTTAAATTTTCGCTGATCTTTTTCCCTCGCCCCGCTATCACCCAGGAGGAAAGCTTATACCTACCTATGAGAAAGCCCCGGAGTCGTTGCATGAAATCCTGGAGCAAATATAATGAGTTTGATTTAACCTGAAAGAGCACTATATGCGAGCATCAAGAGGTCACGTTTGCTTTTTGACGCCTCTTTTATATCAAGCGTTCCAATTACCCCGAAGAGGCAAATCTCTTTCCCTCCTTGGCCGAGTTCGTCCCTCGTTTATTTATATCTTGGACAAAATTTACAGACTCTCGACAGAGGGGAGAGTGCAAGTTGCGAGAGGCTCGTGTGCCAAGATACGCGCGCAAAGGAGACCGAAAAACTAATGCCATCTGCGCAGTGCGGGAGCACCGTAAGTGATTCAAGTGGACAGCGACACCAAGAGGGGACTCGAAATACGTCAGGGAATGATTTACGAGACTAACAAACGACAAAAAGCATCAATTAACGGCTATTAATCGCAGCCTGGGATTCGGCCAATAATTCAATCCAAGCTTGATACATTTACGGTTCCAATTAGCAAGTCTGAATCACACGATGAAAATATATTTTTCATAAACCACGGGTGAACCAGATTTCTGTGAAATATCCAACGCGGTTAAACATTTTCTGCCTGTCAATGATTACTGCGGATTTTCAAATTAGGGAACCGGTAATCGGTGATTTTGCCAAAACAGTGTTGACGTTTCCCGGTTTCTATCCTCGAGGGTTACGGTCCATGACTACAAATGCTCGGGTAAAATCACGCCGTTCGATCGGCAGTACAGTTTTACTGCAATATCGTGGCTCGTATCTTGGATGATTTCCCTGATTACGGTCGTGACCCCGTCAAGTTCGTTTAATGCTGAGCTTATACATCCCATCAGTGAGGTCTCGTCGATTTATACGCCGAAGTGTCGATCGTAATCAGTAACATTAGTCGGGCGAAATCCGACATTGGTATACCTTGAGGACGTCGAGTGCTTTCACCGTTGAAACACCGCTTGATTGTATAAATTTGTAAACGACTCACGACGGGAGATGTGCCATTCATTCTATGGTATTTTAATTCTCACATCAAGTTCCATCATTTAAACATATTTTTCTCTTCCGTAGTTTATAAAAATATGTGGCAAATATTTCGGTTTCAACTGAATCACAGTTGAATCAGCAATTTCCGGGTGTGATGTTACAAAAAAAAAAAAAAAATAGAAAACAGTAAACGAACGAATATTTTTTTTTTTATTTCCTGACATATTTCTAGCGCAACTGAATTTTTCCAAGACAGACGATTCTACAGATTTTCGGCTGTTGAGTTGTTGAAATGCACAACCGCAGGAGAAAAGTGCAATAAAGAAGAAAATATACACTTCATACAGTTCGATAAAATTTAGACTTGACGTTAATCGATCGTGAAAAGAAAAATCTTTTTATTCACATCCTGACGCGCCACGTATCCTTATTCCACAAGTTTTATTAAAATAAGAGAATTCAATTCTTAACGGAACATTTCGATTGATAAGATAACAAGAAAAACCTATACGATTTGGTCCATCATTGAGAACTTTTGAGACTTGATAAAAGTGTTAGTGGCGACGATGGTGTTTTCATCTCTGACCGGATTGATAACATGAATAATTTGAGTACATCCATTTTTCGCGATTTGAGAGTACATAATGTAGAAAACTCAATTGAATTTCATTTTGAAATTTCAAATCAGGGTTGAAATACTCGACGTACTGTAATTTTACTAATTTGTTTTTGCACCACATCACTATAGAACACTGTAAAGTTCAACAATGAACGACGCGTACAGCTGTAAGTTATGAAAATCACTTTTACGTTAACTTATTCATCAATGAGGGGTGTGAAATTGCTGTTCAATCAGTGCAGGTACACGGGTTATTAGTAATAATAATAATAATAATAATAATAACGATAGCAACAACAACAAAAACAACATTAACCATAATATGTGTCGGTGAAGTCTGAATATAATTGCGTAGGCATATATACAATCAGTGAACCATCGATATTTTTCAACGTTTAAGCAGTCGATCGAACTGTCGACAGCTGCTTGCCATTATTCTCGACGTTAAACGTACTTTCGTGGGTCTGGTAACGTGTGAAATCGAGCGTTGGTTCACGCCTTCAGTCATTTGCGTCGTCGATTTCGCGGTTACCGAGGCAATAGAACCACTCCAAAGTGCCTCATCAAAATGCTAGACATAATAGAAAGTCTGAAGGTTGTCTTCATTTTAAAGCCCAAGATTCTGAAATTCTTTGTTGTAGAGTAACATTTGCTATTCGACGAATATAGTGAAAAGAGTTGCTCGGAGCACCGGATTTATAAGTCGAAAACGTAATCTGTCCAATCTTTTGTTTCACTTCAATCAGATGATTCGGACTTTGCTCGTCAGATTCATGAAAAATTCTGGAAGTGAGCACGGCAGTTTTCTTCCTTTAGACAAGTGGAAATATTTTCGACTCAAAGCAATTACGTAATTCACTTTATTTCGCTCGGTCTGATAAGTATTAGTTGCCTCCGCGAATCTCTTCTTCCTATGATTATTTTTTTCGTAATGACAACAGTGTGGAAAAAATATCGTCGAGTGGATTATTGTATTTGCTTGCGCGAAAAGTTGGTTGGTTGATGTTGACGCGTTGCTTTGTTTTTGTGAATTAATTAAAAAAGTTAAGAATGCGCGTGGTCTGCTAGTCGCAAGGTTATCTAACGACAGATTGAGTGAAACAGATAAATGGAATTTGCTTGTTAACTGGCAGCCTCCACGTGCGTTACACACACAGTTATTATTGTGTCGCTATGTGCTTTTGAAGCTTCGTTACGAAACAACGTTATTACCGTACGAATCATACACGAAACCTCGTTAATAAGGGCTTTAAGGAAATATGAGAAACAAAAAATTGTTTTAATTACAGTGATTTTTCATGAAAGTAAAAATATAAATATAGATTTCCCATAATCCATGAATGTGCAAAGCTAAGCTGCAACGTACGTTGATACCTTAAACGGATATCTTGTATTCTGAAATACAATGAACTTTTGTGAAACTGAATTTTATTTTTATCTTTTCACTTGTAACAAGCAATAAAAAGTTTTGGGAGGCTCAAGTTCCTTTCGCTTGTAAAGAAATTCATTACCATACCCAGTCAAACTGAGTACTTTTGAAGATGGACTTTAATTACCCAACAAGATTCAGGTATGAAGTAGCAGAAGAGTGTCAGCTGTGAATAAAGTACCTTCGGTATGAAACTGAGATAAAATTAATGTCGACCCCGAAGCTGTTCAACTAAAGGATTGTAAAACGATGATCGTATCTTTCACTATAAATTAAGGCTGTGCGCTTAACGAGCCTTATTAATTAATCGATTAATCGGCCCTTTAAATTAATCCTGTTTTCGATTGATCAGCCGGTCAGTCAATTGGAAAAATAATTGATCCAACAACAAGTCTACGATTAATATTAATCGATTAGTCGCACAAGCCTTATGGTACAAATCATTTAATCCACCGTGTCGATGAAATTGTAAGAACAGCTGAGTTTCGTTGTGGTTGTTAACCGATCACAGACGCGCAGAACAGAACAAAGAAATCTGAAAAAGCCGAATTCGCGGACAAAAATCGATCAGGCAAGAAAACCCGCGGAGCCTCTAAACCGACAAGCGAGAGTTGTCAACACTGGACTGTGAGACTGCAAATGAATTATGTATTTAGCGTACTAATATTATTCCAATCACATTCGACTCTGTGCCAAGAGTGTCACCTTTATACGCACACGTCACGTATTATATGCGTATACTTATGACAAATGAGTTGTAATGACAGTTCAGCTCCCCGTACTACACCATAAATACGATCGTTTTGGTTCTTCGGATCCAAGTTGCAGCTACGATTGGTTGGAAAGACAATTGATTGGTCAACAAGGCGCGTTTCGCACTGTCAACATATAAACATGTATGCGCACATTATTGCTACATACATTGTTACAGGACGTTTTTATTGTCAAATCGATTGTCTGTATATACGTATACGACATGGCAGCTGGAAGGGTGGAAGTTTATTGATCGGCGATGAAGAATTGGGTCTACGGTAGAAAGTTCGGCGAATCGTGACATTATTCGGGTGAGTGAATTGTTAAGGGTTCTATCTTCTTGTTGACGGCAAACACAGACAGCGCCGAGAGGCCGCTCAGATTCACCTGGTTGATAACAGAGAAAACGACGCAATAACCGAGTAGCAAAAGGCCGCTGTTTGAACTTTGACCCTGTTGGATGAAAAACAATTTTTTTTGTTTTCCCCATCAAAAGGAAAGAAACAAAGCATCGAGTAAAATGACTCTGAACGTATTCGTTTCGGATGAAAATGTAATAACGTCTGTTTGATGCTAAGAAATATATAATTTATGGAAGCGAGATGCCTGATTTGCCTCACGATTAAAAATTCACATTTCAGTGAGACTCGCTCAGGTTTCGGCGTTGACTGAATTATGTACGACAGGAAGTAAGAAACTTTACATCTGTTGCGTAACGACACACCGTGTATCTTCAAGGATAAATATAATAAAGGATAAAAATAAATTGCTATAATTACTACCAACAATATTATATGCGCTAATGATACTTAATGAAAGAATCAAGCAATACACCTATTGTACGTGTGATGGAAATGAAGTTCAGAAAATTGGAGCAACACAAGCTGAGGTATCAACAAATTGAGATAATGTTTTATAATTGAAACGTTCAAGATTAACAACCTATGGTGTGTTTGAGCCAATTATGATGTTTGCAGAATCATTCCGTTCTCTGTTCAATTGGTTTTTCAATCAGACAACTTTTCTGAAAACCATTCAAGGAATGTTCAGTATATTAATAGATGGAGTACATAAGGATATCAAAATATATTTGTTACGTGCAAATGTAATTGTTGACGAACATCTGTTGTCCCGTACTTATAGAAATTTACTTTTATTCAGTATAGAGATAATTAATTATGAAATTGGTTTCTGTCGATACTCGAACTTTTTTATGGTAAACAAAATAAGCCCAGAAACATCGGAAGTGTATCGAAAATATCCGAGCCTCAAGCACTTTGAACGATTTCATTATAAAATCTTTTCTTCTATCGTTGATATTTTATCGTCAGCTTGTGTTCGAATTTGCTTAAATTCATTTCTATTGCATGGCAGAGACATTTTTTTATTCGTGTTCACTATCCCTGGCTCAAATAACATCAGCGGATATTTTTCAAACTGTTTGCGCTTTTTTTGTTCCTAATTTGTTTTAATTTCTGCAATAAAGATACCTTCTGGTAACAAAATGTGAAAACAATTGAAAACAGATTTCTTATCAACTAGTCTAATTTCTGCGATTAGCTATCGCACAAATTTCAATAACAATTGTAGATTGGCGTATGGAAAACCAGTTTTGCAACGATTTTGCGACAAGGGTTCGAAGAGTATTGTCCTTATTTATTTACAACTCTTATTTGCGATTGGTATCGCGTACGTAAAAAATCACAGTAATCAATTTCACTTCAGTAAGGAACCTCGATTCTTACTTTTTGAAGTTTATTCGAAAACATCAGCTGTGATTGTTTCGCACACTTGCAACACCAGCGGATCTTCTGATGTAATTGCACAGCTTACATATATTTCAAAGCAAGTGTTAAAATATTTTCAAAATTATTGAAAAATACCCGACTCAGAACGTCTCCATATGAAAAGTACCGTTCGTTTGCACATCGGTGTGGAAAAACGCACCGAGAAATGCGCTTACGAATAACGTATCGGGTGCGTGCGGACGGCACAAAAACCCGCCACATGCACGTATGAGCACGACGAATAAAACAGCAGGGAATTCCCCTGTTTGCCGGATAGCCTCAGAGTCTGGTGCCGGTGTTTCACGAATAAACGAAGAGGAAACGAAGGGAGCTAGTCGGCGATGCATGCACTTTGTTGCAGTCGTTGAACCGTGGCGCGGCTATCCGCAAGGCTGATAATAAAACTAAATTACGTTCTTTTCCGCAGTCGAGAATGAAAGCCGGCTTGAGGAGTCACGCCAACTATCGTGCGCGAGATATAGCTACGTAAGTGAAGTACTATCAGCGCCCTTATCGCCTTTATTTGATAAATTCATCGCTCGGTTGTTGCGTTGTTTGAAAATAACAAGAGCGAGCAAACGAGGCTTCCGAGAAGAAAGCTCTGGATCGATACGCTAATTGCTTCCGATTGGTTCACGTGTTTGCCCTCAAAGAAACTCGCACAATGAGCTTCGGGCCTCTGTTGTGTTCCGTTCGTTTTCGAATTTGGTGGGTCACCGACTCGGAGGCGAAGTTAATCGATGCCGACCCGATGAAGAATCGAGAACACACGGCAAACTAATGCGGCGAACGGTGAAAACGTTCCTTCGGTTGGAAAGGTCACTGGCCGACCTCGGCCGTCTGAGAAGCTCAACTTTTATGGAAACGTTTAAACATTTATGGAATTTCTGAGAAGTTTCGTACGGGCTGTTGGGTCCTTTCAACACGGTGCAACGCAACGTTACTCGGCACAGAATGCACCGTCGGTACCTGCTTCATCCGCTCACAAACACAGGCAGGCGTATTATGTGAGCACCAGAGTAAAGGTGTACCGGGCTCAACGAAAACTGAAAGCTCTAGCCGGGCAAGAGCGACTAATTTATGAAGAGGGGATGGAAATGCATGGGATTCACAAAACCCGGGACCTGCAGCCTCTGGTTAGCTCTCCAGACTCCGAGGGGAATACGAAGATTATTATTTACCACCATGAGAAAGTTTCAGGTTTCAAGTGCCGACGTTTACGAGTTTAATAATTTTTCTGAATTCTTTATTACCGCCGGCTTTACTCGCTTCGCCGTTCTCTGTCTTTCCATTAGTCTGAACGATGCCCTCAAGACTCGCCAGAAGCGAAAGTCTACTGAAAAAGTTGCAATCTGCAGTTCAACGGTGCACTCGAATATATCGTTTGGCTGATTGCTCCTTGCGAGACATGCAGATGTGACGTAGAAAAGTGAATGCGCTCAGTTTCAGTTCCTTTTTAAGTTATATCCGAGATTGGAATGAGAATGGCTGTGATCGACGCGCCATGATGAGGAAAAAAGAGAAGATACACTCGGGTGCATCGGTGCATGTGAAACATTCGGCTTCGACAGTCGGAGTTAATTTGATTACCACTTCAACAACTGCACGAAAAGGTGGAAACTGTTTTTTGCTAATTTGATACGTGACTATCGAACTATCGGACAAAAATTGCATCATACATTTTTCATTCGTTAGAATTTTTTGATGAAACCTTTACTGATACTCGAAAAGTGAATTTCACACTTCGGACTTTCTCGTCGATTCAACTGACACCGTCTTAGTTAGAACTTTCGACTTTATCAAAAGCAGATCTCTCTGTTTCTGCAGAAAATCTTATATTGTTAGCTCTCTTGTAGCTTATTCTTTTGCCAGTCGCCATTCGTTCACTTATGGCTTGTCGCTGTATTGTCGACATGTAGGAAGGTACGTGATCGCCAAACTGCAAGCTATTAATATCATTACACGAGCTAGCCAAGCCCGGATTCAATTACGCTGTATTGATTTCACAATGAATTTATTAACCAGCTTCGTGCACGCTCCTCAAGCTTAGCGAGCACCGCGCTGGTGGAGCTTGCGAAGTTTCGCTCTTTGTGTTTTGTTCGGTGCGTCCATAAAAGGCGTTATAAATATACACATAAAAGTACTCCAGTTCGGTAGGAAGATAAAGCACTATTTACTGCTCACTCCAGATATACAGAGTTGCATTTCAGATTGTTCCTATAAATCTTGACTTCTTTATTCAAAGCCTTAAAACATCCAAGACGATTTCAACGTTATAAGTAGTAAAGGTGGTATTGATTGAGGCGCGGTTTAGTTTCACTGATGGTAGATCACACTAGGGTACTAGGTTTATAGCTCGTTTACGGTATGCCGAAGCGATGCAGCAAGAGTGTAAGGAAGCATATTTATTGCTGTTGATTGCATTGTAAGTAAGAAAAAAAAAATGCTTTTAAATTCTCAACTATGAACAAACATTTCATCGAGCAAAATATAGTTCTACTTTCATTTTCAGGGCGACATATAGTGCAGTTTTGGGAAAAATGATTTCCTAATCTGAGCTTTTAGTGCATGGGTTTTTATAGCCAGCGTAGGACAAAGTTGTATTTGCAACAAACAACTAAGGCAATGAAATCTTGACAGACAATCACTCGATGTAAAATATGATACGTATTTCGAGGTATAATGCGTAAAGTATAAAAGAATCTCACCTGTCAACACGCGATTTTTTCGAATGATAAACCAAAGTACAAGCGAATCTATTTAACGAGGTTGAGGACACCGCCTTCAGTCTCTTTGCCCAGCCTGTAGCTGAATAATAGAGATAATGGAACGCCGGTGTGACAACAAAGACATATGTTCTCCTCCCGCATCCTGTTCCGTCAATAAAACACATCCATACAGGTATCATCGGCGTGCGGTTATGCGGATTTCCATCATTTCCGGACCTCGGTAATAGCCATAGACACGTGAACTTGTAGCCGAATGAACAAGCCAGAGTGTGAAGAAGATGGGCGACTCGATTCATGAGTTCGGTTGTATCGCGGGGTTACTAACAAGGTGGGTTTTTCAATCTTCCATGACGATATGTGTAGCTGAAAACGGCGCACGTGGTCCCTTCCCATCTATACATCGAAGCTGCTCGTTCGTTTCGTAACAAAGTAGATTAAGTTAAGTGGATTAGATTATGCGCCGGCAGCGCGGGCCTTCGTCTTCAGCCTTTACTTGCATCGGATTCCTTGCTATGAGCTCGATGATCTGCTTTCGAATTCAACTTGCCCGGATTTCGTTTATCGATTGTCCGCAGCTTTATCCCGATTTTATCTTTGGGGGTATGGATATTGTTTTATCATCAACTTATCGTGGTATTTCAGAGCCTATCATCTACGTAGCGAACAAATGAGCTTCACGCGATGCAAGTTTTTCATTTGCGACACGATTTTCCACGACTCGATATTGGGTGTGGCTTCTCAGAACTTTGAAACAGTATCATCGATGCGAAATTTTAGTAGCATATTAGAATTATCTTAAGAATCGTGGCATAATATGACAGAGAATAAATATAAACTAATGGTACGGCGTACGGTATATGTATGATTTTTTATTTCATTGTAGTATTGCTTTATTCACTGAAAAGCATGATATCTTTAAAGGGTAAGCATATAAGACTTTATCGCAGGTTGTACTCTGATTTTTATTCTTTGGCTTGAAAAAAGTCAGGTCTCTTCAAGATCCCCCAATCGGTCGCTAGTCCCGTTTACTCCATTTATATTCGCGAGATATTTTTCGTGCCCATTGAAATCGGAATTGGTGACTGCAAATGGGCAACCGCATAAACACACGTAGAGGTAAAGGATCATTCCTCATCCAAGTATTGCGATTGTGGTGAAAATGTTTTGGGTGTTTCGTATCATCGGTCATAAGGCCAATGATTTATTGTATCAATACGCATCGCGTTGGTTTATCTTTATGCGAGTATTCCCTCTGTATCGATCCCGGGTAATGTTCATACCGATCCCAGTAGTCGAACCCGATGTCATGGGAACGGAAATAGGCGGTGGGAGGAGACGAGCCAAGTTATCCAGACTATTGTATGAGCGACGAAGAAGCAGTACATTTGCATTATTCAAGGATTTTGGTCTCCTCAATTTTTCCAACGACAGTTTGCAGCCACTCTGACCATCCAACAGTCAAAAATTACTTCAACCCTTATCGATTTGAATAACTTGAAAAAGTTCTGGAATACTCTTTGACTATTATATCTTAAGGCAAATTAGTTGTCGTTTGCGAAATAAAATTTTGAATATGAAAGAAAAATTGATAAAACAACAAAATACCGGAAAATGGATCGTTCTACTAAAAAAAAGTATAATTCACTGAGTTTTTAATGTTTTGAAGTGATAATTGACTGGGTAACTCTCAAGACATTTTGGATGTTTTTCACACGGAATTTACGGTGAAGATGCCGTGAGATCATTTTGACCCCGGTGCGCAGCGTAAGGGTTGAAAATCGCATTTGCGTGTAGCCGAAGCTCTTCGTGCAAAAATTGAACTGGGTAATGTGCCGGGACCTAGCCAGAAAATCCGGTTTTTAGTCAGTTCTTGGTTGGGGATTGTGATTAGAACTCGCCCAGAATTGTCACGCTTGTCCGGCCAGATGATCATTATCAATATCAGCTGATTATTATTTATGAAAATTTAACTAGTTAGCAATTGTTCAGACCCTGTTTAAGCATTAAAGTAAAATAATACCCAACCAGCTGTTGGCTTACACTTGGTTAGGAACTTTAATGAAACAATTGCTCAATCAGTTCCCGGTCAGCGCCCGGTTATGAAGTTGAACAGAATAATTTTACGACTAGCAACCCGCCCAGTAACCTTCTCGTGACAAGGTCAACCCGGGCAATTTTTACATAGGTCACGGTGATTAGTACTGTACGAATATAATTGGTGCTGTTATAAAAGAGAGGGACCAACTAAGTTTAAAGGTTCTGGTTACTGGTTGGAACGTTGACAGGGAATAATTAGCTGATTTTCTTTTCAAATTTCCCTTACAGCCACCTTTGGGTATCCGAATGTGATTAAAATACATCTCAAGAATATTCTACTAATTGGATCACTGGAAGAATAACATCGGCAAGTGAACCAAGAGATCGTCAAGCTGGTAATTGCTTGTAAAATGCCAAGAAATCCTGGTCGGCCAGAGAGAAAATTTCGTTTGAACCAATTCCGACGGCTTAAGATAAGATGAAGGGGCTCTTTAGGCACATTTTCACCGAAAATCCTACAGGAATTTCTGAAATAAACAAGGCAGAATTCCGCCGAACTAAATAACAGGGTAACGAGAATACAAGGTAGAAGAGAACAGAACCGTCTGCACGCTGAGAACCCATAACCGAAGCATTGCATGCAAACTACGTCTTCAATTCTCTGTCCATTGTCATGCAGAAATGAAAGGTTGCAGAGCTGGATGAGGGATATGGGTGACCATTGTTCACTGGTTCTAGAATATTGGCTAATGAATATTCCAGGTACGTATGCATATTGGTGATCATCCATATTTTCCCCATTTCCCACCGAACTTCCAAGTAATGCTACCCATATAAACATGCCGATTTCTCCGACCGTCGGCGGTAGAATCATAAACAAAAAAAAAAAGAAAAGGTCCAGAGAACAAAAAGCTACATCAATACTTAAGCGTCAAAGTCCCACGGGGCAGGTCCCAGAATGACGAAGAGCCGATTGGCTCACAGATTCTCGATGTACTTAGAGATAAATCTTTTTCAAGGTTGGTCACGAGGTGTCTATAAGTCTGGCTAGGGATTCAGGGGAAAAGGAACGGGATTCATGAAGCTCGAGGGAATCCTCCGCTCCTCGAATCAGGCAGGGAGACTCGATCTTGATTACTTTGGCGACTGGTATACCTACCGTTCTGGTAGTGCCGTTTGCAATTGATTCTTCGGAGAGTGGATAGACCGGGCGATATATGCGCGTGCATAAGGTGACGAGCGAGTCATTTTAGCGTGGAATTTCCACGGTTCGGTCGTGGAGGTAGAATTGATTTCGTAATGATCCGCGCTCCGGGCTAGCCGGCCGGTCGGCTAACCCCCAAAGTTCCTCTTGTAGACCGTGGACACGAACGGGCAACGCGATTAAACTACCACGCCTCTAACAAGCCCTCGCTTCGAACTGGAGGCACTCTTCGGCTAAGTGAATTAAACCTACTACGTGGCACAACTACTAGTTGCCGTGGAGATAAGTGGTCGATGGTAGATTTGATCAGCTGAGGAGAACAGAGGGGATCGTTTTCACGCGCTGGTTTCAAGGATTCCTCGTGTACGGTATACATATTTATTCGGTTGACAGAAAACTCGACACTTGTGTTTTGTCTGTCACACGTTTATATATTCAGGTGAGCTTTATCAGATTACACCTGGAAAATTGAACTGTTAATTGAATACTGACAAGATTTTCTTTCCAATGTTTTTTTTATTCGCATTTAAACGCTCTCCTCTACAACGGATCTACGAAATTTTTTTTCACGCAAGATAGTATCTCGATATTGAGTTTCCGATCGCATAAGAATACGTTGTATATGAATCGTGAAAGGTCAACACATACCAGTAAAAAATTGGTCGAAACTATTGACCGTGATATGCAAACCCAAAGAAATAGTGCAACAGCCGAAGACTTTGTTTGTTTTAAAACCTAATGGTCTTACAGCGTTGACGAAAGTGCTACGTTGGAAAAATTATAGGGGTGTGTAAAAAGCGTTTGTCAAGTTGAGAAAGCGTAAACAAGGCTTAAGTGTATACGTGTAGAATATAAAAAAAGAAGCCAAGTCAACTGAGAGAATATTGAGCGTGAACCACGTATAATGTGATTGGAAAATCTGACACATCCAGCATCGCATTTATTCAGCAGAGTGAAAGCTACGTGAAAATGAAAAATACACTGGAAGTAACTATACAAGATACACGAAGACAAAGACAGATAAAATATGTTAAATGACAAGGGGAATCTGAGGAAAATTGAAAACACGCAGCAGGCTTGTCACCGTTTAAACACATTATCCACGCCGCGAGGAGAATGCGATTCTACGAAGAAATGAAAACGGTTGTGGATGGAATAGTGGTGGAAAAAAAGATGTGAATATTAGCGATAGGACGGCTGATCGCCGGAAACCATCTTGCGTTAATTAGTATCTGTAGAAGCGCGTACAAACGAATAGCTCGTAATTTTGCCAAGAGAAATTTCTCTCGAAAATTTTCTCTGCGTACTACAAAAGGAAAAGCATAGATTTTTGTAGGTTATAATTTTTGAAAACGTATTGAATTCTATTAACCTATACGTAAGCTGTAAACCCGTCGAGAGCGGAGAGCTCTTTGTCAAGTTTAATTCTATTCTGTCTATACCATTCAAGGCTTTAATAGAATTTTTAATGGAATGAAATTTCTGGAAAAAGAACGCTCTGCAATGTCTGGTACCGGGATAATAATAACGTAATCCAGGTACGTCGAGAGAGAGCATTGAACTTTCACGGAAATCGTGGATTTATTTTCCTGGCTGACTAGACAGTGCAGTTTCTTAAATTCACGAGTTTTCGTAAATCTGCGAGGTTCTCCAGGAACGATTCGTTGATTTGACGATAGAAAATTCACCGAGCAATTAAAACTTGAACTACGAATTACGAGTGTGTCGCTTCGGTATTTCAACCGAACCACACTCGATCACTTATGCAGGAGGTTGGTTAGCCTTATCCCGTAAAAGGCGTAGATGCAGAATACCAGCTCTGGGGAAAAATTAAACCAAGCACCGTTAAAACAAAACATCCCGTTCCGCATGGCAATGATGCGGTTTAGAAGTTGGCCGGTATGCGACTCCCGGAAAGTAACGAATCCGGTAGAAATTATGCAGGCAACGTCGAATCGGAGTAACACTTGTATTCAAGGGAGAAGAGAGAGAGAGAGCAAGCGTAACTAGTGGACTAATTAAATATTTGATGAGAACAATTTCCATGCAAATTTCG
Source organism: Neodiprion virginianus (assembly GCF_021901495.1). NCBI lineage: Eukaryota > Metazoa > Arthropoda > Insecta > Hymenoptera > Diprionidae > Neodiprion > Neodiprion virginianus. The sequence continues at coordinate 10,119,584 of NC_060877.1, read as the reverse complement.
GCAGCACGGTGCTTTCCCTACATTGGAAATGCACCTGAGTATCAGGGCTGGCTGCTGGGTGGTTGCTGATTTGCATTTGAAGAAATAGAAAACGTAAATTTGCTTCTTGTTGGAAGTGTGCAGCTCCAGCTAGCCGTTCGGCTCTCTCTCTCTCTCTCTCTCCCTCTCTCTCTCTCTCTGTCTCTCTGTCTCTTTCTATCTCCTCCCCTTTATTTTCTACTCCCCCTCTCTTTCGCCCCGTTGGCTATCCGCAGCACCACCGCCTTGTGCTCTTTTATCCGTGGAAGATAACGCTTCGGGTGAAAGCCGCGCATCATCCTGTTTATCGAACTTGGCAATTAGATTAACCGAGATGATAGGAAGATAGCGTGGCCGTATACCCTTATAGGTACACAGCTGTACGGAGGATCGCTGCTAGATGCAATCCGCGATTATGACCATGCAAGGTTAAGAATCTACGACAGTAAGGAAGTGCACTTTGCCACCGAAGCTCGCGCCGGTCGTTTCATGTAGGTTGAAAGTCGTTGCCACGGTGGCACTTGCCAGTTCGCGAGAGCCTCCCACGTTGTACAATTCTCCTGTCAGTTAACGCGAGGTTCACGTGAACGTGGAGAGGGAATCCTTGCGGAGGTAGAGCTGGAAGATGGCACGACGCGATAGGGGACGATAGTAAGAAAAATTAATGAAAACACAGGGGCGATAGTTTTTCCCATTCGCGACAAATCAACAAGCTAACAGATTCCAAACAAACGCGGTTAAGGTATGCTTCCAAGGAAACGTTCGATATTGTCTGGCCTGTGAACGGCGCGACTTTCGCAGGCCAGACGCAGATCTGCATGCCAGATTGTCGGATACAGGTACGCTCGATAGCGATCTAGATATTGCCTCCAATCTAATCCAGTTCGGAGAATGGTAGTATATACTGTGATCAACATATCGGATAATTAGTATTCAACAACTTGTATCGCAGTCAGCAATATGCCCCGCGGATAAGGTGCAGCTTTTAGTTTTTCAAAGGTATTCACACCGACGACGAAGATCGACCATTCGGTCACCGGTTCTATCGGTGAATTTCACTACAACCGTCTTTGTTTCGATATCTATCATTACTTGCCGCAACTCTTCTTTGTACCCGATGACGATTGTGATCAAAATTCAGGAAAAGGCGTGCCAGAAGAATATATTATTACGAATCGATATAAGTTACTTGTATTCAGGGGAGTAGGCATCGAAAAATGTCAAATTTTCTCTTTTTTTTTTGCACTTCGTGTACTACGATCGCTTCCAAACATTCTGAAGGAAGAAAAACTGAAAAATTTGCAAAATTGAGCTGAGCGGAACTGGGAAGCTTTGACGGTTGAAAATGACGTAAAAATTCAATGCCCCTTTATAAGCTACTGAAAATAAATACGCAATTCTTGTCATTTCTAAGTTGTTTGTCACATTTTTATCGATGAAAATTAGTGTTGTGTGTAAAAAAAAAAGTATCGATATATTTTGTATAAAATTTTGGCCACCGTTTTTCTAATTTTCATGTTTTTTCAAAAATATTAGTTTCAATCTATAAAGGAACATCTTCTGAAGAGAATGGCACTTGAAAAGTGCCGAAAACTCTAAACCGTTCACTCGGATTGGTGGCAATAAAGGAGCAGCGCATGAGCCGCGTGGTCTTCTTTATCCACCCATATCTCCCTTAAATATTTATATTATTTAAATTGCAGCCGCTGAATCTTATAGCAAAAACTCCGATAAAAATGTTGTAAAAAAGAAAATCCATGTATGTTGTTTCAGTTGTTCGCAAATGCCATTTGAATTTTATCCCATTTTCGGTCCATTTTCCCTGCCGACTCCCCTTAACTAATCCAGGTGTGAGTACGTTAAGTAACAAGCTCCAGATTAACTACGAACAAGATGATAAGACGACACGCTTTATTGTAAACGGTATTAAGCGTTGATCATGTGAGAACAAGTCTAAATAGGACTGATTTGAAACTGTCCAAGGTTCACAAACGGTATTGTTCGTAAAAGTGAGGAACAGTTTGACTCACGATACGTTGAAGATCGTCTTTTCCCCGTCCAATATCTTTTTTTGATCCCAAATTATGGGCTCCTACGCTGTCTTAATTCAATAAATTATAATACGATAGCGTTTTGAAACTCGACATCATTGAGCCCTCGATCAATGTCAACATTCCAGCGTGTGGGTTTTGACCGAAGATTACCACGTTCGAACACCTAATGAAACTTTCTATTCTATTATCATACCTCATATACGTCATCGATATCCTGATTAGCGAGATTTATAATTAGCGTTTTCCAAAGTAATCCGACGTACGGATCCGTTCGTACCATTATACAAAAAAAATGCGTTAATATATAACATACCTTCTCCTCCCATCTTCTCGTCATCTTTTCCGAGTATCACAACCATCAGTTATTGAGAAAAGTAAACCGGTTTACGTTTTGCGCTTGACAGAGCAAACGTCAAAATACGTAATCCGACTCTTGGCTTCTTAAACAATTTATGAATTCACAAGGAGGTGTACATACAAGTAAGTACAGTTGCTCCAGGGTCTCTACTACCACAAAACAACCTGTTTCACAGGTATAATGCATGATTTGTTCACAGACAGAACGTAAATAAGCTATAAATTACCCAGAAAAAATTTTAATACAATGCCAAGCAATGCTTTAGAACAGAAGTTCCGATTCAGTAGCGGCACCCTCTCAGTACCACAAGTATTTACGAACTAGACAAAAACGGAAAACAATATTCAAACTAATTTATACCCAAAGGTAGTGAAATAAGGTTGCAATGATTGATCGGATATTGGTGTCATTCGACACTGAAACGCGGTAAGCACTACTTTTTTTTAATCAAGGATAACCGAATAACTCTGGGATCCGCTTACGCGGCTAAGAGTAATCACGTTGAGTACATAACTGGATAGGATCCGAGGTGGACGGATGGCGAGAACTGGCGTAGATATGCGCGGCGTGACATTAGAATAAGCAGGAAAGTCGACCCGGTTCGTTGCGGTGGGACCGATCCGAAGTATGGGACCGAGGGCGGCAGTGACTAGTTGAAATGTCCACCTGAATAATACGGGATGCAAAGCAAGTGTGGCTGACAGATGCGTCCTGTACCGACCAACTGTCCAAAGCCTGGAACTCGTATGGCGCAGTTGTCCCGGACGCATCTGACATTAACAATTTAAATCAGAATGAATAATAGATAATGCCAACTATTCGATAGCCGTAGCCAGAGTCAGCGACGCCGTTTATTCACGTGCCCTGAAGATGCAGCGAGGGACGATCGATTTCGAACGAAATTGTTCGGTGATCGAAGAGGTTTATCGGGTGGAGAAACTTTTTTCGGTGATGACATAAGCCTGGATAGGTTCGAGGACAGGAACAAAACGCTGTTCCGGAATGATATTCAAAGCAGCAGTGAAGCCGTCGTTCGATCTTGAATACCTACCCGTTAGGTTCGTACGGAAACTCGGAGTTACGCAATTCCTTATACCGTGCCGCTCGTCTAATCTCTGAAGAATCGAACACAATGCGTCACTGGCAAAACCTGCCTCCGCTTTACCTCTACGCGACGGAATACGGTTAATATTTATGGAATCGAACACTTGGAAGACGTTTTGAAATTCGAATGGCAAACCCGACGATTTCATCTCCTGCGTCTGATCGCTTCAAAGGTAGCAAAACAAGAACGTGTCACGCTTTGGAAACCTAACTATAATGGAGCACGTTCTCGTGCCTATGTATTATAGGTTAAGCCCATAAACTATTAATCGGTTCACACCACAGTTTCACGCCGCATTATCGAGGTCGTCTCAGTTGGTCGCGGGTGGCGCATTAGGCGATATTACATGAGCGAGGCCAGAGTTGAGCAAAATCGTAACACAATCAATCGCTTGGCACCAGACACTCCGCTCTCTCTCCCTCTTTCTCTTCGACTCATTGTCTCCGTGAGTTTCATCTACGACCTCTGCAGCTGCAGCTACCTCTTACCTACACGCGCGTGAACCTTTCACACGTAGATAAATGATAATAAAAAAAAAAAAAAATGTAGCATTGCCTGAGCTTGACAACTGAGTCGAAGTTGGGGCTGTGAATGAAGAGTGGAAAATGTTTCAGGAGAGCTCGAAGCGTCTGTTTTGCAACAGTGCGAAAAATGTGAAAGCCTCCAAAAGAAAGAGATAAAATGAAAAGCTCTGTGTTTTTGCCTAGTCTACTTCCAGCGGAAAGAAGTTTTAATACGCTCTCAGTAACCGGTGCCTAGAGAGATTGCTTCGTAAAAATACCCGAGAAAACACTGCATCCAAGAGACGGCGGCAAAGAAATTTCTCATATCTCCATTCGGATACGCGATGAAACAACCCAGTTGTCATATTGTGTCACGCTGTGATTCCAGTCAAGGCAATTGGCAGCGAGGACGTTTGACCCGCGTACAGTGGCTGGTAGGGAGGCAGGTAGACGGTGGACGCTTACAATTTTCCCAAGTTTATGCAGAGGACTGCAGAGGAGCTGAGAGTGGAGATAAAACGGGATACCAGTCTCCGAAAATGTGAAACCCAGTGGCCTTTGAGTACCACCGGGTTCACCCCGGGTTCGTGGCTGGGTTTGGGACGGCTCTGAACGACCGACACGGGCGATGCGCCGAGTCCGATAGCGCCCGTTATCTGACTCATAAATACTCGCTTATTGCGCGGGAATTTTGTGCCACGTACTGGGATAGAATTTTAATTGAACGTGAATCAACGCGGGTAGCAAAATGACGGTCAGTGGTTTTGGTTCGAGCACCAGTAACTGGGATCAGGTTGCAATCATTCCATAGGTTGTACTGTTCAAGTATTCGCATATTTTCTACAATTTTTCGTCATTTTATGAAAACGCCAGAACGTTAAAATTGAAACTGCGCCCATGAAAAATCTTTACGGATGAGAAATTGTTCGTTGTTTATTACCCGTCATCGTATTTTCAGATTGTATAGCTCTGAATGGCAAGATACGCAATACTAGGGGAGGATCGGCGATTGGAATTTACCCAATGAATTTTATATACATCAATGTCTGCGTTGCGGAATATCCACGCGATATATCGTGTTTACTTTTTTCCTCCTACCCCAGACCATCCCTAATTCTTTAATGCTCGTCGAAGTGGAGTTTGAGGCCGTAGGATATAAAAGTAGAGAAGAAAAGTATAAAAGACGCAGCCTTTCGCCCCGAGGTTACACACCCCGCGGATAGAACAGAGCACAGAGTTCAAACACGTTTCTGTCGATCGCAAATTTGCATAAGCCGAACGCGAAGGCGATGGTACGCTGGGTGAAAGGTTCTACCTTATGGAACGAACACGCTTCTTGCACATTCGCACATGCGACGCTGTGGCAGCAAATCGAAACCAAGTAAATCTTGTTCGTTTCGAAACACCGAGAGGAAAATGCTTCGGGAATTTTTTGACCGAGGTCAGAGCAGTTCGTTGCATTGGTACCTACCAAGGTATACCGGAATGATTCTTCGCTATAGCAACGGTAATCTGTAAATAATAAATAAATCTTTACCAACCGCAATAGGCTCGCTGAAGGATTTATTGCGCAACCAACGTACCTTTTACACGTTACTCCGTCGTTGAATTCGTCTCCTTGAAAATGCGTAAAATTTTATGCAATCAAAGTCAGAGGTGTTCCGACGGTTTGATATGCCGTACTTTACGTTCACTATTTATTATCGAATTACGAGGAGCCACAAATTAACGGCTTTGAATTTTTTTTATATGAAACAGCAGAGCGTTATCAGTGCATAAATTGAATAAATTTTTGGAGGTCTAAAGGAGAAACGAATGTGGCTTACGGACCAAAAAGCACGTAATTATGAATAGTTGTCGTGGAAAAATGAAAGCCGAAAAAATTAAGTTTGAAATGCAGCACGTCAAGTTCGAAACAAGTTTTAGTCGAATCAACTTTTACGAAGAATATTCTAAGCGGGAACATAGTCCACGGTATTGTCAATTCACCGGTTTATCACGATACTCGGTACTCCGTCAAAGTTTGATCCAGGCTAATCGTAAGCAGTTTGAGAAAGTTGAAGGCGGAAACGCGGGCGGCATTTTGATTAGAAAGTGAAGTGTTTGAAATTTGATATTGTTTCACGAGGGAAAACTTAATTCTTTGAATGATCTCTCTGGGCGGTCATCAGAGAATTTGATATCCCTACTAAATTTATTGGTATTAATATTGTAAAAATACAACGACCCGCAGAGTAAGGATAAATTTCATCAAGGAGCCAGGAAACTCGAAAACTTTTTGATTGATGGTGAAGAAGTTTCCTGATCACCCAAAATACCCTAATCATCAAACGAATACGACAAAGCTGAACGCGCAAGAATTTCGTTCGGTACGATGAAAATATCAAAGAATCATTGTCCAAAAAGTTGCACGTCCGAACTTAGGCTCGATTAATATGCTTCACATGTTCGTGGCTCACGTCACGTCATGAGGTTTTTTTGCCAAAAAATCGGATCAATTATGATCTGGTCTGATTCGATGAAAATGGTAAAAGTTTTGATGACGGTGTTTTACCAATACGGAAGCCACAAGATCCGATTACAATCACGTATCGATAACGTCAACGCATCCCTCAAAAGTCAATTAATCGATTTTAAAACACGCATGCGACGGGATAACGACGTTATATGCCAGTACGTGCTCCGTTGGGCAGCTGTTATTTATTTTTATTCGCTTGAGCGATTTTCCATTTTACAACGAAATAACGCCAGGGCATCCACGTCATGCACAGAATTCTTTCAATCAGTGTCGTCCTGCACGGAGGTTAGCCTCGAATAGAATCTAAAGATCCTATAAAGCGATATTCATTTTGTATATAAATTGATTTTTCTACAGGGATGCGGTTCGGTGCTTGTCAAGAATCGTCTGTTAGTGATGAATTCATCTAACTCCAATATTTGTAGAGGAACCAAAACGAGTACAACTTTAAATTTTCGGCTCTCGGTTTTCAGCTGGTTATGCAATTAGTACGACCAACGTTGTTTTCAAAGTTGTTGCTTACACGAACCCCTCTAATGTTGATCCCAGCATGTCAAATACTGTAAGTGACCGATTCACTCTACCGAAAATTAAATGACCGTTTAATTATCAAACCACCACCGACTGATGTTATTCCCGGTTGACGAGAAAATAAAATTGTCGCTTTGTTCAGAAACAATATAACTGATCTGGACTAACAGAAGATTCTTAAGTTAAATTTTTCAATCTCAATTTCAATACAATGAAAAAAGAAACCATTTTGGCGCTTTGATCAATTTCCGTGATTTGAATATACGGTGTTTGTCGTCGACTCAATTTCGTTCGTACCTTAAATCTTTCTCTACAGATGTGTAATTCTTTTCAAACGACCAAAAGCCGAGAGATAGATCGAAACTTGAAAATACTTGCGGTATATATTGTTGTTATAATTCTCTGGAATTGTCGGCTATATTGATATGAAAACGGTACTGTGGAAACTGCAAGTCCTCGCGTAGGTGTGATAATTGCACGACTAGAACCCTGACTTGTACTCGTTACAATGGTCGAGCACGAAGGTCTTCCGAGAACTTGATCAGAAAAAGATTGCTGATCACTCAACTGGATGGCAAGAAGGCATGAATTGCATACGAGCAGGTTGTTTGGGTGCAAGTATCGATAGTACGTTTGCAGAACGCTGGGGAGCAAATGCTCGCAACTCCTTCCGTGCGATTTAACGAGCCGGAGAATTGAGCTAATTGATTCGAGAGCTTGTTACAGCACGACGCAACGGCGTGAGAAAATGCTCAGAATTAACAGGCTGCAGTTTTCAATTTTTTTGTAAGAAATGCTCTTAACATTACAGTACGAATATTTTGTTGCTACTTAATTACCAGTACGCTAGGTTTGTATAATTCCAGCAGATGTAAATAGGAGAAATTTGTAAGTGATATTATTTTTCCCGGTGAGAGTTATTCGTCACTTACCGAGTATTGTTGAATCGTTATGGAAAAGAGCAACGAAAGAGCGTTTACCTGAAAAAAAGAGAAGATTCATGTTAGTTATTAAATTAAACTTTAGGCAATGTAAAGATTACAACGATTATATTAATACGGTAGATGAAAACGGTTTGTTTATTATTTTTCAACCGATGGATAACGGGTATAATTTGCAACAACGATAGAAAATACTGGCTTCCGTATTGCGAGGAAATAATGAAAAATAACGAAGCGCGAGATATCTCAAGATTACGGTTTTAATTGCTTTCAAATGAAGATAAAAAAAAAAAAAAAAAAACTGCAAACAACAAGGAGAGTACGAGACGGTAAAAGTTTGTGTATTCAAGAAGCATTATAAGATGATCAACGGAGGTCAAAGGATCACGCTTATTTCAAATTTCAGTCACGATAAGATAAATTGAAAATGACGAAACGGAAAGTTTGAAAAATTCGAGCGATATTGTATAAGGGGTGGGAGGTTTTCCAACTTACAGGTAATAACGTTTTCAACTCTGACGACATGAAATCATATTCGGTGGACCCGGTTTGGAGTAGTTGTACCTACCAGTCCCTGGAATACATATATTCGGAACCCTTATAAAAAGGTCCCTTGGATATTACTTCAATGCAAACTCCCCCTTGCCACACCAAACGACTTTTGTTTTTGACGGGCAACTGGGTTTGACTGGGCCGAGGCAAGTTAGGACGGGTTCCTAAAAAACATAAGGAACGAAACAGATAGAGAGGGGAAAAGAAGGGTGAAGAGACAAATAAGAAAGCCGGGTCCCCGTTTTCAGAAAAGATGAAGAAATGTAGATCCTCTTTTTTTTGCTATCTTCCTATACCGGGATGGTGCGAGCTTTCCTTGTATTTCACTTCGTTTTTTCCTCTGGCGGGACTTCTTTTTTTTTTTTTTTTTTTTTTAATAATAATTCGCGCAACGCGAAGGCTAACACGCGAGTTTGGTGTAGACTTGCCTGGAACAGAAAGAGGTACCTATGCTTTCGGCTAATGGGCTCGTACCCAGGCCCAGATTAAAGGGGCACGATACCTAAGGCTGATCTACAAAAAAAGGGTCCCGCAAGATGGCCCGATTGGTTGAATTTAAAAAGTCATGACAGAAAATTAAATCGACCAAGGTGAAGAAGAATATTTTTATTATAATATTTCTCTTGTGTAATTAAGTTTGTATAAAATAGTATCGTACATTCTGTACTACGATATTGAGTAATTGTGTGTCATGTATTTTATTTTTGTTCGCTTTTTAACGCTGGCAAAATCGTCTTTCATATTTTCAAAATCTAAATCACGAGCGATTTCACTCTTTATGCTCGACAGAAACAAACCGTACAAAATCAGCGATTTACGATATTTTGTATACGCGTGTAACAAAGTTCTCGAACTTTATGTAAGAAATTCTTCGGAATCTGATTGCAGTGAGACATTGATATTCATGCGATCCTTTATTGGTAAGGATTAAGAATTCAGGTACCCGAATTTTTAAAAAATTTGATTTTGAGAATTGAAAATTCGAAAATTTCGAGGGCCTAAGGTTGCAGCTTTTTTAGCCTTACGGTTAATTTGGGCCTGCTCGTACCGTTTCAAAAGTTCAATTTGCCGTTTCTCCCCAAAAAGTGAAACACTTCATCTCTTCAAATTGGCGCCTAACTCCGGTTTACCAAACTTGATTCTCTCTAGGGGAATACTATGACCTTAGTTTTTTTTTTCTTCACGAGGGGATAAAATTTTTTTTACAGATATCACCAGGCTGTGGAACGTTAAGCTTGAAGGTAAGACAAAAAGGTTATAGAAACGACAACTAATCTTTGAGAAAAAGATACTATGGTATTTTCTCATCTATATAATATATACTACAAGTCGACTTGTAATTCATTTCAAGAAACAAAAACTGGTTTGGCTATTTAGAAACTCTGCAATAAAACCATTCGTGTAGATGGAAATTCGTACAATTTTTTTTTTTCAGCGGGGCGTAAAACGTTCGTTCAATACCAGATTTCGGGAAAATATTTCGAACGTACATACGGTGAAAGGTGACCTTTAGGGGCGGCGCATCAATAGCAATAAATTTTTTTATTTACACACGCAATATCTGGAACTGGGAAAGGTTTTAAATTACCCGGTATAATATTTCAGTGAGATTGGGGGAAATTTCACAGTTCCACAAACAGTTGCTGGTATATCAGATCGTTTATTTCTACCATACAGCAACGGGTTCTGAACCCGTGTTGAACCAACTCACCAGCATTTACTTTATGACAAATATAATCCACGCGTATTAACAATAACGAGAACAGTTCTACCGACGATAATAACTGTACGGCGTTTGCGAACATTGAAACAAATAATTACATGAAATAACTGTAAACTGTAATTGTTATGCGATGGTACAATTCCCATCTGAATCATAAGCAGACAAAAAAAAAAAAGTGCGAGAAAATATTGTAGCTTCGTAAAATCGTGTGTATTTGTTGTAGTATGCAAGATAATTTTCAAGTGGAAAGAATTTTATTACCGATTACGAAAATCAAATGTGGGAATAGATATATGAAACAATTAGCACATTTATTTTTTATCGTTAGTCGTCAACGGCATTCGGTCACGATAATTTTATGAACAGTTTTGTTCAAGTAATATAAACGGTCGTTTAAAATGCTGAAAATTTTTTTTTCCCATTTCCAGGAGCCAATTTATAAACTGAATTTAATTCCAAAGATAAGTGTACAAAGATACGCGTTATCGGAATCAAAAATGAAATTTTACCGATCAGTTTTATAAAATTTGGAACATAAAATATCAGCCCAAACGAACGAGGTTGAAATTCTCCCATCTTCTTACTGCCTAACTAGAGAAGTAAAAAGAAAATAATAATTAAGCCGTAAATACTGATAAGAGAACAAAAAAAAAAAAAGAAAGAAAAACACCGAAAGTCCAGGATATGCATTATAGAGTACTTGGTCGTTCAACAAAACGCAACAGTTAGATGAGATTTGTTCGGCTATGGAATAAGCGAAAATCATCGAATTACCGTTGAAGTTTCGTGAAAAGTTTCGAACTTGTCACCAAGTCTCGTTGGATATCATCTGGCAATGAAAGAGGTGGGGGTGACGATGGAAGAATGATGGAACATAAGAGAGAGAGAGAGGGAGGGAGAGAGCACAAGGGTAGAAAAAATATACAAAGACTTTGCTCCACTTCTGTATGTCTTTTTGTACTTTTCACGTACGTTATCTTATTCCTCGCACACTCTCAGCTCTTTCCCCCTGTCTCTGGGAGTCTGGATCCGGTGTAGATTAAATTTGCATGAAATAAGAAATTGGAGCGTATCGAATTTTGGATAACAAAAGCAGCTTTCGTGATGGAGTAAGAGACACGTGTGTGGCAATAAAGAAAGCACACCTTTAAATCCTGCTTTTGAAATCGATTTTCACTGTAGCCTCTGTGTTTTCCATTTGCATATTATACAATCTCGTTTCCAGTTCGGTATGCCTTTTTTCTTAAAAATTGGAATTTGTTTTATTTTTTTTCTTTCGTCAGGTTTTTCTTGAATACCGAAGAGAATTACATACGTTGAAATCAAAAATTCAGCGTATATCCAGTGATTTGGTAATAAGACGTTTTTGTACAAATTTGTGCCGGAAAAAAGAAAATTATATTTCTGAAATATTTTCTGTAATACTTGATAAGGTTAACCATTTTTATTGCCCGATTATCTGAAAATTTAAATTTTGCTGTTTAGTAGCAATTTTGAGTAACTTCTCATTGCCTATTATTTATTTTTCGAAATTACTGAGATGAGATAAAATGTACCGAAGTATTTCTCGAACACATCGAAAAGGTCGTTCGGATTATTTTTCTTATTTCTATGAGTACAGACCCCGAAAAATGATGTAGGTACAAAACCCTAACGAAAGGTAGAAAATGCATATCCTATGCCTAACGTTGAAAAGTTTGCAAAACCGTAATTACGGCATGTTGTAAGATATTTGCGACTCATTTTCAAACTCATGTACCACATAAACGAATACAAAGAATAATTCGATACATCGAAAAAAGCTTTTTTTCCCTTGTGCTGCGAAGATTTTTTTAAATAGATTACCGTCATTTGAAAATTTGAAGTTCTGATTACACTACGATTGAACAATGCACGTATCAATAACGATTTTTCCTTTCGATTTTTGTATTCAATTTCAGTCAAAGTAAACGTATATGCCGTGACACCTCTCAAGCTTCAAAGGGCGCCAACGACTAGCGTGTGTCATGGCGTGATAACAAAGGATAAACGCCTAGGAAGGGATGGAAATAAAATAAGATAGGGTGAGAACAGGAACAGAAGGGACGACGAGGGAAAATTAAGGAACGGCAGTCCGAGAGAAGGCGGGATTACGTTTTACGAACGAGCCACGAGGGAGATATACGAGCAATGAAAACAGCTGAGACTTTTTAATTTGTTGCCAACAATAAGATGGCGGAGCGTGTAAGGGAGACGATAGTGAGTGAGGGCGTCGCCCTGCCTCCTCTCTCCCCCCCCCCCCCCCCCACCCTGCCCGTCGTCTCTCCATCCATTTCACCATCTTCTTTATCCAATACCGGAACACAGACTGTATCGTACATTTTCAACATTCGCTTAAATGCGAGTATTGCGAGTAAATGGTAGTAAATGCGAGTCAGAAATGGAAGAATTCGATGAACGTGCCTGGAGCTAACGAATTATCGAAAAGTGCACAACTTCAACGTTTAAATTGCTCAAAATCCCAGATTAAGATATCGTATGCTTTTAACGTTACCGCGTATAACACTCTCATGAAATTAATTATACCGAAATCAAACGCTAATGTTAACATCAACGTTCGAAAGTGATATAATAATATGCGTAATTTTACCGGTTTTCAAGTTACGGCATTTTTTTTTTTTTAATCCTGGTTACCAAATCCCACGTTCGTAAGAGTTTACGACATCGATTACCATTTATATTCGATGCGATGATGAAGAAAACTCCGGAGCACGGTGTCGAATTAACACCTGGAATACATTCCAGAGTGCGGTACGCAACGCGGGAACGATTTTAGTGCAAGGCATGATGTTTTGTACACTGATCACTGTCCGAAGTAATTCGATACTTCCTTCTCTTTGCATTGAATGACGCCGGGAAAAGGAGCAGACCGATCGACGTAATTTGATCGTCGATCACGGAACCACACACTCAATGGGGATAAAAATTGTTTTTGTGTTTGATTTGTAAGAAGTCTTTCGCTCTTCGGCAAAAATTTTATTTCTGTCAACCATTGAAGCTTTACGACGAAGTGTCGGCGATTCAAACGTGCGAGGCATTGATAAGATAGTTTTACTTCGGTAGTACACCACAGTTATCGAAGAGCACAAAGATTTGCAACTGAAACGATGTATAGTTGAAGAGAACAAGTTATTGCAACGAATCATACGATGCAATCGGTTACGTAATTCTCTTTCCCAAAGAATATCTTCGCAACGGACAGACGATATCAACGTGCCTCGAAAATACCAACGCCAAATTGCATCGATTTTGAGAGATGACAAAAGATCATTTGATGAATATCATTGCCGTACCTTGCATTTGGGACACAAGCGTTGTATTTTATACAGAATCGTGAATTTTACGAGTATGAATTTGATTTCAGCGAACTCGGAATGAATTTGTGAGAATATTTGAGGTGTATACAACAAATATGAGAATATTTGAGGCGTATACATCCTCAGGAAATGAGGAACCAATAAAAATCAAAACTACCCTCCCTTCTGCTTCGTTGTACATAATGTAAGCACGGCCTTAAACGAAAAAAGAAAAAATGTAAGATCAATTATCCGCAGCAGCCACTATTCTTCATTAGGGTGATTCAGAAAAAAAAAATTTTTTTTTTTTTTTTCCAAACAGGTTCAAAAGTTTCATTTAGGTATACAAAGACACCAGTTAAAATTTTAGATTTTAATTAAAATATTTAGGGGTGGCTCATCGCACTTTTCGATTTTCCATAAGAATAACATAGGAAAAATGTTGTTTGCTTCTTATAGTTTTTATAACTAGCTAAAGAAGCGTTGTAAAAAAAATCTAAAGACATGTGTTTGTAGGAAATTGAATGCTCTACAAAAAAGGTCTCTTGTCGAAATTTCGTAAAACAAACTGTGTCAAAGTTACAGCCTGTCAAAAGTTGAGTTACTTATAATTTGACCTTTTTTGAATGTTATAGCGTAACTACCGGTCTTATAAAAAATTGTACATGAGTTTTTTTTGTGAAGCATACACTCGACTTTAAATAGATGATAAATGATAATTCATTTTTGCAACAATGAAAAAAAAAACTATCTTTTACCATTAATAAAAAAAAAAAAATAATATAACGAGAAAAACAATTTTAGAGCAGATTTCTGCTAAAAATTTTTTTAAAGTGTACGGTTTTTTTCGTTGTTGCAAAAATTAATTATCAGTTATTTAAAATTTTTTTTTTCTGAATCACCCTGATATATATACATATATACATTATAGATAGTTTTTTTTTCATTGTTGCAAAAATGAATTATCATTTATCATCTATTTAAAGTCGAGTGTATGCTTCACAAAAAAAACTCATGTACAATTTTTTATAAGACCGGTAGTTACGCTATAACATTCAAAAAAGGTCAAATTATAAGTAACTCAACTTTTGACAGGCTGTAACTTTGACACAGTTTGTTTTACGAAATTTCGACAAGAGACCTTTTTTGTAGAGCATTCAATTTCCTACAAACACATGTCTTTAGATTTTTTTTACAACGCTTCTTTAGCTAGTTATAAAAACTATAAGAAGCAAACAACATTTTTCCTATGTTATTCTTATGGAAAATCGAAAAGTGCGATGAGCCACCCCTAAATATTATTATTAAAATCTAAAATTTTAACTGGTGTCTTTGTATACCTAAATGAAACTTTTGAACCTGTTTGGAAAAAAAAAAAAAAAATTTTTTTTTTCTGAATCACCCTATTCTTCATAGATTGTTCATTAAATTTGTCCTGGAATTTAAACGCTCATTAAACATCGAAATATTAAGAATCCCTTGCGTTAATGCGAATAGTAAAATAGCTACCATTTATAAAAACTAACAAGTACAATGTGTTCTCATATTTATAAACAAACCAGTGTGCTAGCTAGCCTCTCATACATACACGTTACGTTCGCACGCTGAGCTTTTAAGCTCAAGACACGCGGACGGGCGTATTTTAAATGCGATAACGTGCGGGGGATGCATTTTATCGGCGAATACCGCACTTTAGATGATCGCCAGATCCGTAAGCCCTGACGCACGTTCACACACGTGTCGAGATCCCTTGTACTTACCCCTTAACGCGATGGGAAAAAAGTGATGCTCGAATTCCATAAATCATGTTTACGACGAGAGTTCCAGACTCGCTTGTGTACCGTGTATCCCTAGTCGAGGCTTGTATAGGGCTCGTCTTGCTGTATTCTGAGCCGATCGGCACCTGGTACATTAGGCAGTCAGCCATGCTTGCTGGCTGCCAACTTGCAGCGGTGCCGTCTGCACAGCTACATATTATACGTATTTATACCGATACAGGTATTCCCGAGGGACGCGTGTAGGCTGGTGGTAAACGACGAATGCCCGTTTTCACGTTGCAATAACACCGATCCGTCAGGCAGTGTGGGTAATTTCATTGGAAATATACAGGGTATTCCAAGAGCGTGTGCATCGACACTTTCAAAATAGGAGAAATTTGAAGAACGTGTACTCTCGAAACATGATACCTGCACGTTGAATCACTGTGATTGTAACTCGTTGATAAAATATACACTGAGAGAAATTTTCATTTTTTACCGCAATCTAAAAATATAATTCCAGGTATAAAATGAAAATTAGTTTTCTAGCTGTTACCGGAAACTCTAGTATTTAGTTAATATTCTCTTTCATTACGATCACAGTTACTATATTTTTTTGTAAATGTTGCGAAAATTTAATGCTTGTGTAACAATAAATTGATGTTAAGGCCTTAGTTAACTAAAAAAGTACGGTAAACCGAACAAACTGATTTTGCGTTGCAATTACCAAAAAAGAATCGACAATATCGGAAAATGGTTACGTGTACCTTTTTCGTAATTCCAACAATATTCAGTTTTTTTTAACGATACCTGTTTTACTGAATTTTTTTATAGTGTTAGCTTAAGAAATAATAAAACGGTAAATGGATATTAGGGAAAGATTCGTAACAACTACCGTTAGGAAATTTTATCGCTGACATATTCGGCAAAATTTTTAGATCACTACTAAGACTTTTTGTTAAAAAGTGGTTGCAGTTTTGTAAATACATTTTTTTGATATAACAATGTGACGAAGAAGAGTTGGAAAAGGAATGAATTAACAGTCTACCAAACGGGTTAGGGATTTCGTTTAATGGGTGAAATAATGTAGCGAGGAGTAAATTGAAGGTGGCCGAACCAACAAAGGTCGCGTTTCGATACGAAGACCATGACGAGCGATTTGTGGTGAGTCGATTTTATGCCCTGAACCGTGGTGATAATCTAACATGCTATTTAGATTTCAATTTCAATTTCCACCTCGGTTGTTTTGCTCGGAAATCACTTGGAAAGGTATTTTTGTAACCCTCACGTTTCGAAAGCATTATAAACAATGCGTTGCGTGACACGGATGGATTTACTTGACGACGAGTATTAGACACGAAGCATTCGACCATAGAACAATCTTAAGAGCTCCATTATCGCCAGAGTATGGAGGGATATGAAGACATCGGAAAGTGCAAACGAAGGACAAACAGGAAAGTGGTGTGTTAACATCGAGCAAATATTATTACTTCTCTATGCGAAATACATCGACTAAAACATGTGATTAATTAAGTGGAATGAGAAATAATTTAACTGTCATATAGAGATCTCAAGTATCTCGATCTGCCAACCATATTACTAGACGATGATTGAGGAGCGATTTAAATTTACATTCAGAGTTGATTAACTTGGCGTCGAGTTCGTTTTTGTAGCCGCTCTTAGTTTTATTCAACAAAAAATTTATACAAGCACAACATTTTACGCGTACTCGAAGCAATTAATAAAAGCGTAGCGCACAGGCGTTAAAATGAGGCGAAACCGACGTATGAATACTTTCAATTGGTTTCAGAGAACAATTGTCAGTCTATATACGAGGGTGGAAGACTTGGCTCGAGAAGCGCCGAGTAATTAACGCAAGCCACATGACAATTGTTTCAGCACCTGCGAAATATTCATGAGACTAGTAAAAGTTGGAGTAGCGGCATTTCTGCAATGTGTTAGTTGATAAAATTATCGTTCAGCGGAGGAAAATCGTATAAATAGATATAATAATACGAGCTGATAATCAATACTAACCATTCGAAGTTTTAATGTACGCGACATAAATTTTGTACATAAATAAACTCCAATGCGGTTTGTCTGTCTACTTTCAAGTATGAGTTATATCGCATGGTACATTAAAAATGTTACTATTTTCAACGCAGAGTATTCGTGTCAATACCTTGATTTTAATCAATGTAATTTATGTTTTGGAACGCTTGAGGTAGTTCAAGTTCAATGCACACACTAAATACAAATACAGCAAAACATGGTGAGTTCCCGTACAACAAATTGTTTAATATTTCTCAGTCTCGTCTTTCTGCGATGAACTTTCTGAAAAGTGAACAAGGTGAATTAGTCACAGTTTACAAATCATTTACATATTCCTATTGGAACACAATTATTCCATCAGCATCCGTGATGTGGATGAAGAGAATTAAATTCATACTGCACGGATCAAACTGAGAGAGTCGTTTTTGATGCGGCTAATCGACATATTCCATGACGATATTCTAATGAGTTTTCGAAGCTATGTTGTTGTTTCGTACCTAAGTTACTTTGAGGAGAATAGTTTTTTTTTTATTTTGAAAGCATGTACTTGGCACCAAAATAACAGTAATTTGTGTTCAGAGTGGTTACATTAATAGTTTGTCTCCGGGTTTATGCGTGCGGAGTTAGAGATCAGGTTTAAGATCTCTCGACAAGAGAACCGCGGCAACACAATTAGCCTACGGCAGGGAATATGAAAAGTGTGTTTCTAGGCCGTGACGTCACATACTAATATACTAATTACACACGGACTACAGTGACTGCCATAAGCGTCCAGTCGAAGAGTCAGGATATGTGGAAGATGCGCATCGTACCCCAATCTTACTTTGTGCAAGCTCTATCACGCTGCCTTGACCTTCGTAAATCGCATGAGACGGTCCATTGGAAGCATCACGCAAATTACGCATGCATTCGGTCGCGTTTTGAGAAGCAACGATGCTCTGTGAAAGTCCAACTGTGTAGACTCACAAGTAAAGATTGAGCGTATTGGGAGCTTTCTGATAATGATTTTTTTCTATTTCCAAAACAACGGTGCTTCATGCACCCTCATCAAGTGAAAGGGATGAGGAATTTAAGCGCTGAGCCTAATAATCCCGATAATTCCGAGGCTTTGAAATTCATTCATCGGACGTTATCATTTGCCACCAGCAAACGCCAGGAGCAAGTTACACTTAATCCCAACTAATCTCGCGAACAGTTCGAATGGGATGATGAGTGTAGGTGATTTTCGAACGTTACAGATTATATACGCCCGAAAAAAATGGAATCACCCTGTCATATTCCTGGTCGTTCATGTTCCCGTACGGTAAGATGCGGTGGGAGGGAAACGAACCTGTGGAAGTTGGTTATCCTCCGACTGTTGTAGAGCAAAAGAGAAGGAAGAGGAAGAGGAGGAGACAGAGAATGTGAGGCGAACAAAGAGAGAAGTCCGCTGACCCGTTGGCACAGTTTCTCTCCGAGTCATCACTTCGTGGTAAGCCGGACCTCTCGGGCCTTTCAAGATACACCCTACCGGTCGCGTGAGAGATCCGGAAAGGGAATCAACTCGGTTCACGGTGTATGGTAGCGTTTCGGTTCGTTAATTTTTCCTGGATAACTACGAAGAGAAAGTTTTGTATACCCTGGGAAATTTTTTTTTTTTTTTTAAACCTTATTTGTCAAGCTGTATACCTACATGTTTATTCAGTGATCACGCTGGAAACTGAGAGGAGGCGTCATTGACAGTCTGTTCGTTTGATCAATGCGAATGAAAAAGAACGATTCCAAGTTTAAAACGTGCGTTAGATAAATGTGTCCTCTGAACGGTTTGTTTCAATTTTATATTCAATGAAAAATAATTCCTCTTACACTTTGTCCGTTATCATGCATAGAAAAAAAACTATAACACAGACAAAAATGCAGTTTCACGCTATAATTCAACGTGAATCCCACATCTGGTTTATAATATCAACAATATGTATATTTTTAAAGGATTACCATTTTTTTTTTTTTTATTTTTGCGACGATTACAATTGACAAAACGGTGCAATAGCATGAAAATTATTTTGAAATTGGTCAAATGCACTTTCATCCATTTGTTTATTCGACTGCGTGGAATATCCATCGGGGAAGCACGTTTTATTGGAAGTATTCGAAGTGAACAGCGTTATGCAGAAAGCGAAGGAACGCAGGTTTTCAGCACGCTGCACAGGACACGATATTTCAATACTTGAAAAAATAATTTAACGTAGGCATAAAAAGTTCATGGGAAATTCACTTCTTTACTGCATCAGCCTAAAGATTTACTTTTCCCCAATCCCATCCCAAATATGACTTTGAACTCGAAATTCAAAGTATGTCAGTAATTTTTCCAGGAATTCATCTTTGACTAACGTTTACAGTCGCTCGTTCTCTGTTTGTATTTTCAATCATGGTTCGGTAAATGAATACTCGCAATTCATATTGACCAAAAAAACGATGCCAATATGAAAGGACAAAGTTGACTGAACGCGGTGAGAAGAGCTGTTTGTCTGAAAAAAAGTTGCCGTTGGCAATGTATTTTTAAGAATCGAAAGATGCGTGGAAAAATTGTACCCTTGGACGTTCTTACGACTTTTCGGTACTTCCGAGATAATAAGAATCTGCCGACCGAGAGATTTCCCTGTGGTCAGGTTCCTGTGGGACGTAAAACGTTGTTGGCGTTTCTCGCCCCTGCGGCGAGGCGGCTTGCTTCGTAACACGGTTAATCGTTAATCGTTATCGTTACGGCCAAAGGCGCGTCAAGTTGTGGTATAACGCTGAAAACGACTCAGGCTTGGCCGTGAGGTCGGAACCCGTAAAGGTACTGACGGGAATTAACTTTTAATCATAAATATTACGAGCGTGTCGCCCCGACGATAGGACGGAAATCGGGAGGATGGTTGATGATTTGCGAATAGTCTATATACTGCAGCCTCTCGTTATATGTGCTGTATCTCTGCAGAAGGAGCGTATCGTAAATTCTTTTGTTATTGTCTGTAGAGAGAGAGAGAGAGAGAGAGAGAGAGAGAGAGAGAGAGAGAGAGAGAGAGAGAGAGAGAGAGAGAGAGAGAGAGAGAGAGAGAGAGAGAGAGAGAGAGAGAGAGTAATTTCGATGAAGAAAAATAAGCTGCTAACAGAGATTGATAATTTTGCTCATGGGATATTCGCCGCATCATTGCGAGCGGTGGAAGGACGATATATTTTCTGCTGTCGTTAAATATAAGAAAACTGTAGAAGCTTGCGATTATTGAGAACCCTGTTTTTCTGTAATATACATTTATACATCCACAAGAATTTTCGCAGGCTCGATTATCGGTTACTAAAATTGGCCTGAAAGTTGAATTATATTTCAGCTGCTCTAACTGAACAATTGGTTTTTTTTTTTTTTTTTTTTTTTTACATGATATAACATTTGATATCCAACGAGTCTCTGGAATCAATGTAGAGTCGAAACAAAATTAGCAATTTTGTCTAATAGTAGCCATACTGATTTTGCGCTAAATTTCAAATCCACTCGACGAAGTTTGTAAAATGTGATTTGTTTCTTTTTCGATATTACAGATATAAAATTATCGGATTTTATTTCACGCCAATTATCGTTACCGAAGAAACAATTTTTATGTTGAACAGATCATAAATATATTTCGACCTCCGAGAATTTTATCATTTGTACGAGTTTCCACGATTTGCGGATATTTTGTTTCATTATAGTTTGCTGAATTTCGAACAACCTTAAAGTTACGAAACAACAATTTTTTCTAAGAATGCATCGTTACGTTAAAATTGAAAAAATTAAGCCTCATTCACAATTAGCTCCTTTATCAAGTCTTAAGTAAAGTTATCAAAATTCATTTATCCCTCAAGAGTTTTTTTTTTTTTTATCGGAAATCAGTGTCATCGGCGGCTACTTGAGTTTTTGACAAAGCTTGATCGATCGAAATTTCAGGTAGTAACATTGGTGGAACCCATAATAGCGGTACGAGGATTTTCGCTTTCCACGACGATAAAGTCGGACCTAACCGTTATTACGTTTAACTGCCTGACACGGGCATCGTTCACACAGAATGGGATCGTCCAGGGGTTCCTGGGGTCGAAGACCATCGAGAGTTTGACGTAAAACAATGGTTGGCTATAGTGGTATTGATTTTCAATCGAGCAGCGGCGGCTCGGGATGAATGGTCCTGGAATAGTCTGAGAAGTTGGTATATGGGGTGTCGATGATATATTCGGGTGCGAAGATGTCTAGATTATTTTCCATACGTCTTACTATTGTCACGCAGTCCTCGATGAGGGGGGGAGAGCCCAGAGTCTATACGACCGCTATAAATCTCATATCACTAGAGATTTTCATGTGACTCCGAATGAAAAAAAAAAAAAAAATTCACTCCCATGTGAAAGATGATGAAAGTTGGCAGATACTTCCAAAACGAATCACCGGGACCGTGATTAATTACTGAAAATAAGAGGAAGAATATGGTTAGCTGCTTTCGGATCCAGTCCGCAATCACAGACGCATAACCGCTAAGGCGAATGTAAATTCGATGTGGGATAGTGTAAAGGATGCGAGGAAAATGTGCTTTAAGTGTAACATAAAAAAATGTTTCCTGGAAGATGTGCAAAGAAATGAGAAGAACTTACGTAGACGATAAAAAACGCTTCGAATTTGAAATTCCATTCCAAAGAAATTTTGTATGAATGGAATATGTACCGGAGAAACCGAGAAGTCGTGAAATGGTCGTTTGTTATATGTCTCTAGACTGTCGCAACCCACTTTCAGTGGATGTATAATATTCTCAGTATAACTCATAATGCGGCGCATACACTCGTAAGATGTATAAAAACTTACTTGCAATATCGTCCACGGTTACGACTATGTGACGTAGAAAATTCACTTTAGAGATTAAAAATTAATAGACTGATGTAATTTAAAAGATGGTGTGTAATAATTATTTGTTCAAAAGAATGTCAACTTTTTTCAGCGTTCGCACTTCTATTAATATCATGGTTTACTGCTTACCGTTGAACTTGAGTTTTGTAAACTATTGTAGTTTAATCAAACGTTTTTGTAACGCGAACCGTAGGCACGACGTTTAAGTACATCATCCTTGTGGATCATTTCAAAACAGCCATTTTAGTAATGCCTGAATGTGATTTCACCGATTTAGCCTTACTCAAATCTCTGTTTTAGCATAATAAAAGCCAGCAGCTTCGACACTATTATATAAGTTTAAGATGTCATAGGAATATCACGTTCTAACACGACGAACTCGGCTTGGAACGCATATCGAAGGTACGAGTATCGCATGTGTCAAGGGATGCGTGCGATTCGGATACCAATTCCATGGATGCGCGTTCACACAGTGATTGATATATGTTATTGGGTTGTATTGGCAGGAGAGAGAAACATCCACATTGGTGCCTGTTTTTGGCCCTTCGGGGAGTTGGGATTTAGGTGATAGAACAGGGTGATAGTTATAACATGACCTGGTCAGCTTCGATACGAGAGTATCAAGACGCTTGTAGAAGGAGCGCAGAAAGGATACGAAAAAACAAGATATATTTATCATGAGATGGTAGAGAGGCAGAAATAGAGGAAGAAAATGGAAGAAAGAAGAGGAAGTCTGTTCAGCGGACAAAGCAACCGACGGATCAGAAACTGCCTGCCGTGAACTAGCCTGCATTTTTCTCTTTAAGAAGGGGATCCGCCTTTCCTCTAGGATACTAGCATTTATGATCGAAATCCTATGTCCGAGAAACAGTCAATGATGATAATCGAGTGCTACTATAAAGTGATTCTCAAATGGATTTCTATAGCTTGACTGTCTTTAATTACTGATTCATTTTTGTCTGCGGAATTTAAGTGCTATCATTTCGTACTAGGCAAATCGCATTATAAATGCCAAATAATACACTTTTTCTATCGAGTTCTAGAGAAAGCAGAGTTATTTCCTTCCCTATGATTAGTAATTAGGCAAATTTCAATGGACTAGTTCACATGCTTAAATTTCAACTGCATCCACAAGCGAATAAAATTTATTCGAAACACAGGAAGTGCATCACCAATCAATACAGAATTCCGAGTAAGCATCCTTCTGCTTCTTAATTTGCATCATCAATATCGAAGAGTTCGTTGTTCGAGGAACATTGATCTCTGCCAGGGTTTTTACATCTCGCGAACATGTGTATGAATGTAGGTATGTACGTATGCAGTATGTATGTTGAATCAACAACTCGCGTGTTATTTTGTTATTTTGTTTTTTTCTTCTTCGCGGATCAGCGATCGTGGCTCACAATAAATTAGAAGCAAAGTGAAACATATTGAGTGGAAGATCGAAGATGAATCGATTAGCTCCACTGAGGGGTGAGCAAGGCTGTAAGCTGTCTTATTAATATCGTAAGATATTCTCTACCGTTGAATCGATCAGAAACTCTAGTGCCTCGCTGTCGTTCAAACTGACGCAAAGTGAAATTGATTTATGGTAGACGATTGAGTCGAAGAGCTTCACGCGCAAAGAAGAGCGTAGGCTAGAGGCTCTCTCATGTTTTTTACTTTTCTACACACAATATCCGCGCTCGATCCGTCCGCCATCGTCTTCCGACTTTGATATGACTTGGCAAACCTGTATCATTTATTCCTCGATAGCAACTTCGCAATAAATTCAAACGAAGATCCATTATCACAACTATATCTACCCACTGTTAGAAGAGATAAGATATTGAAAAGCTTCTGTCTAGTTTTTGCATCCTCAAATTATCGCACTGTTACCAATGAATCCACTGATTATTGTAAAATGAGACACAGACCCGTAAGCCTTGATTAATTTTCACATAGTGGAATACTTGCCAGGTGTCCGCATGTAGCTTCCTCAAGATGTTTCAGCCTCTTCAACATCCTGAGGAAATCTATTGGTGAGGGAAAAATCGTGGGAATCTAATGTGTGATTAAGAGCGATCGTCCAGAAGATTGTGTCCGTCAGGAGAAAGATTTGTAATTTGTTGCACCAATTTTGTCAAGAGGTACTGAATTTCAGCTGAGACAGATTTGAGGTACATGAGCGAGCGTCTTAACGCGTTGACGGCGGTAAGGTCAGATCTAGGTTACTCGGTCATGACTTCCCGGTCTGGCTCACTCTTGAGTCACGCGACGACGCGCAAGCAAGCTCAAGTCATGAACAACGGCGAACTCTTCCACGAAGAGGCTCGTTTCACGCCATGTCTACCTTGAGGCGAAGGTAGGCGGGAGGGCATGGAGACCTGGTCAAACGGGCTCCTTGAAACGAAAGTGCCCACGTGATTACTGCCGAATCATTCGACCAACAGATCGGCTTCGAGTTCTGGTTTTACAGGAAATTCAATAACGTGTCCGTGATATTATCCTCGTTTAGAGAAGGTCAGGGAGCTAAATTGCGTTCGACGACTTTCTCCGATAAGCTGAGGAAAGTGCAAGCTCATATTCCACCAGTGATGACTGCTACGTGATATATTCTCAAGTTAGCTAGGTTCAAAACTTGAAGAGAGAACTCTAAAATTGTACAACTGAATAAAGGTTGCTTTTTCTTCTCAAGAATAAAATGAATAGATATTTTCAAGAGACGTGGAATGTACGACTAATAGATAGACGAATATCCGTAAAAAATCCTATCAGGATCCGTTGGTGGATAGATTTGACGACTGAGAGAATTTTTTCGTATTTCTGAAACACCAAGTGCTGCTTAGGAAGGCAGCAGAGAGTTGAGGATCGTTGAACGAGACATATTTTACGATACAGCAGAGATCTTTGAGGATAACGAGATTTGTTGGCAGCTAGAAGGCTTCGCTGGTTCTACACACACATACACACACACACATACGCACGTAACTTATCCTGTATATAAAACCTCGCGGACTAAAGTTGAAGAGTGGCAATAAAGCTAGAATGGTTTCGTCTGTAGGTAAAGATGGCAATGAAAATCAAATTTCTTTCAATTTCTTCATCGTGGTGTATTTTATGTGGATATAGTGTACACGCTGAGTTTATTGCAAATTTAAAATATGGTCAAGATAGGAGTTTTACGTCGGATTCTCTCCATCGGCAACTTTTATACGTTCTTGTTGTATCCTTACGAGTCATAAAATATAGAAAAATATTCATCATTGGTATTAGGAAAAAAAAAAAAAAAAAATGCCGAAGTATGAAAGTAGGTATCGACGAGCATTATGAAAAATATTACCACTTACATCGCAGCAACTGTGATACGGATTACACTTTTACCGTGACAAATAGAGAAACGAAAAAAAACTGACATGCGATCGAGTTTCAAACTTTAGTGGTACAACATAAACCTATGTCAAATTTAAAAATTTGCCGAAGCTTTACGTCCCTCGGTGAATTTTATTTTTCATTTTCTCAGTTTTCATTTCTCGTCGAAACAGCCTGCGTTGTACCGCATACATAAACGTTGATGGATGGGAGAATTTTCAGCTACAATCGGACAGTTATCGAACGTCGGGTGACTAATGACAGTAGTAAATATTTCGGAGTATCGAATATTGGATATAATATGTGAAAAAAATAGAAAACTGTAGGAAAGCGATTGAATTCGACACGAAATATATAAAATCAAGATATTTCCAACATATTGTATACAATTGCAATTTATAAGCTTATTTGACCAATTAAAGACTAAATTTTCCCGATCTATCTAGTTGTTGGTTCAGACAAGTCTGATTAGCATGAGACTGTTCTAAGTCGGAAAGTGCACATCAAATCGTTAACTAGAATAGATGACTCCGTGAAATTCTTCCGCCGAATGAATCAATTGGGTCTTGGCAAAGTTTGCCAGCCTCATTCCTCGTCGAAGGCAAATACATATTGAATTTTAATCACCAAGCTCACCATCGAAATTATCAAAGCATAGTTAGACCAAGGTTGATCTATCGAGAAGCAATATCTGGATATCGGTAATCCCACCAAGCCAACTGTCTTTGTAAAGGGCGATCCGCGTTGCAGTGGACATCACGAGTTTGGAGCCAATCGAAATAGGCAGGCTGATTCAAGCTTAGGTATCAATTCAGTTTTGACGGGGGACAAGAGAGGACTACAAAAACGAAAACATATGTACACATACGGAAAAACGTATCTCAACGAACATGGCTAGGGTAAGTAGGCAAACGGAGCTGCCAATGTATGTCTAGTAAGTGATTGAAACAAGCCGCCACAGCTGTGGAAGTCATCATCCCACTCAGGTCAGAGAGAATTGAACTATGTGGGCCAAGGGAAGCCGTTGAACTCTCAGTCTGGGTCTGGTTGTCCACAGTTGGTTGAAGACAGCCGCTCACTGCCTTGATGCGAACCCAGAGGGTCACCAGACTATTTTCATCTTACACTCGGGTTGACAAATTATATTGTATTGCTTCAGAAAGATTGGTCAGTAACATAACAACTCAATAACAAGGACCCCGTGACCCTGAAGTAGATTGCAAAACTGGTACAAATTAACTATTAACGATGGGTTATACTCACGATTTATCAATCGTATAATGAGTAGGTTCAATCCATATCAGTAAGTTTCGCAGAAGTAATGTGAAACCTAGCAGGAATACTAAAATTCGCTAGAATAGTGGGTCTGTAGTGAAGGATGGCAGGCTTCAAAAAAAAAAACCTCGTCATCAGTGAATACTTTAAAGTCTGTTTTGGAACTGTAGTCTCGGTACATTTTAAATAACAGTTCAACCGAATACCTAAAATAGCTATGTGTAAAGAAATTAATATGCTGCAGTAAGTTTATAAGATGATATTTAGGTAAAAATCAAGTAATCCGAACGCAGTGGTATAAACTTGATATCATTGTAACAGAATGTACCATGTCAAACTGTGTATATATAAAATTGGACTCGGTGAAAATTGGCGCGAGCATATTTCATAACCGAAAAAAATAATTAAGTTCGTTCTCACACGCAAGAAAAGTCTGTTAGATCCGAGTCTTTGAGATGGCATGACGTAGACCGAGCTAAGGGGAATTAAGTCGCTTCAGATCTGTTATTCGTTGGTAATGCAAGCGAAGACTTCATTTAGGGTGTATCGCTGGGCTCTTTTGTAATGTTAATACGAAGGGGATAGCTGAAGCAGGGGCAGGGGAAGAGGCGATACCAGCAGGAGATGATTAGCGATAATGCTGGGATCAGCTTTACGACGTTGGTTATAGAGGAGGGCTAACCTTACCCAACCCATACCAAAACCCCATTCCAACCCTTTGTGGTTCTTGGCCATGCTCATTTATCTCAAACAAAGGACCTCTTAACCCGATCCTGATGAAAAGTTACGTCGACCGAGTACCCTGAACTCCGTCGAGGTGACATTAACGCTACCCTCGTGACTTGAAAATACCAATGAATCGGAATTTACTCTAATAAAAGTGTTCAACACTTACCGATCATAAAATGAGATGACTTCCACCGCCTCATTTCTTCTGACTATTCTCGTAACCCTTTACTAACGGGATTACCGAAAACATGACTTTCGCTAATGGCAATCAAATCCGTGGGAAGCCAATCTCTTCTCTCAGATTCAATCAAAATTCGAATAATGAAGCTAATTGGTTTGCTTCCAATGTCATTAGCCGGCGCGTGCTGAATCTTTCCAAAAGAATTGGTACCCACGAATTTACTGGAAGAGTGAATTGCGATTCTGTAAAACAACCAGTATCGGTGATTGCATTTACACAACCTGCTGCACTACGTATCCGTGTTACGAGTCATATTTGGGATTCGTACCGACTTTGGGATTTGCTGCTTTGTGCGAACCTGCACGTCCTGAGAGTAAGTATGAGCTGGTTGCACTACCATCAGCTGTGTGTTTTAGATCAACTAGGATGAACGCGGAGATGCGCGGAATTTCTTTGAAGCACCACTACAATTATCCATGTAACGTGGAAGACGCATTGTACCATTGCGCGTGAGAGTAGTACAATATGGTGTAAACTCGGTGCTAGACTGATTTGTTTCCAACTGAAATGTACACAACGAGGAGGATAATTAGGAGCTAACAACGACTAGGTATAAAATACGACGATGCAATCTTCAGCTAGTAATTCCTTATAATCCTCACGCGGGTCGAACTTTTTACGCAAGCATCGATACAAATTAGGGGGTTTTAGTTATTTACGATATGTTTTACGGATCTCTTTCAACATACTGATAATCCCTCGTGAACGACTTGGCCGGAAATGTTCTACAATACAGTACATGGTGACCTGATAGAGAGTTCACAAGGATCATGTCGTCAGCAGATTTAACCACTAATTGCCACTGGTATGAAATGACGATCTAATAATCATTTATCTCTATTCGTGCTCATCTTAAAAGAACAAATTGACTGATTTTGTAGTGGAAAAAACAATTCACATGGTAATTTCTGATAAGTAAGTACA
Organism: Neodiprion virginianus; assembly: GCF_021901495.1. Taxonomy (NCBI): domain Eukaryota; kingdom Metazoa; phylum Arthropoda; class Insecta; order Hymenoptera; family Diprionidae; genus Neodiprion; species Neodiprion virginianus. Next base: position 10,090,732 of record NC_060877.1, on the reverse strand, counting down.
ATGACTCTGTATTAGGAAAAATCAATTCAGAGTTCCAATTTTTCAAGGGTAAAATTACTGGTGTACCTAACTTTTAGTCAATAATTAGTAACATTGGCCTACGGACAGACCAGAAGGTGTAACGATAACTTTCAGTCGATAAAATCCAGTTACCAGCTGTTGTTGAAGAACATTTGCTCTCGGTAAAATGATGTTCTTGGTAACGTTTCACGATTATTATTAAATTGATATCTCATATTCCGTTTGATTTCACGGAGGAACAACGTGCGGAAATTGAAAAAATCGCGAATAAAAAAGGAGGAATAAAATTCACGGTTTTTAGCGTACACTGGCAATCTAAAATTTAAATTATTCGGGCATTAACGACGTACGCTTAAATGAATGAAACATTAAGCGCGTTACGCGTTGTGTACAATAAAAGGTACGAAGGTGCAAGAGATAATTTTCACGAAAATACAGGAACTCGAGGCAGCGTTTTATGCGGATCATTTCGTATAATATATTGTACCTACAATCGCTTGGTGCAAAGAGCCCTCTTTGCACTCTACCGCAACTCATCCCCAGCGAAATTGAACAATTCACACGCAATTATATTCCCGCGTGTTTTATTAAACGTTGAACCTTCCAGCAAACAGCAAGCTATTAAGGCGTCGACGCATTAGAATATTTTAAAAATAATCATTCAAATTTGTAAGCAAAACTATGGCGCTTCTTATGAAAAATACTCACGAGCAATGTGTAGTACAATGGTGCATTACACTTATAGAGACATAGTTAACATACGAAGAGAGTTTGTTCACAGCTTCAATTACAGACTACAACCTTTGCATCTCGCCTGTATCGAAGTAGTTGTGAAAATAAGAGAACTCGTCGATTTTAGGATACAATTATACTTTCATAACGTTTTCCTTGTAGTTTCTCACATGCATGCAATCCCATGAAGTTTCCCATTTCCCTGTAAATTTTCTAAACAATTGGACACCTCGTTAAATGGAATATTTTCAGTAGTTTTTCCACTCGGCAAGAACTCGAGTTTCACGATGTCATTTTTTTTTCTACGGTCCCAATAAACTGCCAAATACCCTATAAAATTTATAGCAAAATCAAAGGTGTCGCATTGAACGAAAAAAAATTATTTCCATTTTTTTTTTTTTTTTTCAGCTAAAAATAATCTTTCTGCTGCTATCAAAAATATAACATATATTGAAGAAGATCCAAAAAGATAAAAAAAAAAAAGTGGATCAGTTGGCGGAGACCATCTCACATATATAGGTAGGTATTAAAAATGTTACGTATGATTTCGACTCCTCGGATAGCGTGAAGCATGGATTTGATCAAGTTTATCGAGCTCTTAAAATTCAATTAAATCAAGGTGGTGTTTTTATCGCCTAACAGGGATGGTATCTAGGGATAGCGATGAAATACCGACAATTGAGGTTAATGGTTGGGAGTTTCTCAACCGCGCTGTTGGTACAGATGGTCGGTAAGTCCAAACGCGGATTGATAAAATAAACGGAAACATTAAAGGTCCTTAATCAATTCTGGCTCGTATAAAGGCACGCCGACTATGGCCTCGTACCACACCATGCTTATGAAGTAATCGATTAGTCGCCGTATCGGTGACGTGGCCTTAATACTGGTATATGGTTCGAGAAACGACGGGGTCGTTGAAAGAAAATGGTATTGGTAATGGAAGGGGCGTATCACGGGAGCAGCCATTCCCGTAACATAAAATCAGACTCGGAGAATTCAAAGATGAAAAGCAGAGCACATTACAGTTTTCTCAATAATACGGTTATCCTAATTACGTTTAAGTACGAATATTAAGAATATTTGGTTTGTCGAGATTGCAAGGTCGAGAAATTGGTGTTTCGATTTCTAAAATTCGAAACACATGTCGAAACATATACGACTGACCTTATTCGACTTAATCTTGATTTTAAAAAACAATAATATTTTCAGCAATCGAATAAAAAAATTTGCAACTTTAAACTCGAAGAGCCTGAAAAATTGGAATGCATTTTTATGACTGCCACGTGAATTTTGTCGTTGCAAAGAATACTGTAAAATTTGGCAGAACAATATGTTTCATTCAGGATTTACGATACTAAATAACGTTTCACTACAAACGATGCGTGGCATAAAAGAATTGAAGAATAGGATAATACGAAGAGAGAAGAAAATTTTTCTCTCGCTGCCAAAACACCAATTTATGTACACTAAGTCGGGAGGCAGGTGCATCCACTGTCCGAAACCCTTGAAGTAAAGTTATGACCCGTATCCTGCCTTCAGGGGCGGCTTAATTTTCATGCTCCGTTGTGTCCGAAATAACAACGAATAAAAGTAACTTATAACGGGGAAACCGGAATTCCAATACCACGGTTACGTCATCGTTTCGCATGACGACCGAGCGTTGAAAATAGAATATTGTAAACTACTTAAATTTATAATCTCATTCGTGAATGTTTATCTGCGACAGAGCAGTTAGCAGAGCAAGAACGTTTTCTTCGCGCATATAAAAAACTCTAAAATAAACTAGAAAATGAAACAGCAAAGAAAAATGCTTCCTGAATGCAAAGAAATTTCTCTCATTCTTGAAAATAAATCCAAAAGCCTGATGTTTTTTTATTTACAACTGTTGAACACGGTACAAGGTATCTTTTGTTAGGTTAGGTTACATTATTATTTATTGTGATACCCAATTGATGCAATAAAAAAACGATACTACCTACATCTGTGTATGGTAGTTTAGTCCGTCGGTCGAGTGTCTTTTGTTTTTTGACCCCCACAGATAACTCAAAATCTCGATTTGATCGGGCAATTCTGACAATGGATTCGAATTCAGCATGTCCAAAAACGTACAGGTATGTATGGTGGTCCAGTCCACCGGACAATACACTTGTTTTGTTGTCCGCCTGTGTGATATGATATACGTAAATAGTAATGTGCAAGGGGCGATTTCCCCGTGGAAAGAACGACCCCATTGACTCGCTCTAAGGTATTCCCGGGCGAAAGCGACGGGCTTGTAATAATTCAGAGATACGTGTCCCCGCGAGGCCCACATTTGCCTAAAGACAAGGGACGATAAAAACGCCCCAGGGATGAGCACTGATGGGATGAAGAGACGCAAGCGGAGAGGAAAAGAGACAGAAATGGAGGAAGAGAGGAGGTATACGCGATTGCAGTTTCGCGAGGCGCTGTTTAAGTAACACCTTTCTCGACCCTTTTCATAAAATGTTATGGCAGCACCAGGGCGCTATGGCGGACGGTGTGTTTTTATGAACTCAAACCCGGCTACCATGCATGCCTACCAATGTGTGTTTCCCGGCAGTTGCGCGATAAGAAAGCGCAAATGGCTAATCTAATGGCCACTGTGAAACGGTAACGACAAATGGCAACAATATCTATTATTGGTAAGCCAACTCGATAAGCCATCTTCTCTTCGGGGCTTAACGACTCTTAAAACTATCGCCGAGTACTTCCCGGTGTATTTATTGGGATCATTATCGTATAAACCATCAGGAATACACAGGGCGTTTAATTCCTTGTTGTATTATTGCGTCGCATCGTTATGCGATTGGAATGAAAGTATACACGTTACATTTTGAACAAAGTAGGTCCATATGGTTGGAATCGTTACATTGCTGTTCTAACGATGATACGCACAGTCGATTCCAATACTGCAAAAGACTCGTAAACGACTGTACAGATTCAAAAGATTTCGAGAATCTTTCAACAACTTTGCGATGTCATAGAATTTCAAAAACTTCAAAGATGGTTGAAACCTTGATTAGAACTTACTGTACAAATATCGATAATGATCAAGTGAGAATTGTCTTTAATTCGTAACTATTTCATTGGTTCAAATAGACGACGTAAAAATTGGGTGATATCAGTATAAGTCATTCTTTCAAAGTCATTCTAAAAACCGTCTGGCAAAGCTAAACCCGGGTTACATTTACGTCTTCGTCTCGCCGCTTGGCTGAGGCAGACACGGTAAATGTAGAAACGGTATCTCCCCCGCCTTCGCTCATCCCACCAGCCAACCTGATTTCCTGACCCAATGTCGACTCCGTCCACGCCACCGAGACGATGCTGGAGGTTTGAGCCATTCCGAGTTCAGGTCAGTAACTTCCTCGCTACGATCTAGCTGCGGTATTGACGGATCTGTCGGTTATCTTTTGATTGGGGATACAGTGGGACCAGACTTCACGATATTTCCATTCTATAGATTGCACAAAACCACGTACATATCAATGGAATTTTTGCAAACTGTAAATTTGTACAGTAGAACGGTTGTTTCGATACACCGAAACATCTGTACCTACATCTTGATTTGTAAAATGCTTTCACGTACGTTTGCAAAAAACATCCCCTCAGCACGGATGTGCAGAACAGGAATGACGATTCGGCGATGAAAAAGATACACGATAAACTGTCACCGGAACCTAATCACTACACAAGACAACACAATGATAAGTATTATCGATGCATCGCTTTGTCCATGCACAATTTTAGGAAAAATAATCTCGAAATGAATTAGAACAAAAACAAAAAAAAGAAAAAAAAACGATATTCGTAATGCTCGGTCCATCCCAACGAACAGAGTCGTCGGAGGAAAATCGAGGGTTGGTAGGTGTTCTTTGCTTTGAATGTACATACATACGACGGAGGTAGTTATTTATGGGAGCAGCAGCCGTCATCCGCGATACCCATTCTGACACACTTTTGCCTCCCTCAACCCTGAGATCGTAATTACGGGTATACGCCGGCAGGAAGTTTCAGCAGTCTGCGGTAATTGCCTTCGAGGCGTCTTCACGTGCGGTGACGGTTGGTATGCCTTGCACCCAGTGACGACGGAGACAACGAACTCTGAGCCAGCCGAGCGAAAATAGGAAGGAAGGAAGGAAGGAAGGAAGTAAGGAAGGCAGGGAGAAGAGTCGTCTCATTCGGACACAGGGAGAAGTCGGTTTACCCGTGGATACCTAACTAGAACCACGAGGGTATCGAGCCCTGGGAGGCTTTGTGCGATACTTTGTTCGCAAAGTTTTAGCAAACTTTGAACGAGGATTTGGTGCACAATCATGGCGGGCGTTCTTCGCATCCTTCAGAAGCCACTTCCGCTGCCTTTGTCGTATACCTTGAAAGAAGCCTTGTTTATGACGTTTAAACGATGTAATAAGTAAACAGAGGACGACTCTGTGGCGTGGCTGGTGAAAATAGAGTGTGAATTATTCACTCTGGCATGGCTGCTTGTTTCGAAAGCCTTGTAAGCGCTGCCTTCGTGGACCCTGTGTTCGAGATGTTTTCAGCTTAGGAACCGCGACTCACTACCGCTGTGCATGGAAAGAGGATTTCAAAGAGCCGCGGTACTACCGGAACAGTTTCATGCATGGCTGGGTATAGTAATCGCCGACGCTCAGACATATTTAAGCCCAGTCGACCAGCAACTTCTCTCGGAAAGGGGCAAAGAGCGACAGTATATTTCAAAATAGGAAGAAGAAATGAAAAAAAAAAGAAAAAGAAAAAATGACCTCAAAGTGACTCACGTAAGATTTTGCGCGAGTTCGGTGTCGCAAATCATCGTTAAAATTGATCTTGGTAGATTCACCTCTTTGTGTTTGACACGTGTAATGTATAATTCTGAATATAAATCGTTCAACATGTTACAAAAATTTTGCAGAAATAAATGTATTTGCTCGTCATATTATTTTGAATACAAACTGAAGGAAGTAGCTTCGGATTGTCGTATAAAACAACTGTGACATTCGAATGACCATGTTACGAAGAAAGTGACGGAAGATTACTTTTTATCCGCAGCCAAATTTACACGATAAGTCAAAAATGTTGCGGACATTTACCAATTTGTATAATTGAAAAACTTCTTGCCTTCCGCGTTCCTGTTTTTTTTCTCTTTAACTCGAAACAGTTATTCTATAACAAGATGGTAACTGTTTCCGGAAAAAATGTTTCTTCAAGCGAATTAAGTGTTTTGTGGACAAAGGAGAAAGAGACTCGATACCTTGTACAATATACATCCACTGACAATGAGTACTGATGAAGAAAAATTCGTTGAAAGTTTCCGATAGAATTAAGAACTTGGATGAAATTTTTGTTCACTTTCTTCTTTCCGATGCTCGTTTCTCTTTCCCTTCTTTAATATAAACCGAGTTAATTAATTTTTACGACGCTTCTGTCGATTATCATAATTACTATACGGAAGTGATTACAACTTCGTAACAGCTCGAATTTATCAACGTATCTACGGATGTGTACGATTTACACCATAAAAGAGCATGACAATTTCAGAAGAAAAGTTTCGTCAGGGATGGTAGTATAATTTGTCCAAAAAATCAGAGGAGCACCTACCTGTTTTGCATTGGAAAGATTTTACAAATTTTCAAATGCAAATGCGAGTATGAACTCAAAAGTAAATCACACGCGTGAGATGCAAAAATGCTAACATAAATATTAATGATCAAAGTCAAGTTCGACGAATATTTCGAAAAAAAGGAAAAAAATTGAGTGATTCGAGGTGATTGTATAACGAGTGAAAATAATTTATTGCTCATTCACTTTGCGCGACACAAATAGAAGCTTGTCAGCCAGACAGGAGATGTCTCGTCTCGCTTTTAGTGACGGATAACACGGTTCATCGTTCTTATTGTTAGCCGGCGAGTATACCTGGCAATTGTCGAAATGCCACCGTGAACGGATCTACGAACATGTACGAACTTTGGCTATGTACGCCATTTGTATACGGCAGTGCTGAGTTTTGCATAGTTAGAGGTGGCCCAGAAGCAGTATCTTCGTCTCATAAATGTCATCGCCGCTCAAGTATACATATAGCGGAGCCATCCTCCAATTGTGTCTTACAAGCAATTGCTTTCGGCACCTCAGACCAGGAAGTAGAGACGAACGTATCATCTGTTTAACATTTCTAGCTCTAGTTCTGCTCAACTGATTTCCGTGTGGTAGAAATCCAAATTCAATCTATTCACAAAGGTGCTGTTCGGTTTTTTGCTTCTACTTTTGATCAAATCATTCTGTTCTCATCGAAAGATAGAATTCAAAGAAACCCGACTAATACAATTATTATCTATACCGGGAAAGAAAATATTGGAATCCTGCTAATAATACTGTTTTCCAAATGGAACGGTGATTAGAATTTCCCCGATATGTACGTTACGACTGCGTAAAAGGCAATTTGTTTATAAATACATTTTATTGCAGTTTTGATTTCGCTAAAATAATGTAACCAAGATAATACATGACGATTAATTAATAAAATATTTTTCACGCGAGTCTAGAAAATTGTAGTATCCAAAAAAGAATTGATAATGTATTACACTCGAACAGGTTAAATGGATATTATTATTCGAGAAACATTTGATATGCGGACAGCACAGCTTTGGTACGGAGAATATGTAATTTGTAACAGCGGCGTAAATTGCATCGCAAATCAAACACCACGCGTAAATTATTCTGACGCATAAATGCAAACGGAGGAGCCGAGAAACGGATAATTTTAACGGCGATTTCGCACGCAGTGGATTATTAGCGAGCTGTAAGTCTGTTGGTATTTCACGATATACGAGGAAATATCCCCTATTTTATTGTTCGCCGGACGATCAACAAACTGCGAACGGTAAATATGAATATAATTTTATACTTTTGCCTGTGAACATTAGGCGGAGTAATTCACCTGATACAGATGTAGGTGCCGATGCATGAGCGCTAGATCGGAACGACAGCTAATTTCAACTTGCGAATTTGCGCAACCAGTAGAAAATCGAGCTTCTCTAACATGTCTGTAATGAACGCGCGTTTATCCACCTCGTGTATATTATTTAATATTCGCGGAAACTTTAACTTGTTTCTTTTCGTTATTATTGAAGTTTCTTACTTCGACGCTTGCTGCTGTATTTTATGCCACGGCGAAAGGAAATAAAAACAGTCGAGTATACTACCAAAGGAGTTTTTAAAAATTCAATAAACATCAAATATCGTTGCGAAAGACTTCACGTGCTGAATTCAGTAGACCGCAAATGTTCCCCAGAGGGATCTTTACTTGAACGGTGTAGAGGAAAAACCGTCTTCGAGGGAACGAAATAATATCAGCAAATATTACTTTATAAATAGTAGCTGTAAAAGATATTTACGAAACCTTCAGTGAGTATCGACGATAAGCAAGATTTTACTTGAGAATTAATTTTACATCACGGCGAGTCGGGATGTAAAATATTTCAAAAAATCGTTCGATTACGTGAGAAATGGAGATTTTCGATATGATGGTTTTATTAGAATGTCTGAACAGTATCCCGGCTTGACAGGGAATAGAAGAAAAAACGTCAAGCAGTGACATCTGTTAGAATATTCTCACCGCGACTGACATAGACAAATATTTCTTTCGTGGCTATACTATCAAGCTTTTCAAAGCTAGCCGAATAGTACGAAGTATTTTCCACAGTTTTTGCTACTTAGAAGACAAACATTTGGTGGATTTCCTAGTATTCCAGAGTTCGGTTCGTGTGTGCAAAGCGCCGATGTTGTACACGCGGATGTAGTGACTAATAATGTTGGGAACGTGAACGCGTTTATGCAAACTTAAACACGCGTGTGAAAATTTGTATAAATCTTTCATAAACTCGCACGTGTGCTACCTCATGAAGTTCAGACATTAAACCGTCGGAGTTCGGTTAGCAAAGGTGGATGTAATTACGATACTGCAAGGTGAGCGTTCGCAAAGGATATTAAAAACAGTACAATCGTACAATCGGACAAAAAGTATTTTAATTTATGTTTTCAAAACGTGTCCAAGTCTAGCCGAGTGGTTATTATTGTACGCAGTTAATAAGGAACGGAAAGCAGTTTCATAATGAATAATTATAATGGCAAAAAGTTTATCTCACGCTGCTTCCGTCGACATGAACAACACGCCGAGAAAAATAGATTAGAAAAACTTTTAGCGTGCGAAATATTTTTTAATGACAATGAGTCAACGTACAGGAAAAATTGACCGCCAATCATCGTGCGTTACAGTTTTTACTATAAACCGTGTTGCGAGGTCAGTATTCTAAGATTACTTCCGTTTTACTAATCGCGTTTACGTTTTCGGTTTATTGAAAAGAATCGAGCAAAATTTCATCATGCCGCCTAGATTTGTTTATAAAATGGAAAATATTCGTCGGCGGGAAAAAACCTTCGATCAAGAACTGAAAAATATGTTTAGAAAGCTTATGTAAAAGTTTGAGACTGATCGCTTGAAATCTCGCTCACCGACTTTGAAAACGTAGTTTTGAGCAAAACGCGATCAAAGTTTCACAAGCACTTTCAAACGCTCCGGGGTGTCTTTGCAAATGTGCGGATAACTTCGAGAATATTTGTCAAATCGACGTGAAATTTTCTGTGCATATACTTGAATATACGTACGTTAAGAAAATGAAATTAAGAAAAAAAAAAAAAAACATTTTTGAAAAATCTTGATTAGGTACATCCCCTTAAAAATTTCAAATCATCCTAGCTAGCCAATAACTTTTTTCTATTCTCTTCGACCGCGTCTTTTTATTAGCTGTATATGATTTATGCACGAGCGTAAGATCGGCTGCGATGCAGATACTCGGCACACTTCTATAATACGGAAGAAATGGAATGAAACAAATACTTAGCGTTTACGTAACGGCATACGGTCGTAAAGAAACATGGTAAAATATATGTTACAAGTACGGTGAGGATTTTTTTTTTTCAAAGTCGAAAGAGTATCTTTTACCCAATTGTGATCGTAAACCTATAGCACCGCGGCTCTGTGATTCGGTATCGGTATCGGTTTACTAGATCATTACTTATGCCCCTGGTACAGATATACCCGTCGTACAAAGACTGTGTTTCACGAGCCTGAGTATCCTGTTGAAATAATAGTTTGCTTAATAAGCGGAGAAGAAATTGTCCGTGTTCTTAAATTGGGAATTACAAACGTATACCCAAGCGGCTGGATTCGAATCAATTCTTTTACTTTTCACCTAGGAATTTTCATTTTGTATCCAAGGTCTAAACCGACGTTAATCGTTCATTCGAACCTTACCTACGGCAGAATGTTATCCAACTTACAGGTGGACGAGAGAAAAAAAAGTTAGACGGAAAGAGCTCAAAGAATTGAAGAACCGCGGATGGATTGGCCTCGATTTTTTCAGACTAACCGGAAAAATACGGAAAATCCTACCTTTTCCGGGGGGCGAACGGTATAATGCAGAATTGGTTCGTTGCAACGGCTGCCTGCAGGCAGTTACCCCACTCCGACGACGTTACGATTGATTGCCACAGGCGGGAATTCGATGAAACTTTAAATTACATCGTCGAACAATTTTTCCACCTGGCGAGCCAAAACCGTGGAGCTTTCAGTTTGAAGGTTGGCCAAACGAACCCTGGCACGGACAGGCGTGAGCAAACAAAGCCGGAAAATAGCCGTGGATTTTAGCGGAAACGGAATTATTTTCCGAGATAGAAGGTAGGTAGACGAGCGATATACGGTTGTTCGTAAAGCTGCGTATTTACACGCTGGTACTTGGCTACTTCATTTCGGCCAAGCGATGGCAGCGTACGGATTTACAATTTGTGGAAAAAAAGAGTATTGAAAATACTGCTTTGCAATGATTCTTCCGAATGGTATATTACAATGAAATGTGTGGAAAGGGTCTTGGAACTGTTGAGATTGTGCAACCAGTTAATGAAACTCGTACAAGATTATCTCTGAATCGTTAAATTTCATGTAGTATTTTTACAGATTCATATTTCCTCTCTACATCAAGTTGATTTTAATTATTTCAACGTGGCTATAGTAGCACGAGGCTGTTTCTTGTCGCGGATCAATCGTTCCAAGGTTGCCTGAAGAAATTTCAACAGCTTTAGGATTATTTCTCTCCTATTCGACTCGATTTTAACAATGGTGGAAGGAAGCGATTCTCGAATATTGTATAATTCACTTGAATAAAAATACAATCAACGTATTCGTATATCATAATAATAATCACATATCGTTACTTGATCTTGATTTCACAGCCGAGTGGCACGTGCACGCGAAGCTTAAAAGATGAATTAATTAACAGCAAGGCTAGTAATGGAGTTGGTACAACGGAACATGCGATAATCTACACTCTAAATCGTTACGAGATATCGAGTATACGCTGCAAAAAAAAAAATAAAAAAATAAATAAATTGGGTGCTGAAATCCTGTCGGTGGGTGGAAGCCCGTATGTGTCAAAATAATGATTCATTCAATTATTCAACACCTTAGCAGGTGTCGAGTGCAAAATAAGTTAGGTTGAATCAAATTAGAATCTAAATTACGCGGGTCCGTATATGTGCTACATTTGCACCTTGTTTGACGATCGAATGTCATAAGATATCAAGTTGACGCATAAAAGATGAATATAACACAAAGTGTTGAACTAATCTCAATAGGTATCTAATTCTCTTGGACCTCCACATTTGGACAGCCAAAATTTCGCATCGACAATTGAATTCCAAAAGTATTCTTCTTTTTAGTCTCTCTGTGCCTTTGGAAAAGAGATGCCAGTCATAGGTGAAGTTAAATTGAAGTGAAATAAGACGCGTGAAGTATTCGGAGTGTTGGATTGCGACTAAAACACAGTCCGAATACATCAACACCGATCTTTCCGTAATGCGTGTATAATAAATGTGTAATAAACGGTGGCGAGAAATGTGAAAAACATGTTATACGCGATTATATTTGACCGTTGTCGGTTGGTCATGAAGAATACGAGGAGTGATTAAGAGGACGAGTAAGGTGGAAGGTCGACCAGGGTCAGTAAATGGACAACGAAGTAGCAATTCCCGGTTAAAGTTTTGCGCCTGAGTTGGCCTATTCAGCGAGGCACGTAACAGGCATAAAATGACGAGGGCAATCTCTGGATCGATCTCGTGGCATGGAAAAAGAAGGCACAGAATGGATGAAAAGATGAAATTTGCCTTAACCTACCGTGGGAGCAACCACTGCCTATTTCTCAGCCTCGCACCGGCTCGCCTGTTTTGTCATCGTGCGTTATACGCGGCTGCTTTGGAAACAATGCAACGGACCTGGATCCACAACCCTTGCAATTCGCACACAAGCAGCTTCTATAACTCGCGGAACGGCGTAACTACCACCGGCAACACTTCGCGCGGTATCACCTAGAACGCTGCCTGTTCACGGGCAAAAACGAACATGGAAGAAATTCGAGCTTCGCCATTTCCGATTTCCAGACACACTGGGATGAAACTGGCGTTTCATTGGCGTGGCACATGTCCGCAAGAAACTTTCCGATCGATACGTCACTACGTCGTCGCCTGATAGCCCAAGACATCAGGTCTTTAATGTCCGGTCACAGCGGCTGAGAACATTTCCTGGGTTCTTAATACCTCATTGTTCTCAGCGATGTGAACAGATCGCGCTGCTTGTCGAAGATTATATGGCATGGGTTCGACATTCCGCAAGCTTGGTGAAAATATTTGAGGTAATATCTTATCGGAGGGGACGGTGGATTAGTTGAAGCACGTAACTAAAGTGGATTGTGTTGCCAGTGTAAAGTTCAAAGTGGTACACGAATCGAAATTTCCGAGCTTGTTTGAACCCCGCAAGCTTTTATTCCTTTGTAGTTTGGACTCAATGGAACTTCGAAGATGTCAAAAATTCTACATCGAAATCGAGCCTTGAGATCCTTACATTCCAGGCGTACTCGATAAAACCTCAATTCTGAGGAACTCCAGAAAAGAAAACCTCAAAGGATTGAGATTGCTTGGCGGGAAGTAAACGAAGCATTTTATCCTTTCCTGTTCATTGTTCGCAAGGGCTTTCAACTTTCTAAAATAAGTAATAAATCATCGTTCCGTATTTGCGAGCCGTGCCTAAACCCAGTCCTCACATTCACGTTAAAGTTCCAAACAGATTGTCGAGTAAATACGCTACTGCGTAAATTTGCAGGTAGTGTATATATGTGAATATGTGTACTTAGTAGACTGAAATTGTTGAAGAGGAAACTACGAGCTCGAGGGCGCGTCGAGTACGCGAATACTTATCAGTGAAGGTTCGAAATTTCGACAGACTTAGGCGCCAGTAAAAGTATCAATACGATTTTGAGGCAAAGCAACGAAGGGTAGAGAGAGAAAATTCAGTTTGTTTTTTTTTCCCTCCATGCGTTATTTGACGAGCCGTGAAATTTATCGTGGGTTTAAAATGGTCAAATAAAAAACAGTACTTCGACGTAACCCAGTTTTGATATATACTCGCAGGCCAGCACACATCGATTCTTGCTTTGATTACTGTCATCGTTCCGCGTTTGAGCGGTGCTTTCGCTAATACGCTGAGTTTGCACAGGATTTATTATATTTACGGGTTAAAAAATCGATAAAGAATTTAAAAAAAAAGAAGATAAAAAGAAAAAATTGCGTAAAAATTGAAATTAAAGGCAACGGTTTCGTTCCGTTAACCGTGAAATTGTATACCACCATTCATACATCAACCAGACGGCTTGAAATTCGAATTCTGTATAGGTCGATTGGAGGTACGCGATGTAATCGTTTACCTTAAAATTTCCACCGCACTGCCGAGAACCGCAACTTTACAACTTTATACGGTGAAATATTCAACCGAATTGCGGATATTGGCTGCTGCAGAGGCACTCGTAGATATGCTCGGTCGTACAACGATTCTAAATAATTCAATTCAATCAAACGCAAGGGACCGAAAAGATTGCATCGTTGATTTCTAGGACGGAATGGTGGGTATACGTACGTTGAAATCGCCTTTAACCAAGGAAGCAAAAACTTCGGAGCTGATACACGAAGCACCGGGGAATGATTTGGAGTGGAAAGATATTACCTCGAATATTTGGAATAAAATTTTTGTGTACCTTGATGCGAGCCCGTATGTATTTTGACGGTTACATCAGAGGCCGGTCAACCTCAGTGGTATAATAAGAAGAGTTCTGGGTTACAGTTAAGAACTTTATAGTTTTGAAATTTTTTGCAAGTGGTGTCACGGAGAGAGTCGGTTCTTTTATTTGTGGCATGAAAATTCGCGTTAAAATTGTGATATTCAATGAATGTTAGCTAATATCATACATGCTGTATTGTGCACCGTAAAAAAAGCACGGTCAATTATCAAAGTTCATCTGACGTCAGAGAATTCCAAAATCAGATAGCAACAAAGTTAAAATAAAACAAATCCAAGTACCCAAAACCACGCAGTATGAAATTTCACCTTGGCTGAGGTCTACGCGTTAATAACAACCCAGGGGTGGTTTCGGGTGGTTTAAATTGGCCGACTTTGCAGAGATCATAAGCTAGCGGAAGTAATATCCAAGGATGTAATTTGTAGGTCTTAGGTAGGCCGTCGTCGCCGTTTCTGCCCTAGGTAGTTCGGGGTGGTGGTGGTGGTGGTGGTGGTGGTGGTGGTGGTGGTGGTGGTAGATAGACTGGGCTGGTTGCGGGGCACATTTAGCCCCGGCTCAAGGTGTCGGTAGGATACCGAGACGCGGGGGTACGGGTGTATATTCAGTGTGGATCGCGAGTAAAGCAGATATACATCCCGGTTACAGGGTTATGAATAAACTTGCCGAGGCGGTGCGGCGATATTACATTGCGAGGGATTAGCGCTGAGTAATTCAGCGCTATCGCCGTGCGCGCGTTTTCTCATCCCCGTCGGTTCTTCGCCACTCGGCACCCTGGGCACACCTGCGCCGAAGACGTAGGGCCGGAATCGTGGGTGTCAGCACTCCGCCGGGAGCAGCGGCGTCGGGAATGGAAGGGGATGCACCGAGTCACCGGGACGCTCGGCGAAGGCGTCTTGTCTTATGGCTCTTCGACTCGCGAGGCGTCTAACCTGATCCCAGGCTTCGCCCCGAGCTTTCGACCGTAATGAGTCAACTCCGGTTTAATTAGAACAGCGGCGCAGACGTCGAGACGTGGATGCTGCTGCGCCTCGAGTCCCCCGAGCCGGTGACTGACTGGGTCTTGTCGTTTATTGCACCTCTTTCATCAGCGGCTCTCGGCATTCCGTTACCTTATCTTGGAAAAAGAAAATTATCGCCTTCGTCTCAACCCCGGCGAAATTCCAACCCGTTTTCCTGCCCGCGTGCTTTCAAGTACGAAGATCCTGTCGATCGGTGGGCTAAAATAAACGGAGTGACCATTCCGGGGGTCCAACGATCAAGTTTCGAGGACGATGATTAAATATGTAACATGTCCAAGTGGGCGACGTTCGTATGTAAACTTTGAGATGAAAATAGTTGAAAATGAATAGGTCACTGCGTTGGGAGAGATAGAGAGAAAATGAGACTTTGTTTTGACAAGGGCCAGATAGGCCACCCATCCACTGGCACAATTAATCATAACTATTCTTCCAGCTCGGAAAATATCAGACACCGTATGGATGGATACGTTGGGGCAGAGTTGGGGGATCAAGTCAACTCGTTGAGGGTTCGACGCCTGTTATGAGAGCTTTCTACCGCCAACAAATCTCTGATACGTAGGTACGTCCAATACCAATACCCTGCGTCTCGCGGGTGAAATGTTATTTCAGAAAACTATACGGACCAGAGTTCTATATAAGATACGTTGATAGAAATTGATGTGCAAAAACTGTGCGACCGGATTATCGGAAGGCAAGGATCTGCGGAATAAAAGATTGATGAAATTCGAATTGACATGTAACGCGTCAAATTCCCTGAACATCATTAAACGAACATATTCACGCGCTATTCACGTTACTTTTAAATTTTATCCGCTTTATTCTATGCCTATGATATTCCTCATTGACCGAAGCTCAAACTATCAATTATTAACGCAGTGTCGAGAGTGGATATTTTACGGCTGCAATCTGGGCGGTGATTATATAGGCGGCAAGGGCGAAAGGCAGCGGCAGGTCATCATGGTGTCTATATTGGTTATTAGTGTTATTACGCACTTGCACGCACTGCGAGTTTCTTTTTTTCTTTTCTTTTACCTTTTTTTTTTCATCTCTTCCTCTCTTTTTTACGCGCACTTGTGCGGACCCAACTTCGCGAATAGGGGCATATACGAGGAGGCTGCAGGTACTCTTACGGCGGCCGGATGTAAGTATGTCGTACGTTTCGCATTAGAGCCGCGTAATACCGGGACATGAAGCGGAAGGTGAAATCGGCCGTTTAAGAGTAAAATGCATGAAATCGTTAAAATCATGAGGTGAGCGTAAAAGCGACAAAGAAACAAGAACGCCGTGAACGTTACGAAGCTGGAAGCTTCAACAGCGTCGGGATTTGCTTCCGCGCCTTTATGGCGGGAAAGTAGATAATACAGAATCCCCTCGGCAGATCCTGAGACGCTGTTCCCTTAAAAGGTGGAAAGAGAGAGGCCGCGCTTCAGACGAGCGTTATTTCATCAGGCACATGTATCTTGCCGCAAATTTGCAAGGACTTGATTTAGCACAACGGCTGATTGGTGGATCGGAACTTGTACATTTGGCACGAGTGGTAAAGTATTGAAATTCACAAGTTTTTTTTTGCTGGTCATTGTTTGTTCGTCAGGATCAAAATTCGCTACAAATGTTCAATGTTTGTATCATTATTCATGATTTGCGGCAGGAAGGAAATTAAACATGATATCATTTTAAGAACGAATCGATATCGAATAAACTTCAATTGCAGATGTTTTAGTTCCTAAATGATGAAAATATAAGTACATATAATTCCTAACTGTATATGAATTACGTTAGATCAACCGACATCAAATCATGACACTCGTCTGAATAGAAAATGATTATATTCGTGAATTTATACTGACGATATAAACTGCATTACAATGATTTTCGAACATTTAAATTGACACGAACAAAAATGCACTTCTCACTAAATAAAATAAAAAAGTTTAACGTTCTTAGATTCATCGTTCTTTGACGGGATATATTTGAGAAAAATAACACCCACCAAGTTTTAAGCAACAGAAAGAAAAATATCGAAACATTTTTGCTCGTCCACAAGTTATAGTTGTTACAAATATCTACAAGTCGTCGTCACATTGCATGTTTGTCAATTTTGATTAACCATAACAATTTATTTCCCTTCAAGGGTATTCAGCAGTCAAGAAACGAGCACACCGAGGATTGAAATGTATGAAATTCGGAACAGACAAAGGAGTGTATTCAGGAAGCTAATCAGTAACTATAACTAAAATTAATAGCTCAATTAAATGTATAACCGTTGTCATTTCGTATCCCAGTACGGCACGTCGGAGGAGGCCTACTATCCGAGCTCGTGAATCATCGGGAGTCTTAATAACCTCGCCACTAATTGAATATTGGCTATTCGGACTCGGGTTATATCTGTATAGATATATGTATACCTGCGGCTATATTTCGACTGGCTAGCTTGCTTGTTGTCCAATGGCACAAGAAACGTCCAATCGATTCCCGTCCGGCTTGACTTAATGGTCTTGATGTAGGTGGTGCATATTTTATACGCTCTACGTACGACGTATGGTTGCATGCGGTGCATAAGTTGCGTAAGACCGCATATACGTTGCATTTACTTGCATGATGAAGCACGCGTAAATACCGTAAACCGATCGGAAATAATGCACATCTCCGTGTGACTTTCAGTCTCAACTGACCATGAGTCATAGTTTTATTTTCAACGGGACTGACATTTTTTTTTACTCACATAAATTTTCAAACATATCTACTTCGAAAGTTGAATTCATGAATTTTCTGCTGCGCAAATGGAAGAAAATACTACACTAAAGTGTTTCTTCGGACATTAGTATTCAGCTTTTTTTGTTTTTCAAACAAGTACTTGCGTTACGTTGGGCGCAATATTTCTTGTAGATTCACGTTGTGTTCGGCAAGTCGACGCGATATTTGAGTTCCTCGCAATTCGTAAGGCTGAATTTTTTAGTCAATGATTGCAGCACTAAATTTATTTTTTAGAAGTAAAATTCACGTAAATTTGATAATTGAGAGGTTGTGACAGACACGAAACAACTGGACTAGTCAATTAAACTAAAGCCTATCAGGCAATGTGTCGAATCCCTGTGATCGATTCTACGTTCATCTATGTTCAATATATATGTGTTCATTGTCTACAGGTCGACCAAGCGAAAAATGACTGCGAACGTATTGGTTAGTGAAGTTTTGATCTCGCTTCGAGCGCTCATTTTGGTGGGTATAACAAAATTTTACTCTACGTCCGGATGGATGGAAGGATAAAATAGAAAAAAAAGAAAAAAAACAAATGTCATAAGGAAGCCCTTTTCCTCGCTTGGTTTACCCGTGCGGGTTGGCGAGACTGGCGGAAACGATTTCAGCCCTGGTAAACCGAGCAAGAGACGGGCGTCTCAATCCCGCAACGAAAAACAATAAAAACATGGAAATTCAACGACCGTAAAGACCGTTTCACGTCACTTCTATGGTGGCTGAATCGATCTGTATAGTTTTTGCAGCACAGAAATGGTCTAGGAATTGAAATTGGTAATACAATACTAGCAGGGACCTTACTAGACCTGGTACAGTATCGGATGAAGCACCCTCAACCCTCAAAAGGACCGTAATGCGCGGTGGACGAAAAGAATTAGGGAAACAAAGACAATGAAAACGCTAAATTATTAGTCACAGAGGAGAAGTTATACCAAGATTTTATCATTCATCACTCTGTTACTCGTATGCTTATTTGTCAGATCAGTAATCTGATTAAAGAATACAGGTGAAAAACTTAGGTTTACATTCTAGCCGTTTAGATCGCAGGCAAAAAAGAACATGCCAAATAAAAATGTCAAGCCATAAATGTGACATGTAAACCCATCCTTATATATACAGATACGCACCTGAAAACTTTTCGAGTTACTGGAAAATGTGAAATGCTGCAAGATCACCGTACAGATAAGGTAAGAATGAGGTGTGAGGCCTGATCATTACTAACCTGAAACAGAAAAAAGTAACCGATTAATTACATGACTCATTATTTTTGAGTTGTGAAAGACTTGTTGATTCTGCGACGAGCACAACACGTCGAAAATTTAATGCTTGTGCAACAATAGATTGACGTTAAAGCCTTATTTGACCAAAAAAACGCAGTAAACCGAACAAACTGATTTTGCATTGCAGTTACCAAAAAAGGATCGACAATAGCGCAAAATGGTTACGCGTACCTCGTTTTTCGTAATTCCAACAATATTGAAACGGTTTTCTTTAACGATACCTGTTTTACTGAATTTTTCTAGTTACTGTAACAAATGAAATTTTCTCAGTGTAGTATAGCGGAACACGCAGCCTATATTATGCGATCTTGCCTGAGCGAAGAGCATCGATCGAGCGAATATATGGTCCTTGAAGGTGGAGCGTCTAAGTCTAAGAGATAATCAAATGAAACTTGCTGTCCGGCCAAAGAAGTTTGCGATTACATTGGCTGATCGAAGCGGGGCGAAGACGGATAAGAGGACGGATAAAACGATGCCGTATCAGTTTTTCGGACCATCTCAGTAGGTACGTGAGAGAGGTGGGAACTCTTTCGGATCACCTTTTTCTTTGCTCCACAAGTAGGAGAATTCATATCGATATACTTTTTTATACATACATATATGGTACATATATATTTTATATACATGCATATGTATCCGATAAAATATGACGGTATCGAAATTCTCGCACTCATTCCTATACGTTAAAGAATTTCGGTGCGGCTCGTGCTGTAGGATTATTTCAATGAATAAAGGTCCCCACGTGAATTATGTCGCAGCTACTAGGCGGACTTTTTCACCAGTCCATGGGACGAGCGCGACACGACTGAGAAATGTAATGTGATTACCTGCCGCGTACGTATATCTTGTAACATCCGATCCCCACGTAGGTGGACGCTACTGAAGATAAACTTTTGCCCCGTGGGTTGTAGGGATGAAAAACAGTTTGTACACGTATACAATCTGACAAAATACACGTCCAATCTTTCACTACGAGAAATAGTGCATACCAACGAAGAGTAAATTTTTATTTGTCTGAAATTCGATCAGTCAATTAGACTATTCCGCTATAAAGCAAATATGCAATCATTTTTATTGAAAATATTAAGGAGGCCAGGGTAAGCATGAGTCCAAATGAATGATTTCGATAAGTTTAACGAATTTTCATCCAAATTCGTGTTTAAGATCACCTTACGAATTTTGTGTATCTCATGCAAAGTGCCAGCATTCCATAGTTCGGATTCTTAAAATCAGGACGAAAATTTTTACAATCCATTTCAAATACAATCCTTGATATATTTTTGAACTAAGGTATGGGGTACGTTAGTGACATCCTAAGGATAAGTCACCCACCACCATTTCATTGCGCATACGTTCGTTTGTCCAAGTCTCTCTATTCTGTAGGGATGTCATTGACTGTACTTCTTACCCTACGTTACATCCGGGAGTCCGTTGTCGGGTCTGCTTCTATTCGAGACTGAGCAACTTGATTACGTCTTGCCCAACTGGACGACCATGGGTTCCTAAGCAAGCTGTCCAGGATTGCCAGGGATACTTTTTGCTGTCAGAATGTGCAGTTTACGGCATACATGAGGCCCGCCGGAACTCGACCAACTAATTATCTTTGTAATTGAACCGTGTGCGGCCTACCACGTAACAAAAACCAGGACAAATTCCGTCGCTATTGTGCCGGTGGAAGCAGCCCGGAGTTGTTGCCGAGGATGTAAACCTTTTCTCCTCTACGGGCCTTCCTGTGTACCCTGCGTTCGTGACCATTACGCTTTTATGTCCACTACCCAGGAGCACGGTGGAAAGAAGAAAAAAAAAAAACAACCGACGAAGCGACACCCGTAGCTAAATTGTGTACTGGCCAAAAGAGAATGTTATAATGAAAGAAGAATGGCGCAGTGCCATTTGGCCTCGAACGGATGACTTGAATCGTGTTGGATTAAACTTAGTACGACTCTTTTTTGCAACAATATTATGACTTGGATCATTGAGACAAAGTGGTAGAAATAGTCCACTTCCGTTTGATCTTGCCAATGGTGTTGCTTTATATCGAAGAAAATGCAGCCCGCACTATTTGGTATGTAGAAACGACAATGAGCGTGGCCATGGAATATATGATATAAGGCATCCGCTACAATTATTGGCAGGTAATTTCAGCCGCGGAAAACTTCTTACGTAGATGTTTCTGCGCTCAGGAATGATTGTAACGGTTTGTTGAAACACGACGAGCTTAATCGAGCACTAGTTTCAAGAGCAACATACCTGGTTAGAGTCATCATTGGTAAGGAGACCAATTGTCTGAAATTCCAAACTGTCGTTGGAGATTAATTGAACACTGCAGAGACCACGACGATACTGTTCTCGGTTCTGATCGTTTCAGGTCAAGGCGAGGATTAACTACTCGATAAATTGACGCATCTTGAACGACATTATTATTTGAGTGAGGAACAACGATGTGTTACTTGGTAGCGCGGGAACCTTTCTCCAAAGAAATGGTTCCAGCGGAAAGTTCAAAATGATTTTCTCCAAACTTTGAAACAGCTGTGAAATGTTGACCGTTTTAACGTAAAGTTTATAGCTGACTTCAATTATGGCCAACCCCGAGCACGATGTATAAAATGTATTTTTGGCTTGTAGGAAATAAAATTAAATCTTTGATAAACTTATTTCATTTCCCGAGGTGACATTGTATCGTTAGCCATGCCGGTGGTTTACATTGTTGAACTAAGAAGGATGAGCTAAATTTGGTGAGATGATAGTGACGCGGAGTGAGATTGGGGAGGATTGGTCAATTTTATCGTCTAACGGATTTCCATCAAAGATTCGTTCCGTCTGGTCGTATAGGAAAGTGGTGACGGAGAGGCGAGCCAAAGAAAGAGATATCCATTATGCACGTGAAAAGTCGTGCACGTTTTATATATAGAGGCGTGTGCCGGTGTGAAATCACATGTTCCTGATGTAGGACCGAGAGGCACCCGAGGAAAAGTCCGACCAAGGGAAAATGAGATATCGTTTATTCCGACGAAGAGCTTGACGGTAACTTTTTGTGGTATAAATTGAATCCCAGTGCCAATATTCACGACTTCGATCCGTTAACCTCGCGCTTTCACGAGCAACGGATGTTGCCATGCGGTCAAGTTTTACATTCCATTATTTCTTCTCCGTCCGGATAGATTTTTTCGTAGGTTTAGGGAATCAGACCGCAATGACCGAACATAATAACGTATCGTTGACCGTTACGAGCATTCTTGAATTCAAGAACGTGACTATACTGGAATAGTTTGAAACACACTTGATGGTCAGTAGACTACCATACCCTCTAGCATTACAAGGATTCAATCAAAATTGCTACATATTTCAATTGAAAACTATTCGAACGTACTTTCACACGTAGTTGAAACTGCATTATACTATTCAGTCGGAGAAAATATTGCAAAACTAAGTTGTACTGACTAAAAACCAAGCGAATTAATACACTAACCGCGTGTGTAGTCAAAGTATATAGTATATTTCATTTCGCTATTTCAGTTATTCGTTTTTAATCAACAATTAATCAATATGTATTTAGTTAATTGATATAATAATTAATAATTGAATCAAAATAAGTTATTCAGCGAACGGCGTAACTTTAAGCTTTCGATTACAATAAATATCGAATTGTGCATGAGTCTTTTAAACTTTACTAGAATTCTAAAAAAAAACGGCCATTTTTTTTTTTAATTCAAGCTTAAGAGATAATTACGATTTGACTCGTAAGATTTACGAATGATAAGTATGACCATTTTAGGTAAATAAATAGACATGACGAAATAGGGCTTCTTACGTTTCGTACGGTAATTTTTCTCACGCTGAACATGAAAAAAGCCAGGTTGGGATAAGGGAATGTGATGGCGATAGTATCGTGGATGTTCTTTCTCCCTCATCTTCTGTTTCTGGTTGTCGTATGTTGTTGACATTCAGACATATAATTTACAATTCTATATTACAACTACGCAGTTCGTTAAATTAGAGCTAAATGTTACCGTCCTGACTGGGACGAAGACCGTGTCCGAGGTTGACTTTTCGCGATTAGTTTTGATATGCGACTGAGGCCGAAGTTAAAATTTCGCAACGTCAAGGGAAGAATTAGCGAAAGACATTGTAACTTTTATAACAGAGAATAATTACAAAAATTATTTAATATTTATTCGCAGTTCGTTTCTTATTCTTTCACAGAACGATGGCAAATATAAGGATATTTACGGTAACTCTTAAAAAAAGTATACCATAAAACACCATTGTATTTTATCGACCGTGTCCCCATTCTGCCATCAAAAATGTCACGTTATCTTATAATATTTTTTCTCTCAGTGCACGCAAGTGCGAGTGAAAAAAAAATTCGTGTTGCTGTTCAGTTAAAATTCTTTCAATCTTGTTCAAATAAAAGCAGCGACATTCAACAGTACCGAGGTGAGAAAACAGTGGATTGTCTCAGCGTGGAAGAAAAACTACTCATTTGGTTTCGAGAGGCACGTTTATTTCGTTTCTTATCACAATAGTCTGGCGTCTGTTTTTTCAATTAATGGACGGGACGTTTCGTATGAGAATAAATCGTAGCGCAGCTGGCTCTGATCGCGTCTCCACCCCTCGCAGCCCGATCGGTGGTAGGAAAAACCAGCACGTAGGGGGAAAGAAGAGAAATAAAAATAAAAACGATATACATACACGGTGAGTTTTTCAGCAGACCTTTCACGAGAGTTTTTCAATCTACGTATATAAAGTACTGGCATGTAAGCTGTGGGTCAGATATAAAGGTAGAAAATAAAATAAAAGAAAAATCAATTAAACGTCGGCGATGTGAAGGGATGTGTATAATTTTAATTTTCAAAATTAATTCCCGAAATCGCAGCCGTTCCACCGGTTTTCACAGCCCCCTGCGGGCGTATGAATTATTCCAGAATATTCACCTACGGAAAATTAAATATTCTACATTGTCAGTATGGTGATAATTTTTAATATTCGCAAGCTTAAGGCTGCCATGAAATGATATTAATACCTGAAATGAAATGAGGAAGACAAGAAAAAAAAAATAAAAAAAAAAAGAGAACCATTCGTTAAATTTTTAATGCAGAAAATTTCTCCCGTCAACGTACAATACGCGCTATTACATCGCGGTATAATGTAATAGGTAGGCACGCGTTGAAATGTCGGCACGGGAATGGTTTCCGTCTGAATATAGCAGTGCTCTCACGTTTTCGCATCGTCGCACAAAGGTCCTAATGAATGCAACGTGATTCAAGAGTATCTGTATTCAGACGGAAGCCACTTCTATACATAACCACGCTTAACAAAAATGATTCCTCAAATCAGAAACATGTATATACATATATATGTATAAGTAAACGAGAAATGTTTTCACTATCTTTCTTCGAAATATTTTACCATCCATTATTTTTTTGCACCATCGAGGCGAGCAGTGTAAGTGAATTACAACTGCGGATGGTCGTCATGCTTGTTACTAAAACTTCAATGACTCGGAGGAGAGTTTCGGTACCAAACAGCTGTCTGGAATCCTCGACTAGTCAAAAACTTTCAATGCGTTTCAAAGATGCATATTCTTGGCCACGTCTCGTCTAAATATTAAAGAAAAAAATCTGGCGTGATCCGGAAGTGGATCTTTCAAGCTTTCGTACCTCCGAAAGTCTTTGCTAAGCGGTTTGGCCACCTTCGCAAGGAGTGGGCGCGAAAAGATACATGGAAGAGTTGGGTTGCTATTCAAAAAGAACACTTGCTATAAAATTGATGGTTTTTCGTGGAAATTAGCGATTGCGGATGGTTAATGCCTTTCCATTAGAGAGTAACGCCGATCCGACTGCATGATCGCGAAGCTCATCATGTCTCGACTTTAGGTCCCAAAATTTGAGTATAATACGTGCATTTCGGATAACATGAAGTGACTTGACAAAGAAGCATGAATAAAGAAGATGCATTGAGAGGTATCATCGAATGTGAAACGAAATCTAGATTGAATTCATACCCGTGAAGTTGAGTCGTTGGATACCGGAGCTTTGGTCCGTGGTCGTATTTTTTCCATGGGTAAACTAAGAGACGGACAACCAGTTGTGAGGGAACTTGAATGAATATACATTTGCCTTTGATCACAAATAACGTGAATATCCCGAATCGATTAAAGGATTAACGAATTGCTTATTTTATTCTTTTCAAGTATTATGTACCATACGCAACTGGATTACAAGTCGTCTGTTTGCCTTCCAAGACTATAGCACTTGGCGAACCTCAATCACCAGTGAACGATACTTCTGCCGATTCATCGTGAAAGGTAAAAAACTCAAACTGAACGTGGTAAGGCTTTTAGGTGCCTCTGCAAGTTTGTCTGTAAAAATGAGCTGTGAAAGCCGTTTTTTACCACGAGTGTTTGTTTATTTTTATCTCCGTCCATCTTCCATTAAGAGTTTATACATCGATTGGTACTATTGTTCGCCTGTCACTTCCAATTAAGTATACAAAGGGTGTAGGCACACACCTTTTTCTTTCTCTCTTTACATTATATTCCATTCAAACCAACGATTCTTTATCTTCATAAACACGACTATAACGTAACTTTAAAAACGGCAAGTAGACCACACGTTGTGTAAAGTTGTATATATATATGAAGGGACAAGACACGCCAACTTTGTAGAAAGAAAACTTGTTCCGTTCACAGAGTTGTATCTGTATATCTCCTTAACGCACATTACCTTCCAAAAATTCACCACCTCAAGTACCTTCCCATAACCCTCGCAACTTTCCATCTCAAAGTGCTTTTTCCCTTAGTCTGACTTTCAAATCTTCTCCTATCACCCTGCTTATAGACATAGCTCTATATGTTCTTTTCTTTACCTCTCCCTCATTTCTGCATCCCTGGAATTTTTTCCAATCCTAATCAGCAAGGAACTCATCTTCATACCGTACGCACGCTCTCCGCAAACTGTAACCAAATGTAACTAACTGGCTACACCGTAATTCTAATCCACATAACATATTGTTTGTTTGTTATTAAAATATAAAGTTGTTAAACATTGCCATCACGGTTAAATTTCCACAAAAAAAAAAACATGTTATTAATTTACGTTGTCGGCCTTCGATTTAGGGACTCGACCGAACAAAACTAGACGCGACAAATCTATCGAACCCAACCGAACGTTGCCCAACATCAACTGGATACAATATCAAACTGAGGCACGTAACAATATAGATATCATGTAATTGGACGTGTCTATGTGCGGTAAAATATATCTGCGGTGTGTCCGAACGGCAAAGAGAACCACGAGGGTTGCGAAACCTCAGATATCGTATAAACCATCTTCAGGAGAGTTAGCTGAAGAGCAATAGGAAATCCATCCATTCGGCTAACAAGGCAATAAGTGTAACGAGGTCGCTGGTCCACTCGGCGATGGTCTCGTTCGGAGTTCTATGGTCTCTTCCTCGGCTAAATCTTACGCAGCTACTACGATTATGCCCATAACTCACTGACCTGGGGCGTGCACACACACACACACACACACATATATAGACATATATAACCATAAGACGCGTGCTCCCAGTCTTCGCATGAGAACTCGCGTGCAAAAAGTAGATATTTTCTAAATATGAGTCACGTGTATGAATTGTAATTTCGTTGGCTAGACTTATCATTTTGCCTTACTCGAGATATTCTTCTATCTCGAATAGCGCACTAAATACGTAGCACTTTATCCTGAAAAATTGATCTCCTGTAAGGTATTCCATTGTATCTGTAAAATTAAAGTCTGTGTTGACGTGCCACATAATCTTGTATTCGAGAAACTATTTTTTCATCGATTAAGCGTGATGACTACGTTTATTATTTCACCTTTGCCCCACTTCTCATTTTTGTTAATGTTACGCTCACAATGATTACCACTAATTCTTATTTCATCAGCTTGTTCTATCTTGTGGATATTCAAAAATAACAATGAACATTAATTAATACAAAGTTTTAAATCAGTCTGCTTTGTTTCGTTTTGACTACAGTTTTTACGTGAAAGTTGGCGAACTTCGTGCGTAAACCAAGCTTACGAATTTTCGACCGCTTGATTAATTTGCAAACTCGATATTTTGGATCAAAGAAATGCCTCTAGAAGTTTTTGTAGAATCCGTGATCCCAAAGTCTGATACTTTCCGTGTCAATCATCTTTTACGTCTGTTTGAACACATTTAACCGTTAATGATAAAGGAGTGAATCTGTACCCAAATTCACTCTCCAAATCCTTATCACATAATAAATAACAACCGAATCCATAACTCCCTACTGTTCCAATCGACATGCGACAGCTGTAATTTTCATTTATTTACACGAAATCAACTGCCCTACATTAATTCGAAGAAGAGTATACATAGTAACGCTATTCGATACGAGACTTACAACCTCGTAAAATTTAAAAATCCATGTAGTGACCGACCACAAAATAATTCAATAACATGTTTTAAAACATCAGATGCTTCGCAGTGGCGTAGAAAATATATGTCGTGAGAAAAACAGTTTCAAAACCTCATCGTAGCGTTTACAAATTGTTAAATCACGAAAGAGACATGCTATTGAATAGCCACCTACTGTGCAGTATAAAACTTTTTACACCTGCTGTGATCTACCTACGTGCCAAGGAGGTAAGGAAACCGTGAGGTAGATTCTGCAGTTCTTCGTCAACGTCAGCATCGCGGTTTCGCACTCAACACTTTCGAAAAATTGAGACCAGTACTTGGCGTGAATAAGTACGTTGACGGCACGTGCGTTCGACTTTTTTTTCTTTTCTTTTTTTTTATTGAATCTGCGGAAAATAAGCGTGACACGACGGCCTGGAGGTATACAGAGAGTGCCAAGGAGTCGGACTCTCTCATTGCCTCGTGAATTCGCGAGTGTTTACGCTCCGTGGTATCGGCTTGAAAATAATGCATCAACCCAACAAGTTGCATGAACTCGATTTGCTGTATCTAATTTGGTTCATTTACGCGGAACTACCAGTTAATTACGTGAATTATCATCATCAGTTAGCCGGAATATTAACGATGAGAAGGTTGGAGAGGAGATAAGAAAATTTTTTCAAACACGTGATTGAAAATTTAGATTTTTACAGCCTGTGGAAGATTCGTAAAGTCGTATCCCATTTCCGAATAGTAAGGTAAAAGGACGCTGGCGCATGCCCACAACTAAAATTCTTATTCTTACACAACAGTGCTATCTTGGCGCATGCGCACTTTAAAAAACTTCATTTTACGCACGGACTTCACGCACCGCCAGTGATATCGTTCGGTTGAGTTCAACCTGAAGTTTGCCCGTTGAAATTATGTTTCGTGAAGTCGGGCCTATGCTTCTGGACCTCTTGATTGTCCTTAACATATTTCTTTTGAAATATTACATTACATTCGTTCGCTTCGGAAATCAAAGTACTTCTCTTCACAGGTATTGGAAAAATTAGCGTGTTTAGAGCGCTCGCTTAGACTCATACTGCAAACTTTACACTCGTCGGATATCGCGAACTTTTCGCACTTGTATTCCGATGCGTATAAATTAATTCAATTGAAATAGCGATCAGTTCTCAAATTACAAGCAAATCAAATCGAAATCTATACATTGCAATACGATATTTTATACAAATGGTAATATTTTTCCAAGGTAAGATGAATTTTCATTTTATTTGGCGCAAAGTTTAATCCGACCGTTTTTGCTTGGTTATGTTAAAGCAGTGAATCGACCGTACTTTATCAAAAAGTTCAATTATGTAATAAAAATGGCTCTAGCATGTGAAAATACCCAGAAGCTCCTAAGCCGATAGTGTGGGTGCGAGCAAGCGGTTGGTAAATTTATTGCGGGTTTTAAGCCATAGGAAAATTGTAGTCTCAGAACTGCAGTACCTCATGCAGAATATCGTGCGTGGGATATTTCCGTCTCAAACCGTTTGAGTCGGCGCTGTTGAATATTTCAACTTTCGCTTTGCATGATCTTTCTGCGAATTCACTCACCTTACCACATTCTAATCTTCAAACGATTTCAAGCCGTAGATATCTCGATATATATGAACGGGAGCTTAATGTTGGTGGGTAGATGTAAGGAACCTCACCGAATCGGAATAGAAGATGAGAGTGAAGGCTGGTGCATTTCTGTGAGCGTAATATTCCCTAATTTGCTTGTGGAAGGGGGATAATTTGGCTGAGCTGATCCGTAGAGCCAGTGGAGGTGATACGAAGATGGTCTGGCTGACACGTACCGTTACGTAAGCAAAGTTTGCTCAGCAGGATGACACGGGGTTCAGGGAGGACGGAGAGGGATTCACGTTGCAGCGTGATTACGAATTAGGAACGTACCGAGCGTATTTGTCCAGGAAATAGCGTCCGTGTTTGGTAGCTACGTGCAACGATCAGTGTGGGTGTGTCTACGGCTTGTGTAGTGTTATTATAACCAGCGAGCAACCGTTACAAAGCCCGTTCGTATAAACCATATATAAATGGTATTAATCGGCACAATTTGCTTCTAACAAATGCCTTCCAAGCGAATTGAATTATCTCACGGTCGATCAGAATCGAGTGATTTAAACTGTATCGTCACGCGGAGCATGATCAACGATGCTCGAAGAAGTAAAACGGCAGGTTCGATTACCCAATCAGCTTCTTCCACTTTTTAC